>NW_022681454.1:112287576-113626330 GCF_009764315.1 Trachypithecus francoisi
CAGGGTTATAGAAGTAGAGAACGCTAGGACTGCAGTATTAGGAACTTCTCTTTTTTATAGGGAAGCCGAGAAAGGCTCCTCTGATAAGGTGACATCTAAGTTTAGCAGACACCTGAACCTAATGTACGAGTGAGTCAATGAGAATATGTGGTGGGAAGAACACTCAAGTCAGTGGCAAAAGAAAACGCTATGCGATCATTCTGAAAAGCAGCAAGTAGGCTGTGAGGCAGAAGTAGAGTGTTAACTTAATAACTGTGGCAGAAGACTAGCTCAGAGAGGGAGCTGGAAGTGAGACAAACAAACTTTCTGCCCGAGGATAGGCATTTATTCTCACTGATGTATAATGCTACTGGTGGATTTTGATCAGAATAGGAATGTGAACTAAATTATTCCATCAAGGTCATTTTACCTGCATTATGGAGAATTAATTATGTGTAGACAAAGATGGAGAATGACTTATACCAGAGTAGCAGTGGTTGGTTGGTGAGAAGCACCCATATTTGAGATAAATTTTGAAGGTAGAGCCAATATGTCAAGTTGATGCATTGGCTATGGTATAAAAAAAGAAAGATAGGTGCCCAAATATTTGGTTTTAGTATCTAAAAGAAATTATTTACTATTGAGATAGGAAGGAATGCATGAAGAACAGCCTTGAGAGATAAAATAGGAAAAACAACTTAGGAACATGAAGTTTGAGAAAAATATTACATATGCAAGTGGAGATTTTGAAAAAGTGGTTGTATATATGCTTGGCATTTTAAGGGACAGGTCACAGTTGGAGATAGAAATTTGAGTGTTGCTCTTCTATAGATAATAATTAAAGACCTTACTGAGTGATTCAAAAGGAAATCCTCAAAACTCCAAAGGAGTAAATGTAGAGAGTAAAGAGAAGCGGAAAAAGAACTACGCTTAGAGGGACTTCACTGGTAAGATATGGGTATGGCAGATGAAGAACAAAAGTTATCAGGAAGGTGTGGCTAGTGAGGGAGAAGGAAATCCCCAAAAAATTAAATCCTCAGAATAAATTTTAAAAAAAGTTTGATAAGCAATCAATGATATCAAATGCTGCTAAAGTATGATATTCATTTAATTTTTACAATACATTTTAAAATTAAAGGCTTCATGCCTGTTTCTAACTTGCTAATAGTTGTTTACCTTTTTTCATTTGCAATAGGAGTTTTAACCTTTCATTAGTTATGATTATGTTGTTTTCATACTTCTAATTTGCGATGGGTGTGTTGGAGTAAGTGTATTCATATTATAGCCTTATATTTATATACTAGAAGAAACCATATTAAATCTTTCACTGAGAAATTTATATTATGCAGATGCTCTGAAATTATAAAGGGATCTAATAGCTAGTTAAGTCATTATTTCCTTTTTTGTATAGGGTGAATGAATATTTGGTTGGAAATGGTGCAATTGCATGATATCAGTAATGCAATTTTTGAAAATGCGTCTATGGAGAAGGAGGATGTACATGGATGCTGGAGAAAGACAGACTAACTCTAGTACCTATAATTTTTCTTCTGCCTAGTCTCTACTCTTACTTATTTTATTAATGATATTCAGTTTTTTTCTGAGAATACACTCCTCCCTGACTGGAGCCTGACTAGAGTTACATTTCAACTGTATAACAATTGTCAGGTGTATGCTCCTAGCTTTAATGACCATAACAGCACAGTCTCTTGATATAATAACAATTTTTATATACACAAAGCCAAAACCCTGAAGCTTTATCCCAAAATTATTGAGGGGAAAAATAAGATGTCTTTCCTTTGGACACAAATCTCTTTGATATACTCTTGGTGTCACAATGTCAGGAAAGATCTCCTGAGAATGAGACCACTATAGAAGAAATGGAGCCAAAGATTATTATAGCAGACAAGCTTCTGACAGGGCCTGTTCAACACCAGGATGCAGTTTGTTTGTTTGTTTGTTTGTTTTTTTCCACAGAAATTTGATGCTACACCCCTCTCTTGCACAACTTCTTAAGGGAATTCTATCTTGGAGGCTCTAAGGATTCACTAAGTTGCAAGGGGCAGAAATACCAAGATAAAATAGCTTTTATTGGTTCACCTAATTGAAAAGTTCAGGTTAGATTTTGCTTTTATCAGAAACTGCTGAATATGGACACTTAACTGATTTTATTATAAAAGTATTTTTTTATTCTGACTTCCATTCCATTTTCACATCATGCCATTTTTTGAAGTGACAAGATACCTGTAAAAATGATGGGAAGAATCTGTCAGACCTTTCTGTATTTACCTAGACTAGGCAAATTAGGGATCACATATCCATGAATGGTCAATCATTTTAGTTCGAGATTCAGGCTTGTTGTTGACTAGAAACCGATCTGAGCCACAAAGACTGAGAATAGTAGAGAAACTTCAGGGCATTGTGACAAGGAAGGGTGAAATCATGGTCAGCAAAGCAAGAATTATCCACTACTAATGACCATCCACATATCCATTTATTTGGACAATTAACCCTATTTTCAGTTCATCTTACAAACTTTTAAATTCAATTATTATATTTTTACAATCTCAACTTTTCATTTCTCTAGAAAGATGAGTTTTCCTTACAGGTGTCTTGGTTAATTTTTCACCATGAATATGGTAATGTATCCATCTGTTTGTCCTCTTATCTGCTTGGCTGTGAACATTTTCCATTGTTGAGGACGGTGTTTGTTTGTGTCTGGTACCTCAATGTTTAGTGCATTCTATGCAGCTTATCAGAGGATACTGCATAATAATCTAACTTAATTCAAAGAAAATTTCCAGATTTGATCTCTTCATTAAATCACATGAGGAGAATTAAAATGTAAATGAAAAATACATTGCCTCTTATTAAATACCACTATAGTGATTTGTGCCAGAAAATTCTGTCTAAAGGTGACAGATTTGATTTGAGACTCAGAGAGAATCCTCTCAAAAAACAAGTCAAATAGAGGCAGTCCGAAGTTAAGGGAATAAGAATAACAAAATAAAAAACAAATGAGAAATACGCACATACACACACACACACACACACACACACACACAGATTGAACAGAAGAAAACACTGGAAGGAAAAAAGGGGGTTTCTTTCGAGAAAAGATTAAAAATTCAGTATCTAGAGATATATAAAAGTTAAAAGAATATAAAAAATATTTATAATTGCTGCTAAAGGTGAGGCTAGAAAACACTGCATATTGTGGCTATTATTAGGTCAAAGGGACCACTGAGACTCAACATTGTTTAACCAAGTAGAGACCTTAGTGATCCGACTAGAATTGCTTACCCGGAGGAAAGTTGTATCAAGAAAATCAATTAAGAGATGTGCTCTGAAACTGGTAGAGAGTAAGTTGATTGTAAGAGCAATTGAGGATTCTCTCCTATATGTACTGCTATTGTAGGTTATTATATAGGATTTGAAATAATTTGATGGAAAAGTCCTGGAATTTCAGAGAATGGCACAGTTTCTGGAGACAAGAAAGTACATACATTCAGGAAATCTTCAGAATAACAGCATTTTGAGTATTGAGTGTCTGTGTCAGGAGAATGTATTTATTTTGTAAAAGAAGATACAGAGATATAGCTACATAAATGTGACTGCAAAAACTTCCTCCTAGACCTTAATTAGATGCTGGGAAGATATATTCTGGATAAGTAACTACAAATAAGAAAGTGAGAGTCAACAGATACGTTTAAACAACAAACAAACTGGCAGGTTCAGAACCATTGGCACTGATACCTTATAGAGGGAAATTTGCAAAAAAAGTTATATATATATAAAATATATACTCATATATATATAAAATATATACTCATATATGTGAAATATACATATACTCATATATATATGCCTTATATATATATATGAGTATATTAAGATAAAACAGTAAAGGTCTGGCCAAAGGCTAAAGAAAATATCAAAGAATAATGATACTCAAATGTAAAAAACTGAGTTATTCTCTTTGTTGGAAAAGATACCAAATTAACATTTACGAACAAATTAGAACCTTTAACAATTCAAGAAATATCAAGGGATAATGGAATGGCACTGAAGTGTAGGGAACATTTTGGTTCTCTCTGTTGAAAAATATACCAAACTTATTTTTAAAAGTAGATAAAACTTTTAACAACTTAAGTCGACCTGCTTAAAAGGAATAGAGGAATAACAGGAATGAGCACTTAGAAGCAGATATAAATTATTTGAAGCCTGGAAAATGCAAATGCTGACAGAGAACAGCACAAGGCATAGAGTCCATTGATCTTCAATGTAAATATGGGCACAGACTTTGGAAATATTTACAACAGAAACTTAAATTTGAGTTTTCTGCTAAAGCTGATTTTTCAGCTTGACAGTTGATGGTATGCACTGCTAGAAAGGAGGATTCATAGAAAGCTGAAACTTCCACTGGGACACTGATACAAAGAACTCTTGGAATCCTACTGGAGATAAAAATGCATGAGGAATAGCAAGAATTGTATTTTGGGTAGAATACAAACAAACATAGGCTCATATGGAGAGTGCTGAGTTGTGAATGAGTGTTGTTATGTTCAGGAGACAGAGGAAACTAACAAAATACAAATAAGCAAATAAATCATCACCAACAAAAAAACATGCACTTAATTCAGCATTTGGAACTCCAAGACACAAGGAGCTCATAGAATAAATAACTTTAAGACCATTTTCTTTCTTTCTGTGTGCATATGTGTGTGCATGTATGTGTTTTAAATATTACTTGATAAGAAAATATGCAGGATGCAAAAAGGCCCTATAAGGAAGCAAATGTCTCTGTGAACTCATACGGACAGGTTCTACAACTGGAGTAGTCCATAGATTTGTGGTTCTCAAAGAGCTGGCAGTGATGAATTTACAAAATGGAAGATTAAATGAAATGAAATGTTTACTTCTCTCAGGTTTTATTGTCTATTCAGCTTTTCCCAGAACATATAAAATTACTAATAGTTCAGGCCCACCAAGTGCACTGCTCTGGAAATCTCACTCATGCAGAATATCTTGTGAATGACCTGTGTGTTGCAGAGTTGTACGAGATAGTTCTTCTGCTATAGTTCCCAGTTGGCAATGGCAAAATGGGGCATCATGCTTTGGGGCTCCAGTTAATATGTACTTAGTAAGCCTTTGCTGCATAAAAAACTAACTTGAAACTAAGCATTTGCATTTTTGGGTCTCTAGGTTGGCTGTGGTTCCTCTGATTCAAGGTGCAGACAACTGATCTTTTAATGGAGTTCAAATGCTCTTAGAGACAAGGATAAATCCAGATTTGGCAATCTGTTACTGTTGCCCACATTCTATTGGCCAAAGGAAATCACATGACAAAACCCAACATTAATAGAGTAGGAAAATGTACTCCTCCATGTAGAAGAGAGTAATGTTTGCTGATGAGTGTAATAATCAGAATAATGCTGTCTCAAAGACCTTCATCTGTAAATATGTTACCTTACAGGACAAAGGAAAAAGACAATCGCAGATGTTTTCAATTTGCTAATTTGCTGATTTTATAGCAGGGAGATTGTCTTCGACTACCTGGATGGGCCCCATGCAACCAGAAGTTCCTTTCAAAAGCAGAACAGATAATCAGAGAGCTATATGAAACAGAGAATAGTCAGAAAAAGATGCAATATTGCTGGCCGTAAAGATGGAAGGAGTCTTAAAACTAAAAAATGAGGTCAGCAATTAGAAAGTAGAAAAGATAAGGTAATAGATTCTTCCCTCTATCTCCAAGAATGGAATTTAGCCCTGCTAACTAATTGTTACTCTACCCCCAATGAAGCCGATATCAGACTTAAAATTTACAGAAGTGTAAGATGATAAAGTTGTGTCATTGTAAGTCATAAGTCTGTGGCAATTTTATACAGCAGCAATAGAAAACTAATACAGATAGTAACCCCATTGGCCATATAATTGAATAATTTTGTATTAACAATTTCAATTGAAGTTAAATATTCTTGTTTGCCGATGAGACTTTGGAAAATGCATAAATTTTTCAGATTGCTTTAGATTTATTTGTTTTTTTTTTCCCCTAGATTACTGATTTGAAACCATTCTTTTTCTGTCCTATAAAATTACTTCTAAGGACTGTTTCAACTTTATTCCACAAATTTTGATATGAAGTTTTACTTTTTGTTGTTGAAAACTATTTTCTAATAACTCAGGATTTTTCTTTGATGAATGGGTTATGTGCTGTTTATTTTTTTGTAGTTTGGGATGTCTCACAGAATTCTTTCTGCTGTGAATTCTAAATTAATATAATTTTTTGTCATCAGAGAACATATTTTATTTGATTTTAATTATTTTTGAGATGTATTTTATGGCCTAGAATATGTTTTGACCTGGAGAATTTCTTTATGATTGAAAATCATAGCCATTTTGCAGTCATTGTGTGACGTATTCTATATTTGTCAATTGTTTTGGGTTACTGGATGCTATTATTCAACTATTCTCCTCCTTTTTAAATTTTCCATCTTTTCTTTCTTTTAATTAGTGAACAAAAACTGTTAGATATGAAGCAAAATACACATGTAAAATTAATAATAGCTGATTTTAATACTCATCTCTCAATAGTTAAGAGAAGGAATATATATATGCACATATATGTATATATGTGTATTCATGTATGTGTATATACACACTTCGGAATTGGATTAGTTTAATTTTAGAAATAAAGATTTTGTGTGTGTATATGTATTTCAGTACTTCCAAAATTAAATTAAATATGTATATATTTAACTTATTTTCATATTATTCATAAAAATAATTAAAATAATCAGATTTTAATTAAATAACATTTAGTTATTTAAATATAATTAAATATGTATATATTTAATTTAATTTTGGAATACTGAATACATATATACATACATGCACACATATATACACACAAATATATGCCTACAGAAACATAAAGATATGAGCTATTTACCTAAGAATAGATGCATGTTCCCCTTCCCGAGTCCAAGTGATCTCATTGTTCAGTTCCCACCTATGAGTGAGAACATGCGGTGTTTGGTTTTCTGTTCTTGTGATAGTTTGCTAAGAATAATGGTTTCCAGCTGCATCCATGTCCCTACAAAGGGCGCAAACTCATCCTTTTTGATGGCTGCATAGTATTCCATGGTGTATATGTGCCACATTTTCTTAATCCAGTCTGGGGCCTATCATGGGGAGGGGGGAGGAGGGAGGGATTGCACTGGGGAGTTATACATGATATAAATGATGAATTGATGGGTACTGACAAGTTGATGGGTGCAGCACACCAACATGGCATAAGTATACATATGTAACAAACCTGCACGTTATGCACATGTACCCTAGAACTTAAAGTATAATAATAAAAAAAAAAAAGAATAGATACATGGATAGATGAAAACCATCCCTTGCAACTGCTAATAATGCTCCTACCATAAAACTCAAACCAAAACTATTTCAAATAAATATCTCGTAGTTAAAATGAAGGTAAGACATTGACGACTGTGATATTTAGATTTTTTACTTCTTAACTTAAAAAATAATAATTTTTATAAGAAAAAGCTGAAATAAGTAGATTACATTTTATAATAAAATATTATAACAAATGATTGCATTATATATATTACTAATATATTATATTAATATATTATTAAATATAATAATATTATTACTTTTATTTTATCTAAAATATAATTTGAGGTAATATTCAATTTTTTATCTAGATTAATATACAATACTATCTGATTAACATTTTGGACATCATAGATGGATTTGATTCAACATAATAAAAAGGGAATGTATGAAGTTTTGTTCACTTCAAAGACCTTTGTATACAATGAATGAATTGACTAATTGTAGTCCCTACAGAGCAATTATAGATACTGAGATGAAGACACAAAAGAAATGAAAATGTTCATTGTTATGTATATGCCTTTTTATATCTATGCATATGCAGTGGTGTATTGTGTCCTCCCCAAATTCATATGTGGAACTTTACTTACCAATATGATAGTCATAAGAAGTGGAGGCTTTAAAGGGTGCCTAAATCATGACAGCAGTCCTCATGAATGCGATTAGTGTCCTTACAAAAGAGGTTGAAGTGACCTGACTTTTCCCCTGAGGATGTAGTTACAAGGCACCATCTTCCAAGCAGAGAGAGAAGCCCTCACCAGACACTGAATCTGCTGGCAACTTGATCTTGAACTTCCCAGCTTCAAAACTGTAGGAAGTACATTTCTGTTCTTCGTGAATTACTCAGTCTAAGATATTTTGTTAAAGCAGTATGAACACACTAAAACAGCATACCTACTTAAACAACAGCAACAACAAACAAACTCAAATTTAAAAACTGGCCGGGTGCAGTTTCTCACATCCGTGATCCCAGCGCTTAGGGACGCTAGGGGAGGAGGATCACTTGAGCCCAGCAGTTCAAGACCAGCTTGAGCAACATCATAAGACCCCCATCTCTACAAAAAATTGTTCCAACATGGTGGCACACAAGTGTAGTTCCAGCTACTCAGAAGTATTAGCAGGCAGGTTCACTTGAGCCTGGGAGGTTGAGACTTGGGGAGCTGTGATTGTGCACTCCAGCCTGGGTCACAGAGCAAGACTCTGTTCCCCATCCCCCACAGTAAGATAGAATATGTTAAATTTTATTATTGAGTTAAAATATAGTTAAAAAGGATGCTTTTTAGTAAAATAATAAGAGACCAATATACAAATAAGATCACAGAAACTGAGAGAATAGTCTAAATGTCTTTGCCTAAAAAATCAACAGATCCAAAGTACTTAGGTTCACATTTCACCAAATCTTTCTAAAACAGATATTTACTAAACTGTATAATTTTTGTAAAGTACAGGAAAGACAAGAGAGTTTCACAATTGATTTATTTAAAGATAGAAATAAGTAAACATATGTTACAAATTGAAGTATAATAGACTAATCATACTCATGAAAGCAGATACAAACCTTCTAAACATAATAACAGCAACCAAATTTATCAGTACATTAAATGAATAAATATTAAAAATACTGCCACAATAAAAAAAATGGCAATTTTTAAATCAACCATGATCTGCTCAAATTTTGAGGCCAGGCGCCGTGGCTCATGCCTGTAATCCTAGCACTTTGGGAGGCTAAGGAGGGAGGATCACGAGGTCAGGAGATCGAGACCATCCTGGCTAACACAGTGAAACCCCGTCTCTATTGAATATACAAAAAATTAGCCGGGTGTGATGGTGGGTGTCTGTAGTCCCAGCTACTTGGGAGGCTGAGGCAGGAGAATGGTGTGAACCCAGGAGGCAGAGCTGGCCCAGCCTGGGCGACAGACAGAGATGCTGTTCCAAAAAAAAAAAAAAGAAAAAATATATTTAGGCCAGGCGTGTGGCTCACATCTGTAATCCCAGAACTTTGGGAGGCTGCAGTGGGCAGATCACAAAGTCAGGAGATCAAGACCATCCTGGTCAACATGGTGAAACCCTGTCTCTACTGAAAATACAAAAAAATTAGCTGGGCATGGTGGCGTGCTCCTATAGTCCAGCTACTGGGGAGGCTGAGGCAGGCGAATCACTTGAACCTGGGAGGCGGAGGTGGCGGTGAGCCAAGATCGCACCACTGCACTCCAACCTGGTGACAGAGCAAGACTCCATCTCAAAAATGAAAAAATGTGTGTGTGTATGTATATATGTGTGTACATATATGTGTATATATGTATGTGTGTATATGTGTATATGCCTAGTTTGAAGTTAGGTAGCATGATGCCTCCAGCTTTGTTCTTTTTGCTTAAGATTGTCCTGGCTCTACAGGCTCTTTTTTGGTTCTGTATGAAATTTAAAGTAGTTCTTTCTAATTCCATGAAGTATGTCAATGTCAATGAAGAATGTCTAATTCTGTGAAGAATGTGAAGAATAGCATTGAATGTATAAATAACTTTTGGCAGTATGGCATTTTCATGATACTGATTCTTTCTATCCTTGAGGATGGGATGTTTTTCCATTTATTTGTATCCTCTCTTATTTCCTTGAGCAGGGGTTTGTAGTTCTCCTTGACAAGGTTCTTCACATCCCTTGTTAGCTGTATTCCTAGGTATTTTATCCTCCTTGTAGCAATTGTGAATGGGAGTTCATTCATGATTTGGCTCTTTGTTTGTCTATTGTTGGTGTATTGGAATCCAGAATTTACAAGAAACTTGAACAAATTTACAAGAAAAAAACAAATGACCCCACCAAAAAGTGGGCAAAGGATATGAACAGACGCTTCTCAAAAGAAGACATTTTTGTGGCCAACAAACATGAAAAAAAGCTCAACATCACTGATCATTAGAGAAATGCATATTAAAACCATAATGAGATATCATCTTATGCCAGTCAGAATGGCAATTATTAAAAAGTCAAGAAACAATAGATGCCAGTGAGGCTGTGGAGAAATAGAAATGCTTTTACACTGTTGATGGGAATGTAAATTAGTTCTACCACTGTGGAATACAGTATGGTGATTGCTCAAGGATCTAGAACCAGAAATACCATTTGACCCAGCAATGCCATTACTGGGTATTCACCCAAAGGAATGTAAATCATCCTACTGTCAAGACACATGCACACTTATGTTTATTGCAGCACTACTTACAATAGCAGAGACATGGAACAAATCTCAAATGCCCATCGATGATAGGCTAGATAAAGAAAGTGTGGTACATATACACCATGGAATGCTATGCAGCCATAAAAAGGAATAAAATCATGTCCTTTGCAGGAGTGTGGATGAAGCTAGAGGCCATTATCCTCAGCAAACTTACACAAGAATAGAAAACCAAACACCACATGTCCTCACTCACAAGTGGGAGTTGAACAATGAGGACATATGGGCACAGGGAGGGGAACAACACACAGCAGGGCAAGTTGGGGGGTAGGGAGTGAGGGGAGGGACAACATTAGGACAAATAGCTAATGCATGTGGGGCTTCAAACCTAGGTGACGGGTTGATAGGTACAGCAAACCACCATGACACACATATACCTATGTAAGAAGCCTAAATGTTCTGCACTTGTATCCCGCAACTTAAAGTATAATTAAAAAAAAAAAAAATGAAAACTCAGTGTTCTCTGGAGTTCTGCTACTCTTCTATAAAAGTTCCAGGCACAGCATTCAACTTTCTACCAGCGGCTTATTCTACAACATGAAGGTTCTCTGACTTTCTCTCTTAGCTTTCAATTGGTGATTGATCACTCTCAAACTTTATTTTTATTTCTCCAACCACAAAAGTGCTTCCAACAGCAGCAGCCATCTGATATCATTATTCTTATACTACAGTTTCCCCAATATTTCTTAAACGCTCTGATACATTGCACTTACCAGTTCATTTCCTTCCAGTATTATTTCATCTTATGTCACTACTAATGAAAGTTTAATGATTATACTGCTATTACATGCTGGAAGCTTTATGAGCTCCACCTACCCACCAGTGATGGGGTCTTAATTGACTAGTGGACAATATAGCTGCAAATTCCATTTCCTATAAATCCCCAAATCCCATAAACTACTCTTTTGAGACCACTTACTGTAACAAATATCACAGGTCAGTTATATGAAAAACATATTGTGCAGGAGGGCTATTTTGGTGTGTTTTTGAATTCAACACCTGTAGGTTGATAACACAACATTGGTAGAGAGAAGCTGGATTGTGTTGCAGTCACAATAGAGGATTCAATTGATCCAAGGGGAGTTCTGGAGTTTGAATGTCCCTTCAGAATTATATCAAATTAGGAAAATGAGACTAGACTCTTTATACCAATGTTGACCAACAATTGGTCACCATAATTGAGCAGTGATTGTTCACTGCCTGGGAAGAAGGCATGATACTGAGGGATCATCTTCAGTCAATAGCATCTCCAAAGGGTAGCTTAACTCCAATCTTTCAGTCACCAACAGTCTCAACACATGGAGGAAGGAGTGCTTTAACCCTGCATTTTTTTTTTCTTTTTTTTTTTTTGAGACAGAGTCTTGCTCTGTTGCCCAGGCTGGAGTACAGTGGTGCAATCGCAGCTCACTGCAACCTCCGCCTCCCAGGTTCAAGCAATTCTCCTGTCTCAGCCTCCAAAGTAGCTGGGATTACAGGTGTCTGCCACCTTGCCTGGATTTTATATGTATATATACGTGTGTGTGTGTGTGTGTGTTTTATATATATGATATATATGTTATATATGTTATGTATTATATATGTTATATATATATATGTATTTTTAGTAGAGACTGAGTTTCATCATGTTGGCCAGGCTAGTTTCAAACTCCTGACCTCAAGTGATCCAACCACCTCAGCCTCCCAAAGTGCTGGGATTACAGGTGTGAGCCACTGAACTCAGCCTATCCCTACTTTTATTGTGTATGGTTTAAATACTATTTAACTGATGCTTTTAGTACATATGCTTTTTACACCATTTGCTCTTACATATTTTTATTCTTATAGTTTATTTTCTTAAGACATACTCTTTTCCTTAAATAGCACATCCATACAAATTATATGCTCAATTTTCTATATTTTTAATTTATTTTAATATGAGACAAGTTCTTCTTTGTCTTTTAAAGTTTGAAATATGTGTGTTAAATGTGTAGGCATATAGCTGTTATTTTTTATTTTATCTTCTTTATTTATTTTTTTTGAGATGGAGTCTTGCTCTGTCACCAGGCTGGAGTGAGTGCAGTGGCACCATCCTGGCTGACTGCAATCTCTGCCTCCCGGGTTCAAACGATTCCCCTGCCTCAGTCTCCCAAGTAGCTGGATAGAGGCGCACAACAGCATGCCTGGCTAATTTTTTTTTTTTTTTTTGTATTTTAGTAGAGACGGGGTTTCACCATGTTGACCAAGATGGTCTTTATCTCCTGACCCCCTGATCTGCCCACCTCAGCCTCCGAAAGTGCTGGGATTACAGGTGTGAGCCACCATGCCCGGCCTATTATTTTACTTCTCATTAAGTAATTTTGGATTTTCTCATCATAGTCCTGTTATGAAATGTTTTTTAAGTGATTTGTATTGTTCATTGACTTTTAAAAATTTATCCTTTGTCTTATATGGGAACAATAGGTAATGCAAGAACGTGGATTTCTTATGGATATTTGCACAGACACACCAGAAATAATGTTTGATAAACTATCCGGGCATCCTGTGACCCAGTCAGGTTGACATACAATTCAACAACACATTTACCAATTTACGTATGTTGCCACATACAGTAGATTTTTTTCAGTCCCGACCTTGTAATATCTTCTATTAACAACATTGACCATTTTACTTCCAAATTGCCTTTACTATATTCTTTGTAGACTGCTTTACATAATACAGTTTACTATATAAAATATTCATATCTTTTTGTTTTAATATTTTGTTTTAGCTTCACCCCTCATGGATAGGTTTTAGGTCTGAGAATTTTAAATACTAAGTTAGCTGGGAAATGAGTGAATTTCACTTCAGTTTTGGCTTCCAGGTTTAGCTGTATTTAATAAGATCTCTTCAACAATTTTATTAAATAGAGTAAAAATAAGAATATTAAACTAATCATTTTATATCTTATTGGAATTTTTTAACTGGAGTGTATACCATTTTATGAAGGTGAGATTAGAAAAGCCAGTGAATAAAATAACTTTGTATTTTAAGTTTAAAAATTGAAATTGTTGTAAGTGCCAATAGTGTAAGTTTAGTTACACTCTGAGTAAATACAAGAATATGATGTTTCAACCACTTAGTTCATAACCTCATGACATTTATTTGTCCATTGGTTACTTTATCAAAAGCATAGAGGACTTTGTTTCCTGAACTCCTTTAAGTTACCTCTGTCACAGATACTGCCACCATTTTATGAGATTCCAATAGACAACAAAGTCTCAAGAATTCTCTTACCCAGTTCATGACTTCTTAATCCCCAATGAATTTTTCTT
Source organism: Trachypithecus francoisi (assembly GCF_009764315.1). Taxonomy (NCBI): domain Eukaryota; kingdom Metazoa; phylum Chordata; class Mammalia; order Primates; family Cercopithecidae; genus Trachypithecus; species Trachypithecus francoisi. Next base: position 112,301,482 of record NW_022681454.1, read on the forward strand.
TCTCTTCACTAAAACATTCATTTACAGTCAGAGTCTGAAAATGAGAAAAGCAGAAAAATGTGTGCCAAAGCACTAATAAATTAATTGTATTGCTTAACTATAAACTTTCATTTTCACAGTGCAGTTTTTAACCTCATTATAGCTTTCATTCAACTAATATTGATAATCTATCGCCATATTTAATTTATGCATTTTCCTCATTATCCATCACTATTATCATTTTGTAGGTACCGTCAATTAATCTCCATCCTTTCTTCTCTCTTTCTCCTTTTTGTCCTACTACTTGAAAACACTTTATTCTCTAATGAATCTAATGTAGACTCTTTTGGCACCCATACTGAGAATCTAATCATAATTGTAGGAAGTAAAATATATTCAAGCTAAGGTAATTATATTTTAAAGATCACCAAACTCAACTTTCCCACTACACTCTATGTTTCTTCAGGTCAATGATTTCATAATTCAGTATTGCTTTTTAAACCGTTCGGTTCTCCATGTGCCCACGTTTCCATTCCTCTGTTACTGTCCTACACTTCTATTTTATTTAATAAATAGAAAACGGGTTGTAACTCTCTTTATTTCCACTTAACATTCATATATGGAGATTTTTACAACTGTCCTGTCTCCTCTTGTAACAATAATATCCTTCCTATCAAAATCCTATTTTTCTGTTTCAGATTTTGTCTTTCTCTACTTAGAAAATATACATAATTTGATATCTTATTTTGATTTCACTATTTATACCTCTCCACATTAATTCAATTACTCTAACATTTTTATAATCATACAAATATAATTTGTGTACTCCTTTTAAAAATAGAAAAGGACAAGCAAGCAAGCAAATTAACTACATATGTTAACCCATTTCCTAAATCTACTGATACCTGCTCATTTACACTGTAAAGAATGCTCTAAATTTCATGGTTCAATTTTTTCTCTCTCATTTATTTTTTAGCTTACTTCTATGTGCTATATCCTCCCACTAATGTGCTAAAATTTTGCTATAAATTCACTGTATTAAGTTCTCCAGTGAAACAGAATTAATAGGATACACTTACACATGCATATATATATGTATATATATATGTAGAAATTTATTATAAGGTATTGACTCTTGTGATTATGGAGGCTTAGAAGTTTTACAATCAGTCATCTACAAGCTGGAGACCCAGGAAAGCCAGTTGTATAGGCCAAAGTCCAGAGAGCCAAGAACATCAAGGGGAGAAGAGGATCAATGTCTCAGCTAGAGTAAAACACACTTAATTCAACCTTCCTCTACCTTATCGTTCTATTCAAGCCCTCAATGAATTGAATGGTATGCACCCACAAGAAGGAGGGCTATCTGTTTTACTCCATTCACAAATTCAAATGAAATGATAATCTTCTAGGAAACTCTCACAGACACAGCAGAAATAATGTTTAGTAAACTATCTGGGCATCCTGTGGCCCAGTCAAGTTGACATACAATTAAACATCACATTTACCAACTTATGTTTGTTGTCACATACAGTAGATTCAGTTCTTATCTTGCGATGTCTCCTATTAGCAACTTACTGGGCAATTGCTTTCTTCTATAAATATTCTCTTACACTTTCTATGACAACACAATTTCTGTTCTTTTTCCTACTTTCCTAACCACTGTTTCCAGGCTTGTTCCTTTACAAAATTCATCATGTCTTAAGAAGATTCATGTTATTTCAATCTAAAGTAAAATAAAATAAAAATAAAACCAAAAATAAATATAATAAATTAATAAAAAGTTAAAAATTTAAACCAAAAAGAAACAAACTAATAAAATAGTGAAACAGATATGCCTATCAAGCACTTATAGTTTGCTGGAATGATTGCTAAGTGACTTTACATGGATTTTCCTATTTGAACTAGATAAGAACTTTATTAAGTCACCACTTAAATTTAGAGATGATTGAACTGAAGACAGTTTATGACTAGTTCAAGGTGATGCAGCTCTTCTTTTTTTTTTCTCTCTCTCTTTCAATGTTATTTGTGATCTAAACCACTTCTATTGTTTTAAATGGCATCTCTTGGTCATGACTTCCAAAATTTGTGTCTCCTGCTCAAACTTCTCTATTACATTCAACACATACTGCAAGTACTTCTTTGCATACATACTCAGATGCTTCTTATGCATCTCTTAATGAAGATTTTCAATAGTAAACTCTGGTTTACTCCCATACTCCTACTGCCTTTTTCAAATATTCTACCTCTAAGTAGATGGTCTAAATAGATGCAGTTACTCAAATTCAAAATCCTGGTGTTGGTACATTATTCTTACCTGTTACATTAACAGTATTCAATTTTTCAACAAGTGATGATGGGGGTAAAACATATATTGAGGACTCAGCTACTCACATCTATCTCAAATGTCAGCATCTTGGTCAAAACCACAACTATCATTCACCTAGATTTTTGGAAAAATCTACTAATTCCACACTGGCCCTATTGCCAATCTAGTCACATTTTGCACAGCAGCCAGAAGGTTCTTTATGAAAGGAAAATAAGACTATGTCATCTCCCTGATGAGCAATACTCAATACACTCAATATAAGATCTGGCCTACAAGAAACTGCATTATCTTTCTGCTACCCACTACTCCACTATTATTTGGGTCATTTGTTTTCTTATTTATTTCTTTCTCTACAGTGTTCTCTTTCTCTCTCTCTGTCTCTATCCCTCTCTCTTTCTTTAATTTACATAATTATTCTAAAGGATATATAAACACAACTAACGCATTTAATTTAAATAAATATTTAAAATACACGCACACACATTTAGTATTAGGGACTTTGCATGAACTCTCCCTCTACCTAAAATCATTTCACTCTATAATGTACCTGGTTGCTCCTAGTAATGTTAATAGTTTCAGCCTAATTCTGTCTTCTCCAAAATCATTCTTACCCACCCATATCCCTTTCCTCAGTCAAAATTAGAACCCTCCTCTCATAAGTCCTCATAACATTCTGTCATTTTACTTTATAGTTAAGTATGTTTAGATGACTTATAAGAATAGACATCTGGCTGGGTGCGGTGGTTCATACCTGTTATCCCAGCACTTTAGGAGCATGAGGCAGGTGGATCGCCTGAGGTTGGGAGTTCGAGATCAGCCTGACCAACATGGAGAAACCCCATCTCTACTAAAAATAAAAAATTGGTCAGGTGTGGTGACACATGACTGTAATCCCAGCTACTCAGAAGGCTGAAGCAGGAGAATTGCTTGAACCTGGGAGGTAGAAGTTGTGGTGAGCTGAGATCGCATCATTGCGCTCCAGCCTGGGTGACAAGAATGAAACTGTCTAAAAAAAAAATGGACATCTATGCTATGATTGCACTAGATTTAGCCTCAATGATATGTCTGTAGCAGAACTAAAAAAAAAAAAAAAAGAAAAGAAAAGAAAAACAAACAGGAGAAACTGGGCCATAAGAAATTTGACTTATTTTTAATTTCAAAATAGTAAAGCAACCAGATGACAATTATATTTTATAATAATTATGTTGTATGAAGTTTTTCTCTTCATAAAATACAAAGAACTTTTGTTAGTTTACTTTTTAAAAAAGTAATTTTTAGTTAAAAATCTTATCGCTCACAAAGTGACAGTGAGTATTTAATATGTATATTATATGTATAAAATTTCAACTTGTTATTAGTAAGATTCTCATGGCAATTTACTAATGATAGGGACCAAGTATCCAGCAATTTCATCATGACAAAAGCTTTGTGAAACAACGTGGAGAAAATTAACTTTGTTGGTATTGCTCAAAACACCTAAAATCATAGTTAATAAATTCTTACTTTCTATTATTATCTTTTTGAATAGTAATTGCTCAGAGCAATCCTGTGTTTATAAAGATAGGAAAATAGCTTTGGTTAACATTTTTAAAACGCTTGATATATGAGGCCTGATATGATTTAGATCTGAGTCACTACTCAAATCTTATGTCCATTTGTAACTCCTAATATTGGAGGTGGAGCCTGGTGGGAGGTGATTGAATCTTGAGGTTGGATCCTTCATAAATGGTTTAGCACCATCCCTTTGGCGTTGTTCTCATGATAGACTTCTCATGAGACCTGGTTGTGACAGCTCCTCCCTCACTATGTCTTCCTCCTGCTGTGGCCACATGAAGTGACTCTCTCCCCCTTTGCTTTCTGCCATCATTGGAAGTTTGCTGAGGCCTCTTCAGAAGCAGAAGCCACTATGCTTCTTGTACAGTCTGGAGAATCATGAGCCATTTAAACCTGTTTTCTTTATAAATTACCTAGTCTCAGGTATTTATTTACAACAATGCAAGAATGACTAACACAGAAAATTGGTACCAAGGAGTGGGGAATTGCTATAAAGATACCTGAAAATGTGGAAGTGACTTTGGAATTGGGTAACGAGCAGAGGTTGGAAGAGTGTGGAGGGCTCAGGAGACAGAAAGTTGAGGGAATGTTTGGAACTTCCTGAAGATTTGTTACATTGTTGTAACCAAAATTCAGAAAGTAATATGGACACTGAAGTCCAGGATGAGGAGGTCTCAGAATTGAGAAACTTATTGGGAAGTGGAGCAAGGGTCACTTTTATTATGCATTAGCAAAGAGACTGACAGCCTTGTGCCCCTGCTCTAGGGAACTGTGGAATTTGAACTTGAGAGTGATGATACAGGGTATCTGGCAGAAGAAATTTCTAAGCAGCAAAGCATTCAGAAGTTCTTTAGGTGCATCTAACAGTGTATGCTTATTTGCATGAGTATGGAAATGATATAAAATTTGAACTTGTATTTAAAAGGGAAGCAGAGCATATACACATTCGGAAAATTTGCAGCCTGGCCAGCCAAGTGGTAGAAAAGAAAACTCATTTTCTAGGGAGGAATTCAAGAAGGCTGCCGAAATTTGCATAAGTAAAGAACAGCCAAGTGCTAATATCTAAAACAATGAGGAAAAGTCCCCCAAGGCATTTCAGAGACCTTTGCAGAAGCTCCTCCCAACACATTTCCTGAGGCCTAGAAGGACAAATGGTTTTATGGGACAGACCTAGGACCCTGCTGCCCTGCACAGCCTCGGGACACTGCTTCCTGTATTCCAGTTGCTCCAGCTCCAGCCATGACTCAAAAGGGTCCAGGTACAGCTTGATTCACTGCTCCACAGGATGCAAGCCATAAGCCTTGGTGGCTTCCCCATGGTGTTAAGACTGCAGATGTGAAGAGTGCAAGAGCTGGGGCTTGGAAGCCTCTGACTAGATTTCATAGGATGTATGGAAAAGCCTGGGTGTCCAGGCAGAAGCCTGCTGCAGGGCAAAGCCTTCATAAAGAACCTCTACTAGGGTAGTTGCAGAGGGGAAATGTAGAGTTAGAGCCTCCACACAAAGTTCCCATTAGGACACTGCCTAGTGGAGTTTTAAGAAGGAATCCACCATCTTCCAGACTCCATAATAGTAGATACATTGACAGCTTTCACCCATCACCTGGAAAAGCCGCAGTAACTCAACTCTAGCCCATGAGAACAGCCATGGATCGTGAACCCTGAGAAACCACATGAATAAAGCTGCCCAAGACTTTGGGAGCTGCCCAAGGCTGTGGGAGCTCACCTCCTGCATCAGCATGATCTGGATGTGAAATACAAAGTTAAAGATTATTTCGAAACTTTAAGGTTTAATGACTGACCTGTTGGGTTTTAGACCTTCATGGGGCCTTTAACCCCTTGGTTTGGTCCAATTTCTCCCACTTGGAATGGGTGTATTTTAACAATGCCTGTATTCTCATTATATTTAGGAAGTAACTAACTTGCTTTTGATTATACAGCTCATAGGGAGAAGGGACTTGCCTTGTCTCAGATTAAACTTTGAACTTAGATTTTTGGGTTCATGCTGAAATGAATTAAGAAATTTGGGGACTGTTGGGAAGACATGAATGTGTTTGAAATGTGAGTACATGAGATTTTGGAGAAGCCAGCAGTGGAATGCTGTAGTTTTGCTGTGTCCCCACCCACATCTCATCTTGAATTGTAATAATCCTCATGTTTCAATGGCAGGACCAGGTGGAGATAATTGAATCATGGGGGCAGTTTCCCCTATACTGTTCTCCTGATAGTAAGTGAGTTCTCATGAGATCTGATAGTTTTATAAGGGGCTTCCCCATTCATTCACACTCATTCTCTCTCCTGCCATCCTGTAAAGAAGTGCCTTCCACCAAGATTATAAGTTTCCTGAGGCCTCCCCAGAGATGTGGAACTGTGAGTCAATTAAATTCTCTTCTTTATAAATACCCAGTCTCAGGCATTTCTTCAAAGAATTGTGAGCACAGACTAATACAGGATCCCACTCCTTGCACCAGAGTGCCCTGGATGTGGGACAAGGAGCCAAATGAGATTATTTGGAAGCTTTAAGATTTAATGACTGCCCTGCTGGACTTGCACAGGGCCTGTAGCCCCTTTCTTTTGGCTGATTTATCCCTTTTGGAATGGAAGTATTTACCCAGTGCTTGTGCCCCCTTTGTATCTTGGAAGTAATTAACTTGTTTTTGATTTTACAGGTGCATGGGCAGAAGTTACTTGCTTTGTCTCTGATGAAACTTTGGGCTGTGGGCATTTGAGTTAATGCTGGAGTGAGTTAAGACTTTGGGGGACTGTTGGAAAGGCATTAATGTATTTTGAAATATGAGAAGAACATGAGATTTGGGAAGGGCCAGGGGTAGGATGATATGGTTTGGATCTGTGTCCACATCCAAATCTCATGTCAAACTGTAATCACCAATGTTGGAGGTGGGGCCTGGTGGGAGGTGATTGGATCATGGGGATGGATCCTTCATGAATGGTTTACCCCATTCCTTTGGTAATGTTCTCCTGACAGAGTTCTCACTACATCTGGTTGTTTAAAAATGTGTAGCACCTTCCCCTTACATCTCTCTCAGTTCTTATCCTGCCATGTAAGATGCCTGCTCCCGCTTTGCCTTCTGCCATGAGTAAAAGCTCTCTGAGGCCTCCCCAGAAACAGATGCTGTCATGTTTCTTATATAGCCTGTGGAATCATGAGCCAATTAAACCTCTTTTCTTTATAAATTACCCAGACTCTGGCATTTCTTTATAGCCATGCAAGAACAGACTAATACAAGACAATAATAAGTCTTATGTCTCACAACTGTTACAATGTCTTAAAGGACCCTGACTTAATTTCTTACACATTTTAGTTTTTTAAACAATGCATTTTTAATGTTTTGATGTAAGTGCTCCAAGATGATATAATTCAAATATAATTTCCAGCCAAAATAAATATCACAAGAGTTTGTTTTTACAGATATATTTATTCACATATGCTGTTAATCACCATTCTCTGGTAAGTAGAACACTTGGATTCTTAAAAAAAGTCACAATAAAATTTTGCTTTAATCATAAGCTGAACATATTTTTGGACCATATTTCATTAGAATTAGATTTACTCTTGGCTAAATCTTTGTTGTGTCCTTTCAAATCTGAGATTGCATGAATTAGAAGGCTGGAAAATCAATGAGCCTGTTTTGGTGTCAGCATAAACACATGATGGCATTCCCAAGAAGGGTCACACCTTGCTGAAAGAGATGAAAATCAAAATTCCCAGAGCCATTCATCAGTTTAGGGTCTATTATCCAGTCAAATAAATGAGCTACTCTTATTTCATAAAAAATAACTTGCTTTTATTATTTGTGTTGTAAGAAGAGAAAACTGCCAAAAGCCAAATGAATGCTGTAACACACCTTACCCAAATCTGGTATTTAAATTCTTTGGAATGCACAGCCAATATTTATAGTATTAGTTCAGCCAAAAAATACTTCATGTGTAGAGATAAGATTACAGATATTGACTCGAATTAATGGTATCCATTAAAATATCTGTTTGGCTTTGTGATTGTTGTCTCTGATCTACAAAAGTATTTTTATATTTTCTTTTCTAACTGCAATTTTGACATAAATAAATTATTTTATGATAATAAATCATGTTGTTATAGCCTTAATGTCTAATAAAGTATTTAAACTTTATAAAATGCTTTCTGAAAAATAAAGATGATAGCATTCAATAGCATCTTATTTGTTTAACTTGGAAAAACAATGGCAACAACAGAAACACTTTACAAAATAAAAGGTCAGTTTACTTTTCCACTGAGGCTCTTACTATCTAAAATACAAAGATAAACTGGCATAAGGTCAAATTACAGAAGAAAAATAAAATGAAAGAATAAGTGAAATGACATCTCTCCATTACCCTCTTTTAAAGGCTATTTTCATTTTGACATAGTATCTCCTTCCATGACACACTGATTCAATTGACTTTATGCAATCCAAATATCATTTGAGACTCTCCTTTTTTCATAAATATTTGCAAAAAAAGTTTTCTTTTGAGAAAAAGTGAACTTATAACCTGACAGTTGTAAGTCAGATCATTGTTTTTTATTGAAACAAAAAACTTTCTGCAATTTAATTTAAAATTTCTTCACCAATAACTGGAAAACACATAGTTAGTTTAAATAGATTATTAGCTGTCTTCCTTGAGCAACTCTTACAGTTCCTCCTAAAGGAAAGCTTAATTGTATGTAAGCCCTGTTGGCAAAATAGCATGTAGTACCAGGGAAAACACATTAGCGAAAAAATTTGTCAGAGGTTACGTTCTGCGGTTACTTAGGAAAAGTGGCACATCCAACAATAATTACATTTTAAAGATGGGATTTCTACTCTTTGTGTTAAAAATATGCTAACTCAAAACAAATGTAGTGTTATCTCACTCACGCATGCTTTTTTGAGGTAAAATACACATAAAATTTATCATTTTTGCAATTTTAAAGTGTACAATTCAATGGCATCAGATACATTCACAGCATTGTGGAACCATCACCACCATGTAATTCTGTGTTTAAAAGGTATGTATTGCAGGCATATGAAGATAATTTAAAAATGAAAATAAAATCATGATATCTACATTCAGTCTTTATTCAGCCCTCACATCTGCTCTTCCTCTTTGAATAGACTTTTTAAACTTTGGAGCCACATTTTACTAATCTCTAAAATGTGCATATGAGTGTGCACATGTTCCGTGTGTGTGTTTAAACTTTAAGGGATCTCCAAAGTCTAAGTTTATGTTTCTGAGAGAAGCCTGATATTAATGTGATATATGACACATTAATTAAAGACAAAAGTCTAAAAGACAAATAGATTAATCAAGCTACAGAAGTAGTGTACCATTTGCATTTTTAAAGTTTTCCTACTTTTAACAACTAAATATGTTTAAACTGATTTAAATGAGACTTTTACTGAGAAAACATTGCTTAGCTTTGATAGCTAACTTCTCAATTATAATGCTTGCTGTGGTGGCATCTGAGGATTTCCATTCTGGCTTGCAAAGTACAGTTTTTAACTATAACAACCATAGACTTTATTAAAAAAAAAATCTATCAGTGATTTGTTTGTTTGTCATTTCTGTACAGCTTTTTTTCTTGTTTTTATTTAATGGATATTTTTGTTTTAATCTTCATATGTCATTAAGTTTTAAAAGTTTATTGGCTCATTACCAGAAGCATAATATGGGGGTTTGTTTCTTGCCTTGAAGCAATATTTTTAAATGTACTCTTTTTAAAAGTAAGTGTATCTTTTGAATTTCATTTCATGACTACCATATTTGATTTTGTAATTTATAAATTTTGGGGGTTTTTTTTAGGTTCAATTATTTTGCTGAACCATATAAATGTTTTAGGCTCCCATTAACTTTTCAATGAGATTCCTAAATACATAGTCTCCTATAAATTTTATTATAACTTACCTTAATATTTTGAGCCACAAATGGACCCACTAACAATGTGCTTGGATATGGTAGCCATATCAAAATTCTACAAAAGTTTCTAAAATAGTCTATCAATTTTTGACTTTCTCTAGTTCTAGACTGGTAATTAGTTGTTTAGTAACCAGTACTTGTGAGCAGCAGGCACTTTTAGTAGAAATGTTTTACTCATCTCCTTGGTATCTCAGAAACATAGTCCTCAACCAGATCAAGAAAGTGGGCTCATGGACTCTTATTTAAGAATTCTCTGGTCTTTAAATGTTTTTGATTACCTAGAAGTGGCAAACCTGGTAAAATTGTAAAATGGCTTATTGTATAATCAGTTAAGATGGCAGTAGGTCAAAATATTTCCTGCAAGCACAGGAAGTTGTTCTATAACATTTATTGTTTACTTTTTTAAAGTCATCATATAACTTATCACGTAAGCTAGTATACCTTCAAGAGGGAAAGGAAAAAACATATTCAAAATGATGGTGAGATAAAAGCTATGAACCGGTATTGTTTGGGGATAACTCAAAAATATAGTTACCCCCACCTTCAACCCAGGGTCATTTGGTATAATCTCCTCCATAGAGAGAAAGCAAAGGACTGGGATGCATGAGGGTGAGTGAGAATAACCTCCCCCACTATCATACCTAATCATCCACTTATAAAATTGTTCTATTCTGTTTCTGTTGTCCTAGAGTCATTATGTTCTTCTGTCCTGGTACCTAAGGAGAAATGCTTTCACCAGGGAACCCAGCTGTTCCATTAAGAGAAGGTAAGAAAGTTCCCCTCTCATTCAAGCCTTCTATGATACTGACCCAATAGGTAGACAGAAGTTAATGTACTGTCTAAGGTGATTTATCTTGATTACTAAAAGGAAATTGAGCTGCTCCTCCATAATAGTGTCAAGAACAGCTATATCATCATATCACAAAGTGAAGAGAGTCTCTACACTGCATTCTAGTTTTTCCATGCTGAATAATCATGGTCAACCTATCGGGACAGGAACACAGAAAACTTGGACCCATGGGAATGAAGATTTGTATAACTCTCTACATAAAAATGTCCAACCAGCTGATATACCTATAGAGGTTAAGAAGAACTAGAGTGAGTCGTACAAGAAAGATTTTTTTTTTTTGGCCTAGGCCTAATGGCTAGTTACATAAAAGCAACCATCTTTTACGTGTATTTGTCAATTTAATTGCTCTCCTACCTTACCTGAGTCTTTCATTCAAATGAAACATCTGAGTCAGTGTTAAAAACAAAATGGTGAAAAGATTAAGAAAGTTATTCTGTAATTGTCCCTCCACATTCATATTTCCACCTACTCTATCCTTCTACAAGCATGGAAAAGCTTACTTCTAGGTGATAACAACTGACATCTAAAAAGCCCCTAAATCACCTTCCAGGAGGGTTTGTCCAGCGGAAGTAACTGAAAGGCGTTGAAGGACAGTTAGAGAGAGAAGCCACGGGATTTACCATCCTGGCTCACATGAATCTGTTTGGCTGTACTTTGACAGTGATTGCTCACCACATTTTAAAAAAATAGCCACAGCAATCAGATTTGATAAGCACTAGTTCCCCATTTCCTACCAGCCTAGGGGTGGTAAGGAATGACCGCTCTTGTTAGCACTTTACAATTATGCATTTTTAGTCACCATCTGTTTCATGTTAGAATTCTGACCAATCCTATAATGGACATTTGACAATGTTAGAATTGCTAAAGACCATTTCTTAAAAAAAAAAAAAATTATCTGTACTAATTATAATTTCTATTGTATATAGAATAACTGCTGCTGGTAAAGGTCAGAGAAGGTGGGATTTAATAAAGAAGTAAAAAAGAGAATTATTGATATAAGATAAATGAAAATTTGTCTTTTGTTTTATAGTTTTATCTATATTAACATTACATATACATATATACTGAGAAATTATTTCATGAATAATATTTCATAAAAATAAATTAGCTGGCTGAGAGTAAAGACTTGATACAGTTTAAGGTCATAAGTAAATTTCTCTGCACATGATACTTTTTTTTTGAAATAGGAATTAACAGAAAAGAGAGAAAAGACAATGCAAATTCAAAAGTGAAAAGACAAACTAGGTAGTGATGTAGAAAGCTAGTGAACATGAAATTTCTTTCAGAAAAGTTGACAACCAACTTTTTATTACTATTAAAGACATATTCACTGTAGATTATTTGTCCTATTGCATAATAAAATTAATCCATCTCCTCAAATATTTAGTAAAATCTGGTACACCAAGAAAAGTCTTGAATAATAGAATTAGGGGTAAAAATATGCAAAGCATTGACATAAATGATGGGCTACCCAACATTCATGCCTCTGCTTCAGTTAAAATGGCAAGGCCGGCACTGAAAATATAATACAAGTCTTTTGCTATTTTCAGCCATGACAAAAGCTGCAGAGAGAAAGTAATGGAGATGAGAATGGCACAGAAAAAAAGCTACGTCCTAGAACTGCCCTCGGAAATGATTAAGATAAATTCCTTTTTGGCCTAATACACTAAGGAAAGGGGGAAATTGACACTCAGGTTACTTTTTAAATGAAATTTTTATTACATTCTTTAATACAAAGTTTTATAAGTCCGGGATTATGCATGTTCTTCAGTAAAATAAGCATCACATTTATAATACTTATGTTTAACATATTTTGAATGAATTAGATTCTATACGATAAGACAATTTTATTTCACCTACAGTCTTTTCATACACTCATCCTGAATATAATCCCCAAAAGACATGTTTTTCTTTCACTTTCTGGTTCCCTATTTTCTCTCCTTATTTGCTGTTTTATCCCCTTTGGTATGACAGGGCAAGTTTCAGGAGGTCAATGAAGATATAGGGAAGGTTTTCAGATGATTGGTTTCATGTAATTGGGTCATGTAGTAATCTATATTTGGTAGATTCAAAACTTCTTGAGCTTTCCCTTAGGTGGTGCTTATGTGGGTTTCCTAAAAAAATTGTTTGTTGTGCATTTCAGCAGTTCACACTGTCAAGTAAGAAATTTTCCTTCTGATTGGCCATTTTTTCCTACAACCCCTGGTTGGTCCTCTGTTTGCATATCCTGGACTCTTCAGGCATAACTATTGGATAGCGATGGGTCAGTCTAACTCCATTGTGCCAGGTTCACAGGAGAGTTATAGGTATCCTTACCCCATCAGTTTCTGCGGGTGTCAGCTATCCCTGCTCTGCTGCCCACAGTAGCGACTCTAGTCATTATTGCTCACCTTTGACTTGTGTAGATGGAGCCAGTATTCCCTGAGTTCCATGACCTCAGAGCAAATCCTTTCAGTGTTTATTTTGAAGACCCTCAACTGGCTTGATATGATAAAAACACTTCTTCTCATTCTTCATGAGTTAGAGTTGAGAAAGAAAATACAAGGTAAACCATCACCTCTCCTTACAATAAAAACTTTTCTCGGTCCCATAAATAATTCACATACACCTGGTTCTACATATTCATATATATATGTAAATACATACACAAACATATGTGTATTCATTTACATACATCTTCAAAAGTAATAGTCTATTTAATCTCCTTAGTGGTTACTTTTTATTTAAAAGCATGGAGGTAATGGGCCAGGTGCCATGGTTCATGCCTGTAATCCCAGCACTTTGGGAGGCCAAGGAGGGTGGATCACCTGAGGTTGGGAGTTCAAGACCAGCCTGACCAACATGGAAAAACCCCGTCTTTACTAAAAATCAAAATTAGCCAGGCGTGATGGTGCATCCCTGTAATCCCAGCTATTCGGAAGACTGAGGCAGGAGAATCGCTTGAACCCGGGAGGTGGAGGTCGCAGTGAGCCCAGATCGCACCATTGCACTCCAGCCTTGGCAACAAGAGCAAAACTCTATCAAAAAAAAAAAAAAAAAACAAAAAAACATGGAACTCTGAGGTAATGATATGCTGTTTGTGAGAACACTCTTTAATATCTGTTTAGTATATCCTGCAGAGGTGATCTCTTATCTGTCTTTAGGATGCAGTACTACTTGAAACCAATAATTTATTATTTGCTTTTAGTTTGGGAGCTACAGTCCAAATCAAGAAAACAGAGTCTCCTTGTAAGCCCTTGTACATGTTTAAAATATCATAAACCTATGCACTGTTGGTAGTGTTAAAGAATGAACAACATTTTACATTGCAAATATATAATTTTAATTTTAATTTTGAGAGATATAAATTTGTGTTATTTATTTCTTTTTTCCATTTTTCTTTTCACTTTTTTCACCCCAATTCTCTAATGATTTAAAATTCTCTCCTCAATTCTATTAGGATTCAATAATTTAGTACTTTCAGTGCCGATTTTCCCAGGGGAAGTATATAACTAAACACAATTGAACCTTTTAAAAATGCATCTTTTTTTTTTTTTTTAACTTTTACATTCCATGACATTAGACAATTTGAAAATCTAGTCATAGAGAAAATTGTTGACAGGTATTCAGGGATTATAACAGGGGATCTGTCAAGTACAAAGACTTCCTCTGAAGACTAGAAAATATTTTTCCTGCATTTAGGCTAAAGAAGGGGCAAATGATAAAACAGTGTTTCAGTTTAGGGCCTGTAGCCTGTGTGGTGAAAGAGAGAGAAATCCTGTGCCCTGCTTTTTATAGGTATCCAGTAAGGCTTATTAAAAAGTATCAGGTATGGATTCAGTCACTCTGGGGTATACAGAGGTTCTTTGAGAGCTATTATCCCAGCACAATGAAAATTGCAGAATGATTCTGAGCTACAGCCTGAGATGACTACAAAGAGTGGCTGGGCCTGAGTCTTTAGAGACAGTAGAGAAGAACATGCTCACATTTACAAATTGGAAACAAATAAACAGATGTAATGAGGCATCTCAACAAGTTGGTTGACATTCATGTAGACAAATGATGTCAGGGCTACATGTGTTTCCTACTACTAGTATAATGGCCTCCCAGCGTTTTCACTCAACTCTGGAAATCTTCACTTCTGAAAATGGAGATAAGTTGCACATGAACTAAGATGAACTTTTGCCTACCTTGATGAAAAGGTGATTCAAAATAAAAATTGACCTGAGTTCCCAAAAATTACATATGCACTAATGCATATCAGAGCTAAGACTGAAAACTGGAGTGTGTTTCTGTGTGTGTATAAGAGAACATACACCAAATGAATACAAGTATTTAGAAAATAATATTTGCATATTACAGATGTCATTTGGCTGTATAGTCAAGAAGATGAGTGGCAAATTGTAAGTTCATATGGAATAATGAAAGAATAAAGTTTACATTTCATAAATAATTTAAATCTAATTTATTATACACAAACTATCTATCTTTGTTCCTTGACAGCACAGAGAATTTTTAAAACCTGCAGAGAATAGGGTGATGTTTTCCATTATCACTTTGAGTTAAATCTCACCACATGTAATGCCTTAGGTGTAATAAATTACTCAATTCTGCAAACATTATTTATGCCACCAGGTGCCTTATTTTCATAAATAATCAATTTTCCATAATCCCTGGAATAATTAAATTACACGAACAATATTGTGAAAACACATACAGAAAAATTAAGCTCAGAAATACTTAAGTCGCTTATGGGAAAAAAATGAATGATAGAAATTTAAGTAATGAAATATGAAATGATTATTTTTAAAACATGATGGTTAATTTGCCTTTGCATGTAATTTGTACACTGTGCATATTGACTCCTAAGACCAACGTATCATCCCCCAATCCTCTCTAATTGCAAAACTGTCAGGCTCCTCACTTTGGCAAGCAGTGCCCTGTTCCGATAACTGCTCAAAAAATCAGTGCTGATGAGAAGACTTGTGCCAGAACTCGTAAGCAATTAATTTCTACATTGATCTCTGGAATTCATCCAAACTTTTCAAAACTGAAAAGATCCTTGCCATACTGTCACTCATGGATATATTTCCAATTAGGCTGTTTAATAATTTCACCGTGAAGTGGTGAGATTAACTAAATCTAATATTAAGGTATTTGGTTCCTATTTTAATGCATAAATGTATAATGCATACTTCTATTACTGAAAGAGATTTATTAAAAACAAACCAATGAACAAAGCTAGTTCTTGTTAAAACACATTTGGACCAGAAAAATAATATTTATTTCAACATGGAATAAAAATAAAGCATCCTGATCAAATATCTTTAGATTATCTTTCTTCGAAGCCTAAACTTGTCACACCCCATATTTGCCTTGTCAGAGAATCCTCATGGCTATAATTTCCTCATATATATAAAAGGAAATTATATATATACATATTATATATAATAAATATATATGTTCATATTTTTGTCTGTATCTAAATACCTCTTACCACTTACTATTTCCTCTCCACCATTCAGATTGGATTAGAGCCAACTTATATTACCTCATTTTACCTTCATTAGCCTCTTAAATGCCTCATTTCCCAAAGCAGTCACTTTTGGAATTACTGAGATTTAGGGCTTCAACATACAAATTTTGGGGTAACAAATCCAGCCCTTAATAATCATCCTTTTCAAGCTAAAGTAATACTCTGTCACACCTGTGGTGTGATTACTTCCCAAAACATCTAAAATGTAAGTAGCATTTGGTTCTTTTTTCAATATCTTTCTCACAATTTTACACTCCTGTACCAGACAAACTTAGTTCTTTCTTTTCTATAATATTGAATTAAGCTAGGGCTAGTGAACTGGTGATTCTTCAATGTGAAACTCTCTTTTCTAGATATCACTAAGACTTTCTCCAATTTGTATGCTAAATCTTTGTTTTACTTATTCTCTGATACTTATAGAGGGTTCCCTGGTCACCTGTCAAAAGTACTACCACCCTACTTCTCTGCCCTTTTACTTGCTTTTCTTTTTATTTTTTATTACTGTCCAATACGTATTCATTGATTATTTGTTAATCTGTTACTGGCACAAATAGAGTACAATGAATTCTCACAGATTCCGTCTAAATGTTCCACCCTACCTTCCCTGAGGAGTGTCTTAGCTTTAAGCTTCTTCTCGCAGAAACAAAAGAAAGTTATTTTATTTAAGAACTTACTTTGTCCTTTTCTTCATATGTTGAACTTCTCTGATAGTTGTTATATGAGATAGGATCAAATAAACAAATTTTAATATAAACAGGATTAGTAATTTTGTACCTACGATATATTCACATGTTTTAACCTTAATGACATAAAATAAGGATGGATAAAGTTTCAGACATCAGAAATGAGATAGTTTGTCAGATGCTGGGTTCTCTTCCTCCAAGACCAGTTGAGAGAAGTCTAAGAGCCTCAACCACAAGCCCCTCTAGTCAATTGAATGAGCATCAGCCTCACTTCTTGTGTTTTGATTCCTAGTGATTCAGATCTGCATTATTTTTCCCAAAGAAACATTGTTTTCTTCGCTGTTAGCTTAAATACTAATCTTTCTGTCTGACTGGAAATTGCATCTACCTACTAGATCTTTTGTTCTATGTATAATTTCTTTCATGTTTTAGTTGGTTTTCCTTCATATTGGTTCCATTTCCCAGCACTGCAAATATTGCCATTTGTTTCCCATGCTTGCTTGGGGATGAAATGCATGAGGAGAGGTTAAATATTTAGGGTAAACCATCTGGTTTCTTAAATCATATAATTCACACTTTCTATTCTTTGTAGAAAACACATTGAATGAACATGATATGGTGCTGGCTTATGGTCTTATACCGAGTGTTAATAATAAGGCTTTTAAACTCTCAGGAGAATCCTGGTTTGGATGAGACATCGTATGGTCACTCCATAAAGGAAAGTGTTAACACAGGGGGTTGGGTTACTCAATACTTGTATATCTCTGAAGGGTCCTGGAACTATGATTGATCTTTGGTCATCCCTTGGGAATGTGGTCTTTGTATAGTTCTTTATGTCACTGACAGATGATGTTGTTTTATATACCTGAAAAAACAGGGCACACTGTACTATTAGGTTATGTTGTAAATATATCTGTAAATGTTTACGAGGATTTATAATACAGATCTGGGCCCTGTACTAGATCTTGGGTATCAGTTATCATGGCTGTTAGCAGGAATGTGCCTACATGATTAATTCTTATGATCATTAATTACCCAGGCCTGGAGAACTAAGCAGAATTCGGTGGAAAGATACTTCTCTCATGGGTTCCTATAGTTTACTGCTAGAGAGAAAGTGCGTCCTATGGTACTCTATGAGTAAAGGATTTGTAAACTTGTTTTTGATGACTCTGGACTTTGCCATATATGTATGTTTTACTTGTTGCTTTTACTTTTTTATTTTTTGCTTTTAATCCTTCTATAATAAATTCTAGCCATGTGTATAACTTGCTGCTATGTCCTATGAATCTTTATGGAAAATTAATTAATTGAAAGTAGTTGTGGAACCCATGAAACACTCTAGTGTGGGCACCACTCACTTTCTTATAGATAGTGGAAGTACCATAGATAAATATTAGATAATTTGCAAAATTATCTAATAGGTGACATGTCAAGAGAATTTGCTGTTGTAACTTCTCTTTCAATTAGGTAGCATAATTTTTAAATGAAATTATTCCAATTTTTAAATTTTTAAAAATTTAAATGCCACCTGGATAGCTGCATCTAATGATATCTGTTTTGATTTTTAAATAAAATGCCTGTGTGTGATCTCAGGATTATCCAGCTCCACAGACCAGAACTCTGCTGAGTTTGTAGGCCTTATATCTAAATGCATACTAATATCCTCACAGAGGTATCTGATCCAACCAAACAATTAATCTCAATTCTATATGGTAACCTGAGCTGTATTTTATCTCCTGTTTCCCCTGAGACTCTATTGAATAACAGCAGAGAATTTTTAAAATCATGAACTTACTATAAATATGATAATTAGACAGGACTGGCAGGCCGGGCGCGGTGGCTCAAGCCTGTAATCCCAGCACTTTGGGAGGCCGAGACGGGCGGATCACGTGGTCAGGAGATCGAGACCATCCTGGCTAACACAGTGAAACCCCGTCTCTACTAAAAATACAAAAACTAGCCGGGCGAGGTGGCGGGCGCCTGTAGTCCCAGCTACTGGGGAGGCTGAGGCAGGAGAATGGCGTAAACCCGGGAGGCGGAGCTTGCAGTGAGCTGAGATCTGGCCACTGCACTCCAGTCCGGGCGACAGAGCGAGACTCCGCCTCAAAAAAAAATAAATAAATAAATAAATAAATAAATAATAAATAATAAATAATAATAGACAGGACTGGCAAAAGGAAATAATTTCAAAGTTTCTGGAAAACATTAAGGATGGTAGGGTAAAATGAAAAAAGTAGCAGCTAAAATATGAGGAGAAAAAGATACAGCTGAGACAATTGTCAATAATCTCTGCAAAAATATAGTAAAGTAGCAGATACAGGGAAAGATGCCCGTACAGAACAAGAGAAGACAGAAAACATGACAATCTGCTGAAGTCTGCACAGTTTTTTCACTGCTTATCCTTCAGTGTTCTCATGTGCATCAGGTCCAATAATTTGGTATCTAGATGAAAAAAACTAGGTTACAAACTTTATTCAATTCGTTACTTCTCCTGAGGTATTTTGTTAATAGTTTATGGACTACTATGTTGCACATTCTTAAATGTAGGAAAACAAAACATTCAAGTCTGTTTTACAACTTACTCATCAAAAATTAAAACTTAAGCCGTGCACATATACACACAATACCTATAGCTTCATGCCTAAGCCTGAATTAAAACTTAAAGCTCATTAAATATTTCTATAAAATTTGTGCATTGCCACTTGTGATGCTAATGGAAAAAAATAGAAAAACAGACCCGCTTTAATTTAATTCTGCATTATTACCTTAGGGACACAAAATGGGAAATATAGCATGAATATAATTTTCATCTCATCAGGAATTCTAGCAGCTATCCACATACGTCTTTACTTCCTCCTTTCTTACCCGTGCCAGATGTGTAAGCCTGCTGCACACAAGAGGCAAGGTACATGAGTGTCACCTAACCTCAAGTCTTCATGCAAACTCATGCGTGCAGGGATTTGCAAAAAAATCAAGAAAGATACATCTTATTATGATTTCCTATGACTTCCAAGGGTTGATGAAGGAAGAGAGGCAGGCCAGACCCAAGGTCATTTTCCCTAACTTGACTAGGCCTGCACATTCTTCAAAACTCCTTAGTCAAAGCCTGTATCATAAAAGAGTAATACACACCCTCCACACCAACACACACAGATTCAAACGTCATGCACACACACACACACATAAAATCCTAGGTCTCAGTAAATTAATTTACAAGATATAATTTACAGTTATAATTGACAATAGATAATTTTTAGAAATACCTGAGAAGATATTTATTCACAATATAAAATTAAGAGAAAATGCATAAATTAAGAATAATAGGAATAAGAAAGAAAGTGTAAAATTTTCATATATTATTGCCATAATAAATTTTTCAACGAAGGATTCTCAAGACAAAATGAAAAGTTTTAGCTAGAAAAAGCCACATTAAAATGACAAAAAAAAAATGTGAGAAATATTCTATAAAGTTCAGGAAAATAAAGGGGAATTAAATATTATTTAATGCTGTAAAGAAACTAGCTATTAAGCCATGGATAAATGTGGAAGAAACTTGAAGTGCATATTACTAAGTAAAGCAAGAGAATATTAATAGGCTACATAGTGTATAATTCTAGCTATATGACATTCTGGAAAAGGAAAAAATGAGGAGACAATAAAATAATCAGTGGTTGACAAGGATTGAGAAAGGGAGAGATGAATAGGAGAAGCACAGAAGATTTGTAGGGCAGTAAAACTATTCTGTGCAATACTACAATGGCAGATGCATGTCATTACACATTTGTTTAAACCCATAGATTATAGAGTTCCAAGAGTGGACCTTAATGTATAGTATGAACCTCGGGTGATAATGATGTATCAATATAGAATTATAAATTGTAACAAATGTACCTCTCTTGTGGGTGATAGTAATAGAAGAGGCTTTGCAGATGTGTGGGCAGGAGGTATATGTGGAATCTCTGTACCTTCTCTTTAATTTTTTTGTGAACCTATAATTGCTTTAAACAATAAAGTCTGTTTTTAGAAAAGCAACTCACAGAAAGGACTATAGCATTATGTGGACATTTACCTTGAGTAATTATGCTATATCCAGATTATTCCCAAATCTTTTTGTCTTTACTATTGCTGACATATGAAGATGAATTACCAGCACCATTAGAGTATAGTACAAAAATCTCACATGATGAAAGATAGTAAGCTGGTCTTTTATTGTGCTGTTAAACTCAAAATGACCACCAAAGAGGTCAGTAAGATCCTTTAAAGAGTCCTCAGCCAGCCAGGAGCAGTGATTCACACCTGTATTCCCAGCATTTTGGGAGGCTGAGGCAGGCAGATCACAAGATCGAGACCATCCTGGTTAACACGGTGAAACCCCATCTCTACTAAAAAAGAAAAATAAAAATACAAAAAACTAGCCAGGTGTGGTGGCAGGCGCCTGTAGGTCCAGCTACTCGGGAGGCTGAGGCAGGAGAATGGCGTGAACCTGGGAGGCAGAGCTTGCAGTGAGCTGAGATTGCACCACTGCACTCCAGACTCTGTCTAAAAAAGAATTAAAAAAAAAGAGTCCTCAGCCACAGCAATCAAATCTGGAGATTATGAAAATGTGCAAGAAAGTGCCCACCACATTCACTAAAGTCAAGGAATTTATGGATAAACAGAGTCAAAGACATTCTAAGAAAAGTTTCCCAATATTTCCTCATTTCAAATAATCACTTCTTATAATGATGATCGAGAGTCAGGACTTTATAGATAAGAGAAAAATAGCATAACAGTGAGGGAAAGGGATCATAGAGATGTCTTTGTGATGATGGGTAATAATGTGAGCTAAATTCACATCTGTCACATTAGAAACTCTAATATGCATATGTTGCATAATATATGACACTGTTCTATATGAAAAGGTGATAATAACCACATGAATTAAAACAAAATAGATACAAAATACTGCCCTGACAACCCTGATTTTCTGTAACTAGTGGTGAGACAAAGGCAATTGTTTTGATTATAATTATAATACATTTGTATTTTGCATATGCATCCTTATATTGAATACATGTGACTCTTTTCTAACCTTTATATCTGATTTTATTGTTGTCGTAATTCAAATACTTAGCAGTGACATTGTTCAAGCTGTAAATTCGACCTTTGACAGGGCTCTTCTTGTCTTTATCATCACTGAATTTACTCTACTTGAGAGTATCACATTTATCAGAGTAACGTAGAAAAATAATTCTAAGTCAGGTATGATGGCACATGCTTGTAGTCCTAGCTACTTCAGAAGCTGAGGTTGGAAGGATCACTTGAGCCCAGGAGTTCCAGACGGCAGTGAGTCACGATCCTGTGATTGCACTCCAGCCTAGGGGACAGAGAGATAGACCCTGTCTCAAATAAATAAATTAAATTAAATTTTAAAATGAAAGAAGAAAAATAATTGTATTCAAGTTATTTTCTAAGATTTACAGTTTCTCAGTGAATAAATCAAGAAATAGGTATTAAAGAGTTAGGGACTGATGCAATGGGAGTTGAGCACATTAGTAATAGCATCATTGAGGATGTTTTGATTTTCAGATGTTTTGTGTTTCTGAAACAAGACACAGACCAAATGGAACACCAGAACTTACAGATCCAGAAGTTCTCACTTTCAGATAGGACAAAATGAGCTACTAATTGTCTGTTTTTTAAAGATTCCACATTGACCTTACTCTAAGTGAAAATTTCTCCAAGGGTTTGCATTGTGTCTCTTCAGAGTTTTTTGAGATTTTTATTTATTTTCCTTTATGGTATGTTAAGTGACACTACAGTGAGGAATACTGGCCAAATGCTATTCTAATCCCAAATAAATGCCTTTATTGTTTTATCATTGTTGAATATGAATACAGCATTTGCAAATAATGATTAACATTGTTGCACTTCATCTGCTCTATTTCTTAAGTTTGCAATATCATATTCCTACCTATAACTTTTTTTAAATAATTAAAAAATAATTTAAATGTTAAATTGTTTACAATTAGAATTGTAGATTCAGAATTTCATACTACTTGGAATATATCCCCAGTATATAAGACATTAAAGTTAACAACTTAGGTGAGGTCATATAAAATGTGAGTTATTTGAATAACAAAGACAAATAGAAACTAATTGTAATGAAGCCAAATGACAGATGTAAGAAAGTTTGAGAAAACAAAAGAGGTTACAGCATGAATTAGTAGGTATTCATTAACGTTTTCTGCCCATTACAATTTTATCAGTGGTATTTTATTCTTTTAAATAAGGGAATTGAAAAATATCTCTTTCTGTAAGGTTATAAATATGTACATTTGTTGGAGTGTAGAGGGCAATGTCTACAGAGATGTATTCATTTTTTTCTTATCCTTGTGGTGTAACTCATTTTAAAAGTATGCTTCATATTCTTGGGCATTGATGGCTAGAAGAGGCTACTAGCTAGGATTTAAACACAATACTCTCCAAGTGTCTTGAATTGAACATTTGCAGCCGAGCTTGCTCTCAGTTTAGCTATGCTTATTAATGGTCACCAGGAGTTCAGAGAACTAGGTCACCCAGATATGATCTAAAAGTTATCTGAACTTCAAAAGGAAGGAAGCCCATTGCTGCATCTCCCTACACTTTCAAAATACGTTAAAATATGGAATAAATAAATTTAAAATAAATTATAGGTAGCTAGGGATAGGGAAATTTTTTCTTTTTGTTTTGGTGAGTTTTGAAAATCTCAAGTTCTCTCCAAGGGAATTTTCATTAAAAATGGTATTTTTCAAACATGAGCATCAAGGACAATTGGTAGCAACACAATACGTTTTCATCACATGCCATTCCCAGAATGATCAGCAACACATTTGACAACAGAGACCCAGGTACAGTCTAGATGTCAGAAGGTAGTAGCATTCATTCCATATGCTGCCTCATATTTTAAATCAATAATTATTATGGAGACATTATGTATTAGAGAAATTATCCTTGATTCGGAGGAAGATATCCATGAGTTTGACTCTGGCTTTTATTAGCTGTAAAAGATTAAGATATACAGCATGAAATTCCTGAGTTTCATTTACACTTTTCTGAATATCTAAAATAGGAACTAAAAATGTTGCTTCTTAATTTGATTTTGAATTATTTAAAAAAGGAAAATATTTTTACTCCAGTTATGAGAGTACAAAAATGACAATCATTCAGATAAGAGCTGTTAGTCTGCAAAGCAATATACAGGTTACACAGGAATTTTATAACTATTAAAAATAAAATGTTTTTTAACAAAATCTGCATTAAACATTTTTGATTTTTTAAAATATTTTTTATAAAAAATATTTTAATATTTTTAGTTTTATTTAAAAATATTTTAAATATTTTTAATTTTTTAACAAAATCTGCATTAAACATTTTTGAGTTTTATGGAGAAATATGGATATAGCAAGTTATTTAGTAGAAATAAGTCATGTTATAGTTTATTGAGATTAGGGGAGCATCATTAGACTAAGTGCTTTATATGTACCATCTTATATAATTGTTATATGCTTGTCATTGCTGTACTGAACTTTTTATTCATTGAAATATATTCAAATGAGTGATGATATTATTAAGCAGCTGTCTTCTGGTTTTTGTATTTAAAAAAAAAAATGTATGTGGAAGACACACTTTGTTCCTTCCCAGCCTTCACCTTAAAATTCCATATTCTTCATATCTTCAAATTGGTATAATAGTGGAAAAATACACATATTTACATTTTATAAAATTGTTGTGTCAATCAATGTATTTATTTTCTGAGCAAATATTTGGCATTTATATTTCTCTCAAAGCATCTCAGAATAATGATGTAAATTTGTAGAGAGTCAACTTATAAGAAAATAGTTATTTTTACATACAAAACAAACTGTTTTATGCTCCCCACAGGTATGTTGGATTTTGTTTGTAATTAATTTTGCCATTTTGATGAAAAATCCTTAAAATTTTATTTTCATATTTAATTTGTTTTATCTATTTTAAAATCATAATAATCATTAGATTATAATGTTACTTCTCATGCTACTCTCTAAGGATTTTTCCATATGAAAAATTGAATGGTTTGACAATAATATCATTCTTAATTTACAACACTAAGGATAACTTAAAAACAACTTTTGATTATCAGTATAATTTACTTATAGAAGTAGTATCACAACTAAAATATACATTGTTCGGTATATTCATTTATCTAACATGTTGTTCTGAGGGAGGCTTAGTATTGTAAATGTACATTTACATATGATTTTTAAGTGATTATGTATCAAATAAGTATGTTTCTGTATATTTGTATCTTTGGGTATGATAGCCCCAGTTGAGACAGGTGCTGGCAGTCTCAGCCAACTGTTCTTCAAAGGACTATCCACAGCTATTTAGAATCATAGCATCATCTTCATATTCCCAGATACTTTAATGAGTTTTCACTCTAATTAAATGTGCAACTTGCAGAGATTATTGGGTGCCAGATTGCTGTGACTGGCAACAAGCTTGCTCTGTTCAGAATCAAATTTTATATCACCTAAACACATCTATTTTTAGTAGTTTCATTATAGATGAAGTTAGGCTTTACTTCAGTTAAATAACTTACAAACTAAGTAAACAATTACAATTTTCAGGAGTACAAACACAAACAAAGTAGAGGAAATAAAAACAATATTAACCAAGCAGGAAAACAGATGGAAGAAATAAAGAGTCATCAAAGTTCAGCGTTAAAATTTCATGTTGGAATGTTAGAATACTTATGGGCGTAACACCATGGTGTGGTGGCATGTTACTTCCATCTCTAAGCGGTGATTAATTAACACCAAATATATTTTTGCTCATGCTTTAACAAGGTTAAATTATGTTTTATGCATTGTATGGTAACTTTTGTCAGAAGTCACTTTCAAAGCATCTTTTTAAACCAGCTGCAACAATTACACATTTTAACCATAAAAATACTTAACATAAAATATATTCTGTAAGTTTTAAATTTTAGGTTATTTTGTACATTTTATTTATTTTAAAATATTCAAAGCTGGCCTGTGTTAAAAATAGTTTATCAGTTGTTTTCTACACACTACATTCAATATTGTGTTAAAGATAGCCAAGTAGGAATGCATTCATCACTGGGAATCTAAGGAGCAACTTTAAAATGCTATGCGGGGGCGGAGCAAGATGGCCGAATAGGAACAGCTCCAGTCTCCAACTCCCAGCGCGAGAGACACAGAAGACCGGTGATTTCTGCATTTTCAACTGAGGTACTGGGGTCATCTCTCTAGGGAGTGCCGGACAATCGGTGCGGGTCAGCTTCTGCAGCCTGACCAGCGTGAGCTGAAGCAGGGCGAGGCATCGCCTCACCTGGAAGCGCAAGGGGGAAGGAAATCCCTTTTCCTAGCCAGGGGAACTGAGAGACACAACACCTGGAAAATCGGGTAACTCCCACCCCAGTACTGCGCTTTAAGGAAACAGGCACACCAGGAGAATATATCCCACACCTGGCCGGGAGGGTCCCACGCCCACGGAGCCTCCCTCACTGCTAACACAGCCGTCTGCGGCGATCTATCCGCAAGGCAGCAGCGAGGCTGGGGGAGGGGCGCCCGCCATTGCTGAGGCTTAAGTAGGTAAACAAAGCCGCTGGGAAGCTCGAACGGGGTGGAGCTCACAGCAGCTCAAGGAAGCCTGCCTGTCTCTGTAGACTCTACCTCCGGACAGCGCACAGCTGCAGTCCATTAGGGGAAAGAGCGGGGCCGCTGCAGACCCGAACTACTCTGTCTGACAGCTTTGGGGAGAGCCGTGGATCTCCTAACGCGGAGGTTGAGATCTGAGAACGGACAGACTGCCTGCTCAGGTGGGTCCCTGACCCCTGAGTAGCCTAGCTGGGAGACATCCCCCACTAGGGGCAGTCTGATACCCCACACCTCACAGGGTGGCGTCACCCCTGAGAGGAAACTTCCAAAGAAAGATTCAGACAGGTACACTCGCTGTTCAGCAATATTCTATCTTCGGCAACCTCTGCTGCTGATACCCAGGCAAACAGGGTCTGGAGTGGACCTCAAGCAATCTCTAACAGACCAACAGACAGTCCTTCTGACTGTCAGACGGAAAACTATCAAACAGGAAGGACCTATACCAAAACCCCATCAGTACGTCATCATCATCAAAGTCCAGAGACAGATAAAACCACAAAGATGGGGAAGAAGCAGGGCAGAAAAGCTGGAAATTCAAAAATAAGAGAGCGCATCTCCCCTGCAAAGGAGCGCAGCCATCGCCAGCAACGGATCAAAGCTGGTCAGAGAATGACTTTGACGAGATGAGAGAAGAAGGCTTCAGTCCATCAAACCTCTCAGAGCTAAAGGAGGAATTACGTACCCAGTGCAAAGAAACTAAAAATCTTGAAAAAAAAGTGGAAGAATTGACAGCTAGACTAATTAATGCAGAGAAGATCATAAACGAAATGACAGAGATGAAAACCATGACACGAGAAATACGTGACAAATGCACAAGCTTCGGTAACCGACTCGATCAACTGGAAGAAAGAGTATCAGCGATTGAGGATCAAATGAATGAAATGAAGCGAGAAGAGAAACCAAAAGAAAAAAGAAGAAAAAAGAAATGAACAAAGCCTGCAAGAGTATGGATGGGATTATGTAAAAAGACTAAATCTACGTCTGATTGGGGTCCCTGAAAGTGAGGGGGAAAATGGAACCAAGTTGGAAAACACTCTTCAGGATATCATCCAGGAGAACTTCCCCAACCTAGTAGGGCAGGCCAACATTCAAATTCAGGAAATACAGAGAACGCCACAAAGATACTCCTCCAGAAGAGCAACTCCAAGACACATAATTGCCAGATTCACCAAAGTTGAAATGAAGGAAAAAATCTTAAGGGCAGCCAGAGAGAAAGGTCGGGTTACCCACAAAGGGAAGCCCATCAGAATAACAGCAGACCTCTCAGCAGAAACTCTACAAGCCAGAAGAGAGTGGGGGCAATATTCAACGTTCTTAAAGAAAAGAATTTTCAACCGAGAATTCATATCCAGCCAAACTAAGATTCATCAGTGAAGGAGAAATAAAATCCTTTACAGATAAGCAAATGCTTAGAGATTTTGTCACCACCAGGCCTGCCTTACAAGAGACCCTGAAGGAAGCCCTAAACATGGAAAGGAACAACCGGTAATAGCCATTGCAAAAACATGCCAAAATGTAAAGACCATCGAGGCTAGGAAGAAACTGCATCAACTAACGAGCAACAAAACCAGTTAATATCATAATGACAGGATCAAGTTCACACATAACAATATTAACCTTAAATGTCAATGGACTAAATGCTCCAATTAAAAGACACAGACTGGCAAACTGGATAAAGAGTCAAGACCCATCAGTCTGCTGTATTCAGGAGACCCATCTCACATGCAGAGACATACATAGGCTCAAAATAAAGGGATGGAGGAAGATCTACCAAGCAAATGGAGAACAAAAAAAAGCAGGGGTTGCAATCCTAGTCTCTGATAAAACAGACTTTAAACCATCAAAGATCAAAAGAGACAAAGAAGGCCATTACATAATGGTAAAGGGATCAATTCAACAGGAAGAGCTAACTCTCCTAAATATATATGCACCCAATACAGGAGCACCCAGATTCATAAAGCAAGTCCTTAGAGACCTACAAAGAGACTTAGACTCCCATACAATAATAATGGGAGACTTCAACACTCCACTGTCAACATTAGACAGATCAACGAGACAGAAAGTTAACAAGGATATCCAGGAATTGAACTCATCTCTGCACCAAGCGGACCTAATAGACATCTATAGAACTCTCCACCCCAAGTCAACAGAATATACATTCTTCTCAGCACCACATCGCACTTATTCCAAAATTGACCACATAATTGGAAGTAAAGCACTCCTCAGCAAATGTACAAGAACTGAAATTATAACAAACTGTCTCTCAGACCACAGTGCAATCAAACTAGAACTCAGGACTAAGAAACTCAATCAAAACCAGTCAACTACATGGAAACTGAACAACCTGCTCCTGAATGACTACTGGGTACATAACGAAATGAAGCAGAAATAAAGATGTTCTTTGAAACCAATGAGAACAAAGGTACAACATACCAGAATCTCTGGGACACATTTAAAGCAGTGTGTAGAGGGAAATTTATAGCACTAAATGCCCACAAGAGAAAGCAGGAGAGATCTAAAATTGACACTCTAACATCACAATTAAAAGAACTAGAGAGGCAAGAGCAAACACATTCAAAAGCTAGCAGAAGGCAAGAAATAACTAAGATCAGAGCAGAAATGAAGGAGATAGAGACACAAAAAACCCTCCAAAAAATCAATGAATCCAGGAGAGTTTTTTTGAAAAGATAAACAAAATTGACAGACCGCTAGCTAGACTAATAAAGAAGAAAAGAGAGAAGAATCAAATAGACGCAATAAAAAATGATAAAGGGGATATCACCACCGACCCCACAGAAATACAAACAACCATCAGAGAATACTATAAATGCCTCTATGCAAATCAACTAGAAAATCTAGAAGAAATGGATAATTTCCTGGACACTTACACTCTCCCAAGACTAAACCAGGAAGAAGTTGAATCCCTGAATAGACCAATAGCAGGCTCTGAAATTGAGGCAACAATTAATAGCCTACCCACCAAAAAAAGTCCAGGACCAGATGGATTCACAGCTGAATTCTACCAGAGGTACAAGGAGAGAGCTGGTACCATTCCTTCTGAAACTATTTCAATCAATAGAAAAAGAGGGAATCCTCCCTAACTCTTTTTATGAGGCCAACATCATCCTGATACCAAAGCCTGGCAGAGACACAACAAAAAAAGAGAATTTTAGACCAATATCCCTGATGAACATCGATGCAAAAATCCTCAATAAAATACTGGCAAACCGGATTCAGCAGCACATCAAAAAGCTTATCCACCATGATCAAGTGGGCTTCATCCCTGGGATGCAAGGCTGGTTCAACATTCACAAATCAATAAACGTAATCCAGCATATAAACAGAACCAAAGACAAGAACCACATGATTATCTCAATAGATGCAGAAAAGGCTTTTGACAAAATTCAACAGCTCTTTATGCTAAAAACGCTCAATAAATTCGGTATTGATGGAACGTACCTCAAAATAATAAGAGCTATTTATGACAAACCCACAGCTAATATCATACTGAATGGGCAAAAACTGGAAAAATTCCCTTTGAAAACTGGCACAAGACAGGGATGCCCTCTCTCACCACTCCTATTCAACATAGTGTTGGAAGTTCTGGCTAGGGCAATCAGGCAAGAGAAAGAAATCAAGGGTATCCAGTTAGGAAAAGAAGAAGTCAAATTGTCCCTGTTTGCAGATCACATGATTGTATATTAGAAAACCCCATTGTCTCAGCCCAAAATCTCCTTAAGCTGATAAGCAACTTCAGCAAAGTCTCAGGATACAAATTAATGTGCAAAAATCACAAGCATTCTTATACACCAGTAACAGACAAGCAGAGAGCCAAATCAGGAATGAACTTCCATTCACAATTGCTTCAAAGAGAAAAAAATACCTAGGAATCCAGCTTACAAGGGATGTAAAGGACCTCTTCAAGGAGAACGACAAACCACTGCTCAGTGAAATCAAAGAGGACACAAACAAATGGAAGAACATACCATGCTCATGGATAGGAAGAATCAATATCGTGAAAATGGCCATACTGCCCAAGGTGATTTATAGATTCAATGCCATCCCCATCAAGCTACCAATGACTTTCTTCACAGAATTGGAAAAAACGGCTTTAAAGTTCATATGGAACCAAAAAAGAGCCCGCATTGCCAAGACAATCCTAAGTCAAAAGGACAAAGCTGGAGGCGTCACGCTACCTGACTTCAAACTATACTACAAGGCTACAGTAACCAAAACAGCATGGTACTGGTACCACAACAGAGATATAGACCAATGGAACAGAACAGAGTCCTCAGAATAATACTACCACACATCTACAGCCATCTGATCTTTGACAAACCTGAGAGAAACAAGAAATGGGGAAAGGATTCCCTATTTAATAAATGGTGCTGGGAAAATTGGCTAGCCATAAGTAGAAAGCTGAAACTGGATCCTTTCCTTACCCCTTATACGAAAATTAATTCAAGATGGATTAGAGACTGAAATGTTAGACCTAATACCATAAAAACCCTAGAAGAAAATCTAGGTAGTACCATTCAGGACATAGGCATGGGCAAGGACTTCATGTCTAAAACACCAAAAGCCAACGGCAGCAAAAGCAAAAATTGACACATGGGATCTAATTAAACTAAAGAGCTTTTGCACAGCTAAAGAAACTACCATCAGAGTGAACAGGCAACCTACAGAATGGGAGAAAATTTTTGCAACCTACTCATCTGACAAAGGGCTAATATCCAGAATCTACAAAGAACTCAAACAAATATACAAGAAAAAAATAAACAACCCCATCAAAAAGTGGGGAAAGGATATGAACAGACATTTCTCAAAAGAAGACATCCATACAGCCAACAGACACATGAAAAAATGCTCATCATCACTCGCCATCAGAGAAATGCAAATCAAAACCACAATGAGATACCATCTCACACCAGTTAGAATGGCAATCATTAAGAAGTCAGGAAACAACAGGTGTTGGAGAGGATGTGGAGAAATAGGAACACTTTTACACTGTTGGTGGGATTGTAAACTAGTTCAACCATTATGGAAAACAGTATGGCGATTCCTCAAGGATCTAGAACTAGATGTACCATATGACCCAGCCATCCACTACTGGGTATATACCCAAAGGATTATAAATTACTCTACTACAAAGACACATGCACACGTATGTTTATTGCGGCACTATTCACAATAGCAAAGACTTGGAATCAAGCCAAATGTCCATCTGTGACAGACTGGATTAAGAAAATGTGGCACATATACACCATGGAATACTATGCAGCAATAAAAAAGGATGAGTTTGCATCCTTTGTAGGGACATGGATGCAGCTGGAAACCATCATTCTTAGCAAACTATCACAAGAAGAGAAAACCAAACACCGCATGTTCTCACTCATAGGTGGGAACTGAACAGTGAGATCACTCGGACTCGGGAAGGGGAACATCACACACTGGGGCCTATCATGGGGAGGGGGGAGGAGGGAGGGATTGCACTGGGGAGTTACCGGGAAGGGGAACATCACACACTGGGGCCTATCATGGGGAGGGGGGAGGAGGGAGGGATTGCATTGGGGAGTTATACATGATATAAACGTCATGCACATGTACCCTAGAACTTAAGTATAAAAAAAAAAAAAAAAAAAAAAATGCTATGCAATAGATTTCATTTTTCCATATTTCTGCCCAAATGCCAAATTCATTTTTAGGTTGTCTCCTAAGCAGGAACATATACTTGGAAAGCAGAATAAAATCTTTCCCATTGCCTCAGTGTGCTGAAAAAAAAAAAAAAAAGAATCAAGGAAGAATATAGGTCATAAAGGAATAGTGTTTAGGTCAGAAAGCAGAGTTAGTGAGAAATCCACAGAGAGAGTATTCCAGGGTTATAATGTAACGAGCTGCAGGGTTTGTGCAGAATGTGAAAGAGGGAATGAAATGTTTTAGAAAGGCAATTGAAAAAATTGTATTTAAAGTGAACTTTGATCTATCTCATAAACAGATCCCCGGAGATTTTTTATACAAATAGAAATTACGATTTCAATTTAAGAATATCGCATCTAACCACCAGGGTTAAAATAAAATGATAATACTTAGATAGGGATCAGCAAAAACCAATACAGATTGTAAAAGGCAGATCAGAATAGATGTTTAGAGAAGATAATTTGATTACATAGAAGCCTCATTATGTGGAATTATAGTTCATTGGATGTAATTTCATATAAGCTAACTCTGTATCATTATTTGTTTAATTGTGTTTCGTAGCAGGGACTGAGATTGTCTTAGTCCATTTAATGTTGCTATAAAGGAACACATGAAGCTGTGTAATTTAAAAAGAAAAAAACGGTGTATTTGGCTCATGATTCTGATGTGTGGAAAAGCTCAAGACTGACCATCTGTGTTGCTTCTACTCAGGGTGGAAGGTAGGCAAAAGGTCTGGTTATCAGTGTTGTGGAGATCACACAGCAAGAGAGTAGGAACAAGAGAGAGAGAGAGATAAAGAGAGAGAGAGAGAGAAAAGGCTCTTTTTAACAACCAACTCTCTCTGGTGAACTAATACAGTGACAACTCCTTAATCTCTCTGCTACCATTAATCTACTTATGAGGGATCCACCCCACGACCCAAACACTTCTCATTAGGTCACACTTCCAACACTGGGGATATATATATACACACACACATATATACATACATATACACACACATATACATATATATATATATATATATATATTTTTTTTTTTTTTTCAGATGAACTTGTTGCTCAGGCTGGAGTGCAATGGCAAGATCTTGGCTCACTACAACCTCCACCTCTCAGGTTTTCAAGCAATTCTCCTGCCTCAGCCTCCCAAGTAACTGGGATTACAGGTGTGCACCACCACGTCTGGCTAATTTTGTATTTTTAGTAGAGACAGGATTTCCATGTTGGTCAGACTGGGAAATCACATTTTAACATGAGATTTGGAGGGGACGATTATCCAAACTGTAGCAGATATATTTTAAAGTCATAATTTTTGTGACCCTCAAAAATTTTTTTTCCATTTTTGGTGTGAGTCTGACAGAATAATTTTTGTTTTCCTCTGGTATTAATGATCATCTAACCCTGTTCAGGTAAGAACTTTAATACAGTAATCCTTGCAAGATATATATGAACAAAATAATTGTGTACTTGCCTTACAAGAGATTCATTCTGAAGAAATAGGAAGACCCAAGCTTTTCTATGTGGAGGAATGCCATGGTCCATCATCACGATCATGCTTCCCTGAGAAAGGGAAAGAAAATGGTATCTTAGACTCTGACCACAAGAGGTAGGAAGATGGGGCAGTTAGCTCTGGCAGATTGAGCAAAGATTCAGGTGAGAAACAAGATAAATTCATGGAGGAAAGAGAAAGAATAGAGGAGAAAGAACTTTCATCTGCTCATGTATCATTGAATCTTGTACTCTGAATATGTTCAAAATTGCCTATCAGAAGGCTCACATTCTTTTCAGCAATGAGCTCTTTACTCATGTTTTAGGTAAGGCTGTAGCTAACAATCCCAGGCAGCACTGTATTTTAAAGGATTCATAATACACAGTCCTGCTTCTTATTTTTCTCATCTTCTTCTTCCCAGAATATTAAATTAGGTAATCAAAATATGTGAAAGAATAGATTCATATTTGAATTTTATTCTCACTGAAGGTATAAAACAAAGAAGGTTCTAAACACTGGAAATAAAAACAACTGCCCTTTATTCAGCATCTACTAAGTTTAAAACACTGTTCTGGGTGATTTATATTTGTTATTTATTTACTGCTTAATATTTCTCGAGGAGTTTGTACTATTTTGCCAGTTTTGCTAAGTAGGAAAGCTCAGAGCTATCCAAGTTTACTCAGCTGGAAAGCCATAGAGATTGAAATTTGATTGAGGGTTTTCTAACTCCAAAGTCCCTTCTGTTACCACACAAACACACACACGTACACACTTATGTACATATATACAAATCCAAATTAAACACTGTCTCTGCCCTACTTGAGCTTAGAGCATTATCTTTTAAAAGATGTATGTGTTTTTAAGTAGCATACATCACATAGTGTTGTGTTGATTTTGCAATACAAACAAACAAACTTGCCAAAACTCCTAAACCTGCTCTTTTTTAATTCCTACATTTCTTCTATGTTAGCAAACAGAAAGGCCACCTTTTTTTCCTTTAACTAATATTAACTAATTATTATAAAATTTTTGCTGTTCATGGAAGCTCCTTTTCTGTTTTTTTTTTTTTTTTTTTTTTTCCTCCTTTCCTTGAACACTATGTTCTCCTGGATTTTCCCCTACCTTCTGGGACCTTCCTTTTCTTTAGTTTTTGCTGCTTCATCTTAAAATATTATTCTCAAGGTTCTATCCTTGTCCTATACCTCCACCACTAGATAACCAATTGTTGGTCAAGCACATCTGTTTTCCAACTTTCGTCTGATGAACTGAATGTCTTTAGCAAATATATCTATTCAAAATTATTTCATTCAACATTCATTTATTCAGTAATTTTTTACTAAGTTAATATTGTATGACAGGCACAGTTTTTAGTCCTGGGAACACAATGGTCAACAAAATGTATCAAGTGCCTGCTCTCAAGGATTTCGGATATCCCATCAATATCTCAAACTCATTTTGCCACAAAACCAGACTCTTTGTCACTTCCTATGAAAATACATTTTTCGAATAATACTCTATCTGAGTGACTAATTCGTTCATATTCTTAAGTCAGAATCTTGGAGTCACCACATATCTGCATTTACACACTCTATCATGTCAATAAATGCTGCAGGTTTTGTCACTCATTAACTCATAAATCCTTATCTCCCATTTTACTCTCACAGCCTGACTCACCACTTCTCGTGGGATTCCTCAGGAAAAGCCTCAAACTATTTTTTTCTACCTACTGTATACTCTATTTTCTACAGTACTTCTCAAATGACCTTTCTAAAAAGCAAATTTGATCAGGACACTCCCCTGCTCAAAATTCCTGAGTGTATTCCCAGAGCAGCTTAGTACACAAAACTTTGTCTCATTTACTCTCATCATATTAATTTCTTACTTATGTACAGTCTTCTATGCAATTCTTATATCAAATCTACAAACCGAATACTGCAATTTCTCACTTCTGTATATTCATGCATTTAATATTTGTCAGTTCTGGCACTGTTGAGTTTGGAGAGCTTTCTCTGGATCTATCTTGATGAATTGGAGAACTTTCTGACATGCTTCCTTTTGTATTCAGTGAATCTCTAAAATGCACTGAAGTTTAACTGATTTCCTTAATTATTTTTCAATCTGAATCATGAGTGTGTTAAATACATTTGAGCTCTGTTTACTTTCCAGCCCCATCACACCGCCTAAACCATGAAAGGCACTCAACTCATGCTTACTATGGTGGTGTAGAAACAACTGGATACCAGACCTATGTGGCCTGGAGTCAAAGGTTTTATGTGGGAGTGGAATAGATTTGGCAATGAAGTACATATACTCTTTGAGTTGGTGTTAAAGAAAGAAGCTTTTGGTTAAAGCAACATCATGTAAAAAGTGACAGACAAGTAAAATGTACAGACTAAAGAGACTAATCTGTTGGAAAGATGGTGTCAATAGCTAGCTAGCCTCAACTGTGCACTGGGATTGACAATTGATATCTAATGTAACAAAAAGTTATAGAGCTCCCTTCCTTCCCTCCATTCTTTCATCCTTTCTTTTTCTTTTTTTCTTTCATTCCTTCCTTCTTTCCTTTTTATATTTCCAGGCACCACATAATATTATTGAAGGTGCAAAGTTTATTCATTCATTGATATCAAAATTTGTCAGTACCTATGGAGTCCTTTTTTTTTTTTTTCCCAGAGCCATGTTTTCTTTGCATTAGACATGTTACAAATAGTTATTTACTTTCTCATCTTTTCACACAAATGTAAGTCTTTACATAGAAACTAAAACATGGGTCTTACTATTTATCCTCCCTCATTCTGCTCTACCGTTACATCTAATGAATCAAATCTGGAATTCAGACTCCATGGACTCCTGTTTTTATTTTGTTTCCTCTTTTCTGTTATGTGGTTAAAAACTTCAACTTTCTTATCAGAGGTTCTTGGTTTGTATCTGTGTTTTGAGACTGTCTATTACACATGATATCCTCTCTGAGACTGTTTTCTATCTTTCTCCTCTCCTCTATGTACAACCTCATGGAACATTTAGAAAGGTTGTACAGCATCCCGACTAAGGGCACAGTCTATGGAGCCAGACTAATTGGCTTGGAATAGTGGTTCTGCTCCCTACACACTGTGTGACACTGCATATTACTTAACATTTTTTTGTGTGTTTCAGATAGAAATAGAAATAAAATATGATTTGCATAGAGTAATCATGAGATTTAAAATATTTAATATGTATAAAGCATAATAAAAATATAGTAATACATATAAAGCACTTTAAAATATAGTAATAAATACAAAAATATAGTAATAAATTTTATATTATACTCTTCACCTGAAATATCACCTCCTGCTAATAACAGATATGCATAATGTATATAGGTATATATATGTACATCTATACACACACATACATACATGTGTATATATACATATATTTTAACATGTAGTTCACTGAAACACTTGAAATTTTGTATACAGGGCTTGGTACCTCTCCCTATGTTTGTCTTCTATGTAAATAAGCTATGAATATTTATATTTTTTCTTAAATGGTCTTTACATTTTATTGCTCATTAGTTGATTGCCAGTGTAGTTGTATTTTTTCTGTTCATCATCATGAGTGACAGCATGTCAAGGGGAGGCATTTTAATGCCAATGTAAATGGTAAATTATGTGTCTTGATGACTAACAAAACCCTAATCAACAATGTTGAAATGTTTATGTGCATTCTATTGACATTCATTGGCACCCTCTGATATCCTTACATAATTAAGCGTATATACATACATATATATATTTAACTCTCTCTCTCTCTCCTTCTCTCTTTCTCTCTCTCTCTCTCTCTCTGTCTGTGTGTATGTGTGTGTGTAACTTTAAAACTTAATTATTGGTCAAGGTTTAAAATTTTTGTCACTTTGAATTTAGATTTTTGGAAAGTAAATAGGTCTTATCTTTTTCTGAATATCTGATTTTAAACATTGTATAGAAATATAATAATGTTTTAAGCTTCCTTTTGAAGCAACTTATTTGTCAAGTCAGAGAAGCTACTGGTAATAGCTATTTACTCTGTGATGTCAATAATCCCATTAAATGTAAATGGTCTAAATGTTCTAATATATTGTATAAATTGTTATAGCCTGAAATTTTGACTTTAGAAAGATGTTTCTTCACCCAGCAATTACAAAGCTGGGCAAAGGTGCAGTGATATATCATTTAAAATGAAACAAATGGAAATTAAGAATACTGAAAAGTTGAATGTTTGTGAGAAAGACCAGATATTCTGGGCAAATAACAGGGCAAATAATGACTAACTTGTGTGGATATAATAATACTTGGTAGAATTGCTCTTGGATTTCTGGTTTTTAACAGTTGATTTGGAATTATTTTAAAATACAAAACATTTAGACATTTTAAAACTTTTTAAAATAAAATTATTATCCTTGTTTGCTTATTTTGTTTTTACTGTATTTATATTTTTGGACATAAACTTATATTTTTGTAAATGTTTATCTTTCTCATTTTAGTGTCTTCATGGCTATATGGCTTATATGTAATGCTTAAGCCTTATTAACTTATTTCTGCATAGAAAAGATGGCCTAGCTTAATTTTATCATTTTCAGTAGGTTCTATGACATTTGTACCAACATGGTATATTCAAAACCAGTAATTCCAAGACTGACATATGTGTGTGCGTGTTTGTCTATTTTTTGTGTTTGTATGTGGTTGTGTATACAATGAACTACAAACTCATGTTTATTATAAAATATTAAATTCATGTCAGTAGTTACTGACACTACATACTACTATTTCTTCAAATTTTTATAATTTCTGTTTATTCCTTCTATCTATTCAACCAATATCAAACTTCTGTGATTTTTATAGCATGTATACATATATTGCTATATTTCAAATTATCTTTCTCATATTCAACAATTTGTGTGCTTTGAATTACTTCACAAAATAACACTATTCTTGCTAACATTTAGCATATCTTTGAACATGCATTTCTTTAATTTTCAATATAATGCTTTGGCAGATTGCATTTTCCCAAGATGACTGCAACATTATCTCTCCTCTAACATGTTTCTATTTCTAGTATCCTGTTACTCTTCATCATGAGATATTGTATAATCCTCATCCCCTTAAATTTGAATGGGTTTTAATATATTTTGTGACCAAAATAATGTATCAAAAGGCATGCTCTGTAGCTTTCAGTTGTGGATCATGAAAAATGATGCAGTTTTTGTCTTTTCAGCTGAAATACTGGGATACTCAAGTTTTAAAGGCTTCACGTGCCACATAAACATACTAGTGGCTATTGTATCACTCTGCTGTTAGAAGCACTAAATTAGCATTCCATGAAGAAAAGAGACGCTGGGCTAACCACTTACTCATCCAGCATCCAAACCCCAGCAATATGCCAGCCTCAGTCATTGTCTGGCTGAATCTACATAAGCACCCAAGGATGGAACCACAAAAGTGAACATTTTTTGAATCCCAGATTCAGAAAATCAATGAGAGCTAACACAATTAATGTTTTGTTTCAAGTCATTAAA
The DNA here is from genome assembly GCF_009764315.1 of Trachypithecus francoisi. Classification (NCBI taxonomy): domain Eukaryota; kingdom Metazoa; phylum Chordata; class Mammalia; order Primates; family Cercopithecidae; genus Trachypithecus; species Trachypithecus francoisi. The sequence continues at coordinate 112,340,718 of NW_022681454.1, forward strand.
TTTTTAGGTAAATTTTAGGTACAACAATACCTAAGTAGACAGAAATGCAATACTTGAAAGTAGGGATCGATGTAACAAAAACGTACAAAATGTGGCATTGGCTTTGAAACCAAAGGGTTGGTGAATGTTAAAAAGATTTGAGGACACTATTGGTAAACACTTGGAGGTCAGAGATGAAAGTGTATGAGACAAGAAATAAAATAAGACTTTAAAAATATTTATAGAGTTTTCTTATAAGTTATCGGGGTAAGAAGTTGATGTAATAACTATCTCTGATGTTAATGGATGGTTTCATACACACTGTAATTTAATTTGAAATACTTTTATTGAGAAATAATTTATATAGCATATAATTTACCATTTCAAGGGCACAATTTAACAGTATTTAGCATATTTGTAGAGTTATGCAAACATCACAATAATCTTAGTACATTTTCATCACTCATAAAGAGATCCTATAGCCACTAGCATTCACTCTTCATTTCCTACCCCTAGCCTTAGGCAACCACTGATCTAACTATACTTATTGATTTGCCTATACTGAATATTTTGTGTGAATAAAATAATATAATATGTGATGTTCTACACTTGGCTTCTTTGACATAGAGCTTTTTCTTTAATATTGGTCCATTTTGTAGCATCAGTACGTCAATCTATTTTAATGTCAAAAATATTTTGTCATGTGGTTATTCTGCATTTTCCTTACCCATTCTTCAATTGAAGGGCGCTTTGGTTAATTCTACTTTTGGGCCACTGTAAATAAATCTGTATTTATAAATATATATATATATTTTATTTCTCACAGGCATATACCTAGGACTGGCATGCTGGCTCATGGATGCGATACTCTGAGTTTATCAGTAACCACTATCTCTTTTCCAAAGCGGCTGCTCCATTTTATAATCCCAGCACCAATGTGTAAGTGTTGATTTCTTTGTTTCTTTGCTGAATTAGTAATTGTGAGCCCTTCAACTTGTTAATCATTTTTAAGATTATTTTGAATCTGGGACCATCCATTGCATTTCTAAATTAATTTAAGGGTCAGCTTGTTAAGTTCTGCAAAAAAAAAAAAAAAAAAGAAAAAGAAAAAGAAAAAGAAAAGAAGAAGAAGAAGAGAGAAAGTTTTTATAGAGGTTAAATCTGTATATGAACAACGTTAAGTCCTCCAATCAATGAATATTGGTACTTTCCAGTTATTTATTTATTTATTTATTATTACACATTAAGTTCTAGGGTACATGTGCACAACGTGCAGGTTTGTTACGTATGTATACATGTGCCATGTTGGTGTGCTGCACCCATTAACTTGTCATTTACATCAGGCATATCTCCTAATGCTATCCCTCTCCCTTCCCCCCTCCCCACAATAGGACCCAGTGTGTGATGTTCCCCTTCCTGTGTCCAAGTGACCTCATTTTTCAATTCCCACTTATGAGTGAGAACATGTGGTATTTGGTTTACTCTTCTTGCGATAGTTTGCTGAGAATGATGGTTTCCAGCTGCATGCATGTCCCGACAAAGGACACGAACTCATCCTTTTTATGGCTGCATAGTATTCCATGGTGTATATGTGCCACATTTTCTTAATCCTGTCTGTCACTGATGGACATTTGGGTTGATTCCAAGTCTTTGTTATTGTGAATAGTGCTGCAGTAAACATATATGTGTATGTGTCTTTATAGCAGCATGCCTTATAATCCTTTGGGTGTATCCCCAGCAATGGGATGGCTGGGTCAAATGGTATTTCTAGTTCTAGATCCTTGAGGAATTGCAACACTGTTTTCCACAATGATTCAACTAGTTTACAGTTGCACCAACAGTGTAAAAGTGTTCCTATTTCTCCACATCCTCTCCAGCACCTGTTGTTTCCTGATTTTTTTAATGATTGCCATTCTAACTGGTGTGAGATGGTATCTCATTGTGGTTTTGATTTACATTTCTCTGAGGGCGAGTGATGATAAGCATTTTTTCCTGTGTCTGTTGGCAGTATGAATGTCTTCTTTTGAGAAGTGTCTGTTCATATCCTTTGCCCACTTTTTGATGGGGTCATTTGCTTTTTTCTTGTAAATTTGATTGAGTTATTTATAGGTTCTGGATATTAGCCCTTTGTCAGAGGAGTGATTGTAAAAATTTTCTCCCATTCTGTAGGTTGCCTGTTCACTCTGATGGTAGTTTCTTTTGCTGTGCAGAAGCTCTTTAGTTTAATTAGATCCCATTTGTCAATTTCGGCTTTTATTGCCATTGCTTTTGGTGTTTTAGACATGAAGTCCTTGACCATGCCTATGTCCTGAATGGTATTACCTAGGTTTTCTTCTAGGGTTTTTATGGTTTTAGGTCTAACATTTAAGTCTCTAATCCATCTTGAATAATTTTCATATAAGGAGTAAGGAAAGGATCCAGTTTCAGCTTTCTACTTATGGCTAGCCAATTTTCCCAGCACCATTTATTAAACAGGGAATCCTTTCCCCATTTCTTGTTTTGTCAGTTTGTCGTGTTTTTTTTTTTTTTTTTTTTTTTTTGAGACGGAGTCTCGCTCTGTCGCCCAGGCTGGAGTGCTGTGCCGGATCTCGGCTCACTGCAAGCTCCGCCTCCCGGGTTCACGCATTCTCCTGACTCAGCCTCCCGAGCAGCTGGGACTACAGGCGCCCACCACCTCGCCCGGCTAGTTTTTTTTTTGTATTTTTTAGTAGAGACGGGGTTTCACCGTGTTAGCCAGGATGGTCTCGATCTCCTGACCTCGTGATCACCCGACTCGGCCTCCCAAAGTGCTGGATTACAGGCTTGAGCCACCGCGCCCGGCCTGTCAGGTTTGTCAAAGATCAGATGGCTGTAGCTGTGTGGTATTATTTCTGAGGGCTCTGTTCTGTTCCATTGGTCTAGGTCTCTGTTTTGGTACCAGTACCACGCTGTTTTGGTTACTGTAGCCTATAGTATACTTTGAAGTCAGGTAACGTGATCCTCCTGCTTTGTTATTTTGGCTTAGGATTGTCTTGGCAATGCAGGGTCTTTTTGGGTTCCACATGAACTTTAAAGCAGTTTTGTTCCAATTCTGTGAAGAAAGTCATTGGTAGCTTAATGGGGATGGCATTGAATCTATAAATTGCCTTGGGCAGTATGGCCATTTTCACAATATTGATTCTTCCTATCCATGAGCATGGTATGTTCTTCCATTTGTTTGCATCCTCTTTTATTTCACTGAGCAGTGGTTTTCCAGTTATATAAATCTTAAATGCTCCCTACCTGATAGCATCACAGTGGATGCGACCTGGGCCATGTACATAATCATCCAGAGCTTCAGAAATAACAATGGTTTAAGTTGGGTTCTGTTGGACTGCTTATTTCCTGATGTTCCCATTAAACTTTTGACTGATCTGTCTCTGTTAGTATTACACTCAGATTTTTTGCCTCTATTAATTAATTGCCAGCAAATGACTGTATTATTTTCAAAAACATCCTAGGATGTTCCATATGTTGTTTCAGTCTGACCCTCCACAAAAAATGAGTCTCTTGGCAGGGGTAGAGTGTTGCTATGCTTTGATAGTTGTTCTGGTCTTCCCTTGGACAGCAACTATGCACTACGAAAGTTTAGTTTGGATTAAATTTGCATCAAAGATCTCTACAATACAGGAGAAATATACACCACCCACACTGATATTTCCTTCTTTCAAATAAAAGAGTGAAAGTTATCATAGTTATGTGCATTCAGTTTTATGCATATTAATGTTTTGATAATAACTTGAATATTTAGTTTACTTCTTTTCCAAGATATTTTGCAGTTAACATTTTAAATATCTAATTATTTTAATTTACATTATAATTTGCAGTTCTGAAATTTAAACAGAGCTTAAAAAGAAATATTGCATTCTCTTAATGTTCGTATTCACTATCATATCTTTTAAAAAGAAATTATTCTAATCCCAAATGTATTCAATACACAACGGTTTTTAAAAAATTATTTTTAACAGGAAAAATAGTATCTTCACAATAAGAACAGTTGGATTGACAGACTGGAATGAGGTTTGTTGTATGTCTGATAAAGAATCAGGAATATCATGACAATTTCAGAAAACTGACAACTAGACCTGAGGACTAACCTTCAGAATACTAAAGATTTGATATTTGTTAAACAACTTTGATGCAAATTTTTCTTAAATTTCTACTACATAGTGTGTATATTCTGCTTAAGCATGTGCATTTTATGAAACAATTTAAATCATATGAATACATCTACAAAATAACTTCTGCAGAAAATATTTTATGGGAATTAATAATTGGTTTATTTTTTAGCAATCTTAAAATATATGTTCATTGTGGTATATCAAAATGAATCCAAGCAGAAATAAATGTAATTTAATAATGTACTTTTAATAATTATAAAATTGAAAATACACCCATTTAGAAACCATTGCCCAGAGAGTATACTGTTACCCATCCACGGGAGAAATTTAATTCAGTAATTTCAAGAACTTGATTTTCTATGCTTTATTATCTACACAACAGTTGGAATGATCTTTAAAAGCAAACAAGTATGTCATATCATTCCATAGCTATAATAATTAAAATGATGCCTGACTAGTATTATAATAAAAAAACAAACTTACATCACTCATTAAGTCCTGTATATAATCTGGGCCCTGGATTCTTCACTCTGTAGTTTATTTATCTGTTTCTTGAACAAAACATATTTGAAGTAGCATAATGTCTATAAGCATGCAAATTATGAATGTGAGTTTCATTGCTTCATAGCTGCATTTCTCTAGCAACATATTTATAATCTTTAAAGATAGTAATGTTATCTACTTTATAGACTTCTTGCAAGGATTAAATCAAATAATACATTTAAAATATTTAGTGTCTGGCTCACAGTTAGTGCTGAGTAAATACAGGCTATTTTTATTATGATGGTTTTAATTTCAGAGGCTTTGCAACTCTTTACTCTTACTGGAATGCTCTCCCCATACAACAGCTTTTTATAAGGCTGTTTCTTTCTTATACTGCATAACTCAACACAAATTTAATAGTTTCAGAAAAGCCTTTCTGAAAAACATACAAAAGCAGTCACTTACCCAACTCATACTATATCCTTTCATCATATTTTATCTTTTCATGGCAGTGAAATATATGCATAAATACTTTATATTTGCACATATTGGTTAAATTACATCCAAAATAATGTAAACTCCATGAATTCAGGGACTTTGTCAATCTCATGGATTGATTTCTCTACACAAGCTAAGAGAAGATCTTATGTATAGTAGGTCTCAAAGAATAAATAAATAATTAATACCTATATATGTCAAAACAAAAGCATAAGTTCCAAACAATATCCATTGTAAAAAAGACATTTATCAAATTTATATATTGTGCTTAAAGAAAAATATAAAACATTTTGTCTCAGGATCTCCACCACAACATATTTTATCAACAGCAATAATGCAATGGTAAATTCAATGTTTAATTTTTATTTCTCTTCTGAGTCCTCTAAAGCATTTTACAGTTATCACTGCCTCCTCCTTAAAACACATCCTTGATTTGGATTCCAAAACACCGTGGTATCTTGGATTCCTTCCTACTTTGCAATTTGTTTTTTCTTGGTTAACTTGGCTGGCTCCTGTTCTACCCCCATGTCTCTCAGTGGAAAATTGACCTCTTGGTTCTTTTCTCTTCAGTCTCCTGTCACTTCCTTGATGATCTAATAAAGAGTCATGACTTTAAATGTCACTGAAAATTCCAAAACTTGTATCCCCAGCCATACTCTCTTCCCTGGAATCTAAATTTGAATCTCTGTTTCTGTGGCATCTAGTTTAGAATTTCTAATAGACATCTCCAACTTAACATGTCCCCAAATTGTTGTACACTCGTCTCTCCAAACTACTCCAGCCATAGTCTCCGCCTTTCTTCACATTGATCTAGTAAGAATCCTTGATTATATCTGTGATTTTCTCCTTTCACTCAGACCCTGAGGGCAATTCACATGAAAATTCCATTCTGTCTTGTCTTCAAAACATACTAGGGCTTTTACCACATCAACCTCTAATACTCTTGTCCAAGACTCTATCTGATCTTATTTAGAAATATTGCTATACCTTTATAATTGGTCTCCTTGCTTCCACTCTTACTTTCCCTCCCAGAAATGCACAGTTTACTCTCAATACAAGATCTAGAATGACACTGGCACTTATAATGGGTAGGAGATATCATATCACTTCTCTTGTTTTTTTTTTATCTCATTGAATATTAAAAACAAATAAACAAACAAAAAACACTTGGCATTTTATGTGGTTTGAGTTGTGGGTTGCAGTAGCCATGGATCAAGTTGTAAAGCCCAAAATAATAAGAACCAAGAAATTCCTTGAGAAGAGAGAACTGAAATTCAGTGAAAATATTTAAAATACCATGTTGATTAAAGAGGAGAATGCAACTGCAACAGTGACATAAGTACTTAGAAATGTGTATGCACTGAAAAATCTATGTGGCTTTTTGTACAAAAAGAAAAATATTACAAGACCATTCTAGAATCAGATATCACTGGAATTCTTCAAATAAGTCAGACTGTTCCTTATTCACATATGGCTCCCATAACAAGAAATGAACAAATAATCTAATAATAGATCATATGTATGACTATCTTTTGCTAGATATGATAGAATTAGGCATTGAGAAATCTGTCTCATTAATAGACATTAAGAACAGTAAATGCCCTGAGAAAACAAAATCTATGATAATATTTGCTGGTGAGGATTTTGATGTAAAAGAATACTCTATAAGTCTAAAGAGTCTTCTTACTGATTTCTTCAGCAGCCCAGGAGTATCAAATATCCTCTCAGCTGGATTAGAGTATGTTTTACACTTCACCACACAGCAAGGGAAGATTTATTTTCGAAGTTATAAGTTGCTGTTGAAGAAATCTGTTGCAGAATACCACAGATTGAATTGGAGATAGGAAACCTCAATGGATCTGGTTCTGAGGAGGACACACCTGGCATCAGATGAACTTTATAAATTATCTATGCAAATGCCAACAACTTTCAAGCCAAAGAGGAAGAAAATTATCTCCCATGTGACTTTTGGTATAATTTGTGGAAGGATTCATATGCAGAAGTAAAGCCTGAGCAAACTACAAACTGGGAAAATGAGGGGTTTGATGTGACCTGAAGAAAATAGAAGACCATGAGAAAAAAATCAAAGAGAATTTTTAAAAATAATAAAACTTAGCCAACACGCCAAGAACAATCAAACCACAAAAGCAAAAATTTATAGTACTCTTCCTAGACTCCATATAATATTTCTCTTTTTCCGTCTGATCTTATATTTTGCTTTTCTTATCCTTGTTCTCTGCATGCAGGACACTTTGTATTTTCTCTGCACCATAGAAAAGCCAGGCATGCTCCTAACTCACAGTGTTTGTACTTACTGGTCCCTCTGTGTGGAATACTTTTCTCTCAGATACCTTCAAGGCTCCTTCCTGCACTTCCTTGGATTTTCTTCAAATGTCTCCTTTATAGTTAGGCTTTTCCTGACTACTCTCTCTAAAACTGCAATCCCAGACTCTACATGGCACAACCAATTTATGTTCTCAGGTTTATTAAAAAAAAAAAAAAAAAAAGGCTATATTCATTTGGCAACTACCCATTTATTTCATTTTTTAATTTTCTGTCTTTTCTCAGTAGAGGATAATTTAAATCTTATTTTTTAATTGCTGTATTCCTATATGAGGACAGAGTTAAAGTAGCTAGTCTGTGATCCACTCATTCCCTTTATTTTCCAGAGAAAGTGAGCTCCTTTTAATTGAAATTATAGATAAATAGACTAACGATATTTGCTATAAGCAAGAAATTATCTATTGAATACTTTTTCTAAGATGCTTTGACTCCAGGATTCCTTATATCAAATCAATAAAAATCCTATGAGACATGATTCTTTGAAGAACTTTATGAAAAAGAAACAGGATTTGAGGTATAAATGGATATTTCTCATCATTTAAATGCTCACTACAATATGAATAATTACATAAACTTCACATAAAAAAACTGATTTATTAATCTGAGCCAGATATGTATGTCCTATGCAAGAAAAGGGTCTGGAGAATGCTAGTGATCCTCGGAGACCCTAGACAGGTCTCAGAGGTCTCTCTCTGGTTCATGAGAGTCTTTTGGTTGTCTATATTCTTGAAATTGTTAATAAAGATTGAAACTGGCTGAGCTAATGCAATGTGAATGTAATTCAACAATTCCATGTTATGTGTTACCACCAAACACTTTAAACAGTGCCTGAAATACTATGATTCATGAATATTAGGTGTATGAATAAATATATTGTCCTCACAGTGCTCTCATGAAAATATTGAGTTTTTTTAATTTTAATATCATTAGGTAACCACTTTTGTTTAAAATGATAAATATTGTAGATGTAGACTATTTTTTAAAAAAACAAAAGAGAACAGAGCTCTTTCTTTTTGTAGAGATTTACTATTGTTTTTTTTGTTCCAATTTCATTTAGTTCTGCTCTGTTCCTGTCATTTGTTTTCTTCTGCTGGGTTTTAGTTTGAATTGTTCTTGTTCTCCACTTCTGTGATGTGTGATCTTAGATTGTCTATTTGTGCTCTTTCAGACTTTTTGATGTAGGCATTTAATGCTATAAACTTTCCTCTTAGCACCACTTTTACTGTATTCCAGAAATTTTGATATGTTGTGTCACTATTATTGTTCAGTTCAAAGCATTGTTAAGTGTCTATCTTGATTTCATTGTTGACCCAAAAATCAGTCAGGAGCAGGTTATTTAATTTCCATGTATTTGCATGGTTTTGAGTATGTCTTTTGTAGTTGATTTCCAATTTTATTCCACTGTGGTCTGAGACAGTACTCAATTGTTTCTTTGTTGACTTTCTGTCTTGAAGACCTGTCTAGTGCTCTCAGTGGAGTATTAAAGTCCCCAACTATTATTGTGTTGCTGTCTATCTCATTTCTTAATTCTAGTAGTAATTGTTTCATAAATTTGGAAGCTTCAGTGTTAGGTGCGTATATATTTAGAAGTGTGATATTTTCCTGTTGAACTAGTCCTTTTATCATTATATAATGTCCCTCTTTGTCTTTCTTTAGTTGCCATTGTTTTAAAATTTGGTTTGTCTAATATAAGAATAGTTACTTTTGCTCACTTTTGGTGTTCATTTGCATGGAACATCTTTTCCACTCCCTTACCTTATGTGTATGTGAGTCCTTATGCATTACGTGAGTCTCCTGAAGATAGCAGACACTTGATTGGTGAATTCTTATCCATTCTGCCATTTTGTATCTTTTAACAGGAGGATTTAGGCCATTTACATTGAACGTTAGTATTGAGATGTGAGGTGCTATTCTATTCATTGTGCTATTTGTTACCTGAATACTTTTTTTATTATTATTATGTTATTGTTATAGATGTCTTGTGAGACTTTTTTTTTTTTTTTCTTTTTTTATTTTTTATTATACTTTAAGTTCTAGGGTACATGTGCATAACGTTTATATCATGTATAACTCCCCAATGCAATCCCTCCCTCCTCCCCCCTCCCCATGATAGGCCCCAGTGTGTGATGTTCCCCTTCCCGAGTCCAAGTGATCTCATTGTTCAGTTCCCACCTATGAGTGAGAACATGCGGTGTTTGGTTTTCTCTTCTTGTGATAGTTTGCTAAGAATGATGGTTTCCAGCTGCATCCATGTCCCTACAAAGGACGCAAACTCATCCTTTTTGATGGCTGCATAGTATTCCATGGTGTATATGTGCCACATTTTCTTAATCCAGTCTGTCACAGATGGACATTTGGGTTGATTCCAAGTCTTTGCTATTGTGAATAGTGCCGCAATAAACATACGTGTGCATGTGTCTTTGTAGTAGAGTAATTTATAATCCTTTGGGTATATACCCAGTAGTGGGATGGCTGGGACTTTAAGGAGATTCTATTTTGTTGTATTTCAAAGATTTGTTTCAAGCTTCAGACCTCCTTTTAGCAGTTCTTGTAGTGCTGGCTTGGTAGTGGTGAATTCTCTCAGCATTTGTTTGTCTGTATACAAAATTCATGGTTGATAATTGTTTTCTTTAAGGAGGCTAAAAACAGAACCCAAATCCCCTCTAGCTTGTAGTGTTTTTGCTGAGAAATCTGCAGTTAATCGGATAGGTTTTCCTTTATAGTTTATCTGATGCTTTTGCCTCCCAGCTCTTGAGATTCTTTCCTTCATCTTGACTTTAGATAACCTGATGAGTATGTACCTAGGTGATGTTTTTTTATGATAAGTTTCCCAGGTGTCCTTTACGCTTCTTGTATTTCGATGTCCATATCTTTAGCAAGGCTGGGAAAGTTTTCATCAATTATTCCGTCAAGTATATTTTCTAAACTTTTAGGTTTATCTTCTTCCTCTGGAACACCAATTATTCTTAGGTTTGGATGTTTAACATAGTCCCAAACTTCTTGGAGGCTTTGTTCATTTTAAAAATTACTTTGTCTTTGATAGATTGGGTTAATCTGAAAACCTTCCAGTCCTGAATTTTTTTCTTCTGCTTGTTTGATTCCATTGTCAAGATTTAAATGTGCATTTTGCATTTGTCCATGTCCTTGATTTCCAGAAGTTGAGATTTTAAAAGAATTATGCTATATTTCACTGAATAACTTTTCTTCCATATCCTGAATCATGTTTTTTATTTATTTAAGTTGGGCTTCACCTTTCCCTGGTGCCTTCTTGATTAGCTTAATAATCTACCTGAATTCTTTTTTTGGCAATTCAGAGATTTCTTCTTGTCTTGGACCCATTGCTGGAGAGCTGGTATGATCTTTTGGGGGTGCTAAAGAACCATTTTTGTCATATTACCAGAATTGTTTTTCTGTTTACCTCTCATTTGGGTAGACTATGTCAGAGGGAATATCTGGTATTCAAGGGCTGCTGTTCAGGTTCATTTTTCCCATGGGGTGCTCCCTTGATTTGGTGTTCTCCCACTTCCCCTAGAAATGGGGCTTCCTGAGACCTGAACTGCAGTAATTGTTTTTGTTCTTCTGGGTCTAACCCCCAATGCAACTACAAGTACTCCACTACTGGGGAGTGTCTACAAAGAGTCCTGTGATGTAATCCATCTGCAGCAGGGGAATTTAGTAGACTCTCTGAGGGTCTTGGTTGTGTTTTTTTTAGTGTACTGTTTTTGTGTTGGTTGGTCTCCAGTCAGGAGGTAGCACTTTCAAGAGTGCATCAGCTGTGGTCCTATTGGGAGGATGCAAACTTGCCCTAGGGGCACCTGGTTAAGCATTTAGGATTCTCATGTGGTTGGCTGAGCCATAGAGCTCCCAAGATATTATGTCCTTTGTCTTTGGCTACCAAGGTGTGTAGAGAAAGACCACCAGGTGGGGTCAAGGACTGGTGTGTCTGAGCTCATCCATTCCTTGGGTCAGCGTTGCTGTGGCTGCTGTGGGGAATGGGGGTGTGGTTCCCTATCCAATGGAATGATATTCTAATGGGGATTATGGCTACCTCTGCTGAGTCATACAGTTTGTCAGGGAAGTGGGGGAAACAGCAGTCATTGGCCTCACCCCATTCCCATATAGCTGGCAGTCCGAAGGAGAGGTCTCACTCCCACTGTGCTCCCTAAACAGTACCCAGCCAATTTCTAGGCAGCTGGTGACCAGGACTGAGAACTTGCCCAAGACCACAACCCTTGCTGTTGAGAGACCAAGAGAACTCACAGTTTTTTGGTGTCTTTAGGAGCCTGCAGTGGTGATCTAGTTCCTTCAAAAGGTCTGTGGATTTACCTTCTTTTTCAACATAGATTTACTAAATTAGAGCAAGAGAAGTGATATCATGTAGCTAATATTTATTAAAGTTTTTGGGTAAATTAATCCCCTGTGATAAACATACATTAAAATTTTAAGTCAATAAAAGCATCTTCTTTTAACAAATGCTCTACTTTGTCAATAAGTTTTTGTTTAATCTTCCTCTCAAGTATACATGTCAATAACCTTTGGAAATACTTAAATAAGTATTTCGATATTTTTGGAATGTACATTGTCTTTCCTAGCAAGTAGACTTATATGGGAATTGAAATTTATGATGAACTATTAGAGAAAGTACACAGTTAATGCAAAATTAGGATATTGGTTATGTAAATATTTGACAATTTAGTGCTCTAATCCATAGTTAGCTGAGTTGTCTTTCAAGACCTGTACAAAAGAGTTCTATTTTTTTAATTCTTTTTTTTTTTTTTTTTTTTTTGAGGCGGAGTCTCGCTCTGTCGCCCGGACTGGAGTGCAGTGGCCGGATCTCAGCTCACTGCAAGCTCCGCCTCCCGGGTTTTTACGCCATTCTCCTGCCTCAGCCTCCCGAGTAGCTGGGACTACAGACGCCCGCCACCTCGCCCGGCTAGTTTTTGTATTTTTTAGTAGAGACGGGGTTTCACTGTGTTAGCCAGGATGGTCTCGATCTCCTGACCTCGTGATCCGCCCGTCTCGGCCTCCCAAAGTGCTGGGATTACAGGCTTGAGCCACCGCGCCCGACCTGTTGTATGTTTTAATAGGGTTCTTAACATGAAATATTTATGAATTATAACATTTTAGTAACATTGCAACTTAGTATGAGATTTATCTTTGACTTAAGTAATGTGTTCATGGGCAAGACATTGTGAGTCTGAAAAATTGTAAGGTTCCTGTTGATAGAAAATATAACAAAATTTATGCAAAAGTTTGCATTTGCCTATTTGACGTATAAAAATTTACACCTGAACATTGCTCCTTCACCAAATAATATGTGATACAAAAAATAAATAATTTGTATTTTAAACTTTATTAAGGTGCCAGTTCTGGTTTTACAAACAGTGAGTTCTTACGTCGTTATACGCAAACTATCATAACTTGGCCAGTGGGAGCTCATTTAAGATGACTGTCATGTCATCTTGCTGGGCGCGGTGGCTCACGCCTGTAATCCCAGCACTTTGGGAGGCTGAGGCGGGTGGATCACGAGGTCAGGAGATCAAGACCATCCTGGCTAGCACGGTGAAACCCCATTTCTACTAAAAATTCAAAAAGTAGCCAGGCGTGGTGGCGGGCGCCTGTAGTCCCAGCTACTCGCGAGGCTGAAGCAGGAGAATGGCGTGAACCCAGGAGGCAGAGCTTGCAGTGAACCAAGATCACGCCGCATCACTCCAGCCTGGGAGACAGAGCGAGACTCCATCTCAAAAAAAAAAAAAAAAGAAAGATGACTGTCATGTCATCTTAAATGTATAAAATTTAAAAAATCTTATTTTTTTTTCCCAGAAAAAAAAAAAAAGCCATGTGTCATACAATCACTACGTACCTTTCCTGAGACAGCTATAGAAACAGATATGCATCAAATAAACCTGCAATTCCTCTTAGCAGAAAAGGATGTTAGTAATTATAATCTGAGCCATAGTAATTATCTGAAATTTGAAATTGTGAAGTGGCTTTGTTTTGGAGAAATTAATAGGATAGTGGTTAAGAAAATAAACTTTGAAATCAAGTATTCTTTTTGATATTTACAGTTACTCTCCAGCACTACTTCATGATGTACTTAGGCATATTTATGTACTTAAATATAACTATATATCTAGGGATTTTCTACACATTTTGCTCATTTAATGTAATTGTTGTTATAACTAAAATGAAATTAGAATTCATATATAGATTTTTAAAGGTGAAATAAAATGTTTGATTTAATTTGGAGAACAACTATTTCTGTCAAATCTAAAAGAAAATATAATGTACATATTTCTTAAGTATACAATATAGATGTTTTTAATTTTATTTTTATCAGCATTGTGTTGCAATAAGAGAAGTTTTCAATTTAATTATTTGCCTTCAGGAGTTGTCAGATTTTCAAAATAGTAACATATATATCTATAGCTATAGTGAAAACAAATAATATATTTATACTAGATCTTAGCCAAAAGGCTGAGAAGTGATCCAATAATATATTTAAATTACAATGTTATGATTTGCTAAATAATGTGTTTAAAATAGAATAGTATGTCTTAAAATCATAGGCTAAAATAATCAAATTACATTAAACACTCTAAAATACAATACAGAAAAATCTTACTGTTTTAGTGTTGAGCCGTATGAAAAAGTTTCTATAATGATATACCTGAGTATAGAACACAAGGTGATGGTCTGAGATGCAGTCTTATTTCTTATAAATATTCCTCTAGATAACTAAGAATTAGGTCTAGCCAACCTGAACACAGTGCCTATTGCCTGAGAAGTGGTCCTAATTTAACTTTGAAGACAAAGACATCTGGATTTAAAACATATTTCAAAATAAATGAGAAAACTATGTAAATAATCTTTCTGAAATTATACTTTTTTGCTCTTTCATTTTTCTGAGCCAAATTATAGATTGAGTTTATCTATATGAATATCTACAAAAACATACACATCTAGGCACATTAATGTTATTGTGCCTATGTGTGTAACTTATATTTAACTGTCAGTTTTATATAATCATTTTCTCAGAAGTATTTCTGAGAAATATTTCTGAAAAAGTATTTCTCAGGTAAGTGTAGACAATTAATTACCTCAGTACTACTAATCATTCTAAAGATTAAAAGGTTACAAAGGAATTTCAGAAAATATGTACAACTTAACCTCAAAGTACTTGTAATGTTGCTAATATTGTTTATCTCAGAAAATATTACATCTCAAAAATTAAACAAAGTTTAAAAGTTTAATTAGAACAATATATTTGGTCCACATGGTCTCAAAATCATCTGAATTTTATGAGCCATTTATGAAAGACAGTAGTATTTTTAAATATGAGTTCCAGAGCCATCTTTATATTTACATAGCCTCAAATTTTAGCTTAATTCAAATGATCTGATTTACAATAGTAAAGATAAGAAATATAGAATTAAATATTCCATTCAATTCAACTTTTATGCAAAATCCAAATAATGTCTTGAAAAGATATTTTATGTTTTAAAGAATTTTCCCTCTAGGAATGCGTAGTCACCTCAGAGATAAAACGACATTAAATTATCTTTAAGCTAATAGGATAAAACAAACTTAGACTAAATACCACAATATAATTTACTTTGCCAAATAATTTATTTATAAATGCATGTAAAGTAAATTTTGCTCAAAGTTTAACGTTTAAAATTTGTTAGTCTTCAGCTATAACTCTGATTTCTATTCAATATTTTTGAATTAAGTGCAACCAATTTCTGTTTCTTAACTAACTGTAAAATACACCTTTTGCCAAAAGACAAACACAAGTACCTTCTATTTTTCTTTGTGAGTTTGTGTGCATGTGCGTGTGTGTGTTGGTTGTGTTCGTTTGTTGAATTTGGTATAGTTGATTACTGACTGCTGATCTGCTTTGAATTAGAATATTTTTATTCTTTAATTCTGGATAAATTTGGCTTTATCTCATGGATTCTGAGGCTGTTTGAAAAAATAGTATTTCATTTGCATTTCTGCTTTTAAGAATTTAAAAAATATTAAACTGGAAAATTTTAATTTTAGATACATTCTAAATTAATACTAAGACTGAAGTCATTCTTATTCAACTATATTTACATTAATTTAATTAGAAGAGGAATTTGTTTTCAGTATTTCTTAGCACATTGTAATTAATTAATTTAAAACAGGTTTTGAAAATACTAAGAGGTCAGATATGCAATCCAATTTATCAGTAACCTCCCAAAGTGTATTTTTTAGATGACTTGCATATCAAGATAGATTTAACAACATAGAACCTTACTGCATCTATAAATAGTACAAAATTAAATAATACAGAAGTTTATTTTTCTCTTAAAAATAAAAAAATAAAAAAGAACCAGGGCCGGGCACGGTGGCTCACGGCTGTAATCCCAGCACTTTGGGAGGCCGAGGCAGGTGGATCTTGAGGTCAGGAGATCGAGACCATCCTGGCTAATATGGTGAAACCTCATCTCTACTAAAAAAAAAAAAAAAAAAAAAATACAAAAAAGATTAGCTGGGCGTGGTGGCGGGCACCTGTAGTCCCAGCTACTCCTCAGGAGGCTGAGACAGGAGAATGGCATGGACCCGGGAGGCAGAGCTTGCAGTGACCGGAGATGGAGCCACTGCACTCCAGCCTGGGCGACACAGCAAGACTCCCTCTCAAAACAAAACAAAATAAAACAAAACAAGAACCAGGAGTTTTGTCACCTCAGTCTAGCATAATGACTCCACAAAGTCATCAAGGTAGCAGGTGCCTTCTAGATCATTGCACTGTCACTCTAAGGTTTTGTTCTTAGTCTTTGTGATGGTTAATATTGAGTGTCAACTTGATTGGATTGAAGGATGCAAAGTGTTGCCCCTGGGTATGTCTGTGAGGGAGCTGCCAAAGGAAATGAACATTTGAGTCAGTGAACTGGGAGAGGTAGACCTACCCTGAATCTGGGTGGGCACCATCTAATCAGCTGCCAGCGTGGCTGGAATAAACAGGCAGAAGAAAGTGGAATGACGAGACTTGCTGAGTCTTCTGGCCTTTATCTTTCTCCCTTGCTGGATGCTTCCTGCTCGCGAACAACAGACTCCAAGTTCTGTAGCTTTTGTGTACTTGGACCTACACCAGTGATTTGTCAGGGGCTCTCAGGCCTTCGGCCACAAACTGAAGGCTTGCACTGTCAGCTTCCCTACTTTCTAAGGTTTTGGAACTCGGACTGGCTTCCTTGCTCCTCAGCTTGCAGATGGCCTATTGTGGGAATTCACCTTGTGATCGTGTGAGTCAATTCTCCTAATAAACTCCCCTTCATATATACATATATCCTATTAGTTCTGTCCCTTTAGAGAAACCTGACTCATACAGTCTTCTTTCTCCATATTGCTACTATTGCCCTGGTCATTGTATATGTGTCCTAAGAAGCAAGATGAAATAGGAAAAGGAAGTGGTAGCTTCCATAGTTAAGAGTCTACGCTGAGAATATCATGATTAACCTAAGTTGCCAATGTTCAGCTCTTGCGTAGGTCGTCTTCTCTACTCTAAGAGAGGCTGAAAAAGTCAGTCCCGTGCATGGTTGCCATTATCGAGATTTCTTTCAGCTAAAAACAGAGATACGGTGATTAAAGTAGATAAACACACATTCATACTATTAACTGGTCATCACTGCCTCCTTCTGTGCAATGGCGCCTCAAGGAATTAAGGAGGAAAATTAGAATTCACTTCCTTCAGATTGTTTTTGACAAAAGCTGCCATAGTGAAATATTACTCAGGTGTGTTTAAGAGGAATGGAAGTATTACTTCCTGCCTTTTACATTAGCTCCTGAACGTTCCTTTAACATAAGTTTAATAATTGGTTTCCAGCTATATGGAAATATTTGACACAGGCCATTATGCTTTTCCAGTAAAATATTGTCAATAATGACTCAAAAAATGTTAACATTCAGCCCCAGTTACCTGCTTAGCTTGATTTTATAATTAGAAATTTTGATTTTGCTTACAAATATATAAAAAATAAAGATATATAATTATTTTATCATTATAGTACAAAAAGAAAAATAGTACAATGAATGGCCACAAAAAGGTAGACAATATGGTATCCACTTTGTGTTGGAGAACAAAACATGAAGATGGCAAATATATATTTGGTTATGCTGAGTTCGAAGTGTTGATAATACATTTATTTGGAAATATCCTCTAGACCTAGAACAAATATTTGAAGTAGAAAATTGAGGCTCAAAATAAGTGAGATTTTTGAAAAGCAGATAACTGCCCTCAATGATTCTAAATCTCTTGATCTCCACAAATTATATCTTGGGATACTAAAAATATTTGTAGGTGAATCTAAAATCCTTTTGATAAATAGAAAAGAAGTTAATACACTGGAAGTACCATAAGTTAACATGAAGTAAATGAAGTTGTGACTCCAATAAAATGTGGAAAACATTTTACAAAACAACCTATCCCAAGGAAGTTTATCAAGCACACCGAACAGATTTTGCATCATTAAAAAAAAAAAAAGTGATTAGCAATGGATACTGTAATAATAAAGAGCCATAAGAATGACTTTTTTTAATATGACTGCAAGAGATTTGAAACACTGGCATATGTGAAATTTAAGATATTTGATGAAGCAAACCAAGAAAGAAACATACTGGCTCTATGACACAACTGTTAGGTAAAATAGCAGTTGACTAAACTACCTTTGAAAAAGTATTTCTTAATAGTCACTAAACAGGTGTGGGCTGAATGGAAGTAACATACCTCTATGTGGGTTCATTTGCTCTTCCTTGGGTTGTAATTTTCAGTTTTTCTGTGACAAATTCCTGTTCATTCTCTGGAAGAAATCAAGCCTCAGCTCCTCTATGAGGGATTATCTAACCCTCTACCTAGAGGACCACCTTTAACATATATATGGCACCACACATATGTCTCTTTTGCAGTACTTGCCCAATTTTCTTGGGATGTTCATTTATTTTGGCCACACACATACTTATAGTCCCATGGATCTAAAAATATAAAGGACAAGAATTTTGTCTATTTTAATCAGTAGCTTGAAAAAGTACTTTGGTGCTATGCTAATGAAAAAGTATAGTGAGAAAAAAATAGATATATTTTAGATAAATGTTAAACATTTTGAAAAGTATTGAATATACCAGGATAAAAGGAAGCATTAAGAGTTTAAAGCCACATGCGATTGGTCACAAAATGCCGAACAACTGAATGGGAAATATGTTCTTATTAGCAAGTAATGATTGTGAAAAATAGAGGTATTTTAATCAATTTTAGTTTAAACAAGGACTGACTATGTGGAGGATATTACAATTCTGTCAGTATTTCAGAAACATAAGAATGCTGTTTAGAATAAATAATTCAGAAAACACAGTACTTTGGTCAGATCACATCTCACTTTAGAGCATTTTGTTATTACATTTATTTAGTGTAACAATCAAAAGCTATAAGGATGTAAACAATGAAAATATTTTCTTGAATCACAGTCTTCTATCTTCTTGGTTTCCATCCTTCTCAAACTTTTTCTTGAGTTTCCTTATGTCTGATAAGAAAACACAATTATGAATTATCCCCTTCCCCCATTTTACATAAAAGCACATATATAGGCAATATTTACATTTTGCTTGTTTTCCATTAAAATATATTTTTAAATATTCCCAATTTCAAACATAAAGTCTTTTTTATTATTTTTACTGCTGCAGACTTTTCCATTGGATAGATTAATTGAATTTTATTCAGTCCTCTATTGATAAACACTTTTGTTGCTCCCAATTGTTTGAAATTATAAGTGATACTTCAGTGAAAATATGTCAAATGTTTTGTTTCACATAAAGTTGCATAATCATGTGGGATATTCTTATATGTAGAGTTAATGTCTCATAGAGTATGGGAGATCATTTATAATTTTAATATATACCATCAAATTGACCTCTTAGTATCTCATACTTTAAGTATAATTCTGCTGCAATGCACATATATTTGTATATTTTTCTATTAGATTACTAATTTTTTTATCATTCACTAGAATCTTCTAGCTTTTTAGCAAGAGTAATCTCTTTTTATAACATAGGTTGCCAAGATTTTTTTGTTCCTTGCTATTTATCTTTTGACTTTAGGGTATTTTTGGGTCAGTCAAAAAAATTGAACTAATTTTTTGTTGATGTGGTCTATTTTTTCAATCTTTTTATTTCTACTGTGAGATTGTGTCATAGTTTTAAAACAAAAGTTTCTCTAAGAAAAAACTTTCTTGTCTTTCTCTAGCATTTTTGTTTGTCTCATGATTTATAGTTAGAATTTTGATCTATTTGGAGTTAATATTGTATAGTTTGAATTATGTATCCAACACTTTTTTCCAGGTCATTAGCTTTTTATTCCAGCAATATTTAGTCTATTTATCCCTCTATCATCATTGCTTTCAAATATCTCTTCTAATAGAGGCAATTAGGACTCACTAGATAGTCCAAATGATTCCTTATATATTCTTGCTTGCTTTGCAATTTGGCTGGGACCATATGTGTTTTTGTGTCTGAAGAGCAGTAACCAATTGTATAGTGGGTTTCTCTTTTGAATAGGAGGTCATCAAAAGCTGATGTGCCACACTCATCCAATTTTTCTCCCTTCATGTCAACTAAACTGTCACATGTTGCAGAAGTTTTAATTCCACAGTGGCAGAGCCATTATCAACCTAGGTACCTGAGTAAACATGCATAACACAACCTCACCAGTCCATACTAGACATGTAATATGAACAAGAGATACACCACTTAAATTTGGAGGTTAATAACAGCAATATATCCTCTCCTAGCTAGAACACTAAGCCATATTTGTCTTCTACTAAAAGCACATGTCCATTTAAACATATTTCTTAATTTTCATTTCCATTAGTTGTGTGTGTGTGTGTGTGTGTGTGTGTGTGTGGAGATACAGACCAAGGTTGACAAGGAGGTGCCTTCCTGTCCTCCTTTTTTTATAGCTTAACAGAAACATATCTCACAGGCCTAGATAGTTTAAAGTAGGAATACGTCAATGACACAGAATTCTAGAGTCTCATTTGTTTTCTTTTTTTCTACAAAGATGACTTTACCAATTTGGGAACTAGATTTTTGAAACATTTTAGTATTTACTAATTTCCTTTTACATACAAGGAGGTTTTGCAAAAGAATTACTTGGCCACATTGATGGCACTAGCACTCAAAAGACATATATTATCTCTAGTTAAAATGCTGCATTTGGAGTTTAAGACCGTCACCATTAATATAAATCTCAAGTATCTTAGATATCCATATTTATATTTAATTGCTCTAAATAGAGCTACATCTATAATTATTATTAAGGCTATAATCTTACATATTTATAAACACGTTGATTTAATCAATGTTCGACAGTTTTACATTCATGCCAAAAATTGATTAGCAATTTAAAACAATGTGGATGTCTTTAAATGTATTGCTGAAATAGTTTTTATTTTGTTACGGGAGACATTGAAAACTGGATAAAAGTTAGGTCAATCTATATAGAATAGAAATAAAATATTAAAAAAGACTGCCCAGTATTTCTTAGAGTTTACAGATTCTACTGAATTTACAAGAGAGACTATCTGCCTCACTTTTTTTCCTATAATGTGGAGATAATAACAGATAATCATTGTAAAGGTTTTGAGAACTCTATGTCATAACAAAGCGTGCTAGAATTAACATTACAGCTACTTCAAAAATTATGACTAAATTAAAAAAAAAAACTAAAGCCTTTGGAAGAATCAATGGGATATAAATGCCAATAATTATTAATAACAATATTAACATTAAAAAATGTTGACAGTTTTCACAGACTAATACTTATTTTAAAGATGATCTTCAACTTAGTATGATAATCTTTTTAAGTTTTTAGTTGTAATAAATGTTCATTATTTTAAAAAAGAACATACTTGGAAGGTTTGAAAGGTGTAAAAATATCAAATCTCTTTTTTTAAAAAACTAAGATTTAGTGGTTGTAATCTTTGGAGGTTGAAAAGAAATATCATGGAATAGCATTTAGCACACAAATTCAGTCACTGCGTTGTTCAGATAGCTTTTTTGTCCTACATCATTATTTTCTGTTAACATGAATTCCACTCAAAACAAAACAAGAGCCTGACCATTTTTCTAAAGTTTTAATCCTTATATTAGGGAGAATGGGAAGAGTAAGAACAGAATAAATTTTTGTGTCTTTCTAAAATAAATATTTATATGTCTTTCTAAAATAAATATTTATAACCATGGTTAATATTAATAATGGAGAAATAAATCATGCTCTGCCTCATTGATGTCTTTGTCTTGCCTCCTTAGGTAGATATCACTGCTTATTCCAACATTTGGTCATTGCCAACATTTTTAGGTTGACCTGATTTACAGCACCTTCTGTAATTAAACAATTTCTGTGCTCTAGCCAAGCATTATAAGATTTATCTCATGCCTACCTGGACTCGAAATTTATTCTGGAAATTAGCTGGCATGAATTTATTTTCTCTATTCTCATTTGATAAAATTTCAGATACATCAACTGTTTTGCCAGTATTTTATTAAGGCATATTCACTCTATTTTTTTTTCTTTGGATTTTCATGAATTTGATGGCTTTTCTGCAAAATTTTCTAGAACTATATTTTATTCTAAAAACATTGTAACTATAGCTCATCTGGAAGAAAATTCAAAGAGTTAAATATTCATAAATTTGAATGTTGCTTCTATTGACCTTGTAAATGATTATATTTGATAACCTTGACTTGATTTCATAGGTGCTTTTGCTTACAATACTTCATGTATTTTATATATTATATACTATATTTATATAAGACTGCATAGAATATATGAATCATATATAATATACATGTAAATATAACACAATGAGGAATATGTGCATTATACACATTTCAAATATACACATATGATATACATCAGAGAGTAACAGTCTCTGCCTCTGGTGTCAAATTTTATAAATAAATAATGATGCCAGGTGCTATAATGTATTTACTAGCACCACTTCATCTTCATCTTTCTGTAAATTTCTTCTCAAGCATAGTCTAATTTTAAGATAATTCTTCTCTGTTTTCAAATTTTGTGCCAGAAAATAACTAGAAATCATTGGTATATTAGATTCCATTTCCCGCAATGTATATGTAATATTTATGAGTTGTGTTAGTTAAAACCAATACAAGCAGAGTTTCCTCTGTTGGAGTTATCATTAGGCAATTTAATTTTGTCTCTCTACTAAGATGTTTGTTTGCCCTTCAACTTTCTTAAACATTTTTCCATTTTTCTCTCTGCAGTTTAACCTATCAATTGATGTGTTGCAGTATTGGCAATTCTACTTTTTTTTCCAGTTTCCTGGTACATGTTATGAATGAAATGTCTTCCCAGTTGCAGAAACGTTCTGTATATCTGACTTTCTCAGAATCCCTTTAAAGCTACAGCAGGTAGTGTGACAACTGAAATTTTTAATGAAATGTTCCTTTATATATCCATTTGTGAGTAGTTAATAAGAGCCTAAAACCCCCTTCAAAGTAGTGCATGTGTAGTACCTGTTCAGCTGGCACTGATTCTGTGGCCTTCCATCTTGTCAGCAGCAGAGAATTTGAATCTTCATTATTTTTCTTAAAACAGTAACTCAAATAATTTAGAAGTATTTATTGACAGTGGATCCAAGATTAATGCAAATGAATTTGCTAGGAATAAGATAAGTTGGCTGAGAACTAGATGAAGTTACCCGACTAGAAAGGGAAATGGTAAAATGACCTCAGAGATGATGGCTTTCTCAGTCTGAAGTGGTCTGAATTCATTCATTCTTATGTCTTGACCACATGTTGCTGAGATTTGATATAGGTCTGGCTTCAAAGTACAGCTTTTTAAACACTTGTTTATATTCCCTAAGGGAGTCTTACAGATCACAATCTTCGAAAATAATTCAATGAAATATTATTAATAAACCGATGACCCCCAAAATCAATGACTTAGAAATTAGTAGTTTCAAAATGAAACTTGAAACAAAGATGACATTACAACTAATATCTAAATTACATTTTGATTAATTTTGGCCATTGCATTTTTTCAGAAAAAAATTAATGTCCTTTAAGTTTGCCATATAACTGAATTTATGCATCTTTTAAAACAAAATCTCAATGAATTTTTCTTCTAAACTTATGGTTATATCTTTGATTCCTAAACTTGTCCAGTTTTTCTGGCTTCTCCATCCTTTTATCTGACTCTATTTCTCTTTCTCTCTCTTTCCCTCTCTCTTTCTCTTGCTCTCTCTCTTTTTCTCATTCTCTCTCTCTCTATATATATATATGAAATGTTTGTACTTAAACAAATTCTAGTAAATTGTCTCTTCTTTTGTGTATTTTAAAATAACAAAATTTTGTATTTATTATTTTTGTTTTGATTTTTAGTTCTTTAATATTTTAATATTTTCAGCTTTTAAATTAAGGAACTTATATTTCTAGAAAACTTTATTATTATTATTATTATTTATTTATTTATTTATTTTTGAAATGGAGTTTCACTCTTGTTGCCTAGGCTGGAGTGCAATGGCATGATCTAGGCCCACTGCAACCTCTGCCTTCCGGGTTCAAGGGATTCTCTTGCCTCAGCCTCCCGAGTAGCTGGGATTACAGGCATGTACCATAACGCCTGGCTAATTTTGTATTTTTGGTAGAGATGGGCTTTCTCCATGTTGGTCAGGCTGGTCTCGAACTCCTGACCTCAGGTTATCCGCCCACCTTGGCCTCCTAAGTGCTGGGAGTTTAACTTGTTCTTTTGTTAAGTTTTTAGAAGATTAGTACAAGGTTTATTTATTTTTCTTTTTTATTAAATAATAAAGGCATTAAAAGTAAATTAAAGACATGCAAAGGCTTATATGGAAATACTCTTTTTCATTGGTTTGTGGATAGATTATAATTTCACTTTGAATTTCCTCTTTGACACAAAGGCTATCTAAACATCGGTTTCCTAATCTCAAAGAAGTTATAATTTTGAATCATTTTTACTATTTGAATTTCATTCTATTGATTTCTAAAATGTGGGTGTTTAAATGTCTTACTTTAAGAATTTTAAGCACTTTGTAGTCAACGATATGAAAATGTTCTGCAACTGTTTCAAATGTATCTTTGATTTTATGTCTGAATTTAAGAGCATTACTGCTCTTTTGCTTTGCCATTTCTTGCTATTGCTTGAATTGCCCTTTATTTTTAAACTTCTGCAAAATGAAGTATATATACCTTAAAGTTTTACAGAAATAATTGAAATTCTGGT
The DNA here is from genome assembly GCF_009764315.1 of Trachypithecus francoisi. NCBI lineage: Eukaryota > Metazoa > Chordata > Mammalia > Primates > Cercopithecidae > Trachypithecus > Trachypithecus francoisi. The sequence continues at coordinate 112,365,441 of NW_022681454.1, forward strand.
ATTTCCATGCAATATACAGAATATATTTTCTACTAATAGAAATTTCCTGTTTCAAGAATCCTTAATAACCACTTAACTAATTATCAATCTTATATACATATGTAAATAGACATATAGTCAGATAAAATTTTTTTTCACTGCAAACAGCTTAAACATATTTTATTTCCTTTGGAGGTCTTTGTTTGTTTTGGGTTTGTGTGTGGGGTTTTTTTTTTAATGATTATTCATTATTTTCCTCAAATTGATATGCAGGAGACACAGTCTGAAATATTTACTAGTTTACACGTATATTTATTTAATCTGATATGTGAAAATTATCTTGACTGCTATATGTTTCTTAGGCTAAACTTCTCAGATTTTAATGGGCATATGAATATGTTAGTATTTTAATAAAATGCAGACCTGATATTTTAAGTTTGGGATGAAGGCTGATATTCTGTTTTTCTAAGAAGCCCATAGGTGATGGCAATATTTCTACTCTGTGGATCACAAATAAGTTAAATAATAAGGTTGTACTTTGCCATTCTTATCTCTCTGTAGTCTATAGATGTTATTCTACAACATTTTGTCTACAGATATTACTCTATATCTTTTTGCTACTCTATATGCTGATTCTATTTTTTTTTCTTTATCTTTTCTTTTTTTCTTTTTCTGAAAGGGGGTCTCGCTCTGTGGCCCAGGCTGGAGTAGTGCAGTGGCATGATCTCAGCTCACTGCAACATCCACCTCCCGGTTCAAGCAATTATCTTGCCTCTGCCTCCTGAGTAGCTGGGATTCCAATTGCATACCACCACACCTGGCTAATTCTTGTATTTTTGGTAGAGAAGGGGTTTCGCCATGGCTGGTCTTGATCACCTGACCTCTGGTGATCCACCTGCCACAGTTTTCCAAAGTGCTGGGATTACAGAGTAAGCCACCATGCCTGGCCTGATTATTTTTCTCCTTTAAGTTATTTACACATTTTTCCAGAGAGCTTGATACTTGTTTTATCCTTACACTTACAGATTGATCATATTTATTATTATAATTCTGGGTGTACTTCCTGATGTTGGTGAAGGTGTAAATTTGCAGATTTAGGTTCTCCTTTCTGTATTAAAATAAATTTCTCTTGTTTGTTTAATGGTCACATCTTATTATTTTCACATTAGATCGCATGGATCTCATGTACTTTTTTTAAAATATTTTCATCCTGTGTTTTGAGATAGTTTCCTTCAATAATTCTAGGATACCATTTTTATTTTTGTTAGTGATCATGTTTTTCTCCAATTCAATTAAATCTTTTTACTTGAAAATTATTTTGTTAGTAACAGTATTTTTATTTTTGTGCTATACTTGAAACACCCCAAGGATTTAATAACAACACTAAAACTCTTGTTATTGTTTCTTTTCTTCAAGTTGTCTTTTATTTCCCCTGCCCTTTCTTTGCAGGAGAGACCTATTTAGATTGGTCTTTTGTTCTCTCTGTTGGAATAGCAGGCTTTAGTGTGATTTTGGTTTTACTTTCCTGCTTGTTAGGGAGCCTTAGGGACAACAGTGGAAGCTGCTATGGCCTTTAATACCCCAAACTAGTGGCATGGCCTCAGGCAATTTCTTGGTCCCATTTCTAGGTACTGAGAATAAGTCATTTTCACGTTGTCCTTCATTTACTGGTAGTCTTAAGGATGGAGAAAACTTAGTTAAACCCTTAGCAACTTCTTAGTTTCTGGTGGCAAGGATTACTGGGCATTCCCACCCTGACTGATGAGTCCAAGGATCTTCACAGACCAAGGAAACGCCACATTCAAATCTTTGTCCGGAGGCTTTTTATATTTAAAGTCTAATCTAAAAATGAGAATGTGCAACACTGGACCTCTGATCTGTCTCCTTCAGGATCTGTCTCAGGAGGGAAATGGATTAGGTAAGCTTTTTGTTTGATTTTACATTGCGGATGTATGTTAGGTGGTAAAAGCATAGTTTTCTATCTAACCTAAATCTCCTTCTTTCTCCCATGAATACTTCAAATGAAATAATTTAAAATATGACTGATAAAGTCCAATATATTCCCATTATATGTGAAGAATTTGGATTAAAAAAGTCTTTATCACAGCCATGTTTTTAAGTTAGCTTTTTTTCATAAAATTATTTCTGGAAATTGTAACAGTTTTTATTTATTCTCTTCTGAGGGAGGACATGTCCTAGCCATGTCTCTGATTTTTCTGAGCTATTTTTACTGGGGTTTTTAAAACATGTATCTACTTTATTGTTTTATCAGTGATATTCATATAGAATGCAAAAAAAACAGGATCTATGAAAATGACATTTGCTTGTTGAGTAATGTAAGAAAAGTAATAGATTAGCATGGTGAGTCCTCCACTGGCGTGGCACTCTAGGAAACTGAATGTTGGGATAAATATATTTGCTCTTCTTTTCATATCTGAAGTTATTTTAATTATGCCTAAGACAATACAACATAGAGATTTAACTCTCATCTTTCTTGAGCACCAAATTATACCTGGTTTGTAATTCAAGATTATAAAATTGATATTATTTTTGTAGCCAATGTTGTTAACTTTGAGAAGAATTTAGTATGAGTATTCATTTAACAATGTTACTGTTGGAATAAAGTGCAAATAGTTTTTGCTAACATACTTAATCTATTTATAAAGAACGTTTGAAGTATTTATAGATCCCATACATATTTTTAAATGTATGCATTTATCTTTAATAATAAAATGATTTTATATAAAGCATTCTTAAAAATACAATGCACTTCAGATTATGATTTATAATTTTTTTATAACACTAGATTACTATTGCTAGGTTCCTTCTAATTTCTGCCTGTACACAATAACCTAGCAGTTCTGATGTAAAGATCTTGAAAATTGTCTTCTTGAATAATGAATGCAATTTAAATTAGATCCTAAATATGTTGATGTTGTACAGGGCCACATTTCTCAGTATTCCACTGTCAGATACACATTAGAACTAGGTTTCCAGCTATATTTTTTGCATTTTGGTATACTTTTTATTGAAATACTTTTAGCAAGTGCACATATCTTAAGTGTATATTCCAATAGATATTTACGAAATGCATCCCTTTATAATCAAGATGTGGGAAACTGCCAGAACCCAGAAGTCTTCCTCATGTCTCTTTTTTCTTAGACATTGTTTTTGATGGTGTTGACCATTTTAAGAAGTACTGGTCAGATATTTTGTAGCATGTCTTTCATGTGGGATTTTTCTGATGTTTTTCTGATGATTAGTCTGGGGTCACAGGTTTTGTAGTGAAGACTGAAGAGGTAAGTTGCCATTCTCATCATATCACATCAAGGACACATACAATAAAAAAATCACTGTTGATGCTAATCTAAGCTGAAGTAACATTTGTCGGGTTTCTCCACTGTAAAGTTATCTTTTTTCCTCCTTTTTATAGTATTGTTAGGAAAGATTATGCATGGCCCACAATGAAAGAGTGGCAAGTTAGGCTCTACTATACTGAGGGCAGCATATGCATAGAAATTATTCTGAATTTTTCTGTACAGGAAAGTTGTCTCTTCTTCCCCATTTACTTATTAACTCAATCAATTAGTTGCATCAGTATAAAGTCATAGATAGTTATTTTATACTTTGGGTTATAATTTAACACTATTTAATTTATTTGGTTGTTAAAATTGTTCTAGCTTTTGTCATCAAGAGCACTTTCAGTAGGCTCCTATGTTTCTCTGAAAAAATCTAATCATTGTGGACATTTTTCTTAGCACTTTCAAACTTTCTGGCATAGCAAGGTGCTCCAGGTTTGTACTCCATATTTTCTACGTGAGAATCAGTCATGTCTCCAAAAAGCACTTGATCTTTTTATTGATGAATGGATTGAAAAACCAAGATATGGACACTAAGTGTCCTTGTTACTATGGGCACGTTGTTGCTTCTAGGCTCTCTCAGCTGATTGAAAAAAGAAATATACAAATGCATGCTAACCCTGTATATATCGTATATTCATAAATATTTCTATAGGTAGTCATTGCTATTAGTTTATTTGGGCTGTAATTAACAAAGTACTACAATCTAAGTGTCTCAAAAAGAAGGCAATGTATTGTGTCACGGTTCTGAAGTCTAGAAGCCTGAATTCAAGGTGCCAGCACAGCCATCCTCCCCCTCTGTAACCTACAGAGGAAAATTCCTTCTTTGCCTATTCCTAGCTTCTGGTGCTGAGAAATTTTCGGCATTTCTTCACTTGCAGCAACATCACTTCAATCTCTGCCTCTGTGGTCACATAGACTTTTCCCTTTGTGTGTCTGTCTCTGTATCTTTTTTCTTCTTAAAGACACCTTTCATATGAAATTAAAGACCCATTCTATCACGTTATGGCCTTATCCAAACTAATAAACTTATTATACAATGACTCTTTTTCTAAATCAAGTCACATTTGAAGGTACTGGGGCTTAGGACCTCAACACAGAGTTTTCGGATACAAAATTCAACCCATAACACCATCTGTATCTGCATTAAGTTAAACGTGAGTTCATACTGATGCTTCCAACTCTAGTTCATTACAACATGGACTATTCTTGTCTTCTTTACTTGCTTATCTGCTACCTTCCAACTGAACAGTCAGAACGTTTGCTCCTTCTATCCATCTCCATTTACTTTATTCAACCCCTGTATGCATGTTGCTGAGTTTTAAGAGTTCTTTGTATGTTTTGGATAGAAATCCTTTGTATGTTTTAGATAGAAACGAGATGCCGCAAATAGGTTTTCCTAGTCTGTGGCTTTTAATTCTCTTAATGGTGTTTTAAAGAGCAGAAAACTTTTTATTTTAATAAAGTCTAATTTATAAAACTTTTTTCTTAATGGATGATGATGTTAGTGTCACATGTTAAAACTTATCAAATCCCATGTTATATAAATTTCATACAGATAGAGTTACTTGATCATTTAATACTTAAATTTATTGGTATAGTTTAATTAATGTCTGTCATCTTACATTTTCTTTTCTATATATCTCATATCTTAGTGTATGTTTCCACCTCTTCTTTATTGATTTATTTTAGAATTAGAGACTATTTTCTAATGTAGCATTTTAATGTCTTTAATCATTTTTCACTATTTAGTTTTAAGTTATTTCTTTGGTGATTTCTCTAAGTCTGTCATATAAATCTTAACTAACCAGAATCTGTCTCAGATATCTACCGACAATTACAGGGAGATATAGAAAAGTCACTCCCATAAAACTCAATTACATTTTCCTCTTTTTTAAGGTATTACTATTATACATATTTTACTTATATATGTTTCTATTCAGCAGTACATTTTTATAATTAATTTTTTTAATATTTTTAATGTACCTTAAAGAAGATAAGAATGGAAAGCAACTATATATTTATGTATTTGGATATATTTATTTTCGATTTTCTATTTCATTTTTTCTTATGGTTTAATTCATAATTGGGAGTCAGTTTCTCAGCCTCTTGTTGCCTTAATAGCACAAAAAAGATGTGTCTATGCATACTATCCCATGTATATATGGGACACAAAGGAGATGTGTCTCCTTTGTGCTAGCATTGGAAAATACATTATATTTCTATATGTTACACACTCAACAATATAATTATATACACAATTTTATACAGTTGATTTTTAATTCATCTGAGAGAAGGAAGGAGATAAAATATGCATTTACACTGTCTTTTACAATTGTGTAGTGATCTTCACTAATGTTTCTTTTCTTTTTCATATACCTTTAAATTGTTGTTTGGACTCACTTGTTACCAGTCTGAGAAACTTCCTTTTTTTTTTTTTTTTTTTGCCAAGTTGTAAAGTCTGAGAAACTTTCTTTGCTATTTCCTGTAAATCAGTTCTACTCACTACAAGTTCTTCTAGATTTTGTTTTCCTTGTAATGTTATTTCACCTAGATTTTTGAAAGATAACTCTGCTGAATGTAGTATGTAGTTTCCTTAGTCGACAGGGATTCTTTTTTTTTTTTTTTTTTTTTACTTTTTGAACATTTTGAATATGTGATTCTCTAGCTCTCTACCTACCATTATTTCTGGTGAGGAGTAAACTGCTAATCCTGTTTGAGATTGTATGGAAGTAATCATTTTTCTCTTACTGCTTTCAATATTTCTTCTTGTCTTTAACTGTCAGCATATTCACTATGAGATGTCTGTAGATATTTTTTGTGTTTGTCCGACTTAGATTATGATAATCTTCTTTAATGAATAAATTAACTATTTTCATCAAATTTTGGAAGTTTTTAGACATTATTTGTTTAAAAAAATTATTTCTTCTCCTTTGACCTTCCCAGTTGTATGTTGTTGCACTTAATAGTCCCTAACATTTCCTTGAGACTACATTCATGTTCCCTTATTATCTTTCTCTACTCTTCAAATTGCATAATCATTATTGATATATCTTTATGTTAGCTGTTTTTCTCATTTAAAATCAACAGATGAACCTGTATAGTGATTTTTTAATTTTAGCTATTGTACTTGCAACTCCAGAATTTCCACTTATGATTGTTAATTGGTGCCTTATTTAGTCTGCATGATGAGAACATGTTTCCTGATGTCCCCGATGCTTGTGGATCTTTGCTCATGTCTGCGTATTGAAGAGTTAGATATTTAGTCTAATGTTGACCGTCTGTGCTTGTTGCTGTCCATCCTTCTTGTGAGGGCTTTCCAAGAATTCCAAGGAGATTGCGTGTTGCTACCTAAGCCTGTGATCACTGCAGCCCTATAAACACTCTGGGTGGCCTAATCCCAGTAACACTGGGAGTCTTGCAGACTCCTAGATACACAGCCTTGGCGGAATTGGTGAAGATAAGCGATTATACCTTGGTTCCCAGGTAAAGTCGCTCACTCTGTTCTCTCACTTTCCCTCATGCAGAAGGAATCTCTTTATGCTGGCCTGCCTAAAGTTGGGGGAAGGGTGACGTTGGACTATCCTAGGGCTGCAACAGCTGGCACTGTGCTGGGTCACACCTCAACCCACAGCCTCCCAAACCAGCACAGTACTGAGGTTTGCCCAAGTCTGTAGCTACTATTGTTTGGCTGCAGCTGATGTTTATTTAAGGCCCAGGGCCACTTGATTCGGCAGGTGGTGAATCCTTCTGGGGCTGGGTTCATCTCACCAGCGCAGCAGATTTCCTGCTAACTCAGGGTGGGTCTAGAAATTTGATCCAGAAGCAAAAGCCTAGAACCAGGGGCTTCAGGAATTTCCTCGTGCTTTATTTTCACTGTGGTAGAGCGGGCATCCAAGTTGCAAGACAATGTCTTCTGTACGCTCTGCCCTCCTTCCACCAAGCAGAAGTTTTTCTCACTCTGCACATACTGGAGTTTGGGATAGAATGATGTAGGCACTCACATAGCCGCTGCAGCTAGTGTTACACTGCTTTACACCCCAAGCCCACTGCTTTTGAGACCAGCACACCACCAGAGCATGTCCAAGACTGCAACTTCTGTGGCCTGATTGCCACTCAGATTTATTTGGGTTCTTAGACCGTTTTAATCAACTAACTGGTAGTGAAGCTGGCTGAGATACGGGTTCCTCTGTCAGGGACAAAGAATAGTTCTCTCACCCAGGGCTGAGGTAAATGCTCCCTCCATGAGCACAAGCAAAATTCTGCCTGGTATTGTGTTCCACTGCAACAGGGAACACTGAATTCTAAAGCAAAGTCATACACTCACTTTGCTCTCCCCCCTACAAATGCACAGATTCTGTACTGTACTGCCCAGCCTTGCAGAAGGGGTGACTTAGACAATGAAAGACTGTTCTTCCTATCCTCTTCAATGCCTCTTTCCTTGTATTTATGTTACAAGTGGGAACTGTGCTCACCTGATTTTTTTGATTCTTATGAAGGTGCTTTCTGGTGTGGATAGTTGTTCAATTTGGTGTTCCCGTGGGGAGATAATCACTGAAAGGTTCTAATCAGCCATATTTATCATACATACTTTTAATTGTAGAATATCTATCTTTGAATGGCTGATTACAAAGAAACTGAGAGAAAATCATAATATTTTTAAGGCATTGTAATCACACAAGACCCAATTCTACCCTATATTCAAGTGTTATCCCACCCATGAGTTAGAATGTACTGCTTACTCCTTTTCTTTTATCTGAATGCATGTTCTAATAAGATAGGGACACTATTCTTCTCAACCTGTATTCTTGAAATACTAAATGGAAAGCAGTATTCAGGGATATGAGAAAAGATATATCAGGCAGAAATATTGTTTTCAATTAGCTTACGACATACCACTTAAGTAGAATATAATGCACAAGTAATTGGTGAGCTTAAGGAATATTAATTAAGGGCACAAATAAATATGCTTGAATAAATGGAAATGATTTTATATGTAAGACAGATGTTTAGAAATTGCTTCTATATTTTTGCTTATGTATTAATATTTGTATTATATTATGTCCATACAGATAAAATGTGTCTTATAAATGCATATACAAAAATCTCATAGATTAAAAGGTAAGTATGAATAACATTAATAACATGGTAATGTGCAATATGCACATAACACCTCACTGTGGCTATAAATCTTTTACACTTTAATTTTAGTCTGATACTCAACGTATTCTAGTTCCTGTCAAGCCTTCAGGGTAAGGTTTATATTAGTGTGTAGCCCAGTGCTTTTCAAATTTTAGAGTGCACTGAATTTCCTAAGGGTATATGACCGTGTATACAAAATCATTTTCAGAAATATTGGTTCAGTGGGTCTACAGCAAGGAGTAGGATTCTGTAATTTTAACAGGTAACTTTTGAGAAATGCTGAATTAGTTTTCAGATTCCTTCAATTGCATATATGCTTGGATAGAACTCATTTCATTGATTTGAATTAAAGCAACAAATGTAACCTATTATTTTGTGAGAATAGAAAAAAAAATGAATAAGTTATTTCTTTGTTCTTTACTTAACGTAGAATGTCATTATGCATTACTCCCACCTGTATTTCTATAGTAAGTTCCTTAGAGGACAGAGTACATCTACCTTTAAACTTAGTTACTGCTGATTTCCTAGGTGACAATAAGAAAAGTTTTCTGAAAAAGGGATTATAGACTAAAATTTGTTCACCTAATTCACATTTAGAGTGAAACTTCGCATATTTAATTTTCTATATTTTTCCAATCTTGGTCAAATACCTCAAAAGATATTCTTGCCCTTGAATTTTTTTTTTGGAAGTTCAGTGTTAAGGCTAAAAAATGACCTCAACGATGTCTCTTGATACTTCCCATTCTCTTAATTCCATCCCATTACTCCTTGTTATTCCTTCTTGCACTACAGTAAAGTATTCCTCATCTATCTCTAATGTTTACACACGTCAAATACAGATGCATTATTCTAAATTGAAATGAGTACCATGGCAGTACTAAACATGAGAGCGATGTAACAATGCAATAAATAGAGCCTAGCTAAGCATTTACAAGGGTTTACAAACTGCTGCAACAAAGATTAAAAGTCACTCTGACAAGAGCATTAGAAAGTCTTTGCCTGACCTTTAGTTAATGAGTGATCACGTTTCAGCATAAGCACTTTATGGCAGTAGCAAGTATCTAGCAAATCATTATTATTTATCTCCCATGCTATTGTAAAGAATACAATCAAAGCTATTTGGATTAATTCATATTTATGAAACTAGTCTAACAACATATTGTATTACAAGTAAAAAAAAAATGTTCACTCCTTTCCTTGTAATTCCTACTCTGTCCTATCTTATTTAAAAATGTATAGATAAGCTAATGTACCTGGAAATTTTCCCATACTTGCTTGGTTTCTTTTTTATTTAAATATGTGAAAATGTGTGACTTGATATAGGAATACATATACCCTTTTAATTTTAGGCCATCTACGTTTGCCCAAAATACAAACCCATAACGTAATGTTATATATATATTCATTTTCCCATTCAAATATATGATGAAGTAGAGATTGCATGATAAATATGCTTAGTTAATAGCAAACTTTTTTCAATACTATGAAGTATATTTCAAGTAATTTCTTAGAATATCTTGAGTCCTTAACTACAAATTGAAAACTCAATTTAGTACCAGTCCCAAAGATTTGGCATCTGTTTTAAACAACAAAACTAAACTAAAATTAAATTTCCAATCCCCAAAAACAGAAATTATAGGTGATATTTTTACAGAGATGAAATAGTGCCTTTTTGGTATCCATAATTTTTTCCCCTTTTTTTCTTATTTATTTTTTTCTTCTTTCTTTCTTTCTTTCCAATTAAATCCAGCCAAGCAATGTCAAACTACAATAACAAAAAGAAGTTGACTGCAATAGTTAGGTGAGATTTTTAAAAGGTTCTTTAAAGAGCAGCAATTTTTAAGAATAAAACCTTTAGAAGGTTCTCCCACCTTCTTTTATAAGCAATTATAAAATATTTTTCAGTTATTAATCTTTACCTACCATTTTTTTCCTAAAATCTCACTCCTATAACAGGAATCTTCTCCTTTCTTCTGCTGTTTATCCAGTCTGTGATCATCAGTACACACCTAGATTCTAATCATCTCATTCACTTTCTTATTTTTAATTCTTTATATTTGCACTCAGCTATTAAATTCATCTGCTTTCATAATTTCTATCTGCTGTTCAAAATAATTTCTTAACTTTTCTTTGTCATACACAAAGTTAAAAGTAGCATTTAAGAGCCTCCTCCATTAGATTGTATGATAACTCTCCACTTCTTTCTGTCTCCTAATTTAAAGAAGTGGTTCCTGTGAGAACAATTTATTCCAAATCCTCTGTGATCCATGTCTTTGCATGAGGAAGTGTGCCTTATCTCATTCTGTACTAAGATCCACATAGCACCCCCTGATTATTTCCCTGTTGAAGGCCATTGTCTTCCATAGAATTCTTTCCTTAGCACTCTAGTATACCACGGATTTTCTTTCTCTAAATGTTTATATGCCATATATATCACACACAGGGAATTTAACATGTTACTTATTGCCTCAAGTACCTCAAAGACAGAAAATATAACCATTTCATACACCTCATAGCTCACATTCACAACACCCAACATATTTGTATTGGTCTGGTCACTGAGAAACTTTATTTTATCTATCTAAATATATTTTCACCACAACTTTTAAGACTTATTTAAAACAGAAACTCACAACTTTCCTCTCCACCATAATATTAATCTGTTAGTTATGATCACAAATTATTCCAATAACCTTAGTATTCTACTTGACTTTGTGAACATAAGCTATTTTCTTCAAATATTCTAGAGTCCCATGTTAGCTGGGGAACATGCAGACACGCACACACACACACACACACAGTAAATTAAAATGCATAATAATTTAAAAATAAACATTTGAGCAAACATTTTCCACTCCATTAATATCTTTTAACCTACTCATAACCATTTATGAAATACATACTTAATGTAAGCCAGACAAATTAAAATCCTTTCATAGGTTTTTCTAATTTAAGGTAGTATGTAGTATTCATTTATTTCTTGGTCAGAAGTTATGCATATAACCCAAAGCACAGCAGTTGTTAATTCCTCCCATACCATAAAAAAGTGGAATGGAAGGAAAAGTAGCAGAAATAAATTAATTATTTGATCTGGAACCTGGGTGGCCTAGGATTCTCTTGATTCTTGAAATTTTTATTTCAATTATTTTAGTTATTATAGTGTATTAATAGTAAATTCCTTCTTACATTAAGTTGAACAGAATTTCTACTAAAGACAACTTAGAGGCTTCTAATTAATTTAAGATCCATATAAGTTAAGGGTTTTGATGCTTAAGTGTTATTTCACACTGCATGTGAAGTATTTACTAACCATTTCTTCTGTTGATGGAACAACATCAGTGCGGTGAGAATGGTTTGTTCAAATTGTCGGTGAAAGAAGGAGTTGCATTGTCTGTAGAGAAATATAATCAATAATAAAATCAATTCTTTGTCAGCTACTTTGTTTAGATTTTTTGTGCTGATAATCATAAAAACATCACTAATTATAAATTATTTCCTGAAGATATAACTTTTGATAGATCATCTTCTAAGAAAACTGTTGTAGTTATTGCTGATTGTGTGTGTGTGTGTATAATTAAACGTTTAATTAGTCCATTGTGTTACTCATATTTTAGTAAAAGTCATATTCCATGTGATATTAATTTGGAGAACTCCCAATAATACAGTGAGCTCCCAACACACCAAGCTCAGCTACATGAATCTCCTCAGAGAATTAGTTCATAATGGTCAGAATTATATTCCTGCATTTAAATAGTAAATTGGATAAAAACAACAATAGCATAGGAACTGTAAATATGAAGAAGCAGAACTTTAATTACTTCAATTAAGTCATTATATGTGCATAGCATCCTTAAACCTTGTAGAGTGCAGTTTTTGGAAGTGGTTGGCATTTGTATTTACGTCCTTTTTATAAAAACACATTAATGTAATAATATATATTAATACTTTACCTCTTCCCATTTCCTCTATTAAAATGTTTCTTTACTTTTAATTATATATATTTCTTAACTTCTAAAATTGTTTATTCATTTTCTTTTTACTTACAACTTCAATAAAAAACTCCATCGCTATTATTTGTCTTATTTCATGATTATTAGTAAAGAATCTGGTTAAAAATGATCTAATAAGAAGTGTCCTGCTCCTCCTTCCCTAAGAAACTCACACTATGAAGTGGGGATGGTAGAAAGGGTTTTTGCATATATGAATGATACATTTTTATTTACAATTATAGACATATATTAAGTAAGACAAAAGTGTGTAGTTACCAATGAAATGCAAATTTTATTATTTTTCTTTTAAATTTCTTACTGGGTCAGTAAAATTCTAATATTTCAATATTTTATAGCTAACTACTATTTTCAAAATGGCATGGGTATTTGTTCTCATTTCTATCTCCTTTATTTCTATTTTCTATAAGTTGCTTCTACAAAAGCTTTTAAAAAAGGAAAAATGGCCACCAGCACCTGTCTTGTTTTGAGAGGCAAGATCTTATCACTGACAGCTAATCAATAAAAACAAATGAAAAGTAATAACGTCAGACTTGAGAAGTAAGGTTTTTATTCCTAGCCTGAAGCAAGGGTTCACCAATATGCTAAAATCAATCAATCTTTCCTTCAGACTGAACCTAAATCCTAATCGTTAAATCTTTAAAAGTACCATATGCAGAGCACCCTGCTGCTTGCACTCAGAGTACAAAATAGAACAGACTGTCACTGCTGTTGTTCTCCCCCTCGGGCCCTCATAACCAAGACAGATCACCGCACAAGATAACAACTGACCCCGGGAGTAGAGGGAGCAAAGCATCCGCACAACTTTTCTTGCTAAGCAGATTATAAGCAACCTCCTTGCACCCACTGTGATGAAAGTCATTCCGAGCATTCTGAGAAACAGGCAGTAAGTTGACTAAATACAAAGCTGGATGGTGATCAAATATGCTGCAAGTAATGGTCAAAGGGCTGGGAGGGGGCTTACACATGCATCATAATCTATCACCAATAGGATAGAAAGCAGAATGCCTGTCTTTGCTGGAAACTGTGTATTTCATCAACTGAGAGAAAATAAGTCATAGAAGCTTCTAAAACATGTTTTCAATTTCTTTTGTATATGCAGCTTGAATAATTTGATTTTTTCAAATGTTTAGAAACCATTTTTCTCTTCGTGTATCTTGATTCTGCTTAATCATGAATAGTCCCTGAACTTTGCCCTTAAGTAGGCTGTCACAGAATTTTCCTAATAATCCAACACAGTTAATTAGAATATCAATGAACTTGAAAAGGTGAGAGTGTGCACTATAAAATAAGATATTTGGCAAAATTAACAAGACATAGATTCTTATAAGAGCTCCTCAACTACTTTATTCAGCGTGGGAAAACCACATGAAGACCCCAGGCCTATATTTACCTCACTTCTAACACTTCCATGTGGTCAACATTACTCAAAAATTGCTCAAAATCCTTTCTGAAAGCTCATAATTTTTACAATGAGGTGATGAATTTATTATGAATTATATATACACAAGCTCATCTTTTCCTTGAAGTAGCTAACAACATGAATTTTAAAAGGGAATATCATAGTTAAGGATTCGGCTTATGATAACAATTTTGTCTCTGTACACTGTTAACTGAAACTCACAGTCTGCTTTTTTAAAGGAGTTAATCAGTGACTAGAAAAGTAAGAAAACAATTTTAGCTAAGTTTTCTCATGAACTTAACCATGATGCATGTATATGGCTGCAAAGCAGATGTCTAAAACAGAGATGACAGTTAACATGTATTATACAAGGTGCACTCCTGAAAAAAAATTGAAAAGATCAGCTAATGAAATGAGGCAATAGTGAAAAAGAAATATAGAAAAACAAGAATCTAATGCTAATATCTAACAGAGTATAATGTCAGTAAACATTGTCAAATAGTAAAAAGAGGATAATTTTATTTTGGTAAAAAAATGACAAAAAAATAATATTGTGGTCATATACCCGTGCATAGAGATACAAAGCAGAAAAATGAAAATGAGTAAGTAACAAGTTAGACATTCTAGAATGAGATAGTCATATATTTTCACTTAAAAGTACCATGTATTAAACCTCTGAGGCATAAAATATAAAATTTGTAAAATCTGTATGAATTTATTTTACTCATTATACCCTTCCCATTCACCCTTTATTTTGACTTCTATTTATCCTCTCTTTCACCAGCCAAATATCCTGAAACAATTATATTTTAGATCTTCATTTTCTTATTTTGTATTCACTTCTTAGTCACTAAAAAATTTTCATGGCTGTCTCCTTTTCTTTTGTTAAAACTTTATTCATAACTCCATATCTCTATTACCCACTTCAGCATGATGCTTCCAATATAACTTCTGTTCAGATCTCTCTATTAAGTGTCTGAAGTACATTTTTAGTTTAGAAAACTACTAATTAAAAAATCTTACACAAATCCAGATATAACTGAACATCCTAACCATCATTTTTTTCTTCACCTCTGTTCTATGGTTTATTCAGTTTCCTGTCATTATTTGGAGTCAGTAGTACTATTTCCTCTCCTACTTTTCTCATACTCCATTAATTATGAGGCCCCATTTTCCCTCTTCACTGTCTCCAGTTTCCTTTCCTCAATTCATTCTATTATTCTTGTTTTAATACATGACTAGAGCGTCCTTTCTTCTAGACTTTGCATAAATTCAGCCTCTACTATCACGTTAATGTTTCTTAAAAGCATAATGACTACATCATCATTTGATGCTTAAAATCCTTATCTGCCTCATTGTCATTATGAGCCTTGAAGACGAGATTACGTATTTTTATTGTTTATTATTTTGCACACTGAATAAAATGTAACAATTGCTTGATAATCTTTTTTCTTCTTTTTAGTAGCATTGCCATAATCCCATTGGTACTCACAGTCCAGTTAAATCGGGGGAAAATTAGAACCCATATACAAAGATTCAGGTTTTCATGGGACTGGCATTGCCAGTAAAGGCAAGAATTTTTCAGTAGCAGGAATATTTGCTTGGTGGATACATTACTGCAAAAATTCCAAGAGGGAGAAATATTAATATACTGGAAGACATGGGCTGCTGCCATATGTAAGGAAGATAATACAAATCAGGGTAGAAGAAACTGCAATCTGTCCTGTTATCTAAACAGTTATGTGGGTAATTTTGTATCTCTACTGAAAGAAATTCACCTTTTCATTTATTCAATAAATACTTATTTTTATTATTTCTCAGTGACTATTCTAAGGATGAAAATTCATTAAGGAAACAGTACACAAATATACAGACATCTCTATACTCTTGGAGATTTCATACTTCAGTGGAAGGAGAAAGATATTTGAGTAAAGAGTAGATGATTTAATGGAGTAGAACCATAGATTATTGGGGTAGGGTGAGGTGGGGAATATCACCCGAACTAGAGGGAATAGAAAAAACTTCAAGTAGAAGTGTGCCTGGTGTGCAATGAGTAGAGAGACCAGTGAGGATGGAGAAATAGGAAAGTTAAAATAACTTCCTTAGTATTAGATTTTTTGGATTAAAGCCTCAGAATACGGGACCTCAATATCATTGACTTGGAAATGTAGATAGGTAGATGCTTCTTCTTTCAAGCCCTTTGTGCTGGGATATAATTGGAAATGTTCTAAAAAATCAACCATTATGATTTTAAAAGAAAATAACACCAAAATAACTCGTAAACGCAAACATTAGATGTGAGGATTATAATACAGCAATTTATCTTGTTGGAAGGGAGGAGTTTGTTGTTAGAATACTGTACTGTATATATATATATACACACATGCACATCTATATATATATATACACACACACAGTTTCAATGATAAATAATTGCAGTTCTAGGAAGAAATAAAATATTAAATTATAAAGGATTTGCTTCACAAAAATTTGGAAGATACACACATATACATGCACATACTACACACACACACACACACACACATATATACACATATATAAAATACTGATGAATTTCCATCCTTAGAATAATGCCTGAGAAATAATAATATATATATATACACACACACATTATATATATACACATATATAAAATAATCTGGTGTGTGTGTGTGTGTGTGTGTTTATGTGTGTATCTTCCAAATCTGTGTGAAGCAAATCCTTTATAATTTAATATTTTATTTCTTCCCAGAACTGCTTGTTTAAAATTATTTATCATTGAAACTTCCACTAGTAACACAGAGTAGATATTCTCAGTCACATTTTTCTATTCTGGTATATAACTACTATGGCAGCTTATCTTATGGATTTGTAATACTTACAAATAAAATATTCTTGTTTGGGGAACAGTTAAGGATGCATATAGTTAAGCTCACAATGCATATTAAGTAACTTTGGTAACCAAACTATAAATAGCACACTACTCACTGCTTTCTAAATTGCATTCTCTGCTAAACACATAAACTAATACTCCAAGGCACCATAAAATGCGTATCTATGTTTAAAAGAATACTGTCCTTTTACATAATTGGAGTAGATTTTCACAATGTGCTGTAAAAAATTCTTATTAGTCAAAATATGTCAAGCACTAACTGTCTTAAGTCTCCAAATTTTGAGCAAATTGAGATACTTCTGTGAACAACCATCAAGATATAATAACTGATTTTGTTTTCCCCTTATAGGTATTATAGAGCATGGAATGAACATTTTTATGAAAGGGTTGTGTGAATAATCATATTTTGAGATCACGCCCACAGAAAAGTAAATTGAAGAAAATAGTTGGGTGTTTTACATTAAGTAGTTCATAAACTAGAGACAAACTAAGGGCCACTTTGGAGGCCTAAGTGTCAAGAGGGCAGAAAGGGAAATAAGTTTTATTTAACATTATTCTTATTTTTGCAGACCACGTATCAGAGGAATTGTTCCTTGCATGACTTTTTCCATTTATGAAAATTGTTTATATCTATAAGAAAATGTTACTTTTAAAAGTAAGGTAATTTTATATGTGCTGCTTAAGGAAAGAATGTTGGTTTGGAGAATGATGTAGAGAGCTCTCTGGCTTATCAAGTCTATCATCTTGCATATACTACTGTGGCTCTTGAGATGAGGCCACAAATAATAGATATGAGGATTTCAGTGGAACTCTGAAGACAAGGATTAACTTCTACCTCCAGCAAAGCAGACAAGAGAATACTGAGGAGACTGATTTTCGTATGAATATTTTACTATGCTACACATAAGTAATATTGTAGACAATGTCCTTAAATTTATCTTACTTTCCCTCATTTACTGTGAGCTTTGTGACCTGCACTTTAAAATATTTGCCCTCTTTGGCGATTTATGCTTAGAATGAAATTTTATTTTGTCCTATGATATGACATTGATTTAAAAAGCCATATATTTCAAACTTTCTCCTTTTAGCATTTCCTATTACAGTATATTTTTAAATGACTCTGCTGGATCTATATAATATTATGCTGTTCTTACATGATTTTTGCACATTACTACAAATTAAAGTATATTTTAAAATTGATTCCAGTTCCCAGTGACAGCTCATGTAATTAAAATTCAAGTTTCTATAGTACCTATAGCACTGACTTTGTAAAATGTCACATGGGCATCAGCTCCTATTTATTAATACTTGTTTTTCATTTAACAGTCAGCTGTGACAATAACTTCGATGCCAATGCCAACAACAGATAATTGTGTATTATCTTATTGACATTTCTGGAATTTGGTATTCCTGTGTATATATATATTTGGCCTATGACTGTGCATGTTTGTAGAGGTCATTTTGTACAAATTTTATTTGGAAAGATTCTGTCTTAGTATGAGTAGGCAGTTTCAAATTTCCACACCTCATACATCATTCATGCACTCACGTCTTGTCCATTTCTGTTGTGTTTATTTAGCACTGTGATGCAGTGATGAGCATTATTGAAAGGACAAAGGCTCTTTGTCATAAGGGAGACAAGTCCTGGAATGAATAAGATTGGAGCTTCTTCAAAAGTAGAGATTAATTCAAATAACTTCATTGTCAGGAAAGTTATTATTATGAGCACTAAATTCCATTTATGACTGGACTTCACATCAGAAAAAGATGATGATCATAACAGCATTCTGTTAATTTTTATTCCTAGTCAATCTAGTATTGGCAAGCTTTTGTACTAGTAAAAATCAGGCTAAGCCACAGTAATAAAAAGCACTAAATAATATGTACTAATTTTTCATACTAAATGTGTTATATTTCTTTTGAAATACATTGTTTTACTTTTTCAGAAGCACAGTTGTCCATAGAATGTTGAACAGTACCTCAATGAATGACTTTGATTTAGGTTAAGGTTAAAATCATTATCAATACTTAGCAATGAGGCATCATCAAAAGTTCTTTTAAAACATGTTAAGAAACTTTATGGCCATTTAAAAGAAAAACAAGTCTTTTTTCTATAAAGAATGTATATCACATTGATTTCCAAATCACATAGATTAGGTATTAGATAGGCATGATGCATGATGCTCTGTCTACCCTTCTTATTGTAATAAATATATCAAATTTTAAACCACATTTGTGGGATCTTATCAAAAGAATGTTAATAATGTGGAATGGCTCTATCAAAGACTTCATGCAGTTACTAACTTATAAAAACTAATTTTTCATTTTTCTCTTTTGGCTAAATATTGATGACAGAATAAATACATTTTATACAAAACAACATATGATATTACCTGTTCCCTATGCAGTTACTTTTCTATAGTAAGTTTTATATATAACAATATAAATTAGATTTTAAATAACATCTAATAGCATGGTAAATGATGACATAACTATTTTATTCAAATTATATATTATTCATTTTATTATTAGAAGCATAATTGTTTTTAATTTTAAAGAGTCACAACTTACATACATTTTTTCAGAACTCCTTCATTGAATTTACCTGAGACAATAAAAAATACATTAAAACCTACACAATTACATACATATTAAAACATACTTTTTTAAACATTTTGATATAGAATAGTTTTCATGAACTTGTCCTTTCTGTTAAAACACTGGTATCATTATACTAAACAATGAAATAAATGAAGATAGTTCCCAATACAACTGTAATGCAATATTAATGTTTGATTTACACATTTTGAAATTATAACTCACTTTAAGAATGATAATTCTAGCAATAATATAGAGGGTGGTAATAATGTGTTTAAAGCTCATCAAGTAACTGAAAATTATGTATCAGGGCCCACAAGGTGGGAGAAGTTATGCTAAGTGCTGAGCAAGACAGACATGGTTCATACCCTTGCAGTCATCCAAGACTATAAGAAAAACATACACTTAGAAATACAATATGAAGACAGTGCTGATTTCCAGATGATGTTGCTAGGGATTTTAACATAGTATATGACTTGCAATACTCTCACTTTTTAGGTTGCTTTTCAGGTGAGTCTTAAAAATGTAGAAGAGTTGATTAATAGAGAAAAGTGTCCAAGCATAGGTTAGGGGCAGTGCTCCTGGAAATAAGAATTGCATTAGGCAGCTGTTTTGAGGTTTAAGAAGGAATAGGAAGTTCAAGGAAACCAAAAATACATTTTACATCAGCTGAGTTTGTATTGCGGGACACAGATATGATATCTGAGGTCCACTACTAGGGAAGCTACAGAAGATGGTGGTTGTTGTAAGCCACGTTAAGATATTTGAAACGTATGCTATGAGATAAGAAGTCAGCAAATATTTTAAGCAGAACAATGGCAGAACCGGATTTATATTTGTGTAAGATCACTATGGCTACATTGTTTGAGAATCATTGGAGAAAACTATGAATGGAAGCTAGTAAAAAATGGACAAAGATTATGAGATCTTGATTTGAAGACGTTAAAAAAAAATAGACACTAGAAAGTAAGAGTTGATTGAGGTAATTGATTGTTACTTTCCTAGGGCTGCCATAACAAAGGAGCAGAAACTGATGTCCTAAAACAACAGACATTTATTATATAATAGTTCTGGAGGTTATGAGTTCAAAATTAAGGAGTCAGCAGGGCCATGCTGTCTTTGAAGCATCTAGGAATGAATCATTTTCATGTCCTTTTCTTGCTTCTGAGGTTTGCTGGGAATCCTTGGTTTTCATTTGCTTGCAGCTACTTAATGACATTCTTTGTCTCCATCTTCACAAAAAACTTTTCCCTCTGCCTCTTCTCTTTTTTGTATGGCTGCCAGTCATATTGGGTTTAGTGCATATTACAGTACAAAATCATCTTAACTAATTAGATCTGCAAATTACCCTGTTTTCAAATTTCACATGCTGAGGTACTGGGGCAAAAGACTTCAAAATATATTTTTTGGTGATACAGTTTAAACCACTACAGTTACCAGTGCGGGGATGAGAATGAGGAAAATTGGGTAATTGAGATTATTCCTGGCATGTATATCTTCAAAGACTGGATTGATTGTATTGCCATTAGCCCAGATGAATTATATCAGTGACGGAACTTGGAGAAAAATATCATGCAACTATTTGAACATTTTGAATTTGAGATATGTATAAGTCATACAGCTGAATATGTCTAGTGGAATGTTAGAAATGTCTTAAATAAGGAAAAATATATGAATTTGACATATATATTTGGGGTACATTGCTGATAAATGATGGATGAAGTCATAAAAGTGGGTGAGCTCACCCAGGAAGAAGTAAGGAGAACCAAGGATAAAGTAAGTAAAGACTGACAGCTTTTAAGGAGCAAGTGTTAAGGATATATAAATAAAAAGTGAGAAAGAAAAACCAGAAGGAAAACCAAGAGAAAACCATAAGCTGGTACGCATTGTCCTAGAGACAGACTCTTAAGAGGTAAGACAAATACCTAATGCATGTGGAGCTTAAAAGCTAGATGACGGGTTGACAAACCACTATGGCACACGTATACCTACCTATGTAACAAACCTGCACATTCTGCACTTGTATCCCAAAACTTAAAGTCAAATGCAATTTTAAAAAATATTGTCCAGTGTTATTAAAATGTCTGGAATAAGGGCAAAAAATATATATGACTAGGAAAATTAAGAATTCCTTGATGATCCTAATTAAGGTCCCTCACAAGAAACTTCTTCATTAATGTCCACTTTTACGTCAGAGACTCCCAGTAGTTGTTTACTAGGCTGGGCACAGTGGCTCATGCCTGTAATCCCAGCACTTTGGGAGACTGAGGCAGGAGGATCCCTTGAGGTCAGGATTTGAAGATCAACCTAGGCAACATAGCAAAACCGTATTTCTGGAAAAAATAAAAGTAAACGAATACAATTAAAGCTAAAATAAATAAATAAATAAATAAAGGGAAGAAAGCCCCCAGTTTATACTGTAACTATTGCTTTCCGATGTGGTCAGGACATCTCATACACACCCTGAATCTTGTTGGTGACTCACTTTCTACATACATTCAGGGAGTAAAATCACCAGGGATGCATAGCTTCACTCTTGATGGTGTTCTTTTTTCTCAATTTATTTTTACAGTTCTTTAGGAGATAGGATGAAGAAAGCACTATCAATTTGTGTTTTTGTACATTTTTATACCCTGAAAGAAGAACAAGACCAGCAGAGAGGAAGAATAGTGTAAAAAAGCCTAATGACATATGCAGTTATTAAATTTTAGTATTTGATTTTGAAGTACCTGGATTGAACAGAGAGCCATGTATAGCAAGGCTCAGCTTACATACTTTCTCATTATCCCGTAGAGCTAGTACTACTCGCAAACTGATGTCAGTCATTTATTTCAATAGTGGTCATGTTCTTTTTTTTTTCATATTACGTATCTTTAATATGTAACAGTGGCCATAGATTATGAGAATTCATAATAGGAATTATGGTTTTTCTTCCATTACTTCTTCAACATTTTATCACAAAATAAAGTCTCCAAAAGAATTCTACTACCAATAAAAATAGTGAGCAAGAATCATGAAACCAGGCACATGACCATTCATGTAAGACTAGTGA
Organism: Trachypithecus francoisi; assembly: GCF_009764315.1. NCBI lineage: Eukaryota > Metazoa > Chordata > Mammalia > Primates > Cercopithecidae > Trachypithecus > Trachypithecus francoisi. The sequence goes on from NW_022681454.1 coordinate 112,387,873, forward strand.
GGTCCTCACTGTGTTCCTTTTTAGGCCCTCTGGTAAGAAAAACTGTAAAATATCAAATTAAAGAAAATATAACAATGTTCTGATAGTAAGATGAGAATAATTCTAGTCCAGTGTTCTTAGTTATATCAGATGCTGTTGCTCCTGTTAATAAAAACATAATATTTTTATGTTGCTTCTACTATTATGATATAAAGCTCATTGGTAATAAAAATCTTAACACTTTACCTTGAAAAAATAAAATGAATGTTTAGTCATGATGTAACGGAGATAATAAAAAATATAGCCTATTCATGTATAAATTATCAGATAATGACTTCAGTAGAAGACATTCTAAAGTAGTCAGAGGCTTGCATGTATTTCTAAGTGAAACCATTTGGTTTAAAAAAAATTTTGTGTAATAAGTACAAGAAAATTTAAGAGCAGATTTTGGGTGGAAATTAAAGAATTGTTATGTAAGAAAAGTAGTAAGACAGAAGATTTGTTTGTATATGGTAAGAAAAAGCTTACATTAAATCATAACGTATAAAGAAAAAAACAACTGAATAGTCAAGTTGGGTAAAATGGAAAACAAAATATGCTTTTCTTGCAAATGACTTAGAACTTATTTACAAGCAAAGTGACAAAATAATTCCCAATATTATGTTATAATGTAGTAAAATGATGAATTAGCACAAAAAACCTATCTTCTGTTTTGAGATCAAACCATATGTTGAGACAGATTCAGGCTTAAGTATTTTAAAAAGACTTTGAGCATTATATTATTTGATAAGTAATATGCAACACAGGATTAAACGGGAAATGAAACAGTGGGAAAAGATGCCATAGATTGCTTGTGTGGGAGAACTCTTGGAAGAGTATCAGAGTAAGACTGGGAAAAATTAGACAATGCAAAAATAAAAGAATTGATATGTGATTTTTGCAACATATTTTATCATTATGCTACAAATATTTTTAAGCATACATAAACTACAAAAATGAAAATAGTTTGAAAATTGCCTTTATTGATGAGATTGAATAATAATGCTGCATTGCCTATGCCTTTGACAACTTAATATTTCTAGATAAATATGTTCGAAGGAGTCTCGAAAATCTTCTTAGTCCTATTTGTGTATGAAACCTTTTGATATTAGACTAATTAAATTTTGCTTTTCCTCTGAGTCACTTTTTATTCAAATTATTTCCATATTAATTGCTAATATTTTCCATATCATGAGTTAATCATCTAATTTTATATTACAAAGTTATAGAAACATAAAACAAACAGCATTATTTTAATAGCATTGAATTAAGAACAATAAAGTTCAATATAATTATACCATACTAAATTAGTATATGTAAACACCGTTTTTAAAACTGTAGTACGGTGGCTCAAGCCTGTAATCCCAGCACTTTGGGAGGCCGAGACGGGCAGATCACGAGGTCAGGAGATCGAGACCATCCTGGCTAACACTGTGAAACCCCGTCTCTACTAAAAAGTACAAAAAAACTAGCCGGGCGAGGTGGCGGGCGCCTGTAATCCCAGCTACTCGGGAGGCTGAGGCAGGAGAATGGCGTGAACCCAGGAGGCGGAGCTTGCAGTGAGCTGAGATGGGGCCACTGCACTCCAGCCCTGGCGACAGAGTGAGACTCCGTCTCAAAAAAAAAAAAAAAAAAACTGTAGTAGAGCTAGAAAAAGGAAAATTCTTGAAGAGCAACATTGTTTTTACACAACCTGAGTACTAAAACCATTCCCTTTCTCTTTTTTTTGAGACGGAGTCTTGCTCTGCCGCCCAGGCTGGCGTGCAGTGGCCCGATCGCGGCTCACTGCAAGCTCCGCCTCCCGGGTTTACGCCATTCTCCTGCCTCAGCCTCCCGCGTGGCTGGGACTACAGGCGCCCGCCATCACGCCCGGCTAATTTTTTGTGTGTCTGTGTGCGTGTTTTCAGTAGAGACGGAGTTTCACCATGTTAGCCAGGATAGTCTCGATCTCCAGACCTCGTGATCCGTCCACTTCGGCCTCTCAGAGTGCTGGGATTACAGGCATGAGCCAACACGCCCGACCCCCTCACTTTCCTTCCTGTTCCTTTCAGCTTCAAAAGATTGTCCCTTCCTGTTCCTTTCAGCTTCAGAAGAACCTCATAAAAAATGTTGTATATATCTGAAAGGTATGTTATATTATATTTAATATTTCAATTTAAATTATATTTATATATTTAAAACTAGAGCTGTAGGTTTAAATAAATACTTTTGTTCAGTGAATTAATCACCTATTGTTACTTTGCAATAAATTGTTGACATTTTTTACTTAAAATAATGGTAACAATAAGAATAACCCTGACACCTTTTGTTAAAGAGGTATGGTTAGAGTGTAGAAATTTACATTTATGGAGCACGTTTCTGACTTTACATATTCATTTTTAAATTCACTTTCCCTAACATCTTGAAAAATGAGAAAAATAAAATTGTGAGGGTAAGACATTCTTGATTAAAGACCTGTCTAATGTAAAAAAAAAAAAATCCATGCATGTATTTTCTATTTGGATTTTTTGATAATAAACATTCTCTTCTAGAAAAATTTTAGACTTACAGAAACTTTGTTATGGAAGGAAAAACAGTTGCCGAATACACCACACCCAATTTCCCCTATTAACATGTTATATCTATATGGTAGCTTTGTACAATTATGAACCAAGGTCATCAAAAACACTGACGTCTTAGAACTGTCACAGTCTAGAGGTAGCTAAGGAAACATGACGACTGAATGTATTGATGACCTTGGTTGTTTTGAGGAGTACTGATCAGGTGTTTTGTAGAATGCTCATCAATTGCAGTTTTTGAGATGTTTTCTCATGATTAGACTGGGGTTTTGTGTTTTGGGGAAGAAGACCAAAGATGTTAAATGCCATTTTGATCACATTATGCACATTATATCAAAGGTACATACTATAAACACCATGTATTGCTGTTGAGGTTAACCCTCGTCACCTGACTGAGATATCTTTATCAGGTTTCACTATTGCAGTTATTCTCTTTCTCATTTTTTCATATTTGTTGGAGGGAAGTCACTATGTACAGTCCACATTTAAGGGATGTGAGTTACCCTTAATATTCTTGAGAAATGTAATGGTTAATTTTATGTGTCAATTTGGCTGGCCCAGATGGTTGGTCAAACATTAGTCTGGATGTTTCCGTGAAAGTGATCTTTAGGTGAGATTAAAATTTAAATTGGTGGTTTTGAGTAAAATATATTAACTTCTATAATGTAGGTGGGACTTGTCCAGTCAGTTGGAGGCCTTCATTATTGGCAGCATAAAATTATTATAGTGACATTTACTAGTTTAAAAAGTTATACAATTTATTTTGGTGAATGACTTTACTGTGTAGAAAAGTTTGTTAAAAATCTTCTGCACTGTTTTTAGAATTTTCATTCAAAAAATCAGTTTTCATATTACTACTAACATGGATGATAGTCCTTTATTTGTGAAGTCTTACACTAAGATTCTTGGTTACCAAGTGTCATACGTGAATTATGCAATAAAATGCGAAAACACCTGGTGCTAGTATTTTTATATTGGCTAATATCTGTTTCTGACCAATCCAAATGGTCCTTTATCTTTACACAATAGGAATATTGGAAAATAATTTTATATGTTTCTGAAATATATTTTAGTGTTTTAAGTATTGACAACCATGTTTTCTGTGAGAACTCTTTTAATGGATATTACATTGTGGCAGTTAAGCTTCATTTTTCAAGCAGGATACTTTCATCTGCTGGTAATGAAAAGCTGCTTGACTAGAGCTTATTATACAGTTGACACATTTGACACAGAGCTGAACGCAGCTGACACCATTTGACACCCATTTGAGATCTTTCACTCTCTTATACATTCCTCTCCAAACACTGTCATTGCTTAATGGAATAAAATTAATTTTTTCATTACATTTTCTTTTATAATTATAATAATTATCCTTTTTTTGCAGGAAAGGTTTTTTTTTTTTTTTTTTTAGTATTTTTAGGTTGTCCACTTTTATTTTTCACATTTTTTATTATTCTCAAGAAAGCTATACCTTCATTCATGTAATCTTATATCATGTATTTTCTAACTTTTTAAGCGTATTTTTGTAAAACAGTTACTAAAACCTAATATTTCCCCTAATTAGAGAAAAGATAGAAGTATAGGCTTGTTGACAACTGTGTATTTGTAAAATTATAAAGCCTGTTTGGAACTATCAGAGGGAATATGGTTCATACATTTTCTTTCTTGTTGCCATTTTTCAAATGAAGACTAAATGAATATTTTATTGTGTTATATTTTGAATATTAGAAATGCTACAACTACAAAAGGAGACTGATATAAGTGTTTTGTATCGGCAATGAAGATCCATAAGCATATCTACTATTGGAGGATTATTTTTCCTAGTGGTGAGTAAATACTATTACATAACATAATTACAATCTTCATTTGATTTATATGATTGCTGCATTCCCCAAAATATACTGTTTACTAAACATATATATATAAATGTTTCAAATATATGTATATTTGTGTATATATAGAGTCATATACATGTATGAATTGGCTTCTAAGTACAGATAAAGGAAACTGCTTCTATATTTATGTGTGATGGCATATGTAAAAAGTAGTTTAGAAAAAACAAAAAATATTTGTTTTTCAAGAGTATCTCGAGAAGTTAAGGGAATTTGGATTTTGGCCAAGATATAGTAATATGACCAGATTTAACCTTCTAAAGTAACTTTAAAAATGGTGAAAACCTATTCTAAAATAATATCCCTATATTGCATATCAAGCAGCTCAAAATTGTCATACCTAAGGAGGAGAAATAAATAAGGCACACCTTATAGAATTCCCAACTTACTGCACAGAGAAAGCATCCAAGCTTCAAAGAGAAAGGGAAACCAAGATGGCCTCCCTAGGTTGAGATGGTGTGAATCTGGGGCTGACGAGAGTTTGACAGTTTGCAGGGCAGAGTGCTAAAGAACAGAGAGCTGCAGAGAGAGAAAGCAATAAAGACCTGCAGAAAGTGTTCCTGGAGTATTCAGCCATGAATCAGAGCATGCATGTAACAAAACAAACGCTAAAGACTGAAGAAGGAACATTTTATGACTCACTCTAGGGTTTAGAAATGCTTTCATTTCAAAACCACATTTGATCATTACACACTGTATGCTTGTGTTGACATATCACTTGTACCTCATAAATTTGTACAACTATTTATATTGATAAAAAGTTTAAAATTTATAATATAAGATCCTGACCAAAATCTCTCATTAACATACTTGGAAAAATTATGTCAATATTCTAGCAAATCAAATTGTGTGTGTGTGTGTGTGTGTGTGTGTGTGTGTGTTTATGTGAAACAACATGAATATGGGGGGGGTTAGCTAAGGAATACATTTGCTTTAGAATTCTGAAATTTAAAAATGTAATTCACCATATTAGCAGACTATACAAGATAACATTTGTGAGCATTGTAATAGATGCAGAAAAGCATCTGATAAAAGTCAGAATTCATTCCTGATAAAATTCACATAAAACTATGGAAGATAACTTTCTCAACCTGGTAGAGGACATCTACTAATACAAAGTAACTGCAGCTAATATAACTTCCTGATGGAAAACTACATATTTTTCCACCAGTGTACATATATAAATTGTTTCAGCTTTTATTCAACATTGTAATTGAGGGTTTTCCCAGTGCAGTTAGTCAAGAAAAAGAAATGAATATAATCGGGATTATAAATGAACATATTTACATCTAGGTTGTAAATGAATTATCTTTAATCATAGATGAATCATTTATATAGAAAGTCCTTTGAGGTGGGCAGCATATTTAGAAAGCAATTTTTAAAGTGGCATTAAAGTATGAAATACATTTTTTTCTCAAAATCCTTATGTTGAAAGGGATAAAACATCACTGAGAGACATTGAAAAGAAACTACATTATATAAAAATATACAATGATCATGGATTAGAAAACTCAACATTGCTTAGACGTCAGTTCTTACAAAACTGATGTCTAGAATCAGTGCAACCCAGTTAAAATTCAATAAAGTATTTTCATAGAAATCAATGAGCTGATTTAAAAATTATATGTAAATTCAAAGGACCATGAATAGCCATAAGTCTTTGAAAACTAAGAACAAAATTGGAAGCCAGGTACTAGTAATTTTTAAAATGTATTGTAAAGCTACAGTAATCAAGACAGTGTGAGATAAAAAGGTAGACTAACAGATTGATAGAGCAGAACAGAGTCTACACCTTTGGTCAATTTAATGAGAAAAAAGGTATATATCAGTTCAAAGGGGAAACAATATTTTCACCAAATATGCTGAAAAAGTTGGGACTCCTTATGCAAAAGAGGAAGAGAGAGAAAAAAACACCCCAATGTGTTCCCTACTACCCTCTCCACTCCCACCTTCAAAATTTAGGTGATCTTCATGTGGACTTCAAATAAATGAAAACAAGGCTCTGAGGTGCATCATCTATCCTCTTCACAATCATTATTGTACCACCAAATATGCTCCTTTCCCATTTATTTATTTTGATTACCAAAAGATGACTATCTTTTTGATGTTCCACTATGTCATTCCTAATTCCCCTTGAAGAAAGTCAATGACACTGGTTGGAATGAAAACCTGGAAAGATACTTTGTAGTTACACATGAATGATTGTGTTGCTTTCATTTTTTTATGAGAAATAAAAGAGACTTGCTTTCAATATTTGGGGTGTGGTTGTGAGGAAATGGGGAAAATGGAGGCCATAGGTTGACATCCTTCAGGGCTTCCCTTCCTACTCTAGTTCCATCTTATACTTGTGTGTGCACAACTCCGTGCACATGTTCAAGCTCTGCCCTCATCCCACACAAACATCTGATCCTTAGACATGACTTGGATCTAAGGAAATGCATGTGTGAAGTAGAGTTAGCCTTTGTGAGAACAGACAAAGAATTATTCAGCAAAGTTCATGAGAGTGGGCTCCGGGTCACTTGGGCAGAAAATTGCATAGTCCCAGGTATCTGGAGTGTGATCTGGTAGATTTGGGTAGATACATTTCTATGACCCAGTGCATTTCAGGATCCAACTGCTGTAATGCGCCTAGGGCAGGGGCGCTGGTCGTCTGAGATTAACATGCACTCCTGATCACTTCACCAGAGTGGGGGTGTTTGGAGGCTAAAGCCATAGCCAGAAATAGAATATAGCCTTGTGGAAGGCCGTATGTGTGAGAGGCAATGTACAAAATAGCGTAATGAAAAGGAAATGCTATTGTGACAGGCATTTCATTCTTTTCAGATTATACCAGTTATGATATATCATAATTGCTATTGTGTCTCATTTATTTTAGTTAATGTCTTAACACTTCAAGCCCCTGAAGCATAAGGAACATGACTTAGATGAGCTTTGTATTTCTTTTCCTACCTTATAATGTTTAAATATTCCTGAACGATGTCTAGCACAATAGTGTAGAAAATTTTGTCTATAATTTAGATATGTGTGTGCTTGTCAAAGTGTTATGGGTTGAATTTTTCCCGCCTCACTGCAAATTGCTTTGTTGAAGTCCTAATCCTCAGTACTTTAAAATGTGACCTTATTTGTGCGTAGTTTTATGAAGGGGTTTTACAGAGGTAACTGAATTAAAATGAGGTAATTAGGGTGGATCATAATCTACTATGGCTAGTGTCCTCATAAAGAGAGGAAATTTGGGGAACACTGAGGTATACATACAGGGAGAATGTCCTGTGGACATAAAGAAAGCCATCAACAAGAATAAGACAGAGGCCAGGAACAGATTCATGCCTCACAGCCCTCAGAAGGAACCAAACTTGCCTACTCCTTGTTCTCATACTGCTAGCCTGATAATTGTGTACTGTCATCCTTAAATTCTATTTTTATTTTTTCACTACCCAGTTGTGCACTTTATTATGACAGCCCTGGCAAAGTAATATAACATGTGTGTTCTACTAACTGTGATATGAAACTGACTTTTTTACTGGAAAGTGATATTGAATTAATACAAATGATTCACTTGTAATTCAGATTATGTGATCAACCTAATTTCTGAGAAACATGTGAAAACAAGAGAAATAAAAGAAGACCTGAAATTTAAAAGTTCACAATGTGTCTTGACTATAATGTGAATACATACATAGCACTTTTAGCTATTAGATAAGGACATTTCAGTAGGAGATAATTAAAACTTGTGGATAATTATTTCAGTGGCTATTGTCTCAATTCTTTCAATGATGGTATATACTTAGTACCATTCTAGATGTCTAGGAGAGAAGTTAATTAATTACTTATAATGGATACCTTCAGGTGCTAAAATCCCTCCCAGAACCTCATTGAGAAATGCTGATTTTAATACGCTCTATCCATTTGAGTATGATGATTTCATAGCAAAGTATTAAAACTAATAGTTTGTTCACTGTTCTTCTATTTTATAGAATTTACAGAATTACCTGTACTGTTAGTTTGTAAATTATATTTCTTTATAATCACATAATGAATTTTTCATTTTCATATTTATTTCAATAGTAAATACACATATTTTCGAACAGAGGGTAAAGAAGTAAGTTTTAACAATTCAAATTTTCTTTCATTCACAAAGGTCATGCCTCATGTTTGCAATGTCTTTAGGGCATGTATTTGGCTTCTTTGTATCTGTTTTATAAATTTATCAATTGAATTTCCTCCCAATCCTGGTCTTTCCTGAGAACTAACCTTGCTTAATAAACGGAAATGTACACTGAGCAAAAACCAAGTAAATGAGATTGTAATTTTTGCACTATTATGCTTTTTTCCTAGGTTGAAATGGCTGATTATGATGTAAAAAAAAGTACATCAAGCAAAAACCAAGTAGATGAGATTGTAATTTTTGTACTATTATGCTTTTTTCCTGAGATGAAGTGTTTGATTATGGTCTGTCCTTGTGTTCCCATTAGCATATGCTTTATATGCAGTAAAGAACAAAGATTTTTAAACCTTAGTCACCTTCTTAATGCTCCCAAAGTGTACAATCACTCTCTTTCTCTCTCTATATATATGTATGTATGTATGTATGTATGTATATAATGTGCAGTCAGCTATGCTGCAATTGAAATATCCTTTGCATCTTTTTATTTTTAACCTTATTCTTATTCACACCCTGAAGGTTATGGCCCATACCAGGTTTGTGAAGGAAATAATGATAGATAAAGGGAAATTCATTCTGGCATTCTGAATAATACTGTTCAAAGCTGTCTTGCAGAACTATTTAATTATGTGAGTGTGTGCATGTGTGTGTTGTGTTTATTGAAATTGCCAGTACATTTTAACTAATCCTCCTTGTGCCTTCGTAAGACAAACTGTTTAATTACAGGGATGTAAACAATTATCCAACACAGTTTTCCGATACTTTTGTAATTCGTTAAAGCATGGGAGGACAAACACTATTTTGCATAGTGTAACACTGTTGGACTGATATATTTTAAAAATTGAAATTCTAATATTGAATTTTCTATGATTTCAGGAGGTTCTTTAGCTTCTGTAAGTCATTAGCATTTTCCTACATCTTCCACTAAAGCACTCAGCTCCTGGGGTCACTGTCCACACTTTGATACAACTGTAGGGATTACTTGTCACCCTCCTCAAGGGAGGTTGATCTCTGAGCAAACAGGCGTTTATGTTACAGCCTCCCCAAATAAATGTTTTCCATATCCTTTCTCATCTCTATATGCTATATTATGAGCTGAGAATAGAATAATTTAAAATAATTTTCTTAATCAAATATGCACACTGGATGTTTATCTCACTAGCTTTTGATTTGAAGACTTGTATTAAACTCTCAATTAAAAATAAGTAAGAAGAATATAACAGGTCTAATGATAGGTGAAAATATGATAGCAATGGCTGAAAAAATGATAACTTTTGTTAATGCTTCTAAATTACATGCACAGAAACTCATTTTTGTTTTCACAGAAATTATTTACATATGAGACAAAATTATTTGCAATATATACAAATCCATGTTTGCTTTATTTTTCTTCTCAGTGTCTTTTGCTCAATAGAAGTTGCAATTTTTATGTCAAATTTATAATTTCTTTTTCTTTTCTTTTTTTTTTTAGATGGACTCTCGTTCTATCACCCAGGCTGGAGTGCAGTGGCACAATCTTGGCTCACTGCAGCCTCCACCTCCTAGGTTCAAGTGATTCACTTGTCTCAGCCTCCAGAGTAGCTGGGATTACAGGCATCCGCCATCACCCCTGTGCAATTTTTGTATTTTCAGTAGAGACAGGGTTTCACCATGTTGGCCAGGTTGGTCTCGAACTCCTGACGTTAAGCAGTCTGTCTGCCTCTGCCTCCCAAAGTGCTGGGATTACAGGCATGAGCCATTGTGCATAGTTAATGCTTTTTAGTGTCTCTGCTAAGAAATCTTTACTTCCCCCAAATATTCTTCTATGTTACCTTATGAAATCTTTATGATTTTAGCTGTTCTATTTAAGTTAACTATTCATATTAAATTACCTTTGTGCATGGTGTGACATGGGATATCAAAGTTCATTATTTATCTTTAAAATTATTATCCAATTGCTGTAGCAGCATTTATTAGAAGATTTTTATTTCTACATTATGTGGAGAAATATATTTTCCTTTTTGTCAAAAATCAACTGACCTTATATGTGTCAGTCTTGTTCTGGACCCTCTATTCTGTTGTATAGAAAGACTTGAACAATATTTTATGCGTAACAGCCTAAATCTAAACATGCTCCAAATGTCTGCTAACAGGAAAATGAATAAACAATTATACTATTTGTCAGGAAATGGACTATGAATTAGTAAAAACAGGAAAAGACTATTAGTATATGTACCACATGTATATATTTCAAAAGCTCTAAGTTGAAAAATAATCAGGATACCCACTTAACACATAGAGGATGATTCCATGGATATAAAATTTAAAAAAAGATAAAACTAATCCATTATTTTGAATAGAACAGTTAATGCCTATGAGGACTGAGAATTGACAGAGAAGAGGATAATATCTATTTCTTCATTAGTGTATTGGTTACATTGGTGAATATGTTTTTACAAATTGACCAAATGGTACAATTAAAATCTGTACCTTTTTTGCATTCACTTTTTGTCTGAATGAAGAAACTCTTGATTTCTAGTTCAGAAAGGGAGTAGAAGTTAAAACTGCACATTGCTAAGATAGAAGTTCCTAGTCCAAGAACAAGCAATGAAAAACTTTGCTTCTGAGGAGGGATCCTATTGCTTCTTTTCTAGCAGCATATCTGAGTCTGTCTTCCTCCACAAATCCAGGATTTTGTTTTTTTGACACTTATAAAGTAGTCCTTACTTCTTTTGTATTTCCTGTAAAAAGTATAATATGGAGTTATTCTTTAGCCAAATATATTATGATCTGTGGAAGAACCGTTTCATACATGTATATTTAAGACAGAGATATAAAATAGAGGCAGATAACTTTTTCTGTAAAGAGGAAGTATTTTAGTCTTTGCAGGCAATATGGTTTCTATCACAAATACTCACCACCACCACTGTGGCAAGAAAGAAGTCACAGACAATATTTAAATGAGAGTGACAGTTTTACAGTCAAAAGTTATCTGTAAATGGAGAAACTTGAATTTTATATTATTTGTTTTTTTAATATATAAAATGTAAAAACAGTAACAAACGCATCCTAACTCTTGGACAATACAAAAACAAATAGAGGACCAGATATGTCTTGAAGATCATAGTTTGCCTACCCCGATATAGATTATAGCATAAATATTGTTACTATTGTGTTTCCATGACATTTTATAAAACAGAGTCAATTAATTTATACATTTAACTATTTTAAATATCTATGCTTCCTTTGGGAGGTCGAGGTGGGTGGATTACCTGAGGTCAGGAGTTCAAGACCAGCCTGACCAACATGGTGAAACTCCATCTCTACTAAAAATACAAAAAAATTAGCCAAGTGTGGCGGCAGGCACCTGTAATCCCAGCTACTCAGAAGGCTGAGGTAGGAGAATCGCTTGAACCCAGGAGGCGGAGGTTGCAATAAGCTGACATCGCGCCATTGCACTCCAGCCTGGGCAACAAGAGCAAAACTCCATCCCCCCCCCCCAAAAAAAACTATATTCTTGGCTATATAGGTCAGTGAACATAATTTCTTGTGCGCTATGCGCTACATCTTCACTGTAGTTTGGCTAGTTTCAAAAATAAGATAACCACTGATTTTTTAAAAACTTTCTAAAGTTCTGTTTATCTGATATTAATATCATGCATTTAATATTTTTCTTTCCTGAATATTTTGTTTGCTCAAATTTTGAACATGCATTTTGTAAGTTACATAGTTAAATAGTGCACTTTTGGAATAAAGTGTGAATCATTTTGTTTGCTTTCTTTTTTTAAATTTTATTTTAATTTAATGGATACAAGTGCAGGTTTGTTACATAGGTAAACTTGTCTCATGGGGGTTTGTTATACACATTATTTCATGACCCAGGTATTAAATCTAGTACCCATTAGTTATTTTTCACGATCCTCTCCTTCCTCGTACTCTCCATCCTCCAAAAGGCCCCAGCATGTGTTTTTTCCCTCTATATGTCCATGCGTTCTCATCATTTAGCTCCCATTTACAAGTTGGAACGTGAGGTATTTGGTTTTCTCTCCCTGTGTTAGTTTGCTAAGGTTAATGGCCTCCATCTCCATCCATGTCACTACAAAGGATATGTTCATGTTCTTTTTTATGGCTGCATAGTATTCCATGGTGTATATGCACTGCATTCTTTATTCAGCCTATCATTGATGGACATTTAGATTGATTCCATGACTTTGCTATTGTTAATAGCGCTGCAGTGAGCATACCCATGCATGTTTGTTTATAATAGCATGATTTATAGTCCCTATAAGTTCCTAATAGATGCTGAATATTAGACCTTAGTCAGATGAATAGTTTGCAAAAGTTTTCTCCCTTTCTATAGGTTGTCTGTTTAGTCTGTTGATAGTTTTTTTTTTTTTTTTTTTTTTTTTTGCTCTGCAGAAGCCCTTTAGCATAATTAGATCACATTTGTCAGTTTTGGGTTTTGTTCCAATTTCCTTTGATGTCTTTCTCATTAAATATTTGCCTGTGCCTAGGCAAAGCCTGGTATTGCTTGGATTGTATTACAGAGGTTTTATAGTTACTGGTTTTTTATTTAAGTATTTAATCTATCTTGAGTAAATTGTTGTATGTGGTGTAAAGAAGGGGTCCAGTTTCAACGAGCATATGGCTAGCTAGTTATCCCAGCACCATTCATTGAACAGGGAATCCTTTCCCCATTGCTTGTTTCTGTCAGCTGTGTCAAAGATCAGATGGCTGTAGGTATGTGGCCTTACTTCTGGGCTCTCTATTCTGTTCCACTGGTCTACGTGTCTGTTTTTATACCGGTACCATGCTGTTTTGATTACCGTATTCTTGTAGAATCATTTGAATTTCGGTAGCATGATGCCTCCAGCTTTGTTCATTTTGTTTAGGATTCCCTTGACTATTTGGACTCTTTTTTGTTCTACGTGGGCTCTTTTTTGATTCCATATGAATTTTAGAATAGTTTTCTCTAGTTCTGTGAAGAAAGTCAATGGTAGTTTAATAGGAATTACATGAATCTATTAATTATTTTGGGCAGCATGGCCATTTTAACAATATTGATTCTTCTTATCCATGAGCATAGAACGTTTTTTCTTTTTTTTTCTTATTTTTTTATTTTTTATTTTTTTATTATACTTTAAGTTCTAGGGTACATGTGCATAACGTGCAGGTTTGTTACATATGTATACTTGTGCCATGTTGGTGTGCTGCACCCATCAACTCGTCAGCACCCATCAATTCATCATTTATATCATGTATAACTCCCCAATGCAATCCCTCCCTCCTCCCCCCTTCCCATGATAGGCCCCAGTGTGTGATGTTCCCCTTCCCGAGTCCAAGTGATCTCATTGTTCAGTTCCCACCTATGAGTGAGAACATGCAGTGTTTGGTTTTCTGTTCTTGTGATAGTTTGCTAAGAATGATGGTTTCCAGCTGCATCCATGTCCCTACAAAGGACGCAAACTCATCCTTTTTTATGGCTGCATAGTATTCCATGGTGTATATATGCCACATTTTCTTAATCCAGTCTGTCACAGATGGACATTTGGGTTGATTCCAAGTCTTTGCTATTGTGAATAGTACCGCAATAAACATATGTGTGCTTGTGTCTTTGTAGTAGAGTAATTTATAATCCTTTGGGTATACACCCAGTAGTGGGATGGCTGGGTCATATGGTACATCTAGTTCTAGATCCTTGAGGCATCGCCATACTGTTTTCCATAATGGTTGAACTAGTTTACAGTCCCACCAACAGTGTAAAAGTGTTCCTATTTCTCCACATCCTCTCCAACACCTGTTGTTTCCTGACTTCTTAATGATTGCCATTCTAACTGGTGTGAGATGGTATCTCATTGTGGTTTTGATTTGCATTTCTCTGATGGCGAGTGATGATGAGCATTTTTTCATGTGTCTGTTGGCTGTATGGATGTCTTCTTTTGAGAAATGTCTGTTCATATCCTTTCCCCACTTTTGGATGGGGTTGTTTGTTTTTTTCTTGTATATTTTTGAGTTCTTTGTAGATTCTGGATATTAGCCCTTTGTCAGATGAGTAGGTTGCAAAAATTTTCTCCCATTCTGTATGTTGCCTGTTCACTCTGATGGTAGTTTCTTTTGCTGTGCAGAAGCTCTTTAGTTTAATGACATCCCATTTGTCAATTTTGGCTTTTGCTGCCGTTGCTTTTGGTGTTTTAGACATGAAGTCCTTGCCCATGCCTATGTCCTGAATGGTACTACCTAGATTTTCTTCTAGGGTTTTTATGGTATTAGGTCTAACATTTAAGTCTCTAATCCATCTTGAATTAATCTTCGTATAAGGGGTAAGGAAAGGTTGTGTTAGCTCTGATTTCTCTGAGCAGTGCTTTGTAGGTCTCTGTAGAGATCTTTCACTTCCCTTGTATTTTATTCTATTTGCGACAATTGTGAATGGGAGCTATTCCCTGATTTGGCTCTTGACTTGACTCTTCTTGGTGTATAGGAATGCTAGTGATTTTTACACATTGAGATTGTATCCTGAGAATTTGCTGAAGTTGTTTATCTGCTTAAGACGCTTTTGGGCTGAGATTATGGGGTTTTCTAGATATAGAATTTTGCCATCTGTAAAATGGGGTAGTTTGACTTCCTCTCTTCTTATTCGGATGCCCTTTAGTTTTTTCTCTTGCCTGATTGCCCTAGCCAGAACTTCCAATACTATGCTGAACAGGAGTAGTGAGACAAGGCATCCTTGTCTTCTGCCAGTTTTTAATGCCTTGTGCCAGTTTTTAAGGTGAATGCTTCTGGCTTTTACCCATTCAGTATGAGGTTAACTGTGGGTTTGTCACATATGGCTCTTACTATTTTGAAGTATGTTCCTTCAATACCTAGTCTATTGAGAGTTTTTAATGTGAATGGATGTTAAATTTTATTGAAAATATTTTCTGCATCTGTTGAGATAATCATGTAATTTTTGTCTTTAGTTCTATTTACATGATGACTCACATTTATTGATTTGCATATGTTGAACCAAGCTTGCATACCAGGGATGAAACCTACTTGGTCATGATGAATAAGCTTTTTGATGTGCTGCTGGATTTGGTTATTTATGCATGGATGTTCATTAAGGATATTGGCCTGAAGTTTTCTTTTCTAATACAGTTGTGAAAACCATAATATATTTATTTTATCTTCTCTCTTGTTTTATGCTTTGAATTTGTTTTCATTCTTTTTTGTTACTTCTTTTACTACATACATGTTGATATATGATTTCCACAGTGTTTTAATTTTCTTTAACAATATGAAAGAAGTTCATTGTCTTACTTTGTGTGTGTACATTTTAGGTTTACATATATAACTTGGATGTATTATTTACCAGTTAAAATTATGAATTTCAAATTTCCAAAAATATTCACTACTTACTTGTATAAAATTAACTGTTCCTCATATACTCCTTGGTTTGTGTGATTTAAGATTAGAGAAACAGAGACATTTATTCCTTTTGTTTTATTCATTATCATTATAAATAATTATTTTGGGTATTAGGTTTTACTGTAACTTTTTACAACAATTGTTGTGTCTTAAATATATTTTTAAATATTATCATTGTACACTGTCAGCCCTTTTGTGTATGGCTTTTTAATTTTAATTGTTTTATCTTGAATTATCTCTCATTTTCAGTAAATAACTTACTATAGGTAATTTTTTGCTTCTTCACATACCTCACTTCTTATCTGCTCAACTCCTCTTAATTGGGTTCTCTTTTTACAGTTTATTTGATAGTTCTCTTGTCAACATAATCAATTTTCACATATTGGTACAAGTCCATTTTGGGGGATAATTTGGTTTTACCTATTATTTGGTTAGGGTCACTCTTTAAAAACAGTAGCACTTTTCTTGCTGGAACACTATATTCTCTTGACTTTTGTGGATCTAATTTCTAATACTCTCCTATCTCATATGTTACTCAATTTGTGAGTACTTTTTTCTTCCTAACTGCTCAAGTTCTAATATTTGAAATGGCATAGGGCTTAGATCTCAATACCCTTCTCTCTCTAATTCTCTTTACCTCTTTCATGTCTCCAAAGTGGTTTTTTATCCATTTCAATGATTTTCAATGCCATAATAAGGCCATGACTGTTCATTTGCTGTCTCCAGCTCTGACCTTCATTTCTAAGGACTATAATCCAGGATTCACTAAGTGTTTAATTGATAAAGTCAGTTAGATATCTAACATGCATTTCATGTTTAACATTACCAAAAGCTGACTTCTAGGCTGAGTTCACAGTGGCATCCCCATTCCCCCACTTTGCACTCAAATGAGGCACCACTTACTCAACTAAATTAAAATATGTAAATTTCCTTGAGTATTTTTTTCTTTTCTTACCCCCTCTAACAAACAACACTAACTTAGAATTAGCTTTCCAATGACTTACCATTTTAGGTGAAATAATGGGCACATTCCTACATAACTTAGCGTCAATTAACCTCCCTGAAATGTAAAATAAATCCCTTGTTCTTGACACTTTTCAGGTCACTAGTTTTGCTCTCAATCTCTCTAAAACATCAATATTGTTACAGGTTCTGGATTTCTAAAATTGTACCCCAGTTTTTCATTTTGCCTGAAACACTTTCATCTGGTTTCCTTATGACCCATTTCTTCTTAATATTCGTTGTTCCATCTAAATGTTAGCTCTTTTTTAACCTATTCTCTGTACACCCTAAAGAAAGGGAAAAATTCCCCAATACATCATAGCACTCTGTAAATTCTCTCTGCAATATTATTCATTACCTATTTTTCTTCTACATTTACATTTGATTATTTATTGTCTGACTCTTCTAATTATAACATAAACCCTGAGGTCAGAGCCCTCTTTTTCTAAGTATTGAGTTATTTTGCCTAGGATAATGCCTAATGATAGGCAATCAATCTGTTTAATGTATGGGTATATTCTACTTTTTAATAAAAATATTGAGCAATAATGCTTCTAATGAAATATTTTAAAACAACTCATATTGTATTTTCATCTGACGTAACTCCAGAGGTGTATAATTACCTTATGAGTTAGAATGTGTCATTTTTGAACTATTTGTAAATAAGGGAATTAAGATAATATCATATCCACCTCATGAATAGTAGTCCTGTCTAACTATTCCGTGTCATCTTAGTTTTCGTATGTCTTGATTCTGCTTAGCAGGATCAGCTGCATAACCTCACATCTTCTCTTACATTATCTAGACACTTATAGAACTGTACTCTGGCTCAAAAAAGATAGCTTGTCTTAAAACAAAACAAAACAAAACAACAATAATGTTCTTTCAGAAGTATATGTCTATAAACAGATGACCCCATGCTATGCTTCTATGTATTGAAAAAGCATTACCAACACATCTGATAGGATCTGTATCCTACACCCAACAGGTTTTATTTTCTAGTTATGAACTATCGGTAAAAAGCCGTTAAAAATCTTACAATATAATGTTATTCTATAAAAATTGTATGATGACATGTGATTGCCTATAATATTTGTCAACCATACTTGTCATCACAAAAAGAAATACAAATAAGATCCATGAAAGAAAATAAGACTCTGAAGTTTAAAAAAACGTATTTTCTTGCTTTAAGACAAATTCTTCAATGTGCCTTTAGTAAAAAAAGGGATATTGAGTGCTAAAATACACAATATTTTAAATGTCGTTCCTTAAAAATATGTAAATATATACAGATTCAATTTTATTTTTTTACTTTAGCATTCAAGATTTCATAATAGCAGCTAGGCACAGTGGCTCACGCTTCTAATCCCAGCATTTGGGGAGGCCGAGGTGGGCAGATCACGAGGTGGGAGATCGAGACCATCCTGGCTAACACGGTGAAACCCCCTCTCTACTAAAAAATACAAAAAACTTAGATGGGCGTGGAGGCGGGCGCCTGTAGTCCAGCTACTTGGGAGGTTGAGGCAGGAGAATGGCGTGAACCTGGGAGGCGGAGCCTGCAGTGAGCCGAGATCGCGCCACTGCACTCCAGCCTGGGCGACAGAGCGAGACTCCATCAAGAAAGGAGGAAAGAAAGAAAGCAAAAAAAGAAGGAAGGAAAAGGAAGGTAGGAAAAGGAAGCAAGGAAGGAGAAGGAAGGAAGGAAGGAAGGAAGGAAGGAAGGAAGGAAGGCCAGCCAAACATAGTAAAATTCATCCATTGAAGGAACAAAGTATAGAGTTTGAGGAAAGCAAATTTCTGATTCCTCACAATGATGGCTGGAAAATAGAAAAATGAGAGATTGATACTTTTAAGACAATATTTTCTCCCTTTCTCCCTCCAATCTTAGCATGTAGTAAGAACTGAAGAACCAAGTTAAAATTCTCATTATCCATAATAAGCCCCAGTATCAATTAAGTCCAGGTCTCTGTGCACAATATTTAATGAAGCACATGGTGATATGAATTACAAAACAAAAGATACCTCTTTCCTGTGAAACTGAGTAATTTTAAGAGAATAGAATTTTCATTTTTTGTATTACCAAGATTATTAATTGGTGTCATGCTAGGAGGTATATATCTCTACATACTTACAGGCTCCAGGACATATGTCTATTGGTTTCTTGTAGGTAATATGCCTGACACCCGTATCTCATACCACTTCACTAGTGTCATCATAAAACATACTATAACTTACAATATGTTAATCTTTTAAATAAAAGTATTAACAAGATGCAAAGAATCACTTTTGTATGCCTTTGACACATTAAATTATGAAACACATATCTTAAATTTCTTCAATAAAACAGATAATTGTAACTAATAAATATAAAGCATAACATGTTTTTAAAAGGTTTTGTCAAATAATTTAAAAATTACATTTCTTTTAAAATTTGCAAATGAATTTGTCTGTAAAGCATTTGGTATCTAAGATAAAATGTGAGCAGTGTTCTATTTAACATTTATCTAATTAAAAAATAATGTGAATAAGATGAACAAATCCAACATGAGAACACAAAAATGTTCAAGTATATATTATGCATAGTTCCAATTTCCTCTCTAAATGTCAAGTACTGTCTGTATATTTTACATGCAACAAACACTGGTGTGTGCTTGCTAATATACTTCTGAAATGACATTATCTTGGTGTAATCTTTCTTTCTAACCATAACATACATTTTAATTAAATCAGACCATTTTCATTACATGCCAAATATCTCTGTGTGGTACGTTATCATCCTTCTTTGTCAGAACTGATAAAGGTCATGAACTTAAAAAGTTATTGAGATTAACAGAATTGATAATTTATGAGAAAATGCCATGTACATGGTAGTTTTTCTTTCAGAAAAAAATGAAATGTACTAATATTTGAATAGATTTAAAACAAATAATATAAGAAAAAGATGATTCAGACAGTCAAAAAAAGTAAAATTTGAAAGTTCACCTCTTCAGAATTCTGAGTTTATGATATCTCTTCACATTTTCAGCTTTCTAGCTCATTTTTGAAAAAGATGTCACTAAATTTTTGAAGAGCTGAAATTTGTCACAAATACTCATATTCCATTAAGAATGATCTCAAAAAGTAAAGTATAAAAATATATTTAACAGTTATTTTCACCATACTATAATTCCTAATTATAAAAACAAGATGAGAACAAAATTGAATTTAAAAACTCACTATCAATTGAAGCTTCTATTGCCCCATTTTCAATTTGTTTTTTGCTGTTTACTTTTAGTTGATACGTAATAATTTTACATTTTTTTTTAAAATTATTATTATACTTTAAGTTCTAGGGTACATGTGCATAACGTTTATATCATGTATAACTCCCTAATGCAATCCCTCCCTCCTCCCCCCTCCCCCTGATAGGCTCCAGTGTGTGATGTTCCCCTTCCCGAGTCCAAGTGATCTCATTGTTCAGTTCCCACCTATGAGTGAGAACATGCGGTGTTTGGTTTTCTGTTCTTGTGATAGTTTGCTAAGAATGATGGTTTCCAGCTGCATCCATGTCCCTACAAAGGACGCAAACTCATCCTTTTTTATGGCTGCATAGTATTCCATGGTGTATATATGCCACATTTTCTTAATCCAGTCTGTCACAGATGGACATTTGGGTTGATTCCAAGTCTTTGCTATTGTGAATAGTACCGCAATAAACATACGTGTGCATGTGTCTTTGTAGTAGAGTAATTTATAATCCTTTGGGTATATACCCAGTAGTGGGATGGCTGGGTCATATGGTACATCTAGTTCTAGATCCTTGAGGAATCGCCATACTGTTTTCCATAATGGTTGAACTAGTTTACAATCCCACCAACAGTGTAAAAGTGTTCCTATCTCTCCACATCCTCTCCAACATCTATTGTTTCCTGACTTCTTAATGATTGCCATTCTAACTGGTGTGAGATGGTATCTCATTGTGGTTTTGATTTGCATTTCTCTGATGGCGAGTGATGATGAGCATTTTTTCATGTGTCTGTTGGCTGTATGGATGTCTTCTTTTGAGAAATGTCTGTTCATATCCTTTCCCCACTTTTGGATGGGGTTGTTTGTTTTTTTCTTGTATATTTGTTTGAGTTCTTTGTAGATTCTGGATATTAGCCCTTTGTCAGATGAGTAGGTTGCAAAATTTTCTCCCATTCTGTAGGTTGCCTGTTCACTCCGATGGTAGTTTCTTTAGCTGTGCAAAAGCTCTTTAGTTTAATTAGATCCCATGTGTCAATTTTTGCTTTTGCTGCCGTTGCTTTTGGTGTTTTAGACATGAAGTCCTTGCCCATGCCTATGTCCTGAATGGTACTACCTAGATTTTCTTCTAGGGTTTTTATGGTATTAGGTCTAACATTTAAGTCTCTAATCCATCTTGAATTAATTTTCGTATAAGGGGTAAGGAAAGGATCCAGTTTCAGCTTTCTACTTATGGCTAGCCAATTTTCCCAGCACCATTTATTAACTAGGGAATCCTTTCCCCATTTCTTGTTTCTCTCAGGTTTGTCAAAGATCAGATGGCTGTAGATGTGTGGTATTATTTCTGAGGACTCTGTTCTGTTCCATTGGTCTATATCTCTGTTTTGGTACCAGTACCATGCTGTTTTGGTTACTGTAGCCTTGTAGTATAGTTTGAAGTCAGGTAGCGTGACGCCTCCAGCTTTGTCCTTTTGACCTAGGATTGTCTTGGCAATGCGGGCTCTTTTTTGGTTCCATATGAACTTTAAAGCAGTTTTTTCCAATTCTGTGAAGAAAGTCATTGGTAGCTTGATGGGGATGGCATTGAATCTATAAATAACCTTGGGCAGTATGGCCATTTTCACGATATTGATTCTTCCTATCCATGAGCATGGTATGTTCTTCCATTTGTTTGTGTCCTCTTTGATTTCACTGAGCAGTGGTTTGTAGTTCTCCTTGAAGAGGTCCTTTACATCCCTTGTAAGCTGGATTCCTAGGTATTTTATTCTCTTTGAAGCAATTGTGAATGGAAGTTCATTCCTGATTTGGCTCTCTGTTTGTCTGTTACTGGTGTATAAGAATGCTTGTGATTTTTGCACATTAATTTTGTATCCTGAGACTTTGCTGAAGTTGCTTATCAGCTTAAGGAGATTTTGGGCTGAGACAATGGGGTTTTCTAAATATACAATCATGTGATCTGCAAACAGGGACAATTTGACTTCTTCTTTTCCTAACTGGATACCCTTGATTTCTTTCTCTTACCTGATTGCCCTAGCCAGAACTTCCAACACTATGTTGAATAGGAGTGGTGAGAGAGGGCATCCCTGTCTTGTGCCAGTTTTCAAAGGGAATTTTTCCAGTTTTTGCCCATTCAGTATGATATTAGCTGTGGGTTTGTCATAAATAGCTCTTATTATTTTGAGGTACGTTCCATCAATACCGAATTTATTGAGCGTTTTTAGCATAAAGGGCTGTTGAATTTTGTCAAAAGCCTTTTCTGCATCTATTGAGATAATCATGTGGTTCTTGTCTTTGGTTCTGTTTATATGCTGGATTACGTTTATTGATTTGCGAATGTTGAACCAGCCTTGCATCCCAGGGATGAAGCCCACTTGATCATGGTGGATAAGCTTTTTGATGTGCTGCTGAATCCGGTTTGCCAGTATTTTATTGAGAATTTTTGCATCGATGTTCATCAGGGATATTGGTCTAAAATTCTCTTTTTTTGTTGTGTCTCTCCCAGGCTTTGGTATCAGGATGATGTTGGCCTCATAAAATGAGTTAGGGAGGAGTCCCCCTTTTTCTATTGATTGGAATAGTTTCAGAAGGAATGGTACCAGCTCCTCCTTGTACCTCTGGTAGAATTCAGCTGTGAATCCATCTGGTCCTGGACTTTTTTTGGTGGGTAGGCTATTAATTGTTGCCTCAATTTCAGAGCCTGCTATTGGTCTATTCAGGGATTCAACTTCTTCCTGGTTCAGTCTTGGGAGAGTGTAAGTGTCCAGGAAATTATCCATTTCTTCTAGATTTTCTAGTTGCTTTGCGTAGAGGCATTTATAGTATTCTCTGATGGTTGTTTGTATTTCTGTGGGGTCGGTGGTGATATCCCCTTTATCATTTTTTATTGCGTCTATTTGATTCCTCTCTCTTTTCTTCTTTATTAGTCTTGCTAGCGGTCTGTCAATTTTGTTGATCTTTTCAAAAAACCAACTCCTGGATTCATTGATTTTTGGAGGGTTTTTTGTGACTCTATCTCCTTCATTTCTGCTCTGATCTTAGTTATTTCTTGCCTTCTGCTAGCTTTTGAATGTGTTTGCTCTTGCCTCTCTAGTTCTTTTAATTGTGATGTTAGAGTGTCAATTTTAGATCTTTCCTGCTTTCTCTTGTGGGCATTTAGTGCTATAAATTTCCCTCTACACACTGCTTTAAATGTGTCCCAGAGATTCGGGTATGTTGTACCTTTGTTCTCATTGGTTTCAAAGAACATCTTTATTTCTGCTTTCATTTCGTTATGTACCCAGTAGTCATTCAGGAGCAGGTTGTTCAGTTTCCATGTAGTTGAGCGGTTTTGATTGAGTTTCTTAGTCCTGAGTTCTAGTTTGATTGCACTGTGGTCTGAGAGACAGTTTGTTATAATTTCTGTTCTTGTACATTTGCTGAGGAGTGCTTTACTTCCAATTATGTGGTCAATTTTGGAATAAGTGCGATGTGGTGCTGAGAAGAATGTATATTCTGTTGATTTGGGGTGGAGAGTTCTATAGATGTCTATTAGGTCCGCTTGGTGCAGAGATGAGTTCAATTCCTGGATATCCTTGTTAACGTTCTGTCTCGTTGATCTCTCTAATGTTGACAGTGGGGTGTTGAAGTCTCCCATTATTATTGTATGGGAGTCTAAGTCTCTTTGTAGGTCTCTAAGGACTTGCTTTATGAATCTGGTTGCTCCTGTATTGGGTGCATAGATATTTAGGAGAGTTAGCTCTTCCTGTTGAATTGATCCCTTTACCATTATGTAATGGCCTTCTTTGTCTCTTTTGATCTTTGATGGTTTAAAGTCTGTTTTATCAGAGACTAGGATTGCAACCCCTGCTTTTTTTGTTCTCCATTTGCTTGGTAGATCTTCCTCCATCCCTTTATTTTGAGCCTATGTATGTCTCTGCATGTGAGATGGGTCTCCTGAATACAGCAGACTGATGGGTCTTGACTCTTTATCCAGTTTGCCAGTCTGTGTCTTTTAATTGGAGCATTTAGTCCATTGACATTTAAGGTTAATATTGTTATGTGTGAACTTGATCCTGTCATTATGATATTAACTGGTTATTTTGCTCATTAGTTGATGCAGTTTCTTCCTAGCCTCGATGGTCTTTACATTTTGGCATGTTTCTGCAATGGCTGTTACCGGTTGTTCCTTTCCATGTTTAGGGCTTCCTTCAGGGTCTCTTGTAAGGCAGGCCTGGTGGTGACAAAATCTCTAAGCATTTGCTTATCTGTAAAGGATTTTATTTCTCCTTCACTGATGAAACTTAGTTTGGCTGGATATGAAATTCTGGGTTGAAAATTCTTTTCTTTAAGAACGTTGAATATTGGCCCCCACTCTCTTCTGGCTTGTAGAGTTTCTGCCGAGAGATCTGCTGTTAGTCTGATGGGCTTCCCTTTGTGGGTAACCCGACCTTTCTCTCTGGCTGCCCTTAAGATTTTTTCCTTCATTTCAACTTTGGTGAATCTGGCAATTATGTGTCTTGGAGTTGCTCTTCTGGAGGAGTATCTTTGTGGCGTTCTCTGTATTTCCTGAATTTGAATGTTGGCCTGCCCTACTAGGTTGGGGAAGTTCTCCTGGATGATATCCTGAAGAGTGTTTTCCAACTTGGTTCCATTTTCCCCCTCACTTTCAGGCACCCCAATCAGACGTAGATTTGGTCTTTTTACATAATCCCATACTTCTTGCAGGCTTTGTTCATTTCTTTTTCTTCTTTTTTCTTTTGGTTTCTCTTCTCGCTTCATTTCATTCATTTGATCCTCAATCGCTGATACTCTTTCTTCCAGTTGATCGAGTCGGTTACTGAAGCTTGTGCATTTGTCACGTATTTCTCGTGTCATGGTTTTCATCTCTGTCATTTCGTTTATGATCTTCTCTGCATTAATTAGTCCAGCTGTCAATTCTTCCACTCTTTTTTCAAGATTTTTAGTTTCTTTGTGCTGGGTACGTAATTCCTCCTTTAGCTCTGAGAAGTTTGATGGACTGAAGCCTTCTTCTCTCATCTCGTCAAAGTCATTCTCTGACCAGCTTTGATCCATTGCTGGCGATGGGCTGCGCTCCTTTGCAAGGGGAGATGCGCTCTTATTTTTTGAATTTCCAGCTTTTCTGCCCTGCTTCTTCCCCATCTTTGTGGTTTTATCTGTCTCTGGTCTTTGATGACGGTGACGTACTGATGGGGTTTTGGTATAGGTGTCCTTCCTGTTTGATAGTTTTCCGTCTGACAGTCAGAAGGACTGTCTGTTGGTCTGTTGGAGATTGCTTGAGGTCCACTCCAGACCCTGTTTGCCTGGGTATCAGCAGCAGAGGTTGCCGAAGATAGAATATTGCTGAACAGCGAATGTACCTGTCTGATTCTTCCTTTGGAAGATTCCTCTCAGGGGTGACTCCACCCTGTGAGGTGTGGGGTGTCAGACTGCCCCTAGTGGGGGATGTCTCCCAGCTAGGCTACTCAGGGGTCAGGGACCCACCTGAGCAGGCAGTCTGTCCATTCTCGAATCTCAACCTTCGCGTTGGGAGATCCACGGCTCTCCCCAAAGCTGTCAGACAGAGTCGTTCGCCTCTGCACCGGCCCCCGCTGCTTCCCCTATTGGACCTCATCTGTGGGCTGTCCCCAGAGGTGGAGTCTACAGAGACAGGCAGGCTTCCTTGAGCTGCTGTGAACTCCACCCAGTTCGAGCTTCCCAGCGGCTTTGTTTACCTACTTAAGCCTCAGCAATGGCAGGCGCCCCTCCCCCAGCCTCGCTGCTGCCTTGCAGATAGATCTCCGCAGACTGCTGTGTTAGCAGTGAGGGAGGCTCCGTGGGTGTGGGACCCTCCCGGCCAGGTGTGGGATATATTCTCCTAGTGTGCCTGTTTCCTTAAAGCGCAGTATTGGGGTGGGAGTTACCCGATTTTCCAGGTGTTGTGTGTCTCAGTTCCCCTGGCTAGGAAAACGGATTTCCTTCCCCCTTGCGCTTCCAGGTGAGGCGATACCTCGCCCTGCTTCAGCTCACACTGGTCAGGCTGCAGCAGCTGACCAGCACCGATTGTCCGGCACTCCCTAGAGAGATGACCCCAGTACCTCAGTTGAAAATGCAGAAATCACCGGTCTTCTGTGTCACTCGCGCTGGGAGTTGGAGACTGGAGCTGTTCCTATTCGGCCATCTTGCTCCGCCAATTTTATATATTTATGGGATACAGTGTGATATTTTGACACATACATACAATATATAATGACCAAATCCAGGTAATCAGCATACTCATCACCTCAAACATTTATTACTTCTTTCTGTTGTGAACATTCAAAGTTCTCTTTTCTAGGTTTTGAAAGTTTATAATAAATTTTAGTTAACCATATTTCACCCTAAATTTGTGCAGAACACCAGAACTCATGCCTGACTTTTAGCTGAAATGTTTTCATACCCATTAACCACCCTCACCTCCTCTTCAACTCCTCACTACCCTTCCTAGCTTCTGGTAACCACCTTTCTACTCTCTGTCTCCTTGAGGTTTATTGTTTTGATTTTTAGCACCCACAAATAAGTGAGAACGTATGAAGTTTATCTGTCTGTGTCTGACTTATTTCATTTAACATAATGACCTCTAATGTCATCCATGTTGTTACAAATGATAAGATCTCATTCTTTTTTATGGCTGCACAGTACTCCATTGTGTATATGTGGCACATTTTCTTTATCCAGTCATCTGATGATGGAAATTTAGGTTTTTTACAAATCGTGACTATTGTGAATAATGCTGCAACAAATACAAGGGCTCAGTTACCACTTCAGTATACTGATTTCCTATCTTTTGCTATATATTCAGCATTGGGTTTGCTGGATCATATAGTAGCTCTATTTTTAGTTTTCTGAGGAACCTCTAAATTGTTCTCCGTTGTGGTTGTACTAATTTACATCCCCACCAACAGTGCATAAGGGTTCCCTTTGCATCACATCCTCTCCAGCATTTGTTAGTGTCTGTCTTTAGAAAAAAAAAAAATCATTTTAACTGGGGTGAGATGATATATCATTGCAACTTTGATTTTCACTTCTCTAATGATCAATGATGTTGATAACCTTTTCATATACGTGTTTGCCATTTGTATGTCTTCCATTGAAAAATGGCTATTCAAATATTTTTCCCATGTTTGGGGAGGCTTATTTAGTTTTTGTGACTGTTGAGTGGAATGATTTCTTTTTATATTCTGGATATTAGTTCTTCGTTGGATGAGTAGTTTGCAAATATTTTCTCCAATTCTACAGATGGTATCTTTTCACTATGCTGATGGTTTCCTTTGCTGTGCAGTAGCTTTTCAGTTTATTGCAGTGACCTTTACTTGAATGCCCTTTACTACATACATGTTGATATATAATTCCACAGTGTTTTAATTTTCTTTAACAATATGAAAAAGTTCATGATCTTCTAGTTATTGTAGTGACATTTATCTATTTTTGTTTTTGTTTCCTGTGGTTTTGAAGTCTTAGCCATAAAATATTTGACTAGACCAATTTCTTACAGTGTTTCATCTTCAAAGGTGTTTTTTCCAGTTGTTTTACAGTTTCAGGAATTACATTAAATATTTAATCCACTTTGAGTTAAATTTTTTATATAGTGAGAAATAGGGGTCTAGTTTCATTCTTCTGCACGTAGATATTTTGTTTTTTTAAAATCATTTATTGAAGAGGGTGCCCTTTCCCCAGTGTATGTTCTTGATGCTTTTGTCAAAAAACAGTTAGCTGTATGTGGGCTTATTTCTTGGTTCTCTTGTTCTGCTCTATTGGTTTATGTATCTGTCTTTTATTTTTTAATTTCCAAAGTACATGTACAGGTTGTGAAAGTTTGTTACATCGGTAAACGTGTGCCATGGTGGTTTGCTGTACCTGTCAACCCATCACCTAGATATTAAGTCCAGTATGAATTAGCAATTTTTTCTGGTGCTTTCCTTCCCTCAACCTTCCCACTTGACGTGCCCAAGTGTGTGTTGTTTTGGTCATCATCGCTTTATAGTATATTTTGAGGTCAGGTAATATGATGCCTCCAGCTTTTTTTTTTTTTTTCAATTATTGTTTTTCAGGATTGCTTTGGTTATTCAGGAACTCTTGTGGTTCCATACAAATTTTGAGATTAGTTGTCCTATTTCTGTGAGAAATGCCATTGTTGTTTTGAGAGGAATTGTGTTGAATCTCTACATTGCTTTGGATAATATGGCCATTTTAACAATATTAACTTTTCCAATCCATGAGCATGGGATATCTTTTCATTTGTGTTGTCTTCAGTTTCTTTCTTCAGTGTTTTGCGGTATTTTGTTGCTGAGGTCTTTGACATCCTTGGTTAGATTTGTTCAAAGGATTTTAAAAATTTTATTTTCTAAGCTATTGTAAATGGAATTGCCTTCTTGATCTTTTTTCAGCTGGTTTGTTATTAGTGTATAGAAATACTATTGATTTTGTGTTTGATTTTATATACTGCACATTTACTAAATTTAGTTCTAAGAAGTTTTTGGTCAAATTTTTAGGTTTTTCTTTTTATATTATTTATTTATTTTAGAAAGTATCTCCCTTTGTTGTCCAGGCTCAAGCAATCCTCCTATCTTATTCTCTTGAGATAGGAGCAATCCTCCTATCTTATTCTCTTGAGATAGGAGCAATCCTCCTATCTTCCCCTCTGGAGTGGCTAGGTCTACAGGCATGTACCATCAAGCCTGGCTATTTATTTTTATTTTTATTTTTGATGTAGAGTCAGGATTTTGCTATGTTGCTCAGGGTGATCTTAAATTTGGGGCCTAGCGATTTTCCTGCTTCAGCCTCCCAAAGTGCTGGGATAACAGGTATAAGTCTCTCTGTCAAGCCTAGGGTTTTTTTGTTTTGTTTTGTTTTTTTCTTTTTTTAAATATAAGGTTATGTTATCTGCAAAGAGTCACAATTTAATTGTATCTTTTCCAACTTTGATTTTTTTTTTTTTAATTTCTTTATCTTGTCTAATTGCACTGGCAAAGACTTCTAGTGCTGTGTTGCAAAGAGTGGTAAAAGTGAACATCCTTGCCTTGATCCAGTTCTATCTTCTATGACTACAATTTTGAGGCTTTTTATTATATCGGATTTTATCAAATGCTTTCTCAGCATCTACTGAGACAATCATAGGATTTTTTTGGGGGGGTTCATGTGATATATCACATTTATTGATTTTGTATAAATTGAACTATCATTGCATCCTTGAGATAAATCCCACTTGATCATGATATATTATCTTTTTGACATGATATTATATTCTGTGGCTATTATTTCATTGAGGATTTTGTGTCTACGTTTATCAGGAATGTTGACCTTTAGTCATTGCTCAATTTTTTGTTTCTGTTTTAGACACAACTTTATTTTCATTGGAAAAAAAATTTTTTTATGAAATCCAATAAATAGCAATAGTAAATGGTAAAAAAGAAGAGACTCATAAAATAAAGTTTTTAGTGTTCTATTATTCAAAAACTAAGAAATAAGATAATTTCACATTGTTAATAAATTAAGTATACCAGATTAGAACCAATCTATGATACTTCATAAAAATTTCAACACTGTAGAAATGTAAATACATATTTATCACTATTAATAGTTTAAAATAAAAAAATCTCAATACTTATACACTCTTTCCATTATTTAATTTCTCCTTCTTGTATGAAGTGTTATTACTACAGACATCCTTACATATCCTCTCAAAATTTATTTTTATGCCTTTAAAAGCAAATTATTTTTTAGATAGAAATGAGGTTGTACAAGGCCATATGTTCTGCAGTTTATTAGCTTTTTAACAAAAAACATGGTCGAGTGTACTCTAGAAGATCTTATTCGTATTTTTACTTTTTCAGTTTTATTATAGGATATAACTACCATAACGTCATCATTTTCATGCTTAAGAAATATTGCTGGCCGGGCGCGGTGGCTCAAGCCTGTAATCCCAGCACTTTGGGAGGCCGAGACGGGCGGATCACGAGGTCAGGAGATCGAGACAATCCTGGCTAACATGGTGAAACCCCGTCTCTACTAAAAAATACAAAAAGCTAGCCGGGCGAGGTGGCAGGCGCCTGTAGTCCCAGCTACTCGGGAGGCTGAGGCAGGAGAATGGCGTAAACCTGGGAGGCGGAGCTTGCAGTGAGCTGAGATCTGGCCACTGCACTCCAGCCTGGGCGACAGAGAGAGACTCTGTCTCAAAAAAAAAAAATATATTGCTACAAGTACTAATGGAATTATTAACCTTTAGATAGGCATTTTTACTATAAGAGAGCATTTAAATCAATAAAATTGAAAAAATAAAAACAAATATTAGTATCAAATAGCATAAATGTAAATATATATGGCTGTGAAATATATAATTCTTAATCTTACAGTAAGAGAAATATGAATTAAATCCACCATAAAACACTATTATTTATTTATTTGATTGGTGAAAAATGACACATTCGAAAACAAACGTTGATGTCAAATATGTAAGAAAACAGAATGGAAAAGTAAGTGCTTGCCTATGTTAATCGTGGGAGTATAGAACAAAGCAGCCACTAAAAGGAGCCATACTTTTATGTCTAAATATTCATTATTCATATAACATTTATATTAATCTATTAAATACATTTACAAAGGCATTTTACCTTTTGATCTGTAATTTCCAGTTTTGGAGAACTTTCATACTGTTATAAGTGTGATCAACGCACTAGGCTTAGTTCTTACAACATATGTTTATTCATTTCAACCAAATATTGGAGGCAGAGCACAGTGGCTTGCATCTGTAATCCTAGCACTTTGGGAGGATGAGGCAGGAAGATTGCTTGAGCCCAGGAGTTTGAGACCAGTCTGGACAACATGGTGAGACCCTCTATTTACAAAAAAAATACAAAAATAGGTGGGAATGGTGGGGCACACCTGTAGTCCCAGCTACTCTGGAGGCTGAGGTGAGAGGATCATTTGAGCCCTGGGAGGTTGAGGCTATAGTGAAACATGATTGCACCACTGCACTCAAGCCTGAGTGACAGAGTGAGACCCTGTTTCAATAAATAAAAAGTAATAAATGGGGCCGGGCGCGGTGGCTCAAGCCTGTAATCCCAGCACTTTGGGAGGCCGAGACGGGCGGATCACGAGGTCAGGAGATCGAGACAATCCTGGCTAACACAGTGAAACTCCGTCTCTACTAAAAAATACAAAAAAAAAAAAAAAAAATAGCCAGGCGAGGTGGCGGGCGCCTGTAGTCCCAGCTACTCTGGAGGCTGAGGCAGGAGAATGGCCTAAACCCGGGAGGCGGAGCTTGCAGTGAGCTGAGATCTGGCCACTGCACTCCAGCCCGGGTGACTGAGCGAGACTCCGTCTCAAAAAAAATAAAAAATAAAAAAAATAATAAATGGGAAAGATCTAAATATTAACAAAAAATTGTTACATAGATTATAGTATTATTCATTTAATGTAATATCATCCATCTATGTAGAAAAATAAGGAAACTTGAAAGAAGATCATATCAAAGATTCCAAGATATATTAAGATAAAATGAATAAGATATATAATTTTATGCATAATATGTCATATTTTGTGGAAAATATGGAAACTCATACATATATTTATATTTGCTTAAATTGTACAGTGACTTTTACAAATGGTTCCAAATTCTTCTACAGTCTTCTGATCAACAGATAAGATATATGTGTTCTTCCTATGAAATCTAGTAGTAGAAAAATTACCAAGTTCTAAACTGTGTACTCATGAACAGTGAACACATTAGAAGTGATGCTGTGTAACCAAGAGCCAGCTTCCTGGGAGCATAACCTGTGCAATGGCACAGAGCCCCATGCTGATAAAGGTCTCATTCTTGGTTTGTTGCTCTATAACTACATCCTTGAAGTTCTTAATCATTATTGAACAAGGTGGACTTGCATTTTGTTATGAACTGAGCTCTGTATATAACTATTGATCATAGTGGAGGTTGGTTTGTAAGAGGAAGTGCTGCTTGCACTTTGCTCGCAGGAACTCTTGTTCTTGGAGCCCTGAGACACCCTAAAGAAATCCAAAAACCCTGAAAACATCCTGTGAAATTCAAACTCTATGAAGGTGTCAGGTATAGGCCTTCCGATTGGTAGTCCTAGGTTTCTAGTCATTTCAATTGATGGGCCAAATTTGTAAGTGAAGGAGTCCAATTATTTCAGAAATGAGCTGTAAAATTATCGTAGCCTTTGAGCAATCCTAGTTGAAGCTTCAGAAATCACGGAGTGTGGACAGACTGTGTTTGCTTTGCCTTGCCAGAATTTATGGTACAGATATATTAAGACTAATAAAATGGCTGTGTTGAGCCACTAATCTGGGCATAATTTATTATGTAGCATTGGCAGCTAGAATATAGAATATATAGAATATAGTATTTAAGAAATTCTGGAAAGAAACAAGAAATTAAACAAGTATGTATTCATGGATTATTAAGGTAGAACTCAGGAAGATGAGAAGCAAGACAGGCATGGAGAAAGTCTTTCCACTGTATAGTATTTTATGTTTGGATGGTTTTGTGAATGTGCTTTTCCAAAATAAATAAATAAATAAATAACTAAATAAATAAATAAATAGAAATGTGAAGACAAAAACCAAATCTATTACTTAAAGTGCGCGTTGAGGAAAAATTATTTTGTGTTTCCTCAGAGGTGGGGCTTTCCGAATATCACTTGCTGAATACTTGAAACCTTTTGGTTGACAGCAAGCCTAGGACAATCAATGTGTAGCTATGTAGATAGTGAGAGAACTCCAGAGAAGCTTACCTAACTCTAGAGGTATGTTGATATATTTTGGGGTAAGATGAGGGGTGGGACTTTGAAAACATCTCTAATTTGTAAAAGCCAGTGACTCGAGCATTTATCTAATTCTTAAAGAGGTGGATTTAATTTAAAAAGATTATATAATCTAGGAACCTTTCCATGTCCTTTCTAAGAAGTAAAGGTTTTCTTTTCCTGTTTTTAGGAGGAGGGGGAGAGATTATACCTCTTTTGCCTATATATGAGCAGAGGTTTTTCTTCGTCACTTATGGATTTTTTTCTGTCACTCATATAGAATATTTTTTCATGTGGTTTTCATTGCACCATTAATGGGTGCTCACATCATTGTTTTATGTCATAATTTATGCATGTGTTTTCTATTGCTTATACAAAAAATGACATACTCTAAATAAACGTTTATAGTGTGGAGTCAAACACATGATCTGGGAGGTCCCGTATTTCTCTGAGAAACAAAAAAAAAAAGAAGTTTTCACTAGAGAAGTAAGGAAAGATGGAGAAAGTGAGTACTGTTTAGATGTAAGATGCATTCTGAAGAAGGAGATAATAGTGTTTAAAGATGCATTGAGTAAGCAGAATGATAAAAAAAAAAAAAAAAAACCTTAAGAAGTATTTCAATACTTGTTCCTGAACAATTTGTGAATAGTTTTCGAATACACTGCAATAAACAATAAGAATTCTACATTGAGAACATTTCAAATTATTATAGGTCTAATTTTATGAAAATCAAGATAACTCTGAATTATAATACTAAAAACTTTAAATTTAACTCGTGTTTTAAATTAATACTTCCAAATCTTTTGACTTTTCTTTGGAAAAGAATGGATGATAAAAACATAAATTTTGATGTTTATAGTAATAATTAATTTTACAAGCCTGTGTTTTAGTTGTAGATGATACATTTGCCTACTGGGTAAATTTTTAAAGCCTTTTAAAATAAGGTTAAAAATTGTAGAAATTCCTTCAAAACTTAGCTGCAAATAACTTTAATTGTTTCTATTGTAAAATAATATTCTGTTCCAACGAAGTTTGCTTGGAAAGCAAAATAAAGATTTAATTTGCACCTACTATCATTTTGCGCTATTTCTTTCTAACCCAATCCAATTTTCTTTTTTAATTCCTCCTTGCCAGCATGCTGGCCAGCTTCCCTTTCTCCCTTCCTTCCCTCTTTCACTTCATTATTTCTCTATTTCTGCATTTGCATGACCTGGATGCTGATAATTTCACCTACGTTCTAAATGTTAATTTTTATCTACAAATTATGTTTAACAGTAACATTCATATAACAATTTACCATACAGAGTTAAACTGATAGTATATTCTTTTATTTCACAGTCACATCTGCTCTATGATACATGTATATTGTCTCTATTTAACAGATGATGAAAATAAAACAGCTTAAATAACCTGGTAAATCATCACACAACTAATCATCTTAACTTCAAATATAGTGTTCATTGTACCACAGGAGATGCTTTTATGAAAATAGTCATAAATAATTAGGCTTTCCTTTTTCACATTTAGAAAGTCTGGTTTTCATGAATGTTTATTACCGTGAATTTCCTAATAAATTATATATAGATCTAAAGGCCACTTATTTATTATCCTGTCACACAAAGTGGTAATACTGGATTAATTAAATTTTTTTGCTTTGGTTATTTTCACAACTCACAAAGTGTGTGTGTTTCATTATCTTCTTAAGCAAGGTAGTTTGTAGAACATATTTATTCCTTAAATAAAAAATAAACATTTATAAACCTAATTGAAGATTTAGTTACATCTTTTTAATAAACTAGGAAATCCTGATGAGATATTTTCTCAGTCTTCTCACATTGATTTTAATGTCTAGTCTTTATGTTGTAAGTGCAACAAGCAATGAAATGTCACCTTTGACTCTAAAACAGTACTACCACCTATAATAACACAATACAAAAACAATGTAATACAATCCTGATAAAACATAGACAATTCATAACATGGTGGAGCTACAGCTAAGTAAAAGTATCTAGACTTCTGAATGTTGCTTCTCAAATATTTTTAATATGTATTTTGCTAATTCAGTTAGGCCCCACATTTTAAACAGATGATTAGTAGTAAAGCAAAGTACTTACTTACAGGTATACCTGTTTGCATGCACATGATATTTCCTAAAAGAACACACACACACACACACCCCCCCCCCACACACACACATACACATCATATTTTCTAAAAGGGTGCCTGTTTTCTTTATATTTTTTCTGTAACATAGGCAAGAAATGATATATACATTGATTATGTGGATTTATATATCATAAAAACGGAAACAAATGCTGATACAGAAAAATCTGTTGCAGAAAGTTAAGGTTTATATATTTTTGATTATGAAAAAACAAATTACCTTTAATATTCTAGGTTAGTCATTGTTCTTAGTAGGAACCAGTGATGGGGGGAAAAACTTGTGAACAAATGAGAAATGTTATCTACTAAAGTAGGCCTAAAAACTGAGAGAATTAATACCTGCTGTGCCGTGTGATTTTAGGAATAGAAATAATGCATGTCAAGTGTCTGGCCAACAGAGAATAATCAATAGTATTATTAGTTGGATTATAATATTATATAAATAAATAGCAGCTTACAAATGCATTTAATAACATAATTTAAAAGTATAACACATTAAAATATTTTCAAAAGTGTTTATCAAGAATAACCTTCCCAATTACATATAATACAGTCCAATTAACCTATGATGTCTTCATTTTTGACCTTCTAGGTGAATAAAATTTTATATAATTATTTAAAAGGAAGACATATCATCTCTTTCATGAGTAGCTCGAGATTATAGAAAACTTTGCCATAGAAAACTCTTAAAAATCACATATGTGTGTATGTGCAACATTCTTAAATCTATAATAAAAATGCACACAGAGTAACAGTAAATTGATAGCCGCTAACCTTGTCATTTCCACATATTTAGGTAAGATAGAATAAGTGAGTACTGTAATAGTTCAGATTTGAATACCGTCTTGAGAACTGATTACAGTTTTGTTCTCTTGAGGCTTATATTTATGGTCTTATTAGGTATGCCCTGAGTGATCAATGCAAAGTGTGAAAATGTATAGAGAAGTTTTATATCCAATCAAAGGAGCCTAAACAAAGATTTCCTTCTCCAGCATCCTAGATTCAAAAAAATATAGATATTAAGGAGAATAAACTTCATTTGACACATACTCCTCAACTTTTAGATTCTGAAAGCTACAACTAGCTTATTTGGCAGGATAATCCTTTAAAAAGATTACTACAGCAAACATATTGCAATATGTACACTCAAGTAGGGATTATATGAATCTCTATAGTGATTGATTGTGACTACAGATTTGCTAAAAAGAGATTAGAATCCTTTCATAAATATTTTAGCCTCAGTACTGGAAAATCCATTAAATTTGATTCAGTTAGAAAATGTCTGAAATGCTGTTACTAGGAGAACAGTTTGCATTACCATTCTGTGGGTAATCCTGTTTTAAGATTGATATGTAGATCTGGCAAAATCATAATGCAAGCAACTCAAGTATTTTCTATGAGGGTTTTTTTTTTTTTTTTTTTTTCTTTCTGGGAACCTCAGCAATGTATTATATGCAAATCACACATAATTGTAATACATATATTCTAACATGTATGTCAGTATCTATTTATGCAACTTCCAAGTTTTCCTCAATTCCCACTTTGGGTCTGTGCACTCCATACAACCTACCTAAACCACAATAATTTTACTCTTCTTAAATATTTAAATATTTCTAAAGCAAATATTCTAATGTGTCATTACATAAGTTACTTGATGTCAGGTTCTTTGGGGAACTTTCTAAATCAGTGTATATTGTGAGCTCTTAGTAGGTAACTTGTGGATTATATGGATCTATGTGTAATATTTCTACATATGGCTATGCATTAATATGTGTAATAAGATACATATGCAACTCTTTATCCATGATTATTTATTAACTTTTACCTGTATATTAAAATTATGTGAGTATTCATACAGATTTCTACATACAAAAAGAACATATTTTAAAAAACATCTATAAAGTCAATTTGAATTAGCCAGTGCCATTTAAATGTTCTGTTTTAATTAACTCATTCTTTCTGATTCTTAGAAAATGGTTACACATTTAGATTCCTTAAGAATGAAGAAAAGTGAAGTGATGTCTATGAAACTTAACATAGTCTTGTTCACATAGCAAATTCTAAAATATGTTGTTATTAGGAAAGGAAGAGGGAAAGTTATAAAATCAGATTTTTTTAAATTCACAAATAATCTGTTTAATAATGATATTTTAATGAACTATTAAGCTGTTGAACCACAATATATAGTACTACTACTACTATTAATTTTTACCTTGTATTTGATATATAGTATTTTTCTCTATTAAATGTTTTGTACTTATAAATTGCTTATTTAGCAAAATTAGATGCAATTGTAATTCCCATTCTTACTATATATTCTTGGTATTATATTGACAAGAAACATAATAATTCAACAAAATGAAACATATGGAGTCTACCTAGGTATTGTGTATGTTCATCACAAATAAAGGCTCTCAGGGAATGCAAGTCATTTTACTTGTTAAATGAAATTTACAAAATTATAAAATGTAATTGTCTTCAAAGAATGTTGAATGGAGAAAAGAAACTTTGTTGTGTTTTTGTTTTTGTTTGTTTTTCAGTATTTAACAATTAATTCCAATTTTCAGAGTGAATGGGAGCCTAAGGAGTTATGAGAGCTAAATGTTATGTGGTATCCTGGATGGAATCTTGTAGCACTAAAAACAAAATGATATGAGGTTAAAACTAAGGAAATCTGAATAAAATATGGACTTCAGTTAATAATGTGTCATTGTCTCATTGCCTCATTAGTTACAACAAATAAAAATGTTAATACCAGGAGAAACTTGGGGCAGGGTATATAAGAACTCTATATACTATCTCCTCAATATTTTTATAAATGTAATCAGTTTTAAAAATAAGCCCATTAAGGCTGGGTGCGGTGGCTCACACCTGTAATTCCAGCACTTTGGGAGGCTGAGGCAGGTGCATCACAAGGTAAGCAGTTTGAGACCAGCCTGGTCAACATGGTGAAACCCCGTCTCTACTAAAATTACATAAAAATTAGCCAGGCATGGTGGTGGGCACCTGTAATCCCAGCTACTCGGGAGGCTGAGGCAGGAGAACCTTTGGAACCCAGGAGTTGGAGGGTGCATGAGCCAAGATCACGCCTTTGCACTCCAGCCTGGGTGACAGAACGAGATTCCATCTCAAAAAGAAAAAAAAAAAAGAGAGAAAAGCCCATTAAAAAGAAAAATAAATACACTTATTTGTTTCAGGAAACTTATGGATGTTTGAAATATTGTTTACATTTTTATTTCATACAATTAACAAGAAATCTGAATGATTTGAAAATTTCACCCAAATGAAATGTCTCATGTAAAGAAAAAGCTTCAACAAGTTTCACATATAAACATATAATATAGTTTTTTTTTTCAATTGTATTGTCCTATGTAGGATTGTTCTGCAGAATTACAGATACACATTTTTAAATAAAATCTAAAACCAATGTCTTATCTTTATTTTCTTAGCCAAAAAAAAAAAAATTGTTTGTTTGCTGCATGTTCTACAGACACACACACACACACACACACACACACACACCCTAACCAGAAAATAAAAAATAAATAATAAATTTGCCTTTTTCTTAACTAAAATTGAAAAGTTACTGGAAGCCATATTTAGGGAATCCTATGACCTGAGAAAACATTTCAGATGAGACAGCTGATCCAGAGTAATGCCTTCTAATCCTTTATATTACAGTTTTTAGTATATGCATTTATTGCATTTGATGTGAGCATTTTGTGGAATAAGAAAACTTTTTCTTGGCACCTTCTATAAATATTTAGAAAAATCATCACAGACAAAAGGTTTTAAGTTATTTTGAGAATTGATGTTGTCTTGATTAGAAAAGTAAAGGTAGATATAATTTAAGTACATTTATATAGCAGGAAAAAATGTGCTTTTGTCTTTATAATTCTTTCTCCTATATCTAAGAAATAAAGGCAACATGCAATAAATAATGCTGTACTCAAAAAGTATCAATATGAATGCATTTAAAATATATCTTAGTATAAGTGTTGAAGTGTCAATAAAATTGAAAAAATAGACATAATGACCAATATTGATTTGAACTTTAATATTGGGGTATGCTTGCTCATCTTTTCCATGTGTAGGAGGCCCAAATCTACTCAATGAATCATTCATGCTTCCCTATTGGGAAAGGTGGGTGCAGCTAATGACTGTACCAGCAAGAGTTCAGAAGGCAAGAAAAGAGAGAAGTTGAGGATATTTATGATGTCCACTCTGCAGTCCAACCTCTCTATCTTACTCCATTACTCTCTCTTTTTTGGGTTATTGCCATCAGCATATAAACATACTGTCTTCACTTCTGTCTAATTAAAAAAAAATCTTAATCTCATTTCCTCTGCTGACTACTGTCATATATTATTGAAACTTTTGTAACAAAATTTGTTAAAGAAGTTATCTAATTTGCTGTCTACAGTTTCTGTCCATATGTTTTTTAAATTCGTTTCAGTCGGGCTTTGACATCCATGTTGTGAAATCTAGTAACCAATTTTCAAGTCTATACTTATTTGACCTAGCAACAGTATTTGATGCAGTTAATTGGTCTCCTTCTTCTTAACACACTTTCCTCACCTGACTTCCTTAACACTACTATCTTTCTGGTGTATCCTTATCTTTTTTTTTTTTTTTTTGAGATGGAGTCTCTTCTGTGTCACTCAGGCTGGAGTACAGTGACACGATCGCGGCTCACTACAACCACCTCCTGGGTTCAAGTGATTCCCCTGTCTCAGCCTCCCGAGTAGCTGGGATTACAGGCACTTGCCACGATGCCTGGTTAATTTTTTTAATTTAGCAGGGACAGGGTTTCAACATGTTGGCCAGGCTGGTCTTGAACTCCTGGCTTCAAGTTGTCCCCCCGCCTTGGCCTCCCAAATGCTAGTATTACAGTCATGAGCAATGGCGCCCAGTCCCTTATTTTCTTGACAGCGGTTTCCTTTCCTCAGAACTCTTAATGCTAGAGTGTTTCGGGGTACAGGCCTTACTTAGTCTTCTGTGTTTCACTTTTTCCATAGTTACCATTTTGCTGATTTTAACCCATTCAATCTGTTAGACTTTACAATCTCTTTATATATAATTGACTTTCAAATTTATATATATGTGGTTCAGTTCTGTGACCGCAAGTTTAGACTAATAAGTACAATCTCCTATTAGATATTTATACGTGGATTTCAAAACTGAACTCATGTCTTATCCCAGAAACCCAATTCATACATAGTTTCACATGATTTCATTTAATAGTAGCTTTCACATTTCTACTTGCTTTATTTCCCATCTTATATTCATACTCTACTGAATCCATCAGCAATCCTTCTGGCTTTATCATAAAAGTATATCAAAATAAAGCAGATACCATCCTGATCTCCTGAGATTTCCTTCTTGTTACGCTTTCTTATATTTTATTCTCAAGACATTGGGCAAAGCTACTACGGAAATATGTCAAATGACACACTTAGGGTTTTGCAGTTTGCATTGTATATCATTGGGAGGACTATCCCTATAAATAAATTTTAAAAGTATTTATTATATACTGGTTGATGATATTGCAGGCAAAAACAGTATGTTTGCAGGACTACATATTTTAATAACTTACGTTGGGTCTAGAAACTCTGTCATAGCTCCAAATTCTACATACACAGTGATCTTAGGACATTTCGTTTCACCTCTTGCAAGGCACGAGAGGACACATTTTATAAATGATTATGAAAGACATTTGCCCAGTTGTTGGTTGAACACATGAAGAAATAGGAAAATTCTTGTGGGAAGTCAGGAACCCCGAACGGAGGGACCAGCTGAAGCCGTGGCAGAAGAACATACATTGTGAAGATTTCATGGACATTTATTAGTTCCCCAGATTAATACTTTTATAATTTCTTATGCCTGTCTTTACTGCAATCTCTGAACATAAATTGTGATGATTTCATGGGCACTTATCACTTCCCCAATCAATATCCTTTTGATTTCCCATGCCTGTCTTTAATCTCTTAATTCCATCATCTTCTTCATAAGCTGAGGCGGATGAATGTCGCCTCAGGGCCCTGTGATGATTGCATCAACTGCACGAATTTTTGTAGAGCCTGTGTGTTTGAACAACATGAAAACTGGGCATCTTGAAAAAAGAACGGGATAACAACAATGTTCAGGGGACACCAGAGATAAGACTTCTGGCCACCGGTGAACCGGTGAACCTGACGGAACAGAGCCATATTTCTCCCCTTTCAAAAGCAAATAGGAGAAGCATTGCTGAATTCTTTTACTCAACAAGGAACATCCCTGAGAAAGAGAATGCGCCCTGAGGGTAGGCCTATAAATGGCCCCCTTAGAAGCATGTCGTCTTTCATGGTCAAAGCTGAAGGGATGAAATAAGCCCCAATCTCCTGTAACATTCCCAGTCTTATTAGGACGAGGAAAATTCCCGCCTAATAAATTTTGGTCAGACAGGTTGTCTGCTGTCAAACCCTGTTTCCTGATAAGATGTTATCAATGACAATACATGCCTGAAACTTCATTAGCAATTTTAGTTTCACCCCATACTGTGTTCCTGTGATCTCGCCTTGCCTCCACTTGCTTTGTGGTATTTTATTACCTTGTGAAGTATGGGATCTCTGTGACCTACACCCTATTCGTGCACTCCCTCCCCTTTTGAAAATTGCTAATAAAACTTGCTGGTTTTACAGTTTGGGGAACGTCACGGACCCTACTGACATGTGATGGCTCCCCCGGACACCCAGCTTTAAATTTCTCTCTCTTGTACTCTTTCCCTTTATTTCTCAAACCAGCCGAGACACCTAGGAAATATAAAAGAACCCACTTAACCATCAGGAGTGAGTTCTCCCGATAGAATATGGGAATGTTTAATTTATCTCCTCTTTTTAGAATGCTTCTATGTTAACTTCATTAATTTAACACATACTTGTTGAGGCACTGCTAGCAGGCATATTCACATTGAATATTCTAGAAGACATGAATGAATGTGTCTTTTTGGTAGAAAAATTTATTTTATAAATCAGACTTCAGCAATATGTAATTTACCCCTGTAAGAAATCTCCGCGTGTACCGCCTGAATGTAAAACAAAGTTAGAAAAAAAAGAAAATTCTATAAAACATTCACAAGTGTGAAAAAATATATTAGTAGTTTAGGTTAATAAATATTTTTAGATTTCCTTAAATTTCAATACAATTCTTAACAAATAATGAATTATTCCATCTTCATACCTCTTGTTGAAATTATATGGCATGTCTTACCATTTGGGGAAAGTCATTTTAATTATGCATAGAAAGTAAGTGTGTAAGTACCTTTGTAAGACAAAGGTAATACAACTAGTAATCCTATAATTGGGTCCCTAGTCTTCAATTTGAACCCAATTCAGTTCCAGAGAAACTTTTAGACATGTTGATGATGAAGCTGTTTATGCTTAAACAGATAATTTATTTAATGCTCCCCCAGTCAAGATCGTTAAATGTTCCAATTTACTATATAGCATCTAAGTGTTTTATTTCCAAGTTTGATGCTTAGAATTCTTATGTGACAAGAGAATAACCTTGCTTTTTCTACAATATTTTTTCAAAGAAAACCCTCTATGCCCTTTACTGTAGTTTATTATATTGACATTGCCAGTCCAGTCAAGTCTCCCTAAGAGCCAAAGTGGATGAAAACTTCAAAGTTTTATATTTATGTCTTGATTCACTCTGCTTGGATTTATCATGTTATGACAAATTTATTACCAGAGCTTTACCCACTCTGAAGATTCTGATAGTGTTTCATTATGAGATAGAAAATATGTCTACAGGATCATCCAAACACCCTATGATTGAGAGCAGCCTTTACTAGATATCGGAAAGGCTACATTGTATCACATTGTTGGTAGAGCATTTCTATTTTATATCCTTGATTTTTATTTTTATGTAGTGTCTGACCTGCCCCCTGATAGCTTTTAGGATGTTGCCCTATCTCTGCTCTTTCCTATTATTGTCATACTATGCCCCTGAATATTTTTTGACATAATTTTTAAATTGTATGTTTATGTGCATCTGGTAGTTGGTGTAAATGAGATCGCTTCTGTGTGTTTTTCTGGAAGCTAAAATTACTTTTGTTTTTATTTGTTGTTGTTCTATCTCAATGTTGCTGTTCAAATATATATTGTATTGCAGTTAATTGAATTGAGCAAGAATGCCACATTCAATATATTTT
This sequence comes from Trachypithecus francoisi, assembly GCF_009764315.1. Classification (NCBI taxonomy): domain Eukaryota; kingdom Metazoa; phylum Chordata; class Mammalia; order Primates; family Cercopithecidae; genus Trachypithecus; species Trachypithecus francoisi. Next base: position 112,431,240 of record NW_022681454.1, read on the forward strand.
CAGCTAGAAAGTATTGAGCTCATTGTAGAGACAAATGTTTTACTGGGTAATGTAAAAAAGTAGTTTACATCAGAGAAAAATAAAGGTGAAGAAAATTAAAGTTACTGACATGAGTAGCAAATGGCATTTATAAATTTAGAGAAAAAAAGCCTAGGATTATTTTATTTAACTTAATCTTGCCTTATGGTAAGAAAAATTGTTTTCCAGATGCCCTTGATTGCTATTATCCATCCCTCCAAGATGATTTTAAGAAACTTATTAAAATATTTCAGAAAAAATAACTCCAGGATAAGTAAATATGCAAATGCTTAACTTAAATAATAAATACTTTTCATTAGATTTTTCAGTTTGGCTACCTGTATAGAATCTTTTTTGACACTTTATAAATACTTTGTTTTGATGTATTTGAAACATTTAGAGAAGTACAGCTGGTATGATTAAACTGGCAACATCTTTAGTTGGAAGTTGCCTCTATCTTAATACAATATTTTAAAACCCCATACTGCTCTTTATCATCCTTTTGTGACTCAGTCTTAAATTGCAGGTGGTATACATGTAGACTGGTAAAGGAGGAAATGCAATTTAATAATCAGATCAATGGAATCAGCCACTTAGTGAAGTAGTAGACTGCTGAACCAATTATACTCTCATTTATTCTATTTCCAAAACAAAATAGCGGTGTTAATTATGAACTTATGAAAGGACTTCTATGAATTTAATAAGAATTTAAATTATAAAAGGGAAAACATTAAATAGTATTGAGAAACTGGATAATTTTTATAGATTCTATTCATTTTATAAATTCTAAACTACTATGAATGTTGCACATTATGTTTTAGTTTTATATTTTTGTGTGTTTAAATATTCACAAGCTATACAATGCATGGAACTTTAAATCTAGTTTTTCTCTTAATTTAGCTTAAACCATATACACACTTTTATGTTGCCAAATTAATTTAGGGAAGCATTATTAATGGTGGAATTTTGCTGTGTTTCAATGCAGAAGACTGATACTTTACCACATGGGCAAATTTTAGAATGAAATCTGGGTAAATTTGTCATATTGTCAAAATCCTAAAAGGGTTGCTATGAGGTTTAAATAAGCTAAAATTTATAAGAAACTAGAGCAATGCTTGACAAATATTGAATGGGAATACAAACATAGTGAAAATAATTTTCACCTATCATTATTAGTATGTTTATGCATATAATAATATTTACATAGTGGAAATTATCATTATTTGTATGTCTATGCTTATCATAATATTTCCATTACTAAATGAAGCTTTTATTTATTGTATATATTCTATTTTGATTTATTCTATAGAATTAGAATTACATCTCTTAGTTTTTTATTTCTTAGGCTTTTTATTTTTTTGTTATTCCCTCCCATTCTGATGGATCCTTAAATGTTAAGGGTTCCCTTGATTTTAAATCTAGCCTCACTTCTTTGTTTACATACTCTCCCTAGAACATGTCATACAGCATTGTGGCTTTAAATGCCATCGATATAATAATAATTTGCAGATTTGTATATTTAGTTCCCAATCCTCCCTGGAACCACAGAACCACATATACAACAACTTGTTTATATTTTCATTTGTTTGCGCAATCTGCATCCTGTACTTAATGTGTCCAAATAGAATTTTTGTTTGACCTCAACCTCTGCAAGCTACATAATTACCTAAATCTTTCCAAAGTTTGTAAATAGCAATTGAACCACCCCCAACCCACTTGCTCACTCTGAAAGCCTGGGAATCATCTTGAGTCTTCCTTAACTTCCACGCTTAATTCCTCAAATAGCTTTTGGACTGAAACTCAGAATAATCTGCCTAAAGTGTTCACTTCTTTGCATCTTCCCTATTCTCACTGTTGACCAAGGTTTGTATTTTTTACCTAGCTTATTGTGCTAGCTACTAATTCAATTACCAACTTACACTCTGTCCTCTGGTATACTTCTTATAGTACCCAAAGGATGTTTTCTTTCCATAGGGAAATTAGTTTTTATTTTATTTTATTTTTATTTTTTATTAAACTGTAAGTTCTGGGATACAGGTACAGAATGTGGACGCTTGTTACACAGTTATACATATGCCACGGTGGTTTGTTGCACCCATCAACCCATAATCTACATTGGGTATTTCTCCTAATGCTATCCCTCCCCTTGCCACCCACCCCCAACACACCCCAGTGTGTGATGTTCCCCTCCCTGTGCCCATGTGTTCTCATTGTTCAGTTCCCACTTATGAGTGTGAACATGCGGTGTTTGGTTTTCTGTCCCTGTCTTAGTTTTCTGAGAAAGATGGTTTCCAGCTTCCTCTATGTCCCTGCAAAGGACATGAACTCATTCTTTTTTATGGCTACAAAGAATTACATGGTGTATATATGCCACATTTACTTTATCCAGTTTGTCATTGATGGGCACTTAAGTTGGGTCCAAGTCTTTGTTATTGTAAATAGTGCTGCAATAAACATACATGTGCATGTGTCTTTATACTAGAATGATTTATAATCCTTTGGGTATATATCCAGTAATGGGATTGCTGAGTCAAATGGCATTTCTAGTTCTAGATCCTTGAGGAATCGCCCCACTGTCTTCCACAATACTTAAACTAATTTACACTCTCACCAATAGTGTGAAATCGTTCCTATTTCTGCACATCTTCTCCAGCTTCTGTTGCTTCCTGTGTTTTTAATGATCACTGTTTTAACTAGAGTAAAACTCCCACCAACAGTATAAAAGCGTTCCTATCTCTCCACATCCTCTCCAGCAACTGTTGTTTCCTGTCTTTTTAATGATTGTCATTTTAACTGGTGTGAGATGGTATCTCGTTGTGGTTTTGATTTGCATTTCTCTAATGACCAGTGATGATGAGCTTTTTTTCGTATGTTTCTTAGACATATAAATGTCTTCTTTTGAAAAGTGTCTGTTCATATCCTTGCATGCTTTTGATGGGGTTGTTTTTTTCTTTAAATTTGTTTAAGTTCCTTGTTAATTCTGGATATTAGCCCTTTATCAGATGGATAGAATGCATATTTTTTTTTTTTTTTTGCATTCTATAGGTTGCCTGGTCCCTCTGATGATAGTTTCTTTTGCTGTGCAGAAGCTCTTTTGTTTAATTAGATCCCATTTGCCAATTTTGGCTTTATTGCAATTGCTTTTGGTGTTTTATTCATGAAGTCTTTTCCCATGCCTATGTCCTGAATGGTATTGCCTAGGTTTTCTTCTAGGATTTTTATGGTTTTAGGTCTTATGTCTGAGTCTTTGATCCATCTTGAATTAATTTTTGTATAAAGTGTAAGAAAGGAGTCCAGTTTCAGCTTTCTGCATATGGCTAGCCAGTTTTCTCCACACCATTTATTAAATAGGAAATCCCTATTGCTTGTTTTTGTTAAGTTTGTCAAAGATCAGATTGGTTGTAGATGTGTGGTGCTATTTCTGAGGCCTCTACTCTGTTCCATTTGTCTATATGTCTGTTTTGGTACCAGTATTATGCTGTTTTGGTTACTGTAGCCTTGTAGTATAGTTTGAAATCAGGTAGCATGATGCCTCTAGCTTTGTTCTTTTGGCTTAGAGTTGTCTTGTCTATGCAGGCTCTTTTTTGGTTCCACATGAAATTTAGTTTTTTTTTTTTTTTAATTCTGTGGAAAATAAAAGTCAATTGTAGCTTGACGGGGATAGCATTGAATCTATAAATTACTTTGGGCAATATGGCCATTTTCACGATACTGATTTTTCCTAACTGCGAGCATGGAAGGTTTCTCCATTTGTTTGTGTGGTCTCTTATTTCCTTGAGCATTGGTTGTAGTTCTCCTTGAAGAGGTCCTTAACATCCCTTGTAAGTTGTATTCGTAGGTATTTTATTATCTTTGTAGCAATTGTAAATGGGAGTTCACTCATAACTTGGCTCTCTGTTTATTATTCGTGTATAGGAATGCTTGTGATTTTGCACATTGATTTTGTATCCCGAGACTTTGCCGAAGGTGCTTATCAGCTTAAGGAGCTTTCAGCCTGAGAAAATAGTGTTTTCTTTACATACAATCATGTCATCTGCAACAGAGACAATTCTATTTCCTCTCTTCCTATTTGAATACCCTTTATTTCTTTCTCCTGCCTGATTGCCTTGACCAGAACTTCCAACACTATGTTGAATAGGAGTGGTGAGAGAGGGCATCCTTGTCTTGTACCAGTTTTCAAAGGGAATGCTTCCAGTTTTTGCCCATTCAGTATGATATTGGCTGTGGGTTTGTCATAAGTAGCTCTTATTATATTGAGATATATCCCACCAATACCTAGTTTATTGAGAGTTTTTAGCAAGAAGGGCTGCTGAATTATATTGAAGACCTTTTCCGCATCTACTGAGATAATCATGTGGTTTTTGTCATTGGTTCTGTTTATGTGATGGATTACATTTATTGATTTCTATATGTTGAACCAGCCTTGCATCCCAGGGATGAAGCCGACTTGATCATAGTAAATAAACTTTTCAATGTGCTGCTAGATTCTCTTTGCTAGTATTTTATTGAGGATATTCGCATTGATGTTCATCAGGGATATTGGCCTGAGATTTTCTTTTTTTGTTGTGTCTATGCTAGGTTCTGCTATCATAATGATTCTGGCCTCATAAAATGAGCTTGGGAGGATTCACTCTTTTTCTATTTTTTGGAATAGTTTTAGAAGGAATTGTACCAGCTCCTTTTTGTACCTCTGGTAGAATTCGGCTGTGAATCCGTCTGGTCCTGGGCTTTTTTTGGTTGTGGTGGGCTATTAATTACTGCCTCAATTTCAGTACTTATTATTGGTCTATTCAGGGATTCAACTTCTTCCTGGTTTAGCCTTGGGCGGGTGTATGTGTCCAGGAATTTTTTCATTTCTTCTTGATTTTCTAGTTTATTTGTATAAAGGTGTTTATAGTATTCTCTGATAGTAGTTTGTATTTCTGTAGGATCAGTGGTGATATACCCCTAAAGAGATATTTTTAACATTAATTTCTCTCCCTTTGTAGTCATCTCTAGGTTTTTTGCTTTGTTTGGTTTTATGGTTTTTTTTTAATATTAAAAAGACTATTCTAAGATTTTTTATCCTACATGATCTGCTACTGCCTATAATTCAGATCTTATCTGTAATAACTTTTTTCTTGGTTTTGTCATTTAATTGTGACAGTGTTTTTTCTGTCCCTTGAGTATCCCATTATGTTAATTGCAACAGGAAGGCCTTTGCACAGTGAGTCACCATATCCTCAAATGGCTGGTTCCATTCCTATTTCAGGTTTCAGCTTAAAGAAGCCCTGCTTTCTGAATTTCATTCATTTTCCTAATCACTCTCTGAAAGTTCTCTGATTTTGCATGCTTCAATGGCACCACTTATTGGATTTCATTTATTTCTCTTCTTTACATTTTGTTTCTTTTCCTTCTGAAAAGTAAACCGGATAGAGACCCTGTATGTCTTGTTCATTGCTGTTATATTCCCAAATTTGAATAATTCTAAATCACCATAACGACTCAAGATATATCGGATTGAATGAATTCAGAAATTAATATTGACAACAAACCTGTGACTCGTGTAATCATATTTATTGTCATCTTACAGATAACAAAGCTGCAACATAGAAGGAGTAGATAATTCACTGAAAATTATAAAGCCAATAAATGCAAAAGTTAGGGGCAAACCCTGGCAATCTAGAATAAAAACCCATGTTCTTCAATTTTGAACTGTTGGATTCATAAGGACAAAATAAATTTTTTGCTTGCTATATTATAATGCTGAATTTATATCTTACCATTCTCTCATTAAGATATGTTTTTCCAATTGCCAATTATTTCACCAAATTTCTTATTTTTCCATGATCTGCTTCTCAAAATCTTTAGGTACATTTCTGAAGCAAACAACTTTAGGAATATTTCTTAGGTGAAAATTATTCCTAAATAAAACACATTTAAGCAAAAATTATTATAAATGTTTTTCTTAGCTGCATATTTATTAACAAAGTCTAAAAACAAGAAAATGCAGTATTACATTTTGAAAGTATTTTTCAACAACCAATGTTACATTTTACATACTGCAAGCTTATTAAATATGAATTTAAAAACTAGGTAAAAATTATCTGTTCCTTCTTATAAAATTATTTGAATTCTACATTTCTCACAGTGAATTTCAGCAACATAACAATACCTTGGTTTACTTGGAGTTTTAATCTTTACAGAAACTACACACATTAGGAAGTAGAAAAGTTGTCAGGAACAATTTATTAAAGATATTAGGGAAATTGTGTTTAGCATTTCAAATAATTATATTTCACTGCTGAGGTCATGAGCCTCAAGGAAAATTTTGGCATGCTTTTTTCCTCGTTAATAATTTATTAAATGTGATATATATTTATTCACTTGGAGAATTCCTGCTGCTAGCTTTATGGTGATATTTTGCTATAGATGGCAAACTTTTTGTTACATATTTTATTCATGATTAATATACAAATATTTCCCAAAGTAAATTACCATATGCACATTAGAAAGTGCAGCATGTTACTTTAAAAATTAAAATAAGACAGATTTTTAAATAAAATATAGTACCATCTTCATAGAGAGCTTTAAAAGATATCAGTGCTTAACATATTTGTCAATTCTGTCATTGTTCAGTTAACCACTCAGGCTGTAACATTAACCATAGTATCGTTCTAGTCTTGGTACAGAATGTGGCAATTGATATCAAACTGCTGACATAAACCCTGCTTTGTTGTAAGATGTACAAGGATCAGCAGATGCTTTTCGGTTCTGTGCTAAAGTTGAACACCCCTTCCAATTCACATTATCAATATTGCCCTGAACATATTATTGTTGATTTTAATACTTAAAGAAAGCTCATCATAATTAAGAATCTAAATGTAATGTAAGAATGTACGAATGTAAGAATCTAAAACTTATGATAAATTTTACTTTACCATCTTTTTAAAAATTGTATAACATTTTTTTCCTGCTTTCAATTTGTCACATTCATTATGCATTTTGATGCCAAACATTCTGCACTATAACAAATATTCTTGGCTTCCAGCAAGGGCAAAATTTTGAGACTAATATTACATTTACTATTCTTTTGTCCTTATTTTTTTCAGCATTAAATCTCTAGCACAAATTAGTATGTTTCAAATCTCTTATCATTATAATTAACTTGTTCATTATAGTTGAGGATTCGTTTCTTCTCTTTTATACCAGCATCATGAATATTTGAATTATAAATCAATCCCATTAAAAGATTCTCTTAACTTTCTGATGAATAGCAATGCTATTATTTACTTCCTTAATTATATCTTTTTACCTGAATCTTGAAATTTGTTTTTAAAACACTTTGTTCCAAATTATCAGACAAGCTTTTTTAGTATTCTAATTTTTTGAACATTTGTTATTATATCATGTTTTACTGTAAAATACAAACATTTTTCTTCTATTTGGAAACATGATTCAAACTCAATGAAAAATTAAAATAAAGAGAATATCTTTCTTTCCAAAATTTTCTTAAATCGATGTTTGCCAATGTTTGCATTCGGTCCATCAAAAGATGAATGAGTTCGCGGATTAAATCAGTTTCCTTCAATATTTACAATAAGCAATTGCAGATTTAAGTATTAATAAGATCCTGAAAACTTTTCAACCCATTTTCATCTACACTACCTTAATTTTACTGCTTCTTTGCTCTCTTCTCTGTTCTTTCCTTGAAATTTTATTTTCCTCTTCTCTCTTCTCTTTCTTCTCCTATCTTTAATTAATTAATTAATTAATTAATTATTTATTTATTTATTTTTTTTTTTTGAGACGGAGTCTCGCTCTGTCGCCCAGGCTGGAGTGCTGTGGCCGGATCTCAGCTCACTGCAAGCTCCGCCTCCCGGGTTTTAGGCCATTCTCCTGCCTCAGCCTCCCGAGTAGCTGGGACTACAGGCGCCCGCCACCTCACCCGGCTAATTTTTTGTATTTTTAGTAGAGACGGGGTTTCACCGTGTTAGCCAGGATGGTCTCGATCTCCTGACCTCGTGATCCGCCCGTCTCGGCCTCCCAAAGTGCTGGGATTACAGGCTTGAGCCACCGCGCCCGGCCCCTCCTATCTTTAATTTAAAGCCCATGAACTAGTCACCCACTATTTATTCTGTAGGAAACATGAACACTGAAGTCAGACCTGTTGAGATAAAATCTTAGCTCAGTGTTACAGCATTACTGGCTTTAGACGAATTAGTGTTTCTCTCTGAGCTTCAGTCTCCCCATTTGCACAAGCACAGTTAAATATTTATTATCTTACTTCTGTATGTCTTGAAAGTAACATAGATGTTTTCAAACTTGCTAAAATGGTTTGTCTACATCTTAATATATTATAATATTTATTTTTGTGAACCTGTTCCTAAACTCACTTACTTTATAACTACTACATGACTAGTAGGGTACTAAAAGTTTCAAGAACAAAATAGGAAATCTTGTTACTGATTTTAAAATATCTGTTAATAGGAGACAACTGTAAGTGGGCCGTAATAGGTTTAAGAAATAAATAAATAGTAATTTGTAGTTTAAAACAAGGGTATAATTTCAATTTTCCACAGGACTTGGGTAGTAGCATAACAAAGTGTTTAGCAGTGTATCAATCTGGGAATAATACATAGATAGAAACCACACAGTGGGTTACACAGGGGAAGTTTAATAGGAAAACTCATTAAACTATGATGAAAGAGTAACTATAAGATAATTGTATAAGAAATTTTTTTATGGTAAATTAGGGCCCAGAGAAAGTACCAAAGGAAGAATAACTTTGGAAGGTGACCTCCCTCTCAACCCCAAAGTTCAGTACTCTCTGGAAAATGTGTAGTTCAGTACCTTGGATAGCAGAAGTTTGCTGGCTCGTCCAGGCAAGCGGTTGGTCCACAGTCAATGGGCAAGCAGTCCATAAAGTCTCCCAAGTACAGTCAGAGAATTGATGAGCAGTAACTCACAACTCAGACATACACAGAAAGTGGGATGGAGGGAAGCTGTGGAGATAGCTGGCTATGGAGGAAGCATTGGTGCACGACAGGACCTGACTGGGCCTTGCTCCTATAGTAAGCGCCAATGAGAGCTCTCCAGGACTGGAGGCAATACACATATGAGCTTGCAGAGGGCAATCAGGGCACTCGTACAAATCAGGAAGCGTTTGAGGCAGTTTTTTGTATAAAGAGGGCCACACAGAAGGTTACCATCAGTCTGCGGCTGAAAGACCATGGAGGGATCATGCTGTGAACACAGGGTGGGACCCACTTAGCAGTAAGTTCTCAAACCCATACAAACCCACTACAGTAGTCAGAAATCTCAGGAGAACCTGTCTTCCTAAACTAAGCTCTTACAGTGACTTCTTTTGGGAAAGTTTAACACTTTAATGGTGTTCACTTTAATGAAGAAATGCTTTAAAAAACTCCTTCTATTGTTGTAATATATGCTGAAGGGGGAATTTTGAACTGAGAGATAATAAATTGATAACTGGCACAAAGGTGAAGATAGCTGAGACATATTCCTTGATATTACATACCTACATTCTGTGTTCACACTTTGTTTTCTACTGAGTAAACATAATGAGATATGCAATTGCATAGAAGTTGTTCATGACTAATTGCATTCAAAACTATTTTAACAGTATTTTAGTAGTTTATATGTTCTAAAATTTCCTTACTTAGGAAAAAATGTTTTGTTACTACTAATAGAGGGACAGGACATGAGAAATACTTACTAATGGCAAATCTGTAAGCAGTTTACGTTCGTTTTCTTATTGAATTCTTAAGATAGTGAAGTTGTTTTGGACTGAATGTTTGTGTTCACTCAAAATGTATATGTTGAAGCCTTAACCACGCCCCTATTTGATTGTATTTTGACATGGGGCTGTTGGGAGGTAATTAGGTTACCTCATGAAGGTATTAGTGCCTTTAGTAAAAATAAAAAAAAAGAAAAGAAAAAAAAAGAGAGAGATTGTTTTTTCTTTCTCGATCAGGGGAGGATACAGTGAGAAGGCAGCTGTCTGCCAGGAAGGAAGATGGTTCTCACTAAGAATCATACCTGTGAGCACCTTGTTCTTAGATCTGCCAGTCCCCAGAACTCTGAAAAGTAAATGTCTGCTGTTTAAGCCAAACAGTTCATGCTATTTTGTTTCAACATGATGTAACTAAGATAGAAATCAATACTAAAAATGTTAGTTTCTCAAGACTGTTAGGCAGTTAGGAAGGAAAACAAGACTAGCTGTTAGAACCACCTGAGCCACACACCACAGTATACCTCAGTTCTACAGAGTATACCAAGAAGGAATTAACGTACGTTGTTCATTATTTTTATTTGCAGCTATCCTTGTTTTTTTAAAAAAGGGCTTAAAATAACATGTTTGTGTTTATTTTCCATTTTTCATCCTGAATTTCACTGAATGTAAGGTCATGCATCAGTACAAAGTAAAACAATATTCATATTTTGCAATAATAGAAAACTATATTATGGGGGACATATGCTTGCTAAACATGTAAGAAAGGTGACTTGTTTGCATTATACTTCAGCCATACTTTTCTTCATTAACAGGGTGACTTGACATTGTAAAGTATTGATGCTGTCATTAAAATCCCGGTGAAGCTGTGTTCTTCATTGCTTAATTAGGAAGTCTTTTAATGTAGTCCCTTGTCACTGATTACTACCCTAATAGATTACTTCTATGTTCATACTGATTTCTTTAAATACTCTTTGCCTTTAGTGAGATTAAATATTCACTGAGAGGGATGCTGATATTGCTCATTGTTTTCTTTTTAAAAAGAAGAATAAAATAGAAAGGAGAAGGAGAAAAAGAAGGAGTGGAAGTAGGAATAGGAAGATGGGGAGCAAGAAAAGAAAGAAAAGGAAGAGGAAGAGGAAAAGGAGGAGGGAGAAAGGGGGGAAGAGAGTAAAAACACACAAAAAAGGAAAGAAGTGGTGATTCTGGATATTGTAACTCTCTTAAAGCAAAAGGCTAATATAGTTGGAGCTGTGGTGAGTATACGCTGTCAACTTACATTAAATTATCTTATAAATCTGTGATGGTATATGTCTTGTTTGAGCATTCTTATGCTTCAGACACGCATTTTTCCTAGAATAATTTGCATATTTTTGACTCTGTATATTTTGGGTGCCATAATATTTCCTTCACCACATGATAAAAGGACACAAATGAAGCAAGGAAATAAAAGAAAGCAAAAGCAAGTAATTAGATAACAGAGTAAAGAAACATGCATTGAGTGTATATGCTCTTTTAGATTGTAATCCCAAGCCCATAAACAGCTTTCACGTTGTTTAAATAATTAAACTCTCTCTAGTCTATCTGCTATAATTTTAATATGTGCCACCAAAATCGTGTGTTGAAAACTTAACCCCAATCCAATAGCGCTGGGAGTTGGGGACTAACGGGAGGTGTTTAGGTCCTGAATGCTCCACCCTCATGAATAGATTAATCCCAGTTTTAAAAAGGCTTGAGGGTATGAGTTAGATCTTTTGTTCGCTTGCTTTGTGATACCTTCTATCACGTTTACAACACAGCAAGAAGACCCTTCTAAATACAACTTCTTGATTTTAGACTTCCCAACTTCCAGAAATGTGAGCCAATCAATTTCTGTTTATTATAATTACCCAGTCTCAGGTATTCTGATATAGCAGCACAAAATGACCTAAGACACAATTGTCCCAACACATATAAAGTGAAATAATTGTACTAAGTAAAATATAGGTGCTTTCTAGTTGAGAATTTTATTATTTCTTTGACAGTCATTTATAAGAACTTTATATAAAAACTCAACTTATATATCAACAAAGTGAAGTAAAAATGTATTACGTAGCGGTCATCTTCTGTGGTTATCTCAGTTATTTAAATATTAACACTATTGAGGGAATGATGGTGTCCATTGATTACAAAGCAAAATCTGAGAAAATTTCAATAGAATTTTTTACAACTGACTCTAAGATAAAGAGAATGCACTTCCCTTTGAAAAGTCCAAGTTTTATGACTTCTTTCCCCCTAAGGCATGGAGAAAAACTTCAGAAATAGAGAAGACGGAAAGAAACCGACTAAAGATCAAATAAACGGATTTTCTCTGCCAAGTTTTTCAGTCTTTGATTTGTTTTGCCAGTGCCAGTGTACAAACATCCATGCAAAGTGATACCACTAATATAAGAGCATTCTGAGATTTGAATTCAGGTCTCTCAAAATATTACTTTCTTTCTAGTTTTCAAACTATGTTAAATATTCTATCAACATCTGATTCATATTCTATTTTAATACCCAGTATTATTATTTTTATAACTATAATAACAACATAACGTTGACCCATAAAAATGTTAACAAGTCAAACTACTATTATACCGAACTTGGAATAAATATTTCCAGCAACAGTTACATATCTTTGTATGCATCAAAATCTAAGTGTCATTGTGTATACTTGTAGAATTTCTCTGGTGATTTTTAAAAATTAAATCCCTATTAATCCCTTCTAAGATTTAATCTAGCAACAATTTGGAGCCATCTACAATATGAAAACTACTATAGAACAAAAAGAAAAATGGAGATTAAAATAGATATGGGAAAGCATGTAACTATGAGTGGAAATATAGCAAGAAAAGAAACTTTGTAAAACTTTTTTAAATTTTAGATTTATAGAATTAGAGGTTATAAGTGCAGATTTCTTACATGCATATATTGTGTAGTGATGAAGTCTGGATTTTTAGTGGACACATTACCCTAATAGTGAACATTGTACCCAAAAGGTAAGTTACCATCTCTTACCCCACTCCCACCCTGCTAATTTTTGGAGTCTCAATGTCTATTATTTTTTTCACTCTGTATGTCCATTTGTATTTATTATTTAGTACCCACTTATAAGTGAGAATTTGTGGTATTTGACTTTCTGTGTCTCAGTTATTTCATTTAGGATAATGGTCTTGAGTTTCATCCATGTTACTGCAGGTGACTTTCCTTGGCTTAGTAGTATTCCATGGTGTGTGTGTGTGTGTGTGTGTGTGTGTGTGTGTATCACATTTCTTTTATCCAGTCCTCCATTCATGGACACTTAGGTTGATTCCACAGCTTTGCTATTGTGAATTATACTGCAATGACCATGCAAGTGCTGGTGTCTTTTGATGTCATGATTTCCGTTGGGTAGATACCCGGTAGTGGGATTGCTGGGTTGAATGATAACTCTATTTTTAATTCTTTTAAAAATCTTCATATTGTTTTCTGTAGATGGTGTACTGATTTATATTTCCACTAGAAGGATATAAATGTTTTCTTTTCTCTACACCCTTGTCAACATCTGTTGTGTTTTGACTTTTTATTAATAGCCATTTTGAACAAAGTAAGAGAGTACATCCTTATGATTTCAGTTTGCATTTTTCTGATGATGTGATGTTGAAGATTTTATTCGTGTGTTTGTTGACTGCTTCTGTGTCTTTTTTTGAAAAATAAAACTGTTCATGTCTTTTGCCCACATTTTGATGGGGTCATTTTTTTTTCTCATTGAATTATTTGAGTTTATTGCAAAACATTAATGATAAAACTAAAATAAATATTTGTATATATCTCAAATATAATGCCCGGAAAATCTTTATACATTGCAGGATCACTTCTATGTCTGCCAACTTAAAAATATCTTCTGATAAAGCTTACATTTACTATATTTTTCATCAAAAGGAGTAGTTACATTTGTATTAATAAATTGTAATATGCTATTTATTATTGCTCCAACCCCTTTCTGGGTATTAAGATATAAACTGTGGGACTGGAGGCAGTGGCTCACGGCTGTAATACCAGCACTTTGGGAGGCCAAGGCAGGCCCATCCCAAGGTCAGGAGTTCGAGACCAGCTTGACCAACATGGTGAAACCATGTCTCTAATAAGAATACAAAAATTAGCCAGGCGTGGAAGCACACATCTGTAATCCTGGCTACTCAGGAGGCTGAGGCAGGAGAATCACTTGAACCCTGGAGGCGGAGGTTGCAGTGAGCACAGTTTGCACCACTGCACTCCAGCCTGGGCAACACAGCAAGACCTGATCTCAAAAAAAAAGAAAACAAAAAGAAATAAACTGTGAAAAGATAAAAAGAATGTGAATTCTGGTTTCATCAACCATACTTTCGAATGATAGAAACAAAACCAATTAATTAATTGATAAACAAAATGCTGTATTTTTCCTCTTAACCTAAAAATTATTATTATTTTTTATTTTTTAGGCATTGCTTACATACTGAAAAATTCACAAACCTTAAGTATGCAGTTTTATGGATTTGTGCATAGATACATGCCACATGTAACCATTAGCCAAATCTAGTTATAGAATATTGTCATCAACCAACAAAAATCACTCGATGTATTTTTGAAATTATTCAATAAATAATTTGAATAAATATTCAAACTATTTATTTATAGAATAGTTTTACATTCACAGCAACATTGAGAGGAAGATAGAAAGATTTTCCATAACAACCCCTTTGACCCCACACATCTCTACCCTCACCCATTATCACCATCCCATAACAAAGTAGTGGGTTTTTTTTATGACTGATGAATCTATAATACATTGATACAGAATGATTACCAAAGTCGACAGTATACTCTATGTCTGATTCTTGGTGTTGCACATTGTATGTGTTTGAACCAATGTATAAGACACGTATCTACCATTATATAGTATACATATTTCCCCTGTCCTAAAAATTCTCTGATTCGTTTCTTTTTAATATTTTCATATTTTTGTTTTTTCTAGAATGTCATATAGAAGGAATATATAGTATGCAGCCTGTTCAGATTAGCTTCTTTCCTATACTAATAGGCATTTAAGTTTTTTTTATGCTTTTTCATGGATGATAGCTCATTCTTTTTAGTTCTATATCATATTTCATTGTCTAGATGTACCACTGTCCATTCAAGTTTTGTATTTATAAACAACCATGTGCAGATTTGTGTGTGTTCATAAGTATTCAGCTCCTATGGATAGATACCAAGGAGCATGATTGCTAGATCATATAAGAAGAGTATATTTAGTTTTGCAAGAAACCAACCTGTCTTCAAAGTGGCTACACCATTTTTTATTTCAGACAGCAGTGAATGAAAGCGCTTATTGCTTCAGATCTTGACATCATTTGGTGTCGTCAGTGTGCTGTAGTTTGTCTACTCTAATAGGTGTTTTATCTACAGCCATCCAAACTTGAATGAGCCTGATCTTGCCTAATAGATGCGCAGTGCTATGCTATTGCTGGTTTTTATTAAAGGATATTTTTATTATACACAGTGTATGTTACTCCACAAATAATTTTAGCATATCAAGAACTTTCGTAGAGTATAGGTAAATAAATTTGTTTACAAGAACAATGAATGATGAAAATAAAGAGAAAATAGAGGTGAGAAAATCTGATCATTCTAGGAGTGAAATTCATTCACACATCTCAACTCTAGGAATTATATTATCTTCAGAAGCCTTCAGGTAATATAAATGTGTGAATCATTTGAGTATAAGAAATAGGCAAATGTTAGGCCAATAAGGTATAAAGCATATTAATCCCTTAAGAGTATTCTGATTTATGAGTAAAAAAAAACAAAGTTATGCTGGCAAAGTAAATCAGACCAGATATCACCAGTTTGTAAACATACTGCACTTCCAGCCTATATCTGTGTCCCTTTATGAATGCATATGCATATATAATTATAATTATCAATAATTTGTTAAGTTTAATAATATATGAATATAAATCTTAGAGTATTTTAATTAATGAATGACTGATACTAGTAATAATTCTATAGGCATGCTTATACTATTGAAATGCTTATGAATATGCACTTTTAAATAAATTTAATATTGTCCTGTGATTATACTTATTTTTTTATTTCTATTTTTGTCTTTCACTCTTTTTCTGCCTTTTGGGGGTTTTAATTGAATTTTTTATATGATTCAATTTTCTTACCTTCCATAGCATGTGTTAGACAACTTTTTTTGGCTCCTTTTTTAGTGGTTTTCCTAGAGTTTACAATCTACATTTACAATTAATCCAAGTACTCTTTCAAAAACACTATGCAATTTCATGGGTAGGGTGACTCCCTTATGATAACAAAATAATTCTAATTTTTCCCTCTCATAATTCATATCATTGCTTTAATTCATTTCATTTCTATATAATAACATATAAGCATAAGTATAATTCTTATTGTACTTTTAGATATATATGATATATAGGCATACATAATCATCACACATATGGTTGCTATTATTATTTTGAATAAATTATCTCATAGATCAGTTAAGAATAAGACAAAAAATTTTATCATTACTTATTCCTTCTATAGTGTTCTTCTTTTCTTTATGTAGGCTCATGTTTCTGACCTCTACTACATTTTCCTTTTTTCTGAACAACAACTTTTAATATTTCTTGCAAGGCAGGATTATTCTCAATATTTGGCAACAAATAGTCTCAGTTATTGGTTGAGAAGTTCTGTATTTCTTCTTTGATTTTAGAGGACAGTTTAACAATGTATACAATTCTAGGGTTGTGTGCGTGTCTGTGTGTGTTATGAACACAATTTTTTTACTCCACTTTCTTCTTGCTTATATAATTCCTGAGGAGAAGAAAGATGGAATTATTATCATTGATTCTCTATAAGTAAAGTTCTTGTGTTTTTCTTTTTTTCTCCTTTGGCGTTTCTGAGAATTTTCTCTTTATCTTTCATTTTCTGTTGTTTGAAAATGATATGTTAAGGTGTTGTTTTTTTGGCATTTATTCTATTTAGTGTTCTCTGAACTTCCTGCATCTGTGGTTTAGTGTCTGATGTTAATTTGGTGAAACTGTCAGTAATTGTTGTTTCAAATATTTGTTCTATCCTTTTTTTTTTTTTTTTTTTGCTTTCTTTCTTCTTCTTCTGGTGTTTCGATGACATGTCGTTCTCCCACAGTCCTTGAATGCACTACTCTTTTCAGTCTTTGTTCTCTTTGCTTTTCATTTTTGACGTTTCTATTGATGTATGCTGAAGCTCAGAAACTCTTTGCTCAGCCATGTCCAGTCTACTAATGAGGCCATCAAAGACATTCTTTATTTGTGATACAAGGTTTTCTATCCATAGCATTTCTTGAAGTTTTTATTAGGATTTCCACCCCTCTGCTTACACTGCCCATCTGTCCTTGTATGATGTCTACTTTATCCATTAAGACCCTTAGCATATTAATCACAGTTGTTTAAAATGACTGGTCTTATAGTTCCAACATTCCAGCTGTGTCAGGCTCTAATGCTTACTCTGTCACTTCGAATTGTGTATTTTTGTCATTGGTTTTTTTTTGTTTTATAAAATATCTAAACATGGTTTACTGAGGAAAAAAAAAAAAAAAAACCTGCTAAAAATATGTGCTTTTGTAATGTGTTGGTGAAGTACCAGGGAAAGGGGGAACATTCTGTAATTCTATAATTCTTAATTAATATCAGCCTTTTAGTGAGCCTGTACCTCTGGATTGTGAACATCAGAAGTTTTTCTCAATTTTTTTTTCTCCCCTCTTAGTTGGGACAGGATGATGGCTAGTGTGGATTGGAAATGGGTATTTTAATTCTCCCAGGCATAAAGTTAGAGGGAACTAGAGTTGGATAGTTTTCTTACAGGTCAGTTAGACTGATTCTGCCTCAGCAAGTAGGGCTCTTATTACATAGTTTCTCCTGAGGTCATGCCTTAAGAACAGAGTATTTTGACATGTCAAAATGGTCCCTTTTCTCTTTCCCCTGCAAAAGCATGAGGGACTTTTTCTTGTGGGGATATGGGAACCTGGTGGAGCTCCTGAAGGTAAATTTCACAATCCTGTGGAAACTGCCTTATAACTCAGTTCCCTGGAGTTTTATCTCTCAGAATTGTTCACACTGAGCCTCCAGCAATTCATCATTTATAGTTCATTTTTCTGTCCTGGCACTATTTCCTGTGGAGTTTGCTATACCGAGTTTCTGCCTTTATAAGTTGTGACTCTTCACATATGCCTTTCTGTGTCTCCAATTTTGGGAGCAGTACTTTTTGGGGGGTCCTTTTCTCTCTTACCAATCAATCAGAATTGTTGATTATTTGTTCTGTTCAGTTTTTCACTTGTTGTAAAGATAGAGTGGCTAATTCTAAGCTTTTTGGAACTGGAAACCAGAAGTCTGATTTCATAATCCACTTGTCTTCTTTCTGAGTATACTTATACCCTTAGTTTGGTTCAGGTCCTGATCAACAGGGAAGAGTTTTCTTAGAAGTTATTTACCACAGTATCAAAGTAAGCGCAGATGTTATTAGAAATTAGATATAATTACATAGAGATAAGAAAATTGAAGAAAACTTAAAAAAGGTCTAATTTGTAATCTCAAAGAGATAGAATAAAATACTGTATTTTTCAAAAATTACTCTGAAGCTGTGGAAAAGGAAACATTTTGGGACCAAAAAAAGTCAAGTAAGCAACAGACAATATACAGATTAAAAAAAAAAAATAGAGAGAGAGGCTTGGAAATCAATACTAAGAAGCAGATATAGAAGGAATTATTCCAGGATGAAACAGAATGATTTAATCCCAGAGTAATTTACTCATAGGTTTAAAAAGAATATTGATAGATTATGTTTTTATTGCATTTAGAAGGTTTTGTTGTTGCTGTTTCTGACAAACAGCTTATCCTTGGACCAATATTAAGTAAATGGAAAATAAACAATTGAGAACTAAAGACTAACGTAATATCATAATGTAACAAATGAAAACTAAAAACTAATGTAAGGTGATAATATATCAAGTTATATACATATCTTAGGCTCAACTACGAAATGTATTTACAGGCATAATAATATAAACAATATACTTTATGCTAATCAATTTGTAACTAAACTGTAAGAGAGGAAAATGATAATCACATGGCAGGAATAATACAGAAGGACATATGAAAAGTTACACATTTCTATAGTAGAGAAGTTGATATCGTGTATCAAAAGCTTAAATAGTTATTTGTATAAACCATTTACATATAGCTTGGAGAGAAATATAAGAAAAAAACTCTTAAAACAGTTGTATGCAGTTGCTTCTGGGGAATAGGAAACAGAGTTGGACAGTAAAGAAAGGGAAATGATTTTTTTATTGTAAAATTTTTGGATAAATTGTATTTTATAATTGTATACATACATGTATGTATGCATATATGATTAAGTAAAATATAAATTAAAATGTGAGCCTTCCATGTGTACCTACAGCCTACCAGAGCTTCGAAGTTGCTAACTACATCCTCAACTGAACAAACTAAAAATCAACACATCTTATTAGATCCATCTGAGACTTGAGTTTATATGGCAAATTGACTGAAGTGATATGTTCTCATTAACAACAGCATTCCCTCAAGGGAAACTCAGAGCCTAACTAACTTGGGTTTTGCCAGAATTTAATGAACATGGGAGAAGGAAAACACCCAACTGCAGCCTTCTCTAGGTTTCTTGTTCTGCCTCAGTGGGTGGGCGATAAGTCCTTGGAAGATTTTAGCCTAGACACACAGGCTCACTAAAACACAGAGAACTAATCATAGAACTGTGGAATGCTTCTCATTCCCCTACATCATACTAACACATGAAAAGTCCTCCTTTTTAATAACAGGGAATTATAATTAAAATAACTGTAAAGCAACTGCAAAGCTCAGATGCTTTTTAAGAAGAAATTTCTAGAGAAATTCAAACAACAGAGAAGGCAAAAACAAGAAGAAGAAGAAATTTGGGGCACTGACACCACAGCTACAGAAAAAAGTAAATGCAGCCTAACTCCTAGCCAAATAAACATAGAAGCTTACATCAGAGGACTATTATCTTAGTTTTTTAAAAAATATTATTTTCAGTTTTAAACACAAATAACAAGCTGTGCTAAAAGGCACAACACATTCTGAAATCACAAAGCAACCCTTAGAATCAGACTTAGATATGGCAAGTATTTTGAAAATATTGAAAACAAATATGATTACTATGCTAAAAACGCTAATGAAAAAGTGGACAAAACACGCAAAAGCATATGAGTATAGATTCAGAGTGATAAAAATTCTAAAGAAAAAATTAAAAGGAAACTATAGAAGACTTTAAAAATACATTGTAACAGAATGTACATTATTATTGTATTATTATATGGCTCATTAATAGACTGAACATAACTGAGTTAAGAAGCAGTAAGCTTGATAATATGCAGTAGATATTCCCCAAACTAACAACGTAAAGACAAAAATAATAATTAAGATAAATCAACCTAGAATAGAATAACCAAGAGCTGTGAAACAATTACAAAAAGTATAACTACTTGTGATAGGTATAGCAGGAGAGAAGAAAGATAATTTCCAGAATAACATATGAAATAATAATGGGTAATAATTTTCAAAAATTGATGACAAAGCACAGATCCAGGAGGTATAGAGAATAAGCATGATAAATACAACAACAACAACAACAACCACATTTAGGCATATTATATGAAAATTGCAAAATAAAAGAAAAGTCATAAACATAAAAATATTAATTCAACTACAGTCATGCATTGCTTAATGATGGGATTACATTCTGGGAAGTGTGTCAGTAGCAATTTTCTTGTGTGAACATCAAAATATGTACTCACACAAACCTAGATGGCATAGACGACTACAAACCTATGCTATACAGTGTAGCCTCTTGCTCCTAGGCGGTCCTGTAAGGCATGTTACTGTACTGAATAATATAGGAACTTTAGCACAATGGTATTTGTGTTTCTAAACATATCTATGCATAGAAAAGATACAGTAAAAATACAGTATTATAATCTTATGGAAACACTATTATGGATGTGGTCTGTCATTGACCAAAACATAATTATGTGGCACAAAACCATACATCAAGTACTTTGTGTGTGTGTGTGTGTCAATGGCCTAAATACCAAATTAAAAGACAGAGTCTGTTACAATGGTTACAAAAGCAGTACTAACTACATATTATCTGTGAGAAAATCAGACCCGACGCAGTGGCTTATGCCTGTAATTGCAGCACTTTGAGAGGCAGGCGGATCAACTGCGGTCAGCAGTTTGAAACCAGCCTGGCCAACATGGTGAAACTAAATCTCTACTAAAAATACAAAAATTAGCCGGGCATGATGGTGCACTCCTGTAGTTCTAGCTACTCTGGAGGCTGAGGCAGGAGAACTGCTTGAATCCTGGAGGTGGGGGTTGCAGTGAGCCTAGATCACGCCACTGCACTCCAGCTTGGACAACAGAGCTAGACTCTGTCTCAGAAAAAAAAAAAAAAAAAAAAGAATACATTAAATATAAAGACAGATATTTTTAAAGAATGGAGTAAGACATGCCCTGCTAAAATTCATCCAGAAAAAAACAGGACCCAATCAAAATTCCAGAATGTTATTCATGGGATGTTGACAAACTGATTCTAAAATTTATATGTAAAGCCAATAATAAAAAGAACAAATCTGGAGAACTGACACTATTAAACTTTAAGACATACTATAAAGCTACAGTAATCAAGACACTGCAGTACTGGCAAAAGAATAGTTAAATAGATCAATGAAACAGAACAGAGAACCCAGAAATAATGTACTCATGCAAATATAATTAATCTTTGACAAAGGAACAAAGGCAATCAAATGAAGGAATGACAGCCTTTTCAATAAATATTGCTGAAACAAGTGGCATTCACATGTTAAAGAACACATCTGCGTACTGACTTTATGGCTTTTTTTAAAAAAACTAACTCAAACTAATTTATAGACCTAATTGTATGATTAAAATGTATAAACCTTTAAGAAGACAACATAGGAGATAATCTAGGTGACCCTGTGTTTGGCAATGAGGTTTAGAAATAACACCAAAAGTATGTTAAATATTTTTAAATTGGCAAATTGGCCTCAGTTAAAATTTAAACTTCTGCTCTGTAAAAGACACTGTGAAGAGAATGTTTTTCTAAAATATAAAAAAAAATACACTTACATAGTGGGAAAAAATATTTGCAAAATATCTGATAAAGGACATATATCCAAATATAAAAAGATCCCTTAAAACTCAGCAGCAAAATTACAAACAACCCAATTAAAAGTGAAAAAAAAAAAAGAAGACATCTCACCAAAAGAGATATGTAAATGGCAAATAGCATATGAAAAAATGCTTAATGTCAAATGTAATGAGGAAATTGCAAATTAAAATAACAAGGAAATTCCACTTACACATCTAGCAGAATTATTTATTTATTTATTTATTTATTTATTTATTTAGAGACAGAGTCTCACTCTGTCGCCCAGGCTGGAATGCAGTGGCACAATCTTGGCTCACTGCAGCCTCTGCCTAGTGGGTTCAAGTGATTCTCCTGCCTCAGCCTTCTGAGTAGCTGGGACTACAGGCATGCACCATCACGCCCGACTAATTTGTTTTGTATTTTTAGTAGAGACAGGGTTTCATCATGTTGACCAGGACTGTCTCAATCTCCTGACGTCATGATCCACCTGCCTCCCATACTACTGGGATTACAGGTGTGAGCCACCACGCCTGGCCTAGAAATTTTATAATGCAAAACATGAACAAAAGTAAATCTTGGCAAAGATGTGAAGCAAGGGTCTGGAGCAAGGATATAAAGCAACATTCATTGCTGGTGAAAATGGAAAATGGTACAGCCACTGTGTAAAATTGTTTAGCAGTTTCTTAGAAATTAGACATAGTCCAGCAATCACTCTCTTAGATACTTACCCAAATGAGTTGAAAACTTATGATCACACAAAGCCCCATATACAAATGTTTATGGCAGTTTCACTTATAATTGACCAAACTTGGAAGCAACAAAGATTATCTGCAACAAGTAAATGGATAAACAATAAGTAGTACATCTATGCAATGGAATATTAGTCTGCTGTACAAATGAATTAGCTATCAAGCCACAGAAATTCGTGAAGGAGTGTTAATTCATACTGTTAAGTGAAAGAAGCCAGGCTGCAGTCTGCATGCTACATGATTCCAAGTATATGATTTGCTGGAAAAGAAAAAACTGTAGAGATACCGAAAACATCTGTGGTGGCCACAAGGAAAGGAGAGGGATGAATAGGTATAGGGGATATTTAGGGCAAATGAATCTACTTTGTCTGATGATATAATGGTGGATATAGGCTGGGCGCGATGACTCATGCCTATAATCCCAGCACTTTGGGAGGCCGAGGAGGGTGGATCACCTGAGATCAGGAGTTCAAGACCAGCCTGACCATTATGGTGAAACCCATCTCTACCAAACTTTTGTACTAAAAGTACAAAAATTAGCTGGGCCCATGCCTGTGGGTCTGGTGGGCTCATGTAATCCCAGCTATGTGGGAGGCTGAGGCAGGAGCATCACTTGAACCTGGGAGGTGGAGGTTGCAGTAAGCCAAGTTTGTACCATTGAACTCCAGCCTGGGCGACGGAGTGAGACTCCATCTCAAAAATAAATATATAAAAATAAATAAATAAATAAATAAATAAAGCATAGCTACATTACATTATGTTTTGGGCACAACCCATACACCAGTAAAACTCAAATAGGAAACCCTAGTATAAATTACGGACTTCGACTAGTAACAATATTGGTCCATTAGTTTATAACAAATGTACCACACTAATGACCCATATTAATAGGGAAAACTATGAGCGGGTTGGGGGTGGGAATAGGGAAACTACTTTCAGCTCAATTTTCCTATAAACTTCCTAAAACTTCTCTAAAAAATACTGTCTATCATTTTTTAAACTGACTTTACAAGAACTACACCAGTTGATAATTAAAATCAACCTATAACAAAAATCTAGGGTAGGAATTATTATTACTCAACAAGTTATTGAGACTACCAGTTGGCACATTACTAATAGGCTTCAAAATCAGGCAGAATAGTGAGACTTGGAATGAGTAAGAATATATTCAACGTATTCAGGTGTTTAATGACATGGAAAAGATAATATTTTGAGAAAATTACGTTACATGGATATGATGAAAGGTACAATTACAAAGAATATCCAACTTTATGTTAAATGTTGCAGAAGTGAGTGCTAGGAGTCAAAATGAGACATGCCAGAAGAGGCACAGAGAAAAATAACAATCCATATGATCATCTGTTATATTATATTTTTTACCTTAAAATTACTTTAGATATAATTTGCCTTCTATCACATCCTAGGCATATTTGGAGACCTAGAAGGAGAAATAACTAGAATTTTGTCTGGTTCACTGGCAAAACTGAGAGATGCAACTCTTAATTTTAGAAGAAAAGCTATTTTTATTCAGGATTCTAATGAATGCATTTAGATATTCATCTGAAATCTTAGTTAAGTACCCAAGTAGAAATATACTGTATAGGAAGATATTTTTATAATCAATTGTCAAGTAAAAGATGGTGACAGAAAACCCAATAATTATCCTACAGGAGATATAGATAGATAGATAGATAGATAGATAGATAGATAGACAGATAGATAGATACACACACACACACATATATATATACACACACATACACATATACACACAAAAAACTACAGGATATATTCAAGAAAGAGAGGAAAAGAATTGTGGGATAAGTTCTAAGCCTTTTATAACACTCATTGGCAAGGCTAAAAAAAGAACTAATAAAATAAAGAAATAAATATTAGGTCAAAATACAAGAAGGCGGGGTTGGGGGTTGGGCAGCTTTCCAAGGTAGTAAAGATGGAGGCGTCATACACTCTTAAATTTTTACATTGAAGGCAGGGAATAGGACAGCTTACGGCAAGTATCTAAATAGATGTGGAAAATTTATTTTCTGCCCCCATCTTTTCTGCACTCTCTCGGTTTATTAATCTCTGCTTTCCATGTGTTAGTTTTCATCTAGAAGAGTACTTGGCAAAATGTTCTCTGCCTTTTTTGTAAGGTATGAGGTAATGCTGTTGCTACTGGTTTAAACAACAATTCGAAAATCAAATTTTTAGATATCACCACTTAAAATCTCTCCTCCATGATTTCCAATTATAAAATTATTCTTACTCCTTTCCCTCTTTTTATCAATATTTTATTTTATTAAATGATGGAAAAATACATTATGGAATTGCTTCAAAGTTCTGAGACAAGGAGTTTAATTTAAAATTTGTAAAAAAAAAAAGATTTGCTTTTTCTCCAATTATTTCAAGGATGCTATATCAATTCACATCCAAGGTGCTATTAGTAAAATAGAGTCCCATATATAAAATTATTTTTTAACATATGAGCACGCATTAGTGGCTTTGTGCTTTTGATGGATCCCAATGACAGATCCTGGGACTCATAAAGGCTTTTCTTTTTCTTTTTTTACTATAGATGAATATTCTTCTAACTGCTTTACCTAATAACAAGAAGGCATCACATGTCACCTTTGCTTCCTAATGAGTTCTTGAAAATCATGACGGCAGCTATCTTTTCACCCAAAGAATCAATTAGCTGTCATTCTGCACTAAATTACTTCCAATCTTCTGAACCTAGAGAACTGAAACACTATTTTATTTTTCTCTATCATTTTTAATGTATTACAGAATATTATTATTACATAATTGAATTGAATATTAAATAGAAGTTTTTAAGTTAGACAGATATTCCTCATCTGTAATAAGGA
Source organism: Trachypithecus francoisi (assembly GCF_009764315.1). Taxonomy (NCBI): domain Eukaryota; kingdom Metazoa; phylum Chordata; class Mammalia; order Primates; family Cercopithecidae; genus Trachypithecus; species Trachypithecus francoisi. The sequence goes on from NW_022681454.1 coordinate 112,456,850, forward strand.
TTGCACATTGTTTCTACAATTATGATAATCCCACTGACTCCCTGGGATTATATTTCAGAAGCATTTGTCATGTTCAGAGAGCTGGAAGAAGGCAAATAATTATAGCACTATTTATATCAAAGTTATGCTGGCTTGTAACAAAACGCTGATCAAATATAATTGACACGTTTTTCAGAAAAGTCTATGGCATGTATTTCCAAAACAAAGGTTGTATTCAATACTCAAGCAGTTTTCTTACTTAGTGAACGCAAGTATGGAGGGACAGAGAAATGGAACCTACGTAAAGCAGTCCATTGTTCTGGGACAGTTCCATAAATAATTAACATACAATAATAGCCAAAAGCCACCACCATAAGGAGTTTGGAAGTCCCTAGCTCATAGATCCTTGTGTTCAGTTTTTATAGAGCAAAGCAATCACTGTTGCCCAAGGATTTACCTGGATTTACATGGATGGCTTTTTCACCTAAAATCCAAGTAAGATTCAAAGCCTGGCTTCAAACGCAAAACAGAAACCGATGTAGGTTAAAAAATCAGGTCAGTCTGTGCGCGGTGGCTCAAGCCTGTAATCCCAGCACTTTGGGAGGCTGAGACGGGCGGATCACGAGGTCAGGAGATAGAGACCATCCTGGCTAACACGGTGAAACCCCGTCTCTACAAAAACGTACAAAAACTAGCCGGGCGAGGTGGCGGGCGCCTGTAGTCCCAGCTACTGTGGAGGCTGAGGCAGGAGAATGGCGTGAACTCGGGAGGCGGAGCTTGCAGTGAGCTGAGATCGCGCCACTGTGCTCCAGCCTGGGCGACAGAGCGAGACTCCGTCTCAAAAAAAAAAAAAAAAAAAAAAAAATTAGGTCAAGTTCCTCAGTTGCACAAGTGAATAAGCGAAGTTTTAAGAATGCTTTAGTCCCATAACCAAACGCTTTTCCAAATGATTAAAAAATGCGGTTTATAGAAAAATAATATTAACTGTAACCATCTGTGCTAAATTTTTAACTTTTTAAACCACATTTATAATCAGTAATTCAGATTAACTTTGTTTTGAATTTTATTTGAGTTTCTTTCTGAAACTTGTTTAAGAAGTTTGTGACTTCTAAATTTGTGACTCATGCCCTATGCTTGTATACTTATATCTTAAACAATTGTTTAGGATTAATAAATATGTAGAATATGAGTTCATCAGTTCCTTATGTGTTCTAATAATAGGAATTTTGCTATTAGGTTGCAAAAATTTTGGATAGATGAATCACTAATTCTAGAATGGGTAGACAAATAAGTTTTGTTAAAATTTGCTGGGAAAAACTCATTGAAAGCAATCAATATTGCTGTACTTGAGAGGAGTTCAAGGTCTTACTTTGTGAAATAATTTTGTATATGTTAATATTCAATTATGTATTTTGTTATTATATTTACATAGAAATTCAGAGGAGGGTTATAGGAACATTAAGTTTGGAATAATATGCTCTATATGTTTTACCTTGTTGTGCTTTTTACTCTAGTTTAAAAGGATGGACTTACCCTTCTCTTCACATCAACAGCCTTTTTGTGCTAATACTGAGTATAGAAAAACTTCCTAGCATTTACATGCCATGCAAAACAATTAACAGTATGTGCAATAGATTTGCATTTATTACTGTTTTTATATTTTAACAGATAATTTGGCATGCATTGTATTTGGCATATACTCCAATGCATATAAGAATATTTTCTTCAGCTGACAGATACTGAATGAAGACAATCAGCACATGTTAACTCCATCATCCTAGCAAACTCTGTAATGATTCCTCGTGGGATATGTTAAAGTACGCTAAAATAACTTATTATAACTCAAAATGTCTTTGGGCAAAAATAAATTGCTTCCAGAGCCATTAAAGCTGCTGAGTAAGGTATTTAACCTGTCAAAAATTATTCTCTATTTTATACATCTTTTCTTAATTCCTTTAAATTTTTATTGCAACTTGTTTTTTTCATGTAAATTGCAGTAAACTTATTAATAAGCTTTACTCAGTTATATTCGATTTTATTTATTTATTTTTAAAAGTATCAATGTTATATTATTCTCATTGATTTGGAGCCCTTAAGAAAAAGCAATTTGTAAAATATAAAAATATTGAAATAATGAAATATACAACATTATTATGGAATTGACAAATAATGAGTAGGAATTAGACACAAGGCAAAGAACTGGACCAAGGAGTGTTACATGGGTGAATAGTCACGATAATTCCTATACTTTATTGACCTCTTTGTATCTGCTAGTAATGAAATACACTTTCTTCATTACTTTCAACAGTGTATTATATTTATCCACTCTTACAGCACCATTTTTCTTTCATTTACCCTTGTTATTTGCACCGTTTTGACAATTTGCCAAAAGTCGAAAACTCTTAAGTTAGGATTTGTATTCCCATTTAAAAAGCCATAACCTATTTAACAGGTAAGGCTTTCTCTTATTCAGAGTGAATAATTTTGATTGAATAAGTGCCAAACATCTGCTGTATTCTGGGTGAGCTCACTTCAGTGGACCATAAATATGAAGTGTCCTGGGAGATAATGTGGCAGACAGGGAAGCAATGAGTTGCATCCCATTTAGCCTCAGAGAAAGGTGTATCATGCCAAGATAATTTGGGAATGCACACATTTATCACTCTTGTTATTTTATTTAATTATTTAAACAAAGTAATGTTCATAAATTTGTCAGATGTTCTATTTATTTGTCATTTGGAGCATCTACATACAGTTCGGAAGTATCAATGAATGAACATTAGCTCTGACCTAGGCAACGATGAAAATTACTTTCAGTCTCTCCTAGGAATTTAGTAGGAAGAAATAAAGATGGACATACAAATAACCATTTGTATGTATTATCAACCAAAAGGCTGACAATACAGTTAAAAGCAGAGGAAGGAAATATTATTTGCATGAAAGAGGAGGGAATGGGTTGCGATTAGGATAGATCCTGAAATGGGACATTTAGGTTAGGCTTTTAACAATGTTAGAATTAGTTAAACATCTTATATACAAAGACAGTACAACAACATAGTCTCATAATAAATTTATGAAACAGTAAGTTTTAGAAATTTTAACAGTATTTATTTTTTATGTAATATATGGCTTACATAATACCAATGTGAATTTTTATTTATTAGTTTTAAACATTTTTAATGTCTATTATATGCTAATTACTATGCATATTTAGAACAATGGATATAACAATAAATTTAACAAATATAACATTAACTTTTAATGAACCTAGTGGGGGAAATAAAAACCACTAAAGTAATTGCAGAGTATATGTGAATGAAGAAGTGGAAGTAGGATGTCTTGAGGGTACAAAAAGACATTTGACCTTAACTACTTATCCAGAAAGCCTTCCTGAAGAAAGAACATGTAAGAAAAACTGTAAAGCATGAACAGGAGTTGGTGATGTGTTAGAACCCTGAGGAGGGAGTTTTCCAGACAGAGGAGGCAGTGAATTTATAGTGACAGAGTTTAAAGAGAAAACTTTATGTTCGAGAAAACAAAAGTCCACAACTCTCAGAAGTGTGACAAAACAAGAGTGAAGAGTGAAGACAAAATCAAAGTCTAGACCGGACGCAGTGGCTCAGGCCTGTAACCCCAGCACTTTGGGAGGCTGAGGCGGGCAGATCATATAAGGTCGGGAGTTCAAGACCAGCCGGACCAACACGGAAAATCCCCGTCTCTACTAAAAATACAAAATTAGCCGGGTTTGGTGGCACATGCTTATAATCCCAGCTACTTGGGAGGCTGAGGCAGGAGAATTGCTTGAACCTGGGAAACAGAGGTTGTGGTGAACGTGATGCACACCATTGCACTCCAGCCTGAGCAACAAGAGTGAAATTCTGTCTCAAAAAAAAAAAAAAAAAAGACTGGGCACGGTGTCTCATACCTGTAATTCCAGCACTTTGGGAGGCCGAGGTGGGAGAATCACGAGGTCAGGAGATCGAGACCATCCTGGCTAACATGGTGACACCCCGTCTGTACTAAGAATATACGAAAAATTAGCTGGGCATGGTGGTGGGCACCTGTAGTCCCAGCTACTCAGGAGGCTGAGGCAGGAGAATGATGTGAACCCAGGAGATGGAGCTTGCAGTGACATTTACATTACATATTATGGTGTCTTCATTGTGGAGAATAAATTCTGTTATGGCTATGTGAACTTAAACGAAATGGATGTTCTGTAATTGTTGACTGTAAAAATGTGTGTGTGTGCATATGTGTGTGTGTGCTTGAGTGAGTGCCAACATGCACATACACATGTATTCACTAAATTAAATATGCTAATTTTGGTTTTCAAATCTTCTGGGTTCACACTATTATTTTAAATTCTTCAATTATTACTTTTATAGTAGTGGTTAATTCTTCCCCATTTTATATAGTAACTTCCCCAAAATCGAGTATAGCAGTGTGTTTTGCTTTAAATAGTAATCATTTAAGTTAATGTAGCTACCCTGGCTCTCTTTCAGTAAGCACTTTCCTGGTGTAAAATATCCACCATGTTCTCTGTTAAAACGTTCGCATGAATACGAAGTACTGTAAAAATACTTGATTTTGGTAGTTTTTTTTGCAAGTAAATCTAGTTATTTTTTGTTTTTCTTGTTTGTTCTTATGTCTTTTTTTTTTTTTCTATTTCCCTGCCTTTGTAAGATTGAAGATTTTTATGATTCCATTTTCTTCATTATTGGTTTATTAGTACCTTTTTCTGTAAATTTTAGTTGTCATTTTAGGGTTTATTATATAATTTTTTAATGTGTCATGTTATACTTTCAAATAATTTCAAATAAATGCTGACTCCCTTTTGGGATGTAAGTGTTAGTTCTTCAGAGGCTACCAAAGAACATTAACTGTCTCAGGGGATACACGCTTTGCTTTTAGCCTCCTAAATTATTGCCTTGGCCAGAAAACAGTCGTTATTTCTGAGATCTTGCCACCACAAACAGGCTGCACCTTTTTATCAGGTACTGATCATGATTGCCCAAGTCTCTTTACTTCTTCAAGTTCCAATTGGTACACAGAAAATGTATAGTCTATGCCACATTGTGTAATATATGCCCAACATTGTTAGCACAGGCTACCTATCTCTGTCCTTTCTTCATCCTGACATGTGTGACTCTCCCAAGCTGTATCCTCTGCATGGAATTCCCAAGATGAGATCCAGATGGCAGACTCCGTGTTATCCCGTGTGTCCAAACTGGAATGTACTTCTCAAGCTCTTTGTGAACTCTCAACTTCATGTTGACAATAGCTCTGAGGTGGGCTTAAGACTTCCTACTACTCAGCAAGTGTCCAGATGGGGGAATCCACCAGAGGCGCCATTTCTTGGAGATTTAAGACTTATCACTAGGTCTCCAGTAGCTGCTCTCTCTTACTTTAAAGAATCCACCAGAGTCTCCATTTCTTGCAGACTTAGACTTCTCACTTGGTCTCTTGAAGCTGCTCTCTCTTTTCTTAAGTAAAAGAGTAGGTTTCATTTCAAGAGCAGTGAAGAAATGTCACCACACACACAAGTAAGCCAAAGCTTATTAATTATTATATATTAAATATTACTTCATTTCTCTTTGACTTTTTAGTCTTCTCTTGATAGATACTAGCAGAAAATGATGAGACGATTGTTGCATTTGTAGTACACCCATTCTTGAATAAGTCTCACTTGCAGCTCTTCTTTAGAATGATAAGGGCACTCATCATTAATTGCTGTCACTTTGGAACTTTTTAATTAAAAAGTGAAGATAAGGTATATGGTATTCACCTGTTAAATACATTTCCTGGAACAGTATCTGAAATTTCAAATTAATCTCATATGTTTTCACATATAGGAAGGTTTTAAGTTTCTGTTAACCCTGTTGTGCCTCTAGAGTGTGTGTGTGTGTGTTTTGTTTGTTTTGTTTTGTTTGTTTTTGTTGTTGTTTTTTGAGATAGAGTTTTGCTCTGTCACCCAGGCTGGAGTGCAGTGGCATGATCTTGGCTCACTGCAACCTCCACCTCCCGGATTCAAGTAATTCTGCCTCAGCCTCCCAAGTAGCTTGGATTACGTGTGTGGGCCACCACGCCCAGCTAATTTTCGTATTTTTAGTAGAGACAGGGTTTCACCATGTTGACCAGGCTGGTCTCAAACTTCTGACCTCAGGTAACCCACTCACCTAGGCCTCTCAAAGTGCTGGGATTACAGGCTTGAGCCACCGCACCTGGCCTGTCATTGTAATTAGCTCTCTTACCTTTATGCTACTTTCAGTTTACTTCTAACAATAGATTTATTGGTCCCTTATTTTTGTTTATGTTTGTGCTTCTAATGTTTATCTATCTCCTTGAGTTGCATAATAAGTATGGTCATGTATCCCTCTTCATTTTGCAATGAATAATATTGCATAGCACGTGGGATTTGCTCAATAAACATTTGATAATGAATTATTAAATACTGATTTTAAAAGTTCTGAATTTCTTCTAGTACTAGTCCAACCATACCCACATTTTTTGAAATGTAATGAAATTATTGTTATTTTATTGTCAATATTTTCTAATACTGAAGCTTATTTAATCTACAGATGTTCTAAATTTTCCACAAATGTTTTTAAGTATAAGTTTTTCTGTTAGTTTTGCTGTGTTTTTCAGTTTAGCAATCATATAAGCATGGATTTGGAGGTTCTACTGCTGCACCATAGATAAACTATTAAACCTATTTGAAAGAAAATGGTGGTCATAAAATTACTTACCACAAAATATTTTTCTGAATATTTAAAGAGTTGAAGTATATAAAACTCATAGAAAAAAAATCACACATAGTAAATACTAAGCTTTTGCAGATAATAATAATCTCTAATTGTTATTTTATATTTAACTTTAATTCATTGTGATATGATAATATAATATTTTTGTTGATGTTTCTTTCATATTATTTGGGTTTACACTTTATCTTTGAACATGATTTATTTCTGTGATTGATTAATGTAAATATAATATGTATTCTGTGCTGTTGGTGTGTAGAATTTTTAAATTGTTGAACAAGCATTATTCCTTTGTATTTCTATTTCTATTTCTATTTAATTCTCATTGATATAGTAGTATCTTAAAACATTATATGAAAATCTTCATCTACAATGTTGATTAATCTATTGATGTGTGTAATTCTTTTAATTTTTGCTTTATAACTGATAAGGCAGAATTTTGTGATTCTTTTATGTTCAAGATGAAAAAATATTTTTGATCTGTTGTTCTTTTAACAATATATGATATTACTTTTTGATCCTGTGATGTTTTTATTAAATTTAATTTGGGAAGGGTTGTAAATAAATTAGTATCCTTAACTGCCAGCAAGTAAGTGATGGCACGTTCAAGCAAATCTCAACAATTTTTAATAAAGGGATTACTTACAATGATCAGAAATATATGGGTTTACACAACTATCCATGGTTGTAACCACCTCTGTGTAAAAAAGGGAGAAATGTAAGAAGTAATCACTGGAATGTAGAATTAGACGTTGTGTGATGAGGGTGACTCTAACTTTTGGTCAAAGGTCAGAGTCAGCTAGAGGGAAAACTCTGGGAAAGAGCTTGAAAATGAATTGCCTGACCTTATTTGTCACCGTGCTTATATTTCAAAAGGACTCTCAGTAGCTAAATGCTACAAAATAACTAAAGGTCAATGGAGTCTATTGGTATTGTTCAAAGAGGTCTGTCTCCTAGGTCAGAGAACAGAGTGAAGAAAAGGGAAAGATGATTCTGGATGGGCAAATGGAGGAGGTTCAGCACAATCAGTTTTACATTCCTCTCAATATTTACTCTTGTCAAGTTAAAAAAAAATGCCATCACAAAAGGAATTTGCTAATTTATATCCACTGTCATATCATCATAGAGTGATATAAAATCAGTCATACTTTAAGCAACACTGGAGTTCTTCCTACAAATTGATGATGGTAAAGAAGGGGGATGGCATTAAACAGTATAAGAACAGCTGCTATTATATCCAATTTTGAAGCATAAAATGAAACCTGAATTAGCTGCTAGCTTAAGACAATAATCCATCTTCTAGAACTGTCCAAAACTTCGAAGGGTGTGGTTTGCAAGTGGGCACCGTAAACGTAATATCATCAGCAATTTCTTTATTTCTTTTTTTGTAATAAAGTTTATCTTCCAGTCAAAGGAAATGTGGTGTAAGTAACATTTTGTCAATGGAATCAGTAGCGATACTTGAGTAGCTGGAAGCAAACATGAATGATATGCATAGTACCAGTTACCTTTCTTCCTGATTATGGCAAAACTTCTCTGTAGATGTCCTCTTCTGAATATTTATATGGAATGTGAACGTATCCACACAGTATGCTCATTTTGAGCAATCTCTCCCCTACATTCCATAGGGTTGCAAATTTTATTTTAACCACATCTCCGCTTACCAACCTAACTCATTTGTCATTGCCCATGTGTCCAGTAAGTATAGGTGCATTTCTCAAACCCTGACTTAACAAAAAATACATTGTGTTGTACTTCTATATTCATTAGACAAAGTTTTGTCTAATGAAAGGATTTCCTGCAACTATTTTATTTTTTCCAAAGTCAGATTTTGAAAATTTTCAAGGAAAGTTGAAAGAATGTTACAGTAAGACAAATATACTTCTTTGCTCTTCTCTTATCTACAACCATCATTTTTACCTTACTTGTTTTATTACATACCTGTCCATTCCTATTCCCAGTTATTAATTCATCTTATTTTTGAAGAAATTCAAAGAAAATTGTATGTCCCAGTATATTTACGTCTAAATATTTCAGCATTCATAGTATTAGCAATCATCTGATATTTGTTTATGGTTCTTTTATAGGTAAAATTTTCATTCAATAAAATGAAATTTTAAGTATATGATACGATGGGTTCCAGCAAATTTGTATGCCTGTGCTAGTAATTCTCTTTAATGTATATTTCATTACCCCAAAACTCACTAACATTCATGAATATATTTTATAGAAAAGAGTGTGGTAACAGATTCAATTGCCAAATGGAAATAGAACATTCTCAGTAATGTCATCTACATGGGATGAGACACAGAGCAGCAAAGCAGAAGAAACAGATGCCATGGAAGTCTAAACCACCTATTCAAGAATTTTAACTATATTTTCCACAATATATTGATTTGATTTCCTATATATTATTTTTAATTTTATAATAAAATGCTGCTCACACAAATTATATGTTTAAATGAATCAAGCAATACTGGTTCATGCTGAGAAATTCGCATCACATTTTTTGCTATTTTGTGATCAGTCATTGTTTCTATTGCCTTATGATTTCCCTTTTGAAGCTTGCTGGGGATTCCTCAGATTATCCCAGCTAAAGCTCTGCATAGATAGTGTCTGCTCCATCAAAAGTTAAAATGATAAAGGTGGCAGGCCTGTTCTTGCTGTGCTTCTCAAGAGAAAATTGTAATGTTACGAATTACTAGGTAAATGGGACACAGCAGCATTTCCAAACACATGTGGGATGTGCATGTGTGTACTTTCTCTAAAGTTACCCTTTAGGCAGGTGAGTAAAGGTAAAATGTTTCCTGTTTAACTTCAAGAAAACTCGTTTTGACTTCCATTTTCGAATGGAAAAGCATATTTTCTCATCAATAGCTGCATAACATGTGTCGGAGATGTTCAGTGTCCCAGGAAAAATGCTACTGTAGGAAAACAGCAACAATTTGTATCACCACTTGATTAAGTCTGTCGTCTGCTCCATCTATCTTTTGCACCTGTCAAGTAGGCATGTTGTAAGAATCTTCATCCCTACTACATCTTTCAAAGCTTTGGTATTGGCATTAATTTCTGCCACTTCTTATGTAACTTTGGATGAAAGTCAGCTTCCAGTTGGTTCTTTGCATCGTGGTTTATCTCTTTCTATGGATCAGGACACTTATTGTTAGAATTCTGCTAAATGAATTCTATTTTCTCTACACATTTTAAAACTGAGGAAATGTAACTGCTGTGAGCCACGATTAAGCAGTCTTGGACCAACACTCTTTGTGTCATTTGACCTAATCTATTTAAAATGATAAATGTTCAAAAATATAAATAAAGTATAATAACGGTGTCTTTAAATGCTAAAAGAATGTATATGAAACTGGAGGACAATAAAGAAACTTAGCATGGTGGATAGATACCAAAACAATGTATATAATATAATTGATTTACTGTATGCCAGCACCAGGTAGCTGGAAATTAGAGATCATGTTTAATAATATCTGGGTGTAAATAAGGTAGAATAAGTTTAACAAAAGATTGCAAGTTTTATGTAAAGCTTTATTGAGATATATTGATATGTAAATAAATATGTATATATCATGTTTGAACATTTCAAATGTAGCCCACTGAAAAATAGATTTTTTTTCAAATTATTTTTAAGGTCATTTCAATCATTAACAAAAGATCAAAGAATAGTCATGATACTCATGAAGGAAAACATAGTGCCTAGACTTATTCTGTCAGATGTCAACAATTATAAAATAATGTTGTAGAAGACCTACAAAATGTAATATACAAACCAAAAGCCAACACATATGCGTTAACACTTTTATGTGACAAAGGTGGTATTACTTCTTTATTCAATATGTTTTTCATTCAAATAAGGTATATAGTCTGATGAATACAAGTAGAATTAAGAGTAAAGCTTTCTATAGCTACTTCAACATGTTAAGGTTAAGTAGTATTTCAGATAACTTATACTATTTTAACATTAAAAATATTTAAAATAATATTAAAAATATTATTGAAATTCTATGTATAATCAATAAAACAAAATAGAAAAATCCAAGTCTACATTTGGAATTTTTTAATCTTTTCCTGATACATAGTTGTTGTATATTTATGGGGCACATGTGGTGTTTTGATACATGTATACAATATGCAATGATTAAATCAGGATAATTGGGATATTTGTCATCTCAAACATTAAGCATTTCTTTGTGTTGGGAACATTCAAAATCTCTTCTGTACTTTGAACAACTGTATTTCATAGCTATTACTAGTAAATATTCTATTTGAGAAATTTAAAAGAAATAGAACATCATCACTATTTATCTTTAATATATATCACTGCATAATAATAATAATACTTCCTGCAATCCTGTTTTCTTTTTCTTTTCCTAGAGTGTGAAGTAGCTTTTAAAGCACATTTAACTATAAATAAGAGTAGTTTCCAAAATACTGTTTTCAAAATTAAAGTAAACTTTAGAGTTGATTGTATTCCAAACCTACAGAAGCTGTTGCTCAGACAAATGAATACATTTAAGGACGTGAAAAGAAAGAACACCAGATGTTCCCAAGGAATAGAAAAATAATTTAAAAACCAGTAAGATGTGAAATAAGAGCCATGAAACAAAATGTTAAACGAAGTGAGGAGCAGCTGTTGAGCTGTATATCTCAAATGTTTACATCTCAAAATGAAATGTGCTGAAATAAAAATAAACCTGAAGAAAATTCTTCTGTAGAGAAATGTTCAAAATCATCAAATAAATGCAAAGTCCAAAATTATCAGATTAAATTAACACAATTTGTATTGTAATGAGAAATGAGAAAATACCTGACTTGATAAGTATTAGAAAAAGAAAATGAATAATATATAAATTAGTAAACTAGTAATGCTGCATCAATAATTTTGCACAGACCAAAACATTTGATAGATATCACTAGTAGTAATGATAATAATATGTAATTTGTATTTATAATTTGTTATAATACAAGTAAAAGTTGTTATTAGGTTAATGAATAAAAATTTGACTATTACTAAAATGGAAGCTTAACAAAGTCTAATTAAAAACTTGAAAATACTAGGAAAAATAGCTTTAACATTTTATCACCTTCATATAAATTATCTTACTTTTTACTGCTCTTTAAAATTAACTACATAATAAATGCTTACAGAAAATTAATGAGTTTTTATCATCTGTAGACTAAGAACTCTTGAAAACATGGATATTTTCAATGATGCATTTTTTTCTTTTCTATTTTTTTAATCCCATCTGGTTTATCATTCTCTTCTCTAATTAATTAGTGTCATTCATTGAACAAATATTTTTGGGGCACTTAGGATGTGTAATGCTCTAAGATATTTGAGATACATCAATAAACAAAAAGTCTAAACTCTGCAACCATGTTTTTTTTATTCTAGTAGAAGTAGACAGTTAATAAACATAATAAATAAGTAAAATATGTAATAAATTTGAAGGTGACAGTTGCTGTTGTCAAAATAAAACAGAGTAGAAAGAAAAAAGAATGTGGGAGAATAAAATTTTAAAGGGAATGGTAATTTGTAATTAGGGGAGGCCTCACTTTTCTGAAAAGGTCACATTAAAGCCCAGAGCCTGTCTATTATGAGAAATTCTTGCTTTTATTCTTAGAAACTGATTGTATTTCTATAGTGTCCTAATTGTTTTCATGAAATTGTGCTTAACGTATTTTTAAATCTTTGTGTTTAATTTTATTTTTCTTGCACTTCAAAGATTTAAGCAGTATTTTATAATTTTTGTTTTGTTTTGTTTCGGAAACTGTTCTACCTTTAATATTTTCTTTTCCTCTTTCATAAAAAGCAGCATCTCCTCTTGTATTTACAAAACATCAACTACATATATTCCAAATTTTTTACTTATTTATTACAGAAAACAATTTTTGTCTAGATCTTATTATGAGTTACAAGGGAAAATTTCCATTTCTTTTTATAATATTTTATTTTATATAGGTTTTGTCACTGTAAGAGTTATCATTTAGTGTATGACAAATTACCACAAAGTAAGTAGTTTTAAACAATATGTATTTATTATTTTACAATTTCTGCATCTCAGGAGTCTGGGCATAGCTTAGCTGGGTTTGTGCTTCAATGTCTTGCAAGATTGCAATCAAGGTATCAGCCAGGGCTGTTACCACATAACAGATTTGTCTAGGGAAAGATCGGCTTCCAAGTTTACTTAGGTTGTTGGCAGAATTTGTCTCCTTGTATATATAGCTATTACCTCCTGTTTCTTTTCTGTCTATTGGCAAGGGGCCACACACAGCTCTTTAAGGCTTTCTACCTTTCTTTGGAACATGTCCCTCTCAAATTGGTCTACTCAAAATACGGCAGCTAATTTTGCAAAGCCAGCAAGGGAATCATTGCTCTCATTCTTTCTAGTAACAGAGAACCTTTACACAGCATAACACAACAGTGACATCACACCAATACTGTCATATTCTATTGGTTAGAAGCAAGGCATTGGCCCTTGCCACACTCAAGGTTATGCAGGGCACAAACCTGGAGCCAATCTAAGGTCTGCCGTCCACAAGTATAAATGTGAATGCTTCTGTTTAAGCCTGGTCATTTTCAACAGGCAATATCAATGAGATATCCTTAGTTCTCTTCATTTTCAACATATTTTTGGGAGCATTGACCTCTAAAATATAGTCCTTCAATTCAAATTAATTTGTTATGCCTAGTAAGCATGCCTATTATGGTGTTCTGTAGGATGGACTGACCATTTGATCCTGTGACAAGACTAAATAATAAATTCAGCCTAATAAACTTTTTCTTACTAATATAATAATTTTGAAACCAAAATATAATTATTTTGATCTCTACCTTTTCCTGCAACCACTTCGCTTATGCTACTATGAGTGCCAAGATATAACTCATAAAATTATTTTACATTTTATGCTTTAGTATAAAAATAAATTTCTCTAAATAGCTGCTAAATTAGTAGGACTAATCTTGGTAATGATTTAGAGTTGGACCCGTTAGTTTGAGATTGAAAATTTTCTCCAGTTGTTTACAAGATAGTTCTAATATACACTAGATAAAATTTCCTTATATCCTGGTTATTATATTCCTTGCAATCTGAAGAAAGACTGAAATAATTGTAATAAATCAAAGTTCATCTCTACCCACCCTCAAGCCTCTTGTCTAATTATAAATGGAAGCGTGGAACTTGTATTTGAATTCCAATTATTGATGTAATTGTTAGTAAAAATTTTCCCGAGGCATTTACTTTATTTTCACTTGCATCAATTTGTGAGTTCACAGGTCAGATTTTCCTTTATGATATGTCATCATGGTTATTATAAAACTACATTGATAGGAGATATATTAGATGTCATAGTAAACTGGAAATTTTCTGTTTATATCTAACCCTAGTATAGTAACATAAATTGCTCAGCAGACTGTTTCAATTTAATTATAAATTATAAGTTTATTATTTTACCATTCCATATCTATAAGTTTAAAAAACTTAATTTTTGTTATAGCCACATACTCATATATATTTTAACTTTAATATCAAAAGATGATCAAAATTATTTTATTATTAATTGCCCTATATATTTTTTCACTTTATTCACTGATTTGTGTGATTTACTTTTCTTACTGAAAAGTTTAAAATCATTTAAAAATCAACATTGCAAATACAGCAAATTAATTAGAATTATATTTTCTGAAATTTTCTACTAGGCATTAATCCAAACAGTATCAATAGAAAATGGTGAGGAAATATCTCATTTACTTATCTTCAACAGTCTAATTAATACATTAAATCACAACCTTGATATTAACCATCAATTTGCATTTTCAGTACTTTAGAATTTGACTGTATAAAATGCTTTAAACTAGACTTTTAATGTCAAGATTGAATAAACTTAAACTTTACTAACTTTACTAAGTTAAACATTGGTCTTAATGTCATCAATTGGATAAAAAGATCATGCTATTATTCATCTCAAAATTAATTCAAATTATGGGTCAGTGGGGTCTTCTTTTTTTCTGTACTTGATGTAGAAACAGGAAATGGTAATGTTGAAAGTAAAAAGAAGTATAAATCAAGAATGAAGTATTCACCTTTCTAGGAAAAAGTTAAATATGTATTCACTAAAGACACTAAATATGTTATATATTTTCACGTACATATGAAGAATATAATTCATATAGGATAGTGAATATATTTAAAGAACTGAGGATTCTTTAAAATAAAAAACAATGTTGCAATGCAAAGTTTTTTTTTCTTTTTTTTTATTATACTTTAAGTTCTAGGGTACATGTGCATAACGTTTATATCATGTATAACTCCCCTATGCAATCCCTCCCTCCTCCCCGCTCCCCATGATAGGCCCCAGTGTGTGATGTTCCCCTTCCCGAGTCCAAGTGATCTCATTGTTCAGTTCCCACCTATGAGTGAGAACATGCGGTGTTTGGTTTTCTGTTCTTGTGATAGTTTGCTAAGAATGATGGTTTCCAGCTGCATCCATGTCCCTACAAAGGACGCAAACTCATCCTTTTTGATGGCTGCATAGTATTCCATGGTGTATATGTGCCACATTTTCTTAATCCAGTCTGTCACAGATGGACATTTGGGTTGATTCCAAGTCTTTGCTATTGTGAATAGTGCCGCAATAAACATACATGTGCATGTGTCTTTGTAGTAGAGTAATTTATAATCCTTTGGGTATATACCCAGTAGTGGGATGGCTGGGGCATATGGTACATCTAGTTCTAGATCCTTGAGGAATCGCCATACTGTTTTCCATAATGGTTGAACTAGTTTACAATCCCACCAACAGTGTAAAAGTGTTCCTATTTCTCCACATCCTCTCCAACACCTGTTGTTTCCTGACTTCTTAATGATTGCCATTCTAACTGGTGTGAGATGGTATCTCATTGTGGTTTTGATTTGCATTTCTCTGATGGCCAGTGATGATGAGCATTTTTTCATGTGTCTGTTGGCTGTATGGATGTCTTCTTTTGAGAAATGTCTGTTCATATCCTTTCCCCACTTTTGGATGGGGTTGTTTGTTTTTTTCTTGTATATTTGTTTGAGTTCTTTGTAGATTCTGGATATTAGCCCTTTGTCAGATGAGTAGGTTGCAAAAATTTTCTCCCATTCTGTATGTTGCCTGTTCACTCTGATGGTAGTTTCTTTTGCTGTGCAGAAGCTCTTTAGTTTAGTTAGATCCCATGTGTCAATTTTTGCTTTTGCTGCCGTTGCTTTTGGTGTTTTAGACATGAAGTCCTTGCCCATGCCTATGTCCTGAATGGTACTACCTAGATTTTCTTCTAGGGTTTTTATGGTATTAGGTCTAACATTTAAGTCTCTAATCCATCTTGAATTGATCTTCGTATAAGGGGTAAGGAAAGGATCCAGTTTCAGCTTTCTACTTATGGCTAGCCAATTTTCCCAGCACCATTTATTAAATAGGGAATCCTTTCCCCATTTCTTGTTTCTCTCAGGTTTGTCAAAGATCAGATGGCTGTAGATGTGTGGTATTATTTCTGAGGACTCTGTTCTGTTCCATTGGTCTATATCTCTGTTGTGGTACCAGTACCATGCTGTTTTGGTTACTGTAGCCTTGTAGTATAGTTTGAAGTCAGGTAGCGTGACGCCTCCAGCTTTGTCCTTTTGACCTAGGACTGTCTTGGCAATGCGGGCTCTTTTTTGGTTCCATATGAACTTTAAAGCAGTTTTTTCCAATTCGGTGAAGAAAGTCATTGGTAGCTTGATGGGGATGGCATTGAATCTATAAATAACCTTGGGCAGTATGGCCATTTTCACGATATTGATTCTTCCTATCCATGAGCATGGTATGTTCTTCCATTTGTTTGTGTCCTCTTTGATTTCACTGAGCAGTGGTTTGTAGTTCTCCTTGAAGAGGTCCTTGACATCCCTTGTAAGCTGGATTCCTAGGTATTTTATTCTCTTTGAAGCAATTGTGAATGGAAGTTGATTCCTGATTTGGCTCTCTGCTTGTCTGTTACTGGTGTATAAGAATGCTTGTGATTTTTGCACATTAATTTTGTATCCTGAGACTTTGCTGAAGTTGCTTATCAGCTTAAGGAGATTTTGGGCTGAGACGATGGGGTTTTCTAAATATACAATCATGTCATCTGCAAACAGGGACAATTTGACTTCTTCTTTTCCTAACTGGATACCCTTGATTTCTTTCTCTTGCCTGATTGCCCTAGCCAGAACTTCCAACACTATGTTGAATAGGAGTGGTGACAGAGGGCATCCCTGTCTTGTGCCAGTTTTCAAAGGGAATTTTTCCAGTTTTTGCCCATTCAGTATGATATTAGCTGTGGGTTTGTCATAAATAGCTCTTATTATTTTGAGGTACGTTCCATCAATACCGAATTTATTGAGCGTTTTTAGCATAAAGGGCTGTTGAATTTTGTCAAAAGCCTTTTCTGCATCTATTGAGATAATCATGTGGTTCTTGTCTTTGGTTCTGTTTATATGCTGGATTACATTTATTGATTTGCGAATGTTGAACCAGCCTTGCATCCCAGGGATGAAGCCCACTTGATCATGGTGGATAAGCTTTTTGATGTGCTGCTGAATCCGGTTTGCCAGTATTTTATTGAGAATTTTTGCATCGATGTTCATCAGGGATATTGGTCTAAAATTCTCTTTTTTTGTTGTGTCTCTGCCAGGCTTTGGTGTCAGGATGATGTTGGCCTCATAAAATGAGTTAGGGAGGATTCCCTCTTTTTCTATTGATTGGAATAGTTTCAGAAGGAATGGTACCAGCTCCTCCTTGTACCTCTGGTAGAATTCAGCTGTGAATCCATCTGGTCCTGGACTTTTTTTGGTTGGTAGGCTATTAATTGTTGCCTCAATTTCAGAGCCTGCTATTGGTCTATTCAGGGATTCAACTTCTTCCTGGTTTAGTCTTGGGAGAGTGTAAGTGTCCAGGAAATTATCCATTTCTTCTAGATTTTCTAGTTGATTTGCGTAGAGGCATTTATAGTATTCTCTGATGGTTGTTTGTATTTCTGTGGGGTCGGTGGTGATATTCCCTTTATCATTTTTTATTGCGTCTATTTGATTCCTCTCTCTTTTCTTCTTTATTAGTCTAGCTAGCGGTCTGTCAATTTTGTTGATCTTTTCAAAAAACCAACTCCTGGATTCATTGATTTTTTGGAGGGTTTTTTGTGTCTCTATCTCCTTCAGTTCTGCTCTGATCTTAGTTATTTCTTGCCTTCTGCTAGCTTTTGAATGTGTTTGCTCTTGCCTCTCTAGTTCTTTTAATTGTGATGTTAGAGTGTCAATTTTAGATCTTTCCTGCTTTCTCTTGTGGGCATTTAGTGCTATAAATTTCCCTCTACACACTGCTTTAAATGTGTCCCAGAGATTCTGGTATGTTATATCTTTGTTCTCATTGGTTTCAAAGAACATCTTTATTTCTGCTTTCATTTCATTATGTACCCAGTAGTCATTCAGGAGCAGGTTGTTCAGTTTCCATGTAGTTGAGCGGTTTGGATTGAGTTTCTTAGTCCTGAGTTCTAGTTTGATTGCACTGTGGTCTGAGAGACAGTTTGTTATAATTTCTGTTCTTTTACATTTGCTGAGGAGTGCTTTACTTCCAATTATGTGGTCAATTTTGGAATAAGTGCGATGTGGTGCTGAGAAGAATGTATATTCTATTGATTTGGGGTGGAGAGTTCTATAGATGTCTATTAGGTCCGCTTGGTGCAGAGATGAGTTCAATTCCTGGATATCCTTGTTAACTTTCTGTCTCGTTGATCTGTCTAATGTTGACAGTGGAGTGTTGAAGTCTCCCATTATTATTGTATGGGAGTCTAAGTCTCTTTGTAGGTCTCTAAGGACTTGCTTTATGAATCTGGGTGCTCCTGTATTGGGTGCATATATATTTAGGAGAGTTAGCTCTTCCTGTTGAATTGATCCCTTTACCATTATGTAATGGCCTTCTTTGTCTCTTTTGATCTTTGATGGTTTAAAGTCTGTTTTATCAGAGACTAGGATTGCAACCCCTGCTTTTTTTTGCTCTCCATTTGCTTCGTAGGTCTTCCTCCATCCCTTTATTTTGAGCCTAGGTATGTCTCTGCATGTGAGATGGGTCTCCTGAATACAGCAGACTGATGGGTCTTGACTCTTTATCCAGTTTGCCAGTCTGTGTCTTTTAATTGGAGCATTTAGTCCATTTACATTTAAGGTTAATATTGTTATGTGTGAACTTGATCTTGTCATTATGATATTTACTGGTTATTTTGCTCGTTAGTTGATGCAGTTTCTTCCTAGCCTCGATGGTCTTTACATTTTGGCATGTTTTTGCAATGGCTGGTACCGGTTGTTCCTTTCCATGTTTAGGGCTTCCTTCAGGGTCTCTTGTAAGGCAGGCCTGGTGGTGACAAAATCTCTAAGCATTTGCTTATCTGTAAAGGATTTTATTTCTCCTTCACTGATGAAACTTAGTTTGGCTGGATATGAAATTCTGGGTTGAAAATTCTTTTCTTTAAGAACGTTGAATATTGGCCCCCACTCTCTTCTGGCTTGTAGAGTTTCTGCCGAGAGATCTGCTGTTAGTCTGATGGGCTTCCCTTTGTGGGTAACCCGACCTTTCTCTCTGGCTGCCCTTAGGATTTTTTCCTTCATTTCAACTTTGGTGAATCTGGCAATTATGTGTCTTGGAGTTGCTCTTCTGGAGGAGTATCTTTGTGGCGTTCTCTGTATTTCCTTAATTTGAATGTTGGCCTGCCCTACTAGGTTGGGGAAGTTCTCCTGGATGATATCCTGAAGAGTGTTTTCCAACTTGGTTCCATTTTCCCCCTCACTTTCAGGCACCCCAATCAGACGTAGATTTGGTCTTTTTACATAATCCCATACTTCTTGCAGGCTTTGTTCATTTCTTTTTCTTCTTTTTTCTTTTGGTTTCTCTTCTCACTTCATTTCATTCATTTGATCCTCAATCGCTGATACTCTTTCTTCCAGTTGATCGAGTCGGTTACTGAAGCTTGTGCATTTGTCACGTATTTCTTGTGTCATGGTTTTCATCTCTGTCATTTCGTTTATGATCTTCTCTGCATTAATTAGTCTAGCTGTCAATTCTTCCACTCTTTTTTCAAGATTTTTAGTTTCTTTGTGCTGGGTACGTAATTCCTCCTTTAGCTCTGAGAAGTTTGATGGACTGAAGCCTTCTTCTCTCATCTCGTCAAAGTCATTCTCTGACCAGCTTTGATCCGTTGCTGGCGATGGGCTGCGCTCCTTTGCAGGGGGAGATGCGCTCTTATTTTTTGAATTTCCAGCTTTTCTGCCCTGCTTCTTCCCCATCTTTGTGGTTTTATCTGTCTCTGGTCTTTGATGATGGTGATGTACTGATGGGGTTTTGGTATAGGTGTCCTTCCTGTTTGATAGTTTTCCATCTGACAGTCAGAAGGACTGTCTGTTGGTCTGTTGGAGATTGCTTGAGGTCCACTCCAGACCCTGTTTGCCTGGGTATCAGCAGCAGAGGTTGCCGAAGATAGAATATTGCTGAACAGCGAGTGTACCTGTCTGATTCTTCCTTTGGAAGTTTCCTCTCAGGGGTGACTCCACCCTGTGAGGTGTGGGGTGTCAGACTGCCCCTAGTGGGGGATGTCTCCCAGCTAGGCTACTCAGGGGTCAGGGACCCACCTGAGCAGGCAGTCTGTCCGTTCTCGGATCTCAACCTCCGCGTTGGGAGATCCACGGCTCTCCCCAAAGCTGTCAGACAGAGTCGTTCGCGTCTGCACCGGCCCCCGCTGCTTCCCCTATTGGCCTGCCGCTGTGCGCTGTCTGCAGAGGTAGAGTCTACAGAGACAGGCAGGCTTCCTTGAGCTGCTGTGAGCTCCACCCAGTTCGAGCTTCCCAGCGGCTTTGTTTACCTACTTTAGCCTCAGCAATGGTGGGCGCCCCTCCCCCAGCCTCGCTGCTGCCTTGCGGATAGATCTCCGCAGACTGCTGTGTTAGCAGTGAGGGAGGCTCCGTGGGCGTGGGACCCTCCCGGCCAGGTGTGGGATATATTCTCCTGGTGTGCCTGTTTCCTTAAAGCGCAGTATTGGGGTGGGAGTTACCCGATTTTCCAGGTGTTGTGTGTCTCAGTTCCCCTGGCTAGGAAAACGGATTTCCTTCCCCCTTGCGCTTCCAGGTGAGGCGATGCCTCGCCCTGCTTCAGCTCACGCTGGTCAGGCTGCAGCAGCTGACCAGCACCGATTGTCCGGCACTCCCTAGTGAGATGACCCCAGTACCTCAGTTGAAAATGCAGAAATCACCGGTCTTCTGTGTCGCTCGCGCTGGGAGTTGGAGACTGGAGCTGTTCCTATTTGGCCATCTTGCTCCGCCCAAGATCAAGTTTTTTTTTTTTCAATTTCACTTTATATTACACCAGCTGATACATCAGAAATTAAAAATATGTATTATTTTCTCTGTTATTTTACTCATTACTACTTTGCCAGCCTAAAATATATTGTGATAATATATTATTCTTCTCTTGGGTATGCTGCAATATTTTTTCCCAACAGGTACATAATCTAAATATTTTTGGCAGGTTTAAAATGAAAGTGCAGCCAAGAAAGGAACATAGATATAATTACATCATTCATTATTCCCATTCTTTTTTGATCAAAAATATATTTTAGTAATCAAATATCATTTACTGTAAGTAATACCAGACTGTCACTCTGATTTGATAATAATGTAATATGCTCCACTAAATCCAATACCCTTTGGGACTGAAAATAAGATAGCTCTATATAATTATCTTTCAGTACATGTTTTCAGTTATAAGTGGACAAGAAAACCACGGAGGTGTATCTCTACTTTCAATTTAGCTGATATTATCTCTCTTTCCATTTGTCTGAACCTTAACTTGAAGAGTTATTGCATAGTCCATCTGCATTCTTTGTAATTCCTTTTAAATAAATACTGACCACATTTTAAACTATATCTGTAGTTTCTAAAAATTAAATGCCAAGTTTTATTTTTATGCATTTCACATAAAATCTGGGAAAATCTAGTAAGTTAAGGCTAAGTGAAAATATAAATTCATGCCACATTTATAATTTTATATTCTCCTAGGGAAAATTTTAACATAAGAAAACCTCATAAATGTCTACGAAAAAACAAAATTTGTTTTAAGAATGACAAGAGAAAGAGAGACTGCACAGCACATGCATTAAAAGGGGAAGAGAGAGGGATTTCTATAGATAGAGGAGAAATGAAAAAGATAAAAAGAGAATATTATCAGTGTCTACATGCCAAGAATTTTTAAGCCTAAATTTAAATGGGAAAATGCATTTTATATTAAAAGTTTGAACAGTCCTGCAAGTTTAGTAAATTTAAGCAAAGGTTATATAACTGCGCATAAACAGACTCAGATTGTTTCATATGAGAAATCCACCTAACTTAAAGAAAAGCTCATCTCAATTGCAAATTTTATTTCTGAGAAACAGAGAGGACTCCTTCCAACTCAGTCAATAGGATCAATTTAACCTACTAGCAATACTAGGCAAAGTTGTAGAGGCCATTCTCTACTTTCAGGCGTCAAGTTGCAAAATTGTAAAATAAAAAAAGAAGCAAATTAAATCAATTGTGATTTTAAAGAAAATATATGATCATCAGCTCCATTTATTCTCACTTTTCAAGAAGGTGTAGTTTGCAAAATATCCATAAATGTCATTTGTGACATTAATACATCAAAACAATTTATTCTGAATGGGAAAATAATAAAAGTGTCCCCTTTAAATAGTACATAACATAAAGAAGTCCATCAATTACTTCTATCCAATGATAATGATATTGGAGGCCCAAGTCAGTAAAATAAGGCAAAAATGAAATTAAGGCATAAATTTTGAAAGAAGTTACTAAAACACCTATTTTTAGATATTGTCATTATTTAATGATGAACCCTGAAGAATCCATAGACACATTAGAAATAAAAGGAGGTGCCCATCAATGGTGGATTGGATAAAGAAAATGTAGTACACATACACTATGGAATCCTAGGAAGCCAAAAAAAAAAAACCAAAATCGTGTCCTATGTAACAAAATGGATGCACCTGGAGGCTGTTATAATAAGCAAAATAATGCTTGACAACAGAAAGTCAAGCACTGCATGCTTTTACTTATAAGTAGGAGCTAAACATTAGGTACTCATGGACACAAAGAAGGCAAAAATAGACATAGAAGACAAGTAGAGGTGGGAGGGAGGGAGTTGGGCAAGAGTTGAAAAACTAATTATTGGGTACTATGCTTACTACCTGAGTGACAGGATCAATTGTGCCCCAAGCCTCAGCATTGCACAATATACCCAGGTAAGAAGCCTGCACATGCACACCCTGAATATATAAAAAAAGAAAAGTTAAAATTATAAAACAAAAATTAAAAGGAAAGTTTAAAAAGTCAGTTGGACTTAGAAATAATATATAAAGTCAGTTGCATTTTTATATTTAAAGCAAGAAGTTAAATCTATTTTTGAATTGCATACTATTTACTGTAGTGTTTGAGTATATAGATTTCTTAGGAATTAATCTAACAAAATGTTAGCTGTTGTATGTATTCTAGGAGAGAGAGCTTGAGGTAAGGAAGAGGACTTTATTATCCAAGGAGAGGAAATCAAGAAACTAAGTGCCAAGAATGCTTGCCAAGAAGTAATAGATTTCCAGAACAATACATTGAAGAAAATGCTTAGAGAAGAGGTGGAAGATACTGTGAATCCTCCCAGTAGTGGACTGTCAGAGTTTGTGGTGTTGGGAAATGTTGAGAGAATGGGGAATGCATGAGGTATGTATGGATAATTATAGGGTTAAAGTGTGGAAAATGAAGATTGTCTTGGCCTTCTGGAAACTTCTCTGGTGACTTAAATGATTTTGTTTAAAAGGTATAATGAAACTATTGGTAAATTCCAGTCACTGCTGTGTACATTGTGCGTAGGAGGAGTAGGTTTCTGACTTACCCTTTACCCATATGATATGAGTTGAAAGCCTTAGTCTTGGTTCAAGCACTAGATTCACTCTTGCTTCCAGAGAAAGGGCAAACTTATTTTTAGTGTGTTTTCTTAAACCCTATTGTGTATAATTAAGTCTTTAGAGAGAGATGCATATTACCTTGAGCAACAATACTTCACCTTTATCACTTCTGTTATCTTTCTTTGAAATTCTTTTTTTTAATTATTATTATACTTTAAGTTCTGGAGTACATGTGAAGAATGTGCAGGTTTGTTACATAGGTATACATGTGCCATGGTGGTTTGCTGCACCTATCAACCCATCATCTACATTAGATATTTCTCCTAATGCTATCCCTCCCCTAGCCCCAACCCACAGACAGGCCCTGGTGTGTGATATTCCCCTCCCTGTGCCCATGCGTTCTCATTGTTCAAGTCCCATTTACGAGTGAGAACATGCAATGTTTGGTTTTCTGTTCTTGTGTTAGTTTGCTGAGAATGATGGTTTGTGTTTTCTATAGTACATAAATAATATTTTAAAATACAAAATTATACACTATCATTGTAGGAGCTGTCATTGCTATAGTATTCTAGATAATTATTCCTATAGCTCTGTAAGATTTTAGTGTTTTTATCTTCAGAAAGTTCATGTTATTTTGTAAATCAGTCTGTTTTCCTGAATTAGACAATCCCCATCTACATTACACAAATTCACACTCACATGTACTGATTTTTTTCTATGTATTTTTAAATTTTCTTAAAGTGTATTGTTATTATATTTAGGAGACTATTGAATTTTGTATATCATTTTATGTCTCAGTAATATGAGTGTATTTTATTCTGGGTATCTCTCTCTTAATTTTACTCTATTTTACCAGAAGGTATTTTGAGGTTTCAAAATCATGATAATTGTCTTCTATTCAAATAGTTTTATAGGTGTTTCATTGCATTGATCAGAATAATGCTGCTTAACAATGATGATATCTTGATATTCCTCATTTATCAGAAGTCAGAAAAAATAATCTGCCTGATTAGTCAAGGTTCAGAATCTGTATTGATTTTCTTCATTAAGGATCCTAGATCTGATGCAGCAGATGCAATTGGATTTTCCACCTGAAAAAAGCTATTATCCACTGTCATTCTCCAAAACCTATCAGTTTCTGTCCTTGCTAAACTGAAGAATTGGAGAGGCCACTGATTGAAATTGAAACTCTGCATCTGTCAAGGTTTTCTGTTAGAAAAAAACTTTTCAAATTCCTAGGGTATGCGGTGTTGATACTGATTTACTATTTTTGTTTGGTGGAAACACAAGTATCTTCCACTTGACAGTTCTTACCATAAAAGAGTCTTTTCTCTGTGAGATAGAAACCTACTGTGAGGATTTTTGCCAGTTGCTGGCCTATCATTTCTTATTAAACTTTCAAGAAGTGGGGGCATGCTAATTGGCTGTATTTTCAGACCTGCCTTCCCCCAACCCTGAGGACATTGTGAAGTAAAATTTGGCCATTTCTCTCTCTGTCTTTCTCTCTCTCTCTCCCCACCACAGCATGTGTGTTTGTCTCTGTTTCCCCCTCTCTTTTTTTCTAATATGAAATAACAGGATATAATATGCAAATAATGTACAGTTGAAATCAAAAGACTATATATTCTACAGATTCTAATTTCAGGAAAGATGTCCAAGGGTTAAAAAATCGAAATAAAAATTTTAAGGTAATTAAATAGAGAATTGTAAATATTTTAAAAGTGGATGCAGTAGATGTAAAATTTGCTTTTGCAAGTTCTTCTTTTCAGTGATCTAAAAAGGACCGAAGGAGAAAAAGAAAGTTAGAATAATACAAATTAGACAGAAGATAAGGGTAACATACTGTCTACCCTGTCCCTCCTTGAGTGATCCTTGGATGAGAAAAGTACATGCAAGAACATCTTTTTATAGGTTTGGGTGTAAGAATGAATATTAGGAACTTTCACACACTTCTACTCCTAAATGTGATGAAAGGTAAAATTTGCAGGTATGTCCAATATTTATTTCTGTGTAGGAAGGACACAAAGAAATATCCAGGTGTCATGATTTAGCCCCATCAAGGAATATGACAAAACAGAAATTCTCGTTCTTCATTGATCTGTCCAAGTCACATAATATAAAGTGCTGCTGAAGATGAATCAATTTGACAAGACCCGAAGAGGCCCTTCCCATTGAAATGGTAGCACCTTATTGTATATGGGGCTGGGAGGCGCATGGAAGAATGGAATAACCATTTCAGACAAGTAGACTCATGAAGAAAACCTGCCTGGATAAATATCCCAGAGTGGAACAGCTGAATCAAATGTATGCTTATGTTTTTAAGAAAGTGAAAAATCATTTTTTCCAAAGTTATTTTATCATTTTAAGTTTCCAACAGCAGAGTTTTAGTTTCTCCCTATCTTTGCCAATACTTGGGTGATCCGTCTTTTTTGACTTTTAACATTATAATAAATAAGTAGTAGTTTCCCATTGTATATTTATTTTGCTTTTACCTGCTGAATAATATTGATTATCTTACTATGTTTATTGCCATCCTTATAGCATCCATTCTTTGCTAAAATGTCTGGCTTTATTCATTGTGTCACTTATTTCCCTACTATTGAGTTCTGGCAGTTCTTTCTATATTCTAGATATGCCCTTTATCAAATATATAAAATGCAAATAATTTCTCCTTTAGCTTCTTAGTTAACAGACTTTTTTGAAGGGTAAATTTTGGTTAAAATGGTTTTCTAATTATCAATTTGTTCTTTTATAGGTCATATTTCAGGAGTCATATCTAAGAAATATTTGCCTAATGTAAGATTCTAATTTTTTTCTCAATTTTCTATCAGAAGAATTATCTTTGTAGGTTTCACATTTAGATTTACAATTCTCTCCGAATTATTGAGTAGTACAAAGTATAATGTGATTCAGTTTATTTGCATAAAGATGCTATGAGGCTATTATCCATTGTTAAGTTTTTGCGTGATCTGAAGTTCCACATGGAAGCATTTTAAGTCAATTTAAGAATACAATTGACCCTTGAATAACCAGGGATTAGGGGAATTCATCCCCTAGGCAGTCAAAAATCCATGCATAACTTTAAACTTTCCCAAAACTCAAGGACTAGTGGCTGTCTGTTGGAGTCCTTAACAATAACATAACCAGTAGATTAACACATATTTTGTATGTGATATGCATTATATACCATATTCTTACAATAACGTAAGGTAGATAAAAGAAAATGAGAAAAATCACAGGAAAGAAAAAACATATTTACTATTCATTAAGTGGAAATTGATCATCATAAATGTCTTCACCCTTTGCATCTTCACATTGAATAGGCTGAGGAGAAGGAAGAAGAGAATTACCAAATCCTTAGGGTTATCAAAGGTGAAAGAGGTGGAGAAGATGGAAGGGGAGGCAGGTCACCAGATGCATTAACACTGGATATTATTATATTTTCTTGATAAATTGATATATTTATCATTATGAAATATCATTTATTATCTTTGGTAATATTATGTGTTCTGTAATCTTTGTCTGTTGATAGGGCCAGTCCAGTTTCATTTTCAGTAGTGTTAACAAAATGTAACTTTCCCTGTCTCTTTACTTTTCACCTAATGTGTGTGTTTATATTTGATAACTGCACAATACTTAATGAGAATCCTTTGCCTTTCCCTCTCTTGTAGAAATTTCCTCTCCAGCATTCTGTTTTGAATGCCCTTGTCACCTTTTCCTCCCTACTTTCTCACCTCTGTCTCTTTTTCTCAGTTACTCTATTGGGCTAAACTGAGGCTCCTGCTTGCTGCACCACGTTCTGGAAGGTCTCTTATCAAGAAGATGGGAAAATCATTCGGTTTATATTGTTTGTTTCCTGTCTCTCAGAGATGACTATATTTTTTTTGCTTGATGTCCAGTGTCTTGAAAAGCTGTGTTTAGTCTGTTTTCTCTAAATTTTAGGTTTTTTTTTTTTTTTTGAGGTTGAAATGTAAATACAGTTCATGTTTCTACATTGGTTAGCAAGCAAAAGAGGCTTGAGACCCAATGCAATAGAAGCAATATTATGACATTGGGTTTTTGAGAAAAGAAAATGTTTTAATTTCAACTCAACTCACAAGGAGACAAGAGTCAAGCTTAAATCTGTCTCCCTGTACTGGTTTCAAGACAGAATTTTTATTTAAAAAAAAAAAAAATTCAGGGAGTGGACTCTGAAACTAGTAAGTGATTTGTGGAAGGAAAGGGGAGGTCTGGAAAGTCCTTGGACATCAACAGTTATCTCTTCATGTCTCCTCATGGGTTTCATTCTCATGTGCAGACTTATGGGGAATTAGTACAAAACATGAAGTGGAAATTCTGGCAGTAATGTCAGCAAGCTCATTCTGTGAAAATTCTAGTTGGCCAAAATCTAGTTGACTAAAATGTAGTTGACTAAAATCTAATAGACAAAATCTAGTTGACTAAAATTCTAGTTGACTAAAATATTTCAGAAGATTTTAGTCAGTTTTGTTTTCTTATAAGCAGAGAGAGTTTCAGCATTTCAGCAAGTTGTTTCTTTTATCTGTACTCTGAAGACTCAATAATTTCTGTTAGGTTTATTTAACTTTTGGGGGCATGGTTTCACATCTTGCTTAGAAGTGTGTTTATAATCTTCTATTCCTCTATTTCTTCTTCTTTTCCTATCTTCTATTGTTTTGAATAAGTATAATTAGTAAGAAATTTTAAGTATTCTATGTAAAAGTTTTTGTTATTCATTTTGGCACTATTTCTTGTAGTAGTTCTAGGATAAATTATTCATCTTTTATTCATCAGAGTAAATATTTTACAACTTTAAAAATGAGAAATTTATCTCAGTATAGTTCTAAAGAGCTGTGTGATATAACTGTCATAACTCATGTCTACAGTATCTAAATAGTTCATAAACTCCTCAATACGATATAGTAATGTTTCATTTAAAGAAAAATGTTGATATAATTTGACTGTGTTCCTACCCAAATCTTATCTTGAATTGTAATAATCCCCATGTGTCAAGGGTGGGGCCAGGTAGAGATAATGGAACAGTATAGGTGTCCCCCTATACTGTTCTTGTGGTAGTGAATAAGTCTCACAAGATCTGATAGTTTTATAAATGGAAGTTCCCCTGCCCAAGCTCTCTTGCCTGCTGCCATGTAAGATGTGTCTTTGCTTTTAATTCACCTTCCACTATGATTGTGAGGACTCCTTGGCTATTTGTAACTGTGAGTCAATTAAACATCTTTTCTTTACACATTACCCAGCCTCAGGTATGTCTTTTTAGCAGCATGAGAACAGACTAATACAGTAAGCTGATATCAGGTAGTGGGTGCTGCTATAAAGCTCGCCAAAAATGTGGAAGCAACTTTGAAACTGGATAACAAACAGAAGTTGGAACTGTTTGGAGGGCTCAGAAGACATTAAAATGTCGGAAAATTTGGAATGTCCTAGAGACCTGGAAGCCTCAGAAGACAGAAATATGTGGCAAAGTTTGGAACTTCCTCAAGACTTTTTGAATGGCTTTGTCTGAAATGCTGATAGTGACAATAAGGTCCAGGCTGAGGTGGTCTCAGGTGGAGATGAGGAATTTCTTGGGGACTGGAGTAAAGGTTACTCTTGCTATGTAAATAATTGGTGGCATTTTGTCCCTGCTCTAGAGATCTCTGGAACTTTGAACTTGAGATAGATGATTTAGGGTATCTGGTGGAAACATTTCTAAGCAGCAAAGTGTTCAAGGAGAAGCAGAGCATAAAACTTTGGAAAATTTGCAGCCTGATGATACAATAGAAAAGAAAAACTCATTTACTGGGAAGAAATTCAAACCCACTGCAGAAATCTGCATTAGTAATGAGGAGCCCAATATTAATCACCAAGACAATGGGGAAATGTCTCCAATGCATGTCAGAGATCTTTGAGACAGCCCCTCTCATCACAGGCCCAGAGGTCTAGGAGGAAAAAGTGGTTTCATGGCCAGGCCCAGGGACCCCTGCTATATGCAGTTTAGGGACCCGGTGACCTGTGTTCCAGCTGCTCCAGGCATGGTGAAAAGGAGACAATGTACAACTCAGGCCATGGCTTCAGAAGGTGCAAGCCCCAAGCCTTGGCAACTTCCATGTGGTGTTGAGCCTGCAGGTGCCGAGAAATCAGGATTTGAGGTTTGAGAATCTCCACCTAGATTTCAGAGGATGTATGCAAATACCTGGATGTCCAGGCAGAATTTTGCTGCAGAGGCGAGGCCCTCATGGA
Organism: Trachypithecus francoisi; assembly: GCF_009764315.1. NCBI lineage: Eukaryota > Metazoa > Chordata > Mammalia > Primates > Cercopithecidae > Trachypithecus > Trachypithecus francoisi. The sequence goes on from NW_022681454.1 coordinate 112,486,799, forward strand.
GAACCTCAGCTAGGTGAGTGAGGATGGGACATGTGGGGTTGGAGCCCCCACATAGAGGTCTCACTAGGATACATCCTAGTGGAGCTATGAGAAGAGGGCCACCATCCTCCAGACCCTAGAATGGTAGATCCAACAACAGCTTGCATTGTGCACATGGAAAAGTCATAGACACTCAATGCCAGCCTGTGAAAGCAGCCAGGAGTAGGGCTGTATCATGCAAAGCCATAGGGGCAGAGCTGCTCAAGGCTGTGGGAGCCCACCTCTTGCATGAGTGTGTCTTGGACATGAGACATAGAGTCAAAGGAGATCATTTTGGAACTTTAAGGTTTAATGACTTCCTTATTGGATTTCAGACTTGCACGAGGTCTACATGTAGCCCCTTTGTCTTGGCAGATTTCTCCCATTTGGAATGACTGTATTTACCCAATGCTTGTAGTCTCCTTGCATCTAGGAAGTAACTAATTGCTTTTGATTTTACAGACTTGTAGGTGGAAGGGATATGACTTGTCTCAGATGAGATTTTGAACTATGGACTTTTAAGTTAATGCTGAAATGAGTTAATACTTTGAGGGACAGTTGGGAAGGCAAGATTGGTCTTGAAATGTGAGGACATTAGATTTGGGAGGGGACAAAGGTAGAATAATTAAGTTTGGCTCTGTGTGCCCAGCCAAATCTCACCTTCAATTGTAACAATCCCCATGTGTCAAGAGTGAGGCCAGGTGGAGATAACTGAATCACAGGAACAGTTTTCCCAATACTGTTCTCATGGTAGTGAATAAGTCTCCTGAGATCTGATGGTTTTATACATGGGAGTTCCCCTGCACAAGCTGTCTTGCCTACTGCAATGTAAGGCGTGTGATTGTGAGGCCTCCCCAGCCATGTGAAATTGTGAGTCCATTAAACCTCGTCTCTTTATAAATTACTCAGTCTCAGGTATGCCTTTGTTAGCTGTGTGAAACAGGCTAATACAAATATGTTTGAAAAATAATAAAAGGAGAGCCTATTTATTCTATTATAGTTTACATTTTCTTATCATTCTTTGTGTTTTTCATTCATTTCTAAAGATCTAAAATTCATCTTTTGTCTTTTCAAATTTCATAATGAAATTTTATTTCATCATCGAGTTCTTGCTTTTGAATTTCATTTAACACTGTTTCCATGATGAATAAGTCTTCAAGATTTTATTTATAGGCAAATCATATCATTTTCTTTCTATTTTATAGAATGATCTAAATGGAAAGAGATTTATATGTTAACTTATTTTTCTTTCAGAATTTAGTGATATCTTCCCATTGCCTTCTGTTCAAATATTTTGATATATGTGACCTGAGACATATTTTATGTCATTGTTACTTTATATTTAATGTAATATGATTCTATGCTTTCAATATTTTCTTTTTTTAAATCAGTTTGCTATTATGCATTTACATTGTTTTTGTTGGTTTGTTTTTTCTATTTCTTTATATTTATTTGGCTTTAGATTTGCTTATCTATTTCTTTATTTCTACTTACCTGCTTTTGAATTTTCTGGGCTTCCTGTATATGACAGTTAATATTTTTCACCAAATTTAGAAACTTTGTGTTTTTTTAAATCTTATTTTCTTTTTTCTTATCTTTATACCTTCAATGACACATGTATTAGATGTTTAATAGTTTCAAATCTTAGTGATGCTCTTTTATTTATATTTTTTGCATACATTCTTCATATTGGTTATCTATGGATTATATAGACTCATAGAACCTACCATTATAGAGCTAAATACTTACCCATTCATCTGCTATCACCTATCTAATGTTAAGCATATCCATTGTAATTTTTTCAGATACTGTATAATTTTGTTCTAGAATTTACATTTGATAAATTTTTATAGTTTTTATTTGCTTAGTGAAGTTATTCAACTGTTAATTCGTTGTAATTATATTTTTCTTTAATTTTTAACTGTTAATTCTAAATCATATACTGACTCAAGGTCAGTTTTTATTGACTGTCTTTATGGTAATTATGGCTTAATGTTTCCTCTCATATCTAATATTTTTGCACATTCAAATAAACTTTCAACCAGTCATTATGAATTATAGATTTAAGAAACTTTTGATTCCATTATTTTATTCTGGAGAGTGGTGATTTTTTATCTACCTGACAGTTACCTTGACTGTCATCTTCTCTGTGGTGGGTAGCAGCTAAAATCTTTTTTCAGTTGTTTTCTAGGTTTTGGTCTTCTGGCTTTTCCTTTTTCTGGTATTCTCTCCCATCTATGTGGGACATTTCCCACATGAGCAGCTTTGGAAATGCGTAATTTTGTTATTAATAAACAACATCATTGCTTTTTGCTGGATTTCCATTTTGTCTACAGTGTGTAAATCGGCATTTTTCTTTAGGCAAAAAATCATATAAATGTAAATTTTCCATAGTATACATTCATTCCTTAGAGATTTATTCATATCTAAAATTTCTTTCCCTTTTAATTGCTTTAGAATGTCTTCAGGTATCTGGATTTTTTTAAATGTATTTTGTTTAGAGTTTGTGATTGTTATCTGGGTATCTGAAAGCAGAACCCTAAGTTCTGCCTTTTTGTTACAGATGTTAAGTCATTACAGTGTTTTTATCTCCTCTATGATTTAAAAAAGAAGCATCCTCAATGATTTCAGACTAAACTGTGTTATTATGTAAACAAACACAGAATAGGAGTAAACTATTGTTATTAAAATTAATGAAGCACACCTTCAAAGTGATTACCTAAATCAGTCTAAATTAAATGTCCTGGATACTTATATTAATCATTAACATAAAATCAAAACTTTAATGAAGAAATACACTTTACATTTTATTTTGTTTGCATAAAACAAATGACTCCTTTGAGTTTGGAAATCTTAGAATAGTTACTAATGTTGTGATAAACATTGCCAGTTTCTGTAAATGTGTAATGACTATTAGTTTATTTCATATAAAATTTGAAGTACTCATGGGCTATTAAAAAATTCTTAACATTTATGCAAACATAAGATAAATGACTTACTTTATGTTTAACATTTCCCCAGAAGGAAAAAAGAGTGTTGAAGAATGATAGAAAAAAATGGCAATGCTCACAGATCTTTGGCTGTCTCAGAGCAATGCACCGAATATCCATGATTTATGTCTATTATTATCCTCAAACGATATTTCCTGCTATAAAAAAAAAAAAAAGAAAATCCCTCATTTAATGGTGACCTATTTTACTACTCCTTCAATTTCTCTGTTCCTAAGCAACCAAAAGACCCTAGGAAAAAAGATTTGTAACACTTTTACATATATCATACACAGTAATATTCCCCAAATGTGCTCTATCTATCCAATAAAAAAATAATGTTTTTGTGTTTGTATTTTCTAGGATTTACAGGATTGCCAAAATGCTGGACAACAAAGTTTTCTATCACAACATATTTTGCAGACATTATTATTTGAGGAGAAATTTGTTCATGTAGAAGCCAAATTATTCAATTCTTTAAATCTTTTTAAAGGGAACCTGTACCGTGACAATTTAAACTGCCATTATCTCTTTCCTAACATCAAGTAGTAGGGACACCCATGGTTTAAAGTCCTTCTGCACTATTTCCTGTACCTCCCTAATTCAGCTTTCTTTTCGTTTTACACATGCTACTTACTTATTTTCTACTCATATCTTGTTAATATTGTCCTCACCCCTTTGAAAAACATATAAAAACCTGTAGCTTTTCCAGCAACCATGGTCCTACTACCTAGTGGAAATCAGATCCAGTTCTTGCAGTTAGGATAAATTTTACATAGGACTTTATTACTCAATCCCCATCCAGTCTTACACCACACATCCCTTAAGCATATCGTCTGCAACAGTGTAATCTGTTATGAGTTCTATATGTGTTTTTTTTCTTTTCCTGATAAAATTAAGATGTAATTTTGCATCAGATTTTGAGCATTCAAAGAGAAAAAGCTATCACTGGAAATGTGAAGAGCAGATGCTAATAGTAGAGTGCTTATATCAGTTTTATTTTATTTTGTTTTTTAACATTTATAGGGGCACGGACAAAATCAGTTTCCTTGGTTAGTGTCAATATAATGTTCACCTCAGAATTTTCTGTTGAGATCTTTAACACTCAGAACTGTCTAACTAATAAGGTCTTTTGGCAGGAGTAGCAGCTTTTTGTTTTAGAAATCAAGGCAAAATTGGTGTATATTTTGCCTTGGTGATTGAAATGGAGGTGTCAGAAAACTAGACATTTTCATTTGACGGTGAAATTTAACAACACATTTTAGAGGTGTTTAAAAATGTATACTCATGATTTATTTTAGGAAATAATCAGCACTATTGGCATCACTGATTTTCTCTCCATTTCTGATTTTGCTCCATTGCAAAACCTATCCTAATCTCTGATCCCCATCCACTCCTATGCTATATTTTTAAAAAGAAGATAAATTTGTTAGAGTAGGTAGCTAGGCAGACGTGAGCTGGAGAGGTAACGGCTCCCCACCAGGAATGTCGGGCGACCATCAGGTGATGGTCAGGCAGTTGTTAAACTGTCTCGCTAAAATAACAATTGGTCACAGCTGGCACAGGGACCGTTTCTCAATAGATAGAAAACACCTGAAGCTGGTGATCAGCAGCTTCCTGATAAGATCTGAGGAATTGGGCAAGCAGGCTCAAGCATGTGCACTAAGAGGCAAAATGGTCGAGCTTATCTGGTATACAACCTTCCTCTAGGAACATCTGACTGGAAAGGGAGGAATACCTCAATGAACTTGCACACAACTTTAGTAAACACATTGTGCATGCAGTCCCTCCCAAGTGCTGGCAGGCCACTGTGCATGTGAACAGCCCACCACAAGGAAAAATCAAGGGAAAAGAGTTGCAAACTTCGGAGCCAAGCCAATGTGTAAAACCCCAAGTCAAGGGTCAGACGGGACACTTGGATTTCTCAAGTCACCTGCTTGGCCCTCTTCCAGGTATATTTTACTTCCTTTCATTTCTACTCTAAAATTTTTTGATAAGCTTTCACTCAGGCTCTAAAACTTGCCTCAGTCTCTCTCTCTGCCTTATACCCTTTGGCCAAATTCTTTCCTCTGAGAAGGCAGGAATCAAGTTGCTGCAGACCCGTATGGATTTGCTGCTTGTAACAAAAACATGCTGTCTCTCTTGGGAGACACATTATCACCAGGGAACTCTCATTCTTTACATCTAGGTATGGTCCAACTTTAACCTCCGATTTTACAATACGTGTAAGTAAGTCTTAAGGTTTTCAAATTTTCTGCAAACTCCTTGAGTCTTAAATCTTACATTTTCTCTGATTCAGGGTTTCTTTAATCTCAAATGTTGTATTTATACCACTCTAAAATAGTTAGGACAAAAGCTAGACTGCTATAATACGAAGATTCCCACAAATTCATTGGTCATTGAAGAAAAACTGTTTACGTCCCATGTGGTAGACTTGACATGAATGGACCAAGTCTATGTTTATCTTTATGTAATCACTCAAGGGTCCAAGTTTCTCTCATCCATGGCTTTGCCATCCTTTAGGGCATTGTTGTTGTCTGGGTGGTCAAAGAAGTGACACTGTCTAATCTAGATTCCTGATGAATAGATGGAGGAACAGAGGAAAGTAAATTAATGACCTTCTGTCCCAAGGTATCATTAGCACACAATACTTCTGTTCCATTCACTGGCAAAGTAAGTCTAAGAGCAAGGGAGACTAAGTAACAAAGTATACTGGAAATTTTTGTTCTCAGTAACTAAAATCTCAAGGAACAGGAAAACCAATTGTGTGTGTCTGTGTGTGTGTGTGCGCGCATGTGTGCACATGGATGTGTGTAATGCTAGTAGTGTCAGAGTCTGCCTTTCTGACAGGTCATAAAACATACGCATAGAACATATTTACCCTCTCCTGAAATGAGAAAAATAAAATCTCATATAGCTACTATATTTACCTTATTTCAAATATCTCCATAATGTACAAACTTTGCTATCAGTTTACATGTGGCTTCTCTTGACCTAAAAATGTATCACCAAATTTGAATATATAGTGGCTCCAAACTAGTTACTCTTTCCACTATATGGTATGCAGATAATTTTTATAAAAACAGTTAATCAAAAATGGGGATACTGGAAAGCAATTATGAGTTGATACCATCTATAAAATTCATCTGGATGGAAATTATGAAAGCTTCCTATCATGTAAAATAAATCTTTTCCTTTGCCTATCTAGTCACCCCTGGTTCTGCTGTTGGGTATAATTCCATTACTCCTTCTATTTTGTAAACGATTCCTTTGCTGTCTGTGAAAGTAAATAAGATATAATAATTTTAGTCTACTGTCTTCCATGGTATTTTTTAAAGTAGAAGTTGGAAAATATGCATTTTTCTCATAATCTTTAAGGTGCACTATGTTAGCCAGGCTTATGACTTCTTCAGCACAATTTCCAAAATTTAGCACACTTCTGTTCTGTTTGCTAGTAGTGGATGCAATGCTCAAGCTTACATTTTTGTTGTTGTTGTTTACTGTGTACCCATGTGTTTCTCCCTCATTTTAATGAAAGTTATCCTGAGCCATCTCAAACAACAGTTTGTTACATCCTTAATTTTATATTTGGCACCAGTGTACCTCCCATTTTTCTTGGCTTAGCAGTTTTAAGATACTTTCAAAGAGAAAGTCTTTGAGGAACAGTCACATATTCTGCTACTTTGGAAACAGAAACATTTAGGTTTCTGAAGCTATGGGACTCCAAATCTCTGAATTCTGTTTTCTCCTATCACTGTTTACTAACTTTGGCCACTTTGGGCTTGAGCTAAATTTTTTCTTTTGCTACTTTACTGAAGCAGTAAAAAACAAATAATAGCTCCTAACAGTCTAGTTCTTTCTAGACACTTTACCTAGAGCCACATGCCTGATGTGATAAGGTACCTATCTAGCCAGAATACATAGGAATTATACCGAATGTTTTTGCCACAGCTTAAGAAGTCTCAACAAGTCTAGAAGTCCCATTCCAGTTTGCAATATGTTGCTGCCAAATGCCTAGCAAGTTCCAAGTATTTATTTACATTTTTAGTTGTATCTCCTGACTTCTAAAATCAATATTACACTGAAGGAATAACTACTAATACAAAAAGTCCTGAAAATAAGTGTCTGAATTAACACAAATTTTATTTTTCTTTCATTCATCACTCCTAATTTAAGGCAACTGGATTTCTTTTATTTTGGGTTTCCAACACCATTTAGGGCAGGGTTTTCCAACTGATGGTCCATAGAACGCTGGGAGTTTCTGGGACATTTTCAAGAGATCTCAAGGTCCATATAATTTTCATAATAATAAAACCTTATTTGCATCTCTTCCGAGTTAATATTTGCTCCTAGACATTGTATTCTTAACCTCCATGCATTATAATTTTAAAAAAAGTTTTAAATGCCAAGTGTTTAGAATTGCCTTGATGACTCCATAAAAATTATTATTATTATTATTAAATTAGTATTATATCTTGGCTACTGGGTGCACATCTTTTAAAAATATATTTTGTGTGACAAAACGCTAATTACATGTGGAGAAATTCTGCTGAGTCGTGAAAAATGAGGTTGTCTCTAGGTAACGTAGCTAGCTGTGTGATTTTATTTTATTTTTTTATAGAACACCATTTTTACTTGAAAAACAATTGATATTACCAGTTTCCCATCGGGCTTGTAAGAAACTTGGAATTCCTCATTCTGTCCTAATCCAAAAAGCTAAGCAAACTAAAAAGTCTACTCTTCTTAGATCTCTAGAAAAGGTGAAGTCAAAGGGCAAACTCTTGCCTCCAAAATTAGAGAAAGATACAGGCCCAGTACAGAAGATTACAACTTACCACAGAGAAGAAACTTCTTAAGGTAGGGAAATAGGAACTGTAATTGACAAATTGCTGGAGGCAGAATGCAGAAAAAGTCTGAGAGATGAAAACTCCAGGGGAACCCAGTCACAGTGAGGCCTCTACTTTTTTGTGAGTTTTAACTCCTGGATCTTGACAGATTCTCAGAGTGAATATCAAGGAAAGAAAAAAAAAAAAAATCCCTTCATGCATCCAGTAGAGGGAGGGAAAAAGGAACCATTTTGATGTCAACCAGAGCATTCTGTTTTTCTTAACAAAGTCTGTCCTCAGGAGAACCTAAATATCCAGAGCCTAACCTGCTGGGAATTTATCAGAGTCTAACTCACCTGAGGGGAGGATAATACTCGACTCCATATCCCTCTGGGCACCTAAGGGGTAGAAGCAAACAACATAAAAAACTGAGGAACATTTGTGAAGTTCACAGTGTTATAGGCTCGCTGTAGTCTAAGACCCAATCAATAGGACTATAGAACACTTCACCTTTCCCCTCACCTTACCACCACATTACTAAAGGTCTATTTACAGCAATTCTTTTTACCCAGTAGCTCACGTCTGTCTAACAGCAAAGAAGTACAATGCATACTAAAAGACAAAAAAGACAAAGAAACAGAGCAAGCATCAGAACAAGATATGACATATTAGAATAATCAGATACAGAATTTGAAATAAGTATGATTAATATGCTAAGGGATCTAATAAATAAAGCAGACAGCATGCAAGAACAGATGGGCAGTGTAAGCAGAGAAATGTGAAAGACATGCATGGACAAGATAGAGGAGCATTTCACTGCCCTACACACACACAGGCAGGGGATGAAGTCTAAAACACACTTCAGGATGAACTCCTGCACCTTAGACATCAAGGAGTTTTTCTCATTTTGGCATAAGGAATAGCATTTTCTGATGACCACATATGGCTCTATTTTAACTGCGATTAGAAACCCCAGAAGAGTTTTCTTTTTGTTATATACACATTTTTTTTTAAAGTAAATGCAGTATGTAAACACTCAGGATTGAACTCAACCTTCTGGAGCCAGCTCCTCTAGGGTAAGGGAGGAAATGTTTTTGTTGTTGTTTTGTGGATTTTGTTTTAGTTTTTAATCACCAGGCAGGTTACATTCACATGCCATTGGAATGACAACAGGCCCCTACATAGTGATATGACTATAGAATGTAGAACTGGCTCCTGAGAATACAAATAGGTTATCTTGCTTTTCATTGGCCATGACTTGGCATGCCTTTTCCCTACCCTTACTCAAGCAGGTCTGTAGTTAAAAAAAAAAAAGGTAGCAAAAATCTCAGAATTAGTACTTCTCAATTCTTTTGGATAAAAGGAATCTTTCTTTGGATTATACTGAGGGCCCATACCCCAGAAGTATCATTCTAACTAGATTATATAAAGAAAGTGAGAGCAGGAGAAAAAAATGGCCACATAAAGATCAGAGACACTCATTCCTATCTGCAGCTGCAAATTAAAATCCCTGTAGATGTGGTCAGCGTGATATGTAATAGGGTAAAACTACAAAGGAACAGTATGAGCAACTAAGGTCTTCCTTGGGATAGTAGCTTGTCTGCTTGCTTTCACTCCTTGTCTATGCCCTTGGCAGTTAAAGCTCATATGGCTTCATACATGGCCTCCTCATTTCCTGGGTACTGCATATGTTTGAAGGACTTGACGTTCTTCTACCAATTCAATTCATAAACAATAAGAATACTAGTCTGCAGACTAAGCTCTATGGTAGCTTCTTCAGAGCATCCTCCTGATGCTTGACAATTACCTGAAGGCTGTTCCATGGACCGCAACCAGTGTCCAGTTCCCTTTCTTAATCTGAGGAACTATTACTTCTATCCAAAAGGGCAGAACTCTGGCAGTAATGTCCCTCAGACTTTAACAGGGTACTACCTGATCTTCAGTGAGGTCTTCATGTCTGCAATCCTCGTTGATGTTGGTGGGCTTATCGGAGGTGGTAGGATATCATACGAGCACCTCCAGCTCTTTATTTGGATCTCATCCCACTTGACAGCAGTTTCTACTTTATTGACATTAGGCCCCCTAAGTGCCACTCACCAAAGTACAAAATCCTTAGTACTGGCAGCCACATTCGATCAATGGCATCTAGCACTGTGCAGAGTATTGGAATTGCTCTCTTCTGCACTGAGGTGAGGCAGATGTCAAAGTCATGTCCAGAATCTCCCTGTATATGCCTGCCATGCTTCCCTTCCTTGTGTTCCTCAGGCTTCATATCAGAGTTGTACTGCCTTTTACAATGGCTCTGCAGATTCTAGGCATTCTCCTGTACAAGGTCAGCGGTGGGTTCAGAATACTGTGCAGACTCTGGGAATGACTTTTTAGATCCAACACCAAAGTCATGATCCCTATAAGAAAGAGTTTATAAGTTGGACATGATTAAAATTAAATTCTCAGCTCTGTGAAGGGCACTATTAGGAAAATGAAGAGACATATCATAAGTATTTTCAAAAGACATGTAACAAAGGACTGTTATCCAAAATATACGAAGAACTACTAAGACTCAAAAATAAGAAAACAATCTTAAAAATGGGCCAAACACCTTAACAGACACCTCACCAAAAAAGACATATAGATGGCAAATGAGCATATGAAAAGATGCTCCACATTATATGTCAAAAGAGAAATGTAAATTAAAGAAACAGTAAGATGCCACTACATACCTATTAGAATGGCTGAAATCAAGAACACTGACCCAGAAAATCCCAGCGAGGATGCAGAGAAATAGATGCTCTCATTCGCTGTTTGTAAAAATGCAAAAAAAAAAAAAAAAAAAAAAAAAAAAAAAAATACAGCCACTTTAAAAGACAATTTGAGAATTTTTTTTTTTGTAAAAAAAAAAAAAAACAACCTAAAACTAAACTAAACTAAACATAGGCCAGGGGCTGTGGTTTATGCCTGTAATCCTAGAACTTGAGAAGTTCAAGGCAGGTGGATAGCTTGAGCTCAGGACTTTCTGAGACCAGCCTGGGCAACATAGTGAAACCCCATCTCTACTACAAATACAAAAATTAGGTGGGCGTTGTATGATATTATAATGTTGGATACCAGTCATGATACACTTATCCAAATCTGTAGAATATATAACACCAAGAATGAAACTTAATGTAAACCATGGAGTATGGGTGATAATGATACGTCAATGCAAGTTCATTAGTTGTAACACTGCACCATTCTGGTGGGGATGCTGGCAATGGGGTATGACATGCATATGTGAAGTTACGGTATAAATGAGAAACTCCTCTATCTTGTGTTCAATTTCAATGTACTCTAAAACTAATCTATTAAATAACAACAACCATCAACATATAAAGATAAGTGCAACTTGGTTATCTGATAAATATTTTTGAAAGTAATATTTTATAAAGAAAAATGATACTATTTTTTGCAAAGGATAAAATTGGAGCTTTCAAGAAAAATAATGAGGTTTGAAAAACTCATATCTGCTTCTGCAAATTTGGCAACCTTCCAAACACTTAAAGGCTTTTCTGATGAGACTGGTGGAGATATTAACAAATGTGAATAGTTGCAATTGTCTAAGAAAATGTGTGAAAATTTGAAGGTCCCTATTACCCACTAAGCCACAGTTTCTCAAAGAATAACTTGTAATGTATCTAAATAATATAAATATAAAGCTTAATGTAATGGAGTAGAAAAAGTTAAGTGGCATGATTTGTAATTACATATCGCAAATAATTTTTTTAAAAACTAGTACTTGTCAAGTTTTGATAGATTATCAAAAATATTCACAATGATCTGAAAAGACCATAAAGTCTTACTTTTTTTCCAACTACGTATTTGTGTGAGGTCAAATTGTTTTTCATATACTTTCATCAAAATAATATGCTGCTAGCAAGTTGAATAAAGAATCAGATATGAAAATTCAGCTGCCTTCTATGAAGTCAAACATTAATCAGATTTGAAAAATGTAAAATAGTGCTTCTCTTCTTACCAATTGTGTGTTTTGGAACATAAGTTTTCATCATAAAAATGTACAATTTATTTTAACATGTAATGAGCTCATTGATATTGCAGTGAATTAATAAGCTCATATTTTAAAATATTCTGTTTTTATTTCTAATATTTAAAATATTAGTAGGTATGATCCACATAAACATAAACTCTGCATCCGCTCAATAATTTTTAAGAACGAAAGAAACCAAAACATTGACAGAACTTGTGTCACTTGTATGGTTGAATCTAATTTACATATCTCCAGGCTATTGTTGTGAAGGGAAAATGGAGCATGGAATAAGCATGCATTTTATATTCAAGCTGGTGATTTCATCTGTTCACATCCTTTGGTAAGAACAGAGCCCTAGGCCGCCTCTGATATAGGCTATGTATTTTGGTTGAGCATCCAAATTCAGTTATAAAGATGTTATTATGAGGGATTTTTATGGACAGCTTATCACTATCACACTCTTTGCCATAGCCTGACACAATAGAAAAATAACAATTTGAGTTCCCTGATTAGATTCTATTCACCATTCACACAAAGTGTTAGTAGATAAAGTGGCTATTTTTTTTTTTTTATTCCATAGGAGAAGTAGAAGATAGTTGTGGAAAACTGCAAACATAACCTAAGATTAGATATTTATCGTCTCCAAACTTCCTTATTGGCTGCCCAGTCAGCAGACTCTATCAACTCTTGACCCCTTGCTTTTCAGTACCTGGTCTCATTGACTTCTTGCTTTCTTTGATAAATGTGAAGATTAATTTTGTGTGTTAATTTGGTTGTGTCATAGTTCCCTGTTCCCTGAGTTCCCTGAGTCTCCCATTTTATTGAACTATGTATTTCCAACGCCTCTGCAATCATATGAAGACAATACGTTAAAGTCTCTCTCTCTCTCTCTCTCTCTCTCTCTCTCTCTCTCTCTCTCTCTCTCTGTCTCTCTCTCTCTCTCCACACACACTCACATATCCTGCTGGTGCTGTTTCTCTGGAGAACCCTAACTAGTGCAATCAGTGACCACTTTTTGATCCCTCCATCCAGCTTCAATTCAAGTTCTTTCCTCACTCTTCTCTATAACAATTTGATTACCTCTCCTCTTACTCTCAAATGGTAGAGTAAACTCTTCAATATGTTTAATAAACACTGGATTCCCCTTCATAGGATCCACTTGGAGGAAAACCTGGGTTATAGAAAAGAAGTTATGGCAAATTTTTACACCTGCGGGCTTTGCCCTGAGTTTAAAAGTTACTGAAAGCATAATATTTTTGGAGTCATGATTTACAAATAATTGGGACAAACCTACAATTATAAAATTCTATGTCGCCTGATGAAAATTTAGACATTTATTTTAAAGGGGCTACAAATCTAAAATTTTGAAGGTTTTCAAAGAACTTTAAAAATCATATAGAATAGTTATATGTGAAACTTTCATCTGTGACTTTCAAATACTTAACCAAAAATACGCTACAGATCATTATTTATTCTTATATTATCATGAACATGTTATGCAAAATATGCTAATGACATTGTCTTGTATTTTCATTCATTAATTTGTGTGATGTTAATATCGAGTTCAATTGGACTGGATTAAAGGATACAAAGCATTGTTCCTTGCTGTGTTTGTGAGGGTGTTGCCAAAGGAGATTAACATTTGAGCCAGTAGACTGGCAGAGGCAGACCTACCCTCAACCTGGGTGGGCACCATCTTTTTTTGTTGGTTTGCTTGTTTGTTTTTTGAGACGGAGTCTCGCTCTGTCGCCCAGGCTGAAGTGCAGTGGTGCAACCACGGCTCACTGCAACCTATGCTTCCCGGGTTCAAGCGATTCTCTTGCCTCAGCCTCCCGAGTAGCTGGGATTACAGGCGCTTGCCACCACGCCCTGCTAAGTTTTGTAATTTTAGTAGAGACAGGGTTTCGCCATGTTGGCCAGGTTGGTCTTAAACCCCTGACCTCGTGATGAGCCGGCCTCGGCCTCCCAAACTGCTGGGATTACAGACGTGACCCACCGCGCCCGGCCTACACCATCTTAATCATTGACCAGTGCAGCTGGATAAAGCAGGATAAAGCAGCAGGAGAAGATGGTAGAGCAGACTGGCTGAGTCTTACAGCCTTCAATTTTCTCCTGTGTTGGATGCTTTCTGCCTTGGAACATCAGACTCCAAGTTCTCCAGCTTTTGGATTCTTGGATTTACACCAGTGGTTTGCCAGGGGCTCTGGGACCTTTGACCACAGACTGAAGGCTACACTGTCAGCTTCCCTACTTTTGAGGTTTTGCGACTTGAACTGATTTACCACTTTCTTTCTTGCTACTCAACTTGCAGACGGCCTATCCTGGGACTTTACCTTTGATCCTTAATAAACTCCTTTTTGTGTATATACATATATCCTGTTAGTTCTGCGCTCTAGAGAACCCTAATACACTTTGGAATTCTCATTGTGTGTGTGTGTGTGTGTGTGTGTGTGTGTGTGTAGTGTCTTTATTCTCTATCAATCTTTTCACATATTTTTCTCTCTTCTCCCAGAATCCCCTTCATATACTAATAAATGAATGAAATATACGGTATTTACTGAACTTACTGTTAAAGCTTCGCATTTATTTTTAACCATATATATATATTTTTCAAAAAGACAAAATAATATATATATATATATATATATATTTTACTTTTTTTAGATGACTATACTTTTTTGGTGTGGATTTTCTCTCCCCGTTCCTCCTCCTCATACCACTTCCTATGCATAGTTTGTGTGTGTTTGTGCATATGGATATGTATGCATTTTTATAGCAATATAGTGGATGTTATATTACATTACCAGTATTTTTCTAATTGATATATTTTTAAAAAATCGTATTGTATCTACTCTGTTAAAAATATGAATATGCTCAAATGAGGATTTATTTTACAAAAGATTCTTCACAAATACTGTCATTAACACATTTGAATATATTCAGCAATCTTTTGAGCACACTTGAAAAGCAAATTTGCACTGGGCTGGTATTTAATACTCCTGATAAAAATAAAATCTAATCACTTCCCGAATGTCTCTAATATAATAAAATTCACTTTTCTCAGACTGCCATTTTATTTTATTTGCATAAAATACAGATTTTAAAATAAACAATATCACCTTTTATTCAATGAAAATCCTCATCTCGGCCGGGCGCGGTGGCTCAAGCCTGTGATCCCAGCACTTTGGGAGGCCGAGACCGGCGGATCACGAGGTCAGGAGATCGAGACCATCCTGGCTAACACAGTGAAACCCCGTCTCTACTAAAAATACAAAAAACTAGCCGGGCGAGGTGGCGGGCGCCTGTAGTCCCAGCTACTCGGGAGGCTGAGGCAGGAGAATGGCGTAAACCCGGGAGGCGGAGCTTGCAGTGAGCTGAGATCCGGCCACTGCACTCCAGCCCGGGTGACAGAGCGAGACTCCGTCTCAAAAAAAAAAAAAAAAAAGAAAGAAAGAAAATCCTCATCTCAGATTGAATATGAAAAGTGCCAAGTGAAGAAACATATGCTCATCAATCAGTACTCCTATAGATTTTAAACACAATCTTTTCAACAGTTGTTGAGTTAAAAAGTCCAATTGCAGGTTGATGTAAAAACACCCCAAGACAAGAAATACATCTATCTCTTTTCTTGTTGTCATTTCATCTTTTAGTTTCAACTAAAAATTATGCTATAAATTCACATATCCATATTTGAGTACCATTGGTGATTATTATTGGATATTTCAAATTCACCCGTCTTTTGTCTGATTCATATTTGAAAGATATGTAATTAGTTTTGCTATAGTAAAGGTTACTTTTAAGTATTAAATTTATCTTTTGATTTTACATGGTGTATTTTAAGAAATTTTCATGATTTATATTCATATAAATTTCTATTTTTTGTGTGATTACATTATTACATTTATCACTTCTATATCCAAAATACATTCTGAACCAGGTGCTCCTTTTTCTCAAGTCTTCATATTTCTATTTTCTAAAGAATAAATCCATTTTCTTTTAGTTTTATCAAGTTATCACTGTGTGTCTTTCTGATAGAGTATGATTTATTTTGAAATTACTTGTTTATGTGATATGTAATATTCTGCATGTTTTATCACATTTTCCCAGTTATGTTTAAGACATTTGTTTTCCATAGTTTAACATGTAACTAACTCCTGAAATTCATTTACACAATTTTACTTAACTTGTCTCTTTACACATTTTTCTGTGCTTATATTGTATTGTGATTAAATCAGTTGATCCTTGTTTCTTATTAAGACTTTGAAGGATTTCAGTTTGGGATTTAATCTTAATATAGTGCAAAGAGAGGATATAAATTTGCTTTTCTTGACTTCTCCTCCAAATACATAATTCGTAATTTGAAAATACGTAAGTACTGTTGGATATTTTTACGTAGTCTACATATTTTTATTTCAACTCAATTTCTGAAATAATCAGCATCGATCACTTTTTAATCATTTTCTAAATTTGCATTTTTTATTTTTTAATTTTTATGGGTACATAGGTGTATATATTTATGGGATACCTAAGATATTTTGGTAAAGGCATGCATGCATAATATTCACATTATGAAAAATTGGATAGTCATCCCATAAGCATTTTAGCTTTGTGTTAAAACAACTCGATTATACTCTTTTAGTTATTTTTAAATGTACTACAATGTTTTCAATGTCAATTGAGCAAAGTCATCTGTATTTATCTATACCTGACTTAAACTGAGCTGATTTGCAGTCAACTGTGATGTAAAATTTGGATCTCTGATTTTGAAATAGTATCATTTTTTGGAGCACAACTTTAACAGTTTTATTTTTGGGAAACCCATTGAGGGATGATCCTGTTTGGCTGCTGCTTATTTGACATTGGTTGGCTTACCTTGTGGTTGGCAGAATAAATTGAGGCTACTATGAAAAAATGTATCAACATGATATCAAAATACATTGGTCATATAATAGTATCGGCTATAATATATCTGGATTAAAATATCTAAAGACAAATTTCTTAATTTTTTATTTGACTTGAAAAATAACAAAGTTGTTATTTTAGTAATAGTCCTAAAATTATTCTAGCAATATCTAAAAAAACACATAAAGAAACCAACTAATAATACCATTTTATTGTTTAGTTACCTTAACTATATTACAATATGTTTAATGTAAATTTTATATCAAATTAACAATACAGAAATAATAAGTTTCACTATAGAGCATTTCAATCTACAAAGTTCCCTAGTGACTAAATACAAATAAAAACAAAGCAATGACAATAACAAAACACCAGCAACCAAAACTACTTGGAATGACAATCTTTTGTTCTTTAATTTCCTATAGCAATGTGTAAATAAGCTTTGGTTTTTATGCTAGCAAATACAAAATCAGCAGACCTTCTTTTTCTGGACACAGATGCCTGCTTAATGAATTTGGAACTGGCATTGCCACAGGTCCAAAGAGTCTAGGAATACTTAATTACTTGTTCTTGAAAAGCTCTGGCAGACTAAAACCAATATGTTTTACTTGCATGTGTCACTTAGAGAATCTTGCTTATTCAAGCACAATCTTCATCTCTTCTACCTGTGCATGTCTACATGTCTTGACAATAAGATTGTGCTGGGCGTTTAAAGTGGTAAAGAGCTTGCCAGTTATTAGAAGAAAATGACTAAACCAAGTATAATATTGACTGGCTAACATCAGAGGCTCAACTTTTTACTACTTGGTCTTTCTCATCATACTCAAATATTGTATCTGAGATGTCTATAAAAACTATTTTTAATTTTCATTTTATAATATCTTTTGTTAAGTCAGTGTTGACCAATAAATTGTGCATTATTCATATGAATCTGTTTTTCAGATGATTCTGTATATTTCATAAATTGTCTATTCTGGTTGGGTAATGAAAATTATTATTTAACAAATAAACATCAGAACAGCTTAGCATATACTATTTTCATGTTTAAATATAAAACCGTACATATAACCTGCTAAAACCATCAGTTTAACCTCAGTAACTAAGGTAGACTAAAGAGGTGAAATTGAGGAATAAAACAAGAAACTGATATGTGGCTTCTCAAAGGGAAATTTTGCTGTTTCCTGACATAATTATTTTCATAGAAAAATAATAGTACTTACAACTCTTTGATAACTAATATAAATCATGGTGTTATGTATACTCATGTGCATGTACATGTAAGTATGTTACATAATATTCATTATGAATTAGTATATATTAAACTAAGTAATATACATTAAGTGAATGTAATTTTAATTTTAACCAGGTTAAAATATGTTTTAAAATCTTTCAAGACAAGAAGCAGATAAATTTAGTATAAAAATTGAAGTGTTATGCCAAATGGGATTATATTGTGAAGGAATAAGATTTTCCTCTCACAAATGGTTTTCATATGTGGTAGAGAAAGTGTGAGTTGATAAACAGAAGTGCCTTCAGATAAGGCATAGATACAATATAATTACATAGGCTGCCATGAAAGTAACTACTTTTTAAGTTTAAGGACACAATTTTGTGTTCCCCCTAAAACAGAAAAATAATTTATACTCTAAGAAAAGATGCAAACTTTTCTTTTTTTTTTTTTTTTGAGACGGAGTCTTGCTCTGTCGCCCGGGCTGGAGTGCAGTGGCCGGATCTCAGCTCACTGCAAGCTCCGCCTCCCGGGTTTACGCCATTCTCCTGCCTCAGTCTCCCGAGTAGCTGGGACTACAGGCGCCAGCCACCTCGCCCGGCTAGCTTTTTGTATTTTTTAGTAGAGACGGGGTTTCACCATGTTAGCCAGGATGGTCTCAAACTCCTGACCTCGTGATCCGCCCGTCTCGGCCTCCCAAAGTGCTGGGATTACAGGCTTGAGCCACCGCGCCCGGCCAACTTTTCAAGACTATGTCAATATTTGGCACATTTTGGCAGGGTGGGTGAGTGATTTTCAAATCTGTAATGAAAAGGATATGAAAAGCAAAATAATTGAGGACTTTTATTTGAATTCAGTATAGGGCCTATAAGAAAAGAAGGAAGAGGAAGAAAGTCTTGGGAGGAATCATGAAACATCTAAGAAATCACCATACTATTAATGAAAGATTCACAAGGAATGCATGAAGCCAAAAGGAGTTGCACTTTTGAACTTTTATAATATTAGTATTCTAAAGCATTGCATTGAACAAATACCGGGGCTTATGATATGCTATTATTATTGTCTAACATTTTTCTCTTAAACATCTATTTTTACCTCTAGAACAATCTCTTCTTACTGACAGCACCCTTTCTTTGTGTTTAATGTATTATGTTTTTTATTACACTGGATATGGTTGTCTCTGTACTTGTGCACATGTGCACACACACTGCCCATATATGTATTTTCACACACACACAACAAATAATAATCTCTATAAAAAATATTTTATAAAGAACAATTTGATGTAAATGTATTTACTGTTTACTTTTGATCCAGAATTATGTTTTTAATATTTGATTCTGCTTTTATATAATAATATTTCTTCTGTATTACTACATAATATCCTATCAAAAACATCCCTGTAAATTATACATTGTGATCTTCAATAATCTTTTGCTAATAAAAATTATATAGCAAGAAACATTATAATTTGGTTCTCTATATTCCTCTGTGCAGGATTTCCCTGGCATTAGTTACACATATATTTAATAATATGCTTTGTTACACAAAGCTGAATAATTACAGAAAGATGTGGATACTGGAAAAGGGTAACACAATTAAGAAATGAGTAAGAAAAATGTTAATGTAACTAAAGCCAAAATGATGAGAAAATAATAAGATAGTGAAGCAGACTCTCTAGTAATTTATCTAGTATCATTTTACAAAGGGCAACAGGAATAAATGGATGATGTAACCTTTAAACAAAGTCATACAGACTAAAGAAACATATAAAGGAAGAGAATGTTTAAGAATATCTATAGACTAGATATAGACCTTCACATAAGAATAAGGCTATATATAAAATATGAAGCAAAAATTAAGGAGTATGACAAACCTATGAGGTAAAAGCAACTGAAAATGCATTGCAAAATTTACCAATATTGGAAAACCAGGTCAAAAGGGACATTTTAAAAAGTAATTGTCAGTAAAACAAAAAGTTCTTAGAATAAACATAATACGAAGAAATAGGAGAGTTAGCTTCTCTTGCAAGAACATTCTGGAAATAAAATAATATTTTTTTCAGTTAGCAATTAGCAATTATGAAAGATTATGTTGCTAGACAGAAGTACAATTTCTTCAAAGTTAGAGAGATAGTCTAAGTTAGATTAGCTAAAATGTGTAATGTTTTTAAAAATTTGAAATTATGAATGAACTGTGAAAAACAGAAAAAAGTTAAAATTAGCATTCAAGAAAATCTCACTGCATAAAAATAAAGCAATTAGAAAACAACAAATATGCAGGAGTATATTTTGAATAATATTACTCTTTGACAGAATTTCTATGCATTTAATGAGAACTCAATTTGCATTTTAATGATTATGTTCATTTTTAATAAAAGTCTGTGTATGAAATATATCTAATTTTCAAATAATAATTCAATGTGATTAATTTTTGCACTTTTAAATTCAATGTGCTTAGCATACTAAAAGTTAGTCATTTTAGGGCAACCAAAATATGAAGGATAAGAGAAACCTGTTATTCTATTTTTCCACTTTCTCTTTTCCTCCCAGAAAATTGTCAATGTAAAGATTTACCTTTGCTAGTTATGTGCTATGTGTTATTTAGGCTTCCCAACCTATTTTCTATCATTTAAGTAACAACACTATTTAAAATAGCCGTGAAATTGATCTCTGCTGAGTAATGAAAAGCAAAGCAGAGTTTGGGAAACTTCTGTTAGTGCTGTGTATGTGTTAGTTGAGATGGGTGAGAATTGATTCCCTGCCAAATCTAAATTTGACATTGCTTTTATAAGTAACACAATTGGAAATGGTCTCAATTTTCATTGATTTGTTTTAAAAAATGCTAAGATCATTAATTACTTTGTCTGAAGGTTATAGATATTAATTAATATTTTTGTTGCCCCTTTTGTCTATTTAAATTAGAACATTTTTAATGGCTTAATTATAAATTGTGACAATTTCTTTCATTTATCTCAATGTATATTTAATATTTTATTGAAATTTTGGGATGCTTTTCTCATGTAAGCAGATATTTTTTGATATCACAAAATAGATTTTGAATCACTTTTGTTAAAAACAACTAACCACAAAAGAGGTATACAGTCTTAAAAATTCTGGAGTGTTTCTGCATGAACCAAGTTTACACCTACTTCCCTAGTTGACTTGGAGGCAATTGTGATTCATGCAGGATTTGTCCTTTATCTGAATAATTCTAAAGACCCATTTCACTGCCAGAATTCTCTGCTGGAATGACTGAGGGCTTCACTGAGACTGTATTTTTCTCCCTCTGCCTAATCCTGATTCTTTTATATATCATCCATGATTGTGGATCCCAAGGGAACATAGGAGAGCAAGATTTAATGGCAGGTGTAGCCAAGTTCCAAGGGTTAAGCTCACAATGAAAATAGCCTGCTCTTTCAAGGTTAGGGATTGGAAAATAATGATATGCAGGATGGTAATATCTGGATTGATACACCTGAAAATCTTGACTCTCCAGATTCCTTTGAATGTCATGACCCTCATTCTTTCAATTTGATGGCTAATGCATCCTCTTTTTTTTTTTTGAAGACTCTTCTCTGCAGGATAGCATACGCCTTCAGGAAAATTATTGATTTTCTGATTGTCAGGTGAAGTTCAATTATATTTATTTAATCAAACTTGTAATTTATTTTACTCAATGCTTGAGTGTTTTATTTTCTATTGAAAGGTTAATATTTTGTACTTAAATATATTATTTTCTATTGAAAGGATATTTTGAATATGTTATTTTACCATATTAGATTTGTCATTTCTTACCATTTTAATTTCATATAAGTTTAATTCTTTATTTTTCAATGTATATGTGTTTATCATTACAGTAGATTCTTGGTAATTTGTATATTTAATCAATGTGAAGTATTTTTGTTTGTGCTATTAATATAAACTTTTTAAAAATTCCTTTTTATCTGCCATGAATATTTATACACCTGTTTTCTTGATAATCTCATTTGCTTTCTGTATCATTTTCCATTCCTTAATTTTCAACTCTTGTTCAATGCTTTTTAGATGTCTCCTAAAGTTATAGCACAAACTACATTTTATTTATTTCACCTATTTTTCTGTGCTTTTTAATAAAGGAATTTTAGGATTATGTGAGTTTTTATTCCATATTCTTGTTTATTTCCTAAATGTTTATGAAAAATTTACCTCAAATTATACCTTGCAGGTTTATTTATTTTCTTAACAGTGGGTATGAGTTGAATTATGTCAATTTAAAAACTCATATATTGATGTCTTATCCCTTGGCTCCTAAGAAAGTAATCTTATTTGAAAATAAGGTCATTGTAAATAAAATTAACTAGGATGAGGTTACACTGGAGTGGGTTAGGTCCCTAATTCAATGTGATTGTTGTCCTTATAAAAATAAAAAAATGTGGACACAGATGCACATAGGGAGAAAACTATCAAAGATGAAGGCAGAGATTGGGTGATGGTTCTACTATTCAAGAAATGCTAGATTTTGCCAGCAAACCACCAGAAGCTAGGGATGAGGCATGTAGCTCGTTGTTTCTCACAGACTTCAGAAGGAAACAGCCATGTAGACCCATTGATCTTGGACTTCTGTCCTTCATAACTTTGAAAACAAATTTCTGTCATTTATGCTCAGTTTTTGGATATTCTCTTATGGCAACTCAAGCAAAGTAATGTACCACTCACCATGTTTTGAAATGAGTTTTCCCTACTTTTTGCATCCTTGCTGGCTAATTGTTTTTATATATATATAACAACCATTTTAACTGGGGTGAGGCAATATCTCATTGCAGTTTTCATATTCATTTCCTTGACAATCACTAATGTTGAGGATATTTTTATACACTTCTTGCCCATTTGTTCATATATTTTTGAGAATTTCTTTATTCAGATCATTTGTCCATGTTTTTAATTAGATTATTCTTTTCTGTTGAGTTGAGTTTTTTATATATTCTGGTTATTAGTACCTTGTTAGATACATAGTTTGCAAATATTTTCTCCCATTCTGTCTGTTGCTTTTTACTCTCTTTATTGTTTCCTTCACTGTGCAGAAGGCTTTGACTTAATCTAATCCTATTTGTCTATGTTTGCTTTTGTGGCTTGGGCTTTTGAGGTATTACCACAAAGAATTTTTACACAGACCAATGTCTTGAAGTGTTTCCTCAAAGTTTTCTTCTATTACTTTCATAATTTAAGGACTTATATTTAGGTCTTTTTGGAAAATAGTTTGGAGTATTCCTCAAAAAACTAAAATTAAAGTGTCATATGATCCAGAAATTCTACTGTTGGGAATAAATGCAAAAGAAATAAAATAATTTTGTCAAAGAGATATCTGCATTCTTATGTTCATTACAGCACTATTCATAGTAGCCAAAATATGGAATCAACCTAAGTATCCTTCAACAGATAGCTGGATACAAAAATGGTATAGATATATACAATGTAATATTATTCAGCTATTAAAAAAACAAAATTCTGTTCTTTGCAGCAACATGGATGAGATTGGAGGATATTATGTTAGGTGAAATATGTCAGTTACAGAAAGACAAATATTACACTAACTCATATGAGGGAGCTTAAAAAATTGTTTTCAAGACTTAAGAGAGTAGAATGATAGTTACCAGAGGTTGAGAAGGACACAAGGAAGGGGGAGATAGAGAGAGGTGGATTATTGTGTAAAAAATATATAGTTAGATGGAAAGAATAAATAGTTAGATGGAAAGAATAAATTCTAGTGCACAGTAGGGTGACAATAGTTAACAACAATTTATAGTTGATTTTAAAGATAGCTAGAAGATTTAGAATGTGAACACAAATAATAAATGTTTGAGGCAATGAATATTCTAATTACCCTATTTTGATTATTAACATTGTATGCATGTATCAAAATATTATAAGAACCCTATAAGTATGAAGAGTTATGTATTAATTGTCTTTTTTATATTTTCCTTTCTGCTTGCCTTTAGCGCATTCAATTATTCTGCCACACACTCCTGTGTAAACCACCCCATGTACTCACCTTCTATTTTCTTATTTTGACAATCAAAATTGCCAAAACTATCCTTATGACAAAATGAGCCCCTTGCCATCATTTTCATCTTATCCAGTTTATCCTCCATATCACTTCGATTTTCAAAACTCATAGATGAATATTCAGATTTATTGGTTCAACTTTTACTTCAGTTTTCCACAGCTGATATGATTATATCTGTTGGAATCTTTGGAATTCATTCTCGACTGTCTATGCTTCTAACGATTTCTACTATCCTCAAGTAAGTTGATCTCAGAGTTTGAAGTTTTTGCTTTATGTGATGCATGAAGAATCATGTATTTCAGCATATGTTGCTCTGAGATTCTATGTACAAAACAATTTTTAAAGCTTTATCAAAGGCAACTGGGCCTATTTGGAGATATTTTAAATCATTGTTTGCAGTTGTATAATTTTTTAAGAGCTATGCTCTTTTGGATTGACTTAGAGAAATGTAAATCTGAGGGTAGCCCAGGTGAGTACTCTCTTCTGATTCTTACAACTCTGCAATTTTACATTTTATGATATAATTGTGAGCAGACTGAGAGTACCAGTGACATAAAGCTTTCAACTAGATTATTTGGAAATGTCCATCTGGTTGTTTTTTCAGGGTTAAGCATTGGTTAATAATGTTAATATGAATATTAGGCCAAGAATTAGGCTTCTCAATTCAGACATACAAATGTCTGAATTACTTAGTGACAGAAAATCTTGTTACACTGTCACTTTAAAAACAAAGCTTACATGGCCAAAGATATGTCTTATTTTTTTCCTATGGATTGTCGTTTTCATATTGAGAGAATGTAAATCAGGAATGTTTTCTTCATTGAAATTATAATGTCCAAGGCCAATTTCTTCATAATACTGTTTACTTCAGGCTATTCAAAAAACAAAATCAATCATGTTGAGTAACAAATTTGTTATTTTATTTTACTTTCATGTTGGTTTTTGTACATTAGGACAATAATGTCAGAAAGAGAGATGAAACAAAATAAAAACTTCAATACTTTTCTATAACATAAAGAACTTTCTATTTTAGATATTTGGAAGTAAATTCACTCTTTTATAATTATTCCTCAGAAGTCTTAAACTATTTAAGATATTCTTAAACTATTATTAAATTTGACTTATCACCTATATTTTTAATGAGTTTATGTCTTTGTGTATGTATGTGTGTGTGCATATATATTATATGTATGTATATTATTTATATATTTATAACATAAAGATACTATTTAAAAATAAAGATATGTCTAATTTAATACGTTTCCTACTTAATTATAATTATTTATATATACATTATTTTATATATATAATATTTTAGAGATGAGGTCACACTCTGTTCCAGGCTAGTCTTGAAATATTGGGCTCCAGGGAGCCTCCTGCCTCAACCTTCCCAACAGCTGGAATTACATGCACGCACCATCATACCCAGTGTACTCTGTTATATTTTAAACACAGTTTTTACACTATGTGGTATTCCTAACTGCATGAAATATACATTCCATTATATTTCCCTTTCGGGCATTATGTTAACCAGGATAAACTGATGAGAAGCACAATGGTAAATAAATTAATAACGACATACAATTTCTTAGAATTCATTTAGGTGAAAAGAGATTCTAAATAATACTCTGGGTATGCTGAGTATTATGCATACATCATTCTTTTTTGATTCTTTTTACCAGAAGTTTTATGAACTGATATAATAATTTTCTTAAATCCATCAACAGGAAATGAATTTCAATGTAATATAAACACCCACGCCCTTGGCAGAACTACACTGCTCTCTATAGTTTTAGTCCTTGGGATGTTATTGTGTAGTTTTTAATCTGTATTTATTCTCTACTTG
Organism: Trachypithecus francoisi; assembly: GCF_009764315.1. Lineage (NCBI taxonomy): Eukaryota > Metazoa > Chordata > Mammalia > Primates > Cercopithecidae > Trachypithecus > Trachypithecus francoisi. The sequence continues at coordinate 112,512,672 of NW_022681454.1, forward strand.
TTCTTTTAAGAAATAAGCTATTATATTTTATCTCTAGTTTCTTTTTTTTTTTTTTTTTTTTTTGAGGCGGAGTCTCGCTCTGTCGCCTGGACTGGAGTGCAGTGGCCGGATCTCAGCTCACTGCAAGCTCCGCCTCCTGGGTTTACGCCATTCTCCTGCCTCATCCTCCCTAGTATCTGGGACTACAGGCGCCCACCACCTCGCCCGGCTAGATTTTGTATTTTTAGTAGAGACGGGGTTTCACCGATCTCCTGACCTCGTGATCCGCCCGTCTCGGCCTCCCAAAGTGCTGGGATTACAGGCTTGAGCCACCGCGCCCGGCCATCTCTAGTTTCTTTTGAATGAAATTATCTAGCATATTTTGTACATGTTTGTCTGGATTTGCATATTATATGTCATATTTTTCATATCATTGTAAGCTTAGCATTCTCAAATTTAAATGTGTCCTGCAGTTCATTAATAAATAGGAAACTGAAATACTACAAGGAAACTGAAACTTATACTTAAAATATATTTTGAGATAGTGATGACATTTGGGGTTAAAATACACAATAATTCACAGATAATGTTTTACTCATTAGTAAGACTTCTCTATATCAATAATTTAGTGACATGAATTAGCTCTCTAAGTAGAATAAATCAGTTGTGACAATATTTATTAAGCTCAAATCTCTTCTGAAATAAGTTCCTACTTCAGATATGGGTTTTGCATAGAAGAACCACTAAGGACTTTCTTTTCTCTCGTGTGCATTGTTGTTGAGTAAAAGCATTTACTAAAATTTTAAGCCTTCTTTGAAGCTGCGCTAGTTGGTTGCTGTGATTAGCACATCCTTTCAAGTTGAGTAATGATATGAGATCAACTCTCTCCCTTAATATTAAAACAACAACAGACTTAATAATAAAGCAGTGCAATAAAGTTCAGTCAATAGTTTGCAACCATGTTTTCCCTGAAAAAGAATACCATTTTTTTGTGAGGAAAAAAAAAAAAAAAAAAAAAAAACTGCTCTGGGACCACAGTGGAAAGACAGAGGAGTGGAGTGATGATAACCTATTAATTACTTTTATGAACTTATTTATCTTTTTTCTTGATTTATCTGTTTTCAGAGACTGCATTTGTGTATGCTGTGTATCCTGTAAAATGTACAAATCAAAATTTTTGTAAACTTGTTCAGGGGTTTTTAAACCTGGACGGACTCAGGTATAAAACTTTGCGTATTAACTATTATAGCATCCAGCACATAGTAGCTGTGAAAGCCATGTTGAATGAGATAACTGCAGGAGGTAACTCAAGATAGTTTCAACTTTTCGCCAGTGCCCTAGGTTCTTGTAATCTTCCAGGATATAAATCAAGAGAGATAACGAGACACAGCAATGAGGAAAACGTTTATTTAACTTGTGCACAACGGAGCCAGCACAAAAAAAAGGGGGGGAAAAATTGGGGCTGCTTCCTGAAAGTTGTGCAGGAGTCAATTTTACAGGGCTTTCCGAGGGGGAGGGATGATGTCAGGGCATGTACAGGAAGGGTTTTTCTAGCATTTACGCAGTGGCTCGGTGTGCTTTTACATACATCGTGTGTATTATTAGCATTTTAAATCTCCATCTTGGGGCATAATTTTTAGCTTTAAAATGAGGAAGGTCTAATTATAACTTGAAATATGAGTCTAACTGCACATAAAAGGGGCCCTGGGGAAGTCCCTAGTCCCCCAAAGGGGGAACTTGTGGTTAGTGGCTTCTTGAGTCTTTTGTTGGTTATTGGCTGGAAGTTAGGTAATCCACAGCTTAAGTAGGGGCTTTTGCTCTTTTTCTCCAAACCACATCAAAACAGAAAACAGGATACATAGCCTGTCTGTCTCAAATCTTTTTTTCTCTTTTCATTCAGTTCTGCAATTTTACATATGATCTGTATGCAAATGATTTATAAACTACTGAATTCAAGGCATAACAGATGTTAGTAAGGGAAGGTGTTTAAAACATTGAACTTGTAACTGAACTTGACAAGAAGGAGAGTGAGGAGAGGAAGGGATGATTAGAATGCACAAGGTAGATGACTGAACTGTGTTGAGATATTGTCAAAGTCAAAGAACAGTTGTTTTGTATCTGAGTAAGAAACCAAAAAGGATACAATATTAAGTTTAAGAGTGGGAAACCCTATATCCAAATTCAGGACATTAATAAGTGAGTTTGTAGGGAGTTCTACTTGGGAACTAGATTTTTTCTTTTTCTTTTTTTTTTTTTTTGAGTTCAGAAGAAAGGAAATGAAGTGAACTTGATAGTGTGTAGATTGTCTTTGCTGCTATTTAATTCATTCTAGATAATAGTAGGTCATGAGATTGAAAGGAAAGATTAGGTCAAATTCCAAACTTTTTACTGAAGTAAAAATCTATTCATTTAAAGAAATGAATAGATAACAAGGGTATGGAAATATAGTCACACAACCAAAATTGTATCTGTCTCAAGGGAGTAGTGTTAGTTTTAAGAAGACAGAGCAGGATTGATCTGATATTTTCATTGAGGAGAAAGAAGACACGACCACATGACCCTGATGTATGTGAGATACTGTAAAATAACCATCTTCACCTTAAGAATGCTGTAGGGAAAGAAAATTTTAGGGAAGTAGGCCACATTTCAGTTAAGGTATGCAATTTAAGAGGACATTGATAGAGGATGGAACATGTAAGTGTTCCATAATTATGCAGCACAATGTTAAGAGAGCTTTAAGTCCATGATTTGAGGAGAGAAAGAGGATATAGAGAAGAAGATAGGAATCACTAAGAATATATAAATAAAAATATTAAAAATTATTTGAAAGAAGAGTAGTCAGTAATATATTACAAAGGAAAGTCAAGCATGCTGGATTTAGAGTGATTTTTCTCAGATTTATGGATATTTATACTTCACAACATTGAAATAAAGTCTTTAAGGGTGATCTTGTGGGATTCAGTGTTTCTTTAAACTTGGTCTACTGTTTCAGGCACGGATGATGACAGGCAGATGCAAGATTGGCATTAAGAGCTGAAGCTCAAACTCACAATGTTGAGTTGGGAGAACAAGTAAATAGGAGCAGTGGTGTCTGAAATATATGAATGAATGGCAAAGTAGGGTGAACTTTCTTGAGAAGGGTATATAGAGCAAAATACTTTAACCTGATAATCTAACATAACAGTAAATTTAGTTTTACAGCAAGGCTCAACACAAATATTCTATATCAAAGTACACGAGTTATAATTTGCATATAAATGAACTTAAAACTTTATTTTAAAGATCCTAATTCAGTAGATCAGATGTAGGACTTATGATACTGCAATACTTGCAAGTTACTAGGTGATGTCAATGTTTCTGCTTCTTGGGCCACACTTTGATTAACAAGAGCCTGTATGGCTTATGAATCACAGGTGAAATTTCTGACAAATAGCAATCAGAGATATCAAACAATAATACTTTCATTAATGTTGGGAGTTTCACTGTCATTAAGGAGAAAAGTAATGTTATCATGGGAAGTCAGAGGAATTACACAGTTGGACATATCCAGCAACATATATGGAGGAGTGGGGGAGTATGGGTAGGTGGAGATAAGACAATAGGTTGGCTAGAAGACAGGGGTAGTTTAAGTGGATCCATGGATCCCACAGGACAGGTCAATTGAGAGCTTTAAAAATCGTATCAACTCTGCTAACATTCTGGCTAAGAGGCAAATAGAAACATGGACAACACCATTAAATATTTTATTTTGTGATTGTTATTGACTAGATTTGCAACATAATTTATAAATACATTATAGATAGTTTTCTTTATTCTTTTTTTCTTCTCTAAAATTACTCTCTTTCACATCCTCAAGCCATTAATCTTGACTTGCTCTGGGATTTCAAACACGCTTATTTTACTGTCCTTAGATAAAAATTTTCTTCTTGTTAAAATCTATGCTTAATTAAACCATATCTAATTTGATATCTTTCTAGAATATTTTTGTTCTTCCTTAAACTTTATATTAAATTTGGAGTCCCCTTGTTTACTTTTCTTAAAATGCTTATGTTTGGTATTTAATATACTTTATATTTCTCTCAAAATAATTTGCAAATTTTTTATATAGAGCAGAACTTCTCAACTCTGACTGAACATTAAAATTACCTGGAGAGATGTAAAAATGTACATACTAATTAATTAAACTAAATAAAATGAATAATGACTTATGCTCTATCTTTATCTCAGATTGTTAATTTAATTAACAGACTCAGTGCTGGCAGAGGTTAGAATCCACAACGATGGCTTTAATGAGAACACAGAGATGAGAACCATGCAAATGAAATATTTTCTAGGGCTTAAATCTCTGTCTCCTCTATATATTTTATGTTACTTACAGATTCATCTCTGGGCCTGAATCAGTATCATAGCAATTTTTTCACTAAAGAAATTGCCAGTGGTACCGCAGCACTCAGTTTTGGTTTTCATGAATGAGAAACAACATGCAAAAGCCACTTAGCAACATTTATAGCTTTTGGTTGTCAATAACTTTGATAAAATCTTTCTTTTAAAAAAAAGTATGTAGTAGCTAATCACTTGTCCAAATAACTTGAATGCTAAATCACAGACAGCTGTGTCCATATGGTCTCACTGTTTTTTTTTTTTCATGATAAATACACAGAGAAATAAACTACTATAAATAAAATTAATCTAATATGATTATATGCACAACAGGAGCCTGCTGAAAGTTGGGCCATTTTTGAATCTACAGCTCTGTTTATATGCTTTTTGTGTGTAAACATTCACAGATGGGTACACTTTCTCTATTAAGAACACCTGCAGAAGGTTGCTGGAAATATTTGAGAAAAATCTTGAATTATTTTAAAATTTATGTCATACCACCTGCTGATTGATGATCTTGCAAAGTTTTCCTTAGGTAACTGTGCATTACAATATTAAGATTTGTTCACTGCCAGCAGTGGAACTGGATAAGGTGAACTATAGTATTTGTCTTTGCTTCATTCCTTTATATGTTAATTTCTTCCTGCCTTTATTTAGTCATTTATTACTGCATGGAAAGAACTCTGTAAAAAGATGAGTGAAGGCTGGGCACAGTGGCTCATGCCTGTAATCCCAACGCTTTGGGAGGCCAAGGAGGACGGATCACCTGAGGTCGGGAGTTCGAGACCCGTCTGAACAACATGGAGAAACCCCGTTTCTACTAAAAGTACAAAAAATCAGCCAGGCGTGGTGGCACATGCCTATAATCCCAGCTACTAGGGAGACTGAGGCAGGAGAATCGCTTGAACCTGGGAGGTGGAGGTTGCGGTGAGCCGAGATCGTGCCATTGCACTCCAGCCTGGGCAACAAGAGTGAAACTCTATCTCAAAAAAAAAAACAACAAAAAAAAGATGAACAAAGTACAAATAATTCTGTTCAAAATATGTTTCATGACTACCTTCCTGGTGAACAGGATTAGATTATGTAGAAATTTGGATAATTCCTTTTCCCTTTTCTCTTTACTTCAAATTCAATCATCCTTTTCTCTGTGCTCATGTTGTTCCTACTTAAATTATGAAATATTTACATTCTGAATTAATTAAAAAAAGAAAGAGAGCTGCAACACATTTATTTTCATATAATACTTTCTCACTTTACCTATAGTTAGTTTCTCAATCTATATGCCGCTCTACGCTCGCCCTATCCTCAAATTTGCTCTTGATTCAGGCAAGATTTTGAAGAAAAGTTGAATTTATCCTGTTAAAGAAAAGGAATCCCAAGAAGTCCTGAACTTCCAAAGTTGCTATGGCTATTGCCAAGAATTAGGTTGGTACAGAAGTAATTGCAGATTTTGTCATTGCTTTTAAATGGCAAAAACCGCAATTATTTTGCACCTAACTAATACAAAGCTACAAGAGCATTAGCACATTAATGAGATAATACACCATGTCCTCAAATGTATTATTAAATAATTTTATAAGTAAAGCTATACCTATGTTGTGCTTCAACAAAACCATATTTGTTTAATAGATTTTTTCATTTTTCTTCTTTCATGTTCTTTGAAATTGTTTGGCAAAACAAACAAAAAAAGAAATATGATTCCATTGTCTATATTTTATTGAATATGTTTGATGTTCTAATATCTTAATACACTCCTTGGACACATATCAATTAAAGAAAGATTATGATACACCCTTCTCTGGTGAATACATATTTTAGCAGGAAACACCATTAATAAGTATTATTGAAAGGGAAGGTGCTAAATTTTCAATTTATTTGATGAATACAAATTGTACTTTGTCCTCCAAAATATAAATGATAAATGAAAGTTTTAATTTATTATTTGTACAGCATAAAGCTTTGGTTATTAAATGTCAATTTGTTAGAAAAAGAGCTGTTGCATTTTTAGACTGCACAGTCACACACTACAACATTCGTATGTCTTAATGATAAAGGACGCCAGGAAGGTTATCTGGAAACATATTTCCTTTAAACTAGAAAAACTTTCATCCACTATAGAAATTGATGTTGTTTCACTTGAAAAGCAACTCAGGCTTGCATCTTTTGTAGGATAAAAAAAATCAGCTTTCATTTTACTGCTTTTTTTCCCATTCGTTTTTGTGTGGGTAAAATACACATAACACAAAATTTACTATCTTAACCACCATGAAATAAATGCACTTCTCAGTGGTTCAGTGTCCTGTTCAGTAAATACATGCATAATGTGCAACCATCATCACTATCCATCTCCATAAACTTTTTATCTTTTGAACGAAAATTCTATATCCATTAAACAATACTTTCCCATTACCCTCTCCACTTAGTCCCCAGCAACCACCATTTACTTCCATAGTTAGGACTTTGCTATATATTCTGTATTCCACATGTATAAGTGGAATCATACAGTATTTGTAATTATTTGACTAGTTTATGCCACTTAGCATAATTTCTTCAAGGTTTATCCATGTTGTATCATGTGTCTGAATTTCCTTCCTTTTGAAAGGCTGAAAGTTTTATTGTGTGTATATGTCATAATTTACTTATCCATTTGTCTGTTGATAGACATTTGGGTTGATTCCACACTTTTACTATTCTGACTAATGCTGCTATGAATACGAGTATACAAATATACCTTGAGACTCTGTTTTTAATTCTTTTAGGGATACATCCTGAAGTGCAATTGCAGGATCATATGTTATTCCTATTTTTAATTTTTTGATAAATCAACATTCAGTTTTCCATAGCAGCTGTACTATTTTACATTCCCAAAAAGGTGCACAAGGATTCAAAATTCTCCACATCTTTGGTAATGCTGTTATTTATTTTGATAGTCATATAAATGACTGTAACTAACTATTGAGTATAGTTTGGCTTGAATTTTCCTAATGATTATTGATATTGAGCATCTTTTTATGTGCTCATTGGGCATTTGTATATCTTCTTTGGAAAAATGTTTATGTACGCTGCTCATGTTTTAAAGGAAGTTTTCTTTTGTTATTTTTATTGAGTTTAGGAGTTCTCTTTGTATCCTGGATATTAGTCTCTTATCAGATTTATGATTGGCAAATGTTTTCTCCCATTATTTTGGTTGCAATTTTATTCTGTTGCTATTGTATTTTAATGCACTTTTTTATTAAATCAAATTTGTTTATTTTTCCTTTGGTTACCTGTGCCTCAGATTATGTCTAAGAAATAAACGCTAAATTTAATGTTGTGAAATTTTTGACCTATATTTACTTCTAAGACCTTTGTAATTTTAAGTCTCACATTTAGGTCTTTGTTCCATGTTTAATTAATTTTTTACATGGTGTTAAGTAAGGGTCTACGTCCTTTTTGCATGTGGATATCCAATTTTCCCAGCTCCATTGTTTAAAAGACTGTCCTTTTTACATTTTGGCACCTTTGTAAAAAATAATTTAATAGTATATGTGATGGTTTATTTATGAGTTTTCTATTCTATTTCATCAGTCTGTATATAGGTCTTTATGCCAGTATCACACTGATTTGATTATTGTAATATTATACTGACTTTTGATATCAGAAAGTGTAAGTCCTCCAGCTTTACTCTTCTCTTTCAAGATTGCTTTGGCTATTTGTGGTCTACTGAGAGTGCATATTAATTTTAGAATTTTTTTTCTGCAAAAAATTATTGGGAATTTGGCAAAGATCATATTTAATCTGTACTTTGTTTTGGGTAGTATTGATGTCTTAGAAGTTTTAAGTATTACAATTCATAAAGGTATATTTCCACTTATTTATTTCTTTTTTTTATTTCTTAGAGCAATGCTATGTAGTTTTTATTGTATAAAACTTTTACCTTCTTGGTTAATTCCTAGGTATTTTATTTGGGGGCTAATGTAAATGAGATTTTTTGTATATTTTTTTCAGATCTTTCATTGTCAGCATATAGAAAAGAAAGTGTAATTGTGTGATGACTTTCCACTTGAAATTTTGCTAAAATTAATGTATTAGTTCTCATAGTTTCTTTAGGGATTTCCACATATAAGATCATACCATCTGTGAACAGAAACGATTTGACGTCTTCCTTCGAATTTGGATGTCTTTTTTCTTCTTGCCTAGTTGTTTGCCTAGTTCTTTTTACTAATGTGTCCAGTACTGTACTGAATAAAGGTGACAAAAGTGGGTACCTTTGCCTTGTTCCTGATTTTAAAGAAAAAACTTTCAATCCTTAACAATTGGATACAATGTTTGCTGCCAGTTTTTATATATAGTTTTTATTATGTTGAGGTACGTTCCTTCCATTCCTAGTTTGTTAAGTGTATTTATTAGGGTATTAAATTTTGTCAAAAGCTTTCTCTGCATCTATTGCAGTGATTATACACTTTGCTTTCCCCCCCATAATTTGTGAATTTCTGATAGTACCCTGGTTAATTTTCGTATATTCAACTGCCTTTTTATTATAATAAATTCCACTTAGTTATTGTATTAATCAGGGTTCTTCAGAGAGATAGGACCAATAGGATATATATATATAACTTGTATAACATATAACACACACACACATATACGTGTGTGTGTATATATATGTGTGTGTATATATGTGTATATATGTATATATGTGTATATATATACACATATATATATATATATATATATATATATAAGTTTATTAGGGAGAATTGGCTCACATGATTACAAGGCAAAGTCCCATGATAGGCTTTCTGCAAGCTCAGAAAAGAGAGAAGCCAGTAGCATGACTCAATCCAGTCCCAGAGCCTCAAAAAGAAGGAAGGTGACAGTGCAGCTCTTAGTCAGAAGCTAAAGGACCAAGAGCTCCCTGGAGGCTGCTGATGCAAGTTCGGGAGTTCAAATGCTGAAGAACCTGGATTCCAATGCCCAAGGGCAGGAGGAGAGGAAGGCAGTGTGTAGCATGGGAAGAGAGAGAGAGCCAGAAGACTCAGCAAACAAGCTTACCCCCACTTCCACCTGCTATGTTCTAGCCATATTGGCACCCGATTGGATGGTGCCCACCCAAATTGAGGGTAGGTTTCCTCTCCCAGTTCACTGACTCAAATTTCAATCTGCTCTGGCAATGCCCTCACAAACACACTCAGAAACAATACTTTACTAGCCATCCTAGGCATCCCTCAATCCACCATGATGACACCTCATATTAACCATAACGGTTATGATATATAGATATTTAAATAGGTTGCAGAGTTAGCTTTGCTTGTATTTTGTTGAAGACTTTTTACATCAAATTCCACAGGGGATGCTGGTATGTCTTTTTCATTTTTTTGTAGTTGTCTTTGACTTTGGTATCATGATAATGCTGGCCTCACATAGTAGGTAAGAAATGTTCTCTTCTTCAGTTTTTTTTTGTTTAATTTCTTAAAATAATTGGTATTAGTTTATTATTATTATCATTAGTAGTACTAGTAATATTAGGTAGAATTCAAAAATGAATCCAAAGGCACGGCAGAATTTTTCTTTTCTTTGTAAGGAGATTTTTGATCACTGATGCCATCTCATTATTAGTTATAGGTCTTTTTAGACTTTTTATTTCTTTGCAGTGTATTCTTGGTAGGTTTTGTGTTTCTGGGAATTTGTTTACTTCATGTAGCTTATCCAACTTATTGACATATAATTTGCCATAATACTCTCATAATATTTTTCTTTCTTTTGAAACAGGAGTAACATCTTCACTATGACAATTTTAAATGATACTTTTAATAATTTGCATCTTCTCTGTATTTTTTCTTTTTCCATCTAAGTAAAGGTTTATCAATCTTTTTGATTTATTCAGAGAACCAAATATTGGTTTCAATGATTTTGTTAAATTGGTTTTTCTATTCTCTGTTTTTGTTATCTCTGTTCTAAATTTTTATTCTTTTTTACTAGTTTGGTTTTGTTTATTCTTATTGTTCTAGCTTCTTAAGTGTTTGATTGAGATGTTTTTTGTTTTTTAATGTAAATATTTACACCTATAAATTTTCTCCTCGGAGTTGCCTTTGCTGCACTGTATAAGTTTTGACTTTTAAAATTATTTTTTATTCATTTCTAAGTTTTTCTAATTTCCTTGTGATTACTCCTCTAATCCATTAATTGTTTGGTTGTTCAAGTGTATTGCTTAATTTCCACAAATTTGTGAATTTTCCAGTATTACTTCTAATTTTATCCTATTGTGATCAGAGAAGATACTTTGTTTGATATCTATCTTGTAAAATCTACTGAGACTTAATTTATGGTATAACATATGGTGTGTTCTGAAAAATGCCCCATGCGTATTTGAGAAAAATGTGTATGCTGTTATTAATGGATGGCATGTTCTGTGTATATCTATTATATCAAGTTTGCTTATTGCTTTGTTTAAATCCTCTATTTTGTTACTTATCTGATTATTCTATACATTATTGTGAATGGAGTATTGAAGTATCCAACTGTTATCACAGAATTGTCCATTTCTCTCTTTAGTTCTGTCAGTTTTTGTTTTATATACTTGATAGTCTGTGATTCAATGCATAATGTTATAATCATTATATAATATATATAATCATTATATATTATCATTATATATTATATAATCAATATATAATCATTATATATTAATGAAAGATCTTTTTTACATCCTGTACATTTCTTTTTAAAGTCTACTTTTTCTGATATTAGTATAGTCATTCCTACCACCTTTTGGTTACTATTTGCAAAAAAACTTTTTCCTTCTCTTGCCTGATTGCCCTAGCCAGAACTTCCAACACTATGTTGAATAGGAGTGTGAGAGAGGGCATCCCTGTCTTGTGCCAGTTTTCAAAGGGAATTTTCCAGTTTTTGCCCATTCAGTATGATATTAGCTGTGGGTTTGTCGTAAATAGCTTTATTATTTTGAGGTACGTTCCATCAATACCGAATTTATTGAGCGTTTTTAGCATAAAGGGCTGTTGAATTTTGTCAAAAGCCTTTTCTGCATCTATTGAGATAATCATGTGGTTCTTGTCTTTGGTTCTGTTTATATGCTGGATTACGTTTATTGATTTGCGAATGTTGAACCAGCCTTGCATCCCAGGGATGAAGCCCACTTGATCATGGTGGATAAGCTTTTGATGTGCTGCTGAATTCGGTTTGCCAGTATTTTATTGAGAATTTTTGCATCGATGTTCATCAGGGATATTGGTCTAAAATTCTCTTTTTTTGTTGTGTCTCTGCCAGGCTTTGGTATCAGGATGATGTTGGCCTCATAAAATGAGTTAGGGAGGATTCCCTCTTTTTCTATTGATTGGAATAGTTTCAGAAGGAATGGTACCAGCTCCTCCTTGTACCTCTGGTAGAATTCAGCTGTGAATCCATCTGGTCCTGGACTTTTTTCGTGGGTAGGCTATTAATTGTTGCCTCAATTCAGAGCCTGTTATTGGTCTATTCAAGGATTCAACTTCTTCCTGGTTCAGTCTTGGGAGAGTGTAAGTGTCCAGGAAATTATCCATTTCTTCTAGATTTTCTAGTCGATTTGCGTAGAGGCATTATAGTATTCTCTGATGGTTGTTTGTATTTCTGTGGGGTCGGTGGTGATATCCCCTTTATCATTTTTTATTGCGTCTATTTGATTCCTCTCTCTTTTCTTCTTTATTAGTCTTGCTAGCGGTCTGTCAATTTTGTTGATCTTTTCAAAAAACCAACTCCTGGATTCATTGATTTTTTGGAGGGTTTTTTGTGACTCTATCTCCTTCAGTTCTGCTCTGATCTTAGTTATTTCTTGCCTTCTGCTAGCTTTTGAATGTGTTTGCTCTTGCCTCTCTAGTTCTTTTAATTGTGATGTTAAAGTGTCAATTTTAGATCTTTCCTGCTTTCTCTTGTGGGCATTTAGTGCTATAAATTCCCTCTACACACTGCTTTAAATGTGTCCCAGAGATTCTGGTATGTTGTATCTTTGTTCTCGTTGGTTTCAAAGAACATCTTTATTTCTGCTTTCATTTCGTTATGTACCCAGTAGTCATTCAGGAGCAGGTTATTCAGTTTCCATGTAGTTGAGCGGTTTTGATTGAGTTTCTTAGTCCTGAGTTCTAGTTTGATTGCACTGTGGTCTGAGAGACAGTTTGTTATAATTTCTGTTCTTGCCCTGTTTGCAGATGACATGATTGTATATTTAGAAAAACCCATCGTCTCAGCCCAAAATCTCCTTAAGCTGATAAGCAACTTCAGCAAAGTCTCAGGATACAAAATTAATGTGCAAAAATCACAAGCATTCTTATACACCAGTAACAGACAAGCAGAGAGCCAAGTCAGGAATGAACTTCCATTCACAATTGCTTCAAAGAGAATAAAATACCTAGGAATCCAGCTTACAAGGGATGTAAAGGACCTCTTCAAGGAGAACTACAAACCACTGCTCAGTGAAATCAAAGAGGACACAAACAAATGGAAGAACATACCATGCTCATGGATAGGAAGAATCAATATCGTGAAAATGGCCATACTGCCCAAGGTTATTTATAGATTCAATGCCATCCCCATCAAGCTACCAATGAGTTTCTTCACAGAATTGGAAAAAACTGCTTCAAAGTTCATATGGAACCAAAAAAGAGCCCGCATTGCCAAGACAATCCTAGGTCAAAAGGACAAAGCTGGAGGCGTCACGCTACCTGACTTCAAACTATACTACAAGGCTACAGTAACCAAAACAGCATGGTACTGGTACCACAACAGAGAAATAGACCAGTGGAACAGAACAGAGTCCTCAGAAATAATACCACACATCTACAGCCATCTGATCTTTGACAAACCTGACAAAAACAAGAAATGGGGAAAGGATTCCCTATTTAATAAATGGTGCTGGGAAAATTGGCTAGCCACAAGTAGAAAGCTGAAACTGGATCCTTTCCTTACCCCTTATACGAAAATTAATTCAAGATGGATTAGAGACTTAAATGTTAGACCTAATACCATAAAAACCCTAGAAGAAAATCTAGGTAGTACCATTCAGGACATAGGCATGGGCAAGGACTTCATGTCTAAAACACCAAAAGCAACGGCAGCAAAAGCCAAAATTGACAAATGGGATCTAATTAAACTAAAGAGCTTTTGCACAGCAAAAGAAACTACCATCAGAGTGAACAGGCAACCTACAGAATGGGAGAAAATTTTTGCAACCTACTCATCTGACAAAGGGCTAATATCCAGAATCTACAAAGAACTCAAACAAATATACAAGAAAAAAAACAAACAACCCCATCAAAAAGTGGGGAAAGGATATGAACAGACATTTCTCACAAGAAGACATCCATACAGCCAACAGACACATGAAAAAATGCTCGTCATCACTCGCCATCAGAGAAATGCAAATCAAAACCACAATGAGATACCATCTCACACCAGTTAGAATGGCAATCATAAGAAGTCAGGAAACAATAGATGTGGAGAGGATGTGGAGAAATAGGAACACTTTTACACTGTTGGTGGGATTGTAAACTAGTTCAACCATTATGGAAAACAGTATGGCGATTCCTCAAGGATCTAGAACTAGATGTACCATATGACCCAGCCATCCCACTACTGGGTATATACCCAAGGATTATAAATTACTCTACTACAAAGACACATGCACACGTATGTTATTGCGGCACTATTCACAATAGCAAAGACTTGGAATCAACCCAAATGTCCATCTGTGACAGACTGGATTAAGAAAATGTGGCACATATACACCATGGAATACTATGCAGCCATCAAAAAGGATGAGTTTGCGTCCTTTGTAGGGACATGGATGCAGCTGGAAACCATCATTCTTAGCAAACTATCACAAGAAGAGAAAACCAAACACCGCATGTTCTCACTCATAGGTGGGAACTGAACAATGAGATCACTTGGACTCGGGAAGGGGAACATCACACACTGGGGCCTATCATGGGGAGGGGGGAGGAGGGAGGGATTGCATTGGGGAGTTATACATGATATAAACGTTATGCACATGTACCCTAGAACTTAAAGTATAATAAAAAATAAAAAAAGAAAAAAAAAAAAAAAAAAAAAAAAAAAAAAAAAGATTAAAAATAGAGGAATTTAAGAATGAACCTTTGTGTTTCTAAAAATGTAAGAAGCACTGTTTTATGATTTTTGCACATGTTTGGGGAGTTGGGGAAAAAACACATCTGATCTCTCTTTGACTGCAAGCAAAAGTCAAGTTGGTCTAATTTAAAGAGACTTGCTCTTATCATACAATGTCATCTCTTATTTTCAGCAGAGATAGAAGAAATTGAGCGAGAAAATTGAAAAATCATTTTAATGCTCCCAAAAGAAATTGTAACATGAGCTGGAACATATGGGTAATTGTGAAGTAAAGTCAGCTATGGAGTCTAAAAAAAAAAAAAAAAAAAAAAAAAAAAAAAAAAAAAAACTTTTTCCATCCTTGCATTTTCAATCTACTTTTGTCTTTGGATGTAAAGTGAGTGTCTTGGAGACAGCATATCTTTGGTTCATATTTGTTTATTTATTGTGCCAATTTCAGACTTCTTATTAGATAGTTTAATTCATTTATATTTATGTAAGCAATTATGGAAATGGAAGAACTTATCTTTGTCATTTGCTTTCTTTTTTTTAATCATATAGGCTTCTTTCTTTCTTTCTTTCAATTCATGTTTGTTTTCTTTATGCTCTCTTTTTCTAAATTACTGTCTTCTTTTGTATTTAGTTGTTTTTTTCTAGTGAAATGTTTAAACTTTCTTCTCATTTACTTTTGTATATATTTTATAGCTTTTTGTGCTTAAAATGGGAGTTAAATTTAACATACCAAATTTATATACCAGCTCAACTTCAAAAATAAACATAGCTTTGCTTTTCTTAATAATTCTATATTCACCCCTTTGACTTACTGATTGTCCCATCTTCAAATTTGTTGAGTTATTCTTCTGCCAGCTCAAATCTGCCTTCCGACCTTTTTGTAGATCTTTCATTGTAGTTTCCATATTTTCAGTTCCAGAATTACTTTTTGGTTTATTTTTAAATTTTCCATCTCTTTCTTGATATTTCCATTTGTTCATACCTTGTTTTCCTGACTTTCTTCATAACATTCTTTAGTTTTTGAGCATTTTTAAGAGTGTTGCTTTAAAGTCTTGCTAGAAGTTCTTTATCAAAATCAGTTTTTATTGATGTATTTATTTCTTTTGGATAGACCAGCCTTTTCTATTTCTTTGTGTGTCTTATAAATTTTTGTAAAAAACTGAGCATTTAAATCTAACAACTTGGTGATGGTAACTCTGAAAATTAGCTTGTCCATCTTTCCCAGGGATTACTGATTTTTGTTTGTTTGCTTTGTCTTTTTCATTATTGTAGGCTGCCTTTATGCTGAAGAGTAGCCTGAGGTATAAACCTCAGGTCTTCTCTTGTCTTCCCGGAGTCTGCACTAGTCCTTGGGCATGTGAGGTCTTTCTTATTTTCTTCACATATGTAGTTAATTCTGAATGTTCTCATATTTACTGTCTGGCTCCCAAAAGGGACAGAGATAAACATTAATGGAGAATAGGGAGAAACACTAGCTCTTTAAATCCTCTGGAAGTTATTTCAGGCAGAGGTGCAGAGGCTTGCAACAAAGGGGTAGAGTGCAACAAAAATGGCCATCAGACTTTTTGTCTACACTTCTGAGATTGGAAAGAGCAATATGGAATCTGCACACCTGTCTCTAATATTTTGAGAACAGCATGCTTTTAGTATATCCTGGCTTATGTAAGCTACATATGAGCTTCTCATGGAACACAGTTATGGCTGCCTGTCATGGTGCTGAAGATGAGGGACGGTTAGTTACTCTTGTACTAAAACCTAAACTTGAGCAAAAATAATTGTAATTTACCATCCAAGACTATTCCCAGAAGTTTCAAACCTGTACAAGACTCAGATAGATTGGGCCACTGCAGTTGTCTAGGTGGGGAGACAGATTTCTGTGCTTCCAACTCTGTTATCTTTCTTGAATCTTCCAATTCTACTCTTGAGCTAAAATGTAAACTAAATAATGAACATTTTTATATATAATTACACTATTCATTAGTTTGATGATGTCCCATTATCTTTTTTAAATTAAATGCTTAGATTTTAAACTTTTTGTTATATCATCAATCATTTTTGAAAAAACATTAAGTAACACATACCATATAAGAACAGCTGTGAGGCCAAGAATAATTTCGACTGAAGTTGTACTGTAATTGAAGTTCAATTATTCCACCAAGTTGGAAAGGCCATGTAAATCGTTACTTAATTTCAAGGTAGAAAAAATAATTTATTCACAAGTTATTTTTTGGTTTCATTAATTATGCTCAGTTTCAGTATACTGAGGTAGGTTCCTCCTACTCTTGAATTTACCTTTTGACCAGTATATCTAATGCTATACAAAAACATTTTGAATCAGATTAATGTTTATATAATCATAGAGCTAGTCTCAAACTTATATGGATAAACTCAAAATAATCACTGGAAAGTTATTAATCAATTATCATTAACTTAGAACTTATTAAAATCAGCTTTTTCACTATCAAGTGGAAATGTTACCATTCTTCATTATGTTTCTCTGCACTCAATCCATTAATGTCATCTTGTTGGATTCTAAAACAAAGGTGTAAATATTATCTCAAAATTACCATTGCTAAATATTCATAAAAGAAATAGAAAGGAAAGATATGGATGTTCTTAACTCATCATACATTTGAGTTAGCTTCTCTAATTTAAGAATTCGACAAATTATCTAAGAAAATTTTATTGAGAAAATGAAAATTATAGACCAAAATAATGTTTCTATGACATGATGGTAAAAAAAAAGAAATGGATTCTGCATAAATAGTATAACAGGATCATATTGGAGGTTATGGAGTGTATATGGAGACTGAAGGGGGATATGAAAGGTGATTTTTTGCTTGAATCAACATATAAAATAAGAGTTTTCAAAAAAATCCATTTGGTTGTAAAATATTCTGAAAAAAGGAAAGTTTTAGATTAATATTTATCATTAGATGTCAGACTTGGTATGAAAGCTCGAAGCCATCTTTATTGTATTTTTATTTGCTACAAAACTCAAGTCATAATGCTTTGCAAATAAAATTCTAAAAAGCAAAAGCTAGCCGGGCGAGGTGGCGGGCGTCTGTAGTCCCAGCTACTCAGGGGGCTGAGGCAGGAGAATGGCGTAAACCCGGGAGGCGGAGCGTGCAGTGAGCTGAGATCCGGCCACTGCACTCCAGCCCGGGCGACAGAGCGAGACTCCGTCTCAAAAAAAAAAAAAAAAAGTTTAAGGCCAAGAGCATTATCACAAGCACAGTTTTCATATTATAATATAGTACAAAGTACGTGAATTTGGGGGTTAAAAATAACTTGGTAGTTATAAGTATAAAATTAAAATACATGGATTTTATTTCTAAGTTGTTCATCTTCTAGAACTAAAAATATGTGTCCCAAGGCATTACATATAATAAGTAAAATATCAAAATTAACATTTTCATGGTGACATTTAAAATAAATACTAAAATATATGATTGCAAGATAGGCTAAATTATTTCAAATATCAAGAGAAATGTTAACACTTTTTTATGGAAAGATGTGTTTATATTTAAACTTTTCAAAATTTCCTGCTGCACATATATAAACTATTTGAAAAAAATAAGCAAATCAATTAAAAATTTCTTATGTTTTTAAGATTTATTTTTTTCAGGCATACAACATACATAAGAGGCAATACAGCAGAAAGAAAAGAAAAATTGAAAATTTACAACTAATAATTTGTTTGGTGATAACTGAAATTTCACCAATTTTCTTTCTAATCCTTTTTTCACTTTTTTGATACTTTAAAAATAAATTTTACCTTATTTTAAAAGCCTAATGTTTTAATTTTGATGGAATTTTTGTAAAACTATTATGTGTTGAGCAGTTCAGCTATATATATTTACAACACCTGACATGTTTTAAAATATACATTGTTTTCATTGTCTTTCCATTACTTGGTTACTGTAAGAATGTGTGTGTGCATGTGTGTGTATGTGTGTGGACCTTGAGTAATTAAAAACACATTTTCCTAACACTAGAATATTTTATTCCATAAACATTTTATTTTTGTTTCATTGTTTTTTTCAAGAAAAGTATTTCATCAGCAATAAAGATAGTATTTATTTCATTAAGACTGTTTATAAAAAGGCTTACTATATGGACAGTTTCTATTTCACTGAGATTGCAAAAGCCTGTTGATATTAATTTCAGTGCCAGATTGATAATACATGCTATGTGTGTACAGGAATTAGGTTTGACAATCTTTTTTTAAAAAAAAAAATAACACGTGGTACCAAGGTTGTGGTAGAACTCTAGTTAGGATACAACTTCCTGATCAGAGGCTACAGACATTAACCAAAGAAAACTTTTGACCTTTTTAGTGCAAAATATGGTCTTGTTTATTTTTTTAAAAGTACTAAACATTTTTATAGTTATTACCAGTTACTTGTTAAGTGTATATATGAATAAGGGTTCTATAAGAGCAGGTTTCTTTCTTTTTTTTCTATAATATCTTATGGTTTTACTTCTTTGAATAATTTTTTGGTTGATGAGAAAACATGAGCTCATGTCTCAGTTTAAGAAGGTCTTGAACATCTGGCTCTTGATAGAGGAGAAACTTTCATTCTGCTGGTCTTGAACTTTCTTCATTGAGAATCACTTTGCCTTTTTCTGTTCTGTACTGTTAGCAACCTCTATCATGTTAAAAGAATTTCACAATTGCTCCAATCTGGTTTATTAAGGTTCCTCTTTGTGTTTGGTATCAAAGCTTGTCTATCAAAGAAGTTTGTGTGTGTGTGTGATTTTTTAATTTTTTTTTTTATTTCCATGGGTTATTGGGGAACAGGTGGTGCTTGGTTACATGAGTAAGTTCTTTAGTGGTGATTTGTGAGATTTTGGTGCACCCATCACCCAAGCAGTATACATATCACACAGTTTGTAGTCTTTTGTCCCTCAATCCCTTCCCACCCTTTCTCACTGAGTCCCCAGAATCCATTGTGTTATTCTTATACATTTGCATCCTCACAGCTCAACTCCCACTTATGAGTGAGAACGTGCAATGTTTGGTTTTCCATTCCTGAGTTACTTCTCTTCACTGCAAATGTCGTTAATGGATTTCTTTTTATGGCTGAGTAGTATTCCATCATATGTGTGTGTGTATATATCACAGTTTCTTTGTCAACTCATTGACTGATGGGCATTTGGCTTGGTTTGACATTTTTGCAATTGTGAATTGTGCTGCTATAAACAAGCAAGTGCAAGTATCTTTTTCATATAATGACTTATTTTCCTCTAGGTAGATACCCAGTAGTTGGGTTGCTGAATCAAATGTTAGTTTTACTTTTAGTTCTCTAAGGAATCTCCACACTGGTTTTCATAGTGATTGTACTAGTTTACATTCCCATGATCAGTGTAAAAATGTCCCCTGTTCACCGCATCAGTGTCAACATCTGTTATTTTTTTGATTTTTTGATTATGGCCGTTTTTGCAGGAGTAAGGTGGTATCTCATTGTGGTTTTGATTTGCATTTCCCTAATCATGAGTGATGCTGAGTATTTACATATTTTGTCCTGCATTCCCAGGTTTTGAAAAGGATCCTGTCTGCTTATCAAACACTGTCTTAATAATACCTCCCTCTCAGAGCAAAAAGTAATTTCGAGAATAGAAAAAAGTAAAAAGGGGAAATTTTAAAAGTAGCCTTGCAAAGGAAACATCAGATTGGACAATTAAGATCCAATATTCCAATCAGCAACATCAAGGAACATGAAATAAATATTTAATAATTTTATCAATTATTCAAAATTAAATATTAAAATTCCAAAAAGCAAACTTTCCTAACATAAAGGAATGCATATTGATCAAGGCCTATTTATTACCACATTTATATCAAAGTGTCTTTCAGTTGAATTTTTGATCAGTTTTTATTATTTATTTTATTATTTTGGTCACTTTTGATCTATTTTTACTATTTTGATCACTTTTTGTTTATTAAAAAGGGATGATGCAACCTTTTCTCTTTTTCAGTTGACACACACACAGAGTTACATACAAATGTATTAGTAGATAAACCATAAGCTTAATTGATATCTTTTTGATAGTTGGCAAATAGAAAATTTACTCATCAGTCTAATCTATATTTTTCATCTTTTTCTGCAGTATAAATAAACTTTAAATGTAATTCTATATGTCAGGGTAAATATTCTACATTTTCCAGTTTGGGTTTAGTTACATTCGTTAATTACATTGTAACGGAATTTTAGTTTAGGTATTCTACCTTCTTCCAAGAATTCCACATACTTTTTAGTAAATTGTCTATATTATTCTTTGGAATTCCCTGAGAAACCTATTTTTGTTTGAAAAAATAATCTAATTAGTGCCTCTCTTAAAAGAAAAACTTCAGACAAGTTAGGTTTAGCAGAGTTTATTTGAGCAAGGAAAAATTCATGAATCAGGCAGCACTCTGAACAGGATAAGATCATAGATTTCCACTCAGCAGTGTGGGCAGGAAGTATTTATAAACAGAAAAAAGAAAAGTGACTTACAGAATTATCTTGATTGGTTGCAGCTTGACATTTGCCTTATTTCAGTATGATCTGATCAGTTGGCGGCCTGTGGTTGTCTGAAGCTTAGCTGCTGTGACTGGTTAAAGCAACTACTTGTTAAAATAATAAATGCTTAAGTTACAGTTTCTTGATATACTAACTTGGGTTGCGATTTGCTACACACGGACTCAAGATATAGAAGAAGCTTTAGGCCAGATCCAATTTAACACCTCTCATCCTGTATCCAAAGTGATTGGGTAAAAGGTGGTGTTAAGTTTATTTTGTTGAAGGAGACATCAGGAGAAACTGACTGTGGCTCCCAGGAAAGAATCTTGATTAATATTCTAAGGCCCATGTCAAGTTATGAGGAACAATGAATGCCACCACAATAGACTGTTGGCAGTCATCCTCCACCATAAAGAAAGCCAGCCTTAAGATGAACATATTCTACAAGACAAATAGGCTAATTTTAAAAGTGTGTCTTTTTCTGGCATTGTTAAATATGGATCAGTGTTGTCATAAAGATGACCCAGGATATAGACTTTTCAGTTAGTTAGCCAATATATGACTATTTTTATAGTCTATACAAATTGAATTTTCCTTTACTGACATCTAAATAATTCCCATTTGCCGCTAAAAGCCAACTTTTTTTCTAATTTTTTTTACATAATGACACACAATTAAGGTAATGTATGTGTATGATAAACTTTATAATTGAGTAGGCTGCTCATAGGTAGAGATAAATATATTACAATTTTCTTTTCATTTCTATAGAGGCTAGGTTTATGCATAAAAAATCATCATAATTTTGTTTGACTTCTCCTGCTTAGTCCACTAATTTAATGGATATGCTAGTAATAACATATTTCAAACAAAGGAAATAAAATACAGACTCTCCTTGATTTAAGATGAGATTACATCCTAGTAAACTCATTATAAGATGAAACTAATGTAAGTTGAAATTGCATTTGATGCACCTAAGCTACCAAATATCATATATTAGCCTAGTCTAACTTAAATGTACTCAGAACACTTATATTAGCTAGTCTATAATTGGACAAAATCAAATAACATAAAGCCCATTTATAATAAAGTACTGAATATCTCATGGAATTTATTGAACACTGTACTGAAAGTTAAAAAACAATGGTTGTATGAGTACTAAAAGTAGACTTTCTACTGAATGCATTTCACTTTTACACCATCATAAATTGAAAAACCATAATGTAAGTCAAACCATAATGTAAGTGACTGTACTATATTTCATATTCTAGATTCTATTAAAAATTATTTCATAGAAGCTTTAAAGAAGTTAAAATTAATTGAAGATAGCATTTAGTTACAACTGACTTATTGAGCATTACAAGAAAAAATAAAGTCTCAACTTTCTTCACTGAGGAAGTGATTATTTTGTATCACATTAGTCCATAAGCAGTTTTGCATCATCATATTATATTAACATGTTGTCTTCTAAAGCCAATACTTGCAGTCTTGAATTTTGTTTGCCTTTGAGATTGTTAGCACAATTGTAATATATATTTAAAAGTATTGTATTCATGTACATTGCTCTTTACATTTGGTTACATTTATATAATTCCCCCACCTCCACAGTTTACTGTATATCCTTGCATGTTTCTGGTGATTATTTGGAAGCATGAACAAGTCACATCCATCTGGCCTATACTTCAAAAACTCATAATCAAAGAAATATTGGGCTAAAATAATTTATATCCTCTAACTGGCAGTTGTAAAGTTTCCGATGATGTTTCTCTAACAGGTATCTTGATTGTAGATACATTAAAACATCTGAGTGTAACAGAGAAAATGGTGATGTAATATTTTAGCATCAGAATGTAGTACTCTAATTATTTATACCATTTAGTAGTTACAGAAGCAAGCATTGCTCTTTCAGCATCATGCTGTACCTTCCTAATTTAGGAATCAGATAATTCAAATATTATTTGTTATATCAATAACATAAAATCCACTAAAGAAAGGCTAGAAGGATTATGGAGCTACAAACAAAGCTACTCTTACAAATACATTTATTTTCATGTAAATTAACACTTATACCTATAAATGGTATCCTAATATTCTTTTAGCTATACTTCATCTTATTAAAATTGTGAAGACACAAAATATTTTTATCTTCTGTTCATTAAAAGAACTAAATGCCTAGAAATTATCTTGCTTCATTTCCAGGTATTTCACCCATAAACTCTGAAATGTCTAAACTATATACAAATACTAATATAAACAACACTTTTAAATAAACTACTGTAAGGAGTATGTAATATGATTGACAAATAATATAGGTAAATAATATGCCTCACTCTAAGTAAATATAGCAAAAGTGCTTTTAAAATTATTTATGTAATGCTATTTGAGCAGTTTTGAATACACATGCTTTCTTAAGGATTTTTTAGAACATAAAATTTGGATATAAATTGTATATTAAATGTCATATTTAAAATTCATTCAAAAATTGGTTGGCAGTGTCTTTTTATTTTTTTTCAGTTGAAAAACCCATTGATTTTAGAATCTAACCACCTGCTACAGCAGATGAGTGCCTCTTCCTCTTTAAAAGGAGAATGCCTCAATCTGTGCTTTGGATCTCTTTGAACTATTTTCTATCCCACTGCTTATTATCTATTCTTTCTCTTCAATATGCAATCAGGTTCTCTCAATTTGATTCTTCTCATTTTTAAGAGCATCTTCTCTGTTCTCTTTATTTCAAAAATCAATAACAGTAGCAGCAGCAACAAAACTTCTGAATCCTATTTCTTCCTGTTGTCAACCTGTACTAAGATCTCCTTCGTGACTAACACTCTCAAAACATGTGCCCATTCTTACTGCTTTTATTTTGTCACCAACATGTCTGGCAATTGATTGCAACTGGCTTCTGTCTCAATTAATAACTTAAGCAGCTACCACTACTAAACAAAGCCATAGCCTCTGTGTTAGTAAGTCCAAATCTCATTTTACACAGAGTGTTAATACCCCCTCCCCCCACGATTCATTTATTTCTATTTACTTTTACTTGTTTTTTTTTTTTTTTTTTTTACAATATTCTCATCACTTTTTTCTACCTCACTGTCCACCCATTCAGTCTCCTGTGCAAATGCAGTTTCAATAATAAAACCACAGTAAATTGAGTTCCTCCAGACCTAGAAAACCTTCTCTTTCCAATTTATACTCTCTTCCTGGATCATCTTCTCCAAATCTTAGATTTTGAAATTTACTTTATTGAAATAAAACTCACAAATCTATCACCATTTTAGTTATCTCCTCAGAGCTCATGATGGAATATGCTGTTTGGCATCTCTGTTTGTCTAAAAACACTTCACAAATAACATTCTAAAGGATAAAAAAGACTTACACTCAAAAGACATGAGAAACTATTCTGTTATACAGGACAGAAATTTACTTTTGTCTTTCTTCACCCCATCAAACTTCAGCTCAACATCGAACTCTATCAAACTGAACTGTATTAGATCTATTAAATATTCACATTTATCTTCCCAATGCAAACACATTCTCTCCTGTCTCCCTCTTATATAGATACACACACACACAAACTAGTCCAAGATATTTTCATATGTCTTCTAGAATATTAGTTATTCTTCTGAACCTCCTTTTTCTGCTTCCAGTCAATTCTCCATTTCTGCATTCAGAATTCTGAAGCTCAAATGTTACCTGAAAAATAAGCCCTTCATTAAAACGTTTAAATGGCTCTTCAATGCCCTCAGACACTAAAAAAAAGTCTTTAACATTTGTCCCATGAAGTGCTGTGTGATATGCCCTCTACTTGTCTTCCCAGCAACTTCTCACAATGTGATACTGTGAGCAGCACTATGTTCAATAAACTCACTTACTAAAGGCTAATAGTACATTCAGAAACATGAGCAGGTCATAAATACACACCTAGATAAATGTTCATGAGGCAATCACATGTAAGCAACCAGAATATTCATGAGAAATAGACCTTAAGTGCAACCCAGAAACCCTCTCATACTTTCTCCTAGTCATCTCACTCTCTCCTGAAAAGTAACTATCCTTGTATATGCATGATAGATTAATTTTCTTTATGTTTGAAATACATGTAAATGGACCCATATATTATGTCTTATTTTATTTCTGGCAAATTTTATTCAAGATGAGATTTATGTCTTCTGTATAAAATAAGTTTATTTATTTTCTTAGTAGAGAGTTAATGAGCACTTGGGTTACTTTTGTATTTTTAATTAGTACAGTTAATATTATAGCTAGCCTTCTTACACATGTCTTTTGATACATGTATCTATGGGTTTGTGTTATCTATGACAGCGGGTATAAAACTCTGGGGACATATTGTGTTTACACACTCACTTTCATATAGGCTGAAAAGCTGTTTACTAAAGTGGTTGTACTAATTGAGAAGTAGATAAAAGCTTCTGTTATTTCACAACTTTTCCAGCTTTTAGTACTTTTAGTCTTTTTAATTTTAGCCTAATGAGTTATAGAAATACGTTAGAATAGTTCTAGTCTGCATTCTCCTTATTACCATTGATGTGGTACAGATATTCATACGTTTATTGATGCTTTGCATATTATATTATGTAAACGTATTGAGGTTAAGGAAGTTTCTTTTTGTCTCTGGTTTTCTAAGAGTTTTACTCGTGATGGATATGAAATTTGGTCATCATATGTTGTTTGTTCTTTATTATTTTGTTAATGTGTGAATTATATTTATTGACTTTGAAAACAGAAATCCTAGGTACATCTTTGGATTCTGTTTGCTAATATTTTGCATAAGTTTTTCTCATCCATGTTTACGAATGCAATTGACCTGCATTTTTAATATTTTAGCAGGTTTTTAAGTCAAGGTTATTCTGGAGTCAACATGACTTATATGCTTTCTTCTCTCTTTTTTCTCTTTTCATACAATGAACTATGTATTTTCTGTTGCTTTACATCTCTAGTCACAAAATCTCTCTTTCATTGTATAATGTCACTGTTCAATTGACTTTTTTAATTTATTTTTTTTATTTTTTGAGACAGAGTCTCACTCTGTTGCCCAGGCTGGAGTGCAGTGGTGTGATCTCAGCTCACTGCAAGCTCTGCCTTCCAGGTTCACACCATTGTCCTGCCTCAGCCTCCCTAGTAACTGGGACTACAGGCGTCTGTCACCAAGCCCGGCTGATTTTTTTGTATTTTTAGTAGAGACAGGGTTTCACCATGTTAGCCAGGATGGTCTTGATCTCCTGACCTTGTGATCTACCTGCCTAGGCCTCCCAAAGTGCTGGTATTACAGGTGTGAGACACCGCACCTGGCCTCAATTGAAATTTAATACTAATTATGTTACTTTTCAAGTTGAAATCTTCCATTTTCAATGGAGTCTTCCCCTTCCCCTTCCCCTTCTTCTTCCTCTTCTTCCTCTTCTTTCTCCTCTTCCTCCTCTTCCTCTTCCTCTTCTTCTTCTTCCTCTTCTTTTTCTCCTCCTCCTTCTTTTCCTCCTCCTTCTCCTTCTCCTTCTCCTTCTCCTTCTCCTTCTTCTTCTTCTTCTCCTTCTTCTTCTTCTGTTTTGGTAGTAGTTAGCACTGTACCCACTATTTGTGGCCCCCTTTTTAGATGCCAGTAATTTGGTGAAACCAAAAAGGTGAAAGTCTGCATTCTCCATTTTGTCATCTATTTTCTGAAAAAAAAATCATATTATTTTAAATCTCATGCATGCCAACCCCATTATCTTATCTCCACATCCTCTTCCTCCTCCTCCTCCTCCCCTCCTCCTCTCCTCCTCTTTTTTTTTTTTTTTTTGTCATTTGAAGTTGTCCACTAACATGATTGGTATTTTTTTATTAAAACTGAATACTTTGTATGAAAAATGGAGAGATAATTTGAAGCCTGTCCAATGTTACCTTCTTGCAAAGGTTTAATTGTGTTTTCTAACATGCCGTTACAGAAAGCACAGATCAACATATGGAACTGAGTCAATTTGAAGCTGTATTTCAGCCTTTGTGAAGATTGGTTTATTGCAGATTCTACCTTACTTCTTGGGTGTATCCTTAAAAAAACCTTAAATGGAAGTTCAGGATATGATATTTGCCAACATCTCTACTATTTGGTGAACCAGTTTTCGAATTATCTTAGCTACCACTTTCTGGTAAGTTTTTGTTCCTTTTGTTCATTCTTAAAAATTTAGTGGAAAAAAGTGAAGTAAAATGTAAGGCTTACCTCAGTGTTTTTCACTTATTGCCAAAAAAGCTACTTCTCAAATCCCAGCTGCTTTAACCCTAAACTCCTATTTTGTAGCCATAGTCATGTTATGTAAAACTCCAAAACATGTCTTTCATTATTCCAATCCTTTAAGATTATGATTCTGCTTCTTATTCTTTTGGCCCCACACTGGAAAAGAATTAACAAATATCTTAAGGGACAGTATTTCCAAACAAGCAATGTTTACCTTGATGCCTCTCTACTCCCCAGGATTCCGGAATATCATGTCCTCATTGCCTTGGTGGTTCTCCAACACTTTCACATAGTGTGTATGTGTGTGTGTGTGTGTGTGTGCGTGTGCGCTCAGTAGAGGTGATTAAGGGGGCAGTTGGGGAGATGTATGTGTATTGTCATCCAACTTTTCTACCTGTTCCGAATTGAAATGAACTGTCATTTATGAAAAATTCTTCTCTTTATTGCTCATAAAAGGTGACAACTCTTCTACCATATGACCGTGGCATAAATTATTTTCTTTGAAATGTTCTCTTCCCATTCTATTGCTTCCCGCTACCTCACTTTAGTGAACTACCACTTGTCTTTTAATATTGATCTCATTCAATATGTTCCCTGTTCTATGCCCGTTATTTTAATAGTATATAATTTAAAATAACATTTTACCAGGTGTAATTTTATTAATATTTGTATACTTAGCTAAATAATACAAAGTCTTAGAATATTTTAAACCTGATCACCTACCCTTCAAAATTAGAGCTGTTCAATAAGTAAATATGGTACTATTTTTAAATAAAAAAATTAGATGTAATAATTATTATTGCTTTACTTAATGTTTGTTTGCATTTACCTTTTTGTTTATCAGGTTTCTTATTCGGTTTCCTAAGATAACAGTTGTGGAATATTTTCCTTTTTATGCAATGAAAGTAGATTAGTAGTAAATGTTCTCATGTTTCTGTTAAATAAAAAATTATTAATTATGTATTTACTTCTAAAAAGCTAGTTTTCTTGGTCTAAACTTGTATATTTACAGAATTTCATCTCAAAAAAGTCTGTACACGTGTGTGTGTGTATGTATGTGTTTTCTTATTCCTATGGGTGCTATTGAGAAAGATCTGTTCCTTTTAATAATTTTTTGAAAATTTGATTAAGTAATCATTTTTCTCTAGTTGTATTTTTATTCTCTATCTATATTGGTGTTTTTCTCTTTTTCTTTGAGTCTAAAATTGAAATTTGTATTTTATATTGCACATCTCTTGGCAATTGTGGAAAAGTTTAAAATCTTTTGCAAAACCATCCCTTTCCATTCTATTATATTCTATTGGCATAAAATTATTGTGTAGATAAGCCTTGTCACATTGTCTTCAAGGTAGCTTACCAATTCCTTCATCTTTTTTTAAGGTATTCATGAATGTATTTACATCTTTTTTTTCAAGTTCACAATTTCTCTTTTGAAATTTATCTAGTGTGCCTTTTAAAGAGCCTTTGTTGCTTTGATGGTTTGTATTATATTGTACATTTCAAGAAGTATTCATTTTTTAAAACTTGGAACTTTTTTAAATGCTTTCTTTTTGTTCATCTTTAAGCTTAGAATTTTGATTTGAATATAAATTAACTTCTATTGTATTCACCGTAAAACTTCCCAAAAGGAAGAATAAGTCTTTCCCTGTTTTCTGTTCATTCATTTTTCCTGCTGCTGCTCAATTATGATTCTCTTTGGATTGTATAATATGTGTTTTTGATGAATCCAAGTGCTTGGAGAGTTAATCTATTATGATCCTTCTAGGTCTGATTTGAAGATGTACTTTTCCAGAGAAAATCTGCAAATCATTTGTCAATGTGGCTAAGTTTACTAGCAACTTATTTAAATAAAACTGTTTTCATAAATTTTATTTGTAAGTAGTTCACAAAAGCCATTTGAGTTTAGTTCATGATATTTTACGTGTTTTCTCCACAAATTATGTTAAAATTTTTTTCCCCTCTTAATTGATGTAAGAGTCAGGCAGGCTTATTCTTTTAAGACACATTTTTCACAGGAGTTAATATTTTTCTTCAATTTTGTAATAAAATTGTTTCTCTTTGGGGTTCCATTTTTATAAGGTAGTCCCCTATCAGGTACCTTAACATGAAAAAGCATTACCCTCTGAATTATTTTCCAGTGTGAACTTCAAAAGAGAAGCTCAACACTTCAAGCATTTAGTTAAGAGAGGAAGCTATGTAGGATACAGATAGATAATACTGCACCAAATATTTTTGTACTCCTTATAGAACACAAAATTGTTAGTGTGATTGATCAACTAGGGACCACATTACATTTGCCCATGTATATTTATTTAGGTGTGATTATGTGACTAAGTTCTCAACAATGGAACATGTGCAGAAGTGACATGTAAAACTTTGAGGCCCTGACATTAAAAAACTGTCAAATGATTAATAATTCTCTTACTTCTGTCTCATAGTGTCTATGTTTAGACAGTGACAGAGCCACAAGATGCTAAGGTTGTGTCTCTGTATAATAACCTTAAATCAGAGATCTCACACCACTGATTTAGGTTTTAATGGCAAGAACAACTTTTTTTTTTGCAAAGTCACTGATGTTTTAGATTTAATATGACCAGTGCTATCCTTACTTTATTTAATCCATAAATTGGTCACTTGATGTGTTATAATGATAAATGAGTTATTTCTTTAGTATCAGGTGAAAAATAGTAGGCATCATACATCGGCCAATACTTCAAAAAGACCATGTCACTAAATTAGGACAAATAGAGATCTATTGTAGTAGTCATTATTGTTGTTCTCCAGTATCTCTGGTTCAACCCTTTGCTACCTACATACAACCCTTTGTTAATCTTTTTGGTCTCTTTATGGTTTGATGAGGACATGGAATTAATCCTGTCTAATGAGCTATAAGTGAAAATGTTATATTCTCCAGAACCATAACATTTATTTGCTGGTGCTAGACTCTCCAAAGCTCGGTTTCTTTCTACCACAATGGCTGTAAGTCTTCCTAGTAGTAGCTGTGTTATTAACTTTGATCCCAGAGCAAAAACATTGCAAAGTCAAACTCAAAGCCACATTGCTATTGGCACATAATATGAGTTAAATATAAATGTTATTGATCTTATTCCATCGTGGTATATATTGTAGGTTATATACTACAACATAACCTACAGTATAGACATGCTAAAAAAAATGTCAAAACACTTGGAAAAAACTTGCCTGTGATAATTAGAAGTTGGAAGGTAGATCAAGTGTCTGCTGACTTAAAACTCTAGAGGTTAAAAATAGTGTGTGAGATATGTATTGATTCAAACCAATGCATTTAGCAATGTATTAGATGTTTTAAAATTTTTGAGTTCTGAGGATTTGGTAATTTTACAAGTTCAATGGAATGGAGTTCAAAAATTTTGTGTCAGCAGAGTTGCAAAGGATCACTATTAAGAAACCCCAAACATAGTTCTAAGACTGAAGGAGTAACACAATCCACACAAGAGTCAACCCTGGATCAAAAATCAAATGATGATACACCCTTTCTTCCCATTCCTGATGCCGTCTCTCACTAGTTAGAGAGACAGAAGAATGAGGATAAGCGAGTAAAGCAACTCACAATTAATTGAAAAATCAATCTAGGAAATAACTTTGCTTGTGGTTACAAATGCGTCAATCTGTAACAAACACACGAAACAGAAATGAAAAGCTCATAACATTTTTGACGAAATTGCATTGCCAAAGAAATCATGACTTGAGTGTCCAAACCTCAGTACTTAGCTCAAACACGTACAAACAGAAACCTAGTTTTAACCAAAAAATATTTACAATTTTTTTCACAACATAGAGTTGCTGGTTGGAAACTAGCTTTTCTAAGCTTCGTTTTATCTCCGAGTGATAAACTCTTGCAATTGGGACATGGTGAAAAGTGATGCAACACAGTCCCGGACCTTAAAACCTCAAAAATCTCCCAGGTGAGCTACCAAACTAGATATGGCGACTCCTGCAGTGGACTCAAAGTCCCTCATGAATATCTACACAACATGGAAGGAGTCAGGCTTTTAGAATTACCACATGGATTTCACCACTAAACAATTACATTGAACTGTCTTGCTGGGGGCGGTTGTGGGGGAATAAAAAACCTTTTAATGCCTTCAGTCTGAGATTTTGGGTTTGTTAAAGTAAGTATCTCAATATAGTAATTCAACCCCTTTATTCCTGTCTTGAATTTATAGCTTCTGACTATTTCTTTTCTTGCTAAAGATCAACAGGCTTTCAAATATACCTTCATATTTATATTGTCACAAGTTTTTTTTTTTTTTAATTAACTGGAAGAATTTTGCAAGGTATGTAAGTCACTATGCTAATGGAAACATAATTCTATTTCTTCAGATCTTAGCAAATGATACCTCATTTAGGAATACCTTCTCAAGTTTCACTGTCTTATGTTCTGTTCCAATAGAACAATTATACAAATTTAAATATATTATTTACATTTAGTATTATTTACATTTATTTAGATTTATCATTTATGGAAGAATGGCACATTTTTCAATACCAATCTACCTTACTTTAAGATCGTGAAAGCACAGGGTTATTGTTTTAAATTACTTCTGAATCTGCTGAATCTAGTAGAAAATGGAAAGAAAATAAATATTTGTGAATAGTTATTGCTAAATTATATGTTATTATTTTTAAAATCTATTTTTTTTCATATTATTGAACTCATTTATATATCTATTTTAAGGATAGGAATAAGGATAAGGAACAAGCATATTTTTGATATGCATATTCAGAATTTATAACTATAAAAGTACTGTCAAAACATTTTAATATTTTGAATGATGTCAAATATGCCGATTATGAACCAAAATCAACATAGCTCAGTAAACATGTATTTGCTAAATTTACAAAATGTTCAAGGTGCTATGTAGACATTTAAAAACTGAAAACATGTAAGATGGGAAATCTTATCCTCATACTTCAATTTAATTAGAGAAACAAAAATGAATACACAACTCTCACCCAAAGAAGATATAGAGGGTAGCTCTGGAGTGACACAAAATAGGAGGCTGTATAATTAATCATTTTACTTGGCTACTTCTGTGAGTTAAAAAGGATACTATGGACAACTGCTGACAGATACAACAGGCATAACCTGGGACTGACCCAACCAAACTGGCAACTCTATACTGATTAATGATATCAGTGTTGAGTAAGTAAAGATTCCTTTTCCCTGGGAGCACAAAAAAGAGTAGTTCCTTTGGTTTTTGATGGAATTTGACCTAAACCTTGAAAAATGGGTAGAAGTACTACAGGTAAAAGAAGTACTACAGGTAAAACTAGTTCAAGAAACAAGACATTATGCTGAGAAGCAGTGCAAGATGGTAGAATGGAAGGCTCTACTGACAGTCCCCTCTTCAAGGACACCAATGTAATAACTATCCACACAGAAAAGATACTTCAGAATAACCAAAAGTCAGGTGAGCCCTTATACTACTTGGTTTTATCTTTGTATCACTGAAAAGATGGAAAGAAAAATCTTGAAATGTGAATCCCACCCTTCTTACAGCCCCTGGCAAGGCTGCATGCTGGAGAGAGTGTCTCTGGGCATTAGGGGAGGGAGATTACAGCAATTTTCAGGTGTTGAACTGAGTGCTGTCCTGGTAAAACAGAACAGAAAACCAGATCAAACTCAGCTGATGCCCACCCAGGGAGACAGTGTTTAAGCCACCCCTAGCCAGAGGATCCCAGCAATCTGAACTTGAGTTCCCACAAACCTCATCACTGTGGGCTACAGTGCTCTGTGTCTCTAATGAACTTAGAGGACTATCTAGGCCATATAGACTGCAATATTGTTGAAATGTCCACACTACCCAAGGCCATCTACAGATTCAATGCAATCTCTATCAAATTACTAATGATATTCTTCACAGAAATAGAAAAAAATCCCATATTTTATATGGAACCACAAAAGACCCAGAATATCACAAACTTACCTAACTAAAAAGAACAAAACTGGAGGAATTACATTAACTGACTTCAAATTATACTACAGAGTAACAGTAACCAAAACCGCATGGTACCGGCATAAAATCAGACAGATAGACTAAAGGAACAGAATAGATAACCCAGAAACAAATCTACATGCCTAGAGTGAACTTACTTAGGACAAAGTTGCAAAGAACATACACTGGGGAAAGGACAGTCTCTTCAATAAATGATGCTGGGAAAACTAGATATCCATATGTAGAAGAATAAAACTAGACTCCTATCTCTCACCATATACAAAAGTAAAATCAAAATGGATTAAAGACTTAAATCTAAGACATCAAACTATACAACTACCAGAAGAAAACATTGGGGAACATCTCCAGGACATTGGCTTGGGCAAAACTTTTTGAGCAATACCCCACAAACATAGGCAACAAAAGTAAAAATGGGTAAAAAGCATCTCATTGAGGTAAAAAAGTTTCTGCACATCAAAGGAAATAATCAACAAACTGAAGAGACAACCCACAGAATGGGAGAAAACATTTGCAAACTACTCATCTGAAAAGTGATTAAATACCAAACTATATAAGGAGCTCAAACAACTCTGTAGAAAAAATACATAAAAATCCAATCGCTAAGTGGGGAGAACATTTCAATAAACATTTCTCAAAGAAGATATACAGATAACAAACAGCCATATGAAAAGATGCTCAACATCATTCATTATCAGAGTAATGCAAATCAAAACTAAAATGAGATATTGTCTTACCCCAGTTAAAATGGCTTATATTCAAAAGACAGGCAATAACTAATGCTGACAAGGATGTGGAGAAAAGGGAATCTTTGTATACTGTTGGTGGGAATGTAAAATTTTACAACCAATATAAAGAACAGTGTGGAGTTTCCTCAAAAACTAAAAATTGAGTCACCAAATGATCCAGTAATCCCACTGCTGGATATATACTCCAAAGAAAGGAAATCCATATATTGAAGTGATATCTGCACTCCTAAGTTTGTTGCAGCACTGTTTACAATAGCTAGGATTAGGAAGTAACCTAAGTGTCTATCGACAGATGAATGGATAAAAAAAAAATATGGTACATATACACAACGCAGTACTATTCAGTCATAAAAATGAATGATCTCCAGTCATTTGTAACAAAGTGGATAGAACTGGAGATCATTATGTTAAGTGAAATAACCAGGCACAGAAAGACAAACTTAGCATGTTCTCACATATTTGTGGGGGGTGAAAATTAACATAATTAAACTCATGGAGATAGAAAGTAGAAGGATGGTTATCTTAGGGTGGAAAAGATAGTGAGGGTCTCGGGGGAGGGTGGGGATGATTTTAATGGGTACAAAAAATAGAAAGAATGAACAAGAACTAATATTTGACTGTGCTACAGGATGACTAAAGTCAATGATAACTTAATTGTACATTTTTAAATAACTTAAAAAGTACAATTGGATTGTTTGTAACTCAAAGGATAAATGCTTGAGAAGATGGATACCTTATTCTCCATGATGTGCTTGTTTTACATTGCATGCCCGTTTGAAGCATCTTATGTACCCCATACACAGACACACACACACACACGCATATATATATATATATATATATATACACACACACGCATACACACACATACTATGCACCCACAAAAATTAAGAAAAAGATGACATTGACTAAAAACCAGGAGATATCTCTGGGTACTAAATGTTTAATACACAATATAGATATTTTATAAGACCCACAATTCTGATATAAATCAATATTATTCTTATTTTGAATTTGATTAAACAATACTAAAAAATTAAATCTCATGCACAAGTATACACAAATATTTAATTGTAGCATCAGTGCTAGTTAAGATATATAGGACACTAGTGGCATTAGAATAGGTTTCACGAGGAACAATGCAGGGTGTGATGAATTTGAATGCCAACCTAGGAAAAGAATACATCATTTTGTAAGCAATATTAATTCATCTAAAATTTGATTAGGGAAAAGATATATCTTTTGAATAGCAGAATAGTCATAAAATTCTGCAGTGAACTAAAATTATATGAGATATTTGTGTTAGATGGTTAAATATTAATTTAAAATACCAATATTCTCATTAAACACTGTCGATCTTATGATTTGTTACTTCACTTTTCTTTGGAAAAAGTATATTCAATCAGTACATGCTACAGATGCTAGTGTTGACAAGCAACGATTATGGATAAGGCAGAGTAAGGAACTCTCCTGTTTATAGCCTCCCATATGCCTCATATAACACTCTATGAACTAGATAAAATTCATGTCAAAGTCATTTTTTTAAACGACTAAGACAGTTTGATTAATGTCTTTGATGTCAGTAACAGAATAACAAACTTACATGAAAAATTACATTTAAATAATGACACAATTAGGTGATAATCTTGAACTGTCATACAGAGTGACTTAAAATATCAATTTGTTCAAAAGTTCAATATAATTATGAAATATATATTCATGTATTCCTTAAAGCTTTTTTAAAATTGTTCAGAGTAAATTGAATACATATGAAGAGTAAAAATAATGTTTCATGGCCACTAAGTCCATGTTCCATTTTTCAGAGTCTTTATATTAAAAGTTTGCAATATATAACTCTGAAAGGATAATATCCTCATGTTCAATTTCTAAAATTACTTAAACATTTTGTTTTCGCTTTCATTAGCATTGTACTAAAGAGATGTTAAAAAAAATACTTAAGTTACCACAATCTGCAGTTATCTTCTTCCCAAATCTTTCATGATATACATGTCAATTTCTGGCTTCCACATTTGCATGGTACACTAAAAAATATCAGGAACTTGCTCTGCCCCAGTAAAAGATGTTTAGGACCATAATGATTGTATTTGAAATGTAGTTCACTCATAGTCTGTAAGATGTGATGCTTTAACTCTACTTCTTGACATAAACATTTACGACAATTTCCTCATTTTCTTTAATTTTAAAAGCAATATTAGATTCCCTTTATTTTATAATTTTGAATTTTGTTGGAACATAGTACGTGTATATATTTATGGGGTACATGAGATATTTTTGTATTGCATCATATGCATTTTGTATACATTGTATGCCTGTATAAAAATGTGTGTCTGGCAGGAGGATTGCTTGAACCTGGGAGCCGGAGGTTGCGGTGAGCAAAGATCACAGCACTGCACTCCAGCCTGGGCAACAAGAGCAAAACTCTGCCTCAAAAATAAATAAATAAATAAATAAATAAATAAATAAATAAATTCCTCCAGTTCCATTAATGTTATTGTAAATGACAGGATCTCATTATTTATCATGGTCAAATAGTACTCCCTTGCACTAATGTATAAGTACTATCCTTTATTTATCCATTTATCTTCTGAAGGATACTTAAGTTTCTTCCAAATCTTGGCTGTTGGGAATAATGCTCTGATAAACACGGGAGTGCAGATATCTCTTCAGTGTACTGATTTCTTGCTTTTATGTTATACCTAACGATGGGACCGCTGGATAATATGAGAGCGCTCTATTATTAGGTTTTGAGGAAGCTTAAAACTTTTCTCCATAGTATCTATATGACTTTATATTTCCACCAACAGGGTACAAGGGTTCCTTATCTCTACATCATTGCCAGGGTTTGTTATTGCCTATCTTTTGGATATAAGCCATTTTACATGGGTTGAGATAATATCTCATTTTAGTTTTGATTTGCATTTCTCTGATGACCAATGATGTTGAACATGTTTTCATATACATGCTTGCCATTTGTACATCTTCTTTTAAGAAATATTTATTTACATCTTTTTCCCATTTCTAAACTGAATTATTAGGATTTTTATTTTAGAGTTGTTTGAGCTCCTTATATATTCTGATTATTAATCCCTTGTCAGGTGTGAAGTTTTTAAATATATTCCTCCGTTCTGTGAATTGTCTCTTCATTTTGTTGATTATTTCATTTGCTCTTCAGAGTTTTGTAACTTGATGTGATCTCATTTGTCCATTTTGGCTTTAGTTGCTTGTGTTTGCGGAGTATTACTAATGAAATCTTTCCTCACTCCAAAGTCCAAAGATTTTATCCAATGGTTTATTGTAGTAGTTTTATAGTTTGATATCTCAGAGTTAAGTCTTTATTTTGATTTGATTTTTGATATGGCAAGAGATAGGGATATATTTAATTATTCTGCATATGGATATTTAGTTTTCCGAGCACCATTTATTGAAGAGACTGTCCTTTACCCAATGTAGGTACGTTGCACTTTTGTTTAAAACGAGTTCACTCTTCCCAGCACTTTGGGAGGCCAAGACGGGCGGATCACGAGGTCAGGAGATCGAGACCATCCTGGCTAACATGGTGAAACCCCGTCTCTACTAAAAATACAAAAACTAGCCGGGCGAGGTGGCGGGCGCCTGTAGTCCCAGCTACTTGGGAGGCTGAGGCAGGAGAATGGCGTAAACCCGGGAGGTGGAGCTTGCAGTGAGCTGAGATCCGGCCACTGCACTCCAGTCCGGGCGACAAAGCGAGACTCCGCCTCAAAAAAAAAAAAAAAAAAAAAACGAGTTCACTCTATATGTGTGATTTTGTTTCTGGGTTGTCTACTCTGTTCTATGGATCTATATGTTTGTTTTTATGCTAGTACCATGCTGTT
This sequence comes from Trachypithecus francoisi, assembly GCF_009764315.1. Lineage (NCBI taxonomy): Eukaryota > Metazoa > Chordata > Mammalia > Primates > Cercopithecidae > Trachypithecus > Trachypithecus francoisi. The sequence goes on from NW_022681454.1 coordinate 112,550,484, forward strand.
TTGGTTATATGACTCTGTAGTATAATTTGAAGTCAGGTAGTGTAATTCCTCTTGTTTTGTTCTTTTTGGTTAGAACAGTTTTGGCTATTCTGGGTCTTTCATGGTTCCATATAAATTTTAGATTATTTTTTTTTATTTTTGTGAAGAATGTCCTTGGCATTTTGATACCGACTGCACTGACTCTGTAGATGGCCTTTTTTAGTATGGACATTTCAACAATATTGATTCATCCAATCCATGACCATAGAATATCTTTCCATTTTTTGGTGTCCTCTTTGATTTCTTTCCCATCAATATTTTATAGTTTTCATTGTACATATCTTTGTCATTTTTGGCTAAATTAATTCCTGGGTATTTAGTTTCATCTGTTGCTGTTTCAAATTGGATTACTTTCTAGATTTCTTTTTCAATTGTTCACTATTGGCATATAGAAATCTACTTATTTTTATGTTGATTTTGTATCCTGCAGCTTTACTGATTTTTTTATGAGTTATAATAGTTTTTATGGTGGAACCTTTAGCTCTTTCCAAATACAAGATCATATCATCTGCAGTCAAGGATAATTTACTTCTATTTTTCCAATTTGTATGACTTTATTTCTTTCTCTTATTTATTGCTCTAATTGGAACTTTCAGTACTATGTTGAATAACAGTGGTGAAAGCAGATATCCTTGTTGTGTTCCAAATCTTAGACAAAAGCTTTCAGTCATTTCCCATTCAGTATGACACTGGCTGTGAGTCTGTCATATATGGCTTTTATTCTGTTGAGGTATGTTCCTTCTATGCTTAGTTTGTTGAGGATTTTTATCATGAAGGGATATGGAATTTCATCAAATGCTTTTTCAGCATAAGTTGAAATGATCCTGTGGTTTTTGTCCTTCATTCTGTTGATATGATGTATGCCATTGATTGGTAGATTTGCATATGGTCAACCACCAATGCATCCCTGGCATAATTCCCATTTAGTAATTATGAATAATCTTTGTAAGGTATTATTGGTTTTGGTTTGCTAGGATTTGTTGGGGACTTTTGCATCAATGTTTATCAGGGATATTGGCATGCAGTCTTTTTTCATTGTTCTATGTCTGGTTTTGGTATCAGTGTAATTCTGCCCTTGTAGAATAACTTGGACGTATTCTCTCCAGCTCTAGTATTTAGAATCATTTGAATATGATTGGTATTAGTCCTCTTTATGTGTTTGGTAAAATTTATCAGGGAAACCATTGAGTCTCAGGCTTTCCCTTGCTGGGACATTTTTATTATTGCTTTGGTCTTGTACCTGTTATAGGTCTGTTTGGGCTTTTTAAAATTATAATTATTTTTTCATGGTTGAATCTTAGCGGGTTGTACATTTCTAGGAATTTATCCATTTCTTTTAGGTTTCCAATTTATTGGCATATCGTTGCTCATACGAGCCACTAATGATCCTTTGAACATCGGTGGTATCAATTGTAAGCTCTGCTTTTTTGGCTATAACTTTATTTATTTGGGTCTTCTTTCTCTTCTGTCCTTTCAGTTATTCTGACTAGCGGTTTGGCATTGTTTATCTTTTCAAAACAACAGCTTTCCTTTTGTTGTTCTTTTGTGTTGTTTTCTTCATTTCAGTTTTGTTTATTTCTGCTCTGATTTTGTTATTTATTTTCTTCTACTAGATTGGGATTTGGTTTGCTCTTGCTTTTCTGGTTATTTAAGATGTATCATTAGGTTATTTATTTGAAGTTTTTCTACTTTTTCAATATAGAAGCTTGTAGCTATAAAGGTCCCTCTTAGTACTGCTTTCACTCTATCCCACAGGCCTTGATATGTTTTGTTTTCATTATCATTTGCTTCAGGAAGTGTTTCATTTCTTTTCTTAATTTCTTCATTGACCTAGTGATCATTAAAAAGCACATTGTTTAGTATTCATGTGCTGTGTAACGTTTTCAAAATTTATCTTGTAATTGACTTCTAGTTTTATTCCATTGTGGTCAGATAAGACTGTATTTTTTTTTTCAGTGATTTAAGTCTGTTACCTAACATATGATCTATCCTTGATAATGATTCATGTGCTGAGGTAAAGAATGTGTATTCTGCTGCCATTGGATGAAATTTTCTGTAAATAATTATAAAGTCCCTTTGTTTCACAGTGCAGAACAGGTATGATGTTTATTGATTTTCTGTCTGGAAGTTCTGTCCAATGCTGAAAGTGGGGTGTTGATGTATCCAGGTATTATTGTATTGGGGGTCTAACTCTCTCTTTAGGCCTAGTAATATTTGGTTTATGTGTTGGTGCTCCAGTGATGTATGCATATGTATTTACAATTGTTATATCCTCTTGCTGAACTGACTTCTTTATCATTATATTATAACCTCCTTAGTCTGTTTTTATAGTTTTGGTTTTGAAATCTACTTTTCTGATATAAGTAGAGTTATTTCTACTTTTTTGTTTTTATGTATTCAGAATATCTTTCTCTATCCCTTTATTTTTAGTCTATGTGTATCTTCAAAGGTTAAGTGTGTTTTTCTTTTAGGTAACCGATTGTTGGGTCTTGTTCTTCCCTTTATTTAACAAGTTCATGTCTTTTGATAGGAGAGTTTAGTCCATTTGCATTTAATGTTGTTATTAGTAAGTAAGAACTCAGTGCTGCCATTTGTCTTATTTTTTATTTTATTTTATTTTATTTTTTTTAGTTTTTTTCTTCCTTCTTTCCTTCCTTACTGTCTTCCTTAAAATGAAGCTGATTTTTCGCTGATGGGTTTTTTTTTTTTAATTTCTTGCTCTTTATTTTTCTCTATCTGTTGTGTGATTTTGATTTGAGGTTTCCACGATGATTGCAGATAATATATTCTAACCCATTGTTTTATACTCATGACAATAGAACACAACTTTTATAAACAAACAGCAAACTAACAAACAAGCAAAGAGAAAACTAATACAAACTCCACACTTGAACTTTGCCTGCTTTTTAACTTTTTGTTGTTTATATTTATATTGTCTAAGTCTTAAAAAAGTTGTTGCCATTATTATTTTTAATGGATTACTTGCTTAGTCTTTCTATTCAAGATATGAGTCATTTACATAGCAAAATTACAGTGTTATAATATTCTGTATTTGTTTGTGTACTTACTATTACCAGTGAGTTTTGTACTTTCAAATAATCTCTTTTTGTTTGCTACTGTCTTTTTCTTTCAGATTGAAGATCTCCCTTTAGCATATATTGGAGGATAAGTCTGGTGTTGATGAACTCCTTCAGCTATTGCTTGTATGTTAAGGTCTTGATTTCTCCTCCAGAAATGAAGTATATTTTCACTGGACATGTTCTTCTACGATTAAATATTTTGTTTTCTTCTTGCAATTTTTGTAATGCCACTTTCTCTCAGCCTGTAAAGTTTCTACTGAGAAGTCTCCTGCCAGATATACTGGAGCTTCTTTATATGTTATTTGTTTCTTTTCTCTTGCTTCTTTAGGATCCTTTTTAAAATCCTTAACCTTCTGGAATTTGATTATTAAATGTCTTGAGGTTGTCTTATTTGGGTTAATTTTGCTTGGTGTACTGCAACTTCCTTGTACTTTTATCCTATTAAAAAATATTTATTGGGATAAAATCCTATCTTGTCAAGATGCAGCTGTATGCATAAAGAGGGTTATATTCCAATAAACCTATTAGAATTTGAAAATATTGTAAGTCAAAAAGGCATTTAATACAAATAGCCTATCAAACATTATAGGTTACCCTAGCCTACCTTAAATATGCTCAGACATTTACCTAAGCCTACAGTTGGGGAAAATCATCTAACATAAATATATTTCATAATAAAATGTGAACTATTTCATGTAAATTAATAAATACCGTTCTGAAAGTGAAAAACCAAATAGTTGTATGCGTGCTCTAAGTACAGTTTCTACTGAGTGCATATTGCATTCATGCCACTATAATGTTGAAAAATCATTAAGTCAAACCGTTGTAAGCTGGGTGTCATCTGTAATTGGTTAAATTTTCATTAATAGTGTATTTTATAGGTTGATTCAACTTTGTTCTAATTTTCTCCACATCAGGATAAATTTGCCATACATTATTAATTATTTAAAATAATTTGAATATGAAATGTGTTCTTTCATTTGAGACAGTTTAGAGTATTAATAACGTAGATTAACAGATCCATTGAAATGATGAAGGAGATATGTCAACCTAGGAAGTTTTACCATACTGATAATGAAAATTTAAGATTATAATATAGTTACCTATTGTCAAAAAGTTAGAACAAGTGCATAAGACCTGCAGGTCCATGCATCCAGGAGTTATTCTACTTGAGAGATAGATGGACCTGTTGGATACTTTATTTAATCATTTAATTAATCAATTTACCTTCAAAACTTCAGTTTTCTTCCCTCTATGTTACTATACTTGATTTTGTTGAAGCATTGTTTCAATTGTGAATACTCATTTTTTTCAAACTTTTCTACTTTAAAAAATTTTATATCTGTAAACATATTACTTTCACCCCAATAGATCCTTTTGCACATTTTCTAATATTTCTTCAAGGCAATATTATACTTACTCTAAAGCTAACCAGTAATTAATTTAGATGGCAGAATGTTCTACTATAGCTAAAGTAAGATAAAATGTTAAAAATAAAATTGTAAAGAACTCACAAAATAAATATTTCCACTCATGACCACTTATTATTTACACAAGTTTTCTCTAGAAATATTGTATTTAAATGGCTAGATACTAAAAGTAGGCACGATAGGATTTAAGGATTGTAATTAATGCTAAATTTATTAACTTAGATTATATATTAATCAGTGTTTTTGCTTTATGATAATTCATAAAGTCCTCAATGCATTATTTTATTTACATGAGTGTAAAGTATTTAGAAAGCTTTATTTTAAAATTATGGGTTATAATTTATTTGCCAAAAATCCTGTCAATATATTTTTATTTATGTGTACATAACTATATAACTTTGACCATGGTAAGTTTACAAACGCCAATTATGAGTAAAGTGTTTTCAAGATTTCTGCAAGTTTGTATTACCCACTTAAGAAATAAAGTCATCCTCAATATCTGTGGAGATTGGTTCTAACTCTCTTGATGACACCAAAATATGTGAATGTTCAAGGCTCTTATGTAAAATGGTGTAGTATTTGCACGTGTTCCCATATACTTTAAGTCATCTTTAGATTATTTATAATACCTAATACCATATAAATTCTATGTAAATAGTTGTTGTACCATACATTTTAGGGAATAATGATAAGAAAAAAGTTTGCATATGTTCAGTATAGAAGCAACTATGTAGGGCTAACTATATTTTCAATCTGCAGTTGGTTGAATCTGTGGATTAGCAACTTGAGAATAAAGAGGGCCAATTGTATCATTTTCCAATGGTCACTACCAAGAGTAAAGAAAAAATAATCAGTGGAGATTTTATAAAAATGGGTGTTTCTGAACTCAATAGACTAGAAAGAACAAGTAACACTGTGGTAAAAGTCTTTGTGTATTTGAAAAATATAATGAACAAAAGTAAATCTTCCTTAAAGATAATAGGCAAACATATTTTTTTTAATTTTTTATGTTTATATATTAAGGGGGTACAAATGCAGACTTCTTAAACATGCGTATATTGCATTTTGGTGAAGTCTGGGCTTTTAGTGTACCCATCACCCAAATAGTGAACATTGTAACTAACAGGTAACTTTTCACCTCTCATCTTCCTCCCATGCTCCCACCTTGTGGGGTTTCCAATGTATATTACTCCATTCTGTGTGTTCATGTGTGCCCATTGTTTAGCTTCCATTTGTAAGTGAGAGCATGGAGTATTTGACTTTCTAGGTTTCTGAGTTATGTCACCTAGGACAATATCCTCCAGTTCTATTCATGTTGCTGCAAAAGACATGATTTCATTCTTTTTTATGGCTGAAGAGTATTCTGTGGTGTGTGTGTGAGATAAATACATAAAACATTTTCTTTATCCAGTCCTCTACTGATGGAAATTTAGGTTGATTCCATATCTTTGCTATTGTGAATAGTACTGCAATAAACATTTGAGTGCATGTATCTTTTGATATCATGATTTCTTTCATTTTGGGTATATATCCAGTAGTGGAATTGCTGGGTCAAATGGCAGCTCAATATTTACTTCTTTGAGACATCTCCATACTGTTTTCCATAGAGATTGTATTATTTTACATTCCCACAAACAGTAGGAGAAATGTATTGGCAAAAATGTATTGAATAGAACATTTAAATATTTGTAAATGCACTGACTAATAAGTCTATAGAAAACCATCTCTAACGCCTATGTTAGGAAAAACTGTGGAGCAAGAGAATGTCAGCTACATAGTAATATTTTTATATAGTGTTATGAAACAGGAATTGGAGTCTATTTCAGCCAAAGCTAAGACATTTCTCTTGGCCCTCAGAAAATGCTAAACATACTTAATAGATGCAAAGAAAGTAGAAATATGGGTGTCATATTCATATGTCATATTCATATTACACATATCATAATTACATGTGTAATACTTTCAATTGAGTACACAAATTTGTATGTATGTTCACTCCAAAATAAATTATGTATTCATTGTGTATGAATGTATGTACATATATATGTATTCATATGTATGAACCATGATATAATTTGTTAATTATCAGTATATTAGTATACTAATGCACTAATGCTAAATGCACACACATAAAACCATGTTAATTTCAATGTTTAAAAAAATTTCTGTTTCAAGTCTTTTTATAAATCTATATCAATTTTAATATGATTGAATAATATTGTATACATGTGGCTGCATACATTTACAAATTTGAGTTCTTAGGTCATATGCATATTTTAATAGCAGCATAGCAAGATAGACTGAAATAGAATACCAAGCTTCATATCTGCCTAAAATCCAATAACACATGCTTAGATAGGGCATCCTCCTGTTTGGGAGCCGATTCAAACAACAGGCACAACTGCAGCTTTACTTCTAAATAGAAAATCAAATTGAGAGAATTACAGTGATTTTAATGAATATTTCTCTATCTTGATGAATTACCCTGCTTTATTTTAGAAGTTTATTTCAGTCTAAGTAACTGAGATTATCCTCTATCTGCCATCTGTTCCCATTTGCCATTACCACAGCATCCAAAATTACTTTGAACATTTTTCAAAACATTTTACAATGTTCATGCTTTAGCTTACATTTTAAAGTGTATGCTGTGAAAAACATATAGATATCATGTATTCCATTAATAACGCATCACAAAAGGGTAGTAATTTGGCAAATATTACTAATCAAATTTTTGAATAATATTAAAATTGATTTTGTGTTAAATCAACAATGAATTCCTTTCTTAAAAGATTTAGAGAATTTGGCCGGGCGCGGTGGCTCAAGCCTGTAATCCCAGCACTTTGGGAGGCCGAGACGGGCGGATCACGAGGTCAGGAGATCGAGACCATCCTGGCTAATACGGTGAAACCCTGTCTCTACTTAAAAATACAAAAAACTAGCCGGGCGACGAGGCGGGCGCCTGTAGTCCCAGCTACTCGGGAGGCTGAGGCAGGAGAATGGCATAAACCCGGGAGGCGGAGCTTGCAGTGAGCTGAGATCCGGCCACTGCACTCCAGCCTGGGTGGCAGAGCAAGACTCCGTCTCAAAAAAAAAAAAAAAAAAAAAAAAAGATTTAGAGAATTTAAGGAAGATATCATGTGACTTTGAGAAAGTATAACACATGATAGATGTAAATATGGATGTTAAATATGAGCATATATGTGTATATCTCTGTATACATGCATACACATATACACGTATGTATTTGTATGTTTGTGTATATGTGTACATATTTGTGTATGTGCATGCATGTGTGTTTGCTTGCATATATATATACTTCCAATTGCTGTAAAAAATTACCCTAAACTAAGTGGCTTAAAACAACACAAATTGTTGTTCGTGTCTGACTCCTAGAACTGTAAGACTGTAGGAATCAACATTCTAGCATGGGTCTCTTTTGGCCAAACTCAATACACCAGCAGGACTGCACTCCTTCCTGGAGATTCTAAGAGAGAATATATTTTCTTGTCTTTTCTAGTGGCCACCTACATTACTTGACTTGTGACTCCTTCTTTCATTTTCAAAGCCAGCAATGTTGGGGAGAGTCCTCATGCTGCTGTCTCTCTAGTTCTGTAGATAGAAAAGATTCTTTGCTTTTAAGGGTTCAAGTGATACATTGGACTCACCTAGAATGTCCAGAATAATCTTTCTATCTATATATACTTAAGCTTAACTGTGTCTGCAAAGACTCTTTTGATATGTAAAATAACATATTCAGTAATTCTGAGGATTGGGGTATGGATCTCTTTGGGGGCATTATTTTGTATAAATCCCCCATAGAATATGAGTTCTGTCCAGTAATATCAAAGGTCATTTGATGTAAAACTTGAAATTACAAGTGCTGCCTTTAAGCTTAAGATGAGTCATGCAATACAGCACACCTTGTATATTTTACATATGTTTTATCTCCATAAACTTTCATATTTACAAAGAAACACCAATTTGTGACCTAAATATCAAATTGTTAACAATAAGACATAGACTAGGAAGAGATATATTTAATCAGGGGAATCTCAAGATCTCCAAACAGAAAATTGTCAACAATACATTATACTGCACACTTGTCTGAAAGAAAGACAGTAAGAAAAAGATAGGGCTGTAGTAATCTTCTGCATATTTTGCTTAGGATTACTGTTTTTAAATTAATATTATGTGCGCATATATATGTGTGTGTTAACATTTCTCAAAACTATAACCAGTTATATAAATCCTGGTAGGTCAACTTTTAATATCATCTGTTTTGTTACTTTGACTTACTTTTCTATTCTTGTATACATACCAGTATCATAATTTGTGTAAGTTTTTTACACTCCCATATTTTTCTACCATTCATAATATTATCAGAAATGTCAACTTATTAAAATTAAATTTTTAAAGAATTTAAAACTTTACATTAAAACTTACAGAACATTGTCCAAAGAAAGTTTGCAAGACAAAAATAAATAGATATATAATCATGGTGATAAATCAGAAAACTCAACGATTTAGATTCATGTCTTCCCCAAATTGAATGCAATTCCAATTAAAATATCAGCATTTTTCAAAGTTGACTATGTAATTCTAAATTTCATTTAGAAATGTAAAATAACCAGAATAGTTATAAAAATATTAAAGAGAAAAACAGTATCAGTTAACTCTGTCACCTAATATCAAGATTTACTTGAAATTTTTACTATGTAAAAGCATGAATTTGGCAAAATGATAAGCTAAGAGATTAAATAAACCAAACAGAGATACAAATACAGACCTACACATATGTAAAAAATTAAATTTGAGCTGGATCATAGATAAAACTAAAATATAAAATAATATACCTAGGAAATAAAAAAACAAAAAGTATATATTTATGACTTTCAATAATGTATATATTTATTGATAAGATACAAAAAGGATTAACTGTGAAAGAAAACATTTATAAATTTGACTTTATTAAAATTGAGATTTTTGGTCACCAAAAGGCGTGTCTGAAAAGGGAAGTCAGGACTCATATCAAGATTATATGATGTATACCTACAAATAAATAGCCAATAGTCATAAAACACAATTGAAGAAAAAACAGCAAACATTTTAAATCTCATTTCATGAAAGAATAAATGCAGAATACCTGTAAGCATGTGCAATGATTCTCAATATCATTAGTCATCAGGAATATGCCAATTAAAGTCTCTATTAAATACTAATACACCTATCAGAGGGCTTTTTAAAAATTTTAATCACAATACAGACTTTGATGAAAATGTGGGGTAACTGAGACTCTGATATACTGTTTTTAATGTTAAGTGCTACAACCACTTTTGAAAACTACAAAAAATACATATACTAATGCTAAATATATACATTTCTTATGACTCAGTTATCTGGCTTCTATATATATGTACAGAAACAAGCACCTATGTACACCAAAGATGTGTAGAAGAAAGTTTGTAATTTATTTATAGTATTTATTTATAATAGCCTCAAAGTAGAAAAACTTAATCCCCGTGAACACTAACGTGCTACAGAACAATCAGTACATCCCAAGTACTCTTGTTAATTAAAGTATACTAGTCCCACATGGCTGACTAGCTTTGTCACTGACTGACGGCAGAGCTCCAGGGCCTTGAGTGAACATAGGCAGTAGCCAGAGAGTAGTTGTAGCAGGTCTTGGGTGACATCCAGTGCTGTACTGGCTTCAGGTTTAATCCAGTGCAGTCACAGATGTGGTGGCCAAAGAGGTGCTTGTGTCACCGCCCTCAGCTTTAGGTAGCTCAGAACAGAAAGACACCCTCTGTTCGAGATAAATTAATGAAAGGGAACAAGGGTCTCTGCATGGTAATCCAGCTAATTCTCCTTTTTTTTTTTTTTTTTTTTTTTTATTGGCAGAATTGTATTTTTTTTTTTTTTCCTGTGAGTAATAGATTTTAACAAAATTATACATTCATTCTGTGATGGTAACAACTTTCACATCATTTGTGGGACTACTTTTCTCAATTGACTCATGACAAAGGCACAATCTAAAAGGATACACTAATACTACAATAACAGTTTTGAACAAATGTGGGCAAAGGACCAATCTGCAGTATTAAATAGAAAACAGTTAAGTATGGATTAACTTGAATATATTTTCATTCCAGACAGTATTTTTACTTTTCAACATTGTCTCATTTTACTATGATGGCAGTTTTAGGTGCCTGGTGAGTTATTCCTAATATCCATTCAACATATAACAATTATAATTAAGCATTCATATACTGAATGGCCAAAGGAACCCAGATTTTTTAATATCTCTGATACTTTAAATGAATTCTTCTGCTAATTCACTTACTTTTCCATTTCAGTTAATCTTCTGAAATTAAATGCTTTTTCTTCTCCTTACAGAATCGAGTAACTCAGCTATTTTACTTTAGATACTTGTTAATTTAACCAAGGATTATTAAACAAATTGAAGAAAAGCCCTCCAATCATAGTGCTTAAAGGCAATATAATATATAATATGTTACAATCAGGCTGACTTGTTTCCTTGAAGGAAATTTTTGGTCTCAAAAGAAACAGTAGGTATTTAAAGAAACTGAAGCAACATACAACTATTTTGTCTGGTAATAAAAGAACCATTTTGAGACGCTGTTCTGCAGTTTATAAAGAACAGCATATAAAATTAAGTGTTAAAACACCAAAAACAGATGTTATTTTTAAGCATTTGCTAAGTTAGAATCCTTTCTCATGAGTCTCGGAATATTTGGAATGTATTTAGAGTCATCAAAATATAATTATGGGAATAAACCAATAATTCAACATTTTTATGCTATGAGGTTTTACAAATCTAGATCTTCTGGGTCACAAAGATACCAAACTTTAGTGTCTTACTCCTTTTAGTCCTAAAGTATCATGTTACTTCCCTGCCTAGTCATTTCATGACGTGCAGGTTTGTTATATAGGTATATATGTGCCATGGTAGTTTGCTGCACCTATTGACCCATCCTCTAAGTTCCTTCCCCTCACCCCTCACCTCACAACAGGCCCTGGTGTGTGATGATTCCTGCTCTGTGTCCATGTGTTCTCATTGTTCAACTTCCACTTATGAGTGAAAATCTGACAAAGGTCTAATAACCAGAATTTACAATGAACTTAAACAAATTTACAAGAAAAAAACAAACAGCCCCATCAAAAGTGTGTGAGGCATGTGAACAGACACTTCTTAACAGAAGACATTTATGTGGCCAACAAATGTATGTTAAAAAATTCAACATCACTGATCATTAGAGCAATGCAAATCAAAACCACAATGAGATACCATCTCATTCCAGTCAGAATGATGAGAAAAAGCTGAGAAACAATAGATACGGTTGAAGCTGTGGAGAAATTGGAATGCTTTTACACTATGGGAAAGTAAATTAGTCCAACGATTGTGGAAGACAGTGTGGGGATTCCTCAAGGATCTAGAACCAGAAATATCATTTAACCCAGCAATCCCATTACTGTGTATATACACAAAGGAATTTAAAATATTCTACTATAAAGATTAGACTGGATCAAGAAAATGTGGGACATATACACCATGGAATACTATTCAACCACAAAAAGAAATGATATCATATCCTTTGCAGGGATGTGGATGAAGCTGGAAGCCATCATCCTCAGCAAACTAACACAGGAACAGAAAACCAGATCTTTTTTAAAAAATTATTATTATACTTTAAGGTCTAGGGTACATGTGCACAACATGCAGGTTTGTTACATATGTATACATGTGCCATGTTGGTGTGCTGCACCCATTAACTCGTCATTTACATTAGGTATATCTCCTAATGCTATCCCTCCTCCCTCTCCCCCTCCCCACAACAGGACCTGGTGTGTGATGTTCCCCTGTCTGTGTGCAAGTGATCTCATTGTTCAGTTCCCACCTATGAGAGAGAACATGTGGTGTTTGGTTTTCTGTTCTTGCAATAGTTTGCTGAGAATGATGGTTTCCAGCTGCATCCCATTTCCGTGCAAAGGCCATGAACTCAATCTTTTATATGGCTGCATAGTATTCCATGGTGTATATGTGCCACATTTTCTAAATCCCATCTGTCACTGATGGACATTTGGGTTGATTCCAAGTCTTTGCTATTGTGAATAGTGCTGCAATAAACATATGTGTGCATGTGTCTTTATAGCAGCATGATTTATAATCCTTTGGGTATATACCCAGTAATGGGATGGCTGGATCAAATGGTATTTCTAGTTCCAGATCCTTGAGGAATCTCCACACTGTTTTCCATAATGGTTGAACTAATTTACATGGAACCAACCCAGATGTTCATAATTGATAGACTGGATTAAGAATATGTGGCACATAGACGTCATGGAATACTATGCAGCCATAAAAAAGGATGAGTTCATGTTTTCCACAACGGTTGAACTAGTTTACAGTCCCACCAACAGTGTAAATGTGTTCCTATTTCTCCACATCCTCTCCAGCACCTGTTGTTTCCTGACATTTTAATGACTGCTGTTCTAACTGGTGTGAGATGGTATATCATTGTCGTTTTGATTTGCATTTCTCTGATGGTAAGTGATGATGAGCATTTTTTCATGGGTTTGTTGGCTGTATGAATGTCTTCTTTTGAGAAGTGTTTGTTCATATCCTTTGCCCACTTTTTGATGGGGTTGTTTTTTTCTTGTAAATTTGTTTGATTTCTTTTTAGGTTCTGGATATTAGCACTTTGTCAGATGAGTAGATTGCAAACATTTTCTCCCATTCTGTAGGTTGCCAGTTCACTCTGATGGTAGTTTCTTTTCAGAACCTCTTTAGCTTAATTAGATCCTATTTGTCAATTTTGTTTTTTGTTGCCATTGCTTTTGGTGTTTTAGACATGAAATCCTTGCCCATGCCTATATCCTGAATGGTAGGTTTTCTTCTAGGGTTTTTATGGTTTTAGGTCTAACATTTAAGTCTCTAATCCATCTAGCATTAATTTTCGTATAAGGAGTCAGGAAAGGATCCAGTTTCAGCTTTCTACTTATGACTAGCCAATTTTCCCAGCACCATTTATTAAATAAGGAATCCTTTCTCTATTTCTTGTTTTTCTCAGGTTTGTCAAAGATAAGATGGCTGTAGATGTGGGTATTATTTCTGAGGGCTCTGTTCTGTACCATTGGTCTATATCTCTGCTTTGGTACCAGTACCATGCTGTTTTGGTTACTGTAGCCTTTTAGTATAGTTTGAAGTCAGGTAACATGATGCCTCCAGCTTTGTTCTTTTGGCTTAGGATTGTCTTGGCAATGTGGGCTCTTTTTTGGTTCCATATGAACTTTAAAGCAGTTTTTTTCCCAATTCTGTGAAGAAAGTCATCGGTGGCTTAATGGGGATGACATTGAATCTCTACATTACCTTGGGCAGTATGGCCATTTTCACAATATTGATTCTTCCTATACATGAGCATGGTATGTTCTTCCATTTGTTTGTGTCCTCTTTTACTTCACTGAGCAGTGGTTTGTAGTTCTCTTCGAAGAGGTCCTTTACATCCCTTGTAAGTTGGATTTCTAGGTATTTTATTCTCTTTGAAGCTATTGTGAATGCGAGTTCATTCATGATTTGGCTCTCTGTTACTGGTTTATAAGAATAAGAATACTTGTGACTTTTGCACTCTGTTACTGGTTTATAAGAATAAGAATACTTGTGACTTGGGCTGAGATGATGGGGTTTTCTAAATATACAATCATGTCATCTGCAAACAGGGACAATTTGACTACTTCTTTTCCTAACTGAATACCCTTTATTTCTTTCTTTTGCCTGATTGCCCTAGTCAGAACTTCCAACACTATGTTGAATAGGAGTGGTGAGAGAGAGCATCCCTGTCTTGTGCCAGTTTTCAAAAGGAATGCTTCCAGTTTTTGCCCATTCAGTATGATATTGGCTGTGGGTTTGTCATAAATAGCTCTTACTAGTTTGAGATACGTTCCATCAATACCAAACTTATTCAGAAATTTTAGCATGAAGGGTTGTTGAATTTTGTCAAAGGCCTTTTCTGCATCTATTGAGATAATCATATGGTTTTTGTCTTTGGTTCTGTTTATATGCTGGATTACATTTATTGATTTGCGTATGTTGAACCAGCCTTGCATCCCAGGGGTGAAGCCCACTTGATCATGGTGGATAAGTTTTTTGGTGTGCTGCTGGATGGATTCTGTTTGCCAGTATATATATATATAATATATATATATATATATATATATTTTTTTTTTTTTTGAGTTAAGTCTCACTCTGTCCACCAGGCTGGAATGCAGTGGTGCAATCACAGCTCACTGCAAGCTCCACCTCCCGGGATCACTCCATTCTCCTGCCTCAGCCTCCCAAGTAGCTGAGACTATAGGCGCCCGCCACCACTCCTGACTAATTTTTTGTATTTTTAGTAGAGACAGGGTTTCATCATGTTAGCCAGGATGGTCTTGATCTTCTGACCTTGTGATCTGCCCGCCTCGGCCTCCGAAAGTGCTGGGATTACAGGCGTGAGCCACCGCACCCGGCCAGTTTGCCAGTATTTTATTGAGGATTTTTGCGTTGATGTTCATCAGGGATATTGGTCTAAAATTCTCTTTTTTTTGTTGTGTCTCTGCCAGGCTTTGGTATCAGGATGATATCGGCCTCATAAAATGAGTTAGGGAGGATTTCGTCCCTTTCTATTGATTGGAATAGTTTCAGAAGGAATGGTACCAGTTCCTCCTCGTACCTCTGGTAGAATTAGACTGTGAATCTGTCTGGTCCTGGACTTTTTTTGGTTGGTAGGCTGTTAATTACTGCCTCAATTTCTTGTATAAGATAATTGTAGTGGTACCTCTATGAGTCTGTAAGAAACACAGGGTTACTGGGCTTGGGGTGTGCCCTAAAGCAGAAACAGCTTAGATTACAACACCAAAGTCATTTTGAGTAACTGGAAAGCCTTCCCAAGAAGGATGGTTGTAAATAAGCCCAGATAGTGATGACTACAGTAACTACCTAGCTCTTCAATGTCCAGACACCAAAAAACATACAATGGAGACACAAAAAATAAAATGCAAGAAACTAAATTTGATATATCACCAGCAAAAATCAATCACCTTCACTATAAGGAAGACACAAAGGAAAGAAAGAAGCAAGGGAAGATGACAAAACAATCAGAAAACAAATAACTGAATGGCAGGAGAAAATCCTTACTTATCAATAACAACATTGAATGTAAATGAACTAAACACTCTAATCAAAAGACACAGATTAGCTGAATTGATGAAAAAACACATTTCACCTATAAAGACATACCTAGACTAAAAATAAAAGGATGAATAAAGCTATTCCATGCCAATGGAAACCAGAAAATAGCAGGAGTTGCTGTATTTATATAACACAAAATAGATTTAAAGACCAAAACTACAAGAAGACACAAAAAAGTCACTATATAAAGATAAAGGAGTCATTTCAGTAAGAAAATATAACAATTTTAACTACTATGCACCCAACACTGGAGCATGCAGAAATATAAATAAAATATTATTAGAACAAAAGATAGAGATAGTCCCCAATACAATCACAGCTGGGTACTTTGACACCTCACTTTAAGCATTGAACAGATCTTCCAAACAGAAAATTAACAAAGAAACATTAGACTTAATCTGCACTATAGACCAAAAGACTTAATAGACATATTCAGAACATTTCATCCAAGAGCTGCAGAATATACATTCTTTTCTCAGTGCATGAGTCATTCTTTTTATAAATATAATATCAGTTAATAATATATTTATAATAGAAAATATTAAATATATTATTTTATAAAATTAAAAAGTTATAATTAAATTTTACATGAGTTTTTCTAGAAAAAATTTAATACATTCTAAATTGTTCATTTTATTTAGAGATGGACACAATTTTTCATTAGTTACTATATTTATTTTTAATCGTTTTGTGGGTGGAATTATTGAAACATTGCCAAGCCAGCCACTATTTTAAAATTGCAATAGCTGGCACGTTTGGAAAATTTATAGATGTAGAAAAGTAATTAGATACAGAGTTAAATTTCAGAAAAACAGAACCATGAAAGAAATTATGACTACTATATATGTGTTTTTCTTGTTTTAAAACTTTCATCAAATTTTCTCATAAATGTTAATTTTATGAGAAAACACTTATTAACTACTTCATATGAAAAATGTTGTTCTGTAAGTAGTTCAACTTGTAAAATATAGTTTTGCTTATAGATATTACTTCAAAATTTTCATAGGCTACATTATGAACACATCTATTAATATATTGATATTTTTTCATTGTATTTTATTTTCTAATATTGATACTCTTATAATCCTGATACAACACTTTCTTAAAAGAAAATCATTCTTAGTTAAAGTAATAACTAAGTTATATACCTACACATTAATTAAGTAAATGAGTTCATCAAAAGTTCTCTAGAAAGTATACTGAAAATATTGTTAAAATATATACAATAAACTAATAAATTGGCATAATAAATAAATATAGATTCTCAACTTATGTTACCTGAAATGCATCAATATAATTTCAATAAATATTTGCTCATCGTATTGGAAAGGTAATTTGGTTATTTTTAGATTAAGAATTGTATTAAAAAGTATTTTAAGTGAAATCATCAAATTCTATGTAAAATGTTATATTACTAACCTAATCTTATCTAACTTAAAACAGGAAAAAAATTTTGAGGATGTTTTACATATTACTAATTTAAAAAATTGTTTCACTTACTGAAATCATAATGTGTTTTTGTAATATAAAAGGGATTTGCAGATTGAAGAGAAGCTATGAATAAAATATCAAAATACCAGTTATTATAGCTTGCCACATAATTTAGCCTTTTTTGTATTTCACCATTCCTTTTTTAAAAGGTGTTAAAATACCACCTAGTGTGTTATTTTATATTAATATTTGAGGTTCCATTATTTTTGTTTGATTTTTTTTTTGACCCAAAGAAATATGTACCAATTGATTAGGAATGGAAAAATATGATACTATTTTTCTTTGAAAATATGCATCTCATTTTTGTGATCTTTACAGCTACTAATGAGCAAGAGGCTATTTTAAAATATTGTGAATTATATATTTTGTATAATAAACAACATTCTGTAAGTCATCGCTCTTGTGATCTAGTTAGAAATTTTATGATATTTGATCAGGAATTAAGAGTGAGATGTATAGATTAGTATAAAAAGCCTGCATTATTATGAAAAGCCTGTATAGATTGGAAGAGACTATTGTCATCAGTGTAGTTTGTATACATTCAAAGTGGTCTTCAGTATTGGATTTTCTTTGGAAATCTATATTCTTGGAGAGTTACCAACAATTTTAGTACATACAAAAAAGAGCATAACAATCACTGAAACTAAGCCACTTGAATATCAGCTCATTTGTTTTACAGAATTCTAGAGTGAGACAAGTTCTTCGGGTCTAATATGTGAAGATTTCCTGTGCAAAATATTTGTTTTGTATTCATTCAAAACTGAGAGAACATTCCCAGTCAAGATGGCCAAACAAGAGCAGCTCCAGTCTGCAGCTCCCAGCGAGACCAATGCAAAAGGTTGCTGATTTCTGCATTTCCAACTGAGGTATCCAGCTTATCTCACTGGACTGGTTAGACAGTGAGTGCAGCCCACGGAGCGCAAGCAGATGTAGGTTGGGCCATTGCCTCACCCAAGAAGCACAAGGTGCTGGGGAATTCCCTCCCCTAGCCAAGGGAAGCCTTGAGGGACCTTGCTGTGAGGGACAGTGCTATCTGGCCCAGATACTATGCTTTCCCCATGGTCTTCACAACCTGCAGACCAGGAGATTTCGTCTGGTGCCTACACCACAAGGGCCCTGGGTTTCAAGCACAAAACTGGGTGGCTGTTTGGGCAGACATGGAGCTAGCTGCAGGAACTTTTTTCCTGCCCCAGGGGGCCTGGAAGGCCAGCAAGACAGAACTGTTCACTCTGCTGGAAAGGGGGCTGAAACCAGGGAGCCAAGTGTTCTTTCTCAGTGGATCCCACCCCCATGGAGCCCAGCAAGCTAAGATCCACTGGCTTGAAATTCTCACTGCCAACACAGCAGTCTGACATCAGCCCAGGACTCTAGAGCTTGGTGGAGGGTTCGGGGACTGCCATTGCTGAGGCTTGAGTAGGTGGTTTTCCACTCACAGTGTAAACAAAGCCACAGGGAAGTTCAGACTGGGTGGAGCCCACTGCAGCACCACAGAGCCATTGTAGCTAGACTGCCTCTCCAGATTCCTCCTCTCTGGGCAGGGCATTTCTCAAAGAAAGGCAGCAGCCCCTGTCAGGGGCTTATAGATCAAACTCTTATGTCCCTGGGACAGAGAAACTGGGGGAAGGGGCAGCTGTGGGCACAGATTCAGTAGACTTAAACGTTCCTGCCTGCTGGCTCTGAAGAGAGCAGTGGATTACCCAGCACAGTGCTGAAGCTCTGCTAAGGGACAGACTGCCTCCTTTTGTGGGTCCCTAGCCCCCATGCCTCCTGATGGGGACTCACCTCCCAGCAGTGGTCAACAGACACCTCATACAGAAGAGCTCTAGCTGGCATCTGGTGGGACAAAGCTTTCAGAGGAAGGAACAGGCAGCAATCTTTGCTGTTCTGTAGTCTCTGCTGGTGATACCCAGGCAAACAAGGTCGGGAGTGGACCCTTCGCAAATTCCAGCAGACATTCCGAACAGGGGCCAGACTGTTAGAAGGAAAAGTAACAAACAGAAAGCAATAGCATGAACATCAACAAAAAGAATGATCATGCAAAAACTCCATCTGAAGGTCACCAACAGCAAAAACCGAAGGTAGATAAATCCATGAAGATGAGGAAAAACCAGTGCAAAAAGGCTAAAAATTCCAGAAACCAAAATGTTCTTTCTCCTTCAAAGGATCACAACTCCTCACCAGCAAAGGAGCAAAACTGGATGGAGAATGAGTTGTATAAATTGACAGAAGTAGGCTTCTGAAGGTTGGTAATAACCAACTCCTCTGAGGTAAAGGAGCATGTTCTAATCCAATGCAAGAAAGCTAAGAACCTTGATAAAAGGTTAGAGGAATTGCTAACTAGAATAACCAGTTTAGAGAACATAAATGACCTGATGGAGCTGGAAAACACACTACAAGAACTTTGTGAAGCATACACAAGTATTGATGACTGAATCAATCAAGCAGAAGAAAGGATATCAGAGATTGAAGATCCTCTTAATGAAATAAAGCACGAAGACATGATTAGAGAAAAAAGAATGAAAAGGAAAGAGCAAACCCTCCAAGAAATATGGGACTATGTAAAAAGACCAAACCTACATTTGGTTGGTGTACCTGACAGTGACGAGAAGAATGGAACCAAGTTAGAAAACACACTTCAAATTATTATCCAGGAGAACTTCCCCAAATTAGTAAGACAGGCCAACATTCAAATTCAGGAAATACAGAGAACACCACTAAGATACTCCTTGAGAAGAGCAACCACAAGACACATAACTGTCAGATTCACCAAGGCTGAAATGAAGGAAAATATGTTAAGGACAGCCAGACAGAAAGGTCAGGCTACACACAAAGGGAAGCCCATCCAACTAACAGTGGATCTCTCTGCAGAAACCCTATGAGCCAGAAGAGAGTGAGGGCCAATATTCATCAATCTTAAGGAAAAGCATTTTCAACCCATAATTTCATATCCAGCCAAACTAAGCTTCATAAGTGAAAGAGAAATAAAATTCTTTACAGACAGACAAATGCTGAGGGATTTTGTCACCACTAGGACTACCTTACAAGAGCTCCTAAAGGAAGCACTAAATATGGAAAGTAAAAACCAGTATCAGCCAGTGCAAAAACAAACCAAAATGTAAATACCATCGACACCATGAAAAAATTGCATTCACTAATGGGCAAAAAAAACAGGCTAGCATCAAAAAAAAACAGGTTCAAATTCACATATAACAATATTAATCTTAAATGTAAATGAGCTAAGTGCCTCAATTAAAAGGCACAGACTGCCAAATTGGATAGAGCCAAGACCTATCAGCCTGCTGTATTCATCAGAACCACCATCTCATGTGCAAAGACACACATAGGCTCAAAATAAAGGGATGAAGAAGGTTTACAAAGCAAATGGAAAGGAAAAAAGTAAAATAAAAATCAGGGGTTGCAATCCTAGTCTATGATACAGCAGACTTTAAACCAACAAAGACCAAAAAAGGCAAAGAAGGGCTTTATATAATGGTAAAGGGATCAATGCAACAAGAAGAACTAAGTATCCTAAATATATAAGCACCCAATACAGGAGCACCCACATTCATAAAGCAAGTTCTTAGAGACCTACAAAGAGACTTAGACTCCCACACAATCCCACGTCAATATTAGACAGATCAACAAGACAGAAAATTAACAGAAATATTCAGGACTTGAACTCAGCTCTGGACCAAGCAGACCCAATAGACATCTACAAAAGTTTCCACCCCAAATCAACAGCATATACATTCTTCTCAGCACCACGTCACACTTATTCCAAAATTGACCATGTAGTTGGAAGTAAAACATTCCTCAGCAAATGCAAAAGAATGGAAATCAAAACAGTTTGTCAGCCACAGTGCAATCAAATTAGAACTCAGGATTAAGAAACTCACTCACAACCATGCAACTACATAGAAATTGAACAACCTGCTCCTGATTGACTACTGAGTAAATAATGAAATTAAGGCAGAAATAAATAAGTTATTTGAAACCAATGAGAACAAAGAACCAACATACTAGAATCTCTCCGACACAGCAAAGGCGGTATTTAGAGAGAAATTTATAGCACTAAATGCCCACAGGAGAAAGCGGGAAAGATCTAAAATGCACACCCTAACATCACAGTTAAAAAAACTAGAGAAGCAAAAGCAAACAAATTCAAAGCTAGCAGAAGTCAAGAACTAACTAAGATTAGAGCAGAACTGAAGGAGATAGAGACATGAAAATCCCTCCAAAAAAATCAATGAATCCAGGAACTTGTTTTTTGAAAAGATTAACAAAATAGACCACTAGCCAGACTAATGAAGAAGAAAAGAGAGAAGAATCAAATAGACACACACACACAAATGATAATGGGGAGATAACCACTGATCCCATGGAAATACAAACTACCATCAGAAAATGCTATAAACACCTCTATGCAAATAAATTAGAAAATCTAGAAGAAATAGAGAAATTCCTGGACACATACACCCTCCCAAGACTAAACCAGGAAGAAGTCGAATCCCTGAATAGACCAATAACAAGTTCTGAAATTGAGACAGCAATTAATAGCCTACCAACCAAAAAAAGTCCAGGACCAGATGGATTCACAGCTGAATTCTATCAGAGATACAAGGGGGAGCTGTTACCATTCCTTCTGAAACTATTCCAAACAATAGAAAAAGAGGGACTCCTCCCTAACTCATTTTATGAGGCCAGCATCATCCTGATACCAAAACCTGACAGAGACACAACACCAAAAAATTTTAGGCCAAATCCCTGATGAACATTGGTGCAAAAATCTTCAATAAAATACTGGCAAACCAAATCCAGCAGCACATTTAAAAAGCTTATCCACCACAATCAAGTTGGCTACTTCCTTAGAATGCAAGACTGGTTCAACATACACAAATTAATAAATGTAATCCATTACATTAACAGAACCAATGAGAAAAACCACATGATTATCTCAATAGATGCTGAAAAGACCTTTGATAAAATTCAACAGCCCGTCTTGCTAAAAACACTCAATAAACTAGGTATTGATAGAACATATCTCAAAATAATAAGAGCTATTTATGACAAACCCACAGCCAATATCATACTGAATCGGCAAAAACTGGAAGCATTCCCTTTGAAAACCAGTACAAGACAAGGATGCTGTCTCCCACCACTCCTATTCAACATAGTACTTGAAGTTCTGGCCAGGGCAGTCAGGCAAGGGAAAGAAAGCACATTCAAATAGGAAAAGAAAATATCAAAAATTCTAATTTCCAATAAAAAATAGAGATTTACAAAATAAAACAGAACTCTGCAGTATTATTTGTTAAGGCAATGAGATTGGAAGTATTATCTTTTGAAAACAACCATAAGCAACTGGCCAATATGCAACAGTTCTTTTTAAGTGAGAGGGCTACTATCCAAAATAAATTATTATGTTGATTATATTGCTATTGTAATGGAAACATGATAATCCATACTAACTTAGGCAGAAATGCTAGTAAGATTGTAAATTTAGGGATTGTAGTAATAATATATGAGAGTTTTATTTTTCAAAGTGCTATGCTGCCAAATTAAATCTTGAATGGAAATTGATGTTTCATTTGATTCTATAATTATTGACTTTGTCATGAACTTACCACTCACTGAAGATAGATATAATGATTGCCCAGCTGTTGATGGCAGGTAGAGAAGTTGCAAATTGAGCAATAGTTTCAACCTCCTATTCAGGTTTCTCTGAATGAATGCTGTAGAAATGATAGGGACTGGCATTTTGAGCCTTATTTATAATCACCATACAATCTCAGGCATTCAAGACAATTGTTTATATGATCACAATTGAATATTACTAATTAAAAGTTATAAAAAGAGCATGCCACTTTAAAATAAAAAGTCCCACTTAGGAGTGAGAACATGCGGTGGTTTTTATTTTATTTTAAAATTAAAAGTCTTATACTTTTCTTCTTTGATATCTAAAAATCTATATTTTAATTGGTGGAAAATTCCTAAAAATGAATACCTATTTTCTCATAAACTAATAAAAGAGCTCTAAGAATTACATTAATATTGTATATTGTTCCAAAACATTTGTGACTTCAGCCTGAAATTTCCTATAAAAATATGTATTTTCTGCAATGTAGAGTGAAAGGTAAACCTTGCTAGACAAGAGGGGATTAAATTCTGAAATATTTGTAACCAATGTATATTTAACAATATAAATTGTAGGCTGGCTTAATTGTTTAAAACACATTTAAAATTATGTTATGGCTTTATGTTCTGAGATTATTAATTTGCTATAAATATGTATATTTTAGGCTAGAATTGTTCTTTTTTGCTGAAATAAAACATCTTTTTGCCTATAGTATTGAATATATACATTTATTTTTGTCAGCAAAACATCAGTATTATTTGCAAGAAATATCAGTTACCAAGTGAAATAATACAAGGTAAAATAATTAGGAAATAGATAATCTAGTTAGACTCCCACTTTCTGATAGCAAAACAATAGATTTTACTTTCTCTTCAAATTTAGTGAGCTCAAAGAACATGGATTACCTGTAAATCATTTAGGCTTTAGGCTACTTTGGATTTGGAGTTGCGATGTTCTTTTTATATTATGTTAAGACGATGTGGAGTTGAATAGTGACCTAATGTTTATTTCTCCAATTAGGTTTGTCATTAATTTATTGCATTTTAGTAAGATTTCTATTTGTCTTTTGCTCCCCAGCAATAAGCCAGATTCTATTTCTTGACAGAAGGCTTAGACGACAGAAGCAACTAACACTTCTGTCTGTTTATGACACTCATTTGAATGATGTATTCATGAGTTGGCAGAGGTGCAGCCATATAGCCTGGCATAGCTGATTATAATGTCTTAGCAAATGAAAAGAGCCCTAGGGCATTAAATATTCTCAGCCATTAATATTGGTTTTGCCACAAGGCAGTTACATAAACTGACAGTTTGGAAGAGGCATGACTCCTTGCATACTCATACACTGATTACCTCTGAAATATCATTAATATTACTAAGTTCTCAGTTACTCATAGTCTAATATAAAGAGTCAGCCTTCCATTGTGGAAGCAGAATACATAAACAGATTTTCTTGGTGTTAATATGATTTCTACCACAACGCAATTCATCAGAATAAATATTTTTCTTTAAACAAAAATGATGAAAATATAGTAAAAAGAGTGAGTTTTTCTTCCCAGTATAAATTATACAATTAACTACAATTTTGCCTATGAAAATGTTCTGTAAATACAATAAAATTGTAATTAAAGATCACATGGATTATGTTTCCAAATTTTAGTCTTTAGAACTTGTCAACCTAAACAACACACAGACAGAGGCTACCTAAAAGAAAAAATGTGTATTCGGAAATAAATCACTGCAGTATAAATACACATTCCGTAGTAACCTATGTACATATTTAGGAGGTGAAAGGAAGAAAGAAGTTTTTGAAGAAGAAAAATTAGGAGGATTAATCAATTGCTTTGAAATAATTATTATTGTGTACAAAGATCAGTAGCAAGAATGATGCCAGTTTGAGATTCAACATGGAATTGGAGGGCAGGTATCTTTGCAAAAATGCTTTTTGTAAAAAGTTGCAATGGCTTTTGTGCAAGGTTGTGTTTTTTGCAGTTCTTTATGATCGTTTTTGTTATCACTCATACAAGCATGAGAACCCTCTCTCATGGGCTTCCTGGCTCTCTTTGTCAGGGTTTTCTTAACATTAGTGACTGCATTTTAATTCTGACAACTTTCACAAACTATATAAGTTTTCTTACAAAAAGAATTTGAACTTAGAGATCATTAAGAATTTTAATAAAAGTAAATTCTGTTAGAACACTAAATAAAATTTTTTTATTAAAAATGTTTTAAAACAAGATGACGTCTTACATAACAGCACATAACAATGCTGAAATTATTACATTAAGAACACTTTACAATAAGTATACTGTAGATAATATTTAATACTAGTTACATGTTGATGAGAAATGTGAAACTAAGAAGTTGCTAAAGTATTCAGCATGAATAATTTAAAGGCCACAATTATTTATATATTTCAATAATTAGAGTTAACCAATTAACCACAATTTTCTGAAATATCAAGGGCAATATTGGAATCAATCATTTGAAATAAACTGAGTACCAATATCATATCTTAGATATATTTTTAGATCCCATGGGGAAGATAGGCTTTCTGCCACCACTTCTTAAGTTTTAGATCAGAGCTAATTTATTAATATAGCAAATTGAAGAACAAGGCTTTAAAAAGTATGTACTCAGTCATCCAATAACCCGGTTGCATCATCTGTCTGCCTATATATTAAATCTAAATTCTTGAATTATATTTTAGTTGAATAATTACATCAATATCATATTCAAATCTTTTTTATGGTTTTCATTCTCCATGCCCAAATTTGAGCAAAAGCAAGTAGATGAGAAAAAGACTGTTAACCATATTGATTATTCTTACTCTAAATAAATGACCACAAATCTTAGGCAAAACCTTTGAAATATCTTGCAATGCTTCTACTTTCTCTAATCAGTCATCACTTCTAATCTCTGAGAATGATCTTTTATATCCTCTTTACTTTCTCCACTCTTTCGACTCAGGACATGAGAAAATTTAAGCAAACAAGTGAGCTACTTTATGTTCTCAGCAGCAGATCCACTAGTCTGACTAAAGTAATACATGTATTACCTGCTCTCTTGGTAGAACTGCTGAACTTCCTGGATGTGCCATGAATCCCGTGTACTCTTGAAATCGAGGGAAATAGCTCTTATAATGCTTTATTTATAGTCCTACTTCATCAAATTTTTCTTTCTTTTGCCTAATAACCCTTATCCCATACCATATAAATAAATTTCCTAGAAACTATACCTACACCTCCAGATGTTTACTCATTAGTCTGTTTATAACAAAACTTCTCCAAAAATGTATACATAACATTTCTCACTTATTTATCTTCCTGTTTCTTATTAACTAAATCCAGGACTTGTTTTCTCTACCACTCCACTGAAACTTGTGTATCAAATTTAAGAACAGCTTCCATCTTGGCCAGTCTGAAGTCCAATATTTTTACATTACATTACCTGATCTCCCAGGAGCATAAATGTCTCCTTCCTGAAATACTTTATTTGCATGACTTCCTTGCCACAGCAGTGTCCTTATATTTTTTCCCTTATCTGGCTGTTCATGAAATGAGATATTGAGCTGGTCAATTAAGGTAACACGCCAAAATGAAAGTATCAAGTCAGTCTTTATTTGCTTATTGTGACAGTGCAAGCAAGGAGCAAACGAGGGAGGCATCAACTCCCAGTATTACATATTTTTTTTTACCAATGCAATTGCACTATGTTAAGATCTGGTGGATTCAGCACAAACAGGGAAAATTGCTTTACTGTGAAAAAGTCCTGAACAGAAGGCCTTTTAATGGACCTGTGGGGCAGAGGGAGAAAGATAGGAAAGAGCTAGGAGTAGAAACATCCTAAGTAAAGAGGAAGAAAAGTACAAGACTCTGATAAAGGGTTTTTGGCAGAGGCACCTGAGAAGTGCTTTAACAAAGGCCTTAGATATGAGGGTCTCTGAATAATGGTGCCTGAGTTAACAAGGCAAGTAAGTGTCTGAGCATGGTTTGCCAAGATAAGGAGAGAGTGCCTGAGCCTTTTACTGCAAATCTTTCCAATAAACATATAATGCATATCTAAACACCAAGTTTTGTGAGGGGAAGACAGCTTCTATCAATGAGGCCAGACAGACAAAGCTTTGCCATTACCTATGGTTAAGCCTGATAAACTACACATAAGATTTTACCCTGAAGCAAGACTACTCAGCCAGCTGACTGACCTTGCTTACACCCCACTCTCTGTGGTTCATTTTCCCAAAAGCAGACAGACAGAGTTTTTATTTTTATTTATTTATTTATTTTTATTTTTATTTTTATTTTTATGATGGAGTCCCTCTCTGTTGCTCAGCCTGGAGAGCAGTGGCATGATCTTGACTCACTGCAACGTTGGCCTCCCAGGTTCAAGCAGTTCTCCCGCCTCAGCCTCCTGAGTAACTGGGATTACAGGTGCGTGCCACCATGCCCAGCCAGTAATTTTTAAATGTAATTATATCATAATGCAAATTCCTTACTATATATACAGGTTCTACATAATAAGGCCCTTGCCTATCTCTCTGACTTCGTTATCCCACTCTAACCACAGTGGCCTTTATCCTACAAGCATGCCACGCTTGTATCTATCTAACCATCTTTATACCTTTCTGCTCAGAAAATATTTTCTCATAGTTTTCTTAATCATTCATATCTTTGCTCTAATATTATCTTATCAAAGCAGTATTCTATGACTACATGAAATAGTGTATCTACTTCCTATATTTATTTGAGATAGAAAGCCCCTAAGGGAAAAATTCTAAACATACATGCATGGGCTTACACAAACAACTTATCTAGAAAACCCCTAGCCGTTTGAGGTTGCAACATACATGCATGTGACCACCCCCTGGGCTTACACAAACAACTTATCTGGAAAACCCCCAGCCGTTTGAGGTTGCGAAAAAGGCGGGAACCAACCAGAAACTGCCGAATGTTCAACTTTAAATGTTAACCAATAATAAGCTTGTAACTACTGTTTCTCTGTGACTTGTTTGTACCTCGCTATAAAAGAAACCCTAAAACAGCAGCCGGGGCCTCTCTCTTTACCTGCCATTGTATAAAGTGGAGAGGTCCGGGTTCGAACTCGTAATAAAGTGACCCCGGCTATTTGGCTTTACTCTGGACTCTGGTGGTCACTTACTGGGGTCTCGCGACTTCGGGCACAACATATTGCTTTAATTTTATTCTTTAAATATAATCTGGTATCATATTACATATTTATTTGCTAACATTTTATTGTCTGTTTCATGAGAATATTTATTTTTATGAAGGCTAAAACTTTGCTGAATACTCATTGACTAAAACAATGTGTTATATATAGCCTATGGTTAATAAATGATAGCTAGATAAATCAACAAATTGAGAAACATAGGTTCAGTTATGTTATCCTATTTCTTAAAGTCAGGAAGTTAATGCATAACAGTTTGCTCTGAAATTTTTAAATAAGAACAAAAGAATAATTGAAAAGGAACATAGTGAAACTATCTGGTGGTACAGAAATGTAAGAATCTCCTGAGATTGATACCTACACCATTAATTTGGTTAATGTGCTTATGCTATCAACATAATGTATTCCAAAAATAAGAATTTTCACCAAAAAATATCACCATCCTAAGACAGTTATATTAAGCTTGATACCTTTAGTATTACCTCTTCTCTAGGTTCGTGGGTACAGTTTGCAATTTCAGAAATGACCTTTATTGTAGTCCTTCCAAATGTAATTATAAACCCTACAATCACTGTCACCTTTGCTTCCATGGTAAAGGTACACACAAGTAGACATGACAATCACAGGGTGGTTAAGCCATCCAGTGGTTAGTTACTGCAGTTAGAAAATCACCTTATGTCATACTTGACCCTCCTTAAAGATATTGTTAATGCGTACCTCTTTTTATTAGTGAAAATTTCTTCAAATTTAATCCATTACTTTATTGGTCTTTAAGGTTTAGCCAACATTTCTCTATAAAAGGTTATATAGTAAATACTTCAGCCTTTGTAGGTAATATAGTTTGTGTTGTAACTATTCCAGTTTCCAGTTTGACACTGTAGTGAACAAAATGCCGTGGATAACTTGTAACTGAATGACCATATCTGTGTTCAAGAAAACATTACAAAAACAGGTTTCAAGCTCAATGTGTCCTGACAGTTGTAGTTTGCCATCCTCTACTCCTCTTTATCATGGACTTTCATAATGACAGGTGCTAATTTGCATCTGACTCTATCTTTTGCCTTTTTCTTGTCCTTTATGCTCTTCTACTTTCTCCACCTATCACATTACCAGCAAATTATTCTAACTTCTCAGACTCTTCTTTAAAGGCTCTAACACTTGGCCCTCCCAGAAGATACTATTTCAAACCTTCCTGTTAAGTGAAGGTGTGGAAGTATATCATATGACACATACCTCTGAATAAAGAAATTAGTTCAGATTACATGTTGCTTCACACTGCTACTTCTAAACTATTACTTTTCTTTTTTAAACATTAAAGGAATTAATGAGTTAAAATACTATGGAAGGGAGCCTATGTTGTTCACTTACTCATTCTTGTTGGTCTTTATTATATACAACCCCTGCCCCAAGACCATTTACTCTTTTTCATCTAAGATTTAAGCAGCTTTCATATTGTCTTCTCTACTCCAATGCTATGTGACTTCACTATCAAATTGACAAGTCACTCATGAACCTGGTCTCTGTATACTCATTTCATACCAGGAATGCAGGGATGATTTAACATATGTAAGTCAATAAATGTGATACACAACAAGTACAGATTTTAAAACAAAAATTACATTATTATCTCAATAGATACACAACAAGTACTTGACAAAATTCAGCATCCCTCTATGATTAAAACTTTCATCTACAGATTCAATGCAATTCCCATGAAAATAGTACCATCATTCTCACAGAACTAGAAATTCAATCCTAAAATTCATATGGAACAAAAATAGAGCCTGAATAGCCAAAGCAACACTAAACAAAAAGAGCAAATCTGGAGGAATAACATTACCTGACTTCAAACTATCCTATAAGATCATAATCACCCAAACAACATGGCACTGGTATAAAAATAGGCATATAGACCAATGGAACAGAACCCAGAAATAAGGCCAAATACTTACAGCTGACTGATCTTTGACAAAGCAAACAAAAACACAAAGTGGGGAATGACACCGTAATCAACAAATGGTGCTAGGATAATTGACAAGCCAGGTGAAGAAGAATTAAATTGGATCCTCATCTCTCACTTTATACAAAAATCAACTCAAGAGATATCAAGGTCTTAAATCTAAGACCTGAAACCATAAAAATTCCAGAAGATAACATCAGAAAAACCCTTCTAGACATTGGCTGAGGCAAAGACTTCATGACCAAGAACCCAAAAGCAAATGCAACGAAAACAATGATAAATAGTTGGGATTAAACTAAAATGTTTCTGCACAGCAAAAGAAATAATCAGCAGAGTAAACAGACAACCCACAGAATGGGAGACAATCCTCACAATCTGTACTTCTGGCAAAGGGCCAATATCTAGAATCTGCAAGCAATTCAAACAAATTAGCAAGAAAAAAACAAACAATCCCATCAAAAAATGGGCTAAGGACATGAATAGACAATTCTCAGAAGAAGATATACAAGTGACCTACAAACATATGAAAAACCGCTTAACATCTCTAATGATCAGGGAAATGCAAATTTAAACCACAAAGTGATGCCACCTTACTCCTGCAAGAATGGCCATAATCAAAAAATAAAAGAATAATAGAGGTTGGTGGGGATGTGGTGAAAAGGGAACAATTTTGCACTGCTGGTGGGAATGTAAAGTAGTACAAACACTATGGAAAATAGTGTGGAGATTCATTAAAGAACCGAAAGTAGAACTAACATTTGATCCAGTAATCCAACTATTGGGTATCTACGCAGAGGAAAAGAAGTTATACAAAAGACATTTGCACATGCATGTTTATAGCAGCACAATTCACAATTGCACAATATGGATCCAGTCCAAATGCCCATCAACGAGTGGATAAAGAAATTGTGGTGTGTGTATATCTATATATATATAGATATAAATATATATATGAACACTATATACAAATACTGTATCTATCTATCTATCTATCTATCTATCTATCTATCTATCTATCTGTCTATGAATACTATTTAGCCATGAACTTTTAGTCCCTTCAGCCATCAACCCATAAGAACACACTGAAAGCTCTCATTAATAGAAACTGTTCTAACTCAAATTCCTAGTTAAATCCTATTGCATCCTAAATGTAACTTTTTGGTTTTCTGATTTTCCTTTCCAACAATGTAAAATGTTTTTGGAATTTATCAAATACAGACTCCAATTCCTTGTGTGAATTTCACTCTGTCAAATAGCCCTGCATTTCCAGCTTTTATTCTGTAGCCAACTTTACCATATTATGCTCACATATTCTCATAGCTGTCTTACCCTTCTGTCTTTTATT
Organism: Trachypithecus francoisi; assembly: GCF_009764315.1. Classification (NCBI taxonomy): domain Eukaryota; kingdom Metazoa; phylum Chordata; class Mammalia; order Primates; family Cercopithecidae; genus Trachypithecus; species Trachypithecus francoisi. Next base: position 112,581,896 of record NW_022681454.1, read on the forward strand.
GCGTGTAACTGACAAACCTTTATACTTTATAAGAATTTCTAGTTCTTATACCTAAGCAGTACGGGTCTGCTGGAATGAACTACACAGCAAGCAAGAGGAAAGTCACTTTAAATTCATAATTTACTATCTTAATTGAATCATAAGTAACTCCTGGGAAACATACCATTCTCCACGTGCAATTCACTCTACTATTCTAACATGCCAATGCCAATTCTCTCTCACATTCTTTAAACCTTAAACCCCTCACCCCCATTATTTTTTATTCTGTGCAGAAGTTTTAATCTCCTACTTCTAAATTTTTGTTTACATGTGCAAAACTACTTTTATTGGATTTGCTCCATTTCTTCCTTCTCCTTTGACACTAAAGAACATGTCTTTCATCCAAATGTCAATCTCTTCTCTAACCCTTTGAAAACTACCTCTTCTAGTTATGTCTTTCTTATTGAGATAGAATTTCGTTCAGTAATCTAACATTTAGAAAATGTATATTCCTTTGTTTTATATCCGTTTAACCTCTTTCCTTTTTTTCACATCAACCCTACAGAAAGAGTTGTATGTATAGCTATAATTTATTTTTATTGTTTCACTCACTGATACCTATTTCCCCTTTTATTAATAAGAGTACTGAAATTTTTTGGAATCACTGTTTCTCTGTCTTTATTAATGTGGTTCACATAAAGTCAAGTTTTTCTTTGGCCTCAGAGTTGGAAGTGGGAGCATAGCCTGATTGCTGAAAGCTTTGTTTCCTCTTTATAGTATCTGGCTTAAAAAGGCTCTCTGTTTCAATCAGAAACAATTAAAGCTAACAATGACCCCTTCTGATGAAGTTAAAAAGAGGCAGGTTTTTTTTTTTTTTATCAGATATTAAACTTTACAGACCATAAGTCTGGAATTGCTGGTCTAGCCATGAAGAAAGTTTGTCTAAAAATCAGGTTTGTCTAAAAATAGAGAAAAGTAGAGCTAAAAGTTAGAGAAATATAGCCATCTCCTCAGTTGAAGGCCTGGATTGTGTTTTGCCAGAAGGTCTGTCACAAAACTTTAGTGATTCCTTTTTTTTACTAGTTTGATTGTGCTCTTATTACTTAAATCAGATATCCCTAATTTATAAATATAATTTTTATATTTTAATTAATTTGTCATTTTCTCACTTTACTTATACTCAAATGTATCACATGCTCCCCATTATTGCAACAAACAGCTTCTGCTATGGTCACCAAAAGCTGCTACATAGCAAAACCATGGAAACTTTGTCTTTGTTTCATTTAACCTCTCAGCATCATTTGAAAACACTTAACACTTTTTCTTGATAATGTAACACTGGCTAACTATTGAGACAGACTATAAGCAGCTTTTGTAACAGTGCAATATTACCTCATGAATTTTATTTTTTGAAGGAATTCTCATAGGAGCTCTCTGGGATGTTGGCTATTTGGTTCAATAGAAGGTTGCCAAGAATCTGCAATCATACATGAATTAATTTAGTAATGTGAATAACATGTATACATTTCTTTTATTGTTTTACATTATTTATTTTTTTTCAGCTTGCATACTTTTTAAATGTGGGTGCTAATACAAATAATGTAAGAAATATACACGTATTTTCATCAATCTTTGTACAATTTGGATGAGTTTAGTATGGATGTGTAGATGTGTGAGCCTGGGAATGACTTTTTTCAAATCTAAGTTGTGGGCTTTAGCAATAATTATAGTAAGCTCTTTAACTTTAAGTCATCATTTTATTGTATGTGGATGTATGTATTTGTACACATGTATGTTTTCTGGAAGAGAAACAGAAGTGCTCATAAAAAACGTGGCAAGTGATAAAATTTAATAAGTAATATTCACAGAAAACAACTCAGTCCCTATGAATATAATATATTCAATGAAGTTTTTAAAAAATATTTCTATGATCAATGTGTATGACTGTAAATAATCAAAATGGTGAGGATTAATTTCACAAAAAAATGTTTATACTGGAGATTTATATGAACCTTATTTAGTTCCAAAGTATTTGATGCAAGGTGTTATCAAAATTAACAAAAAATTGATCCATAAAATAATAATGTAAAACAAGATGATCAGTCATACTTTTTCACAGCCTCAGCAAATAAAACAAGTTCTGAAGTAAGACTAAATAGTTTGATACTGCAAAGGATATAATATTCTGCCAAAAATTTGTACTAAAATTTATGGTGGAACAGGTTTTGTGAAATCATTAAATGCTATTCATTCTGTGTGATGATGTTATTTTACTGATTTATTGTGTGTAAAATGATTCCTTATGCTAATTTTAATGGGTAGAAGGCTCTGTCATGGAGTCCTTATGCATATGTGCATGAATATTCCCTTATGTTATGCTTGGGTGTTTTCCAATCTTCTCAAAGAGTAAAAAATGAACTTTGGGTGAAACTGGAATTGCTACAAAATACTGACTCCATCAGATATGAACATTTTTACAAATACATTGAATGATATGAAAGAGAAATTTGTCAACCTGAAAATGCAAGCTCATTCACAAAAATAAGGGAACACGCAATGCGTGTTTGGCATTATATAGATAACATTTTATGGGAGCCAGGAAACATAAGTTGGCATTTGAATGTTGATGTTTCTAAATTTTTCAACAGCTTTGTAGTTTGAATATGTAGTTTGGTATGACACTAAGTCACAAGATGTAAGAAATATGTTATAGCTATGTGGTAAATAAAGAGGAAGAAAACTTGGATTGTTGAAATTGTGAAGAACACTTTATGAAGCTCTTGTATGAGGGTGAGACGATTAGGTTCTTAGTGATGTAAAGATTAACTAAATAGCATAAAACATAAGCAACTTTAGACTGCCATGTTGCTTCAGTATTTCATCCTACTTCGTATACATCATATTATTTTATCATATTTAATAAAGTACTATTGTTTATACTTCTCAATAAAATTAAATTTAAGAATGTCTTCTATTTCTTATAATTCACACTGAGCTTACTAAGAACCTTATAATGTCCAGTGATAGTATTTTTCTAAAGGGAAATGTGGTTCGCAGAGAAGAAACAATTGAATATGTCAAAAATTTTGTATATTTTATCCATAAAATATAACCTTAATATCAGATATTTCCACTAAAGAATAAAAAAAGTGATTATAGGCCGGGCGCGGTGGCTCAAGCCTGTAATCCCAGCACTTTGGGAGGCCGAGACGGGCGGATCACGAGGTCAGGAGATCGAGACCATCCTGACTAACACGGTGAAACCCCGTCTCTACTAAAAAATATAAAAAAAATTAGCCGGGCGAGGTGGCGGGCGCCTGTAGTCCCAGCTACTCGGGAGGCTGAGGCAGAAGAATGGCGTGAACCCGGGAGGCGGAGCTTGCAGTGAGCTGAGATCCGGCCACAGCACTCTAGCCTGGGCGACAGAGCGAGACTCCGTCTCAAAAAAAAAAAAAAAAAAAAAAAGTGATTATATTAGACAAATAAATTCTGCAGAAAAATATCAGTAATATGGATTTATAAAACGATATGGGAAACTAATACGGTTCCTTAAAACAGACCAAAAATAACTTTTCTGTACATGGTATAATTTAGTGTTTACCTAATACATATAAGTTATAAACACTTCTTTAATATGAAGATATACAATCTTCTACATTTTTATAGTGCCCCTTTATTGTAAAACAATGTAAATATGCCAATAAAGAGAATATGCTAGTCTCCATATAAATATTTACAACTTTACTTAATGTATTAGTATAATGTTTTAAAACGGTTTAACCATTACAGTGTTTTGCATTAAATTAGTTAGTCCATAGATTTTTGTGTGTGTGTCAGTAAAATTAACTAGGTAATATATGATGGAGACTTAATAGGTGTTGTAGATTCCTGTATTATATCTTTGAAATGGCATTAATTATAAAATATAAATTCAAAAAATATAACAGCTAAAATAAATAGATATTTTATTTTACTACAAATTCTAAGAAATAACGAAAAGATAAGAATGAATTAGAATTGACTTGAAGCATAATACCACATCCCAGTATGTTTATACACATGCTGTATACCATGCTTCATGTTTGCCATTTTTCCAAGTGGTAGATGTCAGTGCAGGAACAGACAACATTGGCAGCAAAAAAGTGTGATACTGCATACTCATGACTGTCCACTTTCACTCTCAACTGTGGCAGTACTTCAGAAAGTAGAACATTTATTTACCATATTACCCAGCAATTGTATTACTAAATAGTTGAAAGAAAACATGTCTGCACAAAAGCTTTGACACCTGCACAGCAGTTTTATTAATGATAGCCCCAAATTGAAAACAATCTAAATACCCATTGACAGAATATTTGGACAAATAATTTGTGTTGTAATCATATACTAAATACGTTTCATCTTAAAAAGGAAATAAATACTAATGTTCACAACATAGAAGAACTCCAGAGGCATCATGCTAAGAGAAAGAAACCATATAAGAGTATGTATTTAGTGTGTGATTCTATTTATTCAAAACTCTAAGAATAAAATACACAGTCTATAGTGGCAAGTAAGATTGTTAGTTGAGTGTACTTTGAAGTCAAATGAGGGAGATGAACTAATCAGTAATACAACAAAATTTTTTAAATTAATAGAAATTATTCTATATGTTGTTTGTGTTGTCAATAACAAAGGTGTATAACTTTGCAAAACTCATTAAATTGCACACTTAAATAAGAAAATGTTTATTTAATTGAATGAACTGCAGAATAAAGTAGACAAATCTTAGAATTAAACTTGTGACTAAAACACAGCAGGTAAATACCCAGGAAATAGAACACAGGAAAATGTAATATAAAAAAATAGGAAAATAAATCAAGGCATAATAAATAGATTTTGAAATTATAAAAGATATCTAAGAGGGCTTCTTAAGAGAGACAATTAAGAGATATATAGCATTTTTAAGTTACATATTATTATCCTACTCTTATTGGCTAAGCTATAGAATATAGCATGTTTGCTTGGCTTATTAATATTTACATCAAATTTACTCTTGTCTGAAAAATTGCTGGTGACAAATTCTATCATATATTTTTCTTTATATGTATATATCTTTATATTTGAATGATATTTATGATGAGTTTTGAAATCTGGATTGGTTTTCCTTTTGAAAACTTAATTGTGCCATTTTATTGTTTTCTATTTTTAATAATTCCTGTTAAGTCATAAGTTGCTCCTTCTCAAGTCTTACAACCATTCCTTACCCCAGCTGTTCAATGACAGTTTATAAACTTTTATTTTTGGCTCTTATTTTTAGCAGTTGTGTCTTCAATTTGTCTTCATTCCACTTGGTGTTGATAAAATTCATCATAAAATTCTCCATCATTATTTTTGAAGCATGTTTTTGTCCCAATCTGTCTTCTCTCTTGCTGTAAGTCTAAATAAATGTATCACAACTGTCTAATGTTCCCTATGCTAGTTCCTATATTTTTATCTTTTTCTCTTTTTCTCTGTACTTCAGTCTAAATATTTTTGTATTGAATAGTCTTCCAGTTTTATAAATCTCTATTCAGTTGTATCTAATTCACTACTACACCCAGTTTTTAAGTTCTTAATCTTACTTATATTACATTGATTGTTTTTTAGAATTCCTACTTAACCTCTTTCATAGGAGTTTAGGTCTCTACTAAAATTTTTCATCTTCTGTTATTTCCTGCTATGGTTCCATTCAAGTCCTACCTATGGTGCTTTTTTCTTTTAATAATAGTTTTGTATTAATGCATCTTATGCAAATTTTATAGTTGTTTTCTTTGGAAGACTTAGTCCAATACATATAACTCCATCATGATTGGACATGAATACATACATTTTAAGCCAATTTTAAAACTTTATAATTCAAAAGCATGTTTTACTATTGTTAAAAATACATGCATATTTGGTTATTAAGGCTGAGATGGCCTAAAGAGTAAAATAAAACTAGAGACTTTACCAATCACAAGCTTCCAATTAAACTCTAACTAGATATTTTCTATGCTAAGCAAACATGTTTTATTTATCTTGCTTCCATGAAAACCTTATAAAAGTCTGTCTCTTGCCACCTTCATCCCCAGCAAAGTGCTAAACTGCTTGCTGACTGATGTTGTCCAATTTATGAATCACTGAATACTGAAATAAACTCCCAAAAATGTAAATGTGTGTCTGTTTAACAACATTGTTTAAAAAAATGAAAAAACAATGGTTAAATATGTGTGTATGCTTGTGTGTGTGTATGTGTGCATGTTTGTGTGTGCACGTATGCATGTGAGGTCTCTACACTACAATGGGCAATGTTGTTAAATTCCATTTTTCAACTTTGGGAGCAGATAGAAACTTCCTGAAGTTCATGCACTATTAAAGTACTATTAAAGTCTAGGCTTGGGATTAGAATGCAAGTCTCAACATATTGCAGATATTAATAAAAATCAGTGGAAGGACCCCAAGATGACCAACTAGAAGCTGCTAGTGGCTCTCATAGAGAGAAATGAAAGGAGCGAGTCAATATAGAACCTTCAACAGCGAGTCAATATAGTGCCTCCAACGGAAATTAGTCCCAATATAGCACTCATTGGGACTAATCAAGGAAGCAACTCGACCCATGGAGAGTGAAGAAAAGCAGGATAACGACCCACCTGGAATCAGTATGGAGCCAGGGGAACCTCCCTCACCCAAAGAAGCAGTGGGTGAATGTACAGCTTCAGGAATCTATGCTTCTCCCATGGATCCTTGCAACCCTAGGGTCAGGAGATCCCCTTGTGAACCCATTCCACCAGGGCCTTCAGTCTGACACACAGAGCTTCCTGCAGTTTCAGCAGAGCAGCTACTCAGGCGCACACACACACACACACACACACACACACACACATACAGAAAGAGAAACTGGGCAGCCTTAGCCACTTAGTGTTTTGAAGATTTCCAGCAAAAGTACATGCAAACTCTGGCAAAGTGGGAGGGTAGTCCTCTATACATAACCCTACGAAAAGGGCTGAAACCAGGGGACTGAGCAACAACAGTTTGCAGGCCCTGATTCCATGGCACCTCACAAGATAAAACCCACTGGTATGAAATTCAGCCAGACCCCAGTAGCACCATTGCACCTCCCTGAAATGGAACTCCCAGGGGGAGGGGTAAGTCACCATATTTGCTATTTGGCTGACTTAGTTGTCTCAATCTTCAAACGTTGGAGAGTCTAAGCTGACCTGGGGCTGGAGCGGGCCCTATCCTAGCACAGCTGCTCTATGAAAAAGTCACCAGACTGCTTTTTAAAGCATGTTCCAAATCTTATTTCTCCTCCTCGGTGAAACCTCCCAAGTAGAGTCTCCTGCTACCCTCTCCGGTGGTCTCTAGCTAACAGAGGTTTCAAACCATCCTAGGATGGAGGTCCTAGAAAAAGGGGTGGGCTGCTATCTTTGCTGTTTGGGGAACTTAGCCATTCCAGCCTTTGGGCACTGGAGTGTCCAAGATGACCAGGGGCTGAAGTGAACCCTCAGCACAGCACAACTGCTCTATGAGAACACAGCTACACTGCTTTTTAAAGCAGGTCCCTGATCCTGTTCCTCTTCACTGGGTGGGATCACCTAACCTGACCTAACTGGGTGGGGTCTTCAACCACCTTCGATAGGTGTGTTTAGTCTGGCAACAGGTTCATACCTTGCTGGGATGGAGCTCCCAAAAGGAGGGGCAGTCTGCCATTTTTACTATTTTGAAGTCTTCACTGTTGATACCTCTAGGTACTGGAAAATCTGAAGTGACTAGGGACTAGAGCAGGCCCCCAGCATACCACAGCAGACCTGTGGGAAATTGGTCAGACTGTGATGTGGGTTCTTGTTCCTATGTATTCTCACCAGGCAAATCCTCCAGGCCTGGGCCTCCAGTCATTCCTTATCAGATCTATTGAGCCAGTAGCAGCTCTGCAGTTCCCAAGACAGAGTCCCTAGGGGCAACTGAAAGCTTCTCTGCCACTGCCTCTGCAGTGGGACTTCCTTTGTTACCCTTGGACTAACAAAGCAGCAAAGACTCAAAGTGCCTTATCCATACCTTCAACTAGCGGCAGTGGACCCAAAGAGAGAAGGCCAGTCTGTCTCTAATGGGTCCTAACCCTCCCCCGGCCCACCACCATGATCATTATTACACATGGAACTCATGGCTTGGATCCACAACACAGACCTTCCTTGGTGGACTGACTGCACTGAGAAGTTGCTGACTTGCATTTCTCTGAGGTAGAGCCCCCAGGAAACAAGCAAAAGACCATTGGTCACCACCACTAGTAAGGCCCCTGCCTCTGCTGCCTCCAAATTGAGAAAGAAACATAAACACTGAGATTGCTCCAGTGCTGCAGTGGGCAGCCAAGGAGTGCCAAGCCGTGATATACAGCCAGAACTCAACGGGGAGGTCGGCTCATACTTTCAGAGCATTGAGCGAGAACCTGGCTGCAAGTGTGGGAAAACATAAGGGAGCTCCACACACAGCCAAGCAAGAGTTTACCAGCTGACTAATGTGCCTAAGCGCCACCTAGTGGATCAGACCCCAAAGCTTCTCAACACCAAAAATACCTCAATATACACCCTTCTGAAACCAAAGATAAGAATTCAACTGCAAATAAAAACCCTGCAAAAAACTTTGGCCCTGTGAAAACATTCAGAAACGAAGTATATTGTCTGTACTCCATCTAAACTGCAGTTAAAGGAATGCTCACATGAAGAGATGAGAAAGAACCAATGCAAAACTTTGGTAACTCAAATGGCCATGGTGTCATATTCCTACAAATGACCACACCAGTTCTCCAACAAGAGTTCTGAGCCAAGCTGAGCTGTCTGAAATGACAGAAATAGAATTCAAACTATGAATGGGAACAAAGACCTTTAAGATTCAGCAGATCTCTCTGCTGAAATCTCACAAGCCAGACGCCAGAAGAGATCAGGGTTCTGCATTCAACATTCTTTTTTTTTTTTTTTTTTTGAGACGGAGTATCGCTCTGTCACCCAGGCTGGAGTGCAGTGACCGGATCTCAGTTCACTGCAAGCTCCACCTCCCGGGTTCATGCCATTCTCCTGCCTCAGCCTCCCGTGTAGCTGGGACTACAGGCGCCCGCCACCTCGCCCGGCTAGTATTTTTTTTTTTTTTTTGTATTTTTTAGTAGAGATGGGGTTTCACCGTGTTAGCCAGGATAGTCTCGATCTCCTGACCTCGTGATCCGCCCATCTCGGCCTCCCAAAGTGCTGGGATTACAGGCTTGAGCCACCGCGCCTGGCCTTAACATTCTCAAAGAAAAAATATTCAACAAAAAATTTTATATACAGTAAAACTAAGCTTCCTAAGCAAAGCAAAGGAGAAATAAGACCCTTTTCAGATAAGCAAATGTTGAGGGAGTTTGTTACCACCAGACCTGACTTACAAGAAATTTTGAAAGGTGCACTAAATATGGAGAGGAAAGACTGCTAATAGATGGTAACAGAAACACAGTTAAATACAGAGACCAGTGACACTATAAAGCAACCACACAAAGAAGCCAGCATAATAACCAGCTAGCAACACAATGACAGGATCAAATCCACATGTATCAATATGAACCTTGAATGTATATGGGCTAAATATACCACTTAAAAGGTACAGAGTGGCAAGCTGGATAAAATGCAAGACCCAATGGTAAGCTGTCTTCCAGAGACCCATTTCACATATAATGACACCTACAGGCTAAAAATAAATGGATGGAGAAAAATTTACCAAGCAAATGAAAGCAGAAAAAAAAAGCAAATGCTGCCATCCTAATTTCAGACAAAACATTTCAAATCAACAAAGATAAAATAAAAAAAAAAGATAAAGGTAGGGAGTTCCATAATGATAAAGGAATAAATTCAGCATGCAGACCTAACTATCCTAAATGTATATTAGAAGCTTAATTTTTACATCTACCTCTCTAGCATAAGATATTTTTGTCAATATAAGTTACCTTTGGCGTGTTTACTCAAACAGGAAAATCAAGTAGGAACAATGTAAAATAGTCAGAAAATAAAATTAAACAAAGGAAATAAATCACTCATAATGAAAGAGATCAAATGAAAAAACTAAAAGGCAGAAATGAAGTCCACAGGCAAACAGCCCGGGCGGCGCCCTGAGCCTAGTTAAAGATTGACCCCAGACCTAACCGATTAGGTTATCTATAGACTCCAGACATTGTAAGGACAAACGTTGTGAAAGTCTCTGTCCTGCTCTGTTCTGTTCTAATTACCGGTGTCTGCCACATATCTTAGTCCTGGGCCCAGTACAAACACATTCCTCTATTTTGTCCCAACTTCCTGAGCCCAACACAAACACACACCCCCCCCCCCACACCTCAGAAACACCACCTAGAGAGCCCCTGATAAGGTCACAACCGTTTGTAGTTTTACTAAATGTGCGGGAACAAATAGAAAACTGTTAATTGTATAACTTAAAATATTAACCAATTACCAGTTGTGATGCTGCAACCAAAAGAATTCCTTTGTACCTCTGTAACCTTACATATCCTGTATGCATCGGGCTATAAAAAGCGGGCACATGCATCATTCGGGGCCCTCTTGTATGTTGTAGAACGGAGGGACCAAGTTCAAACTTGCATTAAAGATCCTTGCTGCTTGGCTTTGACTCTGGACTCTGGTGGTTTTCTTCGGGGAATAAACGGTCTGGGCATAACAATAATTCAACTTCAGAAGCAAACTTCAGAAGTGAACTGCTTAGTAGGATTCTTCTATTCTACCTACTCTCACGTAGTTTATTATGTGAAAAATACTAATAAGCAGTCATAACTAGATATATTCATTATAATTGTTAATTAAATGAACAACCCACTGAACTTAATTTTTGTGGAAAACAAAATAAAATTGTATGTTTCAAATAAATTAACAGTATTCATTTACATTGCTTAATAAAGAAATATATCATTTTACTTAAAACATACCAATACTAGATTTGAAAATAAAAAATTATTACTTTGGATGTCAAAGTTTTAGTTTGGAGCTTCTTAAAATCCTAAAACTTCTTTAGCTTAGGCAAAACAACCTTTGGTTTTCAATGATATTTTTCCCAACTTAAATTAGAGCAGTTACTATTCTCCTGAGTTTACTCTTTTCTTTAAATAAATTGGCTTGTTTTCTTTCAAAATAAGACGATTGTAGGGGGAAATCCACAATATAAATTGTGTGCAATGTTCACAAATCTATCTAAAGTCATACACATTTCTACAAGAGAGAGCTTACATTTTGCCTTTCATATAACATACTTCTTTTCTCCATACACCCTCTCAATCTTGCTACTGCATTTATAGGTAGTTTCAGTCTTCTGTAGTGCAGTTTTTCCCGAAATGTGTATGCGATTTTTGTAGAAAAAATTTTACCTTACCCAAAGAAAGATCTCTGGTCTTTGCTTTTCTCTGCTTGGAAGTGATCTTTGGGCTTGTAGAATGTCATGCTTGATACCAGTGTCTTTGTTTGCCTTGGGGCTCTAGCCACTAGATAGCATAACAATGTGATTTGTGATGGGGGCTTTGGGTCATGCTATGTCAGTTCTTCCTCTAGAGGGATGGGAGATTGAAGACATCAGCTTGACCACTGACAGAGCTGAAGACTAAAGTTCAGCCACATGAGAAGTATGTGATCAAAGTGATGAAGTGCAATTAAAAACTGGGTACCAAGAGTTGGGTAAGCTTTCCTTTTTTGTAATATTGTCACACATTATGGCTGAGAGGAGTTCACATTGTCTATGAATCCATGGAAAGAGGACATTGGGATGCTCTATGTTTGGACTTCTCTTGGACTCTGACCTACCCATCTCTTCTTTGGACTGATTTTGATCTCTATTTTTCCCAGGAATAAACTGTAACCGTGGATATTACAGTCTTCAGTGAGTTCTGTGAGTATTCCTAGCATATCATCAAACCTAAGGGTAGTTTGTAAGTGGTGTCCAAAGTAAAGGCAGCCTTGTGTAGACTGTGTTGCCCTGAACTTCACAGTTAATTAACTCAGATCAATCCAATTTAGTCATCTATAATTTATTTCACATTGTTTTCCTAATAGATTTTACTGAAGTGCAGAGGATGGTAAAATAAAATCACTGCACAGTAAGGAAATGTCTTTTTCATTTCTTTGTTGATTATTATCTCTGATCCTAGTCCCAAAATCTCCTGCCATGAACCTGGGTTTGACCTTTTTATGTATATTTTTCCTGACCAAGGAATTCCTAAGGCCAATTTTTCATAAACAAAAGTATATTAAGAAGTCTTCCCATAAAAATTATATCTGTCTCTCTAAAAATAGTATTCAGCTTCCCTAGGGAAATAAATCAAAATATTGGCATACTGATATTTTTTAAAAATTAATTTAAAAAATTAAAACACAAAACAGCAGAAAGAAAATAGATTATACCCCTTTCCATTATATCTCTCCAAAAGAGACTGTACGCTCCTGGTGGAGCATTTCTTCCAATTCCTGAAATGAGCATTGACTCAGAATAGATAACCAAGTAATAAAATAACTAAAGATAGAAAATGAATATCCATTAGTCTATACCATTACAAATAGATAAATGAACAAATGCACAAGCAGAACGGGAAAAGTCAGAACATAATAAATGTATAATAAATAAGGGAATTTTAAAAAGTATTATTATACAAGAGTACTAATGGCTGTCAGCAATATTCACTGATGAATTTTAAAAGATGGAGAAAGCAAGTTTAAAGAGAAACAGAATATTTGAATAATCCAAAAGCATTTCCTAAATATATTTACTAATTACTGGGGTGGTTTTAACATATATCCTCAAATACTCTAACAATCCTTGCTTCGGACTGTAAGATGTAGTTCTCATCTCAAATGTGGACTGAATTGTGCTATTTATTTCTAATGACTGGAACACATAATGGGAAAACGATAATTTTGTTTTGGAAAAACCTCAATGATGACACCTTAATCAAGTGATAAATGTTACCATTACCAGAAATACATCATGTCGTTACCATATATTTTCCAATATGACATGATAAGCAGGTCACTTTGCCTTTGAGACATTCTTCCCAAAAATCAGTAGCTTCACACTAATCATGAGAAAACGTAAGACAAACATAAATGAAGAGACATTTTACAAAACACCTGTCCAGCAGTCTTCAAAAGCATGGAAGTTATAGTAAGAAGGGCAGACTGAGAAATTGTCACAGATTAAAGCAGGCTAAAGAGACATGATGACTAAATGCACTGAAATGACAGAATCAGAAAAAACAGATATTAGTGAAGACAGGGGTAAAATGTGAATAAAGCCGGAAGTTTATTCAATAATATTATGCCAATGTTAATTTCGTAGAATTTATAATTTTACAATGGTTTTGTAAATGTTGACTGTAGAGAAAACTGGCTGAAGGATATATGAGAACTCTTTGCATTATCTTTTCAACATTATTTTTGTAATTCTAAAATTATTTCAAAACAAAAGTTTAAAACTGTCGATCACCAATATTTCACTATCTTGAATAAGAGAACAATTTGCAACCATCCTTTACAAATACCCTTTTTTGCTTTCCTGGTTTATTTCTCTTCATAATATAGAGGGTTATATTGACAATATGCTATCTAGTTTTCTTACTTGTTTATTGTTGGTTTTGTCTCCTCTAGAGCTAAGCTCCATAACTATAGTAATTTTGTATAAATTACTTCACTATCTACTGTACCCAGAGTTCAGTAAATATTTATCAAGTTGAATGATTCAAATTAAATATTACCTAGTTTAGAAATATGTTTTGTATATAAATACCTCAATCTTTCATTTTGAGGTTTAAGAAAGATACTTATTCTAAGTAGTTCAGCCAAATTTAAACAATACACTTCACAATGTATAGGACATATCTATTCATGATTCTCACAGATATACTGTCTTAATTAGTTCAGGCAGCTATAACACAATACCATAGGCTGGATGGCTTAAACAACAAACATTTATCCCCCACGGTTCTGGAGACTAGCAAGTCCAAAATCAAAGTGGCAGCAAGTTTGGTGTCTGATGAGGGCACTCTTCCTGCTTTGTAGACAGCAGTCCTCTTCTTGTTTCCTTACATGGGAGACAGGAGAGAGAGAATAATAATAATAATAATAATAATAATATACTCTCCTGTGTCTTTTTATAAAGGTACTCATCCATTCACGGAGGGCTCCACTTTTATGATTTAATTACCTTCCAAAGGACAGACCATCATATTGGGGGTTAGGATTTCAACGTGAATTTGTTGTAGGCACAACAAATTCTTACTCTATAGCACTTACTCTATAGCACTAATACTTACTCTATATCAAATACTTACTCTATAGCACTAATACATTTTCTAAATTTTTATTATTCTTTATGTTGGAAATTAGCCAATTCTGTTCAAATCATAGTATATCATTAGTCATGGTTACCATTATAGGCAATTTTTGTCTATTTCCTTAAGAGAGTTTACCATGTTGTTCTTGGTTTAAATGATTGCTGTAATTATTAAATAATTATATAATAAGATATTATATCAGAGTGAACAGATGAGAATAATGATGCCATAAATAATCCTAGTTCGTGTATCTTTTAGACTAAATCTAGAATAATCAGTATAAAAATGTAAGTACTCAAATTATAGTTTAAGATGTTTTATACATTTTCTTTTATGCCAAGACTTCAATACATACTTATTTCTGGAATTTTATAGTTTTCAAATGACAGAAAAATGCAGCGTATGTTTTCTGTTAAAGCTTATGAAATTTTGTTATCTATATAAATCTTTGATTTTCACCCACACGTTCTTAAAATTAATCATATTTGTTCTTGTTTTGGAGTACTTGATAAATTATATTGCTATGATTTGTGTATCAGATACTAAATGTTAAATGTTAAATTTTATAAAATTGTCTCATCCATTCAGTCTCATTCATTCGTTTAGTAGTAAATCAAATTAATAAGGAATGGAAGAAATAAATGAGATCCAATTCCAGAATGTAATACTTTTATTTAAATTCAGTGTATAGATAAAAGTTTTAGTTAATTTTCTTGACAATTTATGCTGTTTTTATACCAAAACTAACAGGAGACTCATTTATCACTCCATAAGGAAGAAATAATAAACTGGAGAGAATTTAAAAATATATAAAAAGTATATATTAGTATATATGTGTGTATATATACACACACACACACACACACACACACACATATATATATATATATATATATATCTGTATGTGTGTATACAAGATATTAGGGACCTAACATGTTCCCTGTATTTGCCCAGCATTTGCTTCTGCTTTTATTAAAATCTTATAGTTTACTCTTTGCCTGGATTTCCATGAGTTGTGAGTATGTCCTTCTAATAGTACTCACCACAAATATAACTTGATTGAAGGCAGTTTAAGTTGCTCTATAAAGGTTATTCCTAACATACTGTGTTTCTCATTGAGATTTCTCTTTGAGATATTACCTAACTTGATCTAGATATTGGGTAGATATATGATATGTTATATTCCAATATGACATGCACAATACATAAGATAAAGCTTTCACACTTTCACACCACTAATTATATTTAAACAATGTCAAATTTTGAAAGCAATTTCAAAATTCAGGACCAAATAGTCTGATAAAGACTTGCAATGAATATATTGATTTTTATGATTATGGTTGATAAACATATTCACTTACATGTATGTGTTTATCAATTTTTGTTAAACATTAATTACATTTCTTAAATAACATACTTGTTGGAGACTGCTTCAATATGTTCATACTGATTTTAATTGCAACTAGTTTCAGTAAAGGAAAAGACAATACTTTATAACAATAAATTTTAAAATTTGAACATAAGTATTTTCCCCCATTGAACTCCAAGTTAAGTAAGCTTGTGTAACTCGTGTAGAAAATCCATCACACCCATCTTTCTGTGTTCCTACCGTCAGCATTTTTCAGTAAGAAAACAATCTCAGAAGTGTAATGAGCAATGTTATATTTTAGTTAAATCACCCAGATGTTCTTTTTTATTATAATTTTCCCCTGGAAAACAAGAACAGGTGGTTACTTGTACTCTGCCGAGAGAGAGAGAGAGAGAGAGAGAGAGATGATTTTAAAAAATATATAGCTGGTCTCATGTCAGTTATTTTTCCAAGAGTCACAACTCTTCCAACAAGAACATGTTTTGTTATAAGCTTCTTAATTCTGCCAAATTCTATTTCAGCTTACTTCATAGCTGGGTCTTTGCCACAAACACAAACTGTTCTATGGTCAGTGTGTTAAAACAATCATCTAGAAACAGTCTGTTTGCATCAATCTTAACTCAAAATATATTATGTATTTCTCACTGGATTGCCAACTCTTTTGCTTAAGCTCACTGTTCAAAACTTTGAAAATGCAAGTCGCGGTGTGTGTGTGTGTGTGTGTGTGTGTGTGTGTGTGTTTTGCTGGTTTCCCTTTGAATCTTAATTCTTTAACAGCACCTATAAGAAAAATCGTCAGAAGCTAGACTGAAATCTCACTTTTAAACCAAGATATGTCTCTTGAAATTACAGATACTGAACATCTTCAAGCATTTCCAGATGTTCTAGCTAAATATGTTAAATGTATTGTGGTGAGGTGCCTGAGCAAGAACATTTTCACAAGTAAGTCCTTTTGATTACTAAGTAAGAATGTTTCTTTTAGTAAAAATAATATTTGCTCATTTTACTTACCAATGGTAAATTTAGCAGCCAGTACTGACATTTGAATATGCACTAAGATGTATTTCAGTTTACAATTCCGATGACCTTACATTTGGATTCTGTAAAAAGTTCGTCCTTCTCTGGGAGAGTGATGATAAGTGAGATGAGGGTAGAAGGAAGGAAGGAAGGGAGGGAGGGAGAGAGGGAGGGAGGGAGGGAGGGAGGGAGGGAGGTTGGTTTTAACTTGAGGTTAGCTAAGTTATTTCTATAAGTGAAATCACATATATTTTAAGCTCTGTGAACCCTATGCTATCTGTCATAGCTATTCAACTCCATGTTTCATAATACAAAAAGCAGACTTAGACAATTGTAAACAAATGAGTGTTGCTGTGTTCCAACAAAGCTTTACCTACAAAAGTAGGATGTGGGCTGGATTTGATCCATAGGACAGCCATAGTTTGCCAGCCTTGGATATAAGTGAATATATAATAAAGATCTGAACATACTTAATGCTGAATATATTTTTTGAGTGAGTGATATTGGTTACAATATTTCCCTCTTTGCGTTTGTTCAGTAATAAACTGAAATATCCTCCACTAATATTTTTAATTTTTATTTTTATAGATTTAAGGCGTATGAGTGCAGATTTCATTTATGTACATACTGTGTAGTGGTAAAGTCTGGGCTTCCAGTGTACCCATCACCCATATAGTAAATATTATACCCAATCGATAATTTTTCAAACCTCACTCCCATTCCACCCTTTCACCTTTTGTAGTCTCCACTGTACATTATTCTACTCTGCTTACCCATGTGTACCCACTGCTTAGCTCCCAGGTTTAAGTGAGAACATCTAGTATTTGGCTTTCTGTTTCTGAGTTATTTTACTTAGAATAATGGCCTCCAGTTCCATACATCTTGCTACAAAAGACATTATTTCATTCATTTTTATGGCTGAGTAGTATTCCATGGACTTTATACATACTACATTTTCTTTATCCAGTCACCCATTGATGGGTAGTTAGTTAGGTTGGTTCCATGCCTTTGCTATTGTGAGTAGTACAGTGATAAACAGTACAGTGATAAACAGTGTGGGTATCTTTATGATGTCATTATTTTATTCCATTTGGGTGTATACTCAGTAGTTGGATTGCTGTGTTTTTAGTTCTCTGAGAAATCCCCATATTGTTTTCCATAAAGGTTGTACTAATTTTCATTTCCACCAAAAGCATGTAAGTGTTCCCATTTTTTCACATCATTCCCAACATCTGCTGTTTTTTAACTTTTTAATAATAGCCATTCTGACTGGTGTAAAATGGTATCCCATTGTGGTTGTAATGTGCATTTCTTTGATGATTAGTGATATTGAGCATTTTTTCATGATTTTTGGCCACTTGCATGCCTCCTTTGAAAATTGTTTGTTCCTGTTTTTGCCCATTTTTGTTCCTGTTCCTGTTTTTGCCCATTTTTTAATGGGGTTATTTGCATTTTTCTTGCTGAGTTTTTTGAGATACTTGAAGATTCTGATTTAGCCCTTTGTCTGATGTATAGTTTGCAAATATTTTTCCCATTTTGTAGGTTGTCTGTTTATTCTGTTTATTCTCTTAATTTTTTTTTTTTGCTGTGCAGAAACTTTTTAGTTTAATAAAATTACCTTTGTCTATTTTTGTTTTTGTTGCACTTGCTTTTGAGATCTTAATAATTAATTATTGGCCAACACCGATATCCAGAAGAGATTTTCCTAAGTTTACTTTGGGGATTTTGTATAGTTTCAGGTCTTATGTTTAAGTCTTTAATCCATCTTGAGTTAATTTTTGCATATGATGACAGGTACAGGTCTGGTTTTATTTTTTGGCATATGGCTATCCAATTTTCCCAGCATCATTTATTTGAATAGATTGTCCATTCCTCAGCGTACATTTTAGTTGACTTTGTCAAAAATCAGTTGGTTGTAGGTGTCTGGCTTTATTTCTGGGTTCTGATTTTGGTTCCATTATTCTGTGTTTACTTTTGCATCAGTACTGTGTTGTTTTGGTTACTATGAGCTTATAGTATAATTTGATATCAGGTAATATGATACTTCTAACTTTGTTCTTTTTTCTTAGGATTGATTTGTTATTCAGAATCTTTACTGGTTCCATATCGATTCTAGAGTCATTTTTCCAATTCTGCGAAAAAGAACATTGGTGCTTTGATAGGGGTGGTATTAAATATGTAAATTGCTTTGGGCAATGTTGATTATTCTAATTCATGAGCATGGGATAATTTTCCATTTGTTTGCTTCATCTATGATTTCTTTCACTGGTGTATTGTAGCTCTTGTTGTAGAGATTTTCACCTCCTTGGTTAAATGTATTCCTAGGTAATTTATTTATATGTATGGCTATTGTAAATGAAATTTAGTTCCTGATTTGATTCTCAACTTAAAAGTAATTGATATACAGACATGCTACTGATTTTTGTGCATTGATTTTGTGTCATGAAATATTACTGAAGTCATTTCCAAAATCTAGGAGTCTTTTGGAGGAGTCTTTAGAGTTCTAGCTGTAAAATCATATCAAGAGTGAACACAAATAGTTTGACTTCCTCTTTTCCAGTTTGGATGCCTTTTATTTATTTCTCTACCCTAATTGCTTTGGCTAAGACTTCCGGGACTATTTTGAATAAGCATGGTGAAAGTGGTCACTCTTTTCTTGACTATATGCCTTGATGATGCTCATCTTGTTAAGTATCCCACAGGTCTCCTCTGGGCTTTTTGTATCTGGACATCTACAACACTAGAAAGACCAGAGAAATTTTTTTGGATTATTTCCTCAAATATGTTTCCCAAACATTTAACCTTTTCTTCTTCTCCCTCAGGAACGCCTATAACTTTTAAGTTTGCTCACTTTACATAATCCTGTATTTTCTAGTGTTTATACTTCCTACGGTGGAATGCTTTCAACTTTTCTCCATTCAGTATGGTGCTGACTGTGGGTTTGTTATACATGGTTTTTAATATTTTGAGGTATGCTACTTCCATAAGTAGTTTGTTGAGAGTTTTTATCATAAAGGGTGCTGAATGTTATTGAATGCTTTTTCCATATTTATTGAGATGGTAATGTTTTGGTTTTAATTATATTTATGTGGTGAAAAACATTTATTGATTTGTGTATATTAAACCATCTTTGCATCCCTGGAATAAGCTCACTTGATCACAGTATATTAATTTTTTGGTATGCTGTTGGATTTGTTTGGTTAGTGGGTTCTTGAGGATTTTTGAATCTATGTTTAGTGGAGATATTAGCCTGTAGCTTTATCTGTTGTATTCTTACTTAGCTTTGGTATGATATCACCCTCACCAGGGTAATACTGGCTTCACAGAATGTGTTAGGGATGAATCCCTCCTCTTCAATTTCTCTGGAACATTTTCAGTAGGATTGTCACCAGTTCTTCTCTGTACATCTGACAGACTATGAATTTGTGTGGTCCTGGGCTTATTTTTGTTGGTAAATTTGGTATGGCTGATTTAATTTCACCATTCATTGTTGGTCTTTTCAGGATTTCTACTTTTCCTTGTTCAATTGTATGTTTTGTCCACTTCCTCTGTTGTTTTCTAATTTGTGTGTGTAGAAATGCTCATAATAGTCTCTGTTAATTTTTGGTGTTTTTTACGTAGTATCTTTGAGAGGTCATCTTTATTATTTCTGATTGTGCCTATTCGAATCTTCATTCTTTTTTGCTTGGTTAATGTAGCTAGCAGTCTTTCTGTTTGATTTACCTTTTAAAAAACCAACATTTTGACTTTCCATTTCACTGATCCTTTATATTGATTTTTGATATGGTTTGGATCTGTTTCTCTGCCAAAATCTCATGTCAAATTTCAAGCCCCAATGTTGGAGGTAGGGCCTGGTAGAAAGTGATTGAATCATGGGGCAGTTTCTCATGGTCTAACATCATTCCTCTTGGTGGTGTTGTGGTGATTGTGAGTTCTCATGAGATCTGGTTATTTAAAAGTGCGTAGCACCTCCAGCCTCCCTGTCTTCCTTCTGCTCTGGCCATGCGAGATCCTCACTTTCCCTTTGCCTTCCATCATGATTGTAAGTTTCCTGAGGCCTCCCCATAAGCTAAGCAGATGCCAGTATCATGTCTCTGTACAGCCTGTGGAACCATAAGCCAATTAAATCTAATTTCTTTATAAATTACCCAGTCTCAACTATTTCTTTTCAGCAGTGCGAGAATGGACTAATGCAATTTTTGTCTCAATTTTACTTATTTCTGCTCTGATATTTGTTATTTCTTTTCTTCTGCTAGCTTTGGATTTGGTTTGTCCTTGTTTATATAGTTCCTTGAAATATGACATTTAGAGTGCAACTTTAACATTTTTCTGTTTTTGATGTAGGCATTTAACACTACAAGTTTCTCTCTTAGCACTCTTTTTGCCTTATCCCAAAGGTTTTGTTATGTTGTGTCTCTATATTCATTTATTTCAAATCCTTTTTCAAGAAAATCTCTACCTGAGTTTGATTGTTTCTCTAAAGATCATTCAGGAGTAACTTAATTTCCACAAATTTGTATATTTTTTAGTTTCTCTTTTTATTAATTTCTAGGTTTATTCCACTGTGGTTTGAAAAGATTCTTGATATAATTTTAATAAAAAAAATGTTAAGACTTGTAATCTGGCATATGACCAATTAAAAAAATAAAGTTTCATGCACAGAAAAAGAAGAATGTATGTTCTGCAGTTTTGGGGTAGAGTGATTTGTAAATGTTCATTTAATTCTAGAGTTTTTTTGTTGGTTTTCTACCTTGATAACCTATGCAGTGCTGTCATTGGGGTGTTGAAGTATTTTCTTAGGTTTAGTAGTATTTGTTTAAGAACCTGGGTTCTTTCATATCAGGTGAATATATATTTAGGATCATTATATATTCTTATTGAACTGATGCCTTTATCATTATCTAGTGACTTCTACTTGTCTTTTTTAAACTGTTCTGTTTTATCCTACATTAATTTAATGTAGGATATAATTTAATGTCTGTTATATCTTACATTAGTATAACTACTCATGCTCACTTTTTTGTCCATTTGCATAGAATATCTTTTTCCAACGCTTTACTTTGAATTTGTGAATGTCTTTACCCATTAGTTGGTTTTCTTTTAGACAATATCTCATTGAATCTGGTTTTCTAAATCCAGTTTGCCACTGTAAATATTTTAAGTAGAGAATTTAGTCCACTGACATTTAAGGTTAATGTTAATATGAAAGGTTTTGTTCTGTCATGATGTTAATTGTTATCCAATTGCTTTGTATTCTCAATTGTGTGCTTGCTTTATAAGATCTGTGAGTTTTAAATTCTCATGTGTTTTTATGATGGTGATTAGCATCCTTTCATTTCCATGGTGTATAATTCCCTTGAGAATGACTTGTAGGATCTGTCTAGTGGTGACCAATTATCTTAGCATTTACTTGCCTGAGAAATTACCATGTAAGGCTTTGTTCCTGTCATTGATGTTGTTATCCAGTTGCTTTGAATTCTCAGTTGCGTGCTTGCTTTAAAAGAACTGTGAGTTTTTAAATTCTCATGTACTTTTATGAGAATGATTATCACCCTTTCATTTCCATGTATATAACTCCCTTGAGAATTTCTTGTAGGATTTGCCTAGTGGGGACCAATTCCCTTAGCATTTACTTCTCTGGGAACTACTTTATTTCTTCTTCAATAATGAAAACTAGTTTAGAAGGATAAAACACTATTAGCTAGCAGATCTTTTATTTAAGAAGACTGAAAACAGGGCCTTAGTTTCTTCCGACTTGTAAGGTTTCTGGTAAGAAGCCTGCTGTTAGTCTGATGGGATTTCTTTTCTTCTTTTTTTTTTTTTTAATTACAGTTTAAGTTCTAGGGTACATGTGCACAACATGCAGGTTTGTTACATATGTATACATGAGCCATGTTGGTGTGCTGCACCCATTAACTCGTCATTTACATTAGGTATATCTCCTAATGCTATCCCTCCCCCCCTCCTCCCACCCCACAACAGGCCCCTGTGTGATGTTCCTCTTCCTGTGTCAGAGTGTTTTCATTGTTCAATTTCCACCTATGAGTGAGAACATGCGGTGTTTGGTTTTCTGTTCTTGCAATAGTTTGCTCAGAATGATGGTTTCCAGCTGCATCCATATTCCTACAAAGGACATAAGCTCATCCTTTTTTATGGCTGCACAGTATTCCATGGTGTATATATGTGCCACATTTTCTTAATCCAGTCTGTCATTGATGGACATTTGGGTTGGTTCCAAGTCTTTGCTATTGTGAATAGTGTCACAATAATACATGTGCATGTGTCTTTATAGCAGCATGATTTATAATCCTTTGGGTATATACCCAGTAATGGGATAGCTGGGTTAAATGATGTTTCTAGTTCTAGATCCTTGAGGAATCACCACACTCTCTTCCACAATGGTTGAACTAGTTTACAGTCCCACCAACAGTGTAAAAGTATTCCTATTTCTCCACATCCTCTCTAGCACCTGTTGTTTCCTGACTTTTTAATGACTGCCATTCTAACTGGTGTGAGATGGTATCTCATTGTGGTTTTGATTTGCATTTCTCTGATGGCCAGTGATGATGAACATTTTTTCATGTGTCTGTTGGCTGCATAAATGTCTTCTTTTGAGAAGTGTCTTTTCATATTTTTTGCCCATTTTTGGATGGGGTTGTTTGTTTGTTTTTTTCTTGTAAATTTGTTTGAGTTCTTTGTAGATTCTGGATATTAGCCTTTGTCAGATGAGTATTGCAAAAATTTTCTCCTGTTCTGTAGGTTGTCTGTTCACTCTGATGGTAGTTTCTTTTGCTGTGCAGAAACGCTTTAGTTTAATTAGATCCCATTTGTCAATTTTGGCTTTTGTTTCCATTGCTTTTATTGTTTTAGACATGAAGTCCTTGCCCATGCCTATGTCCTGAATGGTATTGCCTAGGTTTTCTTCTAAGGATTTTATGGTTTTAGGTCTAACATTTAAGTCTCTAATCCACCTTGAATTAATTTTTGTATAAGATGTAAGGAAGGGATCCAGTTTCAACTTTCTACATATGGCTAGCCAGTTTTCCCAGCACCATTTATTAAATAGGGAATCTTTTCCCCATTTCTTGTTTTTCTTAGGTTTGTCAAAGATCAGATGGCTGTAGATGTGTGGTATTATTTCTGAGGACTCTGTTCTGTTCCATTGGTCTGTATATCTGTTTTGGTACCAGTACCATGCTGTTTTGGTTACTGTAGCCTTGTAGTACAGTTTGAAGTCAGGTAGCATGATGCCTCAAGCTTTGTTCTTTTGGCTTAGGATTGTCTTGGCAATGTGGGCTCTTTTTTGGTTCCATATGAACTTTAAAGCAGTTTTTTTCCAATTCTGTGAAGAAACTCATTGGTAGCTTGATGGGGATGGCATTGAATCTGTAAATTATCTTGGGCAGTATGGCCATTTTCACGATATTGATTCTTCCTATCCATGGGCATAGTATGCTCTTCCATTTGTTTGTGTCCTCTTTTATTTCACTGAGCAGTGGTTTGTAGTTCTCCTTGAAGAGGTCCTTTACATCCCTTGTAAGTTGGATCCCTAGGTATTTTATTCTCTTTGAAGCAATTGTGAATGGAATTTCATTCATGATTTGACTTTCTGTTTGTCTGTTACTGGTGTATAAGAATGCTTGTGATTTTTGCACTTTGAGTTTGTATCCTGAGACTTTGCTGAAGTTGCTTATCAGCTTAAGGAGATTTTGAGCTGAGATGATGGGGTTTTCTAAATATACAATCATGTCATCTCCAGACAGGCACAATTTGACTTCTTCTTTTCCTAACTGAATACCTTTGATTTCTCTCTCTTGCCTGGTTGCGCTAGCCAGAACTTCCAACACTATGTTGAATAGGAGTGGTGAGAGAGGGCATCCCTGTCTTGTGCCAGTTTTCAAAGGGAATTTTTCCAGTTTTTGCCCATTCAGTATGATATTGGCTGTAGGTTTGTCATAAATAGCTCTTATTATTTTGAGATATGTTCCATCAATACCGAATTTATTGAGTGTTTTTAGCATGAAGGGCTGTTGAATTTTGTCAAAGTCCTTTTCTGCATCTATTGAGATAATCATGTGGTTTTTGTCTTTGGTTCTGTTTATATGCGTGATTACGTTTATTGATTTGCTTATGTTGATCCAGCCTTGCATCCCAGGGATGAAGCCCACTTGATCATGATGGATAAGTTTTTTGATGTGCTGCTGGATCTGGTTTGCCAGTATTTTATTGAGGATTTTTGCATTGATGTTCATCAGGGATATTGGTCTAAAATTGTCTTTTTTTGTTGTGTCTCTGTCAGGCTTTGGTATCAAGATGATGTTGGCCTCATAAAATGAGTTAGGGAGGATTCCCTCTTTTTCTATTGATTGGAATAGTTTCAGAAGGAATGGTACCAGCTCCTCCTTGTACTTCTGGTAGAATTCAGCTGTGAATCCATCTGGTCCTGGACTTTTTTTGGTGGGTAGGCTATTAATTGTTGCCTCAATTTCAGAGCCTGCTATTGGTCTATTCAGGGATTCAGCTTCTTCCTGGTTTAGTCTTGGGAGAGTGTAAGTGTCCAGGAAATTATCCATTACTTCTAGATTTTCTAGTTTATTTGTGTAGAGGTGTTTATAGTATTCCCTGATGGTGGTTTGTATTTCTGTGGGGTCAGTGGTGACATCCCCTTTATCATTTTTTATTTCATCTATTTGATTCTTCTCTCTTTTCTTCTTTATTCGTCTTGCTAGTGGTCTATCAATTTTGTTGATCTTTTCAAAAAACCAAATCCTGGATTCATTATTTTTTGGAGGGTTTTTTGTGTCTCTATCTCCTTCAGTTCTGCTCTGATCTTAGTTATTTCTTGCCTTCTGCTAGCTTTTGAATGTGTTTGCTCTTGCTTCTCTGGTTCTTTTAATTGTGATGTGAGAGTGCCCATTTTAGATCTTTCCAGCTTTCTCTTGTGGGCATTTAGTGCTATAAATTTCCCTCTACACATTGCTTTAAATGTGTCCCAGAGATTCTGGTATGTTGTATCTTTGTTCTCATTGGTTTCAAAGAACATCTTTATTTCTGCCTTCATTTCGTTGTGTACCCAGTAGTCATTCAGGAGCAGGTTATTCAGTTTCCACGTAGTTAAGCGGTTTTGATTAAGTTTCTTAGTCCTGAGTTCTAGTTTGATCGCACTGTGGTCTGAGAGACAGTTTGTTATAATTTCTGTTCTTGTACATTTGCTGAGGAGTGCTTTGCTTCCAATTATGTGGTCAATTTTGGAATAAGTGTGATGTGCTGCTGAGAAGAATGTATATTCTGTTGATTTGGGGTGGAGAGTTCTGTAGATGTCTATTAGATCTGCTTGCTGCAGAGATGAGTTCAATTCCTGGATATCCTTGTTAACTTTCTGTCTCGTTGATCTGTCTAATGTTGACAGTGGGGTGTTGAAGTCTCCCATTATTATTGTATGGGAGCCTAAGTCTCTTTATAAGTCTCTCAGGACTTGCTTTATGAATCTGGGTGCTCCTGTATTGGGTGCATATATATTTAGGAGAGTTAGCTCTTCCTGTTGAATTGATCCCTTTACCATGATGTAATGGCCTTCTTTGTCTCTTTTGATCTTTGATGGTTTAAAGTCTGTTTTATCAGAGACTAAGATTGCAACCTCTGCTTTTTTTTGTTCTCCATTTGCTTGGTAGATCTTCCTCCATCCCTTTATTTTGAGCCTATGTATGTTTCTGCATGTGAGATGGGTCTCCTGAATGCAGCAAACTGATGGGTCCTGACTCTTTATCCAGTTTGCCATCAATTGGAGCATTTAGTCCATTTACATTTAAGGTTAATATTGTTATGTGTGAACTTGATCCTGACATTATGATATTAACTGATTATTTTGCTCGTTAGTTGATGCAGTTTCTTCCTAGCCTCAATGGTCTTTACATTTTGGCATGTTTTTGCAATGGCTGGTACCGGTTGTTCCTTTCCATGTTTAGGGCTTCCTTCAGGGTCTCTTGTAAGGCAGGCCTGGTGGTGACAAAATCTCTAAGCATTTGCTTATCTGTTAAGGATTTTATTTCTCCTTCACTTATGAAACTTAGTTTGGCTGGATATGAAATTCTGGGTTGAAAATTCTTTTCTTTAAGAACGTTGAATATTGGCCCCCACTCTCTTCTGGCTTGTAGAGTTTCTGCCGAGAGATCTGCTGTTAGTCTGATGGGCTTCCCTTTGTGGGTAACCCGACTTTTCTCTCTGGCTGCCCTTAAGATTTTTTCCTTCATTTCAACTTTAGTGAATCTGGCAATTATGTGTCTTGGAGTTGTTCTTCTCGAGGAGTATCTTTGTGGCGTTCTCTGTATTTCCTGAATTTGAATGTTGGTCTGCCCTACTAGGTTGGGGAAATTCTCCTGGATGATATCCTGAAGAGTGTTTTCCAATTTGGTTCCATTTTCCCCCTCACTTTCAGGCACCCCAATCAGATGTAGATTTCGTCTTTTTACATAATCCCATACTTCTTGCAGGCTTTGTTCATTTCTTTTTCTTCTTTTTTCTTTAGGTTTCTCTTCACACTTCATTTCATTCATTTGATCCTCAATCGCTGATACTCTTCCTTCCAGTTGATCAAGTCGGTTACTGAAGCTTGTGCATTTGTCACATATTTCTCGTGTCATGGTTTTCATCTCTGTCAGTTCATTTATGGCCTTCTCTGCATTAATTATTCTAGTTATCAATTCTTCCCTTCTTTTTTCCAGATTTTGAGTTTCTTTGCACTGGGTACGTCATTCCTCCTTTAGCTCTGAGAAGTCTGATGGACTGAAGCCTTCTTCTCTCATCTCGTCAAAGTCATTCTCCATCCAGCTTTGATCCATTGCTGGCGATGAGCTGTGTTCCTTTACAGGGGGAGATGCACTCTTATTTTTTGAATTTCCAGCTTTTCTGCCCTGCTTTTTCCCCATCTTTGTGGTTTTATCTGCCTCTGGTCTTTGATGATGGTGACGTACTGATGGGGTTTTGGTGTGGGTGTCCTTCCTGTTTGTTAGTTTTCCTTGTAACAGTCAGGCCCCTCAGCTGTAGGTCTGTTGCAGATTGCTTGAGGTCCACTCCAGACCCTGTTTGCGTGGGTATCAGCAGCAGAGGCTGCAGAAGATAGAATATTGCTGAACAGTGAGTGTACCTGTCTAATTCTTGCTTTGGAAGCTTCCTCTCAGGGGTGTACTTCACTGTGTGAGGTGTGGGGTGTCGGTCTGCCCCTAGTGGGGGATGTCTCCCAGTTAGGCTACTCAGGGGTCAGGGACCCACTTAAGCAGGCAGTCTGTCCTTTCTCAGATCTCAACCTCCGTGTTGGGAGATCCACTGCTCTCTTCAAAGCTGTCAGACAGAGTTGTTTGCATCTGCAGAGGTTTCTGCTGCTTTATTTTTGTTGTTGTTGTTGTTGTTGTTGTTGATTAGCTGTGCCCTGTCCCCGGAGGTGGAGTCTACAGAGACAGGCAGGGCTCCTTGAGCTGCTGTGAGCTCCACTCAGTTCGAGCTTCCCAGCGGCTTTGTTTACCTACTTAAGCCTCAGCAATGGCAGGCGCCCCTCCCCCAGCTTCACTGCTGCCTTGCAGTTAGATCGCAGACTGCTGTGCTAGCAATGAGGGAGGCTCCATGGGCAGGTGTGGGATCCTCCCGGCCAGGTGTGGGATATAATCTCCTGGTGTGCCTGTTTGCTAAGACCCTTGGTGGAGTGCAGTATTGGCGTGGGAGTTACCGAATTTTCCAGGTGTTGTGTGTCTTAGTTTCCCTGGCTAGGAAAAGGGATTCCCTTCCCCCTTGCGCTTTCCAGGTGAGGCGCTGCCTCACCCTGCTTCAGCTCTCGCTGGTTGGGCTGCAGCAGCTGACCAGCACCGATTGTCCAGCACTCCCTAGTGAGATGAACCCAGTACCTCAGTTGAAAATGCAGAAACCACCTGTCTTCTGTGTGGCTCGTGCTGGGAGCTGGAGACTGGAGCTGTTCCTATTCGGTCATCTATGTGCCACATTTTCTTAATCCAGTCTGTCACTGATGGAAATTTGGGTTGATTCTAAGTCTTCGATATTGTGAATAGTGCCACAATAAACATACGTGTGCATGTGTCTTTATAGCAGCATGATTTATAATCCTTTGGGTATATACCCAGTAATGGGATGGCTGGGTCACATGGTGTTTCTAGTTCTAGATCCTTGAGGAATTGCCATACTGTTTTCCACAATGGTTGAACCAGTTTACAATCCCACCAACAGTGTAAAAGTGTTCCTATTTCTCCACATCCTCTCTAGCACCTGTTGTTTCCTGACTTTTTGATTGCCATTCTAACTGGTGTATCTCATTGTGGTTTTGATTTGCATTTCTCTGATGGCCAGTGATGATGAGCATTTTTTCGTGTGCCTGTTGGCTGTATGCATGTCTTCTTTTGAGAAATGTCTATTCATATCCTTTGCCCACTTTTTGATGGGGTTGTTTGTTTTTTTCTTGTAAATTTTTTGAGTTCTTTGCAGGTTCTGGATATTAGCCCTTTGTCAGATGAGTAGATTGCAAAAATTTTCTCCCATTCTGTAGATTGCATGTTCACTCTGATGGTAGTTTCTTCTGCTGTGCAGAAGCTCTTTAGTTTAATTAGATCTCATTTGTCAATTATGGCTTTTGTTGCCATTGCTTTTGGTGTTTTAGACAGGAAGTCATCATTTATCTCATCATCATTCATTCTCCTCCCATTGATTTCTCATGCTACCCTTTATCACATATAGACAATTCTAGGTTGGAGTTAATATTCTCTTTTATTATTTTGTTTATATTATTTTGTTTTGTTGCTTCACACAAAAACTTTATTAATGCAATGTTCTGGCTTTGGAGTACATATGTATACACATTTAAGATGTGTACGTGTGTCATGTATGTGTTGGTTTAGCTATAAATAGAGCCATGTATTTATCACTGTAAGTCAAATATTTTTTATCCTACTTAAAAAAAATCAACAGCTATTTATTGATGCAATTTGTCTCCATATATATATATTAGAATAATTTTATGAAGTTTATAAATCAGTCAAATATTATGGAATATTTTCTCATGTACTCAATTACTTTCCCGTATAATTTTTTAATTGTAAATATTTTATTGTAGAAATATTTTTCATTATTGCTTTAAAACATTTCAAGAAAAAACACTTTTATTGTCCTTTATTTTTTCTACATTTTCTAATTGGGTGTTATATGCAGAAAATCGCTACTTATTTCTGTAGTTTGAACTTGCATCTAGCATTTGTACAGCACTCTGCAGTTTACTTATTCATTCAGCTGCTTTTCTAAATTGGTAACTGTGTCATCTATAAATAATGACAGTATTTTTCCTTTTTTATGTCTATACACACTAATTTATGTTTCTTTCTATGATTACATATTATTTATACTATTGGCCAAAATTAATAACTGGTTTTGTTCATTCTTCTTGTCATATATGTATATTGATTATGTTCACTTCCTATTCAAGAGCTACATTTGGAAATATCTTCAATATTTCTGTGAATGCCAAACAATATTTTATTATACCCTTATAGAGGTCATGGATATAATATTTTAGGTTCAATTGTTTGCAAAGAAAACATGACATGGGAATATGATTCCCTGAAAAACAGAAAACAAATAAGATGTCCCAACGATGATACTGCTAACTGCCTGGAAGCACTTTTAGACTGCAGAGCAATCAGGGAGAAGCAAGAAGAGCACTAACGTTTTGGAGACAGAGATTAAATATTAAAAAGGCTGAAGTGGCTGCAATTCATGGGACAATGTAATAGAAAGAGGGTGGATAACAAAGACAGAGCTCTACAAATCTGCATATAGCATTTTTTGCCTATTCTGGGACTAGGCATTAAATTTAAACCTTTTGAACCACAAAGATAGACAGTGATCTGTAAGCTAAACAATTCTAAAAGATCACACAGAATTCAGATATATTTAAATTGCAATCTGCTGGAATAAAGAAATGTCTTGGCAATCAGTAAAAATTCCAAGAGGGATCAAATAGTAGTAATAGAGCTAAACTGGCCCCTGTATATAGACTAATTTTGATCCTACTCCACCCAAAATATTCAAAACTCAGCTATAAGTGTATGAACTAATCTTTAAATAGCTGCTTAACTGCCTGCCCAAATATACATAAAAACTTTTAAAAGGCAACATAATCAGAAACTCAAAATGTGGCAGTGCACATATATAATAAGAAAAAAATAATACTAGATATATATAAAAATCAGAAAAATGTTATAACTAGGGGAAATATTAGTTTAAAAAGCTGATCTTCAGTTGAGAATGCTCTTGGAATCAACATTCAATGATTTTGAATGACTATCATAAATATGTTAAAGTATTTAAAGAGAAAAACATATTAAAAATTAGGCGAGTAGTATAACATTTAAAAGGAACAAATGGAAATTTTAGAGACAAAAACAAATAAATTATAATAAAAAATTGCTAAATTGCTAAATCCATTACACAGCATATAGATTATTAGAAAATAAAAGAAAATATGAAGATAACGGCATGTAAAACATCCTAATATGAACTTTTTAATATCGTGGATTCAGTTGCATCCAGCAATGTTCTAGGAATTCGATAGCCACACATAATTAGTAGTTACTTTGTACAGTGCCTATTATAAAACACATCTATCATTGCTGAAAGTCCTCTCATTTCTCAATGTCCCATGAAATAATATCAAGTGTTCCAACATATATCATACAATTTCCAAAGGATGATGGTGAGAAAAAAAAATCTACATAAGATAGCCTAAAATATTCTAAATGTGATAAATACTATGATCCACAGGTCTTAAATGAGCAGGAAAATTCAAGCAGAATAATGAGAAAGACGTCTATGTCAAGAGACATCATATCTAAATTGATAAAAATCAATGTAAAGAAAAATATAAAAACATTCAAAGTTAAAATGAAAAGAAAGAAAATAATACCTATTACTCACATTCCAAATGGTAGAAATTGGCCCAAAAAAGGGGGCTACAGACCCCATGCAAGTCTGAAACCCAGAAAGGCAGTCATTAAATTTTAAAGTTCCAAAATAGTCCCCTTTGACACCATGTCTCACATCCAGGACATGCTGATACAATGGTAGGGGGTCCCAAGCGCTTGGGCAGCTCTGCCCCTGTGTCTTTGCAGG
Organism: Trachypithecus francoisi; assembly: GCF_009764315.1. Taxonomy (NCBI): domain Eukaryota; kingdom Metazoa; phylum Chordata; class Mammalia; order Primates; family Cercopithecidae; genus Trachypithecus; species Trachypithecus francoisi. The sequence continues at coordinate 112,613,764 of NW_022681454.1, forward strand.
GTACAGCCTCCCTCCTAGCTGCTTTCACAAGCTGGTGTTGAGTGCCTGCAGCTTTTCCAGATACATGGTGCAAGCTGTCAGTGGATCTATCGTTCTGGGGTCTAGAGGATTGTAGCCCTCTTCTCATAGCTCCACTAGGCAGTGCCCCAGTCGGGGACTCTGTGTGGGGGCTCCAACTCCACATTTCCCCACCACACTGCCCTAGTAGAGGTTCTCCAGGAGAGCTTCACCCCTGCAGCAGACTTCTGCTTACACATCCAGGAGATTCTATACATCCTCTGAAATCGAGGCAAAGGCTTCCAAACTTCAACTCTTGCCTTCTGTGCATCTGTAGGCCCAACACAATGTGGAAGTTGCCAAGGTTGGGGGTTTTCAGCCTCTGAAGCAACGGCCAGGGTTATACTTTGGCCCCTTTTAGTTATGGCTGGAAGCTGGAGTGACTGGGACTTTGGAAGCCATGTCTCAAAGCTGCCCAAACAATATGGCCCTGGGCCCAGCCCACCAAACTATTTGAGCTTCCTAGGCCTCTGGGCCTGTGATGGGAGGGTCTGACATGCAGGTCTCTGAAATATCTTGGAGGCATTTTTCCCTTTGTCTTGCTTATTAATGTTTGGCTCCCCCTTTACTTATACAAATTTCTGTAGCCAGCTTGAATTTCTCCCTGGAAAATGTTTTTTTTTATTTTCTATGACATGGTCAGGATACAAAGCTTTCAAACTATGCTCTGCTTATTTTTTTAAATATATGTTCTGGTTTCAGATAATCTGTTTTTCCAGACATATGAGTGTATGCTGTTGGAAGCGGCCAGTTCACATCTTGAATGCTTTGCTGCTTAGAAATTTCTTCTCTGAGATACCCTCAATCATCTTTCTCAAGTTCAAAGTACCACAGATCTTTAGAACAAGGACAAAATTCCACCAGTATGTTTTCTAAAGCATAGCAAGAGTGATCTTTGCTCCAATTTCCAATAAGTTCTTCATCTCCATTTGAGACCTCCTCAACCTGTACCTCATTGTACTTATCAATATCAGCATTTTGATTGCAACCATTCAACAAGTCTCTAGGAAGTTCCAAACTCTCCCTCATGTTTCTGTCTCCTTCTGAGCCCTCCAAACTGCTCCAACCTCTAACTATTACCAAAATCCAAAGCTGCTTCCACATTTTCAGTTATCTTTATAGCAATGCCCAAATTCTCTGGTACCAATTTTCTGTTTTAGTTTGTTCTTACATTGCTATAAAGAACTATCTGAGACTAGGTAATTTATAAACAAAAGAGATTTGATTGGCTTATGGTTCTGCTGGCTGTATAGGAATCATGACTGGGAGGCATCAGGAAACTTACAATCACGGCAGAAGGGCAAATGGGAAGCAAACACATCTGTCACATGACAGCAGGAGAGAGAGAGACAGAGTGAAGGGGAGAGTGCCACACACTTTTAAGCCATCAGTTCTAGTGAGAACTCACTCACTATCACAAGAATACCGACTGGTATATTTGTCCCCATGATCAAGTCACCTCTACCATGTCCCTCCCCCAACACTGGAAATAACAATTTAACATGAGATTTGGGTGGGGACACAGTGCCAAACCATATCACTATCAAAGAAGGGTTAAACAGAAAAAAATCACAGTTTTCTCATCAAAAACAATGCTAGCCAGAATACAACAGTATATATTTAATTATTTCTTTAACAAGCTAATACAAAGTCAGTGGGTGGAGTGGAGGAAACCCTGCCAAAGCAGAATTCTATACTGACCAAATTATCTTGCCATAACAAAGCAACATACACAAACAAAATCAGACCACCAATGCTAGAGAGAATTTTTCACTTACAGGCAAATACACCACAAAATCATTAAGATAATTTCTCCAGGCAAAAGTAAAATAACAACGTATGAAACACTGAAAACAAATAAAGAGCCACAAAACAATGTAGATCACTAGAAAGGATAAATATATTGGTAATTATAAAGTATCTTCTCTTTACAAAAGTACTTTGTGAAATAATCACTGAAAGCAAAAGCAAAAATGTATTTTGTAGTATTTAGAATACAAGTAGAAGTAAAATGTGTGGACCTTAACAGCATATGGGGAGAAAAATAGAAGCATATTGATGTAAGGTTTTACATTATGTGTAAAGTGGTATAATATTATTTTAATGTTGGCTGTTTCAAGTTAAAAATTTGTATTTTAAATCCTAGAGAATCCACTGCAAGTATAAAACAATGTGGTATAATAAAAAAAATACTCAATTGAACCTAAAGAAGGCGGTTAAAAAAGAATAAAGAAACCAAGAACAAATGGGGCACAAAGAACAAATAGCAAAATGTAGACTTAAATTTATACACATAAATAACTACACTCAATGGAAAATGTTGAAGCACTTTGAACAAAATATAAAGATTATGAGGCTGTATTTAAAATGTTGTCTACAACAACTACTTAGAATTTATTGACATAAATTTAAAATAAATATACCAAAATTGATACATCATGAAAACACACTAATTATAAGAAAGCTAGACTGGCATGTTCATTTGTTAATAGCAAAAAATAAGAGAGTAAGTTTATAGTTGAAATACACAGAGGAACATAGAACCCTTTCACTTCTTCAGAGTCCCTCTGTCACCCACAGCTACAACCTTTTTGAACTTACAGTCGTTCCACGTGGACTTCAGAAATCCAGGATTCTCCCCGTTTTTCTTTTTAGTTCTTAAAATCCTTGCAAACTGTGCACTTTTTTTCTTCTATTTCTTTTCCTTAATTATATAGCAATGTACAGCTGCTCTGCAAAATTAGAAAGTACAGGTAAATGAAACATAAATTTAAAAAACCTTTTATACTTATCACTGTGATGATTGTTTTAGCATTTTATTATAAAACTTTTCACCTATTTTCTCTGAATTTATTTGTACCCATATAGACTACACAACATACAGACATATCTATAAAACATAGATGAGATACAAATCAACAGAAATATTAAAGCATTTATGTTTATTAATGAGATCCGTAAGAATGATTTTAGTGGATTAAACACATTAAATTTTTAAAAATACACAATGATAATGAAAAAAGAGAATGACAGACATAATACTCACATGTCACTATCTGAGCTGTTTGTAAGGGCAATTTCTCACTGTAAAATTTAGTAACTAAAGGGAAAGATTTAAACACTTACCTTTACTTTCCAATAAACAGTTAATGGAAATTAAATAACTCCAGCTGATAAACTAAAAACATGAATTTAGAGAATAGCACTGCCCAATAATGTAAAATTGTATACAATATAGAGTTAAAAAGCCCACCTTGCATAGTTAGGAAAAATATTTACTAAAAATTTAATAAGTTGTGTTAAATACACTTGTATAATTCAAAGTGAATTGAACTTTTCTATAGTTCTAAAATCAGATCAGGCAGTTTATTCTCTAATCACAACTGTGGGAAAAGGTAACTATTTAATGGAGTATCTGACTGTCAATAGCCTCTTCTAGTGGTCAAGCTGAAGCACGTTATCCAGATATGATATCTTAATGACATTATTTACATAGTCTTTCAACTGTGTATATTGAAGAAGTAAGACAGAATCTCTTGATATTTTGCAACTTTTTCAGGAACCTGAAAAATATTTCAGATTTTTTTTTTTTTTTTTGCTATGTAACATTGGCTTATGTATCCATTACAAAAATCATTTCCACAATTAGCATAGCAATGTAAATTATGAGAGATAAGGTATTTTCGAAGATATGAACTTTGACCTAGATATAGTACTTTGTTGTTTTCATTTATCCTCCCACTTTAGAATTAAATTTTTAAAAAGATGGGTTAGAAAAAAAGATGGACAGACAGGAGAAGGTGAAATTGCCTTGTAATAGGCTATTTAATATATCTAAAATAGGCTAATTAATATACTTAAAAAAATAAAAATATAATAAGTGGTCCTAAAAAGTAAAATCAATCAGTTTTTATTTTTAAAAAATTTTCTTCCTAGAATTTGAACTTGAATTTTTGTTTAAAAAATATTTTCTTCCTAGAATTTGAATTTGAACAGATGCTCTGAGAATATCTGAGTTAGCAGGATGGGAGGAGAAGGGAAGAGAGTAAAGGGGAGATGAGGGGAGATGAAATTGTGTTACTAGGTATGAATGGCATGAATTTGAAACATCACTAATTTCGACATCTAGAAAATTTTCTTGTATTAACTAGTTTTTGAAAGCTGGACTGACATTAGTGAGATAAGGTGGTAGATAAATAGTGATAATTGCTTGGGATTAAAAAAATACAACTTTACTTCAGGTTTCTGTATAAATTTTTAAAAATATGTCTGGTGTGATTTAAAGTCATATTTATTAACTTCTTGAATCTATATTCTATACACATTTCTATATCTAATAATATTAATAAATAATCAGAGGTTCAGCTACAATGCTAATTGCATATTTAGATGATTTTTAAATACCAGAAAGGATTTTGGAAAGTATGATAATGACATTTCATTTACATCTCCATAAATATCATCCTATTTTTAAAAGCCTGCAATTCTATAATGGATATAAAGGTACACAATTGTGATAGTTCAAAGCAAAACAGAATTTAAACATGTATGATGGCGACTGACCAAAGGAAGTATTTTTAGTATTTTGGAAAAATCTTTTTTCTCTTTGCTCCCTCTCAAGCCGAGGGTTGAATTAACAGTATTTCTAATTTCATGCCACATTATCATCACTATACCACTTCCCCTTTCAAGAATATATATATATATATATATTTAGTGCCATTCCCCGCCCCTTCCTCACCCTATATGTCACCACCCATAGACATTCACTCTAATGTGTTTGATAATTATACTTTTGAGTGTATATGTTTTGTACAACACATTGTTATTGTCTGAGTACATATTTTTAATTTATATAAATGGAACTATGAAAGAGCTCCTTTTTTTTCTCTCTCTCATTTCTGTTTTAAAGATTTATCCAGGTAGTTTCCTGGCCTTTACTCAAAGATGCCAATTGTATTTCACAGTATTCATCCATTTTTGTATGTGAGCAACTGAACAGACATCAATTTTATTTTAACAATGTTACATTAAGCATTCACTGCTAAATTTTTACCTGTATTTATTAATATTATTCTGAATGCACAAAGAAAGTTTCTGAACCAGATCACACTGTTATTATTTATGACAAATAATAATCACATGGTTCCACATTCACCAATTCTTACCTATGTGACCATGTGATGAGACTCATATATCGCCTTATATGTAAGGAGGTCCATATTTTAAGGAAGTTACCCACAAATACAAATGTTGCAGCTTATATAGAGAAAAAAGGCAGCTGTGAGCACATTCCTTCTGAAATCTCCTTGAAAGAATGATAAGGTTATCCTGCGTTCTTATTCTTGCTCTTACATAAATAAATCTCTAAAAAGGAGAGACAAGACCACCTTTTTCAGGTTTACAACCAGAGAGTTCATCCTTTTGAAAGGTAAATAGCTATTAAAATAAACTTCTAAATCTCTACAGGGTTATTTAGCCATCCTTAGAGTTAACCCAGGTCTATAATGTGGAGTGGAACTGTTTTGCTCATGGGAAGACAGGAGAGATTTTACTATCTTTGGCTGGCAGCAATTAAGCTGCACTATTAGTGAGACAAATGACAGTAGGTTTATTTCTCTTGTTATGTAAAAAGTAAAATGTTCTTGGGGAAGTGAAAGCAAAACTTCTCTATCTTCATAGTATATCAATTTCTGGGGCTGAGGAGGTTAAGAGTTTACAGAAACATTGAGAAATCCAGGAAAGATTTATTTTTCCACATTCACATATATGTGTGTGTGTGTGTGTGTGTGTGTGTGTGTGTGTATGATCCTCAATGATCTTTTAGAGAATTTCTCTGGGTTGTATGTTCAGGAACTGAATTAATGGGTTATAGGTTTTCTGTCTAAACTCGTGGCACTAATCTACAGTGTTCCTGCATCCCAACATCCATGGAAACCCGTGGCATTAACCAGCTTTGCAATGTTTACCTAACAAATGCATATAGTCATTGATATTTTAGTTTGTATTTATCTTATAAATAATGAGTTTAAGCATTAGCCTTTTGATATTTCTTGTTACATCATTTGTCTGTTTCTCCTTCGGGTCTTTCCTCAGATTTCTTGTCTATCAACTTTGTTTATAGTGCACTTCAGGGAACAGAGGTCTGTGGGCTTGTTTTTTTCTTTTCTTTTCTTTTTTTTTTTCTTTTTTGAAACAGAATTTCACTCTGTCACCCAGGCTAGAGTGAAGTGGTGTGATCACTGCTCACTGCAGCCTCAACCTCCCGGGCTCAGGTGATCCTACCACCTCAACCTTCCAAGCAGCAGGGACTACAGGCACGCACCAACATACTGATAATTTTTGTATTTTCTGTAAAGATGAGGTTTCATCATGTTCCCCAGGCTGGTCTCCAACTCTTGGACTCAAGTGATCTGCCCACTTTCGGGCCTCTCAAATTGCTGGATTTCTTTTCTTTTTCTCTCTCTTTTTTTTTGTAACATGCTCATGCTTTAGGGTCTTTTTAAAGACATTGTTGTCCACACAATATTCCCTATACATATCCTTGTACTTTATATTCAATTATGTCCATAGTTTTTCTGTTTATGGTTTTACCTAATTTATCTCTAATTCACCTTTACATATGGGTCAAAGTAAAAATTGCTTTTCTTTACATACAGTGTGTACTTTCAAAATCTTTTGCTAAACATTGTCAACTCCCCAATATTACGTATTATATATTAAATTAACAGTAATTATATTAAAGATATTAAAAGCATCTGTTTCTGTTTTTCTATTCTGTCCTATGGACACATGCAACTGTTTCATTTCCTCACTTATTTTCATAGATAGGAAAAGTGTTGTTTTTCTTCTGAAAAATTATCTAAGCTACTTACTAAATTCTGTAGTAAGTCAATATATACTATATGCATATATTGCATATGTGTATATTATTATTCTATTTTAATCACTTTACTAAAAGTTTATAATCTTCCTTAAAGGTTTATAATGCTCCTCATATAATCAATGGATTCTTAAAATACACATTGTTTATATATTTTTTCACTAATCTTTCTAACTCTATTAGTTTTCTTGGTAATGAGGGAAAAAGTGGCCTAATCCAATAAAATAAAGCAACGATTGCATAAATGTTTTGAGTTGCATAAAGTAATATAATATAATATAATGTTGTAAAAATATAGGCCAGGCGCGGTGGCTCACACCTGTAATCCCAGAACTTAGGGAGGCCAAGGCAGGCAGATCACCTGAGGTCAGGAGTTGAAGACCAGCCTGACCAATATGTTGAAACCCTGTCTCTACTAAAAATACAAAAACTAGCCAGGTGTGGTGGTGGGTTTCTGTAATCCCAGCTACTCGGGAGGCTGGGACAGGGGAATCATTTGAACCCGAGAAGCAGAGTTTGCAGTGATCCGAGATTGCACCATTGTACTCCAGCCTAGGCAACAACAGTGAAACCCTGTCTCAAACAAACAAAAACTATATATAAATATAAATAAGTCCTTCTTCATTTTCTTCTCTGGGATATTAAGGGAGTATTTATGTGAACAATGAATATTGACTGGTCTAAATGCAACAAAAATATGACCTTCGTTGAGTGCTATTTCAGGATTCCCCAAGAGTATCTTCAGGTTTTATGATTCATTAGAAAGACTCACTAGACTCTGAAGAACTACTGTACTATCAGTTATTTTTTATTACGGAGAAAGAATACAGATGAAAATCAGCAATCAGAAAAGGTGCATGGAGCAAGGCCCAGGAGAAACCAGTTCTGTCAGCAACAAAGATTGCTCCCTGGCATTTGGGCCTCCAACACAACAATTTACACAGCACAAATGCAACTTCTCATTTCTGTATCAATTCCACTGATCACTGTTGATATATGTTTATATGAACATGTATTTTGCATATAATTACTTATAAATGCTTCTGTCATATGTAGTTCATGTAACCATGAACTAAGATTAGTATATTCTTTCTAATATACTAATAATAATTCTTAATATATTTGAAATACATTTTCTGATAGTGGAATCTGTCTATAGGCAAAATTTCTTGTTGTTATATAGTAAATATACATTGAGGTATGCCTACAGCATATGTGTGTATATTTTGTTCAATTAAAATTTACTTTTAAATTATATTTTATGTGCTGCAGAAAGATATCATAGAAATGCCTGTCTCTTTTTCAAGAAACTATTTCTACCAAAAAAGTGAAAATTTCATAATAATTAGAAATAATAAATATCTTCTATTTGAGACTCTTTTGCCTTTCTATAACTGAAATTGTCTTTCAGAAAAGCTGTTACTTATGAATTATTTTCGTGGAAATACATACTCATTTCTTTTATTCCTTTAACTTAATGAGATTAGTTATAATGCTCCAAAAACATGAAAAAATAATGATTTCAAGATATATTTTGCACAATATCAAATAATGTTAAAAAATAGATTTGAAAGTATGATGACTACCTAATATTTTAAGTACTTATGCTCCTGCTTTAATATTTTATGTACAAATGAAACATAGTCAATATGTGATGTATTAATATATTAGATATAGTTCTATCCAAAACTATGGCTAAAGTAGGCAGCACACCTGTTTTTATGGAAAGTATAATAAAGGGATACACATTCAACTAACAATCCTAAAATTATTTCTATCATGATAAAGAGTGTGAAGGAAACCTATCACCTGCTTTATAAATACAGTTTGGGGAACCCTGCCCCCATTTGGTAGATTACTAAGATCTCCCAGATCACTCACTGTTTCATCTCTGACACCACGTCTTTTCTAGATGCTCTTCTATCTCCCAATTATTGAAGCCAGAAAACTCCCATATAATATTTTTCAACTTCTGCTTTTGATTTCATCCAACCTTTTAGGGAATGTTATCTTATCTTGTAATTTAAATCATATTTTCTATGCTGATAAAACCTGTATTTATACTTTGATTCATATGCCTCAGCCACTATATTCAACTATCTCTTTGAAACTTTTTTAAAAATCTCATATTTAATATATCCCAAACAGAAATCTTATCCCCATATCCAAATTCAATCTCAGTAAAATAGGAATCCCCATTCACATAGAGGCCTAAGCCAAAATCCCTAGTCTTATTCTTGACTTCTTTTTCCTTATGCTTAACATCTAATCAGTAAACAAATTCTTCTAGAATGAACCTTTAAAAATTGTCTTCACCACCACCACCACTCCCATGCTAATCCAAGTCACACCATCTTTGATTTATGCAACAGCAGTAGCCTTAACACTTGGTCTCATTGTTTAAGGTCACTGGACCCCCTCAATTCTACCCTCCATTGAATGATCAGAATTGGATTTTGAACCTACCTGAACAAAATGAAAAGACTTTAACTGGGTTTACCAACAATTATATAAAATTACTCTTTGGTTACTAACTTTTCAACTTTTATTCTTCAAATTACTCTTTTCCTAATATACTCTGACTCACTAAATAACATTTTTATTCATCAAATATTCTGTCTTTGTCACTGCAGGCTGCCACAACAAAACATCATAAACTAGATGGCTTAACCAATAAGAATACATTTTCTCACAGGACTGAAGTATTTCCGTGCTCTTCCCTTTCTAAAACAAAACAGCAAAAAAAGAAATGTCCCTACTTAGAAAAATCATGGAAGCTTGATTATATACTTTACACTCTCATGAACTTAACTACAAAATACAGCATTTTCTTTAGAATTAAATAAAATTTAGACATTATTTAGTCCATGTCACCTTTACTAATGCAGTATTTTTTTTTGCAATTTTAAAATCCAATTCATAGATGTAGTCTCACATTAATCACACTTAGCACTTAACAAGAGAGAATGCATTGACTGTTTAATCCTTTCTTTGACACAAGAAATGCAAACAAATCTTGCATACTCACTTTAAGAATTAATCCTTTATTACAGTCATATATATATAAACTCTGGGGCAATTAAGCTCATAAAAGTTGTTTTATTGTTGGCAATTAATGTCTTTAGCAGTTTTTTTTTTTTTTTAACTTGGCATCTATTACAAAAGAAATTCTCAGTTTTGTGTTAAATATACACCAAAAATGTACCCGTTAAGTTTACAAGTGTTTTTAATTCCAAGATCATCTCTTTTACCTTTAGAAGTCTCTGTTGATAAAACTATAGAGTCATGTTCCAGAAAACAAATGAATTAATAGGAATTCCAACAAAAGGCATCAAAGCTGCATGGAGGTGACAAACTGACTCAGAGTCTCAACAGTGGTTATACATTATTACGTTTGTTTTAATTACTGATAGTTCCTTTGAGATTGCCACACAAAGGGAGAAATGTTTCCTCTTGTTGAGTGCCTAGAGGACTCATAAATAATACACACACATTTGCCAGTTAGTACCTGCATTTTAATCAGTCGTCTTCTGTCATATAGTAATGCATTTATACATCTGTTATGTGATTTAATTATTAGTAGCATCTCAATGAGTAATGAGCATATAAAATTATAATATCTGTAATGTAAAAATTGAAAGTTTAAAGAATTTTTTCTCTTTTATAGATGACTGCAATATCACTTTACAAATGTTGAGTGTAAATATGAGAATTAAGTATTTTCTTCATATATTCATCTATGTAGAACTTATGGTGGAACATTAATGTTAGAGATGAGAATACAAATGTTAAACTCAAGATCATGCACCTCTTAATTAAATAGTCATATTAAAATGCAATCATTTGGCTGAGATTAAAAGTCATATTTTACAAAAATATCACATTATTTATTAGGGAATGACAATTCCCTTAAATTAATTATATATACTTGTTTATAAATATTTATCATAAAACAAAAGAGACATGCTTGAGGTGAGGAAAACCCCATTTACCCTAATGTGATTATTTTACATTGCATTCCTATATCAAAATACACCAGATAAATATATCCATCTAGTTTGTACCCACAAAAGTTAAAAAAAAAAAAAAAAAAAAAAAAAAAAAAGGCCAGGTACGGTGGCTCAAGCCTGTAATCCCAGGACTTTGGGAGGCCAAGGCAGGCAGATCACTTGAGGTCACTTGAAGTTTGAGACCAGCCTGACCAACATTGTGAAACCCTGTCTCTACTAAAAATACCAAAATTAGCCGAGTGTGGTGGCACATGCCTATAATCTCAGCTACTCGGGAGGCTGAGACAGGAGAATTACTTGAATCCGGGAGGTGGAAGTTGCAGCGAGCCGAGATCTTTTCACTGCACTCCAGCCTGGGTGACAGGGCGAGACTCCAACTCAAAAACAGTAATAATAAAAAATAAAAATATACATTTAGCAAAATTTTTAACATTGTTTTTATTGTTTTAAACTGTCTTAATTACAAAATGAAATTTTATAATTGTAAGAAATTTAAACAAGAGACCAGTGAGCAAATAATACTTAAAATCTCCCTAACCCCAATTTTACTATCTGGAGTAAACAATACCCTGCCCTCCCCTGACCACCCAAAAAAACGTAACTTTTTATAATTGGCTATTCAACCTCTGACATCCTTCAGTCTTTGAATGTATTCAAAGTGATTCTAGCACACTTTAGATAGATGGGAATTTTATGTTATTAAAATTTGTATAGAGACAAACCATTAAAGATGTCTGAATCTCACATCTTTTTTCATTTGGCATATCTGATGCTTTAACATTTCTTCAAAGATAATTCAAAAAAATGGTTTATTAAAGTTTTATTAACCACTTTTGACTTGGTTTTTCAGGAAAATATCTTTTTTTTTTTTTTTTTTTTGACCAGGTTGGGCCTACAGGAAATGCAGTAGGCTGATCATATAACTTAGTAACGTGTCCTGGCTTTGTCAAGTCCTGGATTTTTAACTATTTCAATCTCCCACAGTGTTGCCCAGTTTCTTACAACACACAAACTTTTCTTCAAAACTCTCATTATCAGGTGTTTATAAAGACATAAATCTGATCAATTTTTCACTTTTCTCTTTCACTTTACTCTTACATCTAAAAAACATAATGCAAGAAAAATAATTTCTGCATTTTCACTTGACCTACAATATCAAGGACAAATGGAAAAAGGCAGTATTGGAACAAACTGGTGACTACCTGTCCTGTTCAAAGTATGTAGCAACTACTCAGCTCCATGGAAGAATGCTATTGTAGTACTGTTGAATTTTCCATATTTTTACAAGAAGCTGGAAATATTTATTTTGATGTAAACTTGATTAGTGTTTACTTTGGCAATAATTATAATTTATGTAAAACATTGTGCATCTATAACAAGTACAAAATTAGATAGTGAATGTTTATCTCGATTTTTAAGTTTATTACATGAATAGTTTTTAACAGTAATTTCAAATACATATATTTTTTAATCCTCATTGTTTGCATCAGTATACAATCTATGGTATTCCCAATACATTTTAGTTTTTTATATAATTTTATTTGTTTTAATTTTTAAATTGATCAGAATTTCAAATAAAAGTATCTCAATTTTCTTTATTATTTTATTAATAAAAAAGATATTTTTATCATTAAATGTATCTATATAAATTTATTCTTTATTAATACATGAAATCTAACATTTCATATATTATTATTTTTATGGATGAAATATACTTATTTTGAAATTTGCATTGTAATTTTTTGCAGTTATTTTCCTTAATCTTTTTCTTTAAAAAGTAAGTGACATTATTCCACTTTTACTATGATAGACTACTTGGTAGAAAACCAATGCTCTTGCAAATAATGACTGAAATTGTTGGCAATAATATAGCTAAAACAAAACAACTTCTTTGAAGCATTGGAGAACTTTTGAGAAAGCCATAATTTAATGGGACCAAAATCCATTAGAAAACAAATTCATGTTTAAATATACATGCCAGTTTTGTTTTGGCTCCATGTATCAATTCTTAAACTGCAGAGAAAAGAGACTGTGAAGTCAGATGGAGAGCTGCCAATAGGAACCAAATAATTCAAATGAGCTCTCAGCAATAATATGGCCCTAAGCAAGAAAATAAAATCAGACTTGCCAAAGTAGACGTTGATGGCCTAGATCTCAGTGATATGGAAGCACAGGGGAGATGTGGCAGACTTATTACTCTGATTAATCTTTCTCTTAAAGATGTGCAAAGCTAGGCATTAGAATTCTGAAAAGATGTCAGACTTCTGCTTCAAGGAAGATAGAGTAGACATTCTTTTCTCAATTATTCCAGCTATGGGCTTCTAAAAGCCCTGGAATTACATATTAAAACAAATATGTAAAGATTTTGAAAAGGTGGACAGAAGGCTAACCAGCAAAGGATCTCGGAGCCTAAGAATTAACACAGTAGTGAATTATTTGGGTTTGCTTTTGGCCTCATCTACCCTAGACTTAGAGCAGAAGAATCCTGCAAAGCAGAAATGAAAACAGGGCAGACAAAAATGCCCCAACAAAAGTCTGCCCTCTCTAACCAAGACAGAAATGTGGAAAACCACCGAAACAGAACACTGTTAGACAATAAATGCTAAACACTACATAATAACAAATTCTGGCCCCACACTCGCCCATGCCAGCAAAAGCTGGTAGGAAAGCCAAGACTTCCACCTTCAAACTGTAAGACGGTATCCCACATGCTGCTTGGGAGCTGCCAAAGAAAGTTCAGCAGGGAGCCAGGGAGTTGAGGCTGTCCTCCCCTCAGGCAGCAACAAAATGATAAAAAAATGGTTTTCTTAAAATATGTGATACTAGTTCAAACGGATATACATCAGGGAAAAAAATTCACCCTGACCTGTACCATAGACATGGCATCAATTCTAAGTAGATGACTCAAATATGAAAGGTAAAAAAATAAAGTTTTTAGAAATAAACATAGGTCAATATCTTTATTAATTTTGAGGGGTAAGAAATACATTAAACAAAATATTAAGTATACTAACCGTAAAGGAAACATTTGGTAAATTGAGCTACATGAAAATTAAGAACTTACATAATCAAAAACGACCACTAAAAGATTGATTTCACAAGCCGCAGAGTGGAAGAAAGTCAATACGGTACCTATGTCTGATAAGAGATTCCATGTAGAATATATAAATAACCAAAATAAATCAATAAGAGAAAGAGCAACAACACAGTAGGAAAACAGTGGAAACTCTGCATCAGATATTTTTAATGATATATGCAAAAAGCCAATAAAAGTGCATAATTTTATCAATAATCAGAAAAAGGAAAATGTAAACCAAAATGCAACAATAATGCTGAGAGGAAAATTTTATTTGTAGGTCTGCATTCTTCATTTCAGTTTCAATAATGCAGTTTTTCACCATCTCAATAAATTTATTAGTTTAACTTTATTACGTAATATATCAAAAAAGTATAAAAGTATACCAGATCTAAGACAAATAAATACTTAATTATCAAAATTGTTCACTGAGTAAAAATAAGAGTGTTGACCGAGAAGCAACTGCAGTGAAGAATATAAAATAGGCCGGGCACGGTGGCTTATTCATATAATCCCAGTACTTTTGGAGGTTGAGATGGGTGGACCTCTTGAGGACAGGAGTCCGAGACCAGCCTGGCCAAAATGGTGAAACCCATCTCTACTAAAAATTCAAAAATCCAGCTACTTAAAATAATTATGTGACACTAAGAAGCACATAAAAATAATAAAATTATTCCAGATTATATAAATAATGAAGTTACCCCAGAGATAAAAGGTTCCTGAGACAAGAGGAAGAGAACTGTCTTGCAGGTTTGAGGATTCAGAAAGAGGTGCACGTTATTATTTCTTAGATACATTTTTCCATGATCACATTGCTTTTCTGTCTGAACCTTAACTTTAACTTTTAAAGGTTTGTGGCTTTAGACTTTGTAAGTTCTGTATATTTGAATTCCTGTGCAACTTTATACTTATGATTAAATGATGGGTCTGATTTCTATAATAGTCTCCCTTGTAGCTTTAGTAGTTAAGGGTCTCTAAATGTTTCCTTTCACAGAGCACTTTTGATTTCACAGCATAAACCGAGTTTCGATTTTCAGCACTGAATCTATTATTTAAGTCTTTTAAAGTGGTTAATAAAACCCTGCTTACTCATCAATTATATAACTACATTTATGCCTATTTGATTCAAATATTAGGGATATTACATTATCCATTGTTTCCTCTTTTACCTCTACCTCCTGTCAATCCACCACTGTTTAGAGACTTAGTGTTACATAGAAGCATATCAATGTTTTACCATTTTACTTTCCACCGGCAATAAAGTCCTAATAGTGGTTTTGTTGCAGTCTCCTTACTCCTTAGTTTAGCGAGGTCCAGGTTCTTGTCCCATGACCAAGAATTAGGCATTCAGACACTGGAGAGTGATGCAGAGTAGGGTTTATTACATGACAGAAAAGTTCTCAGCAGCAAGAGGAGACCCAAAGAGGGTTGCCAGAAATGGGCCTGAGTTCTGGGTCTTTTACGTGGAAGAAACATAGAAGTCTTCTGTGGGGTTGTCCTAATGGGAGGGATAAAGTTTACCCCCTGGGAGTGTTGCATCTGCACATTCCTGGAGTTGGCCATAGTGACTCCATCTTGGATATTACCCATGAGTGCTTAAGCAAAACCCATGGGGGGTTAAAAGCACAATGCTAATTTCATCATGATGGGTTCAGGGTCATTTTACAATGCCCTTGGTCCTTGTCTGCACCTGTGGGGTGGCTGGAAAGTCCCTTCTGAGAAAGTATCTTGGTATTGTGTAAGAGGAAGCTCTTAATCACATTTCCTCCTACTAGCTACATAACAGGGATGGTGCACGTGGGGTCCTACAGGTGTTGTCTGTCTTCCAAGACCCTCCCTCTCTATCTGTCTAACCACCCACTACCTGCCTCCTCTCTCAGTTTGATCTTTGAGTTATCAAGTTCCAGATTCTATTTCAGAGGGTCTGCTTTCAGAGACCATTTTGGACAGCAATTATCTTATGCTATATTCCTTAAAATCAGAACTTTAGATAACTTTTATATACTTATTATTATGTAATAATACTTAATATAAAATATTTGTATTAAATACAAATACACAATGATATTTAAATGTATTTAAGTATTACTATTTAATTATATAATTAAGTATTATGTACTTAATTTTGTATCAATAATTCTATTGACATAAATTTAAACTATTTTAAAGAAACAATATCAAGTGAGGCAGAAAACTGATACAGATAAGAGGAAATAGCCCACATAATGGTACATAATCAAGGCTGGTGCTGTAGTTGCCAGGGGCTCAATGATTGGATCTCTAAGAATTTCATCAGGAGTTCCTTGGAATTTTTCTACCTACAGATGAAAAGCTGGCTCATGTTTTGTCTGTCTCAAGTTCTCCATTTTTGAGAAATACAGTGGGAGGGGCAGGATTTACTTTTCTGTACTTTTGTGCTTCACTTGCCCAGAGGGAAAAATAGCATACTTGATGACAGAGAATGCTTTTGGATAGAATGTGGAAAGATGCCTAGCGTTAGCTGAGACATAGTCAACGAGAGGAGAATCAGATCTTTTGGTCACACAGGCAGCTCACATCAAAGAGTGAGGAACATAATATTGGCTACTGGAGAACCTGGAAGCATCATCAATTCAGGCATAGTACCATGAAGAAATTAGGAGGCCAGCCGTGGTGGCTCATGTCTGTAATCCCAACACTTTGGGAGGCCAAGGCAGGAGGATCACCTGAGGTCAGGAGTTCGAGGGCAGCCTGGCCAAAGGAGAAATCCCATCTCTACTAAAAATACAAAATTAGCTAGGTGTGGTGGTGCATGCCTGTAATCCCAGCTACTCGGGAGACTGAGGCAAGAGAATCCCTCGAACCCAGGAGATGGAGGTAGCAGTGAGCCGAGATCATTCCATCACACTTCAGCCTGGGCAACAAGAACTAAACTCAGTCTCAAAAAAAAAAAAAAAAGGAAAAGAAAAGAAAAGAAAAAGAAAAAAAGAAATACGGAGAAGAGAAGGAAATAATCTGAAAAATTACCACATACTCTTCTGTAAATGTTTGCAATTCCTACATTTTCTCACCTTTGGGCTAGTGTAGCCATCATGTTACTATCCAAGCAACACATTCATATATTTTTACCCATGTGATTTCGGATGGTGCTTATATTACGTCACCACTTCGATTTTACATAAATTTTTATCAAGCATTATATTTACTATTATTACAGGTGCAGAAAAATTTCAAAGTAAATATTATAATCTAGGAAGAGAGAATAAATGATTTAGAAAAATAAACAATTTAAACTGTCATTTAATATGTGTCTAATTGTGGATATATATACATATACCCATAATGTATGGATCATATGTGTGATCTCATTATGACTATGAAAAGATATAAAGCACAATTAATATGGAAAGAGCAAAAGAGTTCAGCTTTTACATTTGTTTCTACCCCAAAAATGATATTTAAAAATATACAACAGGTATATTCATGAATTAGAACTGAAGAAAAAAATTTAAGATATGTTATCGAAATTTATTTTAGGTTTCTTATGTTTACATTTTTCTCATACTTAATTCTTGAAATATATACATATATATAGGTTTTAATTATTTCTGAATAATAATACTTATAGCACAGACTAGTTACCATGACATTTTATGAAGTAATAATTGATGGTTGGATTTGTACATTTTTATAGGAACTACTCTATATTGCTCTAAGGCATAACGAAAGCTACATCACTTGGGAAAAAAACTTTTCAACTCTATTACACAGTCATGCATCACTTTATGATAGAGATATGTTCTGAGAAATCTGTTGTTAGAAGACTTCACCATTGTGTGAACAATATAGATTGTACATACACAAACCTAAATGGTATACCCTACCATACACCTAGGCTACATGGTATAGCCTATTGCTCCTGGGCTACAAAATCTGTAGAGCATGTTATTGTAGCGAATACTACAATATAGTAGGCAACTGTAACACAGTGGTCCGTGTTTGTATATCTAAACATAAAAAGGTACAGTAAAAATATGGTATTATAATCTACATGACCACCATTGTAGGTGCTCTGTCATTGACCAAAACATTCTTACGTACTGCATGTTTGCAAATTATAGAAATGGCTATGAGACATTAGCGGTCTTTTAAAATAATACAACATTCAGGAACTAACCAACTTACCCAAAAATTATTTTTAGCATTGAAAAAAACCCTGAAAGTAATAAAACATAGTAGAAAAAGATGTAATACTAAAAGAGTAAATTTAAGTTGATATTTGCAAGAGTATGATATAATTACTTACATTTTATATTATGTAAAGGCAATAGGCATCAATGGGGCATTTACAAATGGTTCTACAATTTTTGTTTCTCACAAAGACTTTATCCTATAAAATTACCATAAGGAAAATCATTAGGTTAGCATAAAAATCCTTGTTACTAGCACTTTGAAAATAGAAACAGTATCAGCAAATCTGTAATATACCTTAAAAACATTAAGCATATAAATTCCTACTTTATTAATATGTAGTTTTCATGTAAATTAGTCCTGCTACTTCACACAGATGTGTATTTTAGAGACTTTGGCAAACACTCTCTGATATACTTACAAAATTTTCTCGATAAGGTTAGAATTATTTAAACAGTAAATTTGTTTTGCACCTCATACTATTAAAATTGATATGTTAGCATTGATTAAACATACCCACAAATAATTAGGATATATATCATATGCTAACTATCAATAATTATTTTTTGGATTTATTTTAATGATTCTTTATTGTTACTAAATTTAAATTAGAAAGGATTTATGATTAAAATAATATACCAAATACCACATATAAATGTAAGTTCTTATTTCTAAAACTTAGTAGACAAAGAAATTCTGATTACAACAATAATCTGAGAAGACTAAATCACTTTGAAACTTTATCAAAGTCTTAACTGTTAACGAAAAATCTTTCAATGATGAAAAGCCCTCAATAACATTGATTGATCCACCTTTTTACGGGCAAAATAAGGCCATATTTCATCAGGAAGTTTAGACATTGATAAATTTATCACATGAAAACCTTTCTGGTATTCAGCCTGTACAACAGTGAATTGTAGCCTATAGTGAGAATTTACAGCCATAATATGAAATTCATAAACCATCCTTTTATTTATTGTATACATCTCCTGAATACTAGCAAAGTTATAAATGGTGAATTAAATCACAATAATGTTGCAATTTATTCCAAGCCTTCCCTTAAAGAAAAAAAAATGTCTGGGAAATGATTATCAATAACCTAATTTGGTTTATAGCTTAATAATTAGTTTTGTTAGAATATGTAAGATTAAATTACATCATTAGCTAAATGAATTCATTAGTTTTACTGGAAAAAAATGTTGAGATACTTGCAGTTAAATCTCTGAGGTGAAAAATCGACATGACAGTTTTTAGTGTAGAGCTAGGTGCAGCTCTACAGAGTTTTTGCTTCTGTTATAATGTGAATCAACAGGGAAATAGACGTTAAGACAAAGCCTTAGGAAGAATAGATTTTGTTTGTTTATTACATTCAAACAATTTGGTATTGGAAAGTTTAGTCTTTCTTTTCAGAAAGTTTACTATGCCTTAACAAAATCCTAGCTAATATCAAATATTATTTTCTTATGTTCTTAAATTATTTTAACCTTAACAAAAATATTAAAAATAATAACTTTCAGTGATCACTAACTAAAAATTGATTGCATGCAAGCAAATTGTTAATTGTAAGATTTACACCCAGAAACAGACAAAAGTGTGGCTTCAATAAAAATAAAATTAAGCAGAAAATGGAAATAAGTACATTTGCTAATAAAAACAAGAGTATTAATTCTAATCCAGCTACACTAAGGTAGAATTCTCCTTACATTAAAAATTCAGCAAAAAACCATAAAATTCTACCTACAATGGAAAAATGAAGTCTCTATAGTTAAAATGAGAAAATAAATATAATTGGATCACAAATTCTTATATATTTTAGTCATTTCATACACGAATATATTTTTTAAATTTTATAATGCATAAATTGATAAGAAATCTTTATAATGAAAAATTTTAAATGGTACTAAAAATGATAAAGTTAAATACCTTCTTAGCCACCATTTTCCAGGAGAAATTTCTTCTCGCCAAATATATTGTCTTAAAAACAGAATCCAGGGATAAGTACACATTTTAAAGTATATAAAATTTGTTCTAAACTATTCACATATACAAAGGTACAGAGCTTGAAAAAAGATGGAAATTGTACATTTTAGGAAATATAAAGTTATTAATACATTTGTTAAATTGATAGGAAACAACAACATAGATATTAAAAATAGATTATCACAAGGGGAATAAAAAATGATACGTTATTTTAAAATAATTGAAACCAATTCAGTGTATCAAATGGAGGGCAGGAAACATCAGAACAAAAGGAAATTATTTAAAGAATACTCAATAGATGATTAACATAATTCTACTTTGACTCTAATTATACAAAGTTCTGGTAAGAAAAACTCACTAACTAAAAGAAAAAGAATCCATTTGCTGATTCTAATTTGATGACACAAGATACGATGACATAAGATGTTGCTGTGGCAGTAAAGAATTCTTTACATCTAAAGGATATCCGGGTTCAAACACAAAGAAATGGACAAAAACACATTGCCTAAAGGAAAGATGAGTTATGAATTTTTATATCACAAAAGATGCAAAATGATAAGGGGAAAATCACTACGATGCAAATGGTAAATTTTCTGTTAAAATAACTCTCGTAACATCATAAGAAAAAATATATATAAGGCAAAAACAGTTTTATGAAAGAGAAGAGAAAGATTAACAAGTATAGGTGAAGAACTTGTACTTCCATTTCTTAAGCGGATTTCAGCATCTTCCAGATTCCTCTCTTCTGTATTTCCATGTTTGTATACAATTCCATTTCCTCTTTCATAATCAAATTATCATACCTGTAATTAACCTCTTTTTCTCCTTCATCTTTAGCTTTTTTCTGTTTTCTAGATCATCCCTACCAGCATAAAACAGTTTTTTTCCCTCATGTTTTAAAATGCTTTTGACACTGCTTCACCATCAAAACACAATTTTATTTCTTTGTTTTTATACGGAACAAAACTTCTCAAACTTCTTGACTATATTCATTGTCTCCAATTCCTTGTCACTCACTTTTTCTAAAGTCACTCTAATCAGGCTTTCATCTCTAGTAATCAAAAGGAACTCTAAAGCTAAGGTAATTACTGAGTTCTCTGCCACTAAGGCTGAAGGCAAAATTTCAGTCCTATATACTTCTGAAATTAACCAGGCAATTCACTCCCTCTTTTAAAAATAGACTCTCTTATGCTTGCTTGTAAGATAATGCAATTTTCTCATTTCTTTCCATCTCATACTCTAATTCTTTTCAATCTTCTTTGTAACTTTCTTTTCGTCTTCCCAACATAAGATTTCAGTCTCTATATTCATTTTTCCCTTGATGATATAATTCAGTTTTAAGACTTTAAGAACTACTTGCATGCCAATTACACTGCTGAGATTCCCCAATCAAACTTTTATTCTAGAACCTTCTTGATTTTTGAGTCTCTACCTGAGTATCTAATAAACACCAGAAACAAGTCCAAAATGGAATTCTTTTAATTCTGATTATCAGCATCCTAACACAAAATGGAACAAAACTAAAAAGATTGTCCATTTGTCGCTACACATTTCATAAATGGAGAATGTATCATTGGCTTTTCTTGTTCTCTTACCAGCTATATGAAATCCATCAGCAACTTCTGTTGATTATCTTTATAATCTAGTTAGAATCACATCTATCAAATCCCTAGACATAAAACTGCACTATCAAATATGAAAAATACACTGGTTAACACGAACTGATTTGATATTTGAGGAGAAAATATAAGTGAAATTTAAGATATAGTAATAAAAAAACTATTCAAAATTATAAAAATTTGAAAAATAAATTATAAAAATGGAAAGAAGAGTAGTAAGTTTTGGTATACATTCCAAAGGTCTAATATGCATTTAATTGGAGTTACTAAGGAGGGGAGAGAGATGAAGCATTGTGATGATTAATTTTGTATGTCAACTTCGATAGTGTTTTGGGGAGAGAATAGTATTTAAGTCAGCGAGATTTAAGTAAGTAGATTGACTTCCATAATATGAGTGGGCCTCATTCAATCAATTCAAGTACTGAATGGAACAAAAATACTGGTTTCTCGGAGTAAGAGCCTCCTTCGGCCTGCCTTTAGACTTTATATGCAGCCTTATATCTCCTGGGTTTCCCTCTGTTGGCCTTCAGACTTCATTTGCACCATTAACTCTCCTGGGCCTCTGACTGCTGGCTGCCAGACTGTCTGTACCATTGGCTCCCTGTATATTGAGTTGGCTGGCCCATGCTGCAGATTTGTGTTTGCCAGTCTCCATAATCACGTAAACCAAAATTTTATATTGAATTTATTTTTCTACACATATATATCTTGTTGGTTGTTATCCTCCAGAGAACCCTAATTAATACAGATTTTGGTACTATCAGTGGTTTAAATAAACAGAATCTTAAGAATAAATTTCCTGAGTTGGTTTTCGAGTTTCTGAAACTAGTATAATCTAATTAGGTTTAAAGACAACTGTAACTTTATTTCCAGTAGTAAAGAAAGCACTAATAGCCCATGATATAATCTGGCTAATATGCAAAATATTGCCCTCGGGTACACCTAATCAAATATTTATAAAAATCAAGGATCTGATATGTATATGATACTTTTGAACTTTTTTGTCAAACTAAAGAATATGAGATTCGCAGATTGTTCCTAATGTAACTAGACAAAGTGGGTGTCTGTGGGATGAGTTCATGAATTCAAATTCTGAGCTTAACAGCAGCACATATGACCTGAAAGTTTTTATGTCTGGCCTCACAGAGGACCCTTACCTCCTGTAGCTACTGGGTTGCGATTACTGAAAACCAAACTTAGAATTACACTCTATGGCCAGGCATGGTGTCTCACGCCTGTACTCCCAGCACTTTGGGAGGCTGAGGTGGGCCAATCACCTCAGGTCAGGAGTTCAAGACCAGCCTGACCAACATGGTGAGACCCTGTCTATACTAAAAATACAAACAATAGCTGGGCATGGTGGTGTGTGCCTGTAATCCCTAGCTACTAAGAAGGCTGATCCACAAAAATTGCTTGAGCCTGGGAGGTGGAGGCTGCAGTGAGCTGAGATCGCAGCACTGCACTCCAGCCTGGGCAACAGAGCAAGACTCTGTCTCAAAATAAATAAATAAATAAACAGAATGACACTCTATGAATGGCTGGAATGGCCAACTTACATTGTGAATTGAACTCCAAGTGTCACAGTATGTCTATTATTAAAGTGAGGAAATTGATTGGAAAGGAATGCGGTCCTGAAAACAAGAATGAAGACTTGTAGAAAGATCCTAGTGAAGATTGGGTAATTGAGTTCTTAAATTCTAAAGACTCTTCTTTGCCTGTATAAGGAATATCTCCATCACAAGTTGATGCAGCCTCTTCATTCTCACCTGAGAGGGTTAACCCTGAATTGCCTGAAAAAACTCCCATGGCATCCCCTGAAGCAGCTCTCTTGCAAAACAATGCTAATTCTCCTCAGGACCCATTCCTACCACTTCCCTTTGCTTTTAAACTTACTCAAGACTCAAGTTCTAGCAGGCCCCTAGAGGAAAGGTACAAAGTGTGACCCATGAAGAGCTGTGCTACATTCCAAAAGAACTACCTGAGTTTTCTTTTTTTTTTTTTTTTTTCTGAGTTTTCTAATTTATATACAGAGAAATATGGGGGATATGTATGGGAATGGATATTAAGAGGGTAGGATAATTGTGAAGGTAACAAAAAGTTGAATCAGGATGAATGTATTGATAAAGATCCACTGAGCAGAGATTCTGTATTGTTGCAGCTCAGGGAGTTAGAAAGTGTGCTCACTATTTGCTTGGTTATTTGACTGAAATGTGGACCAAAGGTGAAGAAAGTGAGTGAGCTTGAATTCTCAGACTTGAATTGGTCCAGAGGGATTTAAAGGCTTAGGGTATCTAATTTATATACAGAGAAATATGGGGGATATGTATGGGAATGGATATTAAGAGGGTAGGATAATTGTGAAGGTAACAAAAAGTTGAATCAGGATGAATGTATTGATAAAGATCCACTGAGCAGAGATTCTGTATTGTTGCAGCTCAGGGAGTTAGAAAGTGTGCTCACTATTTGCTTGGTTATTTGACTGAAATGTGGACCAAAGGTGAAGAAAGTGAGTGAGCTTGAATTCTCAGACTTGAATTGGTCCAGAGGGATTTAAAGGCTTAGGGAGATTGAAATAGTAGAGTAGATTTGACATTTAAGATCTCTATTCCCCTGACCTTGAAGTGTTCACAGACACACATTTCACCACAACTATGAGAAATAAATTTATGGGGAAAGCCCTAGCATCTTGAACTCTTTGATTACTCTTTGTTAGCCAGAGCTTACAATGGGAACCACAATCATTAAATTGGAAAACCTAAATACAATAAGGGTAGTTGAATGCTGAGGTAGCAAGAGGGAAGTTGGATCCCACTCAAGGTAGCAGGGGCCAGCACCCAACCACCAAATACAAAGTGGGCAGAGTTACCATAATGCACAACAGAGTTAAAACAGTACTCCAGATTACGGTAGTCTGATTTGTGCAGAACCATGGCATCAGCTAGTTGATGATGGTGATTCTAGAAGTAAACTAGATAGAAAAATCTACAAAATTCTAACTTGATGTGTATAAGCAGAAAAGTTTGAGGTAAAGCAAATAAAAGTCAAACCTGAATCATAAAAACAGAGAGTTACAGCCTCTCAATCAATCCTCAGACTTAAGCCAGTTTATAGATGTAGAACTACTTGAATAAAGGGGAGGCTGGATCCCTTTGAGAAAGAAAAATAGTATACTACCAAAAATTTATATTGTTAATATTTCTCTCAGACTTCCCCAAAGGAAACTATAGTCTTTTATCAAGATAACTGTGCATTGGGGAAAAGGAATAATCAGATCTTCCAGGAACTACTAGACACTTGCTCTGAAATAGCACTAATTTCAGGAAATCCAAAATTTTATTGTGGTCCATCAGTAAGAGTAAGAACTTAAGGAGGACAGGTGATCAATGAAGTTTTCACTTAGTCCATCTCACAATAAGCCCAGTGGGTGCCTGCATAATTGCAATAGATATACTAAGAAACTATCAGAATTCCTCTATTGGCTCCATGGCCTGTGGAATGTATGCTATTATGGTGGAAAATGGCAGACGGGAGTCACTAGAAGTTTCTCTACCAGGCAAAATAGTAAATAAGGAACAATACCGTTTTCCTGGAGGGATTGCTAAGATTGGTGCCACCATCAATTACTGAAAAATGCAAGAGTGGTGATTCAAACCTCATCTCTATACAACAATCTCATTTGGCCTATGAAAAAGACAGATGGGTCTTGGAGAATGACAAAGGATTTTCATTTATTTAGGTGGTCCCTCTAATTGCAGCAGCTATACTATATGTGGTTTATTGTTTCAGCAAATTAACATATCCTCTGGTAATTGGGATGCAGTTATTAGTCTGTCAAATGACTTTTTCTCCATTTCTAGTCATAAGGCCAACTATAAGCAATTTCCTTTATCTGGCAAGGCCAGCAATACACTCTCATTTTTCTACCTCAAGGGTATATAAACTCTCCAGTTCTATGTCATTATTTAATTCACACGAATCTTGAATTTCTTTCTTTTCCATAAGCTATCACACACTGGTTCATTAAATTGATTACTTTATGCTGATTGGAACGAGGGATCAAGGAGTAGCAACTACTCTAGACTTACAGGTAAAACTTTTAGGTCCTAAGGATGTTAAATAAATCTCACAACATTTCAGGAGACTTGTACATCAGTAAAAATTTCAGAGAGCCTGTGGTGTGGGGCAATACCCTCTAAGGTGAAGAATAAGTGGTTACATCTGGCCCCACCACAACCAAAATATAGATACAATGCCGAATGAACCTGTTTAAGTTTTGGAGACAGCATATTCTTCATTCAAGGGTGTTACTCTGGCCCATTTACCAAGTGACCTGGAAAGTTACTCATTTTGAGTAGGACACAGAACAGGAGTAGACTCTGCAAAAGGTCCAGGATGCCTTACAAGCTGTTCTGCCATTTGACCCATATGATCAAGCAGATTCTTAAAGTGTCAGTGGCAGATAAGAATGCTGGTGGAAGCCTTTGGCAGGCCCTTATAGATGTATCACAGATAAGGCCCTCACAATTTTTGAGCAAAGCCATGCCATCTTCTGCAGGCAACTACTTTTTGGGGAACAGCTTTTGGTCTGCTGCAGTGCATTAGTGGAGATAGAATGATTAACCGTGGGCCACCAAGTTACCATGTAGTCGGAGCTTTCCATTGTAAATTGGCTATTATCTTACTCAGTAATCCATAAATCCAGGCGTACACCAACACTCTTTTCTCAAATAAAAGTTGTATATACGAGATTGGACCTGAGCCATCCCTGAAGGCACAAGTAAGTTAAATGAAAAAGTGGCCTGAAGTCGATGGTCCCCATTCCTGCTATACTATCTTCGCTCTCCCAGTATGCACCTATGGCCTTACAAATAATTACCTAAGATCAGTTAACAGAGGAAGATAAAACTCAGGCTTGGTTTACAGATAGTTTGCATGATTCTAACCACCATCTGAAAGTGATCAGCTGAAGCACCACAACCTCTTTCTGTACATCCCTGAATGAAAGTAGTGAAGATAAATATTTGTAGTGTACAGAAATTCAAGCAGTGCACCCAGCTATTCACTTTTCTTAGAAGACTAAATGGTCAGACCTATGATTAGGTATTGATTCTTAGGCTGTATTCAATGGTTTGGCTGGATGCTTTAAGACTTAGAAGGAACACAAGGGAAAAATGGACAAGAAAATCTGGAGAAGAGCTTTGTAGATAGACCTCTACAAATGAGTGAAAAATGTGAAGACGTTTGTGTCACATGGAAGTGACCACCAAGTGGTATTAAATAAGAGACATAATTTAGCAATTGAGTGAATAACTATGGATACAAGTCAGCCTCTTTTGCCAGCCATCCTTGTCATTGCCCAATGAACAAATTGGCCATGGTGGCAGGGATGGAAGTTATGCATGGACCCAAAAATATGAACAGCTGCAGTCAACCTGGCTAAGCTTCTGCTGAATGCAACAGAGACCAACATTGAGTCCCTGTAATGTCGTGACTATTCTCTCCTTATTTTGTTGTAACTATGTCTGTGTGTATATACATATAGCAAATGTCTTTGTCTTCTTCCCCCTCTTATCCCCTTCATTTAAAATAAGAGGGATTCATTTTATATCATAGTATTTAAGTATTGTGAACTTTATATCATAGAATTTGTATTAAATATTAATAGTTAATATTAATAGTAATATTAGTAATATTATCCAAGAGAATAGTAAACATTATCCAAGGGATTTGTTTCTTCTTCTAAGATATCTAAGTCTTAAAAATGAAGAACTTCTTGCCATTTGTGACAATATAGATAAACTGGAAGACATAATGCTAAGTGAAATAAGCCAGATGCAGAAAGATTAATACTGTATGGTCTCACTTATGCATGGAATATAACAAAAAAAGTTGAACTCATAGTAAGTGTAGAATGACAGTTAACAGGGGTCGGGGTCTTATTCAGGGGTGAGGAGAGGTATTTGATCAAAGTGCACAAACTTTCAGTTAAAAGAGGGATAACTTCTGTAGACCTAAGGTACAGCATGGTTACTTTAGTTAATAATAATGTGTTATAAAAAAAAATCAGAAAATCTTGAGTAAGCAGATTGCTCTCCATCATTTGGGTGGGCCTCATTCAATAAATTGAAATCCTGGATAGAACCAAAATTCCAGGCTCCTGGAGCAAGAGTGAATCCTCCTGCAGACTGCATTTGGACTTCATCTGTACCATCAGCTCTCCTGGGTCTCTGCTTGATGACTCACACTGACTATTTGGACATGCCAGCCCTCACAATCATGTGAGTCAATTTCTTATGATAAATCTCTTAATTTATTCTTAATTTATATAGATTGTATGTATAAAATATATACATATTATGTATACACACACACACTACCTAATGTTTCTATTTCTCTGGAGAACTATAACTAATACAATCAGAAACAAATAAATGAACTAAAAATGGCTCAATTTTTCCCAAGATTGATGACAACTATAATCCCAAAGAGCCAAGAATAGCAACAAACTACAAAGACAGAATGACGAACAAAACAATACCAAGCCAAAATAAAAATCAAATTGCTGTAAAGCAGTGACAAAGAAAGTACTTAAAAAACAGCTAGAAAGAAGACACATCACATAGAAGAACTAACATAAAAATGACAACATATTTCTTATTAGAAATACTGCAGCAGAGTGGCATCTTTAAGTTACAGAAAGACAAAAACTTCTGATAAACTAGAAATATATAACCAGTGAACATACTTTTCACAAATGAAGATGATATAGACTATTAAAACATATAAAAGCTAAAATAATTTATTACCAGTAGACTCACACTGTAAGAAGTAGTAAACAAAGCTTTTTAGGCAGAAGAAGAAGAATACAAAATGGAAATACAAGCCTATACTAAGTAATGAAAATCAGTGAAAACAGTAAACAATGTGGAAAAAATATCCAGTTGAAAATTTGAAACTGATGCATTTAAAAATAAATCCCACACAATAATAACAGGAGATTTTAACACCCCACTATCAACATTAGAGAGATCAATGAGACAGAAAGTTAACAAAGGTATCCAGGAATTGAACTCAACTCTGCACCAAGCAGACCTAGTAGACATTTACAGATCTCTCCAACCCAAGTCAAAAGAATATACATTCTTCTCAACACCGCATTGCACTTATTCCAAGATTGACCACATAGTTGGAAGCACTCCTCAGCAAATGTAAAATAACAGAAATTATAACAGTCTCTCAGAACACAGTGCAATCAAATTAGAACTCAGGATTAAGAAACACACTCAAAACTGCTCAACTCCATGGAAACTGAACAACCTGCTCCTGAATGACTACTGGGTACATAACGAAATGAAGGTAGAAATAAAGATGTTCCTTGAAACCAATGAGAACAAAGACACAACATACCAGAATTGCTGGGACACATTTAAAGCAGTGTGTAGAGGGAAATTTATAGCACTAAATGCCCACAAGAGAAAGCAGGAAAGATCTAAAATTGACATCCTAGCAGCACAATTAAAAGAACTAGAGAGGCAAGAGCAAACACATTCAAAAGCTAGCAGAAGGCAAGAAATAACTAAGATCAGAGCAGAACTGAAGGAGATAGAGACACAAAAAAACCCTTCAAAAAAACAATGAATCCAGGAGCTGTTTTTTTGAAAAGATCAACAAAATTGATAGACTGCTAAGAATAATAAAGAAGTAAAGAGAGAAGAATCAATAGATGCAATAAAGAATGATAAAGGGGATATCATCACTGATCCCACAGAAATACAAACTACCATCAGAGAATACTATAAACACCTCTACACAAATAAACTAGAAAATCTAGAAGAAATGGATACATTTTTGGAAACAAACACCTTCCCAAGAGTAAACCAGGAAGAAATTGAATCCCTGAATAGATCAATATACAGGCTCTGAAATTGAGGCAGTAATTAATAGTCTACCAACCAAAAAAAGTCCAGGACCAGAAGGATTCACAGCCGAATTCTACCAGAGGTACAAAGAGGAGCTGGTACCATTCCTTCTGAAACGATTCCAATCAATAGAAAAAGAGGGAATCTTCCCTAACTCATTTTATGAGGCCAGCATCATTCTGATTCCAAAGCCTGGCAGAGACACAACAAAAAAAGAGAATTTTAGACCAATAACCCTAATGAACATTGATGCAAAAATCCTCAATAAAATATTGGCAAACTGAATCCAGCAGCACATCAAAAAGCTTATCCACCACGATCAAGTTGGCTTCATCCCTGGGATGCAAGGCTGGTTCAACATATGCAAATCAATAAACGCAATCCATCACATAAACAGAACCAAAGACAAAAACCACATGATTATCTCAATAGATGCAGAAAAGGCCTTTGACAAAATTCAACAGCCCGTCATGCTAAAAACTCTCAATAAACTAGGTATTAATGGGACGTATCTTGTAATAATGAGAGCCACTTATGACAAACCCATAGCCAATGTCATACTGAATGGGCAAAAACTGGAAGCATTCCCTTTGAAAACTGGCACAAGACAGGGATGTCCTCTCTCACCACTACTATTCAACATAGTGTCAGAAGTTCTGGCCAGGGCAATCAGGCAGGAGAAAGAAATAAAGGGTATTCAATTAGGAAAAGAGGAAGTCAAATTGTCCCTGTTTGCAGATGACATGATTGTATATTTAGAAAACCCCATCATCTCAGCCCAAAATCTCCTTAAGCTGATAAACAACTTCAGCGAAGTCTCAGGATACAAAATCAATACGCAAAAATCACAAGCATTCCTATATATCAATAACAGACAAACAGAGAGCCAAATCATGAGTGAACTTCCATTCATAATTGCTTCAAAGAGAATAAAATGCCTAGGAATCCAATCCACAGGGGATGTGAATGACCTCTTCAAGGAGAATTACAAACCACTGCTCAACGAAATAAAAAAGGAGAGGACACAATCAAATGGAAAAATATTCCATGCTCATGGATAAGAGATAATGGACATATTGCCCAAGGTAATTTACAGATTCAATGCCATCGTCATCAAGCTACCAATGACTTTCTTCACAGGATTGGAAAAACCTGCTTTAAAGTTCATATGGAACCAAGAATTGCATTGTCAAAACAATCCTAAGCAAAAAGAACAAAGCTGGAGGCATCACGCTACTTGACTTCAAACTATACTACAAGGCTACAATAACCAAAACAGCATGGTACTGGTACCAAAACAGAGATATAGACCAATGGAACAGAACAGAGCCCTCAGAAATAATACCACACATCTACTACCATCTGATTTTTGACAAACCTGAAAAAAATAAGAAATGAGGAAAGGATTTCCTATTTAATAAATGGTGCTGGGAAAACTGGCTAGCCATATGTAGAAAGCTGAAACTGGATCCCTTCCTTACACCTTATACAAAAATTAATTCAAGATGGACTAAAGACTTAAATGTTAGACCTAAAACCATAAAAACCCTAGAAGAAAACCTAGGCAATACCATTCAGGACATAGGCATGGGCAAGGATTTCATGTTTAAAACACCAAAAGCAATGGCAACAAAAGCCAAAATTGACAAATAGGATCTAATTAAACTAAAGAGCTTCTGCACAGCAAAAGAAACTACCATCAGAATGAACAGGCAACCTACAGAATGGGAGAAAATTTTTACAATCTACCCATGTGACAAAGAGCTAATATGCAGAATCTACAAAGAACTTAAACAACTTTACCAAAAAACAAAAAATCAACCCCATGAAAAAGTGGGCAAAGAATATGAACAGACACTTCTCAAAAGAAGACATTTATGCAGCCAACAGACACATGAAAAAATGCTCATCATCACTGGCCATCAGAGAAATGCAAATCAAAACCACAATGAGATACCATCTCACACCAGTTAGAATGGCAGTCATTAAAAAGTCAGGAAACAACAGGTGCTAGAGAGGATGTGGAGAAATAGGAATACTTTTACACTGTTGGTGGGACTGTAAACTAGTTCAACCATTGTGGAAGACAGTGTGGTGACTCCTCAAGGATCTAGAACTAGAAATAACATGTGACCCAGCCATCCCACTACTGGGTATATACCCAAAGGATTATAAATCATGCTGCTATCAAGAAACATGCACATGTATGTTTATTGTGGCACTATTCACAATAGCAAAGAAGTGGAACCAACCCAAATGTCCATCAATGACAGACTGGATTAAGAAAATGTGGCACATATACACCATGGAATACTATGCAGCCATAAAAAAAAGAATGTGTTAACGTCCTTTGCAGGGACATGGATGAAGCTGGAAATCATCATTCTGAGCGAATTATTACAAGGACACAAAGCCAAACACCGCATGTTCTCACTAATAGGTGGGAATTGAACAATGGGAACACTTGGACATAGGGTGGGGAAGATCACACACCACGGCCTGTCATGGGGTGGGGGGTGGGGGGAGGGCAGCATTAGGACATATACCTAATGTCAATGATGAGTTAATGGGTGCAGCACACGAACATGGCACATGTATACATATGTAACAAACCTGCATGTTGTGCACATGTATCCTGGAACTTAAAGTGTAATAAAAATAAATACATAAATAAAAATAAATCCTTTAGACTAATATTAAACATAATTGGACCAATTAATTAAAATTAGTATTTTATTACTTTAATGTATGCTGGCTCAGATGTATTGATATAGTAGTATTTACTTTATAACTCATTTATTTATTTATTTGTAATAATTTGTTTGAAACAAACTATAAAACTCACTGCAATTTTAGGTATTTGTAATCCTTTTATAAATTATTCCTTTCTTTCTAGGTATTTATTTCTGACAGTTTCTAAACCCAAGGAAACTGAATCTTTATTTCTTTCATATGAGACTAGACCTATTGTTCCCTGCTTTTAAAGGAGGTGAAGATTGGCCAGTTGTAGTGGCTCACACCTGTAATCCCAGCACTTTGGGAGGCTGAGGTGGGTGGATCACCTGAGGTCAGGAGTTCGAGTCCAGTCTGGCTAACATGGTGAAATCCAGTCTCTACTAAAACTACAAAAATTAGCCAAACATGATGGCGGGCGCCTGTAATATGAACTACTCAGGAGGCTGAGGCAGGGAGAATTGCTTGAACCTGGGAGGCGGAGGTTGCAGTGAGCCAAAATAGTGCCACTGTACTCCAGTCTGGGTGACAGAGCAATACTCCATGTCAAAAAAGGGGGGGGGGAAAGTAGGTGAGGATTAAGATTCCATTGTTATACAACTGCCTGAATAGTATAATGATCAAGTCAATGAAGTAACTTTGGACTTATTCATTAGAAAAATTATTCTGAAATGCTTAGAGCAAAAAGAGAAATTAACACATACATCTGCTATATTAGCTTAGAAAATATTCATTATGTAGATGGGAATAGTATGGGAAATGGTTGGCAGTATTTTATAAACTTTAATACAATGTAATTGTATTTTTAGATAAATTAACTATCTAACATATCAAGTTTAACAACATAATATCATATTATAATGTTTAGCATACAAACACAGAGTTTTCTACATTGAAAACAAGTTTATCTGCAAATAAATACAATTTTAATTATTCCTTCCTATCTATATTCTTTTGATTTCCTGCACTGGTTAAGGAGACATTGAAGGAGAATGAAGAGGCAAAACACACTTGAACACTTGATTTGTTCCTAATCTTAAAGGGAAAGTTGCATTCGCTCACATTTAAATATAATGTACCTATAGGTTTTTGTATATAACCTGGTTTTATGTTAATGAAGTTTCTTTCTATTTCTAGTATTTTGAGAGTTTATAATCATAAATGGGTGTTTAATTTGGTTGAATGTTTTCTTTGCATCTTTTGATTTTTCTTATGCAATTTATTAACATCATGAATTAATTTATTTATTTATGAATATTGAGCCCTTCTCTTATTCTTGAAACAAATTCCATGTGATTTTAATATGTAACACATGCCCTTTCACAATGTTACATTTGATTCAGTGATATTTTGAAGGATCTTTGCACCTATGTTCATATGCAATAACATTTGATATTTTCCTCCAGTTAGAAAAATTTTGATTACTGAAATACGAAAAATATAGTATTGAATAAACTAACATGCTAAATCATATTACATTGCAATAATATGATATGTTAATAATTTAATTTCCACAAAACTAGATTCTTGTAGAATGTATGTATATAAGTATTTAACTCAAGTAATTTAATGTGTCTGTTCTTTTAGAACACTGTATTTTTTTTTGTTGTTGTTGTTAGAGACAGGGTTTCACCATGTTAGCCAGGTTGGTCTTGAACTCCTGAACTCAGGTGATCCACCCGCCTCAGCCTCCAAAAGTGCTGAGATTACAGTCGTGAGTCACCACTCCCGGCCTCATTTTAGAACATTGTATTTTGTATAGTGTTCATGTGTGTTGATTGCAGAGTAATGTAAAATAAAATTTTAGGATAGGGTGACATGATTTGGTCAGGCATTACTATGTGGGAACAAATAATCACTGGTTTGAAGTCAAAAGCCTTAAAGTGTGAATCCTGGCTCCGACATTGTATGAACCTAGGAAAATTCTTTAATGTCTCATCAAGAGAGCAGAAAAGTAATGCTATTTTACTCATAGGATTGTACTGAGATTATATAACATAACATATTTAAAACAGCTAGCATGATCATTTTTCAATGTCTACATGTGTTAAAACATCACATCACACCCCACAAATATGTACAATGATTATTCATCAGTTAAAAATAAAACAGGGCCAGGTGTGGTGACCCATGTCTGTAATCTCAGCACTTCAGGAGGCCAAGGCAGGAAGATTGCTTGAAGCCAGGAGTTTGAAAACAGCTAGGCAATGTAGCGAGATCTCCTCTCTCCAAAAAAACTAGCAAAATAAATAAAACAGTCAGGGTAGCTATGAATGTACTGCACTTCAGGCTGGGCAACAAAGTAAGACCATGTCTCTAAAATGAATAAATGAATAAAAGAATGAATACATAAATAAATAAAACAAAAGTTTTTAAAAGATAACATGAGTTCCTACACACAACAAATGTATGTTCATTTATTCAGCAACAATTTATTGAACGTCTGTTTTCTG
Organism: Trachypithecus francoisi; assembly: GCF_009764315.1. Classification (NCBI taxonomy): domain Eukaryota; kingdom Metazoa; phylum Chordata; class Mammalia; order Primates; family Cercopithecidae; genus Trachypithecus; species Trachypithecus francoisi. The sequence continues at coordinate 112,648,664 of NW_022681454.1, forward strand.
TGATAGCTGTTAGGCATAAATTAAAATCAAAGAAAACATTCTTTTAGCCCTAAAAATGAGTAATTACTAAAATAATAATTTGATGAATTAATGTTTATGGCTATTAAGCAACATCTTCTGTGATTTGAACAGATGCTTGGCAGAAACTCAGAAGATCTAGTCTCTTCTCAAGGTTTCAGTAATTCACTGAGTGACCACAAGGTTAAAAACCTGCCTTTTTGGTTAGTAACCTAGAAATATGTTGAATTGTTTGAGATATTGCTTTATGATATATATTGTATTTTTTTTCCAATATGGGTAAGACATATATTTTAAGGAATGAGCTCTAGGGTTTTTCTACTTTGATACTTTATTATTATAATTGTCTGACAAGCAATTGACACAACTAAATCTTGACACTTGAAAATGACAAGTTTGAGTTATCTGTATTTTAAACAAATATATTGAACTAAATATAAACTATCTGAGAGCCTGATATTTCAGTAAAACTTGAAAAAAAACCCTGAATATCTGAACATTTAGTACACCTGGAGGGTCAACTAAGATAATTCTGTTGCTATGTATTCTTTAACATTCCTTTATTCTGTAAAGCTTGAATCTTGACATTTTCAACTAATCCTGATAAGCTTAACTTTATAATTTAGGATAACACATTTAATAGTACATATTTTAATATTAGAATGGGAAGCCAAGGCGAGCAGATCACTTGAGGTCAGGAGTTTGAGACCAACCCAGCCAACAGGGTGAAAACCCATTTATACTAAAAATAAAAAAAAAAATTAGCTGGGCGTGGTGGCATCCCAGCTATTTGGGAGGCTGAGGCAGGAGAATCACTTGAACCTGGGAGGTGGAGGTTGCAATGAGCCGAGATTGTGCCGTTGCACTCCAGTCTGGGCACCAAGAGCAAAACTCCATCTCAAAAAAAAAAAAAAAAGAATGAGAACCCAACACATAAGGAGACCTAGACAGTCAGAAATAGATGAAGAAACTCATAATAAAGGATATAAAGTGACATAACCAAGATTACAAATATATAACATGCCTTTGCGTCAGAATTTCAGGTGGACTTTTATCTGCATGTTTTCAGGTGAACCAGTCTTTTATTTTGCTTCTTTTCCATCTCCTAGCTTTTTTAAGTTTAGTATTTTGCCACATTTGCTTCAGTTGGCTCTATACAGTAAAAATGATTACAAATACAGTAATAGTTCCATGTTCCATTGCCTTACACATTATGATTACAGGGTTAATTAGCCCTATGCATGTTTTATACTATTACATATAAATATATACTTATGTTTTGAATATTTTACAACACTTTACACATATTATTATACTTCCAAATTGTTTTACTTCCATAAATGTGATTGTTAAGATTACTTATTTTTATATGTGTATCTATAGATCATTAGTTTTTGCTGCTGTAAACCATTATGTTTATATGTGCTAAGCAGCAGGAATAAGTGGAGGTGTTGCTACCAGTGTATTGATCACCAATGGATGACTGCACATAGCAGTAATGCATTAGACAAGAAACAAGTTGTTTTTCTGCATTAGATATGAGTTGTCAGGCCAAGTAAAACAATGACAGCAATATTAATACATCACCTCCAGGTGATAGTAGAAATAAGAAAGCTATTGATTTTATAACATCTTTAAAATCAGGAATAAATCATTGTTTCATGAACAAAGAGACATGTTTATTTATTTCAAACTTGGGATTTTTCTATGATTTATATGTCATTAACATGACATGCTCTACTTTCCAAATTTGCAATTTTAGTGTCCAAGTAGAGACTTCTAGTTCAACATAACTAAAGCAGATAAATTCTATTACCCATATTTTTTAATGTTTAAGAAAAGAGCACAGAAACAGAATTGTAACAGGTAAGCATGACATGCTGAAATGATGAAAGAATGTTGCCCACAGAGATGCCGTTTTTAATTATTTCTGTAAACTGTCATAATTGCATGGAGTGAGCAGTCTGAACAATTGCACAAAAACAGATTAAAAATCCACAAAGACAGGTTGGTCTTGGCATTAGAGGATAAGTTAAATCCTCAGGAAATTTATGATGTCCAACACAATTTAAATAGAAATTCAAAATAGAGATAGAAGAAAAACAACAAAAATAAGTATGGAAATTTATCAAAGAACTAAAAGTAGAATTCATTTAAACCCATTCAATCCAGCAATTCTATTACTGAGTATATCCAAGGAAAAAAGATCATTACATCAAAAAGATAACAAACATGTATTTTATCATGGCATTATTCACAAGAGCAAAGATATGGAATCAATCTAATTTTCCATCAGTGGGTGATTGAACAAAGAAATGTGGCATGTATACACACACACACACACACACACACACACATATATAGACACACACATATATACACACACATATATACATATATACATATATATGCATATATATAATTAAATATTACAAAATAATGAAATCATGTTGTATTATGCTATTCTTACTTTACTGTAAAGATATACCTGAGACAGGTAATTTAAAAAGAAAATAGGTATAATCAGCCCATGGTTCTGCAGGCTGAACAGGAAGCATGGTCCTGACATCTGTTGAGCTTCTGGGGATGGGGGTGGGAGGCTCAGGAAACTTATAATCATGGTGAAAAGTGAAGTGGGAACAGAAATGTCACATAGTGAAAGCAGGAGAGAGAGAGAGAGGATGTCATGAGAATTGACTCACAATTGTAAGGACAGCACTAAGGAGATGGGATGATGATAAACCGTTGATGAGAAACCAGCCCCCATGATCCAATCACCTCCCACCAGACCTCACCTCCAACAGCGAGGATTATATTTTAACATGAGATTTGATAGGGAAAAACAAATCCAAACTATATCAAGCGTCTTTTGCAACAACATGGAAAGAACTTGTATTAATCCATTTTCACACTGCTATGAAGATACTACCTGAGACTGAATAATTTATTTTAAAAAGAGGTTTAATTGACTCACAGTTCCACATGTCTTGGAGGGCCTCAGGGAACTTACACTCATAGCAGAAGGTGAAAGGGAAGCAGGAACTTTCTTCCAAGGCAGCAGGAGACAGAAAGAGCAAAAGGGGAACAGCCAAACACTTCGAAAACCACTAATTCTGGGAGAACTCACTCACTATCAGGAGAACTGTATGGGGGAAGCTGTCCCCATGATTTAATACCCTCCCATCAACTCCTTCCCCTGACACGTAGGGATTATAATTTGAGATGAGATTTTGGTGGGGAACAGAGTCAAGCTATATTATTCGGTCCCTGGTCCCTCCCAAATCTCACAGCATTCTCACATTTCAAAACCAATCATGCCTTCACGACAATCCCCAAGGTCTTACTTATTCCAGTATTAACTCAAGAGTCAAAGTCTAAAGTTTCATCTGAGACAAGGCAAGTCCCTTCTGTCTATGAGCCTATTAAATAAAAAGCAAGTTAGTTACTTCAAAGATACAACAGGCATTGAGTACATGTCCTATTCCAAATGGGAGAAATTGACCAAAACAAAGGGGTTACTGGTCCCATGCAAGTCTAAAACCTAACAGGGCACTCATTAAATCTTAAAGCTTCAAAATAATCTCCTTTGACTCCGTGTCTCACATCCTGGGCATGTTGATCACCCCAAGGCCTTGGGCAGCTCCACCCCTGTAGGTCTGCAGGGTACAACCCCTGTGGCTGCTTTCATGGGCTCACATTGAGTGCCTGTAGCTTTTCCAAGCACACGTGCAAGCTGTTGGTGGATCAACAGCTCTGGGGTCTGGAGGATGGTGGCCCTCTTCTCATAGCTCCACTAGGCAGTGCCCCCATGGGGACTCTGTGTGGGGGCCCCATATCCACATTTTCCTCCCTCACTGCCTAAGAAAGGGTTCTCCATGATGGCCCTGCCCCTGCAGCAGACTTTTTGCCTGGACATCTAAGCATTTCCATACATTCTCTGAAATCTAGATGCAGGCTTCCAAAGCACAGCCTTTGTCATCTGCACACCCACAGGCTCAACACCACATGTAAGCTGCCAAGCCATGGGGCTTGCACCCTCTGAAGCAGGAGCATGAGTTGCATGTTGACCCCTTTTAGCCATGGTTAGAGTTGAAGCTCCTGGTACACAGGGCATGGAGTCCCAAGGCTGCACAGAGCAATGGGGTTCTGAGTCTGACCCACAAAACCATATTTCCCTCCTAGGCTTTCAGGACTGTGATGCGAGGGGCTGCTGTGAGATTTATGACTTTCCCTGGAGACATTTTCTCCTTTGTCTTGACTATTAACACTTGAATCCTTGTTACTTATGCAAATATCTGCAGCTGGCTTGAATTTCTCCCCAGAAAATTGGTTTCTCTTTCTACCACATGGTCAGTCTGCAAATTTTCTAAACCTTTATGCTCTTCTTTCCTATTAAACATCAGTTCCAATTTCAAACCATCTTTCTGTGAATGCATATAACTAAATGCTTTCAGAATAAGCCAGGTCACCTCTTGAATATTTTGGTGCTTAGAAATTTCTTCCACTAGATACCCTAAATCATCTCTCTCAAGTTCAAAGTTCCATGGATCTCTAGGGCAGGAGAAAAATGTTGTCAGTCTCTTTGCACAGCAAGAGTGACCTTTGCTCCAATTCCCAATCTGTTCTCCATTTCTATCTGAGACCACCTTAGCCTGGACTTCATTCATATCACTATCTGCATTTTGGTCAAAACTATTCAACAAGTCTCTAGGAAGTTCCAAACTTTCTCACATCTTCCTGTCCTCTTCCAAGCCCTTCAAACTTTTCCAACCTCTGCCTGTTACCCAGTTTCAATGTTACCTCCATATTTTCAGGTTATCTTTATAGTAGTATCCCATTCCTGGTACCAATTTCCAGTATTAGTCTGTTTTCACACTGCTATAATGATACTACCTGAGCATGAGTAATTAAAAAAAAAAAAAAAAGAGGTTTGACGGGCTCACAGTTTCACATGGCTGGGAAAGCCTTGGGAAATTTATAATCATGGCAGAAAGCAAAGGGGAAGCAGGCACCTTCTTCCAAGGCGGCAAGAGACAGAGTAAAGGAAGAACAGCCAAACATGTTTAAAACCGTCAGCTCTCATGAGAACTCATTATCATGAGAACAGCATGAGGGGATCCATTTCCATGATTCAATCAGTTCCCACAAAGTCCATTCCCTGACATATGGAGATAACTATTTGAAATGAAATTTGGGTGGGGACACAGAGCAAAGCATATTAGAGCTGGAGGCCGTTATCTTATGTAAAATATATGAGACAGAATAAAGAAATATGACATGTTCTCACTCATAAGTGGGAGCTAAATAATGTGTGCACAAAGATGTAGAGAGTGGAATGAGAGGTGATGGAGACTTAGAAAAGTAAGGGGGTGGGAAGGATGTGGTAGATAAGAAAGTACTTAATAAGGACAATATACATCATTTGGGTGATGGATATCTTAAAAGCGCTGACTTCACCACTATGCAATCTGTTAATGTAGGAAAATTGAACTTGAATCCCATTAAATTTATACAAATTTAAAAATCAATTTACATGAATGAAAATGTAGAAAACATACACAAATGAATGTGATCTGGTAAAAATGTACAAATGAAAATCTCTGTGAGGTGCTTTGGGCTATTACAAAGTAATATATAAGATTAGTTTTGGCTTTTTCTACCAGAATACATGAATAAAAGGAAATTGAACAAATTCTGCAAAGCATGAGGAATCAGATTTTGACCAAAGTTTTATTTAAATAGTCAAATTCTCAGTATAATAACAGGCAGAGATAGGAAAACAATAAAGGTGAAGGAAAATATAAAACCACGATAAAGGATTTGTTGTTTTCAATTGTCTTCTTCAGATGGAAGTAAGGAAGAGCAGTCCAGGTTGGCCCAGGGTTTTCCTAGGTTAAATGAAGAGAATAGGAATAGGTCCTTTTCCATCAGATTTTGTTAAAAACCCTAGGTCCTTCATTAATATTATTTGTAAACATGGGGTCATTGGACAGACTGTTCTCTTTATCCATTTTCACTTGAACCTTTTTTATATATATATAACTTTTTATATAGTGTGATATGAGTGAGTGAGTGTAAAACCAATGGGAACCAATATTAAGAGAATTGACATAGCCATTAATCTGGGGAGAACATTTTCTTATAGATGTGGCTTTTATGTCCCAGAGAAATAAATAGGCATTAACTAAATCAAGAGTGTAAGAAAGATATTGAATTCAATGGGAATGGCATGCACAAAAACTCTGATACGTAAATTTTCTTAAACAAAAATGAGGTTGTGGTGGGATGTTTTTGCATATCATGGAATCAGAAATTTTCAGAGCTATAGAAACCTTGACGAGAATTTAGTCCAACTTCCTAATCTTCCTAAATTGAAATGCCGACAACCAGACAATTAAGAATTCTGTCTTAGATCACATAGGGAAAACAGAAATACAATAATAATTACATTTAGGTTCCCTGATTTCAAGTTTAATATCTTTATAATCTCAACACAGTGAAGATCAGCAGGTGACTTATGTTTTGTTCATCTATGTAGGGCTGATTTCTTACATGATTTATCTTTTTAAATTCTGAAATTAAGTATTTTTGTTAAGTATGATCTTATTGTGTTAAAAGGGAAATTTTAATTCAATTTTTATTTTGTAGAAATACCTACTTTTCATTAAATATTAATTACTGGATGAAAATGATCACCTCTTCTTTCAGCTTCTAAACCATAAGGTTTGTTTGTGCTACACAGCTGTAGAAATTTAAATAACTGGCGTGTGGAGACAGGGTGAAGTTTAGCCTTTTCAAGCAGGTTTTTTTTTTCTCTTAGCACTGACATATTGTCTCATCAACACATCTAGGAGCTTCTATTTTTGAAATGCTTCACTTATCACTTGTGGAGTGTTGAAAGGGAACCTATTTTTTCCCCAAAGAGAACATTCTTTAGCAAAGACAGATTGTCTCATCTGCATTAAGAAACTGTCCCTCATGAAATACTCTACTGAGACAAGCTCATGCTTTCTGCCTGCTAAAGTTGATTTTTTTAAAATCAGAACTTTTTCTTAATCCTTGAATGATAATTTGTGTTAGAAGCAAATAATTTAACTCTTTGGATTTACATTTCTTACAAAGCCTGATTTTTTACAACGTCATACTTCAAAAAAAGATGACTTAAGAGAGATGGGAAATGTACAAGCAAACTGATGATTGAGATTGCAGGTAAAACTTTTCTTGGGTAGTTAGTGTCCCCACCACTCCCAGGCCAAAAGTAAATTTCATTAGAGGTTTTGCACCACATAAAGGAATTATGTTAAAGTTGAGGGAGGTACAAATGTCAAGACTTTGGATGAACTCTAGCAACAGATGAACTCTAGCAAGGGCGTTGCCTTCTCTTGGCATGGAAATGGCCTGAAGTAAAACACAGCTGCTAGTCAGGAGCAAGCTCAGGCTCTGACAGCAGAGTCCAGGCTCAAATCTTCAGATGAACTTCCTCCTGCCTGGTCAATTGTACCAGTCACTCTGCCACTAAAATTCTCAGTGTATATGTGTGTTTATGTATAAAATGAGAAGAATAATTGCAAATAACATGGTGATTTTGTGAGCATTGAATGTGATTCGGAATATAATATACTTAGCATATACTGCTTAGAAAGAAGTAAAATGTTCATATGTCTTTGTAAAACATAAACTTTTTACTGAAGTATAATATTCATTCAGAAAGGTGCTGAAATTATAATTTAAAAGCTCAATCTATTTTGACCAAATCACTTCTGTGTAATCAGTCATGTAACCAACATTCAGATGAAAACATCAAACATTCCCAGAAATCCCTAATCCTCCCTTCTACCTTTTTTGAGTCATTACCTATGCAAGGGTAAATACTATCCTTATGTGTATCCATGAACTTATTTTGACTGTGTTTATATAGAAGAAATCATGCAACATGTACTCTTCCATGTCTTAACTTTTTTATTCAACATTTCTGATAGGTACTCTAGAAATAATTTATAGTTAATTAGATGAGAGATGAGGTTAACAAATAAGTAAATGTGATTGTTTCTTTGTCAATAGTGGGGGACATAAAATTCTTCCATTTTCTCCTTACCACATGCAGATAAAACAGCAATATCTACCAAAATTTATAAATGAAAGCACGTAATTTTACATAGCAACTAAATTATTTCTAAAAAGAAAAAAAAATATGTAATGGTAAAATCCAACCACCTAAGAGAATGAACAAAGCAACTTTAGTTAAAGCATCAAATGTGGGCCTCACATTTAAAATTATGCCTAAACAATTAACTAAAAATATAAATGTTACAAATCCTGTTAGTGTGAATATAGCAACTTAAGAAATAACAATTAGAAGGTAGAGAAGGAAAGGAATGCTAGTGGAATATTTCATGTTTCTTATTCATTAATGAATACTAATCATGTGAATTTGCTAAAGCAAATGAAAAAGTTTTTACTATTTTGTATGAAATCAAAATAAGTAATTAGACAACTTAAAATAACAATATGAATATTTAATATTAGGAAGTAGGCAGGGAAGGTACTTAACTTCTATCAACATATTTATGTTTTCTGCTTGTAAGTATTTAAAAGTTTTTATTTCTCCCTTTCTGATTTCAGTTTCATGTAAGTTTTTCATAACTTATTTACTTTCTTTGCTTATTTCATACTACATATTTCAGCATTTTTATAGTGACTTTTATAGTTAATTATTATACTAAAACAGATCAATATTTACAATTTGTGGTGTCATACTGTTTCTTGCAGCTCACTATTCTCAAATTTTATTTTTACTCAATGTGCAATGAGTATTTTGTTTTGAGAGTTTTAGAATAATAAGCAACATTAGATGTAATGGAGAATCATATTTAAGAAGATGACTCTGGATTGAGACACTATGTTCACATTCTGGCTTGATTATTTATTAGCTCCATGGCTGAGAGCAAGTTACTTAAAGTTTCTCTATACTTTAATATTTTTTCTTTTCATTTGACAAATGGGGATAATTACATCAGAGTATCTCAAGCTATATTTTAGATTTCTTAAATGTTGTCTGTATGTCCTTTGAGATATATAAATGTTTCCAGATTTGAGTTTAGGTCTATTTTAGTTGCCTGTGTGTTTGCTGTACTCCTTTTGTAATGGGATGGTATAGCTTTTAATTTTAAAAATATATGGCTATCAATGGTGATTTAAGTATAGATATAAGCAATGATGTAGACATACATAAATGTATAGATATATATTCCAATGTAGTCAATATGTTTTTTATAGATATTTATTCTTGTTTTACATTTACTTGTTTTTATTTCATGAAGCCATTTTCTGTCTTAGTCATCCCTTATTTATATTTTTGGGCACCCCAATTAAATGTATTTTAAAATTGTCTTTAGCTTAATAATCTGAATAGAAATTATGTGGTGATCATTTATTAATTTACAATATTGACTTTCTTATTAACACTAGATTTTTTCATTAGATAAGACAATTTATAAATTTACTTTTAATGAAAGAAGTTGCCATTGCTGTTATTTCTCTCTGAAAGAGTTATATAGTTGCTCCCTCTAAATACCCAGTGCAGACTAGGTGTTATAATGCCAGTTAGTGTTTTTGTCCCTGTATGATATTGGAGTATAACGCATCCAGTTCATGCGATAGTACCCAGTACTAGTTTACGTGTGGTCAGATTCTTTATTTTTCTTATTTCCATCTCGTTTTTCATTTCAGATCATCATTTTGATCTAGCAGTGCCCCCAGCCTCCTCCAGCTCCCGCTTCCCCCATCTTTTTTTCATCAACATATTTTCTTCAATAATTCTCTTGCTTTTTTTTTTTTTTTTTTTTTTTGAGACAGAGTTTTGCTCTTGCTGCTCTTGTTGCCCAGGCTTGAGTGCAATGCCGTGATCTCGGCTCACCGCAACTTCCACTTCCGGGTTCAAATGATTCTCCGACCTCAGCCTCCTGAGTAGCTGGGGTTACAGGCATGTGCCACCACACCCAGCTAATTATTTGTATTTTTAGTAGAGATGGAGTTTCTCCATGTTGGTCAGGCTGGTCTCAAACTCCGGAACTCAGATGATCAGCCCACCTTGGCCTCCCAAAGTGCTGGGATTACAGGCGTGAGCCACCGCACCTTACCAATTCTCTTACTCTTCTAATCTCGCTTTGAATTCTGCTTCACATAAGACCAGGACTAACCCACTGGACAGCCCTTCTAAGGCAAGGCCAAGTTACTATACTTCACACTTTCTAAAGAATAATAGTGATTGTCACCCTTCTTTGGTTTTGGATACAAGATACATTATTGCATTTGAGACTAACAGCTTGATGCACTTCACAGATTGTGTAAAAGGATGCCATTTTTGAGTGGAAATAAAAGGAATAGATGGCTTTCTGGAAAGTCCTGGCTGTCATGCAGATGCTTACAAATATAACTTAACTACTACACAGATCTTGTGGTGCTAGATGAATCTGTGGTAGATAAGGTGGTCTTTGTTTGTTTTTTTGTTTTGTTTTGCTTTTTTTTTTTTTTTTTTTTGCTTTAGAGATATGGTCTCACTATATCGCCAAAGCTGTAGTGCAGGGACTATTCACAGGTGCAATCATCACAGCCCAGTACAGCCTCAAATTCCTAGTCTCAAAGAATCCTCCCACCTCAGCCTCCCAAATAGCTGGGACCATGAGCACATGCTGCTGCACCTACTCAAGGCTGTCTTTCCCTCAACTGACACTTGTAACCTCATAGAAGATACTTTATGATCAACTGTTAGAGGAGAAAAAAATAAACCAAGTCTGATTCATGCATCATGTATTCATGTGTTCATGTATGGATCAATTCAGTGTGTTTGTACAAGCTGAAAACCAACTTCTGGTACACTAAATGTTCACACATTTGTGCCCTGAGAGGAATGCTGTCAGGGTAAATCCCCCCAGTGTGCAGCAATGGCCATTCCTGAGTGCTAGATACATCAGGAGGAGAGACAGTATAGAGCCATGCTACAATACTATCCCTCAAAATAATCAACTGGAACATATGTGACAATTTGATTATGTCAAACACCATCCACCTAAAACATATTTTAAATAGTCTTTACTGAGACTCAAGCACATTGCAATGTGGATTTGTTTTTCTGTCTCACGGTGTCTTTACTAGCATGGCTATTGAAATACCCACAGTCTCTGATTTACTGACATACAATTGCACATGACATTGTCTCTGATCAAGTGATTCACTGTGTCACCAAAAAGATGTGAAAATTGGCACGAGACAATGGAAAGTACTGGTTATACCACATACTGAACTATCCAAAATCTGCTAATCTTGCAGTCCAGGAAACTAGCCCCATAATACCTCATATAAAATGTCAATTTGGAGAGAAATCCTGTGTAATTGGTGCACTGTCTGTTAGCATGCAGTGTGTATTATAGACAAGTGATGTTTTGTGCTCAAAGGGAAAAACACATGTATCCAGAAATCATGGCTGAGTGAACACTGCAGTGGGCCACTCACCATCACTTGCAATGTTTGTGCTTTCTGCTTTTGAAACTCAAAGTTCTATCAGTCCAGAGATCTTCATTCCAGTGAGGGACGTTTCCACCCAAGTTACAGTAGGCATTTCACTAAATTTAAGTTCCTCTGCTGCTAGGTTATTTTGTTATCCTCATGTCAAAAAGGTAGCAAGGAAAGAGGAACTATCTTGCTCATATTGTAATTAACCTTGTTCATCATGAAGATGAATGAGGCCAATTGGTTTGTGCATTAGGGCCAATCATAGTATGCCATGGCCCATTTCAGCCCTAAATAGGAAGTTACAACAACCATGGCCTAAATAAAATTATGAAAACCAGTATATTATGCAACAAAGTAAGCCACTTAGACAAGAAGTGCTGGTTGAGGGCAAGGGAAATCTAAAATGGGTGATAGAGGGAGGAAAAAATAAATATAGCCTTGGCACCAACTGCAACAGCAGGGCTTTTGTGCATCTCATTAACCTCTCCTTTTATATTTTTCCACTGAATTATGATGAATCACCACCTTGAAAAAAAAATAACAAAGTTTGGTTGGAATACACTTAATATAAAGTATAATGGGACATCACAAGTGCAAGGGATTCCTGAAGCAGATATGTGAAATTCTCAACCCAGGTCACTTCATCTCTCCTGTACTTCTGCTCTGCTTCTAATTACGAGCACCTGTGACTCTCCTGAGGCCTGTCCTCAAGCTGCTTTTTCCCCATGCATAAACTGTTGGAGCTTCCTAAGAGTTTACATCTTCCAGGTGTGGCCTTCACTAGATGACTGATTACTGTAGCAGTATAAAAGCTTATTTCCTTAACTTGAGTATGAAAAAAAAAAAATAGGTCTTAATTTACATTCCAGACTTCCCCTGCAAAGTCAGGCTGAAGTTACACTCCATGGAACTTTCATTAAAATCACCCCTATGCTGGGCTTTGTCCCCTTGCCTGTCCTGCTTTCTTCAGGACCTTACTGGTTTCCTACTTGCACATAAATTCTTCTCAAGATGTGTTTCCAGTAAGTGCACCCTAAGATTACTTCTTACAATGTGCACAGTTATGGAGATACAATTTTGAACAAGACAGACATGGTCCTTCTTTTACTAGAGCTCATTTCATAATAGATCTTAGCAGCTAATTATGGATTTTAGTAATTTTAATGCAGGTCAGAAACAGCCAATTGCAGTGACTAATCACTGGGGCATTTTTAGATTAAATGATCAAAATCTGACAGTCTCATCTCTGTCTATTCCTCTGCCACCAAAATGCAGACTGTTGCTTTATTCACTTCTAGCACAAAGCAGTGAGTGTGAACTTGGAGTACCAAGAAGTGTAGAGTTCCTTTTAAATAACTATTCTTTCATTCTTTCATTCTTAGTGGAATGCATGTAGTAATTCTCTGAACATAAATTATAATTACTCCCTACCCAGAAACACTCACCTAAGACCACTGAAGGCAGACTCTTATGATTTAGAAATTGTAGCCACATACAAGGAATATAACATATCAAATTAACTTGTCATATCAAATTAACACAAATTTGATATGACAACAAGTAATCGCCAATCCAGTAAAAAAACTTTAGACAATGACAGAAAAGTGACATTGCTTATCAACATGACAAAATGAAAAGACCAAGGAAACTCCATCACAACAAAATACCCTAGCAGGGTGGGAAAACATACAGCAGGAAAAAAACAATTTGAAAAAGAAAGCATAGCTATAACAATATAAAGTACTTATACCATTTTATTAGAAATAATAGAGGAATTACTGTGCTGTGCCACAAGAATGATTAAGCAAGCAATCAAGAAGATATTATATAAATAAACTTGTAAGTCTGAAGAAACAGTCACAAAATGTATAAAGTGGAAAGGTAATTATATAGTTAATCACGGTATAATTTCTTACCCAAAAAAGAAAATAAAACAAACTAGATTTTACAACACACACACACATACACACACAAATACACGCAGACACATACAAATCTAATTATCTCGTTATAAAATATGAAAACAAAACTTTCAATTATTTGAATGAAAATGTATAAAAACTATATTCTTAATTTGAGGATATCAAATAAATTTTTAAGCAACACACCAACAGCAAATCTACATAGACAAAACATTTAAGTTTAATATTATTTAAAATTACACATAGTAATCTGTACATCAGAAACAAACAGAACAGATGAAAATGTAGCTATACGTGGGGCGCTATCAGGGACTTGTCCCTGGGTATCCCTAAGGAATTGGTTGTAGGACTCCCACAGATACCAAAATTCATGGATGCTCAAGTACCTGACATAAAACGACATCATATTTGCGTGAAACTTACACACATTCTCCCGTATATTTTAAATCATCTCTAGATCACTTACGATACTTAATACAATGTAAATGTTATGAAAATACTTGTAGTTTTTGTAGAACGATAAAAAAAAAAAAAGAAGTCTGTGCATGTTCAGTACAGACGAAACTATCCATTAAAAAAATATTTTCTGGTCGTCGGGAGAGCCCGAGTCCTGTACTCTCGCTCTCCTCCCAGAAAAGCATGAGCTTCACCTCTCGCTCCACCTTCTCCACCAACTACTGGTTCCTGAACTCTGTCTAGGCGCCCAGCAAGGTGCCGGTCAGTAGCGCGGCCAGCATCTATTCAGGCCCTGGGGGCTCTGGTTCCCAGATCTCCGTATCCCACTCCACCAGCTTCCAGGGCGGCATGGGACCCCGGGGCCTGGCAGTGGGGATGGCCGTGGGTCTGGCAGGAGTGGGAGGCATCCAGAATGAGAAGGGGACCATGCAAAGCCTGAATGATTGTATAGCCTCCTACCTGGACAGAAGGAGGAGCGTGGAGACCACTAACCGGAAGCTGGAGAGCAAAATACAGGAGCACCAGGAGAAGAAGGGACCCCAGGTCAGAGACCGGAACCATTACTTCAAGACCATCAAAGATCTGAGGGCTCAGATCTTCACAAATACTGTGGACAGTCCCCACATCATTTGGCAGATCGACAATGCCCGTCTTCCTACTGATGACTTCAGAGCCAAGTGTGAGACAGAGCTGGCCATGCACCAGTCTGTGGAGAGCGACATACATGGGCTCCACAAGGTCACTGATGACACAAATGTCACTCAGCTCCAGCTGGAGACAGAGATCAAGGCTCTCAGAGAGGCGGTGATCTTCATGAAGAAGAACCATGAAGGGGAAGTAAAATGTCTACAAGCCCAGATTGCCAGCTCTGGGTTGACTGTGGAGGTAGGTGCCCCCAAATCTCAGGACCTCGCCAAGATCATGGCAGACATCGGGGCCCAATATGATGAGCTGGCTTGGGAGAACCGAGAGGAGCTGGACAAGCACTGGTCTCAGTAGATTGAGGAGAGCACCACAGTGATCACCACGCAGTCCGTCTAGGTTGGAGCTGCTGAGATGATGCTCATGGATCTGAGACATACAGTCCAGTCCTTGGAGATCGACCTGGACTCCATGAGAAATCTGAAGGCCAGCTTGGAGAACAGCCTTAGGGAGCTGGAGGCCTGCTACACCCTGCAGATGGAGCTGCTCAACAGGATCCTGCTGCACCTGGAGTCAGAGCTGGCACAGACCCAGGTGGAAGGACAGCGCCAGGCCCAGCAGTAAGAGGCCTTGCTGAACATCAAGGCCAAACTGGAGGCTGAGATCACCATCTATCGCTGCCCACTGGAAGATGACGAGGAGTGCAATCTTGCTGATGCCCTGGACAGCAGCAACTCCATGCAAACAATCCAAAAGACAACCACCTGCCAGATAGTGAATGGTAAAGTAGTGTCTGAGACCAACGGCATCAAAGTTCTGAGACATTAAGCAAGCAGAAGCAGGGTACCCTTTGGGGAGCAGGAGGCCAGTAAAAAGTTCAGAGGAAAACAAAAATTCTATCTGCTGTAGGTTGAATCTGGGAATGTAGAAGATGAATGTAGAAGATAACTATCACTGACGGAAAGGGCCGACTGTATTTCCAAAGCCTGTGCAAGTAGCACAAAGAAACTCATTAGATCACTAAGAGCTTAAAAAAACATATAACAAACACGGGACTAATATGCTGAGACACTTAGCAGAAGAGAAAAAGAGAAGGCAAAATATAGTTCTTCTTCCTGGGAATTATGTGAAGAAATATGCAAATATACTCAATATATCATTATAACCATGAGATTGGCAAAAGTTAAAGTGTGAGCAAATTACACTTTGATAGTGATATGCAGAAATGAGAAACTCATATACCCACTGTAGACAACAACTGTGCACTATTAACAAATCTATAAGTTGTACCAAACTTATCACATACATACAAGAGAAAAAGACCTGTGCATATTTGCTTTACCCATTGTTCATAACAGTTACAACCTGAAAAAGAATCATATTCATTGCCAGGGGAAGAGATAAATGATTAGTGTGTATGTCTACATTAAGAAATGACATGCATAGTCAGTCCCTAGGAAATTTCACAAAGATACATGTATAAGAATATACATAGTATTATTTTATAATAGCAAAAATTTAGGCCCCATATATATGTTTTTAATAGAATGCTTTAAATTTATAATTGATGTGTAAAAATTATACAGGTTTGTGGGGTACAATGTGATGTTTCAATGCATGTATACATAGTGTAAAAATTAAATCAGGATAATTGCCACATCTATTTTAAACATTTAACATTTCCTTGTTGTGACAACATTCAAATTCTTCTTTTCCAGCTATCTTCTCGAAATATACAATAAACTGTTATTTGCTATAGTCACCCTACTACATAATAGAACAAAAAATGTTACTCTTCCTGTCAAACAGTAGCTTTATAGCCAATGACCAATGTCTTCCAATCCCCTTCTCCCCACTACATTCCCCAGCTTCTGGTAATCAATCCAATTTCACTACTTCTAAAAATTAACTTTCTGAGATTCCACATATGAATCAGATCATGCTGTATTTGTCTTTCTGTGCTTGGCTTATTCCACTTAGCATACCATCCTCTAAGTTCATCCATGTTGCTGCAAATGACAGGATTTTATTCTGTCTTATGATTGAATAGCATTCCATTATGTATGTGTGTATTCCATTAAGTGTATACATACACACATACACACACATGTATACACACATATATACACACACTATATACATATATACACGTATATATTACAAACACACACGCATAAACATATGTCACATTTTTTGATCCATTCATTGTTAGATGGGCA
Organism: Trachypithecus francoisi; assembly: GCF_009764315.1. Lineage (NCBI taxonomy): Eukaryota > Metazoa > Chordata > Mammalia > Primates > Cercopithecidae > Trachypithecus > Trachypithecus francoisi. The sequence goes on from NW_022681454.1 coordinate 112,665,432, forward strand.
TTTAGGTTGACACTGTATGTTGGCTATTGTAAACAGCATTGCAATAAACATGAGCATTCAGACGTCTCTTTGGAATTACAATTTTCTTTGCTTTGGATGTATACCCAGTAATGAAGTTGCTGAAAAATGTGGTAATTCCATTTTTAATTTTTTGAGGAACCTCCATACTATTTTCCCTAATGGTTGTACTAATTATTATTCCCACCAACAGTATGTAAGAGTCTCCTTTTCTCTGCATCCTTGCCAGCATTTATTATTATTTTTTCTTATTTTTGGTAATATCCCTTCTAACCTGGAGCAGGTAATGCTTCACTGTGGTTTTAATTTGCATTTCTATAATGATAGGGATGTTGAACATTTTTTCATATGTTGAATATGTGGTTCAAATGTTGAACATTTCTGCTGTCCATTTGTATTTCTCCTTTTGAGAAACGTCTACTCAGGTCTTTTACCCATTTTTAATTTGAATTATTTATGGTTTTTTATACTGATTTGCTTGAGTTTCTTATGTAGTATAAATATTAACACTTTTTAAGATACATAATTTGCATATACTTTCTCTCATTTTATAGGTTTTCTCTTCACTTTTTTATTATTTTCTTTGCTGTACAGGAAAAAAAGAAACATTCAGGCCAATATTCCCAATGAACAAATCCTTAACAAAACACTAGCAAACCAAATTCAACAACACATTAAAAAGATCATACACCATGATCACATGAGATTTATTCCACAGATGCAAGAATCATTCACCATACACAAATCAATAAATATGATATATTAACAAAATTAAACACAAAAAATATATGACCATTTCAGTAGATGCTGAAAACACATTCAATACAATTTTAAATCTCTTCATGGTAAAAACGTTCAATGAACTGAATCTAGAAGAAACATACTTCCACACAATAAAGGCCATATATGATAAACCTACAACTAACATCACAGCAAACAGGTAAAAGTCAAAATCTTATCTTCTGAGATTTGAAAGGAGACAAGGATGCCAACTTGTATTTAGCATAGTACTAGAAGTTCTAGTCAGAGCAATAATAGGCAAGACAAAAAAATAAAGGACACCCAAATTGGAAAAGAGGGAATCAAATTGTTCTTGTTTGCCAACAACATGATGATATATAGAGAAACTCTTAAAGACTCCATCAGAAATTTGGTAGAACTAATTAATAAACTTAGTAACGTTTCAGGATACAAAATCAAGATATAACAATCGATAGCATTTCTATATGTCAACAGCAAACTATCTGTAAAATAAGTCAAGAAAACCGTTTCATTCACAATAGCTATGAAAAAAAGAAAGACTTACAAGTAGATTTCACCAAGGAGATGAAAAGACCTATGCAATGAAGACTATAAGACACTGACAAAAGAAATTGAAGAGACCACAAATAAGTGAAAAGACATCTTGTGTTCAAGAATTTGAAGAATTAATGTTGTTAATGTTGTTAAAACATCCATACTAATCAAAGCAATCTACAGATTCAATGTAATCCCTATCAAAATACCAATGACATTATTCCCACAAAGAAAAAAAATCTTTAAATGTATGTGGAATGGCAAAAGACTCTGGATAAACAAACTGATCCTAAGCAAAAACAAGAAAGCTGGAGGTATCATGACACTCCCTGACTCCAAAATATAGCAACCCAAATAGCATAAAACTGAGTACAGTAACTAAAATAGCATGGTCCTGGTGAAATAAAAAGCAAAACAGGCATATATATCAAAGCAACCAAGTAGGAAATACAGACATAAATCTATGCATTTATAGCCCCCCAAACATACTCTGGGGAAAGAACAGTCTTTTCAATAAGTGGTGTAGGGGAAACTGGATATCCATGTGTAGAGCAATAAGACTAGACCCCTATCTTTCACTGTATACAAAAATCAACTCCAATGGATTAAAGACTTAAATGTAAGGCTCACAACTATGCAATTACTAGAAGAAAACAAAAAGGAATTGCTTCATCAAATTAGACTGCATAATGATTTGTTTAAGATAGGACCTCAGAGGCACAGTCAACAAAAGTAAAAATAGTCCAACTTATATATTTCTTAGTGCTCTTCTCAGGGCATTGTGTATGTTAATAAGTCTTCACAAAATCACTTTGTGGTAGTTTTAGACAGTGTCTCACATTTACCAAAAGGGAACTAAGGCACAAAGTCATTCAGAATACTGCCAAAAGCTGTTCATCAAATGAAAATAGAGTTGGACCATAAACCCAGCCACCATGGCTGTAGAACCCATTATTTTAACCATTATGATAAATATTCATTGTGAGTATGAGGACTCAACAGTGATGTACTTGTGCAAGAGCACACTGTGTAGTATTTGAAATAATTAAAATTATATTACATACATTAACCTTGATTAACCTCAAAAGGTTTATGTGAGGCAAAAAAAAAATGTGGTAGAAAGTCAGCTATAGAATATGAAACATGTATGTACACAAGTTTAATAATATGCAAAAACAAAACCATGTAATCTGTAAATATGTACATATTTTTAAAAGAAAATGACATGTAAGAGATAAGCAATACATTAAGGGTGGTTGTAATTCTGAAGTGGTATTGGGACTAGAGAATACAATTGGGACTAGAGAATACAATTAGGAAGAGGTCCATAAAGACTTTAATAAAATTATTACTTTTTAGATAAAGAAGCAGTGTCTCATGCATTAAAAAGGGCTGTAAAAAAGAAAGAAGCGCTGTAGAAGAGAAAACATATTAATCATTTATGTGCATATTGGGGATTTTTGATAATTCACTGACTCAGAATGTCATAATGCCAAAAAGTGGAAGGAAACATTTTCAACCCATTAAAGGAAAGTCAAAAAGCTTCCAGGTGTTGTGTTTAGAGTGGGAGCACTAGACAGCAACCTGTCCTCTCACAGATGAGCTCTTCTGAGAATGAGGTGCTCCCACATGTTTCCACAGAAACTTAAAGCCAAGCACATTCTTCAAACAGTTTGGATTAATAACAATCTGTATAGATCAACAACATTAAATGATGAATAAGGAAAAATATGTAAGGCTTATGATATAAGAAAAAATAATGCACAATTCATAGAGCTCAGAATATCAGTGTAGTTTTTTTAATAAACTTCCATCAGCAGGTAGAATAAAATTTGAGAAAACCATCACATGTAAAGATGTATTAGAAATGACGCATTCATGGAAAATATCATAAAGCAACAAAATGAGAAAAGGATCAAATCAAAGGCCACCACGATATGATAATGAGCCACCAGTATTAAAATTAAGAGAAAGCTATTCTCTTACTAGCTCTTCTTAAGAAGAAATAGTTGGCCGGGCGCGGTGGCTCAAGCCTGTAATCCCACCACTTTGGGAGGCCGAGATGGGCGGATCACAAGGTCAGGAGATCGAGACCATCCTGGCGAACACAGTGAAACCCCGTCTCTACTAAAAATACAAAAAAAAAAAAAAAAAAAAAAAAAAACTAGCCGGGCGAGGTGGCGGGCGCCTGTAGTCCCAGCTACACGGGAGGCTGAGGCAGGAGAATGGCGGGAACCCGGGAGGCGGAGCTTGCAGTGAGCTGAGATCCGGCCACTGCACTCCAGCCTGGGCAACACAGCAAGACTCTGCCTCAAAAAAAAAAAAAAAAAAAAAAAAAAAAAGAAGAAGAAATAGTTATTGATAAATACAACAGCATTTAAATGTGCATGCATAAAAAGTGACGCAAAGGTTTTCCACTAGAAGATATTGCAGTGGAACGAATTGTACTGCATGAACTTCCTGAAACAAAATTGTGAGAACAAAAACACTAAATATAGATAACCCAATTTATAATAGAATTAGAGAGTTCTAAGTTTCTAACATAGATGATACTTTATTTTCAAAAATATGAAGTTGCAGTATGATAGTCGGAGAAGAATCAGAATATAAAAATCAACTATGGATAGAAATGACTTGAACAATATAAACTAATAATAAAAATGAGGATCTGTCATAAGTGAGGCTTACACACACACACACACGAGAAAACTAGACAGAAATTTGTGTATCTCATAAAAAAGTTTCAGTATAGTTAGATGTAGATAGTATAAGGTTGGCAATGTGAAGTGTTAGGTCCTTGGCCTTTTTTAACTAATTGGTTTGTTTAATGTAGCGCATACTTTCCACAGAATTCATGATACCTTGACTCATAGTCCAAGGCGACTGAAGCTCTAGCCATCATGTCTACATTTCAGCTATGCTATGCAAGCTCAAGAAATCTATCTAAAAGTATCACCTAATATTCCTGCTGACATCTCATTTATTAGAACTTAGTCATATGACCAGAGACCAGGCCTGTTACTGTCTGTAAAAAAAAAAAAAATATATATATATATATGTATGTATGTATCATAGGCACTTGCTTTTTTATTTTTTTTATTTTTTTTTGAGTTGGAGTCTCGCTGTCACCCAGGCTGCAGTGCAGTGGCACAAGCTCCGCTCACTGCAAGCGCCGCCTCCTAGGTTCATGCTATTCTCCTGCCTCAGCCTCCTGAGTAGCTGGGACTAGAGGCGTCCACCCCTATGCCCAGCTAATTTGATAGCTAATAAGTAAAATACAGGACATTTTATCTGAAGAAGAATGAAGGTTATGTGCTTGGAGTGTTCACAGAGATGGCATCAAATGTCTCGGTGATGATAGGTGCAGATCTGTCCATTTTACTATCATTTCAAATGGTACATATTTTTATACTTAAGAGACATATATAAATAATATTAACTTTTATAAATCAATTTTAAAAGGTTATCACAGTGGTGCATGCACCTGTAGTCCCAGTTGCTTGACAGGCTGAGAAGAGAGCATCCCTTGAGCCCTAGGGTTTGAGACTACCCTAGGCAACATTGTGAGAATGCCCCATCTCAATAATAATAATAATAATAATAATAAATAAACCATTAAAATGTTGAAAATGCATTTAGTACACCAAACCTACCAAGCATCATAGCTTAACGTAGACTACCATTAATGTGTTCAGAACAGTTACATTAGTCTGCAGTTGGGCAAAATTACCTAACACAAAGCCTTTTTTATAATAAAGTGTTAACTATCTCATGTAATGTATTGAATACTGTAATGTAAATGGAAAAACAGAATGGTTGTATGGGTACCATGGTAAAGCCAAAAATTGTAAATCAAACCATTGTAAGTCAAGGATTGGCTACGGAGACACATACACATACACTATGTACTGCTACCAAGTTTTCCTTCAGAACTGAGACTACTTTCATTAGCTGCATGAGCAGATTAAGTATGTATCTGACTGTCTCAGTTGAGTGTGACTCTGTACAGTTACTTCACACAAGGTCATGTCCTCCACCCTCTGAAGAGAGGTCATGTTTACTGCCTCATCTACGTGGGGGTAAGAAGAATGGTATAAACATCTAACCCCTGCACATAAAGCCATTAAAGCTCTGCTGAAACTTTTGTTGTAACTGAATTCAACTCTTCTCTCCTCCCAATCTGACTTCCTTCTCTTCCTTCAAAGATTATTCCTCAAAGCACTCCCCAATACATTTTTCCTAAATGCAATGACCCATTTCAGAGTCAATCTTCCAGAAAACCACCTAAGGAAAAGAGGCCTAGGTTGGGTGCGATGGCTCATGCCTGTAATCCCAGCACTTTGGGAGGCTGAGGTGAGTGGATCACGAGGTCAAGAGATCGAGATCATCCTGGCCAACATGGTGAAACTCTGTCTCTACTAAAAATGCAAAAATTAGCTGGGCGTGGTGGCGCATGCCTGTAGTCCCAGCTACTCGGGAGGGTGAGGTAAGAGAATCGCTTGAACCCGGGAGGTAGAGTTTGCAGTGAGCTGAGATTGCGCCAATGCACTCCAGCCTGGGCAACAAACAAGACTCCATCTAAAAAAAAAAAAAAAAGAAAAGAAAAAAGAAAAAGAGGTATAATGCCTATGTGTTCACAAAAAGTTGAACAATTATTAGATAAAATATTGTATAAAAATTGGAAGTGTTTAATGACAAACCATTGATGAACACACTTGTAAAAAAAAAGCCATTTTTTGTTTTCATAATCATACATGAGCACTGCTTAATTTTGCAAATGCTTCCCTGTTTAAGATTTTGTTTGAGGAACCAAGAAATATCTAATATATTTCAAACTGCTGTATAAATTATAGGTATCATAGCTGAATTATTAATTTCCAAAGAGTTAAAATGCAAGGCAGTTTGGAGGGAAGAAGGGGTGCTAAATAAATCAATGGTGATTTTAATAAACTAGAAACTTTTAGGTACTAAATCTGTCTGCATCTGATCTGAATTGCAATTACCTGTCAAAAATTCATCCATCATCACAAGCTCCAAACAAACTTTCTTGGCAGCAGATGTTTGAGAAAAGCTATTTTGTATGGCAAATTTTTCTTGTGGCTTACAACATCCTCAGAAATGAAAAAAATTTCTGGGAACAATTGTGTACAACTCAGCAATAACCTGTTAGGTATAAAAAATCATGGTTTACTTAGTTAATATAATTTATAAATACATGCCCTATAAAAAATCATTAATTCATAAATAAACGGTTTGACTTCCATTGTTTCTAACACACATAAACTTTTATTTCAATATCTTATAGGAATATCTAGAAATGTATATGTTGATAATAAATTTGAAGAAAACATTCTAATTTCTTAGTATTTTTTCACTTTAAATTGGTTGTAAATAGTATTTAGATAAAATGAATTCAATGTAGTAGTATTTTGTACTCTCTATTGATAACTTAGAAGAGTCCCAGAAATAGCATCTACAACAGCTTGATAAAAGCTTTAATTAAGGAGGGATATTACTGGTTAAAAAGTAAACTATTTTTTTTTAACCTTAACTCCTTCACATTTATCTTTTCACTGAAAATAGTAGTGCCAGTTTTTTAAGTTTTTGTTGCCAGAAGTGCATTTCTAATTTGACTTTTATCTAAAAGTTGTTTATAAGTATACTGTCTGGTACATAGTACATTTTCTAATTAATGGTTTATTGATTCACTTATACATTAAGTGTATGAATGCTTTTTGTCCCTTTTTTTACTCATAATAATGTTTATTAAATATTTATCATTTTGTGAGCAAAAACCAAATATGTTTAAAGGAAAACATGAAATAATACCTGGTGACTTAAATAAAAAATGTTTTTTTCTATAGTTTTCTTAGACAAATAAGAAAAATCTATACATAAATTTCCAAAAATATATGATAAAGTTGACTTCTTGATTTAAAATATCTGCTATTCAAAATATATAATCAAGAAAATGAATAGAAATGTCACAGATTGGGAGAAAATATCCATAAAACATATAAAAAGTTCTCTTATAACTCAGTAATGAAAAGACAAAAATTTCCAATGAAAACATGGAAAGGTTTTTCAATAAAATTCTCAAGGATTTACAGATATCCAAAAACACAAACATAAAAATTGCTTAACCTTGTCACCATGATAACTTTAGTTATTTTATACTAAAGTGAAGTGATAATTGAATGTAGCTAAAAATGGGCAACATGGGGTTCCTTATGATGATACACCTATTCTGCATCTTACCTTTATCACGTTAATATTCTAGATGTGGTATTGTATTATTGTCCAGCATATTCAATTAGGGGAAACTGCATAAAGATTACACAGAATCTCTTTGCATTTTTTTTCAAATTTCATGTGAATCTAAGATTACCTTGAAAGAATGTATAATTCAGAAGGTAAATAAAAAACCAGAAATAGATGAACAATTTGAATCTACTTAAGTAGCAAAAATGTCATAATGAAGTTTGAGCACAAATCAGTGAAGTAGATAATAGAGAAATGAGATAAAATTAGCAAGGATAAAAGGTAGTACTTTGAAAAGATCAGTAATACTGAAAAACTTCTAACAACTTTGAGAAAGGCAAAGAAAGGGGGTGTGAAACAAGCAAGAATGTATGGACCACTCTGTGACAAACAAATTTTACAACTTAAAAAATGTAAATTTAAGATAAAGCAGAAAATTTTATGTTTTTTTTTTTTTAAATCTCAGATTCAAGGGGTACATGTGCAAGCATTTACATGAATATTACTTATGTAATGGTGGGTATTGGGCTTCCTGTCCAGTCATCACCCAGATATAAACATTGTATCCACTAGTAATTTTGGAGAGTTACCAGTATCTATTATCTGCATCTTTATGTCTGTGTGTATCCACTGTTTAGCTCTCACTTGTGAGGAAAAAGTGATATTTGATATACTTCTGAGTTAGTTGACTTAGGATTATAACCTCCAACTCCATCTATGTTGCTACTAAGAACATGAATTTTTTTTCAGTGTGGCTGCATGGTATTCCATGGTATATGTATACCACATTTTATTTATCCAGTAAACCACTGGTGAACACAGAGGTTGGGTCCATGACTTTGCTATTGTGAATAGTGCTGCAACAAGCATCTAAGTGCAGGTGTCTTGTTTATATAATCCTTTCTTTTCTTTTGGGTAGATTCCCAGTAGGTGGTTAGTGGGTTGCATGGTAGTTCTATTTTTAATTTTTTGAAATATCTCTATTTGGTTTTCAATAAGGTATGAACTAATTTACATTCCCACCAATCACATCTAAGTGTTCTCTTTTCTCCATATCCATGCTAACATCTGTTGGTCACCATGTTGACCAGACTGGTCTCGAAATCCTGACCTCGTGATCCACCTGCCTTGTTCTCCCAAAGTGCTGGGATTACCGGCATAAGCCACCATGCCCGGTCAAGAGTTTCTTTTTAATGTGACTTCTTTTGCCAGTGTCATTCTGGGACACCATCACCCTTTCTGTCACAACCGGTGATCTCATTTATGTAGATAAATTTGTCTTCACTAAATTCCTGTGGCTGCATATCTTGAATCTTGGTCATCAATTTCTTCTAATTTCCATGGTTTTCTGTTGTGTCTTCTGTTTCTTCATTTTGGTTCAACTGGAGTTTCATGTTAGCATTATCATTCTTCATTGTTTGCTATACTTCCAGATCTATTGTTCCATCCCTTCTTTCAATAATTCAGTTGTGTAAAATGTCACATGGTTTTATCATTGGGAAACAAAAACTGACACAACCCCACACACTTTTGTATCTGTGCATGAAATGAATAACGGATACACTGTGAAAAATCAGTGAAAGATTTTGAAATAAGTGATATAGTTGGTCACTCACCATGATATGCTCCTGTTATTTACAAGGTGACTTATGGACTGAGGACTAGCAGCAAAGCTTACACTTATGCAATTACTCGAAGTTAATATCCCACAGCAATTGAAATCTAAACTACTTTGTTGGTTGACTGAAATTAAACTAAAACCAGGTAACTGAAATTCATTCTTAATAAAATTATACAAAGCCAGAGCCATCTGTGTTTGAGTGTGTGTCAATTTGCATGTGTGTGTATGTACACTTGCATGCATACAAACGTGTTTGTGTTGTGGACAGGAAGGAAGGAATAGAGAGAGAGAGAGCAAGCAAATAGAGAGCAAGCAAAATGTGAACAATTGCTAATCTGTATGAACCTGTATATGGGACTTCCTCGTACTTTTCTTATAATTTCCATAAATGTCGAATTATATCCTAATAGAAAATTATGAAAAAGAAATAAAGAAACACAGAAATTTAAGTAGCAATTTATCCTCTAAGAACATTCTTTATGTAATTGAATATTCCTCAGATTACAGTTGAGTATTAGGAATCTTTTATATTCATCAGTTTTATAATCCATTTTTTACAAAACTTATCTTAACCTCATTATCAGATACTGTACCTATTTCAGAGTAATTATGTAGATGAGACTTCTTGAAAATGGCACTTCTATCTCAGCTGCACCATAATAAATGTGACTACAAGTTTGTTTAGGTGCTGTCTGCATATAAAGTAATTAGAGAATTTTTGTGACATCCCTTCTTGTTACTTAATAGTAACATTCATAGAAAGAAAATATGGTTTGTGATCCTCACAACTTGAACCAAGATTGGACAAGATATGCCCCATATCTGGTATAATGGCTAAATACTATGTTGCTTAGGAATGCCTGATTTATTGAAGTTCTAGTTTCTCAAAACAGAACTCACAAATTTATTTGATTCAAGCAGTGATAGTTCAAACAATTAATACACACTGTGTCTGATCTAAGTGACTGGGTTTATTTTTATTGTGGAATATTTTGTTTTGACATACAGATGTGCTATTCCTGAAATTATTGTGCAAGATCAGCAATTATTCATTATCATATCAAAAATCAGTGAAAAGTATTACAAGTTAAAGTTTTGGTAGGGATGCCTGATGCAATTAGAGATGCTATGAGCACAATGCTAGAATAACAAATCAATCTATGACTTGAAATATAATTGTACTTGTCACTTAATGCTGCCTACCTTTTGAATTTCATTTATTTATCTATTTTAGGAACAAAAGTCTGACTATGTTGCCAAGGCTGGCCTCTAACTTCTAGGCTCAAGTAATTATCTGCTGCAACCTCCCAACTAGCTAGGACTACAGGCATGAATTATAACACCCTGCCTTAATGATGCCTTTCTAACCAGTAGAAGATTAGATAAGTATGAGGTTTTCCATTTTACAAATAATTTTTAAGAAAGATACGCTTCACAGCTTGATCATGATTTTTATTTTTATTTATTTTTTAATCCAGATGTCCAGCTCTACAACCTGAGATATCTATCAGATGCATTTTTTTAAATAGAGATATGGCAATAAGACTGTTATAAATATTTTTTCATACATATCTTGATTTTCACTTATAGTTTTTATTTCATCTCCTGTGAAAACCGTGAGCATTTTTGCATATAAATAATTGGAATTAACCTGAAACTACTATAAATTATAAATATCCCAATTATTTTATAAAAGTTTTAATTTGTCTTCCATTAGCTCTTCTCAATATGTTTTCCTTTATTATTTCATTTTGAAACTTGATTTTGGCATAAAAAGACAAAGACAAAAACAGGACTTATATAGAAATAGAGCATATATTCTTGTACAAACTTAGGGAATTAGGTCTTTGCCATAGACACTATAGTCTCCTAACTATATCCATAACCTTCTTGACTGATGCTGCTCCAGTGTAGGAGACATTACATAGATTATAAGTAAATCCTGTTGCCCCAACAATATTTTTCTCCTCCCAGAAGAACGCTGTCATTCCATGGGGCTGATTAAATGGAGACCGTTAGAAAGACCAAACCGCTTGCTGCTAACTGAGAATCCTTTGGAAAGACCATCCCATGTCTATAGATTTGGTAGGATACCTGAGGTCAACTACGGTCACTCTGCAGTTCAATTTCTTCCTCACTCAATCCTTCTTCCCTCAGGTGTTGTTCCTCAGGACATTTCATAATTAAACCACTTGTATACAAATTTCTTTTTGAATCTGTTTTTGAGAGGCCCAAATTATGATGGACAAGGATAACATCCCTGAAAAACAATTTTGTTGACATAATTATATTTTAATTTTTAAGAAAGGTTTGCTTTATATGTTGTCATTCCTTCAAACCCTTTGACATTTAACACAAATGTTTAATTTTTTGTGCAACAAATATTATGGGTATGAGATACATCAGAACAATGTATCATAAAGGTGCAAGAAGCTATCTAACAGCAATGGTCCACAAACTTTATTGTTTCTCAGGAAAACATTTAAGGCTGGAAAAAAAACAGGTTGTGGGGTTTTACCCCCAGAATTTTATGAGACAGCCCTTAGTAATTTCTTTTCTCTTTTCTCTTTTCTCTCTTCTCTCTTTTCTCTCTTCTTTTCTCTTCTCTCTCTCTCTCTTCTCTCTCTCTCTCTCTCTCTCTCTCTCTCTCTCTCTCTCTCTCCTCTCTCTTCTCTCTCTCTCCTCTTCTCTCTCTCTCTCTCTCTCTCCTCTCTCTCTCCTCTCTCCTCTCTCTCTCTCTCATCTCTCTCTCTCTCTCTCTCTCTCTCTCGCACCATCTCAGCTCACTTCAACTTCTGCCTCCTAAGTTCAAGCGATTCCTTCTGCCTCAGCCTCCCGAGTAGCTGGGATTACAAACAGGCATGTGCCACCACGCCCAGCTAATTTTTGTATTTTTAGTAGAGACGGGGTTTCACCATGCTGGCCAGGTTGGTCTCTAACTCCTGACCTCAGGTTATCTGCTGGTCTGTGAGCCACCATGTCAGGCCCCTTAGTAATTTCCTAAGTGGAAAGAAAAGTGATAAATGTCAGAAATTTTAATGATGTCACATGGGAAGTTTCATTTAATAAGAAATTTTGACAAATACAAAAATAGAGGATTGCTTATTATTTTGATTTCATATAGTTTATCTTACTATACATAACTGTATAACTATAATTATTTTACATATACATACATGTTTTATATATAGATGCATACATATATGTAGATATATGTAACTATATGATTAAAATGCCTCTCCTCATTATTACCATATCTCAGAGTACTGCTGATAGCACTTGATAATGCAACTGGCAAAGAGACTGCAATTGGAGGACATGACTTAAATTTCAGACCATGTTTGCTTTGGTGTTTTACAACAATTCCCATTAAAAACTTAAACCAGTAGTGAGCACTTACAAATAATTTTAGAATTAAGTAACGAATTTAAAGAAAATAAATCAAGCTCTAAATATTCTACTGTATTTTATATAATTATCTGTTCTACAGCCACAATATAAGCACTACAGTGGTTATATTTAGAAAAAACATATAACAAAATATAGTAGCCATCTAGAAGGAAAAGTCACAAACAATAATTCAAGCAAGTCTTGAGATTTTAATATTAACATGTCATGTTTGCTTGTTGAATATACTGCATGTGACAGTAACAATCCTATCTGAACATAATCATAGCACAATATTTAATAAACTTATGTGTCATATTGGAATAGTAAACTCTAATCAGAGACCTAAAAGAAAGTGCAATGAAATAAAATATACAATGATATCTTAGGTATTGATCCACCATTAAAGTGCAATGCTATACCATAGAATTAAGAAGAATCTAAAAAACAGTTTGAAGTCAAGCAGAAATATTTAACTGTAAAATAATAGATAAATATGTAGACACTGAAATTTTAAAATGCATATCAGACAAAAATGTTATTGTTTTTCTCCCGAAATTAAACAATACCTCACAATGTTTCACTATGGCATCTAGGTGTTACCAAGTATATACATTAAAACTAGAATGAACCTAACATCAACTTTATAGATTTTAATTTGATGAAGTAACCTCTCTCCATTCATCAAGTAAGTCACACACTAGCATTATATATTATTATAAAAACAAGTACATATTTAGTGGAAAATTGATAGAAAAATATTTTCCTATGACAATATCAAAATATTTATTGAAACTTAAAATTATAAATATAAGAATCTATATATACATAATTTCAAATTCTAAATATGTCATTGTGTTTTATCTAATTCTCTGTTCTACAAGTGCCAAATAGGAACTGAAATGCTTATACAGACAAGGACATATGACTAAATACAGTAGCCACCTACATGAGAAAGTTACAGACAAAAGCTCAGTTAAACATGCATACATACACACACACACATAAGCACACACACACACACACCACCAGTTAACACCAACAAATGTACAGTAGTGACAGTGAAGTATATGTAAAAAAATAAATACCCCACAATCAGCAAATCTACAGCATAAAATGTGAATGTGTGAGGACTTTATTAATGGAGGATATGAAACAAGTCATAATTCTATTTGTTTCTGAAAATAAGTGCATGGATGGTGAAACTCATAAGGTTAATATTTAACTTGAAGAAGATGGATATCTAATACAAAGATGAAAGAGGTAAAAAAAAAAAAACCCACAAAAGTTTATACAAAAATAAATTTAGAAATTAAACTTCTATGCAAGTAGTATGTATTATAAGACTTACTAGAAAAGACCATGCATTCTAACAGCCTAACAGAAGTATTTTCATGCATGTTTATGTGACATGAAATTGTTACACTATACATGCATTTTTATGTTAAATTGTTGCAAAAATTATCTTTAGTCACATACCCACAAAGCATTAATGTTTTGCAATCAAGACGATATATGACAAAGATCTAATTGACATAATTCCACTAAAATCATTGTAAATAGTTACTATTGAGAATCTTCATAGAATCAAATTACAAGAGAAAATAACTGTAAAATTATCTCAAACTTCAAAGAGTGAAGTTTTATCAAAGAGTGAAAAACTGTTTTCAAAACAAAATAGGGCAAAAGAACCACATTGCAATATGTTGACAAAAGAATCCTTCTATAAAGACTATATATAACATCAGATAAAGACAATGTTACTATGTTCCCAGGAATACTTAGCCAAAATTATCATAGGGAGATAGGGTTACTGCACTGTTTTAGGCATCATGGCTATATAAATAAAAAAAAAATAACAGATTATTATCTTTCAGAAACTTTTATTCTGATTGAAGAAAAAGACAATTCAACACATGCATAGACATATACAAACACACAGAAGATCAAGCATTTGTACCTATTTGGTACAAATAAAGTGTAAAAGTGGTAAAAGTGTAAATCAAAAGTTACAATCTTATCTAAAAACAAAATAAAATTAGACAACAAAGGCATCTGCAGTTGCAGGAATATGAGATTAAATAAACAATGTGATATAGTTTATATGTTGAAGATATATAATGGAATAATGAAAAAGACATACAAAAATATTTTAAATAATATAAAAATACAAAAAATAACATGCATAAATCTGAGGATGTTTGAAGAAAGAAGAAACAGTTATGTAACAAAACAGTAACAATATACATAATATAGTCTAATAAAATAATAAAATATAAACAAAAAATTGTAAAAAAAGAATTTATTCAAAAAAGGACAATAAAGGGGTCATTAAAATCCTCATGCACTCTCATAAAAATTGTAAGTTCCTTATGAAGAATTCCTTATTAAAAATTTTAAATTCCTCCTCATAAGGAATTTAAATTGCTTATGAGGAATTTAACATTTTTATGATGAGTAAAAGATTTCCAAGTCATATTACCAAGGTTTATGAGGTTTTATTTTGGAAAATGAAAATTGAAAATAAAATAGAATGATAATATTTTAGACAAAACTTTCTAGAATATAAAAAGATGAAAGTCTAATAGTAAATATATATTTCATTAAAATAGAACAAGGATTAAAATATTGGGAAGAAATCAAAAGAAATATTAAATAAGATATTCTAAAAGCTATGATGATTTTTTGCCCACTAAGAAAGTCTCTGATTTAAGGATGTATGGACTGCTTTTAAAATGTTATAGTACTTAATAATAGGTTTCAGGGATGTGTAGAAGGATAAATTGTGATTTCGTAATATTTTGGTATATTAAACTGAGAGGGTGTGAATTTATTTAATCATATAGTTTATTTTTCTCCAATAATAACCATTGTATGGAAGGATTAAGGAGACACTGGCCATAAAATACAAACTTTCAGCTATACAAGAGGAAAAAACTCAGAAAAATGTTGTACAATATGGTGACTATGGTTAATAACAATGCATTGTATATTTGAAAACTACTGAAAGTATATTTTAAATATTTTCATCAGTTAAAATTTATTTGCTGTTCTGAATAGTCTCTTTGCTATTGCGAATAGTACTACAATGAATGCGCCAGTTCACGTATCGTTTTGGTAGACAGATTTGTTTTCTTTTGGATACATACCCAGTAATGGGATTGCTGTGTTGAAGGTACATTATAAGTACTTTGAGAAATCTCTAAACTGCTTTCCATAATGGCTGAACTAATTTACATTTCCACTAACAGTGTATGAGTGTTCCCTTTTCTCCCACGCCTCACTAGCATTTGTGTTTTTTTTTAATTTTTAAAATAATAACCATTATGACTGGTGTGAGATGGTATCTTATTGTGGTTTTGATTTGCATTTCTCTGATTAGTTAGGTGGAACATTTTTTCATATTTTTTTGACTGCTTAAATGTCTTTTTTTTTTGCGAAATGTCTGTTCATATCTTTTGCACATTTTTAAATGACATTAATTTGTTTTTGCTTGTTTAATTGTTAAGTTCCTAATAGATTCTAAATACTAAAGCTTTCTTAAATGCATAGTTTGTGAATAATGTCTCCCATTATGTAGATCATCTGTTTACTCTGCTGTTAGGTTCTTTTATCAGACAGAATCTCTTTAGTTTAATTAGGTGCCACTTGTCAATACTTGTTTTTGTTGCAATTGCTTTTGAGGACTTAGTCATAAATTATTTTCGAAGTCTGATGTCCAGAATAGTATTTTCTATGTTTTCTTCTAGGTTTCTTATAGTTTGAGTTGCTACATTTAAGTCTCTAATCCATCTTAATTTTTCTGTGTGGTAAGAGATGCAGGTCCACTTTCATTCTGCATATGGCTAGCCAGTTAGCCTAGCACCATTTATTGAATCGTGGCTCCCTTGCCCTATTGCTTATTTTTGTCGACTTTGTCAAAGACCAAATAGTTGTAGGTGTGTTGCTTTATTTCTGGGTTCTTTATTTTGTTTCCTTGGTCTAACATGTCCGTGTTTGTAGCAGTACCATGTTGATTTGGTTATGTACCCTTATAATATAGTTTGAAGTCAGGAAATATGATGCCTCTGGCTTTACTCTTTTTGTTTAGAATTGCTTTGACTATTCAGAACCTTTTTTGGTTCCATAGGAATTTTAAAATACTTTTTCTAGTACTGTGGAAAAATGACATTTTGAAAGGAATAGTGTTGAATTTGTAGATTCCTTTGGGCAGTATGGCCATTTTAACAATACTGATTCTTCCAATCCATGAGCATGGAATGCTTTTCCATAGGTTTGTGCTGTTTATGATTTCTTTTGGCAGTTCTTTGTAGTTCTCCTTGTAGAGATATTTTGCTCCTTGTTTAGATGTATTCCGAGATATCTTTTATATGTGGTTATTGTAAATGGCATTGTATTCTTGATTTGGCGCTCAGCATAAATATTATATGCATATAGAAATGCTAGTGATTTTTATACATCGGTTTCATATGCTGAAACTTTACTGAAGTCATTTCTCCATTTCAGGAGTCTTTTGGCAGATTCTTTAGGTTTCTCTGAGTATAGGATCTTATCATCCATGAAGAGAGACAGTTTGACTTATTCTTTCCCTATTGCGATGCCATGTGTTTATTTCCCTTGCCTGATTGTTCTGTCTAGGCCTTCCAGTACTATGTTGAATAGGAGTGGTGAGAGTAGGTATCCTTGTCTTGCTCTAGTAATTCAGGGGTATGCATCTAGTTTTTGTCCTTTTAGTATGATGTTTGTTATGGGTTTGTCATAGACAGCTCTTTTTATTTTGAGTTATATTCCTTTGAAGCCTAGTTTGTTGATGATTTTCATTAAGGAGCATTGGATTTTGTCTAATGCTTTCTCCACATCTATTGAGATAATCATATGATTTCTGTTTTGAATTCTGTTTATGTGGTGAATTACATTTATTGTTTTGCATATGTTGAATCACTCCTGCATCCCAGGAATGAAGTATATTCGATCATGGTGAATTAACTTTTTTTTTTTTCTTTTTTGAGACGGAGTCTAGCTCTGTCGCCCAGGCTGGAGTGCAGTGGCCGGATCTCAGCTCACTGCAAGCTCCGCCTCCCGGGTTCACGCCATTCTCCTGCCTCAGCCTCCTGAGTAGCTGGGACTACAGGTGGCCGCCACCGCGCCTGGCTAGTTTTTTGTATTTTTTAGTAGAGACGGGGTTTCACCATGTTGGCCAGGATGGTCTCGATCTCCTGACCTCGTGATCCGCCCGTCTCAGCCTCCCAAAGTGCCAAGATTACAGGTTTGAGCCACTGCGCCTGGCCGTGAATTAACTTTTTAATATGCTGTTGAATTCAGTTTGTTGACATTTTGAGGATTTTTGTATCTACATTCATCAGGGACACTGGCCTGTAATTTTCTTTTTTTTGTGGTTGTTTTGCCACGTCTTTATATCAGGATGATGGTGGCTTCATAAAATGAGTTGAAGAGTCCCTCATCAATTTTTTGGAATAGTTTTAGTAGTAGTGATAACAGCTTTTCTTGTATGTGTGGTAGAATTTGCTTATGAACTCATCAGGTCTGAGGCTTTTTTTTGGTTGCTAGCTTTGTTATTACTAATTCAATTTCAGACTTGATATTGATCTGTTCAGTGTTTCCATTTCTTCCTGAGTCAATCGTGAGATATATTTCCAGTAATTTATGCATTTTCTTTAGATCTTCTGGTTTACTTCTAGAGATGTTCATAATCTCTAAGTCCCTTTTGGATTTCTGTGGGATTGGTTGTAATGTCACCTTTGCCATTACTGATTGTGCTTATTTGCATCTTCTCTCTTGTTTGATAATCTAGCTGGCAGCCTGTTGATCTTGTTTATCCTTTCAAAGTGCCAACTTTTGGTTTCACTAATCTTTAGTATGAATATATGTGTCTCAATTTAGTTCAACTCTGCTCTGAACATAGTTATTTCTTCTATTCTGTTAACTTTGGTATTAGTTTGTTTTTGTTTTTCTAGTTCCTCTAGGTTTCAGGTTAGATCATTAACTTGATATATTTCTATCTTTTTGATGTAGGCATTCAGTGCTATAAACTTTGCTCCTAACACTGCCTTTGCTACATCATTGAGATTTTGGTATATTGTATCTGTGTTTTCATTTATTTATTTATTTTTAATTTCTGCCCCACTCCTTTTGTTTACCCAAAAGTTATTCAGGAGCAATTTGTTTAATTTCCATTTATTGATGTGGTTTTGAGAGATCTTCTTAGTACTGATTTCTATTTTTATTTCACTGAAGTCTGAGAATATGGTTGGTATCATTTCTATGTTGTTGAATTTATTGAGACTTGCTTTATGGGCAGCATGTGGTACATAATGGAGCATGTTCTATGTGCAGATGAGAAGAATGTATATTCTGTGGTTATATTAAGTCCAATTGCTCAAGTGTTCAGTTGAAGTCCAGAATTTGTTAGTTTTTTGCCCTGATGATCTGTCTAATATTGTAAGTAGATTGTTGAAGACCTGCATTACTATTGTGTAGCTAACTACATCATTTCTTAGGTCTAGATGTGCTTGTTTTATGAATCATGGTCCTCCATTGTTGGATGCATATGTATTTAAGATAGTTAACTCTTCTTATTGAATTAAACTCTTTATCATTATGTAATGACCCTCTTTGTTTCTGGTTACTGCTATTGGTTTAAAGTCTGTTTCATCTGATGTAAGAATAGTGACTCTGGTCCTTTATTGTTTTCTGTTTGCATAATAGATATTTCTCCAACCTTTTATTTTGAGCCAATGGGTGTCATTGCATGTAAGATGGATCTCTTGGAGATAAGGACAGCTGGGTCCTGTTGTTTATCCAACTTGCCACTCAGTGCCTTTTAAGTGGGGGCATTTCAATCATTTCCATTCAAGGTTAATATTGATATTTGAAGTTTTGCTCCTATTGTGAAATTGTTAACTTGTCACTTTGTCATTTCTATTGTGTGTCTGTTTTACAGGGTGTGTGGGCTCTGTACTTAAGGGTATTTTTCTGGGAGCAAGTATTGTTCTTTTTTTTCCATGTTTACAGTTCCCTTGAGGGTCTCTTGTAAGGCTGGTCTAGTGGCAAAAAATTCCCTAGTGCTTGCTTGTGTGGAAAATCTGTTATTTCTCCTTTGCTTATGAAACTTACTTTGATGGCGTATAGAATATTTTTGGAACTTCTTTTAAGAATGCTAAGAATAGGCCCCTAATCTCTTCTTGCTTGTTTTTAAAAAATAAACCTGAAGTCACATACAGTAGTCTATAGTTTGTAGAATTTTCTTTCTTAATAAGCACAAATATATGTACTTACAAACACATTTTTAAAGACACGTATTTAACAAACATTTTATTTATTTATTTATTTATTTATTTATTTATTTATTTATTTATTTTTGAAAGGGAGTCTTGCTCTGTCGCCCAGGCTGGAGTGCAGTGGCCGGATCTCAGCTCACTGCAAGCTCCACCTCCCGGGTTCACGCCATTCTCCTGCCTCAGCCTCCGGAGTAGCTGGGACTACAGGCATCCGCCACCTCGCCCGGCTAGTTTTTTTGTATTTTTTAGTAGAGACGGGGTTTCACTGTGTTAGCTAGGATGGTCTCGATCTCCTGACCTCGTGATCCGCCCGTCTCGGCCTCCCAAAGGGCTGGGATTACAGGCTTGAGCCACCGTGCCCAGCCTTAACAAACATTTTAAATGCATTTAAAAACAATGTATATAACAAAATATACACCAATTAAAATGTAAATAGAAATTCTGAAATAGAAGTGAGAAATTCAATTCTATTTTTTGAAAAATATATTTATGGTTATACAAATCATTTAAAATATATTGCATGTATACTGAATTCAATCAGCTACACAAATTATTGGTTAAACTTGATGTATATTGTTCTTTTGTTAATAAGTCATTTTCTAATGAATATTCTATACCCGTTTCAAATTAAATCTCACTCTCCTACTCTACTGTTTGTTTTTTAATATTATAAATATTTGAAGAAATATGTTCATATTCTTGTGATAAAGTCAGAAGAATATTTTTACTGAAACCTGGATTATTCAAAACATAATTTACTTCTATATCATTTTATACTGTCTTAGTGAATTTATTTAGGAAACATATATGTTGTATCATATTTTTAATAGCTGAACTTTAGTAAAGAGCTACTTTTTTCACTATAGAAGATTTTTTAAAAATCTGAAGTATGCTGTTTGTGATATTTTGTCTGTGTAAATATTCTAGGAACGATTTTACATAGTTCAGTATAAATTAGTTAAGCTAACTTCCCTTCACTTTTTTTTGTTGTTGTTGTTACACCTTTTGTAAGGAAATTAAAAAATGTTCCTTCAAAAGAATGCCTTTTTCTTATATAGCAAAGATAGAAATCCTTGTCCTTCCTGGGACAAAAGGAAAGGGGAGCGTGGATAAGTGTATACTACATTTATGTGAAGGAAAAATAGATGCTTTATGGGAGACACAAAATAGAGCAAGTGGTTTATGTCTTTGTAGATTATAAATCGAACTGTAACTGACAATTGAAAAACATGTTGTCATTAAAAATTTCATAAATGTTTTCTGAAACTATGTTTTTTTTCTGTCATATAGTCTATGCCACACACCACAATTGCCAATGCTTTTTTAAAATAGACAGGTGTTTCCTATTTACTTCCCACTTAACTGATCTTTGAAGGCTTATATCGGAAGCATTGTTTATTCACCTATGAAATTAATTTTACTGATGCAAATACATTTGCTTAGTTTTAAATCATCATGGGATATGTCAATATTAACTTTACTGACTAAGATTTCAAGAAATATAATTATATATCTTTTTTTTTTTTTTGAGATGGAGTCTTGCTATTTCACCCAGGGTAGAGTGCAGAGGTGAGATCTTGGCTCACTGCAAACTTCGCCTCCTGGGTTCAAGCAATTCTGCTGCCTCAGTCTCCTAAGCAGCTGGGATTACAGGCATGCGCCACCACACCAAACTAATTTTTTGGTATTTCTAATAGGGGTTTCACTATGTTGGCCAGGCTGGTATTGAACTCCTGATCTCATGATCCACTCACCTTGGTCTCCTGAAATGCTGGGATTACAGGCTTGAGCTACCACATGTGACCAATTATATCTTATTAAAACAACAGACTGATCATCTTAACATTGTAAAAAAAGATTTGCATTTATTGATTTACTTTACATTTTACAGACTAAACAAAATTTTGTGTAGATATGTTCTTTATTTTAAAACCACTACTGCCAAAATATTAAAATATGAAGGCTCATAAAAAGATCATGACTGTATTTAGTATTTCAGCATATATAAATGAATTGGTTATATCAATTTTATATAAAAATGTTTATTACCAAAACAAGTATGGTAAATCATACTTATTTGTTTTCTACTTTACTATACCATTCAATATATTGTATTATAGTGTGACTGAAGACAGTCACACTATAATAATTAAGAATTTAGTTGTGTACATTTTAAAAGTTTTACTTTTTAAAAATGTGGCTGTACTTTTAAGTTTCAAAGCAGGCTATTTGAAAATGACAGACAACTTCAATATTATTTATTCTTCCTGTAGAAAAGAAAGTCATAATTAGCCAGGTGTGATGGCACATGCCTGCAATCCCAGCTACTCAGGAGGGTGAGTCAGGAGAATCGCTTGAACCTGGGAGGCGGAGGTTGTGGTGAGCCAAGATCGCACCACTGCACTCCAGCCTGGGCAACAAGAGCAAAATTCTGTCTCAAAAACAAAAAAAAAAAAAAAAAAAAGAAAGAAAAGAAAAGAAAGTCACGATCCTGTCATTTGGTTGTATTATCTAAACTTTTTCAAAACATAATAACCTCTATACATCAAAATTATCTTTATAAATAAAATTCTCCAAGCAATGTAAATATTGGACAAATTCAAAGGTCAGCAATTGAATTATTTAGGCAAAATAGTTATTAAAATAAAATAGCATGAATCATAGAAATAGTTTAAGATACATATGGATATTAATATCCTTCAATGTTCAAAACAAATGTCTTTAATACTTTGTTAATTTGGGTATCAACACCTTCATTTAAAAGAAATTTATATAATGATACATATTTTCTCACAAAATGATACATAATGTTTGCTTGTAAGTTGTAATTATGCAATACACATTTAATAGACTAAGTGTAACCCAA
This sequence comes from Trachypithecus francoisi, assembly GCF_009764315.1. Lineage (NCBI taxonomy): Eukaryota > Metazoa > Chordata > Mammalia > Primates > Cercopithecidae > Trachypithecus > Trachypithecus francoisi. The sequence continues at coordinate 112,688,179 of NW_022681454.1, forward strand.
CCCATTTTAATAGGATAAAACATTTTGATACAAAAGTAACAATAGGAATGATATGTTCAATCTGTTTACTCTTTTCTATGCTCATAAACTAAACTCCTCTAAGAATTTATAATATGGTAAGTTTCAAATGTTTTGAATTGTCAGTTCATCAATCTTACTTTTAAATATCTGTTGAAATCTGCCAGAAAAAAATAGGTTACATTATTCTAGATTATTTAGGATTGATGAAAGAATTTTTTCCCTCGAGTCTCAAAACTGTGATATTAATACAGTCAAAATTTAAATGCAATTTTAAGTAGGAAGACCACAAAATTAACTGAATGCCTTAAACATAAAATTTAATATCAAAGTATTTATGGCTAGATAGGGACATATATAATTATACTTCATTGTATTCGAATGAAATATAAACTAAAATTATTTTAACAGTGTATCATAGTTAACAGAGTAAAATAGTCTTCATCTGTAACCTCACAAGAATTTTCCAAATGGAGTAATAGAAAATAAAACATATAGCAGGAGGGAGTTTAGCTCAAAGGTAGAGAATTGGACTGCAGATCAAGAAAATAAAACATATAATGTAGATATTAATGAATGTCATATTGCCAACTTTCCTGACAAAGACAATGTTTTTGTAATTATCTGGAAAATTATATACAACATTGTCATGTAATTTAGTGTTCAGAAATTCACGAGTTTGTTCTTTCACCTGACACATATTTCAGTCTTACTATATATTTTGTAAATAGAATAAATTAGAGAAAAATCTAAGATCCTGACTTCACGAATCTTACAATACTGATACAACTGTTAGTAAAATAATTATACAAGTGAGTGTATTTTACTAATTTTTACAACTGTTTTTAAAGGAAGGTATAGGTGTCAGTAGAGGTTATAACTAGAGAAATGAACTGACCTGTGGGATGTCAAATAAGGATTTATGAAGATATGATGAAAATCAAACCCAGCAATAAATAAGAACCATAATATGACATGGCCAAGCAGTGTTACACCAGGAATTCAGGATTGATTTTTCATATGAAAACTAATCAATGCAATTCTACATATTAAGAGATTACAAAACAGTATTTGACACAACTGAAAACTTGTTCATGCTGAAAACTCAGAAAGTTATAAATAAAATTGAACTTCAAGCTAATAAAGGATATGCATTAAATACTTAAAATTAATATTGTACTTACTAGTAACAGACTGAATGCTATCTCTATGAATCCAAGAAAAGTAAAAAGGTCCACTCTCACCAATGCTCTTTATTATTACAAAAAGATCCTAGGCAAGGCAGGAATGCAAAAAAAGTAGCATAGATTTCCAATTTTGCAGATATAGTAAACTTGAAATGCAAAATTGAAATTAAAAAACCTATGTTTATAAGAAAAAAACATGATTATTCAGTAAATCCCATTCAACAAAAACGCTGTGAGAAAAAAATAATTAACGCGATTTTAGAATATCATGTTCGTATTGAAAAAACTACACTTTTATACTATAAACAAATGATTAGGAATTCAAATTCAAAAAGATAAATTTTCAATTTACCATAGAATGCAAAAGTATGAAATGATTAAGGTTATATAGAATAAAACATACAGATGATCTTTACAATGATAAGTCCAAATGTCACAAAGATAAATATATATGAAATATTTATATATTGAAAAAATCAATATTGTTAAAATTGAAATTATCTTAAAATTATTCTATCATTTTAATACAAGTAAAATAAAAATTCCAGTTGACTAATTTTTGGTGAAATTAGTACACTCATTACAAACTTTGTATGCACACATCATAGAATAGCCAAATCTTTTTAAAAATTAGAGAAAATGTGGAGGACTTACCTTACATGATTTGTTTCACATATTTCTGTAAATCTAAAATGATCAAAACAGTCTAGTAGTAACATTAATATAAAGAGAGAGAGGTTGATGAAGCAAAATAGACTATCTCAAAAATACCTGGATATATGTGGCCAGTTGATTTCTGAAAAAGGGGTTAAGGAAATTTAATGGAAAAGAAATAGTTTTAAAGAGTTTAAAGTGCACTGAATCTGTAGATTGGGCAGAATTGTCATTTTAACTGTATTGATTCATCTAATCAATGAGCATCAGAGTTTTTTTTTTTTTTTTTTTTTTTTTTTGCTTGTGTCATGTATGACTTCTTTCATTCATATATTACAGAGATCTTTCACTTCTTTGGTTGAATATAAACCTATGCTTTCAATTTCCTTAACTTTTCCCCGTTCCGTATAATGTTGGCTGTGGGTTAGTTATATACTGTTTTTGTTATTTTGAGGTATATTCCTTCAATGCATAGTTTGTCAAGGGTTTTTATCATGAAGGGATGCTGACTTTTATTGAAGGCTTTTTTCTGCATCTATTGAGATTATCTCATTTTAAAAATCTGCTTATATGGTGAATTACATTCTTTATTTGCATACGTCGAACCATTCTTACATTCTTTGCATAAAACCTACTTGATCATGGTGTATTATATTTGTCATGTGTTGTTGGATTTGGTTTGCTAGTCTTCTGTTAAGGATTTTTTCATCTATGTTCACCAGGGCTATTGGCCTATACTTTAGTTTTTTTGTTGTGTCCTTGCCTGGCTTTGGTATCAGGGTGATACTGATTTTGTAGAATCAGGGAGGATACTCTCCTCTTTGAGTTTTTGGAATAGTTTCAGTAGAATTGCTAACAGCTCTTCTTTGTACATCTGGTAGAATTCAGCTGTGAACCCATCTAATCCTGGGCATGTTTTTTGGAAGAATTATTATTATTGATTCAATTCCACTGCCTATAGATTTTTTCAGAAATTCTATTTCTTCCTGGCTCAATATTAGGTTGTATGTTTCCAGGAATTTGTCTATTTCCTCTAGGTTTTTAAACTTATGCATGTAGAAATGTTCATAGTAGTCTCCAATAAACTTTTGTATTTCTGTGGTACCAGTTGTAATGTCACCTTCGTTTCTGATTGTGCTTATCTTAGTCTGCTGTCTTATTTTCTTGGTTATTCTAGCTCGTAGTGTATCCATTTTGTTTACATTTTCAAATAACTAACTTTTTCTTTTATTGATCCTCTGACTTGTTTTTTTGCTATCAAATTGATTTAGCTCTGCTCTGATCTTTTTTATTTCTTTTCTTCTGCTACCTTTGGGTTTTGTTTGTTCTTGGTTTTTCTAGTCCTGGGAGTGCAACATTAGGTTGTTCATTTGTGGTTTTTCTATCTTTTCAATATAGGCATTTACTGCTATAAATTTCCCTCTCAGCACTGCTTTTGCTGTATTCCAGAGGTTTTTGATGTTGCTTCTCTACTTTCATTTGTTTCAAAAAGTTTTTAAATATCTCTCTTTATCAGTGATCCAAAGATCATTCAGTCATATGTTCTTCAATTTCCATGCATTTATATGGTTACGAGATTTCCTCTTGATATTTACTTCCAGTTTTATTCCACTGTGGTATGAGGAGATACTTGATATGATTTTAATTTTTGAAATTTATTGAGACTTGTTTTGCTACCTAGAATATGGTCTTTTTGGAGACTGTTCCATGCCCAGATAAGAAGAATGTATACTCTGCGGTTGTTGAGTAGAATGTTTTGTAAATGTCTGTTAGGTCCAAATGTTCTGCACTTCAATTTAATTCCAGTGTTTCTTTGCTAATTTTCTGCCTTGATGATCTGTCCAGTGCTGTGAGTTGGGCTATTACTATATTGCTGTCTATCTCTTCTCTCAGGTGTAGTAGTGTTTGTTTTATGAATCTTAGTACTCCAATGTTGGATGCACATATATTTAGTATTATCTTCTTGTTGAGTTTATCTGTTTATCTTTATATAATGACCATCTACTTGAGGCTATTATCTTAAGTGAAGTAACTCAGAAAACAGAAAGTTAAATGTTGAATATTCTCACTTATAAGTGGGAACCAATGGATACATATGGACATATAGAGTGGAATAATAGACACTGGAGAATAATAGACATTGAAGACACCAAAGTGTGGGAGAATAGTAGAGGAGTAAGTGATGAGAAATTACCTATAGGGTACAATTTACATTGATCAGATAATGATTACACTAAAAACCCAGTCTTCACCAATAAACAATATATCTACATAACAGAAATGCACTTGAACTCCCTAAATCTACTTTTACGAGGGTTTGAAAAGATTACAAAAATGAAATTCAACCATTTTCTTATGCTACTCATAAAAATGAACTAAAAATTAGATACAAAAACTAAAACTTCTCCAGGCCATCATAGGACACAGTGATTATAACTTTAACAGTGGTCAAAAGATATTTTAATTAGAACAAAAATGTGGAAACAATTTTAAAAATTGATAAATTGTACTTATTTAAAATTAAAATATTTGTTCATCAGAGACATGGTTAGGAACATGAAAGTGCTGGGCGTGGGGGCTCATGCCTGTAGTCCCAGCACTTTGGGAGGCCGAGGCAGGCGGATCATGAGGTAAGGAGATCGAGATCATTCTGGCTAACACGGCAAAACCCTGTCTCTACTAAAAATACAAAAAAATTAGCCAGGCGTGGTGACACGTGCCTATAGTCCTAGCTACTCAGGAGGCTGAGGCAGGAGAATCACATGAACCCGGTAGGTGGAGGTTGCAGTGAGCCGAGATTGTGCCACTGCACTCCAGCCTGGGTGACAGAGCGAGACTCCATCTCAAAAAAAAAAAAAAAAGAACATGAAAGAATCACAAAATGACTGAGAAGACATGCACGTTGTAGTTAGATGATGGGCTTGTTTCCTAAATATATAAAATATGATTAAAATTCCATAATTGGAAATAAAAAAACTCAATAAAAACTCAATAAAATTGATTAAAATATTTACACCAGACATTTCACAAAAGAAGACATAGAAACGGTCAATAAAATAGGTTCAACATCATGATTTATATGGTACATGCAAATTAAAATGCAATAAAATGGCCACTATATACCCACTAGAATTGTTAAAATGAAAAAGACTGACATTACCAACAGTTGGTGAGGATATAGCGTAATTGGAAGTTTTATATATTCCTTGATGAATGCAAATGATTCCACTATTTTGAAAACAGTTTGTCTATTGTTTAAAAAGTTAAAATTGGACTTTCCATCTGAATCAGCAGTTTCACTATCATGTTATTTCCTACAAAATATAAAGTACCCACAAAATTGTGTGCAAACATTTACAATGTTATTAAAACATGTATATTAAGAGGCAAATGGACAAATTGTAAAAAATCACCTAATGGAATACTACTCAACAATGAAGAGAAGTAAATTAAGATATTCATATGTTATATAGCTTATCAATACAATTTAACATCAAAATATACTAGGTTCAGATGTTTTATTATATTTATATAAAATATTAACAACTTAAAATCTCATCTATTATGACAGAAAACAGATCTGTGATTGCCCTGAGACCATGAATAAGATGTGCTTTACTGAGAAGGGGCACAATAGAACCTTTTATAGGTATAAATGTTACATATTTTGATTGTGGTGGTAGTGCAGAGGTAAATAAATTAATAAACATTTATTAAACTGTGGACTATAGATTAATATTTTATTGCATTTTAACTATTCTTTAGAAAGTTGAAAAAAGACAAAAAATTTAATAAAGGTTAATTTACAGAATTACAGAATTAATTAAATTAGAATACACAGATAACTGGATTTCATTCCTTCAGCAATACAAAAACCAGTTATTCTACATTGTACTTTAATGGCTAGAGGATAGAAATACATATTACTAATTTCTTATGTTTCCATTTTGTGCAATATTTCTTCAAAATGTTATTTAAAAATAGATTAATATTTATACAAAAGTTGTGAAAATAGTACAGTAATTTCTATTGTCAGCATCAAATATTAGCCTGGTATATTTGTAACAACTAATGAATAAATATTGATATATTACTAATAAATGAAGTCCATACTTTATTCAGAATTTTTTTTACCTAATGTTCATTTTCCCTTTTGGAATCCCATTCAAGACGACACATTATATTTAGACAGCATATGTCTAACTACTCTTAGCTGTGTCAGTGCTCAGCCTTACCTTGTTTTCTATTACCTTCATAGTGTTCAGAAGTGCTGGTTAGATGTTTTGTAGACTGTCCTAAATTATAAATTAAGTGTTTGTATTTCCTATGTTTATACTGAAATAACTTTTGGCAGAGGAGGAGAAAGATTCAAGAGGCAAAATGTCATTCTTATATCAAAGATATGAGCTACCAACATGACTTATTACTGATGATGTTAACCTTAATTATGAGTGAGATAATGTTTGTCACATTTCTCCACTTTAAAGTTATTCTATTTTCTCTTTTTTCATGAAACACTTTTGAAGGATGTCATTATGCACTGGCCACACTAAAGGGGTGAGGAGTTAAGTTCCAGCTCAGTGAGGATGTATTATCTACTTAAATAATTTGGAATTTGTCTATATGGGTGATTTATATATTTACTCCATTTATTTATTAAATAAATTATTTTTAAATTTCAGAATGGATTTATGAATATGAATTTTATACTTTGGGTGTTACTTCTACACAACATTTTAAATTTTTTTCCTACTCAATTTGTTCCAGCTTTGTCTGCTGGAAACACTTTCAGTTGGCTTATGTGTCTATCTGACAAGCCTCATCATTGTTTTTGTGCTACAAGATGTATAAAACTCTTCTTTGCTATTCTGTGCCCCAGTCTTAGACTCAGCTATTTTTTCTGAATTTCCTTCTTTCTCATATTTGAGAGCACTATATGAAACGAACATCTAGGTACTAGATGGATGTGCTTGTTGTTAGTTAGGTTGTTTCTAGGCCCTGTAAGTTGACAGAGCAAAGAAATACGTGTGTATATATTAACCATGCATATATAAACTTCTATAAATATGTATATAAATACATATATATACACACATACACACACACACACACATATATATATATAATATACACCAACCTGTGTTAGGGTAGATGAAAGTGCATACTGAATTATCTGACCCTAATCTAGTGCTTCCATAAATAATTTTAGTCATCTACATTGCTTGTCTGTATGCTTCAACTTCAACAGTGAGAAATCTGTCACCACCATAATTCACTTAATTGCCTAACTATACTACACACATACAGAAGTATGAGAATTATTATCCTGTAATACTATGTTAAATAATTTTACCAACTATATTACAATGCTTATGTATAGCCTCGTTTGCCATTAATCTTACAGTTTTCCCTTGTTTCTAAAGTTATTTAGGCCAGTGATATACTTTGGCTGTGTGTCTCAGCCAAACCTCATAATTATAATTATAATTATAATGTTGAATTATAATTCTCAATATTGGGGAAGGGACCACGTGGGAGGTGATTGGATCATGGGGGGCGGAATTCCCCCTTGATGTTCTCATTATAGTGATTGAGTTCTCATGAGATCTGATGGTTTAAAAATGTGTGGCACTTTCCCTTTCACCCTCTTTCTCTCCCTCTCTGCCATTCAAAGAAGGTGCTTGCTTCCCCTTGGACCTTCTGCCATGATTGTAAGTTTCCTGAGGCCTCCCAGGCATTTATCCTGTACAGTCTGTGGAACTATGGGTCAATTAAACTTCTTGTCTTCATAAATTTACCCAGTCTCAGTTAGTTCTTTATAGCAGCGTGAGAACAGACATTAGACCATTGCTGAATTAACAGCCAGCAACTTTTCTCCTACCCTCTTCCATGAGTTAATTTTATACATTTGTTATATGGTTAGATTCTTTTGTCTGCATTTAATCCTGGGGTGACATGCCCTCCTAAATCTTTTTTAATTTGCATACAATAGGCTTACTCTATATAGTAAATGTTTGTGGGTTTTAAAAAATATTTAGTGTTATGTACTACTGTAGTAGTACCACACAAAATCATTTTGCCACCCTAAAGTCTACTCCTTGCTCTAGTTATTCAACTCACTGCAAGCCCCAAACCCCTTCCTCTTGTTTACCATATCTATGGTCTTGCTTTTTCTAGAACGTTATATAAACGATATCATACAATATGTAGCCTTTTTGAGTAACTTCCTTCACTTTGTAATATGAATATAACATTCACTCATGTTTTTGCATTGCTTGATGGTTTATTTCAACACTGAATAGTATTCTAGTATATGGTTATACTATACTTTGTTTATCCATTTCTGGGAAGATTAGTAATTAAAGATTCAATTTATTTATTTGTGTAGATTATCAAATGTATATTGTTTCTTGAATCTGCATTGAAATTATAGAGCTTTAAAATTTACTTCTTGTATTGATTTGCTAGGACTGCTATAGGAAATACCACAAATTGGGTGAATTAAAGAATATTAATTTATTGTCTAAAGAATTCAGGAACCTAGTAGTATGAGATCAAGGTGACAGCAATGCTGTATCTTTTTAATGCTATGAGGAAGAGTCTATTCCATGGAAATCCTTGGAATGTCTTGGCTCGTAGATACATCATGCAACCTCTGCTTTCCTGTTCAAATGGTGTTCTATCTGTAAGCATATGTATTTTAAACTAGCCTTTTTTTTTATAACAACACTTGTCATACAAGATTGGGACCCACCCAACTCCAATATGAACCCATCATAATTGAATTAATTACATGTGAGATTTATTTCATTCCCATACAGGTTCACATCCTGAGGTACTGAGGTTTAGGACTTCAACATATGCATTTCAGGGGCACATAATTCAAATCGTAACAGTCCTTTTCATATTTACTGATACATAAAATTTATAACTACAAGTTGCTTATGTTTCCTTCGTATTAGTTTTCAAATCACTGCATGGCCACAGAAAAACTTTTGACAATTCTGTAATGTAAGTTCAGATGTACCTTTTAAATATCCAGGCATATGTTATATCTGGTTTGTTTTAATACCCAAAATGATGATTTACTACCCTTTAAAAGAGTGTTTTGTGACTATTGATACATAGGCTTTGACCATATTTTGACTTTCTTTGTATTTATCTACAAAGTTTTGGCTCTTTTTCTTTACTTACTTATGTTATTGGGTGGTCGGCTTTAATTCCCATATTCACTGTACTGTATAAAATTTGGTGCAAAATTTTTTGCTCCTTAGTTTGATTAAATCCTGGTTCTTGTCTCACAACTAGGAAAAATTAGGCACGTGGACACACTGAAGGGTGAGGAGAGTGGAATTTATGAAAAGAAAGCTCTCAGCAAATAAGAGGGGTTCCAGCCAATAGACTCCCACCTCACAGACTGAATACCTGGCCACCACACGGGAGCTGAAGAGGCCCAGCTCCTTCCCCTGCCTAAGGCGTGAATTCCTGGTGGCTCCACCTTATTCTGCCAGTGCACATGCAGGCCCCCCAGTCCCTTGTGGGCATGCCCAGGCAAGACCCTGTGCGGGTTCCCCTATCTGCCTCCTGCATCTATCAGAAATATATTTAATCTTATTATTTTAGTAGATATACTTCACCTTTTACCATGCATGAGTGAAGTAATTTGATTAGTAAAGTTATCTTAACACCAGCCTTATGAAAATACGAATAATTCAAATATCGTATTCATTCACCACAAGATTACTACTGTGGTCTATTATTTTACTTATGTCTATTTTTAACTTCCTCTAAATAGATACCAGTGTCATGAGCATTTTACATAAATTATCTTGCATTTTTTTCTAAAATTTTTATTTATTCACAAAACCTTTCTTCATGCTTTATATCATAGATATTTCAGGAGGTCATGCTTTTCTTCCTGAAACATATCTCTTTTAAATTCTTTGAATACATGTCATTGGTAGTAACACTTTTTATTTTTTATTTTATTTTATTTGAGAAAGGGTCTTGCTCTGTCACCCAGGCTGGAATATGGTGACTCAATCTTGTCTCACTGAAACTTCCGCCTCCCAGGTTCAAACAATTCTCCTGCCTCAGGCTCCCAAGTAGCTGGGATTACAGGCGTGTGCCACCATGCCCATCTCATTTTTGTATTTTTATTAGAGATGGAGTTTCACCATGTTGACCAGGCTGGCCTTGAACTCCTGACCTCAGATCATCTGCCCGCCTTGGCCTCCCAAAGTGCTAGGATTACAGATGTGAGCCACCGTGCCCAGCCTTATTTTATAACGTGAAAATTAAATTTGTCTCTGCTTATGGGAAATAATGTAATAGGTGTAATATTGCCCTTCAAAGATACTCATGCTCTGTTCCTGGGACCTATGAATACATTAGATAGCATGACAAAGGGGAATTAAGTTAGCAGGTGAAATTAAGTTTGCTAACCAGCTGATCTTGAAATAAAGTGATTAGCCTGGGCTTTTAAGGTGGGTCCAATGTAATTCCTGAGGTCAGAAAAAGAGATGTAAGCTAGATTGGTGGCTCATTTGAGATACTGAGGTGGGAGGATCACTTGAGTCCAGGAGTTAGAGGCTAACCTGGGCAACAGAGCAAGACCCCCATCTCTACTAAAACAAACATACCAAAAAAAAAAAAAAGGCATGGTGGCACATGCCTTTAGACCAAGCTACTTAGGAGGCTGAGGTTAGAGGATTACTTGAGCCCAGGAGTTTGATGATACAGTGAGTTATGATCATGCCACTGCACCCCAGGATGGGCAACACATCAAGACCCTGTTTCAAAAAAAGAAAAAGGAAAAAGAGATGTAAAGATGGGAACAGGGTCAGACGTGCTGTGTTGCCAACTTTGAAGGTAAAGGAAAGGCTATGAGTGAAGAAAGAAGAGTGGCTTGTAGTCTTTGAAGAGAGTAAGGAAACGACTTATCTCAGAGCCTCCAAAAGAAAACTGTAAGATAATTCATTTGCATTGTTCAAACCGCTATATTTGTGGTAACATACTGCAGCAGCAACAGAAAACTAATAAAAACACTTGTTTGGCACAAAACTTTAATTTGACAAATACTTTTTTTAACCATTTAATATAGTTCTGTGTCTACTATGGCTTCTACTGACTGTTCATGTCAAAAATGTTTTTGTCTTAGTTAGTTTTAAGATTTTCACTTTGTATTATTCTGGTATTTTTGCTAACATTTTCCCATTTATTCAACTGAGCTTTCTCTTTCTTTGGCTCACTTGTTTTATTAGTTCTAAAAAATACTTAATCCCTCTTATATAGTTCCTCTATCCCATTATCTATGTCCATTTTTTTCTAGGACCCCATTTAGATGTTTGTTACAACTTTTTATTCTACCTTTCTTACATTTTTACCTTTTCTATTTTCATTTTTAAAAATCTCTCCGTAACACATTATGCTTCGTTTTTTCAGGTCCAAATACAAGTTTCCTAATTCTCTTAGAAGCTCTTATTTCATATATCATAATTTTGAGAAAACTTGAGAGAAATAATTTGATAAATATTTATTTCTGAGAAATATTTTCTTTAGCTTCGTCATTGGAACCAAGGAATAATAGCAACCTGATACACCTCCAGGTGTTTCTAATTTTCCCTGACTTAATTGGGGTTCCTATAATATCGCTTTCTTATCTGACTGGCAGTGTATTCTTTGGTGTATTGTTTGTTGTATTTGTCCATATACAGATATCGATTCCATTTGGCATGATGTCGATGTGTCTGTAGTTGGTGTTCAAAATGCTTTTCTATAAATATTGTAATATTTAAACAGAATACTTAGAAAATGGTTAAATTTACATAGGTTAGGTATAAATTTGAGAGAATAAAAGCAAAAATACTTAAAAAGATACAACTTTTTTAAAAATTACATTCTTAATGTATGTAAATCTATAAACTGTCAGGCCTCTGAGCCCAAGCCAAGCCATCGCATCCCCTGTGACTTATACATACACGCCCAGATGGCCTGAAGTAACTGAAGAATCACAAAAGAAGTAAAAATGCCCTGACCCTGCCTTAACTGATGACATTCCACCACAAAAGAAGTGAAAATGGTGGGTCCTTGCCTTAATTGATGAAATCACCTTGTAAAAGTCCTTTTCCTGGCTCATCCTGGCTCAAAAAGCTCCCCCACTGAGCACCTTGCGACCACCACTCCTGCCCGCCAGAGAACAAATCCCCTTTGACTGAAATTTTCCTTTACCTACCCAAATCCTGTAAGACGGCCCCACCCTTATCTCCCTTCGCTGACTCTCTTTTCGGACTCAGCCCGCCTGCACCCAGGTGATTAAAAAGCTTTATTGCTCACACAAAGCCTGTTTGGTGGTTCCTTCACACTGAAGCGCATGACATAAACCTCAGATTTAATTTTCATTTTTTTAATGCTCTGTATGTGATTGAAAAAATAAGTAGAACCAAACTCTGCTCTCAAAAAGCTTCCAAGATATCTAAATTTGTATGTAATTGTGTGTTTTAAAGTTATGTGAGTTTACATGAAGGGGAATAAGTCAGTGTTGTAAACATTAGAGAAAAGCATCCCTGCTTTAAAAAGTCCTAAATGTCGAATATATTGAACATTTTCTGGCTTATGTAATTTCATCAGTATTTACAAATGAGGTACATATCTTATTTAACAAAGACAGCAAAATAGGAAAATAGACAACAGCAAGCAAACTAATGGAACTAATTATTAAATACTATACCTTCATGTTTGGACGAACGGAGGCAAGATGGTGCACTTCCGGGTTCTTCTTCACCAACTTTTCCCGCGGGCGCGAAAATGCAGCCGGCGCCCAGGAAGGTGCAGACCAACTGAGCATGCGCCAGGTGACGTCAATCCGAAGAGACCAAGATTTACCTGGTCGCACCTGCGGAGCGCCCCCTGACACGCCCGTGCCCCGCCTATTGCCCTCCCACTCCTAGAAAAGCCTTTTTGGAGGGACGCCACGCGCGGCCTTCTCACAGCCCCACTCCAGTCGGGATGTCGGGACTGTGTGAACTCCGTTGGAGCGCCCCACCGGAGGACTCTGTCGGCCTTCTTTGCTGGAGGCCGACAGACCTCTTCCCCACATCTTAGCTGACCAAAATAAACTTGCAGTTTTGCTCCTACACTTGCCTAGTCGCTGGTTCTTTTGTGCCCGCTCTGGTGGTCTTAGAAAAACAAATCACTTCATCTGTTCAGCATCAAATTATCTCACATTATGTATATGTATCAGAATATAAATATTTATTTCTTTTAAAATAGAATTAACTGGGAAACCTTTGTATTTTTTTCTTTTCATTGACTTTTGAATGAAAGATAATTAAGCATTGCTTTTTTACCTTTTCTACTGGAATATTGGGAATTTGAGCTTTTTCTGCTGTAAGAAAAAGCCGATTTAAAATATATATATTTTTACTCAGGGTATATTGTGAAATTTACAAAAAAAGATTTTATTTTGCTTGGTGAACAGGTACAGCGTTGGAAGTTAGCAGTTAGGGTGCACATCTCAGAGGAGATTCTAGGGTAGGGAAGTAAGTTGATAAAAAAGTCAGTAAACCCAGAAAATGACCAAAGAGTGTAAAGAGTTCAGTTCCCTTTGACCAGCCAGTAAAATTTCATTTAAAACAGAGAGCTCCATTATCTCCCATTGGCAGAAAGAACTTGTGGCTCTCTGTAACACCATCCTTTTCTTTAGTTGCCTGCCATGTGACAAGGCTGACTGTGCCCTCCATTTTATTACCTCATTGGCATTGTTGGAACCCCGATTACAGATGGTATTTATGAGAAAATACAAGATTCTGAAAAAGTATGTTTATTAATATTTGTTTTTATGCTAAGTAAAAAATTCAATGACAACCTTTGTTTTTAATATCCAGTACCTAAGTATTGATCTGTATTGCAAAGCACTGTACTTATTCCACTAGGTAATTACTGGGAAATATAGACTCGTGTGTGTGTGTGTGTGTGTGTGTGTGTGTGTGCGTGCACGTGCGTGCATGTGTGTGTTGGTTTTCATGATTCAATAAGTTGATTTAAATAAATAATGTATTTCACATAGTAAACACCCAATACATTTTAGTGTTGCTTTTGTATTTATTATTAGGCCCCCATAATAAGTGAGACCTAAATTTTAGCTTGTGCATTTTCTTTTTGTAGGAATGAATGTAACTCTATTGTAGAGTCATATCTAAGAAATTGCACCTGACAGGGTTAAACAAGCAAGGAAATCTATTTAATATCATCGAAACAGGACAGAGAGACTGAGCTGAACTCCACTGAAACAAAAGGCAGGAAGATGCTTAAGCACTGGGGTGAGCTAGTAGAAAAACACTGTAGGACTATAGAGATCAATGTGAGTAGGCCAATAATTAGAATGTTAGTGCTAATTGTCACTCACTGAAGTTGTGCTCCTACCTTCCCACAGAGACTGGAAGATAAGAGTAGGCACTAGCTCCTTTGATTATATTTCAAAGGGGTAGCTCCCAGAGAAAACATTCCTTGAGAAACATTTTTTGGGTTTTAAGAACTCACGCAAGGCTGGGAGAAGATTTACATTTCAAAGGAGAAAAAGGGCTAAATTACAAGTTTTCTAAAGTAAATGTTCTGAGAAAAGGGAGGTCAGGCCTATAGTCAGGAAGAAATCTTTCTAAAGTTAACTAAAGCTGAGAGGAACATTAAGGCAGTCTTGGTGAGCTCATATATATTAATGTAAAAGGAAAGAAGAGGTGGGTCAAAGTTTCTTCTGAACTATCCTGAAAAAATGATTTGCCCTTAGGTTAACTGTGATTGTAATTAGCCTGGAATTTAGAAAAACTGAAATTTCAGAATAATTTTTAAAGAGGAAATATACTATTTTGTTTTGATAAAAACAGAACAATACTAAAAGGAAAGTTTGCCAAGTAAATATTCTTCTATATTCCTTTACTTTTATTACTGAAGAGACATGGTTCAGGAATCTGTACAAAGTAGACAGAGCAAATATCAAAGTTAAAGCAAGGATTTTCTTGAACTCTGAGCAGATAAATTATGCCTTTGAAGCATATTCTCTATTTCAGCTAATGGGCAAAGCTTAATGTAATGGTTGCTTAATGTTTATCTAGATGGAGCAATATGAAGAAATTGCAGTACTGAGCCAATTTTAAAGTATTTTAATGACAATCTAAGGAACTATGCTGATATCTTTAATATATTTGAAATGATTAAATGGAGAATAACAGCACATTAAAAGTCATCTGAAAATCCATGAGGCATGTCCTCAGTAAAACAATCATCAAGCCAGATTTTTAAAATACAGATGACTGAATGTCAAAATAAAAGGTCAAACTATGCTAGAATTTAAAATTAAATATACAGCCTTCACTGTAAGACATATATTGAAGTTATGAAGGTTAAAAAAAAGTTCTAAATGTACTCAGAAGAGGATAACATGAATATTCAAGTCTTTGTATGAGTTGTTAACAAAAGAATCATTGTCTCCATTTCATAAGGGCTTAATTTATGATAAATCTTATATATTTGTGTTTCTAGGTGAATTAGATTAGACAAAATAATGAAAATCATTTTTAAAATGAGAATTGGCAGCATCAGATATTTCCATATTTTGTCTTCTATATTTTTACTACATTTAATAGAAATCTGAATAAAATTTGATTTTTACCTGATAATATTTCTACTGAAAATAGTGTAACCACCCAATGGGCTTACCTTGTCTGTTGTCTAGACAGAGCCGAAATGGGCTTACCTTGTCTGTTGTCTAGACAGAGCCGATTTATCAAGATGGGAATTTCAATGGAGAAAGAGTAAATCATGCAGAGCTGGCTGTGCAGGAAACCGGAGTTTTATTATTACTCAAATCAGTCTCCCGGAGCATTCGGGGATCCGCGTTTTTAAAGATAATTTGACAGGTAGTGGCTCTAACCCATATCTTGTAGGTAATTTGTTAGTCCTGCAAAGACAGACTGGTCCCCAGGCAAGAAGGGGGTCTTTTCAGGAAAGGGATATGATCAATTTTGTTTCAGAGTCAAACCATAGACTGAATTCCTTCCCAAGGTTAGTTCTGCCTATGCTCAGTAATGAACGAGGACAGCTTAAAGGTTAGAAGCAAGATGGAGTCGGTTAGGTCTGGTCTCTTTCACTGTAATAATTTCTGCAGTTATAATTTTTGTAAAGGCGGTTTCCATCGGATAAATGTGTAATCTGTAATCACAAACAAATGTCAAATAACAGTAACCTGAAAAGTATGACATGTTTGAATAGAGAGTCCATTTAGTATTCTTCAGGAAGTCATTTTAGAGGTCGTACGGGACTTCATATGGCCAGCTGCAATAATCCCCGAATTCCATTTTGTAACCAATGTTGATAAAGAGGGAACTATATATAAATATCCAAAACTGGTTGGCTGTGGTGGCTCATGCCTTTAATCCCAGCACTTTCAGAGACGGAGGCAGTTGGATCACCTCAGGTTGGGCTTTCGAGACCACCCTGACCAACATAGAGAAACCCTGTCTCTACTAAAAATACAGAATTAGCCAGGGTGGTGGCACATGCCTGTAATCCCAGCTACTCGGGAAACTGAGGCAAGATCATCGCTTGAACCCGGGAGGCAGAGGTTGCCGTGAGCCATTGCACTCCAGCCTGGCAACAAGAGTGAAACTCCGTCTAGGGGAAAAAAAAAAAAAGAATTACATTTTGAGCATGAGTTTTTCAATTTTTGTTCTTTTTACTCATTCATCCTTCAGAGAGTATGCACAATGCCTATACTACTTTAATCTTTTAAAACTCATTGACATAATATTAAATGTATTTTATATAAAATATCATATAAATTTACTTAATTGATTTTTGACATAAAATCCAACTCTACCCTTGGGAAAGAAAAATGAAGAGTTGAAAAAATCTCAGGTTAATCATATTTCCAAAGGCAGCTATCCCGAGTGATTATAAATTTTTGAGGATGTTAAAGAGTATTGAAATGAACAATTTAAAGCAAAACCAGTTCATGCATTTGCAGAAAAAAATTCCTCACTACCAGCAAGAAGTAATTTTCATAGTGAATTATTTTTCAATGCCAACAATTTTTAAGATTTAATCTGTTTTCTCTATGAAATATTTTTCATATGTTACAAATTGTATGTTGAACTAAGGATATCCAATTAAAAATTCAGTTTATTTTTTGGGCATTAGAGTTATTAAATTATTGAATTTAAATACTGTGAAAATTGTTCACCAATGTTAACCATTTGCACATTGCTTTAGTTATTTTAAGTAGTTTCACATATATTTCCATTTATTTTAAAACTAACCATTAGTGAGTATGCATATGTATAAACTTTACATACATATACAATTAATTTAATGGCATGCATACTTTCTTTTTTCCTGTAAGTGTATTGTCATTCTTCTATTCCTTGTTTAAGTTGATAACATTATTTTTACTCTCATCGTAAGTACATTTTGTTCACAACAAAGTATGCATCTTTCCACATTTTTGAGTAGAATGTAATATATTGTATACTTATATGTAATATAATTGTTTCAATAATCATGTAAATTTTGGGGGAGTATAGCGTTACTGATTTCTTTTCAACAATTGGATCCTAATACATAAACCTTTTTGCATTTTGGTGTCTCAAACTTTCAGAAAGCCTTTCAAGTAAAATAAGCTGACTTTAAGTTAATCTTAATGGCAAAAATGAATGAACTAATGTATTCTTTACTCATCCCTTCTCTCTCCTGATGTTCATTCAAATTGTTTTTGTTATTTTCATTCTAGAAATGATGTTCTTGCACCAGTATTCTTAGGCTATTATTTCCATAAATGAGATTTGGGTTAAAAAATATAGTATGAGCAATGCATTATGCATTTTCATATTTTCTTTCCTTTTGCTTTAATATGTTTATTGTATTGGGTTCAAAAGACATAGGAGGCACCTGTATCCAGTCTGCCTATGTAAACCATATAAATAAATAAAATAAATACATGCAATTTAAATTTCTCCACAGATATTAATTTTAATAATAAAAAACTTAAATATCATACTGGTGATGAGTAAAATAATTCCCATACACAGTGATAATAAATAATCTCATTCTACTAAGAATAAATTGTCAAGAATAATAGCCTACTATTATATCCAAATGTTTAATTACTTCGAATTTTAAAAGTATTGATTTTATTGTTAAAAGCTGAAATTTTAATCTTTAACTCTGGAAATTGCTGGACAAATAACTTTTTGTCCCATGTCTCAGATTTCTCATCTGTGAGAAACTCAACAGTCGTGAAAATTTGAGGAGATAGTATGTGCAAAAAAAAAAAAAAAAAAAGAATATGTAAAACTATATATAAATATTAATAAAGACAAAAATTATAAATTTTAGGACATGATTTCCAGAGGTTTGATGGAATAAGTGATTCAGACCACGTTTCTTTTGAAAACAACAAAGTGAGGTGGGGAAACATTTAAATAAAAGATCAAACACATTTGAAAAAATTGCTAGACTAAAATGCAAATAAATGTGAAATTCAGGAGTTTAGGCATAGTCTCAATTCTGAGTTTGTTGTTCCTTTTATTTGGGAGGAAGTGGGGGTACATTAATTGTAAGAAATAATATTAGCTGTTTTTCCAAATGTAACTATCATTGCATTTATCCGTCAAAACTTTTGTGGCCATAGTTTAATTTACCACATTGCTTTATTTATTTATGTACTACAAACACAGGTTACCAAAACAAATATACTTATCAAAGACTTCTTTGTTGATAAGTGTATTTGTTCTGACGACTTATGTTATTGTTGCATAAATAATATGTATAGATCAATACTTATATAGATAGCAAACATAAACTCTACAAACAACGTTAAATTCAACTACTTTAAGTGCTGTAAAGCAATTTAAAATAGGAAGAAACTGGGAAGTTATACTCCTGAAAAGAGTATTTCCACTGTGTGCTTTTGCCAATTCAAAAGTTTTGCCTGAGCGCAGGTCACAGTCAGGGACATGAAAGGAAATCAAAACTCAGACTAAAAGTTATGATTTGGTGTTTGGGTTTTAAATTTATTTTAATGATTCATAATAATTATACATATTTATGGGGTGCCTGTGATATTTTGATTCATGCAAACAACATGTAATGATCAAATCAGGGTATTTAGGATCTCCATCACCTCCAACATTTATCCTTTCTTTGTGTTGAGGCTTGAAGAACTAGAAGATTGATTGATTTGGGGGGAGAACACAGAAATGAAGAAAATTAAAAAGGGAATTCCTAGAAAATAAGGAGCCGGAGAGTAGAAACTTAATTGTAAATATACATTCTTCCACAATATATAGCTAACACCTATGCATTTGTGGGCAAATTACAAGTGACCAAACTAAGAATATTAGCAGAGCAGACAGCGTGACTTTTGCTTATTTAAGAGTAACAAAATTTGAAGTTTGAATAAATTCAAGTTAGCTCCCTGCTAAGCAAAACAAAATCAGCCCTTTTCAGAGAATTATAGAAAACTAATGTCTACAAAGTAACATTCAAAATGGCTAAGATATGATAAGAAACACATAAGAATAACCTTATCTATACACAACAGAACACGTAACAATGGAGGCTAACAGTAAGATGAACCAAATGTTGCAATCAATAACAATTTTGAAAAGCAATATATCATTATAACTAGTTGAACACAGGTTCAAAAATAAAGGAAGCTATGTTTATGTAGAATGAGTTGAGAAGAAATCTAAACATAAAAAAAAGTGTTCATAAAAGGACTAAATGTAAAATTTTAAAGTGAAAAATACTATATCTGAAATGTGAAATTCATCAGATTGGTTCAACAGCAAATTAGAGATAAAAGGTAGAGGTATTAAAGGCTGATAAATATTATTCGATCTAAAAGATAATTTTAAAAAATTAACACATACTCAAAAATTGCCAGACAATATTAAAAAATCTAACATGCATAATTGGTAGTCCCAGAAGGAGAAGAGAGAATGGAAAAATTCTGTTTTAATAGATAAAGCCTGAAAACTCCTCAAACTTGAAAAGCAAACTTACAAATTTCACTTTAAACTCAACATTATAACGTTGTGTGTTGGTTGATAACATAGATGTAATATGTGTGTACATATAGATAGATAGATATGGCATTAAGGATAGGAGTGTGGTCATACATAGTTGTAAGATCCTCGAATTTCATGTAAAGTGGAAAATTATTGAATCTTAGCAGACTGTGAAAAGTAAAAGAATGTGATATTCTTAGAGAAACCATGTAATATAATTTGAAGAGATTTAGGTAAAAAGCATACCTACTAATTACCTTCCAAATTCTAATAAACACAAAAGAAGTAAAATGGAGAAACAGTAAAAAATTGGAATAATCAATAAACAAAAAACAGTGCAAATATATCCAACCATATCATCAATCATCTTAAAATTAAGTGAAACAAAGTACAGAGGCTTCAAGATTTATAAGATGAGAAAAGACACAGCTATATGCTTCCATAAAAGACTTAAGCTGAGGATAAATGAATGGAGGACTACACACAATAAATATAGAAACAAATTAACAAAGATAAGTGTTGAATAATGAAAAGATGGTCAATTTATCAGAAACATAAATAGAAGCTTCTGTGTATTATTAGGGGTTTAAAATAAATTTTAAAACTTTAGCTTATACGAATAAGAAATAAATATGCTTCATTTCAGCAATTGACATAACACCTAGCAATAAAAATCAGTGAAAATAATATTTAAATAATATTTTAAACCATGTAGGGCCAAGTGACAGCTATAAAGCTATACCAAATACATACAATATGCATTATTTACACAAAATAGACCATACACTAGGTCATAAAATGATTCTCAATAAATACATAAGATTTTAAATGACTATGTTATTTGTTCCAGAGTATATGTTCTCTGAGAATGAAATTAAGTTAGAAATCAATAAGATACATAGCACATTCTAGACTTTTGGAAAGTGTATAATACATTTGTTAATAGCCCAGGGTAAAAATAAAAGGTGACAAGAAAGTAGGAAATAGTTTGCACTGAAAGATTATGAAAATAAAACAGATGCCAGGTGCGGTGGCTCATGCCTGTAATCTCAGCACTTTGGGAGGCTGAGGTGGGCGGATCACCTGACGTCGGGAGTTTGAGACCAGCCTGACCAACATGGAGAAACCCCGTGTCTACTAAAAATAAAAAAAATTAGCCCGGCATGGCGGCACATGCCTGTAATCCCAGCTACTCAGGAGGCTGAAGAAGGAGAATCGCTTGAATCTGGGAGGTGGAGTTTGCGGTGAGCTGAGATCATGCCATTGCACTCCAGTCTGGGCCACAGGAGTGAAACTTTGTCTCAAAAAATGAAAAAAAAGAAAAGAAAACAGACAATGAACAGGATGCAGAAAAGCAGTCCTCAGAAACAAATTTAACACTGAAATATTTATGTTAGAACATTAGAAATATCTACAATTCTACCGTGATTCTAATTTAAGAAGCAGAAAAAAAATAAAAAATGGAAGAAAATAAATGAAAGAAAATTTAACAGTGGAATTAAATATATAAAATAGGAAATTAAAAAACATATTTGACTCATTGAAAAAAATCAATAAAATTTTGAAATGACAAGCTATAAAAACTATTATGATCATAGATACATATATATGGTAAATCTGAACTCAAGTCGTTCTCAGAGTTTATCTCTGCCAGGACTTTTCCTTCCTTTTTCCACCTAAACTCCAGAGCTATATTGATTTGGCTTTAATTTACCAAGAATAAAATGTTACTGCAAGTCCAATAATCATATTCCTTATTCTTTTATTATTGATTCTACTACTACCCAAAGTAGTACTAACATTACAGCACGCTGAAAATTCAAGTTTCTTAACCAATGCAAAGGTATTGAGAAGCAAACACGTGTGGTCTTTTCTTTTCTTTTTTTCTTTTTTTTTTTGAGACTGAGTCTGGCTCTGTCACCCAGGCTGGAGTGCAGTGGATGGATCTCAGCTCACTGCAAGCTCCGCCTCCCGGGTTCACGTCATTCTCCTGCCTCAGCCTTGCAAGTAGCTGGGACTACAGGTGCCCGCCACCTCGCCCGGCTAGTTTTTTGTATTTTTTTTTTTTTAATAGAGACGGGGTTTCACCGTGTTAGCCAGGATGGTCTCAATCTCCTGACCTTGTGATCCGCCCGTCTCGGCCTCCCAAAGTGCTGGGATTACAGGCTTGAGCCACCGCGCCCGGCCACGTGTGGTCTTTTCTTACCCATAGGAAGTAAAGCAGGGGTCTGCAACCCCCAGGCCGTAGATGGCTACTGGTCCATGTCCTGTTAGGAGCTGGGCCATACAGCAGGAAGTGAACAGCAGGCAAGTAAGCATTATTGCCTGAGCTCCACCTCCTGTCAGATCATGAGATTCTTATAGGTGCATGAATTCTTTGTGAACTGCACATGTGAGGAATGTAGGTTGCCCACACTTTATGATAATCTAACTAATGCCTGAAGATTTGAGGTGGAAAAGTTTCATCCTGATATCATTGCCCACCACACCCTGTCTGTGGAAAAATAGTCTTCCACAGAACCTGTCCCTGGTGCCAAAAAGGTTGGGGACCAGGGCCATAGAGGATGGTTTCTAAACATTTTGTTTGTTAAGAGTCTTGTGTCCATTAAAGAAGAAAAAATCTTTTTTATGTAGGGTGAATATGATTATGTGTATAAATATATATATATATATATTAGATTATACTTTTTTTCAAGGAAAAAATAAAAAGGGGCACATTTTTTTCCTAAATAAAATAAATCTCTTTAAGTTTTAATGTAGAACTATGTTTAAAAAGCTAAAATTAAGGTAAAGACGTTCTGAATTGTTTTTAAACATTCATCTTGTTTAGCAAGATCATTTTAAAATTACAATGTGTATGTGACTGTATCTTTTTACATTTGCTATGCTCTCAGTCTTTATATTGCATGTTTAACATAGACGCTGTTGTTGAGATATAACTTATACTCTGAAGGACCATGAGAAACTAATCCTTGCCTATATTTTTAATTGGAATTTAATTACATTATGTAACCTGTTTATTAAAAGATCTGTTTGTTCTTAAAAAGATTCTATAATAATCCCTTCTCATTCAATTTATAATCAAATTTAAGGCTATTATTTATTTCAGAGTTTTGAGGTATCAGCAGTACTAATCTAGATGATAGATTAAGTTTGGGTCTGCGTATGTATCAGAATTATTTACGCATGGGTTTGTATATCTCAATTACGTATATATATATTTCAGAATTATACACATATAATGTGTATGTGCATATCAGAATTATATACGTATGTGTATTTCTATCAGAATTATATGTGCATATCAAAAATATATATTTATCAGATATATATTAGAATTTTCTCATGCTTAATTTTTATTGCATATTTTTTCAAACAACAATTTCTGAATGGTAATAAAATATCTTCATTTTTCTATATATAAATTTAAACACCATGTCTAGTAATTTCCCCAAAGGTCAGAAGGCAAGTTCTTAATCAAATCTGGCTTTGCCATTTAAGATTTACATTTAGTCCATTCAGGAAGAATCTTTGTTTCCTCTCTGTCATCAATGATCATACGCATGTGTTTGGTTCTAGAACAGTTTCTGTTTTAAGCCTCTTGTCTGGATTACTTATTATTATTCCCCCTTCTTACTCTGAAATATTCCTCTGTTTGAATAATAATATATATGCTCTCCAGCCTCTGGCAGCATTTTATTTGTAAGGTTTATGCATCACCATGTCATCTGGAGTAGATACCTACCCTCTACTCTGTCAACTCATCACCATGCACATACTGAGATATAAGCCATATCTTTCTCGCTCTGATTTTATCCACCTAGGTTTCCTGGAGTACTACTCCAGTGACTCTTTTGTGCAGTCACTGGTCTGGGCAAACTAAATTGTCTTCTTTCAGACAACAAAGTGTCCATAAATCTGCTGGCTTTTTCAATCATTTTTTATTCTTCTCTGGCATCTGTGAAAATTTGGATCGTCCCTTAAGACTTTCAAAATATAGGAAAATGGGGGTAAAAAGTAGCACTATGACTCTCTCTGCTTAGACCCTTGATGCCACCACTGGTACTCTACTTACCCTATCCCACTATGAATAGGTGCATGGAAAACATTTACTGCCAAAAATCTCACCTTGGAGGTTAGTATATTTCTTCTCGGTGTTTGGATTACTGACCTTAGCTGGAAGTTGATTTTTCTACCCATCCAGGTCTAGACCTCTAGGTGGGATTGGGCAAAGAGTCCTCATCACTGACTCAAAATATCTCATAGCCTATTGATAGCGGCAGGAGACAGATGAATTCTGAGACAGACAGGGATGGGTCTCCAGTGAAACGTGACCTTCAAGCCAAAGACAATTTAAAGCCTGAAAACTGAGCTGCCAGTTCCAGATGGAGTACATGGCTGTAGTGAGAACTTCCTCGATGTCTTTTAGCCAGTTGAATGGTGCTTTTTCCAGGATGGTCCATGGACAATTCAGCACACGCTTACCCATTATGAGCCGGTAAAACTCCGGACTCAGCCGCAGAGATGGCTACCTGCTTTTGGGCCCCCTCTAAAACAGAAGGATACCCACTTCGGGTCCCCTCTTGTGTTGAAAGCTTTTATGTCACTCGATAAAACTCTTGCTTTCCTTGCTCACTCTCTGGTGTTCATGTACTTCATTCTTCATGGTCATGGGACAAGAATCCAGAACCCGCTGAGCTGTAACACCTTCCCTCCGGCTCTTGATTAACAGGGGAGAAAAAGCTGCTGGGTGCCACATGCTCACACTGGCCAAGCTGTGGGCAGTGGAACTGAATGAGGTGTGATCCTTCCTGGGGGCTCAGACCTCTGGTCTTCTCACACAAAAGCTGTTAACGCTCCTTGAAGCTCAGCAGTTGCTGGTATCTCCAAGTTCTTGGGTGATGCAATATGCCCCTCATCCACACTCTGGGACTCAAGGCAGAAGCCAGTTACAACACACCTGGACTAGCCATAGGCTGAGCACAAAACCACTGCAGGCACAGAATCTTAGTTGATATTGTGAGTAGCAGAGCACAGCGTGCCGGGCTGAGTGGGCGGAGCGAGGCCAGCTGGCTTGAGCAAAGCCTGGGCAGAGGGACTGCCAGTCATAGAGAATTCCAATTGGCAAAGTGGCACCAAAGAACCCCATGTTAATATTATAACTCTTTGTTTCCCCTAGCTCAGAAAATAGTTACTTAGTCCATATAATGTTTAGGGGGGCACAATGTGCACACAAAAGAAAACTTCAAATTTATCCCACTTTTATCTATCAAAATAACTGTGTGAAATTGCTACAATTCAAGAGTTTTTGAAGAGGTGGTATATTCTGGTCCCAACATTAGCTCTTTCATTTAGAGGAAAAAAGTCCCTCTATGAGTAAAGTATGCCAAATAAAGAGTGGAGTTGAAACACAGGGAGAAAAATAATTTTTAGTTATGAAGTGACTGTACCATCACTCCATTTTAGATAAGGGAGTGGGGCCAAGATAGTTTAAGCAACATGGTCACAAACTAGTAGCTTATTAAGATAATTATATGGTAGCATAAAGTAAGAAAAATAAAGTTTAAAGTGTCTTTAGTTTTTACATATTGCAAAATATGTTGCTATACATTATCAGATAGTGAGAGATTCTTAATACACAGTGCCCCAAAATAGAAAAAAAATTGTTTATCACTATAGACAGTCAACATAGGTATGATAAAAGTGAAGCCAGTCACCTACAGGAACAGAACCAGTAGTGAGGTCATAGCTACAAAGTTCAGAACCTCTCTTAAAAGAAGAGTTCAGCTACAGCTTTTCAAAATTTTCAAAAAGAGAGCTCTCATCTGAAGTTTAAGAA
The DNA here is from genome assembly GCF_009764315.1 of Trachypithecus francoisi. NCBI lineage: Eukaryota > Metazoa > Chordata > Mammalia > Primates > Cercopithecidae > Trachypithecus > Trachypithecus francoisi. The sequence goes on from NW_022681454.1 coordinate 112,713,939, forward strand.
AAACAAAATGGGTAATTTCTGACTATAATTTATTTCATATGAGAAAGTAACAGATTTTGTTGAAAAGTCCTTGAGAGTAATACTTATCATTTGCTTTTTTCAACTTAGATCTTTGAAATTTTCTTTTTTTTTTTTTTTTGAGACGGAGTCTCGCTCTGTCGCCCAGGCTGGAGCGCAGTGGCCGGATCTCAGCTCACTGCAAGCTCCGCCTCCCGGGTTTACGCCATTCTCCTGCCTCAGCCTCCCGAGTAGCTGGGACTACAGGCGCCCGCCACCTCGCCCGGCTAGTTTTTGTATTTTTAGTAGAGATGGGGTTTCACCGTGTTAGCCAGGATGGTCTCGATCTCCTGACCTCGTGATCCGCCCCTCTCGGCCTCCCAAAGTGCTGGGATTACAGGCTTGAGCCACCGCGCCCGGCCGAAATTTTCAAAAGATAGTAACAATTTTGTTGGGTTCTTGAAAAGGATAAAGTAGCCAGCCTTCCTTGATTTTCATTGTTGTTCTCTGAGTGTTGCTAGTGATTTTTGTTTAGTTCTTTCCTTTTTTGATGTTTATTACTTTTATTGTTAATTCATTAGGTAAGAGTAAAAGTTCATGGTATGATAATCTTTACAGGAAATTACTTTCCCTCTCTTAACATACCCCTACAGATATACTAACCTAAGAATTGACAGAATTTTGCTCATGCCTTTAATTCCATAGCTGAGCAAAAATTCACCTGACTCTTCAATTTCAGAGTCATTATGTGTTTGAACTCTGTGTAGGTCTTTATGGGCTAATGTAGTAGAATATTGAGAGAGAACCTATCTGGCACTGTCATATAGTTGCCATTTTAAACTCGAAGATAGTAATTCTGAGGATAATGACATAGGTCAGGGGAAAGAAAAGAAACTACCAATAAAACATTATTATTGGGTACTGTGTAGTTTTTTTTTTTAAATAAATCATGTAATAGGAAATGTAATAGAAAATGCCAAAAACGTCAAGGCACCAAATACCTAATTAGATAATCGAAGGCAAATCTATTAAAATTTCAAAACTTGCATTTTATACAATAATTTGCTTTTCTTATTTTATTTATTTTTATTTATATTTATTATTTTTGAGATAATAAAATATCTGAGCTCACTCTGTTGCCCAGGCTGGAGTGCAGTGGGACGATCTCAGCTCACTACAAGTTCTGCCTCCTGGGTTCACACCGTTTTCCTGCCTCAACCTATCGAATAGCTGGGACTACAGGAGTCTGCTACCATGTCTGGCTATTTTTTTTGTTTGTATTTTTTTTGTATTTTTAGTAGACACAGGGTTTCACCATGTTAGCCAGGATAGTCGCCATCTCCTGACCTCATGTTCCCCCCGCTTCGGCCTCCCAAAGTGCTGGGATTACAGGCATGAGCCACCGTGCCTGGCCAACAGCATTTTCTTCAATAAGTGAGGTGAAACAACAAAATTGCCTGAAGCAAGATTCAAATAGGATATAGAAGCAATTAAATCTTAAAGTTAAAAATATCAGAATACATCTAGCAAAAAAATATTTAAAATATTACATGTATTTAAAAATCAACATAATATTATGGGCATACATATTTTGTTGGCAATTTAAAAAATATTTAGCAGGTACTTGAATTTTTGAAATTATATAAAACCAATTAAAATGTATTTGGAAGAGAATGCAGGTATTTCAGGTAACATATCAGAGTATAGTTAAAGCCTTAGAGAAATTAAAAAAAATAAAATAAAACTTCACAGTATTACTATGTTTGACAATTATGATTCCTCATATGTTAAAAATTGTTAAGTCATTATAGGATACTAGAAGTCTCAGCTGATTGAAAACATAACCTTGCATCATATTTTAGTATAATGCATACAAATTATATGCATACCAGCATATATTAAAGAATCAAACATTTCAGGCAAATTTTTGTTGGGAAATTTTTGTCTTCCACCTTTTCTGTTACAAATTTGTTAACCAAGGTGTGGGTAATGAAGTAAAATTCACATGACATAAAATTCACCATTTTAAAAGATATAATTCAGCCACATTCAGTACATACATAATGTTGTATAACCACTACCATCTATTTTCAAAACATGTTTTTCATCTCAGAAGAAAATCCAATACCCATTAAATAATCATTCCCCATCATTCCCTCCCCTCAGTCTCTGAAAACCATCATTTTGCTTTTTGTCCCTATGGATTTACCTGTTCTGAATGTTATACATAAATAAAATTCTAAATATGTATATGTTTTTATACACACACACACCCACACCCACACACACCCCACATTTTGTTTATTCATGAATCTGTTGATGACCATTTGGAATGTTTTCACTTTTGGCTATTGTCAGTAGTCTTTCCAATTTAGAGAAGTAAATATCTTGAAGTGGAATTGCTGTGCAATATGATCATTCTATGTTTAAATTTGACAGAAGAACTGCCAAAATTCCTACCATGGCTGCAACACTATACATTCCTATCAGTGACGTGCAAAGGATTCCAATTTCTACACATCCTTCCAAACACTTTTTATTTGCCTTTTAAAAAGTCGTTATAGTCATTCATGGATTTGAAATAGTATCTCATTGTAGTTTTGATTTGTATTTCCCTAATGGTCAATAATGTTAAACATCTTTTATGAATTTTAATCAAGGTCTTTTATGATAATATTTTCCCAGTGTGATATTGCCAGTTTTTTCCCCCATGGTAAGGGATAATTATGAACATTGCAGAAATTTCCAAACTCTCTAAAAAATGATTACTTTTAAAAAGATATAATTAAAAATGTGTATTACAACCACCTTAACAAAATTCAGTGACAAAACCTGAAAATATTTAAAATGTCTTAGCTTCATTTTAATATGAAAAAACATACAAATTCATAAGAAAACTCTAAAAATGTGGACAATAAGCAAACAATAAGGCTTGATAATTTATATACACATTAAAATGCATGAGTAGCCATATATAGCATGCTTGAACTCTAAACTGAAAAATCAAAAATGATGAATTTATGGTATATATGTAAGGTATGAATGTAAACTTTCTGAGAAACTAATTTTATAGTGTGTATTAAGAGTCTTCAAAAACCGTCATTCCAACTGATCTCATGATTTCTTTGTACAATTTATCCAACAAATAATCAGATAAAGTAAAAACTTATCAGTAAATATCCATCTCACCAAAATATTATTTATCTCTGAGTAGTAAATATTATGGTCTTTTTTGTCATAGTTTTAGCACTACTCAAAGGTTAGTTTGGTTCAAGTAAAATGATGTTTTTTCTGGATTAAAAATGGTTGACTGTAGGCATTTACATATGGTGTAACCTACGTAACGCTTATATAAAAAAGTATAGTTAAAAAAAGTGTTGGAGAGAACTCAGTATTTGATAAACCTGCCCCAAGTTTGTTTGGTTTTGGTGAATTATGAGATGTGGTGGCTGGTGGTGTTTTTGAGCACCATTCTGTTTCTTACCCTTCCTCAATAATGTTGATGCCTTTCTTTGAGGCACTGGTGTATTTTCCATAGTATATTCCGGTTACACCTAAACTTACAGGATACAGTACATATCATTTAGCTTTTGTTGCATAATAAAACATATCAAAGCTTCATGTCTCAGAAAAAAATTGAATTTATTCGCTTAAAATCCTGTGGGTCAGCTGGGTGTTACTTTTAGACTGGTCCAGGTGGGCTGATCTCTGTGGTAAGCTAATTGCTTGCTTGACTGTGACGGGATGGTCAAAGACATCCTCACCCTTATAACTGGGGTCTCATCACTGACATATGGGATTGCTGAGGACTGTCTATACATGGTCTTTCTTCCCCAAATAGGCAAGCCCTGGATTATTCACATAGTGGAAGGGTTTGGGGTGGAAATAAAGGGGCAAGCCCAGAGCAGAAGCACTTTTCAATTCTCTGCTAGCATCATAATTGCTAATGACAACCAGACGAAGTAATACATAAGACCCAAGTCCAGATTCGAGAGTGGAAAATAGATTCCATTTCTTCATGGGATAAACTACAAAATATTGTATTTTCCAATCTGAACAGAAGTGTTTTTCTGTTGTGGTGTGTTGTTTTTCCAATTTACTCACAGGGACTAAGTTGAAGCAGGTTAGAAGTACCATGGTATTTTTCTGACCATCTTAACATATGAAAGTAAATGGTGGCAGAATGAATGTGGCTTATTACTTCCATGCCTTTTACTGAATCTGGAAAGCATGATGCTTCCATTAGGGGTGATTGTTGGCTATATGTGAAGAATATTCAAATTTTTGTTAAATAATAGTAACTGTATGTTTGAGTGTCCTTAAAAAAATATCTGTGAGAGACCTGCAGACCATTTTCTTTCCTATTCTAATAACGACAAGCTTTGAAGATGAGTGGTGAAAGTGGGTCTGAATTACCAGATCAAATTCACTGTGAATGACTCCAGCTTTCACAACTTTGAAATCAATGGACTGATGCAGAAGTAAGAGTAATGACCATTTTAAATGCTTACAGTGTTGTCTGTCATACGTGAGTTTTTCTTCTATTGAACACTGCAGCAATGAGTTTGAAACTTCAAAGTGGCAGTCATAACAGAAGAGGTAGTGCTTCGTGGACTACTTTAAGAAAGCACAGTAGAATATATACACCATTACTCAGTTTCTGGATATCACCCATAGCATTGCATTTAGATCATTAATAAAGATTGTATTAAAAACATTGAGGTATATTAGATAAACTAGTGTATTTGAGTAACTAGTGTGAAGAGACTAAACTATGAATAGACACTAGAAGATGTCAATAAATGTAAGAAAATAAACCTAGAGGAAGTGGGTAGTAGAAATCTGTAACATAAAAGGATTAAGAAACTCAAAATTTTTTTTTTTTTTTTTTTTGAGGCGGAGTCTCGCTCTGTCGCCCGGACTGGAGTGCAGTGGCCAGATCTCAGCTCACTGCAAGCTCCGCCTCCTGGGTTTCCGCCATTCTCCTGCCTCAGCCTCCCAAGTAGCTGGGACTACAGGCGCCCGCCACCTCGCCCGGCTAGTTTTTGTATTTTTAGTAGAGACGGGGTTTCACCGTATTAGCCAGGATGGTCTCGATCTCCTGACCTCGTGATCTGCCCGTCTCGGCCTCCCAAAGTGCTGGGATTACAGGCTTGAGCCACCGCGCCCGGCCCAAAATTTTTATTGTCTATAGTAGAATTCCAAAATTGAATATTTGAAATTAGTTATGATACATGCAAATTGGGAATAATAATACTTATTTGCAATTTTGATGAAGATTTATTTGAAGCACTAAAAAAACCCCACATTTTCCAAAACATAAGTTTAATAAATAATGCTTTATTTTCCACTATAGAGAGCTGAAACACAACTTCTTAGGACAATAACTGTCACTGACACCAGAGTCTTAGCTATAACAAGAGATAGGTTTGAAGCCCAGGAATTTAGAATAGAATAGAATAGAATAGAATAGAATAGGCATTAAATTGAGTTAAAAAGTATTCAGGAAGGGACCTAGTAAATTAAATACTGTATTAGATTGACTTATCAACTTTTTTAGAGGAGTAAATTCAAGAATCTGTGAACAAAGACTAATTTTATGGGATGTAGTATGTTCATTTTCACGAATGTACACATTTGTTTCTAAGAGACTTTCAACCTTAATTATCAAAATAACAGTAATTTATAGTTAGAATTGCTAAATTATCTTCACAAAATACTTCATGTATTTAGAAGCAGAGCTGAAATCATAATTTATGTATTCCTAGTTATATGTTCAATTAGTTGAACTTATTCAAAAATTCCCAATTGAGTTGAAACAGAGCAGGTATTAAATTGGTTATTGTATGGAGTGAACCATATATGCTAATATAAAATTCAGTGCCCAAGTAAAAATATTTAATTTTAGATGAAGTTTTTCCCAATGGATAACATCCTTAACAGTCCATTTCTAGACAAATTATAATGGAAGAATTGACAGTTAGACTAATGAGTTTAAATTTTTATATCACAAATAATTTTGTCTTGTATACATTATATACCTTCAAATCAATTTGTTTTAATAATAAAGAGAAATAGTGCTCAGGGATTGCTTGAAGTCAACAGTACATTGCAGTTAAATGTGGTTCTTTATAAGTGTAATGGTTCTTGTTTTCTGTCAAACTCCTCTGAGCTTAAAGGGAAATATGGCAACAAAATTTTGACAATTTCTCATAAAGGCAATTCTGAATGTGGTGAAATCTACTCTAAAATCTCAGTGTTGAATATTGAACAACCAATTTATTATGGATAGATTATTACCCATATAAATAATGTGAATGTCTAAAATGAAAAAAAAAAAAAAAATCCTAATCAAGAGTCTCTAACATACCTTAAAGTCAAAATGGCAACAACCTAAAAGCTCTATAGCCCTGACAGTCTGATGAAAAAGTTTCCATTGTGGCACTATCTTTTAGAAAATATATTAATCAAGTGGTTACAACCACTCTTTCTTTTTTTAAATTGGCCTGTAAAGTTACTGGCAGAAAATCTTTAAATTCCAAATGAAAAATAATAATGCAATAACCACACTCAGCTATGACCTGAAAAAATGTATAACAATCAATGTAATAAAGACTGTGTAAACTTGAGTGTGTGTGTGTGTTTTTAAAGACAGAATAACACATCCATATATAAAGGTCGTTTTGCCAGCCAAATGTTTGCACCTCCTCTGCAGGAGAAAAATGCTGATAAACATTCATTTTCCTTAAGTTGTAATATATTTTTTATATCCTAGAAATTCAAGAATTTTGTTTCCAATGTTTAAAATAATCCTCTGGGATCTGACAACATCTCTGCAGGAGGTTATTGTAAATATATTTATCATCCATGTTGTATGATTGTGAGGAAAAATATTTTTAAGCATTAAATATTTTAAACTACCATGAGTTCAAAAGTCTATATTTGTGGAAAAAAAAAAAAAATTCTTGGCTGAGAAAAGCCTTTAATATAGGCATACTATAATAATTTATGTGTATTCTGGATATCCATGCCTAGCAGAAGATCCCTTGTCTTTTAACCATTGATACCGACACTTCAAACGAAAATCAAAAGATAATCCACTATGTTCTAAACAGAAGTTTATACAAATTGTACAAAAAAGTTATATTATTTATTATCTCTAAATTTTATATTAAAATTTAGATATAATATAATATTTATTTCTAAATTTTATGTTAAAATTTAAAAATAAAATGCTTTATAGTGAAGATACCATAGCTGTCCCTGTAAATTACATACCATTGCACACTACATAGATGGATCAGAAGGTATAGATTAATCTTTTAAAAAATTGAATTTCATGTTAACATGATGGCATACACTATTTGTGTTGAAGTTCTTTCCCTTAGAACACTTTTTGGATGGATGTTGGGACAAGGTATAGTTTTGGGATGAAACTGTTCCACCTCAGATTATTATTCTCATAAGGAGTGCACAACCTAGATCCCTCACATGTACAGTTCATAATAGGGTTTGTGCTCCTATGAGAGGCTAATTCAGCTGCTGATCTGACCAGAGGCGAAACTCAGGCAGTAATGCTTGCTCGCCTGCCACTAACCTCCTTCTGAGCAACCTGGTTTCTAATAGGCCATGGACCAGTATCGATCCATGGCCCAGGAGTTGGGGACTTTTTTTTTAGAGTAGTTTTTCTTATGTGATTGTGATATAGTATATAGTGTATAGTAGAAAATGCACAAGTGTTAATGTCAATCCAAATTTAGAGTTAGACTGGGCTCTGCTACTTCTTACTTTGTGATCATGGGAAATTTTATTAACCTTTTTAGTGTGTTATTTGTATCATATCTGGGAAGGTTGTTGAGAATGACATCTAGGGCTTTTAAATCCCTTGCTATGTCATAAGTATTCAATAGATTATAGACAATTTAGCTATAGTATTTACATTAATATTGAACCCATTATTACTGAAACCTTAATTTCTTGGTCTGAGCTTTTATTTATTGAGGACCTATTATATGCTTGAACTGAAAAAGAGCTAAAAACACCAAAATGAAAACACAGACAAATAACCCCGTGCTCTTAGAACTTTCTGGCAGAAAAGAGAAACATTAAATATATCTGTCAGTAAAATTTTGTGAGTGTTTTAATCCAAAAACATATCAGCATAGCATAGGGGTATAAGTTAAGGATACCTAGGGATATTATGTTAAGTTTGTCGGAGAAAATGACAATTCAACTGAAATATAGATAAACAGTTGTAATTAGATCAGTGAAGGTGGAAAAGTGTAGAATTAAAACATTGACTCATAAACTATGAGTCTCAACTTTGGCTGTACATGAGAATTAGCTGGAGAAGTTTTAAAAAATCTCACTGCAGACATCAACTAACATAAATTAAATCAGAAGCTCTGTGGATGAGATCTAGGCATAACTTTTTAATGATCCTCAGGTGATTCCAATACACAGCTAATTTTTGAGAACAACTGACTCAGAGAAATAAAACTATAAAATTTTAAAGAAATTATTTCAGTTGTGCTAAAGTATAGAATGAAAAAAAAAAACCAGTGGGTTTAGAGACCAGTGGACATAAATCCCAAGTTTAATTTTTTAAAATTTAATTAGAGTGTTTCAGTTATTCAGTAACAGCTAACTAGATATGATGTAAACTTTCTTTTGACCACATTTGTGGCTCTTAACACCTTCCAATTTTTCTGTTATGGTACCATGTCATGTATTTTAATGTTCTGTTTGCTATCTTCTGGGCACATTCCTTTGTTAATGATGTCCTTATAGTGGGTTAATTAGGATATATCACAGTGCCCTAAATTGGGTCTGAACAGAAAAGACAGTGAAATACATTCACCTCACTTGCCCCATGTCGGGGGAGGGGGTGGTGTATTTGATACTTAACAAAGAATGCTGTGATGATTGAAATAAACTGGAATCAATGGAGTGGTGTAGAAAAAATACTGGACTTGATGACAAGAAGCGATGTATACAAATTGCTAACACCTCACAGAATGACGTTGGGAATTTGGACCTACTATTGAAGAATAAAGTGAGCAAAGGAAAACAGTTCTATGAATGGCAATTAGTAGTAGTCAAATTATGGTTTCTGACTTTTTTTTCTACTTAGTTCTCTTTTTGTAAGACGAGACACATTTTCTAAGGTCCTTTGCAATATTATGAGCTTATCTGCAAACTGTTTATCTATACACTGTTAACACTTAATGGAAATATAATGAACACTAAGTGCAGTGTAAACATAAGTTTTCTTAAGCAGCTCAGTTCTTCCTAAATCATATTCTGAAAGCTATAGTTTTTGACCTTGTGAAAGATAATTACCCTTATTATGTCTTTGACTTCAACTGTGTAAAGAAAACCCCATAGACTATTAACTATGTTATAGAAATTGTGAGATGCTTATAGAAATGCATCTAATTATGTTTTCATGATGCTTTGAAACACTTGAAAAAATGTTATAAAATAGCACAGGCTCTTTTAAGTATAGTGTTTTCTTTTGTGATCATTATTACTGTTTAATTTTTATAGAAAATTATTTATCGTTACTGGTGGAAAGTATCAGAGTCACATGGTGATGAATCCGTATGGGTCTGCAGGAACCTTAATTCTTGCCTCCTTAGAAGAAAGAATTTAACTGAGGGGCATAAGGCAGAAAAATAGACGGAGGCAAGTTTCAGAGCAGGAGCAGAAGTTTAGTAAAGAAGTTTAGAACAGGAAGGGAAAGAAAGAAAGGAAGGAACGTACAATTGGAAGAGGGCCAGGCGGATGATTTGAAACCAGGTGTACCGCTGAACCTCTTGACTTGGGGTTTTATACATTGACATACTTCCAGGATCTTGCACTATTTCTCCCCAACCCTGAGATCGTACTGGGAAGCTGCTGATCAGTTTCCAATGTTTTCTATCTATATCAATTAGGAGACTGCCTTTCCCTAGTCATGGCTGTGATCAATTATTGGTTTAGAGAAACAGTTAACAGCTGCCTGACCATCACCTGATGGTCGTTCAACACTCCTAGTGTGTGAAGGGTGGTGGTGAAGGGAGAGCCCTCTCCTACCCTGCTCATACCTGACTAGCTACCTACTGTAACATTAATCACTATCTTTTATTAAGCATTGATGTTCTGAGGACTGGTGTAAAGTTTTAAATTTATTCAATTATTTTTTTCACTAAAATCCTATAAAATACTTATTAGCTTTATTTTACAAATGAGGAAGCTTATGCAAAAGAGAAAAAGTAGCTTATCCACTAACACGCAGTAGGAATTAGCACTCATAGAATTACATGATTCAGAGTTTATGGGAATCGATTTTATTTCAAGTTTCTTTTCTGTTTGAATATTTTAATCACTGGCATTAAGAATAATCTGTGTGAGTCATGGCTAAGAAAGATTAATTAATAACCCACTGTCAAACAAGGTCAAACAAGGTGTTAGTCACTAAAGTATGGTGGTGAATTTATGTAGGCGTTTATTTGCCATCAGACAATTAAGAAAAAAAGTCTCTAACCAGAACTGTATAAGGTGAGATTGAAAGAACAAAATAAGAAAGGCCTATGAGAAATGAGAGAATTTCAGCCAGAGGAAATAACATATCCAAAAACTATGTGACTTCTATGGTTGTAGCAGGCTCATTAGGAGAGGGGTGAAATGGAATATGGTTGAAGCACACATGGCCTAAAATATCATCATAAAATATTTGATTTTCATTTTAATTCCAACAATAATTCATTCCAGGTTGGTTTTTTTTTAGTTTGTTTTGTCTTACTGTTTGTTAATTCAATGAATTATTTCTTTCTGTATCTTATAAATTGTATTATAAGTAACATCTTAGATATGGACTTAAATGGCAATATTGATAATTGCTAGAGGCTTAATGTGGAATAAGACTCTGAAGTCTACAGGGCCACAGCCTTAAAGAAGCCCCACACATTTGTGGGATTTACCTCCAGAAACCCTGCCAGGTTCTCAGTGAGGATCCAAGAAAGATGCCCTCAAGACTCTGGTTACCCTTAGAGAAGAGTGGCACCCATTGTAAAGCCTCTGTCCTCCATTACAAATGCTCACTCTCCAGTAGTTGGATTTTGTTTGAGTTTGTGAAGTAGAATCCTCTACACTTTTCTTCCTCTCCAGCTTTCCTGTGTCATTTAAGGGGAAAAAGCACAAAGTTAGCAAAAAATATGGCTTCAAGGAAACAACACTGGGAATGTTACAGTCAGAGAAATGAATAAAAGGCAAGGAAACAAACAAACAAAAACAACAACAACAAAAACAAACAACTACACCACTGGACATATGATATAAATGTTAACAAAAACTATTACCAAGACAGCCTTAAAGTTCCCCTCAGTTTGATTAAAATTTACACAGGCTTCTTCAGGCCCCTGACCTTCATTTTCTCATTTACTTTAGAAAACTGGGGTGTAATTGTAAATTATTTTTCTGCTCCTCTGAGATGTAAAAGTTTGAAAAAACTCTTGCCAGGACTTTCTCAAGACCTGGGGGCCATCCCTTTGAAACACAATCAAGGAAGATAGTCCCCTGTCTCTGTTTCTGTGGGAGGGTAGGATCCTAATCTTGGTGCTCCAAGCTGTGAAACTACCTTCTGTCAGGAAAATAGAAACAAGCTTACTTTTCCTTGGAGTATAGTCAATTAGATGGCGTAAGAGCCACCCATCCCAGTTTTTAAAAGCTCTCCTGTCTTTTGTTAGAGTACAGTTGAGTATCCAGACTTGGAATGTTCTCTCTCCCACATGGCTGGCAATCATATTGGAAAAGAAAAATCAAAATCAATTTCTGTTTATTCATCTTTGTCCATTGTGATACAGTTATCTTTTTATTTTTATTTTATTATTTTTTTTTGACATAGGGTCTCACTCTGTTGCCCAGACTGGAGTACAATGACATGAACACAGGTCACTGAACCCTCCGCCTCTCAGGCTCAAGTGATCCTCCCACTTCAGCCTCCCAAGTAGCTGGAACTACAGTCCTACACCACTACATCTGTCTAATTATTCTATTTTTTGTAGAGTGAGGGTTGCATCATGTTCCCCAGACTGGACTTGAACTCCTGGGCTCAAGCGATCCATCTGTATTGGCCTCCCAAAGCGCTGGGATTACAGGTATGAGCCTCTGCACCTGGTCCAGTGTGATTTTTTAGCAGTTCGTTGGTGCCATGACCCTGATCAGGACTGGTACCTCCATTAAACTCTGGATCTTTCACCCTAAGGAAAGTGCACACCCCTCACACCCATGTTGACTTTGGCTAGACTCTGGGAGATACTTCAGTGAGTCTGAATCCTGATTCTATGCTATAGACATTTTGAGGCATGACAGGAGTGGGTTTTGATTTTTTTGAGCAATTATATAAGGGTTAGAATCCCCTTTTGGGTTAATATCCTTGCACATTTTAGAGTCTTACAAAACCAGAGATCTCCGGTTATAATGGAAATAGATTCGCAATCTACTGATACTCTTCTGCCTCATACTCCTGCTCACTATGTGCTAGGGCACTAAGATACATCCTCTGTCCACTTTTTTTTTTCCTTTGGCATGATGTTAGAAAGGATAATTTAAGACTTCAATTGCCTTTTTGGAAAACAGGATGTCCTGAAGCTGTTTCATCTAAAACTTCTCCCTTCTCTCACTCCCACTCTTCTTTCTCTCTTGCCCACCTTCAAGATTTCCTGTAGCTCCCTAAAATCCTTTGATCTACCTTCTCCATCCCTTTATCTACCCCTGAGTCATATTTTCCTTCCTACTTCAGCCCCTCGAATCCCAATATTCACTTGAATTTTGGGTCCCATGAACTCTTCAGAGCACTGAAGGGGTCCATGCAACCCAACAGTAACCCCTTGGTACCAGAAGAGCTAATAGAAAACAGATGGGGTATTTCATCTATTCACATGGGTTTTGGAGACACCCAGATATCTTCTTGGTGTCTTTTCAGTCCCTCACCAAAATTTAGTCTACAGCCTTCACAAAATTACATATCAGTGCACAAAACAATATTAAAAGCCTTCTTCACAAATATTGGTGGGAAGCTTTAGCCCTCTTATTGAGCCAGTAACCACAATTTGTCTCAATTGTCAGAAACACAATTCTGACAAAATCTAAAATCAAACAGAGTTGAGAGTCAACAGCTACAAAAACAGGTGACTTTTGTATTGCTGTGTTTATGCCTGACTCATAGCTAAAGTTTTAGAATGAAAGCTAAAAGATCTTTATTTGCATCTGTCTCATATATAGGTATGTATGGATTAGGTTACACATGTGACATTTTTCTACCTCCAGATGGTATTACCAAATTCATTTATAGAATCACTTAAAAGAGCTCTATTATATTTGCCATAGAAATAACAGTGCTAATATATTAAGTAATCCTAAATATAGAAATTAACCCAAATGTTTTGAAGATTCAGATTTATATAATTTGAGTAAGCCTTTGGCAAATAAGACTTGTGCAGTATTTGTTTACATAACAAAGGCTATGTCTTCTGAGTAATCAGCATTAAGTATACTAAGACATGTATTTTCTTCTACATAGGTTTACTAATTGAATAAGCTAATATTATATCTATAGAATATTTAATATAAAAGTCATAAATTTGATTTGATCAAATTGAATCATTATGACAAATTTTATTTAAAAATAATATATGTTATAATATGTCTGTTTTAAAATAATTTTCAAAATATGTTTGGTAACTTGAAAACTTAGAAATACTAAATTAAATAATAAATACTCATCAAACATTGACATTATTCTAAGTGAGATAAAATACTGAAACTTTAATTACTAAGCATAAGTTTCAGTTTATATAATTTTGCATCTTATTTTTATATGGTATGCAAAAACCAAGTATATATGAGTCTGTTAATAAAAATGTTTATTTTTAGCTCACTGAGAATCTAGAATATAGATTATTTTAGAATTTATAAATTTTAATATGACGTGATGCAGATAAGATAGATAGTGTTTCTAATATGTATTCAATACTGTTGAGTGATATTTCAGTGAAGTAAATAATATGTCACATTTTATAGAAAGTAAGCCAGATGCTTAGCAATTTAAAACTAATCTCCATGAGCACTAATTTAATAATAGAAGTTAAATATGGAAATCTAACCAATATCTACTCTCTCCAAACTTGTTTAACATAGTTTAGTAGCAAAGAAATCAGATGTGGGAAATTTATTTTCAAATCCTGATTCTGCCACTCTTAAGCAATTGAACTCTAATGAAGTTATTTAGTCTCCCCAAGGTGCAGTTTCCTCACAAAGATAATAATACTTAGAACTCATAACTGTGTGTGAGTATTCAATACTATTTATGCATTTGAAAATATTCCTGTAATCCCAGCACTTTGGGAGGCCGAGATGGGCGGATCACGAGGTCAGGAGATGGAGACCATCCTGGCTAACATGGTGAAACCCCGTCTCTACTAAAAAATACAAAGCTAGCCGGGCGAGGTGGCGGGCGCCTGTAGTCCCAGCTACTCGGGAGGCTGAGGCAGGAGAATGGCGTGAACCCGGGAGGCGGAGCTTGCAGTGAGCTGAGATCTGGGCACTGCACTCCAGCCCAGGCGACAGAGCGAGACTCTGTCTCAAAAAAAAAAAAAAAAAAAAAAGAAAAAGTAAAAAAGAAAATATTAAAATATTTACCCAGTAAAACACTGGGCAGTTTTATTAGCAAATATTTTTCAAAGAGAAAACTAAACCTTCATGTATGTGGAAATAAAAAAATCCAATTTGATTATATTTGTACAAAAATATATTTATTATATTGCACAAAAATATTTATTCAAATATATATTTTGAATATAAAGTATTCTGGGACTTGCAGAGTCATTGCACAACAGAAGGGCCAATGATCTAGAGAGAAAAGAATGATAGAGAGGTGAAATTATATTCTGAAATTCTTTTTTCTGGATGTAATTTACTAATATTCAGATAGGACAGCTATTGCAGGAAGTCAGGGACCCTGAAAGGAGGGACCGGCTGAAGAAGAACATAAATTGTGAAGATTTCATGGACATTTATTAGTTCTCCAAATTAATACTTTTATAATTTCTTACGCCTGTCTTTACTGCAATCTCTGAACATAAATTGAAGATTTCATGGACACTTATCACTTCCCCAATCAATACCCTTGTGATTTCCTATGCCTGTCTTTACTTTAATCTCTTAATCCTGTCATCTTGGTAAGCTGAGGAGGATAAATGTCGCTTCAGGACCTGTGATAATTGCGTCAACTGCACAAATTGTAGAGTATGTGTGTTTGAGCAATATGAAATCTGGGCATCTTGAAAAAAACAGGGTAACAGCAATATTCAGGGAACACCAGAGATAAGGCTTCTGGCCACTGGTGAACCGGAGGGAACAGAGCCATATTTCTCCTCTTTCAAAAGCAAATAGGAGAAATGCCACTGGATTCTTTTTCTCAGCAAGGAACATCCCTGAGAAAGAGAATGCGCCCTGAGGGTAGGTTTATAGACGGTCCCCTCAAGGCGTGCGGTCTTTTATGGTCCAAGCCCAAGGGATGAAATAAATCCCGGTCTCCTGTAGCTCTCCCAGGCTTATTAGGACTAGGAAAATTCCTGCCTAATAAATTTTGGTCAGACAGGTTGTCTGCTCTCAAATCCTGTTTCCTGATAAGATGTTATCAATAACAATGTATGCCGAAACTTCACTAGCAATTTTAATTTCGCCCCATCCTGTGGTCCTGTGATCTCGCCCTGACTGCACTTGCTCTGTGATATTTTATTATCTGGTGAAGTATGTGATCTCTGTGACCCACACCCTATTCGTGTACTCCCTCCCCTTTTGAAAAAAAAAAATAGAGAGTTTTTGTAGTGTTGTTTTGCTGAATAAACTAGGTTTAACGTTTGCAAACTGATGATGTGCTAGAATAAATACATCAAGAATTAGTTGATGACAGATTATTATAAAACCATCAGATCTCATGAGAACTCACTCACTATCAGGAAAGCAGCATGGGGGAAACCGCCCCCTTTATCCAATTACCTCCATGTGGTTCTGCCCTTGACACATGGAAATTATGGACATTGCAATGTAGGTGAGATTTGAGTGGGGCCATAGAGCCAAACCATATCAGGCCACTTGCCTCTAAAAAGGGATATCTGAGACTGGGGAAACTATGAAGAAAAAAGGTTTAAATACCTCATGGTTCTGCAGGGTTTAGAAGAAGGACAATACTGCATCTGCTCTGGTGAGGGCTTCAGGGAGCTTACAATCATAGCAGAAGGTGAAGGGGGAGCAGGTGTGTCACATGATGAGAAAGGGAACAAGAGAGCAAGGGAGGAGAGGTCCCAGACTTTTAAACAACCAGATCTCATGTGAACTAACTGAACAAAAACTCACTCATCACTGAGGAGAGGGTGCTAAACCATTCATGACAGATCTGCATCCATGATTTAATTACCTCCCACCAGGACGCACCTCCAACTTGAAAATCAGAATTCAACATGAGATTTGGAGGGAATCTTTAAAGTCCTCAAAGAAAATAATTTCTATATCCTTTAAAATCTCTTTCAATGGAAAGCAAAATAATGATAACTTTGTGCAAAAAAGTTAAGAAAATCTATAACAAGTAGAAGTACATTAACAGAATACTAAAAGCAGGTTTTTAGGAGGAAGTAGTTGATGATAGCAGGAGGACTGAAGGAAATGCGGGAAAGAATGCAAATCAAGTATAAGATATATATGTGAGAAAAAAAATAAATAGCCAGGCACGGTTGCTCACACCTGTAATCCCAGAACTTTGGGAGGCCGAGGTGGGTGGATCACGAGGTCAGAAGATTGAGACCATCCTGTCTAATACGATGAAATCCCATATCTACTAAAAATACAAAAAAAAGGAAAAAAAAAAAAAAGCCAGGTGTGGTGGCGGGCACCTGCAGTCCCAGCTACACAGGAGGCTGAGGCAGGAGAATGGCATGAACCTGGGAGGTAGAGTTTGCAGTGAGCCGAGATCGCATCACTGTAGTCCAGCCTGGGTGACAGAGTGACACTCCGTCTCAAAAAAAAAAAGAAAAGAAAGAATATACATGTACGTGCCTATATTGATTTAATTATATGCAGAAATACATATGTAGAAACAATAATTCAAAATGAAGGAAGGGCAAGTAGATTTTTGTGTTGTATGGTTTTAATAGTTTAGGGAAGTTATAAAAGTAATTTTATACTGTAGTAGGTCACTAATGTATATTATAACTCCGTTATAACCACTGAAAAAATAATAAGATGCTGTATATCAAGTTAATGAGAAAAATAACAAATATTCCTTGAATCTAAATAAAGATACTCAAAGAAAATACAAAAGTTAAAATAAAAACTACAGTAATATGATATAAACACAAGTTTGTCAGTAAATTAAATATAAGTAAGTGATTTATAGGTACCAATTAAAAAATTGGAGTGTTAGAATGAATTACAAATTTTAAAATATCTGCATATAAGGAATAGAGCTTAAATTTAAGAATAAGAAAAAGTAAAAGGATGAAAACAGATACAAGCAAGTGGTATTAAAAGAATATTAGTGTATATACACTTATTGCTGACTAACAAAAAATGAAATATAAAGGAGATATCGATAATGATAAAGATGAAAATATCAACATGAAGTTACATTTAAAATCTGTGTGTACTGAATAGTTTTAAGTACATAAAACAAAATCAAATGTATGAATAGGAGAAATTGACAAATCTATCTCCAAATTAGTTAACATATTTTCTCAATTGGTAAAACAGGTGGTAAAAAGTCAGTAACAGTTTAACAGATCTATAAAACAAGCTGAGAATCATAACATAAGCATGATGTCAAACCAAAAATGCCACACACATAAGATGAAGCCATTTAAATTTTAAAAGCAGACAAAATGTAGCTATGATCTGATAAATCAACATGAGGTTACCTATGAGTATGTTAATGATTGTGAGGGAGCACAAGGGAAAGTTTGGAAGTTTAAGTTATTTTCTGTTACTATACATGGTGCTGGTGACACGAGTCTATTCACTTCATGAAAGTTGAAGTTGTACAATTATGGATTATGCATTTTACATATGTTACATTTTTATAGAACATTTTCTTTAAAACATGCTATCCACAAATAAACACACACACACACTTGCACATATATATATGTATATATATACACACACACACACACACAAAAAGGTATTATGTGGTTAAAGAATAAAATAATAGCTTGCTTTCTTTTGAGATGAAAAAGAAGCAAAGCATCCCCAATTTCTGACAACTTTAGAGACATTTCAGGATACTGCATCAGAATTTCTTGTCTTGAGAAACTTTCTTTGTATCAGTTATCTTAACATTCCATTGAGTCACTTCAAAAAGTAATAATAAAATAGCTTGATTCTCTTTCCCACTCCTAGGCAGAAGGAGGGATAAAACTTGACAAACTGTTTCACTGAAACTGTCTGGCAAGTGATTTATAAAATCAAAGGTGAGAAGTGAATTGGTGTCCCTAAAATTTAAGAGAAACCACGTTGGCCACACAAAATAACATATAGGCATTACCACTCCATCTATCTCCGTCTAGCACATACCACCCCTTTCTGTTTTGTTTCAACACAATATTCACTTTCCCTACCTGACATAGTTTAATTATTTCATGTAAATCAAAAGCACACTTTGCTCTCCTTTAAGAAAGAATAGAACCAAACTTCAGTTAGTGCTGAAACTGAAAGTTCAAGATCTCGAAGTGATGTTCCTTCCGTTTTGAGTTGCTTAAGCCACACCTAATTTTATTATTACACATTGTATACATGTATCAAAACGTTACACTGTACCCCATAAATGTGTATAATTATTATGTGCCAATTAGAAATAAAATGAAGTATTATGGGCCAATTGACATATTTACTAATAACACCACATTGTATATACAGTTGGCTAGGCTTTGTCAGGGTATGTAAGGCAATTCTTTGCCTTTTTATATTGCCTCTTGGGTTTTTTCTGGATTCCATTCTTACGCCACTTACATAGAAGTAACCCAGTTTTCCCTTAACTTCCATAGAGAAATCACAAAGTTAATATTGTAAGTGTTATGCATGCCTGTTTGCTTCCTATCCTGATGAATCTAAATAGCTAGGTAACCTTCTGTGTTTTCAATTCTCTGGGGAAAAAATGTGTCCATTATATTTATTTTTGCCTCTATTATTAAAGCCTGAAATTCCATACAGCTGAGTATGCCGGGTAATAAAATATATTTCTATATCACAGGAGGGTTATTATTTATGATACCAAAAGTCCTGTCATGAGTTTTTGCTTCCAAAAGACAAATAACAGATTTTGGTCAATATTTTAGAAAAAAATTTGAAAATAAAGTATCATAAAGTCTTAAGGTTACTTGAGGGGCAATCTGTAACTTGGCAACACTGTATCATCTTTACATTTGTTCAAGTAACTTGGAGTGTATCTGATAATGTAATAAGAAACTCTGATCAAAGTATCACAACTTAATCAATGTTGGGTAGACACTTAGTCATTGGTGTGGAAATGGAGATATTTTAATATAAATATTGCATATAATATATGCACATATTTTAATAAAAATAGGTGTATATTTTTACTATCATCTTTTAAAGCATTGAAATAAAGGCTTATTTAAAAATTCTTTAAGGCTGGGTGCCATGGCTCATGCCTGTAATCCAAGCACTTTGGGAGGCTGAGGCGGGATGATCACTTGAGGTTAGGAGTTCAAGACCAAACTGGCCAACATGGCAAAACCCCATCTCTACTAAAAACACAAAAATATTCGCCAGGCGTGGTGGCACATGCCTGTAGTCCCAGCTACTTGGGAGACCGAGGCATGAGAATCGCTTCAACCTGAGGGTTGGAGGCTGCAGTGAGCCCAGGTCACACCACTGTACTCTGGCCTAGGTTACAGAGAGACACTTTGTTTAAAAAAAGAAAAAAAAAAAAATTCTTTGAAGGAAGTGATGGGAATCATATACTTTAGAAGACTTTACCTAGTAGACCTAGTGCTATAGATTGAGAAATAACACACAACATATATCTTATTAGACTATATGAATCTTTAATAATTGTAGATGTCTCTTCTATTCTAGAATTTTAGAAGTCTACTTATTACCCAAAACATAACTTAAGCATTTTTAACTTGTTTCTTCAATATTAGAATAAATGTTGTAGAAATAATGTTAGACTTTGCTACACATCACATCAATAATATAAAGTAGCAATTTAATTTTGGTCAAAAATAGAAATAAAACTATTATCTTTGGCTCATCAATAAGGGGCTATTTTTTTCTGGTTTCATGAGCACAAAATATATGGAAGTACTAATATATGAAGTCACATTTTTCCCTTCTATAGAATTTGATTCAATGGTCAACTATTGTAGTGCCTGACATACATAAATATACATATGAATTTGTTAAAAAATATCACATGAAATATTCAAACAATTAAAGAAATATAGAAAACTAGTACAACAAGATTGTGGTATAAAACATAATATGATGAATAATATATTTAGCATCGTGATAGGGATATGGCTTATAAAATTAAAACAATTCATAAATGACTTCATTGCCTCTTTTGTATGATTTCATTTATAGGAATCATTAAAAAGTAAATCTTTGTCTAGTAAAGAAATTCCCAGATAAATAGTCTCAGGAAATTTGGGTGAAGGTTTACAGTGAGAAGTAGGATACATTTTATATTATTACTGCAGGATTCTTCCTTATATTATTACTGCAGGATTTAACTGGGCTCTGTCTGAGACTTGATTGAATCAGTAAACTTAAATATGGGGACAGGATTATTTACCATGGTGGCTCAGTCACGTCTCTGTTCATGTTATCTTGAGCACTTTGTTATTGTTATTTTTGCTGTTATTTTAAAATAGTACGGAATTTTTAGGCTTTCTATTTATTTTGGGCTTATTGCACCAGTAGATTGAGCAAATCTGAAAACTACTTAGTATGGTCATCTCACATTTTCTCTAGTGTTTCTGTCTGACACATACCATTTCAAATCCTACTATCTCATGTAAAAACTGAGAGCTGAATTCAACTGTGTGTACCATGCTTGTCCCAAAGTAACATGATCTATTAAAAGATGATGGTGCTTGTATAGTTCTCAATGCTTTGTAAGTAAAATATTTTCCATATTTATTTGTAACTTTTATTAAGCAAATAGTTTTACATTGCTATTATATGTCAGGTTCTATTCTAGACACATTCAATAGTGAATACAATTAAACAAAAATTCTTGTGCTTAAAGAACTTATATTCTAGTTGAGGAACTCAGATAATAGATAAATTAGAGAATAAAGTACAGAATATGCTAGAAGGTTATATGACTTTGGAAATATTAATAAATCAAGGACAAGGGTACGAAGTGTTGGGCAAGGGTGATGCAATTAATATGATATTCAGGGAAAATTCCACTGAAAATGTAGCAATTGAGATAAGATATAAATAAGTGAGGAAGTAAGCCATGTGGAATGTGGGGCAGGAGAAGGGAGCTGGCCAAAAAAAAAAAAAAAATAGCAAATGAAAGGTGCTGAAGTGGGACCTTCCTTGGTATGTTTGGGGAACAGAAAGGAATCTGGTGGGGCTTGAATGAAGGGAGAGAGGAGAGATTGAAGAATAGATTATAATAAATTCATCTGCATCCTGCCCCCATCATCATGTTACTTTTATCTTGGAGAAATTTAGAAAACTTCTTTGAATCACTTTGCCAAACTTTTCCACTGGTACCAATGAGAGAGGATAGGTCAGCCCTTCAAAGCATCTTATGAATATCTCTTTGATTTGCCTCCTGAAACACACATATAAGACCTTTGAAAATGGCTTTTTTCTATTATGACAATTATCTATACATTCATTTAGGTTGTTCTGTGTATTAATAGCTCATTCCTTTGGTTGTTGAATAGTATTGCATGTATGAATGTACCACCATTTATTCATCTATTCAAGGATATGTAGAGTGTTTCCAGTTTCAGACTACTATAATGACATTGTTATAAACATTCATATACAAAATTTTCTGTGACCATGTCTTGATTTCTGTAGAATATATGTCTAGAAGTGCAATGACTGGAATTCATAGTATATGCATATTTAGTGTTTTTTAAAATAAATTCCCAAACTGTTTTCGGGAGAGGCTCAGAAACTATTAAGTTTGCGAAGAAACAGAATCACTCATACACTGCCCTACTGACAACAAGCTTGCCAGCATTTTATATAATTAGTTTATATTTTAGCTATGCTGATAGGTATGCATGATATCTCATATTTTGAAAGCAAATACAGTTTATTGTTTTAGAGTAGTTATAAACTTACAGAAATATGGTCAAAAAAATTAAAAAAAAAAACAAAACTTCAGAGTCCTCATAAACCCCCTATAGATCTTTATAAACAGATTACATTAAAGAATACTTTAGCAATTTTCAAATAATAAATTCATTCCAGTAGTTTTACCTCTCTAAGGCATTAATTTTTCTCCTATAAATTTCCAGTAAATTACTGTTAACTTTATTTGACAAAGGCAATAACTGAGTCCATGTTCAGACAACTTACCAATTAAATATACAAACCATGTCTTTAATGCTATGATATTATTTCCAGATTTTTGGATAAGTGCATCTATATTGATTCACATACCTTGATTTGTCATATTAGGTCTCTCACAGTAAAAATCAATTTGTAGTTGTATTTTTCACATATTGCCTATATTAAGTATGAAATTTGTTCTTTATTTTTCTGTATAGTTCTTTTTATGTTAAATTTAAATTTGTAATTGACAAATTCAATTGTAGTTGACAAATTCAATTGTAGTTGACAAATACTCAGAATAGATTTTAGTTATAGATCTGGATAAATGAGGGATAATAGAGATGAAGTTAACTCATTGCAGCGTAATGCACTCAAGAGATGATGAGGCAGAATGATTATCGAGGTTAAAGGGTCATCATTATACAGCAGGAAAACAAAAAGAACATTGACAAGAAATTATTACTAAGTACTGTTTTTTGGTTTTTGAACACTCTTATGTATCTCTGTTTCAATTCATGGAGTCCTAGTATTCCTAAATCACTACTTTATTCTTATTGAAGTTTTGAATAGTATTACTTCAACTGATGCTGAATTCTAGGTTAGTATTCCAGAATGAGAGAGAAAAATTCATTTTGATAATTTTTTCAAACACCCTGGTGTTTTGATGCTTTTTGGAGAAGTGAGGAGGTTTAAGAAAAACTTTGATATTCATCTCTGAAATGATGTGGGATGTATTGAATTTGGGAAGTATTTGGGAAACAGCAGCATATAGATAGATATTAAAGCCAAGGTACTAAATAAGGTCACCATGTAAATGAATGTGGATAGTGATGAGATCCAAAATCTAAGACCTAAGCTGCATCTCGGTGAAGTACTTAGGAGAGGAAGTGGCTACAGCAAAAAGACTGTAAAATATAATCTAATATAGGAGAAAAACTAGGAAACAAGGAGAGTCTCCACTTTAGTATTCTCCACACGACAGCCAGATGGATCCTGTTAAATGGCTAAAATCCTCAAATATAATTTAATTTATTTCAAGCATTGTGATTAAAAGGAAAGGAAGTAACTGACACTTTAAAATGTTGCAGACAGATAAATAAGAACTAGCATAGTGAAATGTTTGAGTTAGCAAAAACATAGTCATTGTTGGTGTTGTCAGTGTCAGTAGAATAGTATTAGAAAAATTCACATCAGAATGGATATGAGAAAAATTGGAGGAGAATGTATTGTCATTTTATGTGGGAAAATTTATAAACAGTTCTCTTTAAAAGGCAGCAGAAAATCAAGATAGAAGCTCCAAGGGGAAACGTAATTAAACTCTTTCCTTTTCACATGGGAGAAACCACAGTAATGATCCAATCAAAAGGTCACCAGCCAGACTCTTGGCGTTTCATTTATTGGCCAATTAATTTCATTAACTTTTAAGATAGCATGAATTTATACACAATGAGGGGCGGATGTTGCTTTATGTAGCTAATGGATCTCGGTTTGAAGTCCTGTTCAAAATATGTCATTTTGGGACAAAGTAACATCCACAGCTCTCTCTAATCTCTGCTTCAAGCCAATCTTAAGTAGCAGGGATTATTGTAGTGTGTATGGGGATGAGGGAGGATATTAATATGTTCTGTTTGAGATTTAGGGATTGTGTTTCTTTTAGCTTTTGTGGTTTTTCTCATCATTTGTTGTGAATCACTAACTACTGAATTTTTCCTCTTCTTTCAGCAGCTTCACATATTGCAAATATTTCTCTGATTATCTAACAGATGAATTTCTTGTTTATATGGTGATTTTTGTTCACATTTTTTCTTCTGTCTATGTTTTCTCATCTTTTCAGTGTGAACGAGGGACACAGGCATGCCTGAAACATGAGAAGGCAGGTAGACAGTGTAAGCAACGAACTCCACACATTTTTTTTTTTTTCCTGTCCAACAGATGTATGTAGCTAGCAACACTGGAGAAACATAATAACAAAAATACGTTTTACCTATGTTTTACAAGGTTTAACGCAACTGGAGATTTGGGCGATCATTTTCCAACAACGGTTAAGGCAGAATTTGAATCTAAAGAATTAGAATTTCCATAATCTCTCAATTTATGTAAGGATCATAGAAGTTTGGAAGATTTTTTTCTATATCATAAAATAATTATAACATTTAAAATAAATACAACAGTAATAAAATTAACTTTTAAAAACATGGTGAATTAAAAAAGTTAATCCACCATCCCTAATATATGATATATTACATATACACAATATCATCATATATTATTAATTGATAAGATGTATAATTTAATGTTAATAATGTCACTTTCAAGAGTATACCTATTATATTTTAAATGTGAAATTTATTTGTAATACTTTATAGAAAATTGTCTTTATTATAAAAATATACAATCATTAATTTGTATAAGTACTATATACTTATGTCACTGACTGAAACAGTAATATTGAAGCAATTACATAGCATATTAAGAAATATGATAAAAATTGTAGCAGATAAGAACAGGTTTAGTTACAGTAAAATGTATTATACATCTTAATAAAATTAAGAGCTTATTAATTATGATGCCCCAAAATTCCTTTGACAATCATATACTTTTGCAGCCAATATATTTTTACAGAAATCTATGTAAAACATAGAAACTGCCGATATGGAGGAGTGACATCAGCAAGAAGTTAGAATAGAAATTTTCAGCATTTCCCTTCTCAGTAACATCAACTTGAATAACTATGCACAAAAATACTTGTATAAGCTAGTGAATGCAGAGGAGAGATAATTGTACCTGGATGTATGTATCACAGAAATTTAAAAAGACACATTGAAGTGAATACAAAGGACAATTTCACATCAGCCACATCACCCTACCCTAAAGTCCAGGCAACACAGCATAGAGAGAGACACCATGTGGAGCAGGGGTACCCAACCCTGGGTATCCTGGGTACTAAACGAATGAGTAGCAATGCAATAATAGTAAGAAACAAATATTACATTAAACAGTAAATCATTAAAAAATCAGTGAACTTAAATAGAGATCATATGGCCCTGACAGCCATATACAGACCACTCCATCCAAAAGTAGCAAAATGCACATTCCTTTCAAATGAACATTAAATGTTTTCAAGGATATATCATGTATAAGGCCAAAAAAAAGTCTTAGCAAAATTAAGATTGAAATAATGTTTCTTTTTTGACCAAAATGGTATAAAACTAAAGATCAGTAACAAGAAAAAAAATGGAAAATTTACAAAACTATGAAATTAAATAATAGAATCCTGAATAACAAATGAGTTAAATAAGCAATCAAAAGGAACATACCATAGCTTGAGTCAGATGAAAATGGAAGCACAATAAGCCAAAACCGATGGGATACATCCAGAGAAGTTCTAAGAGGAAACTTGGTAGTGACAAATTACTACATTAAACAAAGAAGAGCTCAAACAACCTAATTTTATATCTCAAGAAACTAGAGAAGGGACAAACAAATCCCAAAGTCAATAGAAGAAGGCAAATCATAAAATCAAAGCAAAAGTAAATGAAATAAAAACTAGAAAACAATAGAAAAGATTAATGAAATTAAAAGTTGGTATTTTTTTAAATAAGCAAAATTAAGAGCTTTTAGCTAGATTAAGAAAAAAAGAGATAAAAACAAATATTAAACAAAAAAGGAGACATCACAATTGATGCCACAAAAATAAAAAGAGTCTAAGAGACTCACATGTGAACAAAATGAATAATGTATTAGGTTGGTGCAAATGTAATTGCAATTTTGCCATTAAAAGTTTTGCATTAAAAGTAAGTTTTTAATGTTAAAAACTGCCCTTACACTTGCAACAACCCAATGGAACAAATGGATATCTTTCTGTAAATGTATAACCTATGAAGACTAAATTATGAAAAAAGAGAAAATCTGAATAGAACTAATAATAAGGATACCCATTCAGTGATAAAATTTTCCATCAAAATATGCCCATGACCTGATAGCTTCACAGCTGAATTTTACCAAACATTAAAATAAATGCAAAATATTTTCAAAGTCTTCCAAAAAACTTTTTTATTATACTTTAAGTTCTAGGGTACATGTGCACAATGTGCAGGTTTGTTACATATGTATACATGTGCCATGTTAGTGTGCTGCACACATTAACTCATCATTTACATTAGGTATTTCTCCTAATGCTATCCCTACCCCCTCCCCTCCACCCAACAACAGGCCCCAATGTGTGATGTTCCCCACCCTGTGTCCAATTGTTCTCATTGTTCAATTCCCACCTATGAGTGAGAACATGCGGTGTTTGGTTTTCTGTCCTTGCAATAGTATGCTCAAAATATTGGTTTCCAGCTATATCCATGTCCCTACAAAGGACATGAACTCATCCTTTTTTATGGCGGCACAGTATTCCATGATGTCTATGTGCCACATATTCTTAATCCAG
This sequence comes from Trachypithecus francoisi, assembly GCF_009764315.1. Taxonomy (NCBI): domain Eukaryota; kingdom Metazoa; phylum Chordata; class Mammalia; order Primates; family Cercopithecidae; genus Trachypithecus; species Trachypithecus francoisi. The sequence goes on from NW_022681454.1 coordinate 112,740,958, forward strand.
TCTATCAATTATGAACATCTGGGTTGGTTCCATGTCTTTGCTGTTGTGAATAGTGCTGCAACAAACATACGTGTGCATGTGTCTTTATAGCAGCATGATTTATAATCCTTTGGGTATATGACCAGTAATGGGATGGCTGGATCAAATGGTGTTTCTAGTTCTAGATCCTTGAGGAATCACCACACTGTCTTCCACAATGGTTGAACTAGTTTACAGTCCCACCAACAGTGTAAAAGTGTTCCTATTTCTCCACATGCTCTCCAGCACCTGTTGTTTCCTGACTTTTTAATGATCACCATTCCCAAAAAAATTAAAGAGGAAATAACTCATCCAAACTCATGAGAACAGCATTACCCTGATACCAAAGCCAGATAAGACACTACAAAAATAAATAAATAAATAAATAAATAAATAAATAAATAAAATAAAGGTCAATGTTCTGATTACTATAGTGCAAATTTGCAACAAAATACTGGCAAACCAAATTCAATGACACATTAAAGGAATCATAAATCATGATCAAGTAAGATTTATCCCTGGATACAAGGATGTTCATGGTTTAGCACTTGCAAATTGATAATTATGATACACCATATTAAGAAAATGAAAGATAAAATTATGTGATCACCTCAATGGATGTGAAGCAGAAGTTAAAAAGAAGAAAAGGAAATTTTTCTCCTTTAGACTGCTTCCCTTTCAAGTCCCCACCCCCCACCCCGCCATGTGCTATTGTACCCTGTTTGGAAAGTTCTGTAAGTTTGCAAATTCCTGATTTCTGTAGCTGGTTTCTGTAAGTTCCTGCTTCCCATTTGAGCAGCACAGCAAAGCACACAAGATAAGCTTGAGCAAGCCTAGATTACAGTCACCTGGGTCACATAGCAGGAATCACATCATATGCTTAAGCAAGCCTGAGTTACAGGCCTGTCACTGTTTGATAAACTGCCTTTGTTCTGCTTCTGTAGACCTGCTTTCGCATCACTGCCTTTCGTGCCACCGTAAGCTTGTTTCAAACTAGCCAATCCTCTTTCAGAAGTGTGTATAAAAGTCAAGCCCTGTCTTTGTTCAGGGATCAGTCTTTGGATGTTAATCCTCTGGGCCTGAGTGCACTCAGTAAAATCCTCTTGTTCTACCCATTAGTCTCTTCAGTCTCCTGATTCCCACAACAGATGTAGAAGAAATATTTTATAAAATGTATTTTTATGACAAAAACTCTTAAATTAAGTACTGAAGAAATGTTCTTTAACATAATAAAAGTTATATATGACAAACTCACAACTAACATTATACTCAACATTGAAAATTTGAAAGCTCTCCCTGTGAGATGAGTAACAGTACAAGGATGTCCACTCTTATCACTTCTATTTAACATTGTATGCAAAGTCCTAACCAAAGCAATTATACACTGGAAAAGAATAAAAATCACCCAACCTCACCACAAAACTGTTAGAACTAATAAGTAAATTAAGTAAAATTTAAAGATTCTAAATCAACAAAAATCAGTAGTATTTCTATATGCTAACAATTGACTATCAGAAAAAAAATCAACAATCCCAATTCCAATAGCATAAAAAAATTAAATGTTAGGAGCACATTTAACCAAAGAGATGAAATGTCTATACAATGAAAACTATAAAACATTGATAAGAGAAATTTAAGAATACACAAATAAATGAAAAGCTATTCTCTATTCATGGATTTGACTAATATTTTTTAAATTTTCATACTAACCAAAGTAGTCTAAAGATTCAATGTAGTCCATATCAAATTTGCAGTGACACTTCCTAAAATGTATAACAAACCACAAATAACCCCAATAATCTAAAGTAATCTTGGATAAAAAGAAGAGAGCTGGAGGCATTGTACTACCTGATTCCAAAATATACTGCAAAGCTATAGTAATCAATACATCATGGTACTGGCAAAAAAAAAAAAAAGACACATGAAGAGAATAGAGAAGAGATTTCAGAAATAAATCCATGCATTTACAGTTCATTGATATTTTACAAACGTGCCAAGGATACACAATGGAGGAAAGGGCAGACTTTTTAATAAACAATTTTAGGAAAACTAGGTATCTGCATACAGAAGATTGAATCTAGATCATTATCTTGTATATGAAAATCGACTGCAGATAAATTACATGCAGACTTAAAGGTACGCCTTGAAACTGTGAAGCTGCTAACAGAAAACATAAGGAGAGCTACTTGCTAGTAGTCTGGGCAGTCATTTTTTGGGTCTGACCCCAGAAGCAAATGCAACAAAAACAAAAATAGACAAACAGGACTGCATCAAATTTAAAAGCTTTTGAATAGCCAAAGTAATAATTAACAGAGTGAAGAGACAACCTACTGGCTAGGAGAAAATACTTGCAGAACTTGCATCTGATAAGTGGGTAATATCCAAGATATATAAAGATGTCAAACAATGCAATACAACAAAACAGATAACCAGATTTAAATAAGGCAAAGGACCTGAATAGCCTTTTTTTTTTTTTTTTTTTTTTTTTTTTTTGAGACAGAGTTTCACTCTTGTTTCTCAGGCTGGAGTGCAAGGGTACTTACCATCTCTGCTGACTGCAACGTCTCCCTCCCAGTATCAAGTGATTCTTTTGCCTCAGTCTCCCAAGTAGCTGGGACTACAGGTGCATGCCAACATGCCCAGTTAATTTTCACATTTTTAGTAGAGATGGGGTTTCACCATGTTGGTCAGGCTGGTCTTGAACTCCTGACCTCAGGTGATCCACCCTCCTCAGCCTTCCAAAGTGCTGGGAGTATAGGTGTGAGCCACTGCATCTGGCCTTGAATAGACATTTTTAAAAAGATATCCACATATCTAACAGGTATATGAAAACATGCTCATCATGGCAAATCACTAGGGAACTGCAAATGAAACCATAATGAGGCAACACTTCAGACCTGTTAACAAGATAACATGAAATTTTTTATGACAAAAACTCTTAGACTGTTAAAAAGATAACGTGGTGGTGAAGTTGCAGAAAAAATGAACTCTTTTATACTATTGTGGGAGTGCAAATTAGTACAGGCATTATGAAAAACAGCATGGAGATTCCTCAACAAATTAAAAATAGAACTACTATATGATTCAGCAATTTGATATCTTGGTATACGTTCAAAGAAAGTGAAATCAGTATGTTAAAGAGATATTTGTATTTCCACATTTAATTCAACATTACTCACAATAGCCAAGATTTAGAGTCAACCTCAGTGTCTATTGATGGATAAAGAAATTTGGATATACACATACACACACACACACACACACACACTATGTGGAATATGCATATGAGTGTGCATACGTGTATGTGTACCACATATATGTTTATCTTTGTGTGATGGTTTACATCCACATAACAGAATATTGTTCAGCTGTTTATTATTTATTTTTAGAGATGGGTTTCTACCACATTGCCCATACTGGTCTCAAACTTCTGAGCTCAAGCGATTCACCAGGCTTGGCCTCCCAAAGTGCTGCGATTACAGGTATGAACCACTGTGTCAGGCCCTGTTCAGCCTTTGAAAAGAAAAAACAAAATAGAATATACTGAAAAGAAGGAAATTCTGTCCTTTGCAACAATGTAGATTAACCTGGAAGATATGTTAAGTGATAATAAACTAAAAACAGGGATTAAATACTGTATGATTTCACTTGTATGTGGAATCTAAAAAAGTCAAAATCATAGAACCAGAGAGTACAGTGGTGATTGCCAGGGGTTGGGAGTGGGAATAATATTGGTAAAAGGCTACAATTTCAGTAGACAGGATGAATAAATGTTGTCTGAATAAATGTTGTCTAAATCAATAAATTATATATTAAAAAACATGTTGACTATAGGTAATGATAATGTATATTTGAAAATTGCTGACAGGTTAGATCTCAAGTGTCTTCACCACACACACAAAATATCTATGTGAGGTGATGAATATGTTCATGAATTTGATTATGGTATTTATTTTATAATATATAGTTATATTAAGGCATCATGTGTACCCCACTGATATATGCAATTTGTTATACCTCAGTAAATCTGATGAAAGAAATTGGGTGTATAGTAAAAAATATAAATTATTCAAATATAAATATATTTAATTTAGATACAAAATTAACACCATATTATTAAATTCTGATAGATGTACATTTTAAAATAATATAGCACTTAAACTTCATTTTGGGAATCATAAAATTATATAAATGACTTCCATTGCAATATTTTAAATCTCTTTCACATTCAAAGTAAAATTAATGCTATGATTAACAAAAATGAACATATATTTGCAGATACACAAATATACACAGCTAGTTCAAGTTGCAATTTTAGAAAATACATTTTGGATAAATGCCTTAATATCTAAATGTGCTACTAAATGCTTAAATTTTCAAAAACGATCTACTTTTCATGACAAATTCATAAACAAGTTCCTGGTTTTCCACCTCATTGTGCAATGTATCTATCTGAACATGTTATAGCCACTTACCTCTATTGGTTAAAACTACACCTCGAAAAACAAAATGTCTAGTATATATAATTTTATTAACTGATAAAACATGATTAGTATTATATGTTATTGTAATTAAAGTTGAAAAAACAGAAATGAAAATATATATTTTATTGCAATGAAAATAAATCTCAGCACATAATCACTCTAAAAAATCATTACTGTCCATTTTATCACACACATATTGATTATCTAAGTCAACATTTAGGAAAACATTAAATTTTATAGATAATCTCCAATGACTAAAATTTTTTCAATCACTTACATATTTATTTGTATTAACCAAGTCATTTTTTAAAAGTCGTTCAGTATCAAAGTATTTTATTATTGTTATATTTCCTCCTTATAATGAATCTATAATATTCTTTCAGTGATGCAACAATTTCTTTTAACTTTTACTACGAAATTTCTTTATGTTTCAAGTTATGTAATTCATTTAGACTAAAATAAAGTTTACTCTAAAGTAAAATTTATACTACATTTAAAGCATTGATAAGTGGCATTATTTATTTATGACATACTCAACGTGAAAGAGGATTGTATCTTATATTCTGATGGTGAAGTATACAGTATAAAAATTTAAATATGTTTAGGGTGAAATAAAATACTTTTTATATTATGGATGGGATTACTCAAGGAATAGTTCTTAAAACGTTATACATGAAAATACATCCAGATACCAAATTTGCCAGCTCTTCTTCTTAGATAGGGCATTTAGCAATTTTTAATCTTTACATATGAAAATTTATGGAATCAATGAATTAAAATTATTATAGCATTTAAACTTACATTGTATTTTTCCATATAGTTATCTCATTGATCTTATTTGATGTAACATAATAAACTTGTTCTTGACATAAGATTTCAGCCTTCATATGAGAAAATTAACTTTACGAGAAAATTATTATTTTTTTCACTATCTCACCATTAAAGTGGTGGTGAAGGAGTTTCAGGAAACAAAACACAACAGCAGTCACTTTTGTCCTCATTGGGGACAATTACACAAAGTATATTTATTAATATATTTTGTCTCAATAAGCAAATAAAATGTGTGGTCCATGTCATTGGCATTCTGCCCAAGTCCTGTTCAGTATTTAATATTTTTGTCCACACCAGACTAACTTCCAACTGCCAGCCTCTGTGACTTTCTCCCTAAATATATTTTCTGCCGTCTGGAATTTGCTATGTCCACACCACATGTAAGTGCCAGTGAACTGACATGTTCCTGGGAGCAGCTCTCAACCAGTGATTGATGGGAGTTGATGTGGATATACCCCAGATCCCTTGCCTCCAGGTGAGATCATTCTGAGCAGTTTGTACTGAATGGAGTCCCATAGTTCCAAAGCAGGACTTATCCTCAGCTGCTCACTATGGTAACTTGTTTAATAAGGCACCCTGTATTGGCTTCTTTTCCTTTCCTGTCTCATTTCTCCTCTCCTGTACAAATGTTTCCTGAGAACAATTTCCACAAGAATTTTATGCAGATCCTCATATCACAGTCTGCTCCTTGTGAAACGCAAAATAATGCAAGCAGTTAGAGCAATAAAAATTATATTTACACTTCTTTCAAATAGGCCTTAATAATTAGTAAGCCATTGGGAAAATAAGCTTGCTTCTTGTTTAGGAATCCTGAGAGACTTTGATCAACAAACAACTAATTTCTGTCAGAGAAAGTGCTAAAAGAGAATCCTGGTCAAAGGAGGGGATTCGCTCAAGGGCTTCTTTATTTGACAGCCATTACAATACATTGCCCTCATCAGATTTCCCTTTTTGAACAAGCAACTAAAGATAGAGACTTATTATATGAATCATTAGTTAGCCTTCCTGTATGGCATGGTTGCAATCTTCTATGTTTAATCTAGGAAATGAAACACAAAGTTAACATGTGGACTCTTTCTCTAGATATCCCCATTTTGGGCCTTGATTCTGTGTCGTGATCAGCTCTAAGTAGGTAGATGGAATTCTTAAATTCCAGATCAATACAAACACTGTTTTGTCCCAATAATAGAAATTGTTGTCTCTCTATAAAACATTTTTCTTTCTCTACATATAGTTTTGAGTAATAGGGAGAAAAGGCACTCCTTTGTTCAACCCCTTCATTCCCAAACCTGTGTATTCTGACTATGGAACAAAGAGTACTGTAAGTTACTTCTTGGTTCTGAGCTTTTATGGTAGCTAGAATTTGCTTTGTCAGGTGTTGCCACCCAGTTTCTGATTCTTCAATAAATTCCCTCTTTTTAACTGGCCAATTTATTTAATTTTTTATTAATTCATTATTTAATGAATTTATTTAGCTGGGTCATTTGGTGCATGAGCCTATTTCCCCACTTTGTTTGCTGTACTTTTACAGAAAAGCAATATTACAGAAAACCATGATGATAAGTAATGGATTCAGTAAGTTCAGAGATAGTGCTAACAGAACCATTAAGGGCAGTGCAAGAGTTTATTCCAGTGCCAAGAAATCTTCTAACAAGACATTTGAAAAGTCCCTAAACAACAGGAATATTCTAGATTGGCTTGCCAGATTTCCATTGATTCAACCCATAAGAAATCAATGAGCCTAAATGGATTTAGATAGTTTATTTATTTTTATTTTTATTTTTATTTTTTGAGACGGAGTCTCACTCTGTGGCCCAGGCTAGAGTGCAGTGGCCGGATCTCAGCTCACTACAAGCTCCGCCTCCCGGGTTTACGCCATTCTCCTGCCTCAGCCTCCCAAGTAGCTGGGACTACAGGCGTCCAGCCACCTCGCCTGGCTAGTTTTTTGTATTTTTTAGTAGAGATGGGGTTTCACCGTGTTAGCCAGGATGGTCTCAATCTCCTGACCTCGTGATCCGCCCGTCTCGGCCTCCCAAAGTGCTGGGATTACAGGCTTGAGCCGCTGAGCCCGGCCTAGATAGTTTATTACTCACAGTCCAGCAGAAACCTGGTGTGTGCATTCATTCCCGTTGTCTCTTAAGTCCAATACTTCTGGATCAGAATAAGCCCAAGTGAACACTGAGCACAAAAGAGTCTGTGCCAAAGCTGAGCAATACTGAGCATAGCCAGCCCCTAATCCTACAAGGAATTTGACAGCAAACCTGCCCATCGTTTGCCCTGGAGGAAGACTATATTATACTGGTTAGGAAACAAATATACCTTCTGACCTAGAGGAAAATTCAATCTTTAGCCTTTAAGGCTGTTTGCTATGGAGATATCCTTGAAAATATATTCTTGGAGAAAAGTTATCATAAGACATACAGGAACACCACAAAGCATAGTCTCCAAACAGCTTCCAAAACAGGAGGTCCAATGTAATAAGCATGTTGATAGGCACTGATAAATTGTGTCATATAAATTGTGCCTTTGGTCTTTGCTTTTCAAAAGTTAAACATTCAACAGTAGTACTACCGGATGGCTCTTGATGTGGAAAAGCCCATAGTATTAGCCCATGTAGTTTTTCAATTAAAATTCTACCACTATTATCACCGTTAAGGACTGTTGAGTCTAACACTGAGGTACCTGGAGAGAAAGACTAATAGAGTTTGAGCCATATTGCTTATATTGAGTCATAGTCAGCATAATGATAATTACCTTATCATTAAGAGCTTCCTATGCAGGGCATGTCTTATGCAGGTAGCCCTTATTACATCCTGTTTCCCTCAGTAAAGATCCATTTTTTTCTACCTCTTCCTGTGCTTCTTATCACACTCTTGAAGTCATGTCCTCTTAACACATTTGATATCTAGGTTAATCATTAGTGACTGCCTACAAACTTATGTGGATTCATATCTCTGATTATCTCTTAATTTTGGAAAACCAGATAGACATCTTAAAATCCTACATCTTCTACTTCATGTTTCTCCTTGATAAAGGATAGTGTTCCTGAGTCCACATGCATGGTGCTGGTATTTGTCAAACAACTGCACGCAGGGAAGTTCCCATGAGGCTTATTGTATTAAGTTGGGGGAAAAGGTCCCTGCAGGAACAATGGGTATTGTCAGTGCTTGAGGCACATGATTATGCCAACAGGATATGCTGAATGAGCTGTACCTATTTAACTTCCTGGCTTGATGGGTCAGTTCATGAGTGGCAGCTCAGATTGCATGGTCTATTGGTAACATAATTCAGGACTTTAGTCTTTACAAGGCTCAGTGCAAGTTTGGGGCTGTATCTCAAGAGGAAAATAGTTTTCTGAAGAAAAGAATCTATCTTTGCTCCAAAATCTAAGAGTTTGCTCTGCTATTCTTTTATTGTAGCTTTTCAAAAGGTCCCCTGGCAAACATTATCTCCTACTGAAAAATGTAAGAAAAATATCTGCCAAAGTATTAAGCCAAAGTGACAGAGTTCCTGCATTACTCTCTGGGCCTGCTGAAGAGTTTTCTCTTGCTTTGGGTCACAAAAACTGACAAAAATAGTTTTCCTATAGAATAAGAAAGATTGTCATAGGAAGTCCAGGCTATGTAAGTCCATCAACCTAAAGAAACGTCATCAGTCTCCACCTACCCTTAAAGCTGTGCTGAATTGCACGGAAAGGAGTCTCATTGGATAAGCTGAAATCATAGTTTCACTCTTGTGGAAAATTTTGAATAGGCTTATGCCGTGACATCTTCCTGTGACCAGAGAATGAAAAGAGTAAACACAAACTACTTGAAGAGATGAAGGCAGAGTTTCAACAATAGGGTGGTTGCTGTGACAATAGTAGGAGGCAGTCCTACACTTAAAATTTTATGGAGTGGATATGACATACAGAATTTTTTATTATTAAAAATGGCTAGCTAACGCCAAACCGTAAGAGAGCCTGAATAGTTTTACTCGATGATGTTAGAGAATGGTAATTCCACAATTTTATGTAAATTAAAATGTAAAAATAACTTATTTTCTATATCAAAAAATGTGAATAGAACAGTATTTTCAAAGGTATATTTTGCATAAATCTAGGAACATAAAATTCTTCACACACACGTATGTGTATGTTTGGGATTAACACATGGCTGATCCAAATTAATGCATATTAGTCTAGGAAATTTCTTGAGACGTCTGCTAAAGAAATCTTTTTAACCTTGTTAATTACCGAATTTGAAAAACTGATGAGGACAGAGAAGCTTTTATCAGTAAAATTCCTGTTGATGTGTAACTACTAATTTTGGGACAACTGAGGAAATACTAAAGAGAATAAATCAATTTTTTATTACTTTATAAAAATATAGGAGGAAACACCTACAAACAATTATTCACTTGTGTATTTATTATCAATGGATACCAATCCAGTGGCTTATTAGAAGAATTTGTGGATTTTTTTAAAAATGTCTTCTTCCAAGCCACAGTCCAAGTACATGTGATTACACAAATACAAAGATAAAATCTGGATTGAGAAAAATGTATTAAGCATATATTTAATATCTATGTTTCCTAAGCCATCATTTATTCAAGTGCAGGGAAGGTTTCTAGACTGTGTGAAACTTTTAAATCTTTAGCTAATATTTCTTCCACATGATAAAACATGTAATTTTTAAGTGGAAGTGGATGCTCTGATGAAAATATACAGTGATTCAATTCAAAGCCACTGTTAAGTCTTTATTCATATTCTCTTTTACAGCATTTGTGGATTATTAGAACACAACATTCAGAGGCCTGTGAAACTGCCTTAATGATAACTGCTCATGCACTTAGTGCTTCAGAATCCCCATGAATATAGAAATCAATTATGTGAGCAGGTGCACCCAAGTAACTAGGTTTTATGCTCACTGGGATAGCACATTTAAATTTGATAAAGTTAGTCCCCAAATATGTACATTCATACACAGGAGTAAGTTAATATATGTTCATGAAAATGCAAATAGAGAAACCAAGGCCTGGAAAAATGATTAAGATTGCTTTTTAGAAAATTGATACAATGATTTCAGCTCCATATAAGATTGTTTCTGAGGATAAAATCAGCATAGAAGAAAAAAATAGGCTGAAATATTATCAACAATACAACATTAACTAGAAATTTGGTGATTCTTATTAAAATAGGAAAAGGAAAGCAAAAAAAAAAATAAAATAAATTATTGAAGTTTGCTGCAGGGGTGGAACCCTCATGCAGAACCTCTGCTAGGATAGTGTGGATGGAAAATGTGGGGTTGGATCCCCCACACAGAGTCCCCACTGAGCACTGCCTAGTGGATCTGTGAGAAGAGGGCCACTGTTGTCCAGATCCCAGAATAGTAGATCCACCAACAGCTTGTACCTTGTGCCTGGAAAAGCCACAGATCCAACGCCAGCCCATGAAAGCAGACAGGAGTGAGTCTGTACCCTGCACACCACAGAGGCGGAGGTGCCCAAGGCTGTGGGAGAGCCCACCTTTTGCTTCAGCATGTCCTGGATGTGAGACATAGAGTTAAAGAAGATCATTTCAGGGCTTTAATATTTGGCTGCCCTTCTCGATTTCAGACTTGCATGGGGCCTTTAGCCTCTTCATTTTGGTCAATTTCTCCCATTCATAATGGGTGTATTTACCCAATTCTTTATCCCCATTTTATCTAGGAAGCAACTAACCTGCTTTTGATTTTATGGTGTAACAGGTGGAAGGGACTTGCTTTGTCTCAGATGAGAATTTGGACTTGGACTTTTGGGTTAATGCTGGAATGAGTTAAGACTATGGAGGACTGTTGGGAAGGCATGATTGTGTTTTGAAATGTGAGGGCAGGAGATCTGGGAGGGGTCGGGGTGGAAAGGTATGGTTTGGCTGTGTCCCCACCCAAATCTCATCTTGTATTGTAGTTCCCATAATCCCTACATATCATGGGAGAGACCAGCTGGGAGGTAATTTAATCAGGGTGGTTACCTTCGTGGTTACATTCTTGTGATAGTGAGTGATTTCTCATAAGACCTGCTGGTTTTATAAAAGGCTTCCCCCCTTTTCTTGGCCCTTCTCCTTCATGCCATCATGTGAAGATGGTTGTGTTTGGTTCCCCTTCCATCACAATTGTAAGCTTCCTGAGGCCTCCCCAGTCATGATGAAGTGTGAGCCAATTCAACCTTTATTCCTTTATAAATTTTTATCCTTTTATCTTTATAATATGATAAATTACATTTTTTTTTTATTGTTTAACCCATCATTCAATTTCCTGTTAACACCACTTGGTCATGATGTATAATTGTAATTAATTTTACACCCAGTCTCAGGTATGTCTTTATTAGCAGTTTGAGAATGGACTAACATTGCCTCCCGGCCACAATAATTCACCTTTTCCTACAATCAAAATATGTTCAATCCTCCTTGCACAGCATCAAAGTTTTCTCCCTTTAGAACATCAGCCCTAAGTCCAGAATTTCATTATCTAAATAATGTATTTATAATGATGAGGCTCTTTGTGTGTGCTTTCTTGAATACAGTTCTTTGTATATGGTACTCATCGAGCTAAATACCTGTGAAGGAAGTCTAGTTACCTGAACTTTCACTCACCCAATATATAACTGTGATAGAGAGGAATGATAACCCCATGAGGCATTCCTAATCAAAATGAGAGAAAAATGAGCACCTACATGTAGCCTACCTATGTAGTAAGAGATTTTTACAGGATAGAACATCTGTTCCAAGATAGAGGATTACAAGGTGATCATTTAAATATGAGGTTGCAGAAGTTTCCAGGACAATTATAAACTTCATTTACAACTGGTACTATAACTTATATCACAGTTGTTTATGTCAGTCACAGTGTCTACCCAGAATCAAGGGGGTAGAGATTAGGTATCTCTTAATGTAAATGCTTATATTATTAAAGAATAAAGTTTAAAAATATATAATCTAAGATTATTTTTAAATAATTGAGGGGAAGGGAAGCAGATAAAGCAAAGTAAGTAAAATAAATGGAATAATAAATATATCAGGAAAATGAATAATAACAAAAAAACAGAAAGTTAGTAAAGTTGATTAGTAAAACTGATAAAAGACTTATCAAGAATAAAAGGGAAAACAGAAATCATCAATATTAGAGCTAAAGAAGGAAGATACTGTACAAGATACAGTATCTTTTCTATAGATACTGTAAAAAATAAAATGAAAATAAGGAAACATAGCAAAACTTAATAATACATTCAATAACTTGTGTAAAAAAGATGAATCCTTTGATTAAACACGATCAACACTAAGAACAAACAGAAAATTTGTATAACCTATGCTTATTAAACAATTTTAAATTCTAATATATCCCCCAATAGAGAAAATTCTTACACAAATGCTTTCATTGGTGAATTTTATCAATGTTCAATGAAAAACTAATGCCATCTTATACAAACTCTTTAATGAAATTGAAGATGAGAAAAATATTTTGAATGCTAGCGGGACTGATCAATAGTATCTTTTATAAACAATTATACATCATGACCAAGTGGTGTTAGCAGGAAATTGAATGATGGTTTAAACAATAAAAAATCAATGTAATTTATCATATTACAAAGATAAAGGATAAAAGTAGATATGATGTCAATTGGCAAAGATAATACATTGACAAGAGTCAAAGTTCATTCAAAGAAAAAAAAAAGAAGCAAAGTAGGAATTTAAAGTTTCTAGGTCTGATACAGGCTGTGTTTACAAAATTAAAAAAAAAAAAAATACAAGCGAACACAGAAGCTACCCCTAACTTTATAGTTAATAATTTAGGAGGTGACACTCTGACTTTAAAATTGAAAATATGTGAATCATTAATTCTACCATTTTGATACAGCATTGTACTGGAGGCATTAGGAAGTGCAACAAAAAGAAGTATAGCTAGGAATGATGGCTTGTGACTAAACTCCTAGGTACTCAGGAGGATCCTGGGGGAAGATTGCTTGAACCCATTCATGGCCAGCCTGGACAACACTGTGAGACCTCAATTACAATATTGCTTTTGTAAGAGAATAAAGAATGGCACAAGAGTAAGAGTATGCTACTGAATGAATTCAAATAATAATATTAAGAAGCTGATACAAATCAGAGTTTTAAATTTAAAACAAAGGTATAAATTTTGGGAGGAAATACAGTTGGAAATATTTCATTTTAGAGAGAACGTAAAATTACTAAACATAAAACGAAAACAAATTTAACTTTATTAAAATTAATAACTTCTGAACATAAAACATCCCCATTTTACAAAAAAAAATAAGCTATGCCACAGACTCTGAGAATATCTTACCAATATTATGGAACAAAGGTGTTAAATAACGGTTATGGAGCTCATTGTTTAAAGTACTTGAGTTTGTCTCATAACCTCATCCCCAAAAATAACGAATGTTACCATGCCAGATAAACATACAAATTACCAACCTCATATTAAATAAATCAAATGTATTTGATAACAAGAGTGTTCTTTTTTATGAACTGCTTTTAGAAATATATACCTTGTAAAGTTCCACATAATAAGAAATCTATGACATAATCTATGAATTTATGGGATATGATTCCCTGTAATAAGTAAATACTAAACAAGAAAATAACCAGCTATTTCATTAGAAAGCTATGAAATAAAGTTATTTCATGAATAAGAAGCTTCCTTTTGTGTAATTTATGACCTCATTTGTTAATCCGTATCTTGTATGAAAAGGAACGACCTGGGGAGAGGTGTGGATTGTCTCAAATCTCTTATTGCCTTGCCTGTGACACAGTTACTTATATCCTTAAAGTTACCAGTAATATTTGATAATGTGTAGGATCTCTGAATCATAAAAGTCCAACTTGACTATTTGATACTATCTCTTAGCTCTTTATCTCTCCCATCCTTTTCTCTCCTTTTCTCTGTCTCTCCCACTCTCTCTCTCTCCCTCTCATTTCTTCCTTTGTCTTCAGGGAACTACAAGGCAGAAACATAGTGAATCATCCCTCTATATTCACTAGAACTGCCAAAATTAAAATTGAAATTAAAATCACCAACTGCACTAAATATTGGCAAAGAAGTGGAGCAACTGGAACTCTGAGATAATGCTGGATCACTTCTCTGCCTTTTGGCTAAGATCAAGTGATAGAACACTGGTGAAACTACAAATTGTAACAACTATTTTAGAATAAAATACTTTTCACTCCTGGATGTTTAACTAAGATAAATAAAAACATATGTCTTAAAAGAGACCTTATAAGAATGTTTATAGAGTTTTATTCATGATATCCTCAGATAGATATAACCCACATGTCTATCAACATTAGAATGGATGAACAAATGTTGATATATACATAAGATGGAATACATTCAGAAATGTACAAAGAATGGAATACTAATATGCACAACAATATGAATAAGTCACAGCAAATATTATGATAGCAAAAAGCATGTTGGGCAAAGGATGTCAGACAGAAATGCATGCATACTCTATGACTACATTTATATAAAAGTTCAACAACAGGAGAAACTAATCTATGGTAAGCAAAAGTTCAAATGGTAGTGACATTTGAGTATAGAGGACTGGTAGTTGTTGCTTGGAAGGTTGGTGGTCCTCAAGCCAACTCTCAGTTTTGATGATTCACTAGAAGAACTCACATAACTCAGAAAAATTGATACTCATGGCAATGGTTTATTACAGTATAAAGATACAAGTGAAAATTAGCAAAGGTAAAGGCACATACAATGTAATCCAAAAGAAGTCAAGCACAAACTTCCAGTTTTCCTCTCTCAGTAGAGTCATGTAGACAGCACTTAATTCTTCCAACAATAAAGTGGAAAGCAAATATGAAGTTTTTCTAATCCCTGGTGTCCAGGGATTTTATTGGGGGTTACTCACATAGGCATGGGTCATACATATGAGAGACTTACTCCACTAAATCTCCAGAACCTTCAGAGTTTAAACTGATACTTCATGGACCAGTTAAGATGCAGAAATACATTCTTTCAATTTACGTAAATACTGGAAGACAAATGTGAAAGTACAATGCAGGTTCTCTGGTTACAAAGTCCACTTTTTCTTAAACATAGAAAGTTATGTCATCTAGATGTGTCTCTCTATATCAGGCTCTCCAAATTAGTAAAGTAATCATCTATTAGCCTAGTTTTATTTTATATTAATAAAAAAGTGTGGTGAGGGGATTGTGTGAGTTTAATATTTTTGAAAATATATTTTAATAACGGAATTTAACAAGTAAAATATAAAATCCAGCATAGATACTAAAACAACAAAAGCTGAGTTTATGACATTGTGGAGGAATAAAACATAAAATAGTGATAGAAAGGAACTATAATTTTATATATATACACATAGATTTATATATCTAATGTAAAATGATGCAGTAAATGTTATAGAAGCAGTTAAGTAAAGATGGAAAGATCAAAATTACATTTGATGTTAATAAAAATAACAGCTACAAGTTACAGAAGATACTGTAACAACAAAAGCTGTGTTTATGACATTGTGGAGGAATAAAACATAAAATAATGATATGAAGTAGCTATAATTTATATATGCACATAGATTTATACATGTAAATTTAAAATGATGCAGTAAACGTTCTAGAAGTACATAAGTAAAGATGGGAATGGTTAAAATTACATTTTAGGTTAATAAAAATAATAGCTACAAGTAACAGAGCACTTTCTATAAATTATATATGCTCTCAACACCACAACATAGTTACTACTAATATTTTAATCTTATAAAACAGAAAACTAAATCACAGAGAAATTAATAATATTCAAAATCACAAATACCTAGTAAGCTTGCAGAACCAGAGTTTTGACATAGGCTGTCTAGATGCAATCTTTGCTATGAAACAATATTCCACACTCTTTCTCACAGTAAATTACATTGGCATTGTGAATGTTATCAAATATCAAAAAACTAAGTTAACAAAGAAGTCAAATCTTATATATATAAATATTATTTAATTGGTATAAAGAAATATTCATTTATTTTAGCAATTTTATGACATTATAGAAACATAGGATTAAGGAATGATTAATATATTTGAACTTAATATTCAATATATTTAAAAGAATTACCCATTTCCTTATGACAAGAGTAATCAGAAAGATATTCAAGATAAGCATCTGTCTGATAGAAAATAGTTGCTTCATATTTGATGGGTATTAGTATCACTTGATATATAGCAAATAGTTGGAAATTACAAACAAATGCAAGAGGTAGATAAACAGGAAAAACGAATAAAAATTGATAAATTTATGAAAATGTGCTTGACTTCAAACTAATTAACGAAATAGAAATCAAGTTTATCATGGGGAAGTCTGAATGTTTTTTAGCATAAAAAACAATGCAAAATAGGTTAAAAAGCCAAAAAATATATTGACTAATACACTGAAATGGTCTAGTAGGGAAGGTATAATGAACATTTAAACAGGTTCCATCCTAGTTCTCTAAGATTTTCTTAGCATTCTCCCATTTCTGTTTGCTTGCCTCTTGCAACATGGCTCTTTTCAGGTTTTCAAAATGGTAGACTGCCAGAAATAAGGTTGTCTGTTTCCTGAGTCACATCAAGGTGTAGGAAAAAAGGGTACATTTTCCCTACTTAATAAATACATTTTGCATTTCATTACAGTTGCCCACATATCTCATCTGAAAAACAACTGTGGGAAGAGAAATGATATTGTCTATATGGGTAGGCTTAGTTAAGCTATTTAGGTTGGTGCAAACAATTGTGGTTACTGCAATACACTGTTAATGGATGTGGTAATTTCTAAAAATATACACAAATTAGTTAGCTGTCATATTTTTAACTTAAAATGCATATACACTAAGAATATCAAATAAAGTCTATCTCATATATTTGCACATATGAAAACACAGATATAAATATGTATGACAATGGCAGCATTATTTGTAATAAGCATTATTACCATTCATCAAGTAATATATATATTGAAAAAGGGTAGCTAAAATATTCTTGTATGTGCAAAAATGGAATTCTTGTAAGCTGTTTGCCAAAACAGTTAGACCATACCAAGAACATTCATAGGTGACAGGACAGTCTTTTCAACAAATAGTACTGGGAAAAACAGGTATTGATATACAAAATAATATAGCTGAACTCTTACCTTGTATAATGTGTAATCAAGCCTGTAATCCCAGCACTTTGGGAGGCCGAGACGGGCGGATCACGAGGTCAGGAGATCAAGACCATCCTGGCTAACACTGTGAAACCCCGTCTCTACTAAAAAATAGAAAAAAACTAGCCGGGCGAGGTGGCGGGCGCCTGTAGTCCCAGCTACTCGGGAGGCTGAGGCAGGAGAATGGCGGTAAACCTGGGAGGCGGAGCTTGCAGTGAGCTGAGATCCGGCCACTGCACTCCAGCCCGGGTGACAGAGCGAGACTCTGTCTCAAAAAAATAAAATAAAATAAATAATAATAATAATTTACTCAAAGGTATTAAAAATCTAAACATGAAATCAACAACTATAAAACTTACAGAAGAAAACATGAGGAAAGCTTCATGATATTGGATTTGGCAATAATTTCTTTTTTTCTCTTTTTTTAATTATACTTGATGTTCTAGGGTACATGTGCACAACGTATAGGTTTGTTACATATGTATACACGTGCCATGTTGGTGTGCTGCACCCATTAACTCGTCATTTACATTAGGTATATCTCCTAATGCTATCCTTCCCTTCTCCCTCCACCCCACAATAGGCCCTGATATGTGATGTTCCCCTTCCTGTGTCCAAGTGATCTCATTGTTCAATTTCCATCTATGAGTGAGAACATGCAGTGTTTGGTTTTTTGTTCTTGTGATAATTTGCTGAGAATGATGGTTTCCAGCTGCATCCATGTCCCCACAAAGGACACAAACTCATACTTTTTTATGACTGCATAGTATTCTATGGTGTGTATGTGCCACATTTTCTTAATCCAGTCTGTCACTGATGGACATTTGGGTTGATTCCAAGTCTTTGCTATTGTGAATAGTGCTGCAATAAACACACGTGTGCATGTATCTTTATAGCAGCATGATTTATAATCCTTTGGGTATATACCCAGTAATGGAATGGCTGGGTCAAATGGTATTTCTAGTTCTAGATCCTTGAGGAATCACCACACTGTTTTCCACAATGGTTGAACTAGTTTACAATCCCACCAACAGTTTAAAAGTGTTCCTATTTCTCCACATCCTCTCCAACACCTGTTGTTTCCTGACTTTTTAATGATTGCCATTCTAACTGGTGTGAGACGGTATCTCATTGTGGTTTTGATTTGCATTTCTCTGATGGCGAGTGATGATAAGCATTTTTTCATGTATCTGTTGGCTGCATAAATATCTTCTTTTGAGAATTGTCTGTTCATATCCTTTGCTCACTTTTTCATGGGATTGTTTTTTTCTTGTAAATTTGTTTGAGTTCTTTGTAGGTTCTGGATATTAGCCCTTTGTCAAGTGAGTAGATTACAAAAATTTTCTCCCATTCTGTAGGTTGCCTGTTCACTCTGACAATAGTTTCTTTTGCTGTGCAGAAGCCCTTTAGTTTAATTAGAATCCCATTTTTCAATTGTGGCTTCTGTTGCCATTGTTTTTGGTGTTTTAGATATGAAGTCCTTGCCCATGCCTATGTTCTGAATGGTATTGCCTAGGGTTTCTTCGAGGGTTTTTATGGTTTTAGGTCTAACATTTAAGTCTCTAATCCATCTTGAATTAATTTTCATATAAGGAGTAAGGAAGGGATCTAGTTTCAGCTTTCTACTTATGGTTAGCCAGTGTTCCCAGCACCATTTATTAAATAGGGAATCCTTTCCCCATTTCTTGTTTTTCTCAGGTTTGTCAAAGATCAGATGGTTGTAGATGTGTGGTATTATTTCTGAGGGCTCTGTTCTGTTCCATTGGTCTATATCTCTGTTTTGGTATCAGTACTATGCTGTCTTGGTTACTGTAGCCTTGTAGTATAGTTTGAAGTCAGGTAGCGTGATGCCTCCAGCTTTGTTCTATTGACTTAGGATTGTCTTGGCAATGCGGGCTCTTTTTTGGTTCCATATGAACTTTTAAGCAGTTTTTTCCAATTCTGGGAAGAAAGTCATTGGTAGTTTAATGGGGATGGCATTGAGTCTATAAATTGCCTTGGGCAGTATGACCATTTTCACATTATTGATTCTTCTTATCCATGAGCATGGAATGATCTTCCATTTGTTTGTGTCCTCTTTTATTTCATTGAGCAGTGGTTTGTAGTTCTCCTTGAAGAGGTCCTTCACATCCCTTGTAAGTTGGATTCCTAGGTATTTTATTCTCTTTGAAGCAATTGTGAATGGAAGTTCATTCATGATTTGGCTCACTGTTTGTCTGTTATTGGTGTATAAGAACGCTTGTGATTTTTGCACTTTGAGTTTGTATCCTGAGACTTTGCTGAAGTTGCTTATCAGCTTAAGGAGGTTTGGGACTGAGATGATGGGGTTTTCTAAATATACAATCATGTCATCTGCAAACAGGGACAATTTCATTTCCTCTTTTCCTAATTGAATACCCTTTATTTCTTTCTCTTGCCTGATTGCCCTGGCCAGAACTTCCAACACTATGTTGAATTGGAGTGGTGAGAGAGGGCATCCTTGTCTTGTGCCAGTTTTCAAAGGGCTTTCAGTTTTCACCCATTCAGTATGATATTGGCTGTGGGTTTGTCACAAATAGCTCTTATTATTTTGAGATATGTTCCATCAATACCGAATTTATTGAGAGTTTTTGGCATGAAGGGCTGTTGAATTTTGTCAAAGGCCTTTTCTGCATCTATTGAGATAATCATGTGATTTTTGTCTTTGGTTCTGTTTATATGCTGGATTACGTTTATTGATTTGCGTATGTTGAACCAGCCTTGCATCCCAGGAATGAAGCCCACTTGATCATGGTGGATAAGCTTTTTGATGTGCTGCTGAATCCGATTTGGCAGTATTTTATTTAGGATTTTTGCATTGATGTTCATCAGGGATATTGGTCTAAAATTCTCTTTTTTTGTTGTATCTCGGATTTGCCAATAATTTCTTTGATACGACACTAGGCATAGACAACAACAAAAGATATATAAATTGGGCTGCATCAAAATCAATAGAGTGAGCAAGCAACACACTTATTGGGAGAAAATACTTATAAATCATATATCTGATTAGGGACTAATATCCAGGGCATATAAAGAACTCTTATAAGTCATCATCATCAACAACAACAACAAACAAGTGTAAAAGTTGTCAAAATCAAAATAGAGTCATCAATGTTATGAAACCCCTGGTAAACAGAGTTAGAGAAGTCCATGAAAAGAGGGTTCTCACACTTCTATGACTGACTAAAAAAAGACTCCACAAAACACACAACCTTGCACAAAGGGCATCACAACCTTATACGAAATATACTTCTTCAAAAACATCTGCCCAGCACTGCCCGCCCAACGTTAGACTAGTGTTAAGCTGTTACTGATCTCTGTAGTTGAGTATAATTATTTAAAAACAACTATAAAATCCTCCTTATTTTTTCATTTAAAAACCTTTGTCTTTCTTTATCTTGCTGAATATGTGTATAGTTTACTATGGCATGTGTATTCTAATTGAAATGCTCTATTCCCAAATAAATATCTTTTTTCTTTTAGAGAACATTTTTAGTTTATTAGGTTAACACAAACAACCCAATTAAAAATGGGCAAGGGCTTGAATAGATATTTCTCTAAATAAATTATACGGATGACCAATAAACACATGAAAAGATACTTATCTCCTATCAGAGAAATGCAAATTAAAGCCACAGTTGGGTACCACTTCACATCCATCAGGCAGATATTATAAGAAAACAAGAACAAAAACAAAAAAAAAAACCAAATCAGTGAGGATGTGGAAAAATTGAACCTATTGTGCCTTGCTGGTGAAACTGTAAAATGGTGCATCTGTTATGGAAAATAGTATGTTGGTTCTTCAAAAATTAAACATAGAATTACCATATGATACAGGGACTGTATCTATACCCAAATAAGTTGAAAGCAAGGACTCAAACAGATATTTGTATACCCATGTTCATAGCAGCATTATTTATAATACCCAAAAGGAGGAAACAACTCAAATGTCCATCAGCGCATAAATGGCTAAACAAAATGTGGTATAGTCATACAATGGGATATTATTCAGCCTTAAAAAGGAGTGAAATTCTGACACATTCTACAATATGGATGAAGATTGAAGATTTTATGCCAAGAGAATATGTCAGACTCAAACAAATGTTGTATAATTTTCATCATATGAATTACCTAGTGTACTAAAATGTATAGATACAAAAAGTAGAATAGTACTTGCTAGGGCCAGGGGGAGGGAATGATGGGGAGTTTTTGTTTAATGGTACAGAATTTCAGTTTGGGAAAATAAAAATCTTCTGGACATGGATGATGATGATAACTGAAAAATAATGTGAATATACTTAATGCCACTGAATTGTAAACTTTAAAATGCTAAATCCTATGATATGTATATTTTACCACAATTATAAAGAACTGGCAAAAATTAGACCTACATGCTCTCTATCTATGAAAATATATACTTAATATTTAAAACAGATAGTAACAGGTATGTTAAAATATGATATGCATGTAAATGCATAGAAAATTCCAAACGGGTGAGAGAAGAGTGTTGAGATTTTGTATTTATGTTTGCTGACACATTTTTCTTTGTTACAGTCCTGCTCTTATCTCTTAATGATAATATATTCATGTCTTATACTAAAAAACATCAATTAGCAATAAGGAAACCACTATAATACACAACATGTTAATTTCTTATAAGCACATGCACATTATACCAATAAAACAAGAAAAAATATACAATTTGAGGAAAAAATAAAACAGTGATTTCAATGATTTAATCACATGATTTATTTTTATACTTCCAAGAGGATGACCATATTTTCCTTTTGTATAGAGAATCACAAAAGATGAGTATTAGAATTAGGACATCAATTAAGAAAGATAGATATGAAATCGCTACTTCCTCTTTTAGGAACACCCTTATGCCTAACCTTTTGCTGGCACCTAAGAAGATGATTTTTTTTTTTTTTCAGGGAAATGAAAAAGGCAAATACTGAAAGGGAGAGGCTAGGGGCAAAAAAACTGAGAAATGTCAGGGACATTGGTGTCATATGAATCACGAAACACAAAAATGCCTAGGATCTTCAATAACTAATAAAGTCTCATGTTATAATAATCTTAATCACGTGTTTGCTGATCTCAGTAAGGTAATTTAATAACACTAAAAATAACTCATACTCTTAACCACATCAAGTTGTTTTAAACAAAGGCCCTTCAAAAATGAAGGCATAAGCCCCTTGTTCTATTTGGATCAATGTGTCTGAGTACCTGCTTGATTCTTCTAAACCCTGTTTAATCTGAGTACATAGTTCTGTCTACTTGTCTCACATTACTGCCACATCTATCTGATATACTTCTCTTTGAATAAAGTCACTTAAGAGCTTCTGCTCCCAAAGGACAAATAAAACTCGTAGGCTTTTAGATATTGTTTCTGCAGTGGCAATATTGGGAGTTAGGAGATTCTATCAACCGTAGCTAACATATTTTCATAGATTACATCCCTCTAATCATTATTTCAACAAATGGGCACTCTATTATGGAAACAACATATAGACATTGAGTTATTTTATAAAATATAGTAATTTTAAGAACATAGCAGAGTGCAATAGTACTTTGGGCATTTATATTATTGCAACTCATGTTCTTTTAATGGCAACCCAGCCACTAGATAACAGTAATGGTATATTCTGAAAGTATTAAACATCCACAATTGAGAATTATTTTCTGAGGAAACAAGAATTCATGAAAAAATTATTTTTTTCCAAAAGAGTCCCTTGATTCTATTTAAAAAAGGTGGGTCTAACTGGTTAAAAGGATAAATACTATCAGTGAGGAAAAACTTGAACAGAAGTGAAAACATTACCAATCTAAGCTTAAATAAACAAACCAACCTTTCTCTACACAGCAACTTAAAGACAAGTGAAATCTGGACACACAGACAGTATCTCTCTCTCTGCTTCACACAGACACACACACATTTTCTTAATTTTAGATAGATGGATAGATAGATATCACACTTATGTATAGATATATATGTGGAGTAGAATCATTCTTAACCACTTTTAAGTAAACAGGTTTTGTGCCAGATAATTTTGCCGTTCTCTCTCCAAAGCATGACAGTTGCTCCCAGCACATTGAATGACTACACCATTTCTTATGTGGTAAAAGCAAAATAGTACTGAAGTAATATATACATAACTTCAGAATCCATCACTTAAATTCTATTATCAACAAGAATCAATTATGTTTGTTCACAAATGAAACTTGTAGATGGAGGAAAAATAATCTTTTTTAATATCTATACATAATACTTGTAAAAAACTCAAATGTGAGCTACCAAAAGGAAGTTAACAATGTGGGAAAGAAATTGTAAACATTTGTTTTTTTTAATCACGAAAGTGAGTAGGAGTTTCAAATCAGGTTGCTACACATGAACAGTTGTTCTTGTGCCTGTGTTTGTCCTAAACGCCTTGAGTAAATACTATTTGTTACAGGGTAAGTATAATGAGTTTGTTTCTCTTCTTAGTGGTAAGCTCAGAAGTAGACAAGTGACTCAGTTCTAGCTTTCGGAACAGTTTTATCACTTTTAGAAGTGAACTCAGAAGAACGAACCATGTTCTCTCTTTAGCATCAGTGTATAAGAATGTAGCTTCTACCCTTTTTTGACCATAAAGGAGGGAGATGACCCTACAGAGGAAGGCAGGGGCCAAAAGTAGGCAGTAGTTGGGTCCTTGAAAACATCACTGAGATGCTAAATTAACCAAACACTGCTGTACTTAGGAATATCTTATTTGAAACAACATATCTTATTGTTTGAATTTTTCTATTACTCCTTGCTGAAATGATCCTACTGAGTACATTAATGATAGGCCAAGATTTTTCAAATGTATCTGATTACTAGGCTTACTTGAGACATTAAAAAAATAGCAATGCCCAATACACACCCTGAGCAAGGTAAATCACAATCGCCAGGCATTGGTGATTTAAAAATTACTCCATTTGACTCCATTTTACAGCCCATGTTCAGGAGCACATAGGTAGAAAGATGAGTTTTCTCTGCAGTACTATAAAGTCTTCGACTCAACTACCTCTTCTGTTAACTAAAAGAACAGATTTTTGGAGTCTGTGTAAGTTAAAGCTTTTAAGATCAGGAGAGCAGGCTGCCTCTTTATTCTGTGTTGGAACTGCTTTATCTTTACTCTAGCATCTCCATTGAGCAAATTTAAGTCACTACAGGCTCTTCTCTGTTTCTACCTCTAGAAACATCACTACTGGGCAGAGTGTTCACTTTCTTAGGGAAACAGTTGTTCATGTTTTCATTATGTGACACATCACTTTTGACAACTGCTGTGTATTCATTGGGAAGAGGAGGGACTCAAACAAGACTGGCCATATGTTCATTAGGAAATAATTAACTTCATTATTTGATAATGATGATTATCTTAAGTGCTTAAAATCCATAACAGTTTGTTTTTGTACTTTTTAAATAGCTGAACATGAAATTTGCATGAGTTCTACTGCAGAAAAAAAAAAAAAAAAAAAAAGCTGCTCTTACCTTTTCAGCAACTTGAATTATGGTAACTCAATTCTAGCTTTCCTGGTATTGTATTATAATGCCTGTTTTCTAGGAGTGTCCCAAATAATTGATCTATTGATGGTGCTTTCTTTCTTTTCATTTTACAGCTGCTATTTCATTTGTTTGTTTATATCTTTAATGTTATTTCAATGAGATTTTTCAAAGAATTGTGATGCAGATGTATTATATTTATGTTATTGTAGTCTTTTTATGTTTTATCATATATTATAAAACAAACTATAATATAGCCACAACCAAAGTAATGCCAGGGATAACTAGTTATTTAACTACCTGTAACTATAACTGTAATAGCACTTATACATGCGGTTCAGATAGAAAGATAATTGATAGAAAGTCTGTGAAGATAGAATTAGAGCTTCTTTTATTTATTTATTTATTGTATTATTTATCTTTCTTTTTTCTTTTTCTTTTTTTTTTTTTTTTTTGCAGATGGAGTTTCACTCTGTCACTCAGGCTAGAGTGCAGTGGTGATTTTCATGGCAACTCATCACCTTCCAGGTTCAAGTGATTCTCCTACCTCAGCCTCCCGAGTAGCAGGGATTACAGGGCCTGCCACCATGTGGGCCAGGCTGGTCTTGAACTACTGACCTCAGGTGGTCTGCCCACGTTGGCCTCCCAATGTGTTGGAATTACAAGCGGGAGCCACCGTGCCCGGCCAGAGCTGGAGCTTCTTTATAATCACTTCTAGTTTGCAGAAGCAGCTAGGACTGAGATCACATTTCTATCTTCCCCTTACTGTTTGTACTTGCTGAAAGCCAGGTACACAGTGTGAATGTGCCTGGCCTCTCAGGCAGAACCAGTCACATCAAAGGGAAGGAAGAGGCCCTACCAAGCCAGGTGGAAGCTGGCTTGGCTGACATCCCCACTTGCTAGAACTGTGCATGTAAAGTATCTTTCCAAGACAGCTGCTTGCCATGAAGTTGACCTGCAGTGGAGGAAGAGCTTCCAAGTATTAATTCCATCTGCTCTTCAAATTGAAGCCTGACGGAACTTGCAGTGAGCTGAGATCCGGCCACTGCACTCCAGCCTGGGTGACACAGCGAGACTCCGTCTCAAAAAAAAAAAAAAAAAAAAAAAAATTGAAGCCTGAGCTTCTCCAACTTTAAGGATATCACGAGGCTTTTAAAGAGATATTTTAATTATCTTTTTTTTTTTTTTTAATGTAGGGATGATCTATAATGAGCCTTGGTGTTTTTCTTCAATTTGCACAGTCCAGCAGAAATCACTGAAATGTGTGAATTGGGAAATGGAAAAATGTCTGTATTCTCCCTCAGGCTTCTCGGCCTGCGATGAGAGAGGCTGCCATGAAGGTCTCTGACATGCTCTGGAGACATTTTCCCTATTGTCATTACATATGCAAATTTCTACAGTAAGCTAGAATTTCTCCCAGAAAATGGGGTTTTCTTTTCTGTCTTTTTTTTTGTTTTTTTTGACTAAGTCAGCACATCTTTATTAAACACCTGCAGTTACTGGGAGGAGGCGATGATGCTGGACACACTGTCAAGTTTGATCTTCTCTACAATATTCTAAGGTTTAAGGCTCTCTTCCTGGTTACAGACGAAGATCTGCCCTGACTCATTAGCACTCCAGCCATATTTGCTCATCTACACCTTTAGCTGGCTGTCTGACAGATCACCAAGCATTTAACCAAGCAGCCGACAATCGATGTGCTGGTAAGCGATACCTATGACAGGGCAGACAAATTTTCAGAGTCTTCAAAGCCGGTTACACCTTCCAACAGGACCATGTTTTCCTTGCCAGAAGGCCTGAAAGTGGCAGGTCTCCAGCAAGTCCCCGAGGTACAAAATCTGTTGGATTGCCTGCTCTTCTTGTGCTGGTGGATCATGCACAGGGTGAAGCTGGTGTGTGGCAGGTGGTGAGGGCCTTCAGCAGGATCTGGGCAGTGACTGTAGTCTGAGAAAATGCTGGGCTGAACTGGTACAGCTTCAGGACAGCCAAGTTGGTTTCTAGACCATAGGCATTCTCCTTGGCCTGCGTCTTCACAAAGTGCTCCAGGGTGGCCAGGTTCTCAGGATTGTACCTGTCGATGCCCTTAACCAACTTGCGCCCCTGTTCGCTCTCATTTGCTCAAACATTGCCATGACTACTGTCACCTTCCACAACCAGGGCTGGAGGCTAACATCGGAGCTGGAGTGCATCCTCCAGGACCAGGAGGGATAGGGTTTTCTTTTCTATCACATAGTTAGGCTGCATACTTTTCAAA
The DNA here is from genome assembly GCF_009764315.1 of Trachypithecus francoisi. NCBI lineage: Eukaryota > Metazoa > Chordata > Mammalia > Primates > Cercopithecidae > Trachypithecus > Trachypithecus francoisi. Next base: position 112,768,264 of record NW_022681454.1, read on the forward strand.
TTTTTATGCTGTGTTTCCTCTTAAATGATATGCAGCTTAGAAATTTTTTCCCCAACGTACCCTAAATCATCTCTCTCAAGTTTAAAGTTCCACAGATCTCCAGAGCAGGAGCAAAATGCTTCCAGTCTCTTTGCACAGCAAGAGGACCTGTACTCCAGTTCCCAACACGTTTCTCATCTCTCTCTGAGAACACCTCAGCCTGGACCTTATTGTCCGTATCACTATCAACATTTTGGCTAAAGCCATTCAACAAGTCTCTCTGAAGTTCCACACTTTGCCACGTCTTCCAATCTTCTTCTGAGCCCTCCAGACTTTTCCAACCTCTGCCTGTTACCCATTTCCAAAGTTGCTTCCACATTTTCGGGTATCTTTACAGCAGTGTCCCACTACCAAGTACCAATTTACTGTTCTGATGCTGCTAATAAAGACACACTTGAGACTGGATAATTTATAAAGGAAAGGGGCATAATTGACTTACCGTGCCCCAGGGGTAGGGAGGCCTCTGCAAGTTCATAACCATGGTGGAAGGGGAAGCAAACACATCCTTCTTCACATGGCAGCAGCAAGGAGAAGTGCAGAGTGAAGTGAGGAAATAGCCCCTTATAAAACCATCAGGTCACATGAGAACTCACTCACTATCACGAGAACAGCATCATGGGGGTAACCACCCCCATAATTCAATTACCTCCCACCAGGTCCCTCCCATGACATGTGGGGATTATGGGAATTAAAATTCAAAATGAGATTTGGGTTGGGACAAATCCACATGGTATTAGGTGATATTCTCTAGATGCTGAAAGCATCACTTCTGTAGGCCAGTTGAGGCTAGGAAAACCTGGGCTTCATTGTTTCAAACACATTGACTGAGATTTATACAGCCCCAAACTCAGGGTCACACAGCTTTCCTAGTAGGATGATAACTTTGAAGAACAATTTTTACCAAGATGTGAATTATGAATTTAGCCTTTTCAGAAGTTTTTTTAATAATTAGTTTATAAAACTGATCTCCTGGCAGTACAGTCTGCCTTCTGAGAGAAGAAGATATTGATTTTTTGACTGTCACAGTTAATTTGGGTATTGGTTTAGCTGAATTCATCAATTTCCTGAAAGCAAAGTTGTGCTAACATGGACCATTCAATTTGACTATCTCACAATTATCATACTTCATACCTCTCAATTCCGAGAACTATTACATGTCAGTGAACCTCTATCCACTTCATCAAATCTCAATTATATTTAAAGTTTTATCATTGTAGTACAGCATGTTGACATATTCAACATTTTATTTAACCTTTAAAAATATGGTTCCTGTTGTGATCTGGCTAGTGGCTAATCAAAATCAAAAGCTTTTGTACATTAAAGGAAACAATGGACAGAGTGAAGCGAAAACCTTAAGAATGGGAAAAATATTTGCAAACTTTACATCTAATAAACGGCTAACATCTAAAATATACTCAACTCAGTAACAAAAAAAAAAAAGTATACCTGTTTACAAAATGTACAAAGGATCTCAGTAGACCTTTTTCAATAAAAGAAATACAAATGGCTAACAGATATATGAAAAATGCTCAACATCAATGCTCATGAGATAAATGCAAAATAAAACCACAATGATATGTTGATATATTACCTCACACCTGTTAGAATGGCTATTATCAGAAAGAAAAAAAAATAGGACAAGTGTTGGCAAAGATATATAGAAAAGGTAACCCATGCACACTGGTGGGAATGTAAATCATAGATTTCTTTATGGAAAAGGATATGACAATTCCAAGAAAAATTAAAAGAAGATCTACTCTACAATTCAGCAATTCATCTTTTGGGCATAAAACCAAATGAAATGAAATCAATATATTTATTAAAGAATTCCACTCTTAATATTCACTTCTGAGATAATTTTCAGTACTGACTATCTAAGGTCATATTCTTTTGAAATGATTTGTAAAGGAAGTGTTTCCATGAAAAAATCAGTAAAGGGCTGGGGGCAGTAGCTCACACCTGTAATCCCAGCACTTTGGGAGGCTGAGATGGGAGGACTGCTTAAGCCCAGAAGTTCGAGGACAGCTGGATGACAGAATGAGACCCCATCTGCGTACATACTCACACACACACATGCGCGCACACACACACAAAATAGTAAAGAAAAAATAAAGCCAGGTGTAGTGGTGCATGCCTGTAGTCCCAGCCACTCAGGTGCTGAGGTGGGAGGATCCCTTGAGTTCAAAGGTCAAGGCTACAGTAAGCTGTGATTGCACCACTGTTCTCCAGCCTGATTGAGACACTGTAAAAGAGAAAGAAAGAAAGAAAAAGAAAGAAAGAAAGAGAGAGAGAGAGAGAGAGAGAGAGAGAGAAAGAAAGAAAGAAAGAAGAAGAAAGAAAGAGAAAGAAAGAAAGAAAGAAAGAAAGAAAGGCAAAGGAAAGGAAAGAGGAAAGAAAAGAAAGGAAAGAAAGAAAGAAAAGAAAGGAAAGAAAGAAAAAGAAAGGGAGAGAGAGAGAAAGAAAGAAAGAAAGAGGGGGAGAGAGAGGGGGAGAGAGAGAAGGAAGGAAAGAAGAAAAGAAGGACAGAAAAAAGGAAGGAAAGAAGGAAGGGAGGAAGGAAAGATTAGTAAAAGTGTAGCGATGGTAAGACATAAAAGTAGAGAAAGCTAGACATGAAGGAAGGAAAGAAGGAAAGAAAGAAACATCAGCAAAGGAGTAGAGATGGCAGGACATAAAAATGGAGAAAGCTAGAAATGGAGTGATCTCAGAGGAAAGCTTCACTTGGTCTTACAGGGTAATTATGAAATGAAAGCAACTACAACAGTTGAAAAATACAACTGGGTATATACCCAAAGGATTATAAATCATGCTACTATAAAGACACATGCACATGTATGTTTATTGTGGCACTCACTATAGCAAAGACTTGGAACCAACCCAAATGTTCATCAATGATAGACTGGATTAAGAAAATGTGGCACATACACACCATGGAATACTATGCAGTCATAAAAAAGGATGAGTTTATGTCCTTTGTAGGGACATGGATGAAGCCGGAAACCATCATTCTGAGCAAACTGTCGCAAAGACAGAAAACCAAACACAGCATATTGTCATTCCTAGGTGGGAATTGAACAATGAGAACACTTGGACACAGGGTGGGGGACATCACACACTGGGGCATCACACAACAGGGTCTGTCATGAGGTGGGGGGAGGAAGGAGGGATAGCATTAGGAGATATACCTAACGTAAATGATGAGTTAATGGGTGCAGCACACCAACATGGCACATGTATACATATGTAACAAACCTGCACGTTGTGCACATGTACCCTAGAACTTAAAGTATAATTAAAAAAGAAAAATGCTTTTATTGAAGTTTTTAATATATATTGTTAAATTATCAACATGCAAAACAGAAAAAAAATTGAAAGATTAAAAACTGTAATACAGATATATAAATATCTATGTGTTATATATAAGAATAAAGTACAGAATATCCTTCAGGTGATATTATATAAACACTTCTCTCAATTGAAATTCAAAAACAGTCAAAATAATTGATGAATTATAAGTTTGAGGCTATTTTTCTTATCAAAGTTTAGTTTATATACAATCAAAATCAATATTTTTAGAATTGCATTTGGATGAATTTTGATAAACATATACAGTTCTTTAATCATATGATCAATATGCAGAATGTTTCAATGAAAAAATACCATCCACACACATTAGTTGCCATTCACTACTCTCTACACTCAGCCCCTGAAAACCACTAACCTTATTTCCATCCCTACAACATTGTAATTGTAGAGTGTCACAGAAATGAAATTATATGATATGTAGTTATTTGTGTCTGTTTTGTTTTGCTTTGCCTAGTTTATTTTATTCTATTATTTATATTTACCATATGAATATATTACAATGTATTCCTTCCCTTAATATACACGGTATAAATTCATCCACGAGAACTATTCACAGCATGAAAACCATTCAGTTATGATAGACATTTCAGTTATTTTCATGGACTTTAAAAAATTATGACTAATAACAATTGTAAACATTTTGTGTTACTTTTTATATGTGAATAAGTTTTTCTCCCCTTGGGTAAATGTAATTGCTAAGGCATAGGTGATTTTAGCCTTAAGGGATAAGTGTATGTTCAACATAAGTAAATGATTGATTATTTTGTGGAGTGGCTATAAAATTATCTGTATATATGGATCTGTATGTATAAAAGAGAAGAGAGAACTCAGAAACCCATGTAAAAGGCTGGGTAATGTTGAGAGTTCTTTATGTATTTCAGAAATAAGTGTTTTTTCATGGTTCATATCACAAGAATGGGAAAAAAATATTTGCAAACCCCAAACCTACAACAATGTTGTTTTTTCTTTGTGCATTCTCTTTATATGGACTTTTTCATTAAAAGAAGTTTTCAATTTTGATAAAATTTTGACTGGTTTACATTTATGTATAGTTCTTTAGGTGTCATGTCTGAGAACTCTTCACCAAGATCTAGGCCTTGAAGATTTTCTCTGATGTTATTTCCTAAAAGTTTTGTAGGTTTGTATTTAAATTTAAATCTTTTTGCCCAAGATTTTTATTATTTTTAATAAGGTGTGAGATTTAGGTAAGAGTTTGATTGGGGGAAGGGCTATGGATATTAAATTAATAAAGCACCACATGTTGAAAATGTTGTCCTCTATCCAATGCATTCATTTTTCACCTTTGTCCAAATCAGTTGACTGTACTGAAATGTCACTATTTCTGGGTTCTCTATTCTATTTTATTAATCTATGGGTCTATTTCTTCACCAATGATACATAGGATGATTACTATAGCGATATGCCTTCAATTCATGTAAATTGATTGTTTCTACTATGTATTTTTTTAAAACTATTTCCTTTCAAGTTTTTTTTTTTTTTTTTTTTTTTTTGGTCTTTCCCCAAGTACTTTGGAAAAATCTTTATTTGTATCTAAAAAAAACTCTTTCTGAGGTTTTAGTAGAAATTGTCTTAAATCTGCATGTCTATTTGAGCAGACTTGACATTTTTGTTATTCATAGTCTTCTGACCCATGAACACAGCATGTCTCTCCACTTATTTACATCTTCTTTGATTGCTTCTATCAGTGTTTTGTAGTTTCTGAAATAAATATCTTTTAAATGTTATTAGGTTTACAGTTACTAGTTTATTTGTTTCAAGTACAATTATAAAATATTTGGAACGTTTCTGTTTTCTTTCTCCTATGGATTTCTAGTTTATTTCCATCATGTTCTAAAAATACGCTTCTTATGATTCATGTTTTTAAAGTGTACTAAGTTTTTTTTTGTATGGACCAAGGTATGATTTTGTTTGTTTTTGTTTTTAGTGAATAGTCCATGTACAATTTAAAAGAATAAGAGCATATATTCTCCTGATGTTGATGTGTTTGACAAGTGTCAATTAGGTCAAGTTGTTTAATGACATAGTTTATTTCTTCTTTATGCTTACTGATTTTCTGTCCACTTGTTCTGTTAATAAGAAAGAAGTGTTACAATTTCCAACCATAATAGTTGATTTGTTTATTTCTATTTCTAGTTCTGTGAGTTTTGGTACTTGTATTCTGTAGTTCTGGGCTACAGGTGCATTCACATTTAGGAGTTATTTGTTCTCTTGAAGAATTAACTGCATTATTATGTATTCACTCTTTTTATCTCTAGGAATGTAACTATGTCTGAAGTGAGTTTTGAAGTGTAACTTTTAGTTCCTGGGTACATTACCAAACTATTCTATGTGTACAAAATCATTAGTCATTGCAGGCTTACCATTCTTGTCAAGAATATTTTTATTTTGATTTTTGACTACTGATTGAATTTTAGTTTTCCCCAACCACTAAGGACATAATTATTATAAAACTAGTTTTCAAACTTTAATAAAAGTCTGTTAAATTATTTTCTACAGTAGATTTTTTAATATATACATTTATCTTGGGTAATTAGCATCTATATAAATGTCAATTGTTTCAGATAGAAACATGGCACATCTTTCCTTTGTTCAAGTTTTAATTTAAATATTTTAGTACATTAATTTCCTTTATATAGCTAAAACATTTTGAAATATTTTGGTGTTCTTTTGCATTATTTTCAGTAAAATTATTCCTCATTCATATTTTCTATTAAGCTATTGCTTAAATGTTTATGTTCCATAGACTTTTATCTTGTGGTAACATACATCACGAATGTTTTTATTACATTTTCTTCTGTAGTGATCTAAGATTCTCAGATTATCTACAAATTTTGATATCTCATTTTTTATTGATAAGAGGTTCTTTAGAAATTAAATGATTAAGTTGTTCTTAATAATTCCTAATAAAAATATCTATTATGAAACAATATTAGCTTTATGTTGGTATGAGGCATTCCTTGTATTCTTAATAAAAACTTCTTACATTTATTTTTGAGTCCCTCTGTTCTTATAATTTATATATCCTGTCTCAGCAAGTACTCTAATAAGTGCATGCTACATTTTAATAATACTTTTTAGCCCTTTTGTTTATATTATGTATTCTTTCTCTCCTACTAAATAATTATTGCATTCTTTAGGTAACTTTTACTTTACTGGTGTAGCCTCATTATAGTTTTTTTAATTACCAATGTTATATCTATATTAGTTCATAAGTAGTTTACAGGAATAGTTTTAAATTTTTATAACTGATTAATCAGCTTTGTAATAAACGTTTTGCTAGTTTTATGCAATACTTTATGAGTATTCTTAATGTTACTCCTGGAATAGTTTACTTAAGAATAGTATGATAATACATTTATGAATCATCCATGCTAAAGATAATCTAAATTGTGAAGTTTTAATGTATTTCTTTGATATCTTTCCCTCATTTTGTTAACAATTATTAACTATTAAGTATATCTTATTCACAGATTTTTCTACTTTTCTTTAGAAATGTGTCTATTTTATCAAGATTTTCAAAATTTAGAACATAGTGTTACTTTAAAAATTTCTATATATAGCACTACTGGTTCATTTCTTCTTATGTTCTCATACATATTTTTTCTAAGCTCTTGTAATATTTTTGTAATTAAAAAATAGCAATTTGTTTTTACATCCTCCTCTGCCTAAACACCCACAGTGTTCTAACAAAATAAATCCACACTTGGTGTTTGCATTTAAGTTAGTTTTGAAAAGTCAAGTTACAGTATTTATTTTTTCTTTCTCTACTTTTTCTTTTGCTTAATACACATAAATTAAGCACTTTTAAAACTCTCACTCACGTCACCACATGTAACCATGTGTAGAAAAATGTAAATGTCCACATAAGCCACACTGGAGTCTAATTAAAATGATAGTCTTGTTATGATAATGTAGTATTCTTTACAGTAAATTATAGCATATGGTACATGAATGAAAAGGTGATTAATAGTACCTAATAATCTTTACAGCATAAGTATGCACAGATACAGTCTTCCTCTTAAAATATGTAAGTCCAATAATAACCTCTGTTGGTTATGAAGTAATAGCTCCTTGTGGTTTTTGGATTTACATTTCCCTGATAGTGAGTGACATTGAGTACCTTTTCGTATACCCATTGGTCATTTGTATGTATTTTTTTGAGAAATGTTTATTTAATTCTTTTGTCTATTTTTAAATTGGTATGTTTATTTTTATTCTATTGAATTATAGGACTTCTTGATATTTTTTAGGTCTTAACCCTTTAGCAGATATACGATTTACAAATATTTTCTTCATTTTTGTAGGTGAATTTCCATTTTGTTCATTTTTTTCTTTGCAGTGTAGAAACATTTTTAGTTTGACATAGTTTCATTTGTGTATATTTGTTTTTGTTGTTTATGCTTTTGTTGTCATATCCAATAAATCGTTGTCAAGACCAATGTCAAGAAGTTTTTCTCCTGTGTTTCCTTCTAGGAATTTTATTAATCCTTCATGTATTCTTGTTTAATTCATTTTAAGTTGATTTTTGTGTATGGCACATGATGAGGGACGAATTATAAAAGACAACTTTTGTTTTTCTGAGACTGGATCTCACTCTGTTGCCCAGGCTGGTAGGCAGTGGCACAATCACAGCTCACTGCAGCCTTGACCTCCTGGCTCTAACGATCCTCCCAACTCAGCCTCCTGAGTACTTGGAACTACAGGTGTGCACTACCACACCCGGCTAATATATATATATATTTTTAATTTTTTAAATTTTTTTAATTTTTTTTATTTCTTGTAGAGACAGAGTTTTGCCATGTTATGTTTCTTAGGCTGGTCCCAAACTCCTGCACTCAAGAAATCTGCCTGCCTCAGCCTCCCAAAGTGGTGGGATTATAGGCATGAGCCATTGCACCCAGCCAGATAACAAATATTGTTGTGGATGTAGAGAAAAGGGAGTCCTTATATACTGTTGATAGAAATGCAAATTGGTGCAACTACTATGGGAAAAAAAGTGGAGGTTCCCCACCAAATTATAAATGAAATTGTCATATAATCCAGTAATCCCATTTCTGTGTACACATTCAAGAAATTGAAATCAGGATCTCAAAAAGATATGTGCACTCCCATGTTCACAGCAGCATTATTCATAATAGAAAAGACATGGAAGCAACTGGAATGGTTATCAATGGATGAATACAAAAAGAAATCATGGTATATACAATTTAATATTACTCAGTTTTTACAAAGAAGTAAATTCTATAATTTGCTACAACATGGATAAATCCAGAAGACATTATGCTAAGTGATATAAACCAGAAACAGAATGACAAATGCTACATGATCCCATTTATAGGAGAAAAATCTAAAATAATCAAACTCATAGAAGTAGAGACTAGAATAGTGGTTTCCAGGGACTGAGGAGAGGGGGAAATGAAGATTTATTACCCAAAGTTTTAAAAGTTTCAGTTATGCAAAAAGAGTAAGTCCTGGAGATCTATTGTATTGCACAGTGTCTATAGTTAACAATATCATTTGTATACTTAAAAATGTGCCCAGAGGGTAGATGTCATCTTAATGGTTCTTATCACTGTAATAATGACAATAATAACTGAAGAGGGTGGGAGAAAACCTTTGGAGGTGATATATAAGTTTGTGGCATAGATTGTGGTAATGATTTTACATGTGCATACTTATCTCCAAACTTATCAAGTTGTATACATTAAATATTTACATCTTCTTGTGTCAATCATACATTGTTAAAGTGGTTTTAAAAATTAAAATAAAACATGTAAGGTCAAATTCATGCATTTAAATTTGCAAAAAGAAACAACAAACGTATATTTCTAAATATCTAAAATTCACTATTATTCATAGTGAATTAATATTAATAACTAAAATTCACTATTATTTAGATTTATTATCTAAATCTCTAAAATTCAGTTTTTCAGGTTGATTCACTATTATCCAGTTTGCCAATTTCTAAGTTATTCAGAAACAGATCGAATTATATTTTTTTCCTGAAATATCCAGATGCTGCAAGAAAACCTAAGTCTTTGCCACGAACCGTCAATGCACTTGGACCTGTGCGTGCTGCAACATAAAATCTTTTAATAGACACTTTTCCTCAGCTCTGTAGATTTTTCTTATTTGGATGCAAAGTATTACACATCCTGTTATAGAAATTAGTCTTTCCTTTTGATTACAGGACAAAACATATATGAAAAGAGATATTGGCTTTAGGCCTTTATTTCTTATACCATAAAATTATTTATTCTTTAATATATTTATTTACTTCTAACTTCTTCTATAATCATGATCATCAGCATAAGAATGTAAATTATAGTTAGATTGCTAAATGTGTTCTTTTTTCTTTTTTTTTTTTTTGAGACGGAGTTTTGCTCTTGTTGCCCAGGCTGAAGTGCAATGGCGTGATCTTGGCTCATTGCAACCTCTGCCTCCTCCACCATGATGCCCGGCTAATTTTTTTTTTTTTTTTTTTGTATTTTTAGTAGAGACAGGGTTTCGTCATGTTGTCCAGGCTGGTCTCGAACTCCTGAACTCAGGTGATTCGCACCCCTTGGTCAGTCTTCCAAAGTGCTGGGATTATAGGCCTGAGCCACTGTGCCCAGCCATGTGTTCTCTTTTAAGAAATCTCAGATATATTTTGAAAATATATTATAACTTTTATAAAGTGTAAAAGCAATTTTTTCATTGATAGTTATGTTTTACTTCTTCATGAGTGTAACTTTTACATGTATCTAGAATCATCATTTTTTAATATATGCTCACATTTTTCACATATTTTTACAATTTCTCACCTTTTACCATTTAACCTTCCTTTCTCTTTGTGAAGTTTGTATGTTTGTGTGTGTGTGTATACCCTTAAAAAAGAGGGACAAATGAGCTACATTTCCAAAAGCATGGACAAAAACACAAGTTAAAAAATTCAACCTTTTTTTCCACAATCAGTATAAATAAATTTTATTAGCTCAATAGTTGTAAAATATAAATTAGATGTAAATATAAATATAAATAAATTTAAAATTATACAGTGTATACTATGCACAGAACTAAAGATACTATAACATAGTGAAAATTAGAAAACTTTATAATAAAATACATGGGAAATCAAATATATATGTAAATGTAGAATATTTGCAGGTCCAGAATAAGATATGTAATAATGTATATGATATTTATGTGATTGGAAAATTATCAAAGAGATTCTTGAAGGCTTTCAATAAACACCCACATCTACAGCCATTATGTAACATTAAGTCATATTTTTGAATGCCCAGTCACATTGAAGAAGATTTTAGGAAGATTTTAAAGTGCTAAATATTTAAGTGATCACACAAAGGCTTATTTTTGTAAGGATATTATGAGTCATTATTGTTGGAGTAATTTGTATATCAACTGGAATACTGATCTAAATTTTTCTTAATTAATTTCATAAACCTAAATATGTTCAAGAGACGTGATGAGAGAAAAGCAAGCAATATAGAATAAAAAGACATCAAGCTTTTGTGGTGAAGCAACTCAGAATGAATTATATTTTTGAAAACACGGAAACTTTGTGACCTTAAGCAGGATAACACATATTAGCTTCAGTTTGCTTGTTTATTAAAGTATGATTGTAATACAATACATAAATAATACTAGAAATTTTAAAAAGTACTGTATTTATAAAGAATCAGAACCAGCAAAGGGTATTGTAATTTGTCTCAGAATAGCAATTGCAATATGAAAATAAATTAATCCTCAAAATAAATTACTTTACTTTTTTTTTTTTTCTGTTTGTGGTGGATAGATGTATTATGTTGATTGTGGTAATCATTCCATAATGTATAAATTTATAAAATTATCATGTTTTATACTATGACTACATATAATTTTTATCAACTAGACCTCAATAAAGCTTGAGAATGTAACATACAGTTCAATAAATAAAAGACTATTACTCATATACATTTATTTTTATTTCTCCCTATATCATCAGAAGAATTTTGTAAGATTTGTTTAAAATGCATCTAACAGCACGTTGCAATAATTATACTAAAAATCATGGGTTAAAAATTTTTCAGAAATTATTTAAATAATAATTCCTAATTTATGGAGTAAATATAGAAAGTAATAAAATCATTAAATATACATCAGTTGGGAACGTTAAAAATAAAGAGTAGATTCTTATATAAGGGAATATACCTTTGTCCTTAGCCAACATGCATGCAGATTTTGCCAATATTCTAGTAAAAATAAATGAGCAGATATAATCATAACAATTATATATCTGCTTGATATTTATAATTTACTCTATGTTTACGTTAAAGTTAATAATATCCCAGAGAGTGAGAGTAGACTTTTGGGTTAATTCATGTAATTAATCTAGAAAATACTAAGCTTAAAAGCCGTTCTTCAGTTATCAATTAGAAGAGATACCAAAATCGGCTGTTAACTAATCTAGTGTCCCAATACTTGTGAAGCACTCATTTACAAGCCACACCTAATAATGTGTTTGTTGTTGACATATTTACCTTTGCAATGAGAATTAGTATACATATAATCTGTTACCTTCACTTATTCTAGTTATAAAAAAAGTTACACTCATTTTGGAATTTGTAGAATAAATGCTGTACTAAGGAAAAACAACAGTATTTGCTTCAGTAGCACATATACTAAAATTAGAACAAAAACAACGGAATTATAGAAATCAATATGTACTGCTACTGCTGAGAAGAATATCTTAATTATACTTTTTATAATGAACTAATTGTTTTCTAAAACTTAAATAACAATACAGCAGAAATAGGTTTAGATACACATTATTAAACTCTTAATGTATATTTTAACTTATGAAATGAAATAACTAGTTAACTATTATTTTAAATTAATTTTGAATACCATATGTATAACATACATAAATAAGTTTAAATTATATGTCACCATTATTTTGTTTCTTTACAAATTAGCTTTACAAATCACAGCTCTCTGTTAAAGATAATATTGTTTAATTCATAATTATACTTTTGTAAGATGTATAATAAGAGCTTTTGAGGTGCAATTATACTTCCTCTTTAAATTTTGAAGATATGATTTAATGTGTTTAATATGGAACCCTGGGGAACACTGAAAATAATCAGAAGCCATCTGGCAAATACTGAAATAACTGAAGAAAGCAGAGGCTTGAGGAAATCATAACTTCAATTTATTTATTAGTATATACTTAAAGAATAAAACTAAAAGTTATACATTAAAAAGATGATGTGCATTCCATAGAAGAAAAATGTTTTTAACATGCAGATATTGGGATCATATTTACAATTAAAAATAATATGATTCCTTTTTAATTACACAAAAAATAGCAAAATGATTGAAACTACTTGTCTCTAATTTTAAATGAAACGACATGACATGAGATTTTCCCATATATTTAAAAAATATTTTAAAAATGAAATATACTTCAAGTTAAACATACTCCTCTGGAAAAATAAAATAAAACTAGATCAGCAATTATTCTTAGCCGTATTGTTATTAATTTTTTCCCATTTAATATTTTATTTCTGGAATATTTAGTGATTGTTCAGAATTTATGCTAATGGCATTTTCTTGAATGAAAACTACCTACTTTAAAACTTAGAACTGAAGAGAATCAGAAAACAAAAATAATGATTTATATATAAAAACAAAATAAAACACTTTAGGCCACAAGATGTCACTGTAGTTCAAGTAAGGTGTGGTTTTTTATGCAATTAAACAGAAGAGAGGGTACACTGTACTTAATTTATATATTTAATCTGTTTTTAATTTATTTTAGATATTTTATACTGGGCCACAAAATGAAGTTAGAACAAGACATAATTTATAAAGGGAGCAAATTTCATTTGATTTTCTCACAGTCACAGTGAGAGATGTTAGAGAAAATGTCAATTCTTCCATGTTTTTGAGAAAAGAATTGCAAAGAAAATTACAATAAGAACAAGTAAGCTCCTTCTTTTTGTTTGTTTGTTTGAGATGGAGTCTCACTCTGTCACCCAGGCTGGAGTGTAGTGGCGTGATCTCAGTTCACTGCAAGCTCCGCCTCCCAGGCTCACGCCATTCTCCCGCTTCAGCCTTCCGAGTAGCTGGGACTACAGGTGCCCACCATCACACCTGGCTAATATATTTGTATTTTTAGTAGAGACGGGGTTTCACCTTGTTAGACAGGGTGTTCTCGATCTCCTGACCTCGTGATCTGCCCACCTCGGCCACCCAAAGTGCTTGGTTTACAGGCGTGAGCCACTGTGCCCTGCCAATAAGTTGCTTCTATTTTAGCCTTAGATTTTATTTCTATCAAATAACATAATGTTCTTGGCATGGGCTGAAGATTATTCTGCAGGGATTCATATCTTTGTGATTTACTAACTGTATGGTAGGCCAACATATGCCATTCACCTGTAAAATGGGAATAATAATGGTAAAATACTTCATAGGGCTATCATGGGTTGCCTAAAAATGCTTACATCCAGGCTTTAATATAAAATTAGTTTTTAATACATGTTATCTATTATTTGAGAAACAAGCAAATCTATTTGGTATAGATTCATTTCTATATGCTTAGAAAAATTTATATATTTGCCAATGTTACTCAGCCATTTATTAGTAAAATAAGAAAATGCTACACATAATATATCAAACCCTATTTTATCTTTTCCAGAAAAAATTTCACAGGACAACTTCCATTAGACTGACATCAGGATCCTGATGAAGAAAAAGGTTTAATTTAACCCAACCTTTACGAAGGTTAAGTTACCTTCATAAAAGTAACTTATGAAGAAACAGTTCCACAGGGCTAGGGAGGTCCAGGAAATTTATAATCATGGTGGAAGGGGAAGGAGAAGCAAGCATGTTCCCCACATGGCAGCAGGAGAGAGAGAGAGTGGGTGAGAGGGGAAATGAAATTTTTAAACCATGAGATCTGCTAAGAAGTCACTCACTATCATGAGAACAGCATGGGGGCACCATCCCCATGATCTAATCATCTCCCACCAGGTTTTTCCCTCAACACATGAGGATTATAATTTGAGATGAGATTTGGGTGGGGACACAAAGCCAAGCCATATCATTCTGCCCATACCTCCTTACAAATCTCATGTCCTTTTTACATTTCAAAACCAATAATGCCTTCTCAACAGTCTCCCAAATCTTATCTCATTCCAGAATTAGCTCAAAAGTCTAAGTACAAAATCTCATCTAAGACAAGGTAAGTCCCTTCCACCTATGAGCCTGTAAAATAAAAAAAAGGTTAGTTACTTCCAAGATATAATAGGGGTTCAAGAATTGGGTAAATGTTCCCAATAAAAATGGGAGAAATTGGCCAAAACTAAGGAGCTACAGTACCCATACAAATTCAAAGTCTGTTAGGACACTCATTAAATCTTAAAGATCCAAAATAATCTCCTTTGACTCCATGTTTCACATCCAGGGCACACTGAAGCAAAGGGTGGGCTTCCAAGGCCTCGGGCAGTTTCAACTCTGTGGCTCTGCAGGGTTCAGGTCCTGCAGCTGCTTTCACAGGCTGGAGTGAGTGCCTGTGGCTTTTCCAGGCACACAGTACAAGTTGTTTACACGGATCTACAATTCTGAGGTCTGGAGGACAGTGGCCTTTTTTTTCATCAGGCAGTGCTCCAGTGGGAACTCTGTGTGGGGGCTCCAACCCCACATTCTTCCTTGACCTTAGCCTAGTAGAGGTCCTCCATGAAGCAGACTTCTGCCTGGACATCTAGGCATTTCCATACATCCTCTGAAATCTAGGCAGAAACTCTCAAAGTTCAACTCTAGTCTTCTGTATACTGTCAGGCCCAACACCACGTGGAAGCCACTAAAGCTTGGGATTAACACACTCTGGGACAATGGCCTGAGCTTATCTTGGCCCCTTTTAGCCATAGCTGGAGCTGGAGCAGCTGGGATCCAGAGCACCACATTCTGAGGCTGCACAGAGCAGCAGGGCCCTGGGCATAGCCCACCAAATCATTTTTCCTAGACTTCCAAGAATGTGATGGGAGGGGCTACCATGAAGATGTAAGAAAACCCTGGAGATGTTTTTCTCATTATCTTAACTGCTAACATTTGGCTTCTCCTTACTTATGCAAATTTCTGCAGCTGGCTTGAATTTCTCCCCAGAAAATAGGTTTTCCTTTTCTACCACATGATCTGGCAGTAAATTTTCCAAGGCTTTATGCTCTGTTTCCCTTTTAAATATAAGTTTCCATTTCGAATTATGTCTTTGTGAATGCATATGACTCTATACTTTTAGAAAAAGCCAGGTCGCCTCTTGAACACTTTACTGCTTAGGAATTTCTTCCAACGGATACCTTAAATCATCCTTCTCTAGTTCAAACTTCCACAGATTGTTTCCACTGGTGGCAGGGGCAGAATGCCACCAGTCCCTTTGCTAAAGCACAGCAAGAGTAACCTTTTCTCCAGTTCCCAATATGTTCCTCATTACCATCTGAGGCCGCCTCATTCTGAACTTCATTGCCCACATCATCAGAACTTTAGTCAAAGCCATCCAACAAGTCTCTAAGAGGTTCCAAAGTTTCCTTCATCTTCTTGTCTTCTTCTGAGCCCTCCAAACTGTTTGATTGACTCACAGTTTCCTGTGGCTGGGGGGCCTCAGGAAACTTACAATCATGGTGGAAGGTGTTCTCACTATCATGAGAACAGCATAGGTGAAATCAGTGCTGATCCAATCAGCTCCCATTAGGTCCCTCCCTTGACACATGGGGATTATGAGGATTATAATTTGAGATGAGATTTGGTGGGCACACTGAGCCAAACAGTAGTAGGTATGTTCAGGAAAGGGATATTAGAAGCAAGAAGTTTTACCATGCATGTATCCTAGTGTGAATTCCACAAGTCAGTGATCACACAGAGGCATATATACAGCAGGCACACATCCAAGAATTTTCTATCCAGTGAAACTAAGCTTCACAAATAGATAATTTAATGTCATACCTCAAGAAACTAGAGAAATAAAAACAAAACAAACCCAAACTCGATAGAAGAAAAGAAATAACAAAGATCAGAGCAGAACTAAAAGAAAATGAAAAAAAGAAAAAAAAACAAAGATAAATGAAACAAAAAGCTGGTTCTTTGAAGAGTTAAACAAAATTTAGAGATCATTAACAAGATTAAAAAGAGAAGAGACTGTAATCCCAGCACTTTGGGAGGCTGAGGCCAGGAGATCGAGACCATCCTGGCTAACACGGTGAAACCCTATCTCTATTAAAAATACAAAAAATTAGCTGGGCGTGGTGGCGGCTGCCTGTAGTCCCAGCTACTCAGAAGGCTGAGGCAGGAGAATGGCGTGAACATGGGAGGTGGGAGCTTGCAGTGAGCCAAGATTGCGTCACTGCACTCCAGCCTGGGTGACAGAGTGAGACTCCACCTCCGCACCCCCTGCTCACAAAAAAAAAAAAAAGAAAAAAGAAAAAAAAAAAAAGAAAAGAAGAGAGAAGATCCAAATAAGCTCAATTAGAAATGAAATGATAGATATTACAATGAATACCACAGAAATACAAAAGATCATTCAAGGTTACTATGAAGGCCTTTATGCAGACAAACTAGAAAACCAAGAGGAGACAGATAGATTCCTGGAAATATACAATACCCCTAGATTAAACCAGTAAGAAATAGAAGTGAAACAGACCAATAACAAGCAGTGAGATTAAAATGGTAATTGAAAAATTGTCAGCAGAAAAAAGTCCAGGACCAGATGGATTCACTGCTGAATTCTATCAGACATTCAAAGAAGAATTGGTATCAATCCCATTGACACAATTCCAAAAGATAGAGAAAGAGGGAATCCTCCCTATATCATTCTATGAAGCCAGTATCACCCTAATACCAAAACCATGAAAGTGCATAACAAAAAAAGAAAACTACAGACCAATGTTCCTAATTAACACAGATGCAAAAATCCTCAACACAATACTAGCTATCTGAATACAACAGCATATCAAAAAGATAATCCACTTCTGGGCTCAAGTGTTCCTCCCACATCAGCCTCTCAAAGTGCTGGGATTACAGGCATGCGCCACCATGCCCCATCCCCTAGTAATAAATTTAACCAAAGAAGTAAAATATCTCTACAATAAAAAGTACAAAAGAAATGATTAAAAAATTGAAGAGGGCACTAATAAATGAAAAACATCCCACATCTATAAATTGGAAAATAAGATATTGTTAAAATGTTCATACTATACAACAGACATCAAATCTACATTTATTACAATCCATATCAAAATACCAATGACATTTTTTACATAATTAGAATGAAAATCCTAAAATATGCATGGAACCACAAAAGACATTGAATTGTCAAAGGAATATTAAGCAAAAATAACAGAATTGGAGATATCACACTATATATTACAAAGCTTTAATAACCAACACAAAGTTATGTTACAAAGTGTATTACAAAGCTACAGTAATATACTTTACTTCAAAATATATTGCAAAGCTTAGAGTAACCAAAAACAA
Organism: Trachypithecus francoisi; assembly: GCF_009764315.1. Taxonomy (NCBI): domain Eukaryota; kingdom Metazoa; phylum Chordata; class Mammalia; order Primates; family Cercopithecidae; genus Trachypithecus; species Trachypithecus francoisi. The sequence goes on from NW_022681454.1 coordinate 112,786,195, forward strand.
ACAAACAAACAAAAACCTGGTATTTATATAAAAACTGACACATAGACTAAAAGAACAGAATAGACATGCCAGAAATAGGTCCACATATTCATAACCAACTGATTTTTGACAAAGGCACCAAGAACATACATTGAAGTCTTTTTAATAACTGGTTCTGGGAAAACTGGATATCCACATGCAGAAGAATAAAACCAGATCTCTCCCTCTTACCACTTAATAAAATAAATTCAAAATGGATTATAGATCTAAAGATAAGACTCAAAATTACGAAACTACTAGAAGAAAACATTGAAGAAATGCTTCATGTCACGGGTGGGACAATGATTGCTTTGAGTAAGACTTCGAAAAGCACAGGCAACAAAAGCAAAAATAGGCAAATGAACTTACATCAAACTAAAAAGCTTCTCCACAATGAAGACAATTTAAAGAATAGAGAAAATATTCAAAATCTGTGTATCTGACAATGAGTTAATCTTCAGAATATGTAAGGAACCCAGACAACACAATAGCAAAATCAATAATAATCTAATTTAAAAATTAAAAATATATCTGAATAGATTTTCTCAAAAAAAAAGTACAACTGACCAGCAGGTACATTTGAAAAAGTGCTGAACACTGCTAGTCATCTGGGGAATGCAAATGATAACCACAATGAGACATCACCACACCCTAGTTGATGACTATCGTAAAAAAAGATAGACAAATGCTGGTGGTGCTATGGAGAAAAAGGAATTCCTCTATACTGTTTGTGGGAATATAAAGTAATACAACCATTGTGGACAACAGTATGAAAATTCCTCAAAACACTAAAAGTAGAACTACCATATGGTCTAGCTACCACACTACTGGATATATCAAAAGGAAATGAATTGAGTATGTCAAAGAGACATCTGCGTTTCCATGTTTATTGCAGCACTGTTCTCAATAGCCAGGATATGGAATCAGCCTAAGTGTGCATGAAAGGATGAATGGATTTTTAAAATGTAGTATATATAAATATATAAAATGTTATGTTATTCAACCATCAAAAATAATGAAATCATGTTATTTGCAACAAAATAGATAAAATTAGAGGACATTTTGTTAAATGAAGTAAGCCAAGGACAGAGAACAAATACTGCATAACCTTAATTGTGCAATCTAAAAAAGTTGATCTCATGGAAGTAGATAGTAGTATTGTGGTTATCAGAGGCTGGGGAGATTAGAGGAGAAGAGGGTATGAGGAGAAGTTGATCAATAGGTACAAAGTTACAGTTAGATTAGAAGAATAAATGTTGATGCTGGATTGCATAGTAGAGTGAACGTAGTCAACAATAATATATTGTTATTTCAATATACCAGAAAAAAGGACTTAGAATGTTCTCACCACAAAGAAATGACAAGTGTTTCAGGTGATGGATCTGCTAATTACTCTGATTGGATCATTACACAATGAAAATATGAATTGCAACATCACACTTTACTCCATAATTAGGCACAATTGTTATGTGTCAACTGAAAACAAAATTAAACATAAAATAAAATTAAAACATTAGAACACATATAAAGGCAGATGTGCAAGACTGATGTTGTAAAGGTATACATATATATTTATATATAAATCATATCCATTAACTCTGAGAACAATTAAAATAAAATTTAATAAATTAAAATATTTCGAATTTAATGAATTGAAAGTCTCAGTGAATGTCTCCAAATTGGTCCATACATTCAATATAAGTACCCATCAAATCCTGAAGTGTTTTTTTTTTTTTTTTTTTTTTTTTGAGACGGAGTCTTGCTCTGCCACCCAGGCTGGAGTGCAGTGGCCGGATCTCAGCTCACTGCAAGCTCCGCCTCCCGGGTTTACACCATTCTCCTGCCTCAGCCTCCCGAGTAGCTGGGACTGCAGGCGCCCGCCTCGTCGCCCGGCTAGTTTTTTGTATTTTTAAGTAGAGACAGGGTTTCATCGTATTAGCCAGGATGGTCTCGATCTCCTGACCTCGTGATCCGCCCGTCTCGGCCTCCCAAAGTGCTGGGAAGTGTTTTGAAATTGATAAACTGGACTTGAAATTTATAGGACAATTTAAAATGCTAAAGACAGTATTTCAGAAAGAGAGGTTTGGAAAATACATACCATAAGATATGAAGACATTTTAAATAAAGCTAGATAAATTAATACAGTTGGTACAAAGAAAGACAAATACACAAACGTCTCACACTAGAGAATCAAGAAACAGACCCACATATAAAATATGTCAATTCATTTTACACATTTTTATATTCATTTAGTAGGAAAATAAATTATTCAAATTAATGTTGATGAATAGTTTCACTGGCCAGCAAAATACTCTCTTTTTTGATGTGTCTCACTATTTTTTCTCTTTCCATATTCCATTTGATTTGTCTGCTTTTTTAATGTTTCTTTTTATGGGGGACCAGGGAGATTTATAATTAGTTGTACTCAATACATTCTAGATGTGAGTCCCTTTTTCCTTATTTATGCTCCAAATATATATTACAACTTATGTCTTTTCATTTTCTTAATAAATTTCATGAATGTATTCTACTGTCTTGCCTTCTGAAGCTTTCTCATTTTGTCATTTGTATTTAGGTCTACAATCCAATGGGAATTTTTTTTTTTTGGTAGTAGAAAAAATTTTATGTTTATCTTCAGTTTGGCTACTACATTTTATCAATAAAATGTTTCTTTTTCCACTGCTCTTCAGTGAAAATTTTGTAATGTGCAAGTAGGTTTTTTTCTGGGCTATCTTTTCTACATTTGTTGTGCAATTACTATAATACCGTCGTTTTATAATAAACTTTAAAATCTCACAATACATTCTTCTTCAACAATATTTCAACTATCTTTTGGTCTTTATTATACATACACATTTTGAAATTAGCTCATTTATTTATCTAAAGAGATAGTGAAATTGTTGTGAATTTTGGGTAAATGGACCAAAACTATAATACAGTTTGTGTGAAATGGCATCTTTGAAATATTGAGTCATCTGATCCATAAACATACTGTATTTCTATATTTATTTATTTATTTCAAATTTTCTCAGCAACACATTGTTGTTTTATGTTTACAGGTCTTTCGCATCATTAATTAGAATGTATCCTAGGTATGTGATATTTCCAAAACTATAGGTATAGCAATTTTTATTAATTTTATTTTTAAGTGTTTGATATTGTCACCTAAACATAAAGTTGATTTTTCTATATTAGTTGTATATCCAACTACTTTGCTGAATTTACTTATTCATAACAACCTTTAAAAAGTGCTTAAATATTTTCAGTGCATAATTATAACATTGATAAATTAAGAGAGTTTGCCTATTTCTTCCAAGTTATATATTGCTCTTCCTCCATTTTACTTTATTTTACTAGATCTAAACTATACTCTAGTTGAATGAAAGTGGTGTTAGTAGACAATTCTTCATTACACCCATATCAAAAAATGGTTTCAAAAATTTCATCATTAAATACGTCACTTAACCATAACTGATGATAGGTAGGTAGATAGATATTTAGTTAGACGAATGAGGAAAGAGGGACAGCGAGAAAGAGAAGGGTAGGAAGGGAGAGAGAGATTGGAGAGAAAGTTCTCTTTGAGACCTAGTTCTTTAGAAGTCCCTTCCTATTTTAGTCTGTTCATATAACGAGTTCATTGAGTAACATTGTAATCATTAACTAACATTGCACTCTTGAAACCAAGCCATCCCATCTATGGTACATTATCATAGCAGAGGATGTTGGCAATCTGCCTCTATCTGCTTGCATATCCTTTACTTTTCTCAAGAACAGGCTCTCCTGGTATTTTTTCACTCCTAAGAGTCACCCCACCTCTTCCTGTAGTGCTGGAAGATTTATTAATAGAAGCACCTGGGAATTTCTCTCATCATCATCATAAAACAGAAAATAACCAATGACTGAATGTGCAGTAATGTACACACTCAGCTTCTTTTTCTAGGATTGGACAACTCTGTGATGTTTGGGAAAGGTCTTAAAAGTGAAATACACTGTCTCCATGGTTTCCCTGAGGGACTAAGCCAAAGAAATCCTGTGATGGAGACTGTTTGGCATCTCATCCTTGCTTGACTTTCTTATGTTTCCCTTCCCACACATTCATCCCATTGTGGATTTTCCTGGGATCAGTTCTTCACAAAGCACTTTCATAGGAATCTTCATATTAAAGTGCTTCAATTGGGCTTTTTCAAGAAGCAGATTACATATGGATTCTTCTCACCTAGTGGTTTGTTTAAGGTTTGGAAATCTATAATCATGGATTGACTTTACCCATAACACCCTCTTCTGATTTTGGTAATAAAATATCCCATAAATACACCAGTCTCCTAAAACTCATAAAATACAGACCTCATAGAACAATATGAAATGTTTATCTTTTGCTATTCTTCTTAAAGTCTTTCAATATATTTGAAATTGTCTTTCATTATGTTTGGATTTGCCTTTCATTATGTTTGAATTTGTTTTGCATTTTTTTTTTTTTGGTAAAATTTGTCATTGAAATAATCTAAATTCTGTATTTCTTCTAGGTTTTAGATTGTTTTCATTCTAGGTTGTTTTGTGTTGCTGAGGGTGGTGCTTAAGTATTCATTAATTTATATGACAACATTTTCTTCTTATCCTGTTCCTATACTAAATTACACTGACAGATTTTTAAATTCTGAACCAGTCTTGCATCACTATAATAAACCACACTTAATCATCATATATACTTCTTTTAATATATTGGAAAATTATATTTGCTAATATATAGCTACAATTTTAGCATCTATGTCCATGAGAAATATTGATCTCTAATTTTCTTTTTTTACAGTCTTCTTTTTAAAATTTCGTCATCAGTGTAATAAGAGCTTCATAGAATGAATAGTGAAGAGTTCCCTCTGTTTATATTTTTTAGAGATATTGTCCAAAATACATGTTGATTTTTCAAAGACTTGGTGGAATTATCTATTGAAACTATTCGATTTTTTAATTACAATTTCTTTAATGAGCATAGGAATATTCTGATGACTATTTTATCTTCTTTGTGTTTTGGAAGTTAGTGGCTTTTAAAGAACTGTTTTATTACTTCTAAGTTACTAAATTTATGAAGATAAAGTTGTTTCTAATATTTTCTTATATTTTTAAGGGCTCTAGGATTTGCAGTGATATCCCCTGCTTCCTAATGTTGGTAATTTATGTCTTCTCTCTTTGTATTTTTGTCATTCTTGCTAGATGTTTACTAACTGTATTAATCTTTTTGAAGAATCCGTTTGTTATTTCATTAATTTTATTTCCCTCTTTTCAATTTATACTCAAGTTTTTTTTTTAATTCTGCTTGCATTTGGGCTATTTTGCACATCTTTAATTAATTTTTATAGGTGAAAACTTAAATTATTGAATTATAGCCTTTTCTAAATTATCATTGACTGCTTTTACTATGTTCTACATATGTTTTATTCCACATATAACATATGTTCTACATACGTTATATTTTCATCTTTCAGTTGTTTAATTTTTTAAAATTTTCTTTTACACTTTCACTCTTTATTTAGAAATGTGTTGCTCAATCTGCAACTTTTGGAGTTTTTTGTTATTTTTCTATTATTGATTTCTGATTTATTCCATTATGGTTATAGACATACGCTCTAGAATTTTAAATATTTTAAGTGTTTAGAGGTTGCTTTAAGTTAGGAAATGATCACTCAGGGTGAATGTTGTGTGAGTGCTTAGAAAAATGTGTATTATGCTGTTTTGGGGTAAGGTATTCTATCTATCCTGATTAGGTCCTTTCATTGACTACGTTGTTAATGTTCTATACCTTTGCTTATTTCCTATGTAGTAGTTTTATCTGTTGCTGAGAATAAGGTGTTTAATTTTAGCACTGGAATTGTGGATTTTTCTACTTCTCCTTTTCCGTATATCAGGTTTTTAAAAATTCAACCATTTATTTTTATCTTATTAATTTTTTATTGATACATAAATATTGTATTTTGAGACTGTTGTTCAGTGTGTTGTCTGTTTCAGTCTTCCTTTCAAATTAATCCTTTTATCATTATATGTTTTTGTCTATAGTAATTTTATTCCTTTCAAAATCTACTTGTCTGGTATAATATAGCCATAGTAAAATAGAGCTATTATTTACTTTTTAACTAATGTTCACATTTTTTAAAGCTTTTACTATCAACCTATTGATGTCTCTATATTTGAAGTGGTTTTTGAAGACAATATTTGATAGCATATTGATTATAGTGTTTTCTTTTGTTTTGCTTTCCTTTTAATCCACTCTACGTATCTCTGCCTTTTATTGATTTATTAAGACTGTTTATATTTAATGTGACTGTTGATAATTTATGACTTAACCTTGTTTCTCTGTTTTCTGTTTGTTTCCTCTCTTTCTTTATTTTCCTGTGTGTTGTTTGAACATTTTTAAGATTTCATCTTGATTTATTTACAGTGTGTTTGATTGCATCATTTTGTCTAATTTTCTTGGTCATTTTCTAGGTATTCAACTATGCATATATAACTCAGTCTGCTAGTTTTGATGTTTTAGCACTGCAAGTCAATGTAGAAATGTTACTTTTATTTTGGTCCGTTTATCCGCCTTACTATTTAATGTAATTGTCTTCAATGTTTCTTTTACATGCATTAAGCATCACATTAGATGGTGTTTTGTTTGTTACTTTTGCATCTAACGTCCAATGCAATCTTATAAGCTCATGAGAAGTAGAATGATCTACTTTTTTAAGGGCAAGTCTTTTAGCAAAAAAGTCTTTTTTTTTTTTTTTTTTTTTTTGAGACAGGATCTTGCTTTCTCACCCAGACAGGAGTGCAGTAGTATGTTCACAGTTCATTGCAGCCTGGACCTTCCAGGCTCAAGCGATTCTCTCATCTCAGCCTCTCCATGTGTTAGGATTACAGGCACCTGGTCAAAATAATCTCTTATTTTGCTTTGTGGAATACTGTATTTATCATTTATTTCTGATAGATATTTTTACTTGACATAGTATTTATACTTGACAATTCTTTTCTTTTATACTTGAGAAGTGGTGTCCACTTTCTTCTGGCCTCTGGTTTAAAGTGAGAATTTTGCTGCTGTCTTTATTTTCAGACACTTAATTATGATATGTCTCAGTGTGGATTTTTGGTGCTTTATCTTATTTGGTGTTTGCTCAACTTCTTGAATCTGTAGGTTAATGTCTTTCGCCAAATTTTGTGTGCTTTAAAATTATTTTTGAATATTTTGTAGTACCTCTCTCTCTTTTTCTACGTAGTTTTTTATGATACACTTGTTAACTCGGTTGTTATTGTCACACAGTCCTTAAAGCTCCTTTAAAAAAAAAAAAGTCTGTTTTTCTCTCTGTTGCTCAAATGGGTAAATTCAACAATCTGGTCCCAAGTTCACATGTCCTATCCTTTGTTATGTCAGTTCTACAGTTTAGCCCAATCAGCATGTTAATTGTGGTAATTGTATTTTTTAATTCTATAATTTTCATTTGGCCATTTTTTATGACTTCTGTTTTTTATTAGACTTTCTGTTTTTATTTGTTTCAAGATAATTGTTAATTTTTTGTCAAAGCATTTTTGTAATGACTGCTTTAATGTCCAATTTTCTTAAAATCTGAATTATGTAAATATTTGGGTTTGTTGATTGTCTTTCTCATTCACGTATTGATTGTTCTTCATTTGATGAGTGATTTTTTATTGTATCCTAGACATTTTGGATATTATATCATGAGTCTCTGAATTCCATTTATTTCACTTTTTGATAAGCATTCCCTGCCCACATTCAGTTTTAGCACTAGGTCCAGGTGGGTGAATATATTTACCTCCCTATTGGATTCTGTCAAATTTACCGCAAGAAAAACAATCATTGACTCCAATTGCCTTGCTGCAGACAAGTGGAATAAAGATTCAGCTTTCTTCTTCTTTTTTTTTTTTCTTTTCTTTTTTTTTTTTGGAGACACAGGTTCACTCTTGTCACCCAGGCTGGAATGCAATGTCATAATCTTGGCTCACTGTAACCTCCGACTCCTGGGTTCAAGCGATTCTCCTGCCCCAGCCTCCTGAGTAGCTGGGACTACAGGCATGTGCCACTACACTCGGCTAATTTTTGTACTTTTAGTAGAGACGGGGTTTCACCATGTTGGCCAGGCTGGTTTCAAACTCCTGAACTCAAGTGATCCGTCTGCCTTGGCCTTCCAAACTGCTGAGATTATAGGGTTGAGCCACCAAGCCCAGCCCCAAGGGGTCAGCTTTCTTCTCTGCCCCACTGACAGCTTCCTGGAAAAGTGAAATGCTGAGTTGCACATTACTTTTTAGTAGGAGTATATGATCATCACTGCCTTACAGCTCTAACACGAAGGTATGTTAACATTACCCTGGGGTCGAAAAAAGCCGAGAGTGGAACACTAGGGAAGTGGGAACAAAGTGCCAGCTATCCTTACCTCCCACCACTTTGTTGTAATACTGTTGAAGCATTAGATTGGACATTTACTCCCAACTGGGCCTCTCTGACACCAGCAGAGGGAGAACAGGAATGCCTACACCTCATACCATCTTTTTCTGCCTCGTTGGTGTTGGGTGCCCAGTAAGTCCCACTGATAAGGTGAAATGGGTAAAAAAGAAATTAAAATATAAAAGAGTCAACTAGCCCTGATTCTCACAGCCTTATACACTCTTGTTATTGTTAGGTAGGTGTGGAGATTCAATTCTTCATTGGGTTTCAGTTGGTATCCCAGGTTGGGGAACCATCAGAAATGAAGGGGAGGTTATGAGCAGTGGCAGCTACTACCTTCTGACCCTACCTACCTTGTTAAATTTCCCACCTGTTGAATAGTGGTAGAGGTTCAGCTTACTACTAGACCACATTAACACTATTCTGGGAACATTTGGAACATGTCAACTGCTACCTTGAAGTAGTGTGGGAATGGAGAAGATCAATTTCCTTTATAGACCTGCTTAAGCCTTGAAATGGGGAAGGGAGAAAATGCATTTTTTTACTAGTGTTAGGCTGGAAAAGGAAAAGGTTTGCATTTGACAAAAGATTTTCTGTTGTTTGTTGTTTTGCCATTTTTTTTTCAGACTTTGGTTAAGTAAGCAGCCTTTACTTGGAGCTTTGTTTTGTTTTGTTTTGTTTTAAATTATACTTTAAGTTCTAGGGGACATATGCACAAAGTACAAGTTTGTTACATAGGTATAGATGTGCCATGTTGGTTTGCTGCACCCATCAACTTCCGTCATTTACATTAGGTATTTCTCCTAATGCTATCCCTCCCTCAGGCCCCCAACTCCCGACAGTCCCTGGTGTGTGATGTTCCCTGCCCTATGTCCATGTGTTCTCATTATTCAATTCCCACCTATGAGTGAGAACATGCAGTGTTTGGTTTTCTGTCCTTGTGATAGTTGGCTGAGAATGATGTTTTCCAGCTTCATCCATGTCCCTACAAAGGACATGAACTCATCCTTTTTTATGACTGCATAGTATTCCATGGTATCTATGTGCTACATTTTCTTAATCCAGCCTATCATTGATGGATATTTGGGTTGGTTCCAAGTCTTTGCTATAGTGGATAGTGCCACAATAAACATAGGCATGCATGTGTCTTTATAGTAGCATGATTTATAATACTTTGGGCATATACCCAGTAATGAGATTGCTGGGTCAAATGGTATTTCTAGTTCTAGATCCTTGAGGAATCACCATACTGTGTTCCACAATAATTGAACTAACTTACACTTGCACCTGCAATGCAAAAGCATTCCTATTTCTCCTCATTCTCTCCAGCATCTGTTGTTTCCTGACTTTTTAATGATTGTCGTAATAACTGGCATGAGATGGTATCTCATTGTGGTTTTGATTTGCATTTCTCTGATGACCAATGATGATGAGCATTTTTTCATGTGTCCGTTGGCTGCATAAATGTCTTCTTTTGAGAAGGGTCTGTTCATATCCTTTGCCTACTTTTTTATGGGGATGTTTCTTTCTTGTAAATTGCTTAAGTTATTTGTAGATTCTGGATATTAGCCCTTTGTCAGATGGGTAGATTGCAAAAATTTTCTCCCATTCTGTAGGTTACCTGTTCACTTTGGTGATAGTTTCTTTTGCTTTGCAGGATCTCTTTAGTTTAATTACATTCCATTTGTCTATTTTGGCTTTTGTTGCCGTTGCTTTTGCTGTTTTAGTCATGAAGTCTTTGCCCATGACTACGTCCTGAATGGCATTGCCCAGGTTTTCTTCTAGGATTTTATGGTATTATGTCATACCTTTAAGCCTTTAATCCATCTTGAATTAATTTTTGTATAAGGTGTAAGGAGGGGATCCAATTTCAGCTTTCTACATATGGCTAGCCAGTTTTCCCTGCACTGTTTATTAAATAGGGAATCCTTTCCCCAATTTCTTGTTTTTGTCAGATTTGTTTAAGATCAGATGGTTGTAGATGTGTGGTGTTATTTCCGAGGCCTCTGTTCTGTTTCATTGGTCTATATATCTGTTTTGGTACTGGTACCATGCTGATTTGGTTACTGTAGTCTTGTAGTATAGTTTGAAGTCAGGTAGCGTGATGCCTCCAGCTTTGTTCTTTTTGCTTAGGATTGTCTTGGCTATGCGGGTTCTTTTTTGATTCCATATGAACTTTAAAGTAGTTGTTTCCAATCCTGTGAAGAAAGTCATTGGTAGCTTGATGGGGATGGCACTGAATCTATAAATTATGTTGGGCAATATGGCCATTTTCATGATATTGATTCTTCCCATCCATGAGCATGGAATGTTCTTCCATTATTTTGTGTCCTCTTTTATTTCATTGAGCAGTAGTTTGCAGTTCTGCTTGAAGAGGTCCTTCATATCTCTTGTAAGTTGGATTCCTAGGCATTTTATTTTCTTTGTAGCAATTGTGAAAGGGAGTTCACTCATGATTTGGCTCTCTGTCTGTTATTGGTGTATATGAATGCTTGTGATTTTTGCACATTGATTTTGTATACTGAGACTTTGTTGAAGTTGCTCATCAGCTTAAGGAGATTTGGGGCTGAGACAATGGGGTTTTCTAAATATATGGTCATGTTATCTGCAAACAGAGACAATTCGACTTCCTCTTTTCCTCACTGAATACGTTTATTTTTTTTTTCTTGCCTGATTGCCCTGGCCAAAACTTCCAACACTATGTAGAATAGGAGTGGTGAGAGAGGGCATTGTCTTGTGCTGTTTTTCAAAGGGAACGCTTCCAGTTTTTGCCCATTCAGTATGATGTTGGTCGTGGATTTGTCATAAATAAGTCTTATTATTTTGAGATACATTTCATGAATACCTAGTTTATTGAGAGTTTTTAGCATGAAGGGCTGTTGAATTTTGTCAAAGGCTTTTTCTGCATCTATTGAGATAATCATGTGGTTTTTGTTGTTGGTTTTGTTTATGTGATGGATTATGCTTTTTGATTTGTGCATGTTGAATCAACTTGCATCCCAGGGATGAAGCTGACTTGATCGTGGTGGATAAGCTTTTTGATGTGCTGCTGGTTTTGGTTTGACAGCATTTTATTGAGGATATTCACATTGTTGTTCATCAGGGATATTGGTCTAAAATTCTCTTTTGTGTTGTGTCTCTGTCAGGGTTTGACATCAGGATGATGCTGACCTCTTAAAATGAGTTAGGGAGGATTTCCTCTTTTTCTATTCATTGGAATAGTTTCAGAAGAAATGGTAGCAGCTCCTCTTTTTACCTCGGTAGAATTAGGCTGTGAATCTGTCTGGTCCTGGACTTTTTTTGGTTGGTAGGCTATTAATTATTGCCTCAATTTCAGAAGCTTCTATTATCTATTTAGAGATTCAACTTCTTCCTGGTTTAGTCTTGGGAGGGTGTATGTGTCCAGAAATTGATCCATTTCTTTTAGGCTTTTCTATTTTATATGCATAGAGGTGTTTACAGTATTCTCTGACAGTAGTTTGTATTTCTTTGGAATAGGTGGTAATATCCCTTTTATTGTTTTTTATTGGATCTATTTGATTCTTCTCTTTTTTCTTCTTTATTAGTCTTGCTAGAGATCTATTTTGTTGATCTTTAAAAACAAACAAACAAACAAACAAACAAACAAAAAAAACAGCTCCTGGATTCATTGATGATTTGAAGGGTTTTTTGTGTCTCTGTATCTCCTTCAGTTCTGCTCTGATCTTGGTTATTTCTTCCCTTCTGCTAGCTTTTGAATTTGTTTGCTCTTACTTCTCTAGCTCTTTTAATTGTGATGTTAGGGTGTCAACTTTAGATCTTTCCTGTTTTCTCTTGTGAGCATTTAGTGCTATAAGTTTTCCTTTAAGTGTATCCCAGAGATTCTGGTATGTTGTGTCTTTGTTCTCATTGGTTTCAAAGAACATCTTTATTTCTGTCTTCATTTAATTATTTACCCAGTAGTCATTCAGGAGCAGGTTGTTCAGTTTCCATTTAGTTGTGCAGTTTTGAGTGAGTTTATTAATCTTGAGTTCTAATTTGATTGCACTGCTGTTTGTTGTGATTTCTGTTCTTTTACATTTGCTGAGGAGTGTTTTAATTCCATTTATGTGGTTAATTTCAGAATAAGTGCTATATGGTGCTGAGAAGAATGTATATTCTGTTGATTTGGGGTGGAGAGTTCTGTAGATATCTATTATGTCCACTTAGTTCAGAGCTGATTTCAAGTCCTGGATATCCTTGTTAACCTTCTGTCTCTTTGATCTGTCTAATATTGACAGTGGGGTGTTAAAGTCTTCCATTATTATTTTGTGGGAGTCTAAGTCTCTTTGTAGGTCTATAAGGACTTGCTTTATGAATCTGGGTGCTCCTGTATTGGGTAAATGTATATTTAGAATAGTTAGCTCTTCTTGTTGAATGGATCCCTTTACCATTATGTAATGGTCTCCTTTGTCTCTTTTGAACTTTGTTGGTTTAAAGTCTGTTTTATTAGAGACTAGGATTGCAACCCCTGCTTTTTTTTTTTTTTTTTTTTTTGCTTTCCATTGCTTGGTAGATCTTACTCAATCCCTTTATTTTGAGCCTATGTGTGTCTCTGCATGTGAGATGGGTCTCCTGAATACAGCACACTGATGGGTCTTGACTCTTTATCCAATTTGCCAGTCTGTGTCTTTTAATTGGGGGCATTTAGTCTATTTCCATTTAAGGTGAATATTGTTATGTGTGAATTTGATCCTGTCATTATGATGTTAGCTGGTAATTTTGCCCATTAATTGATGCGGTTTCTTCATAGCGTCGATGGTCTTTACAATTTGGCATATTTTTGCTGTGGCTGGTGCCGGTTGTTCCTTTCCATGTTTCGTGCTTCCTTCAGCAACTCATCATGTAAGGCAGGTCTGGTGGTGACAAAATCTCTCAGCATTTGCTTGTCTGTAAAGGATTTTATTTCTCCTTCACTTGTGAAGCTTAGTTTGGCTGGATATGAAATTCTGGGTTGAAAATTCTTTTCTTTAAGAATGTTGAATATTGGCCCCCACTCTCTGGTTTGTAGGGTTTCTGCTGAGAGATCCACTTTTAGTCTGATGGGCTTCCCTTTGTGGGTAAGCCAGCCTTTCTCTCTGGCTGCCCTTAACATTTTTTTCTTCACTTCAACCTTGGTGAATCTGACAATTACGTATCTTGGGGCTGCTCTTCTCTGGGAGTATCTTTGTGGTGTTCTCCGTATTTCGTGAATTTGAATGTTGGCCTGCCTTTATAGGTTGGGGAAGCTCTCCTGGATAATATCTTGCAGGGTGTTTTCTAACTCAGTTTCATTCTCCCCATCACTTTCAGGTACATCAATCAACTGTAGATTTGGTCTTTTCACATAGTCCCATATTTCTTGGAGGCTTTGTTCATTTCTTTTTACTCTAAATAACATTTACATATTATATATGGATACTCCAGTGTTGGGTGCATATATTTTTACAACTATTATATACTTTTGCTAAATTGACTCCTTTATGATTATATAATGATCTTCTTTGTCTTTTTATAGATTTTATCTTGAAATCTACTTTATCAGTTAGAAGTATAGCTGTTTCTGCTCTTTATTCACTTTATTTTTCATGGAATATCTTTGTACATGTAAGAATCAGAGAGGAAAGGGGGTACTCCAACTTGATGGCATCAAAAGTCAACACGAAATTACAAGTAACTTTGAATAACCTTGGTGGCAAGTAAATCAGTAGATTGGAAATGTGATGCTTAGAAATTTGAAGTAATTGCAAATTTATAATATTTTTACAATGATTCCATCAGTTAATACACTTCTTTGATTTTTAAATCAAACATAATCCCATTAGAAATTATTTTTAAACAGTGCTTTTCAGAATTAACATACTTTTTAACACACTTATCTAATGTTAATTTTACACAAAATTCTGATGGGAATATTTGGTATATTTTCTGGAGCTACCATTTTCTCTTCTGCATTGTTTTTGTTATGGTAAAAGTAGATGTCTCACTAATTTTATCTAATCTACTGAATTTCAACTACTTTTAATTATTCTACTAGTAGGTAATTTGTTTTTTTTTTTTTTAAGGACAAACTGTTAATTTATTAACAATCGTAAAAAGCAAGGCTACATATAAGAAAAATATATCTTTTCCTATAAATATAACATTGAAATTTTTTATTACTCTTGCTACCAATTTAGAAATCAAAATATTCTATATGCTGGAGACCTTCATAACTCATGTACCAGAAAATAATCTCAAAATATTGTATACTTTTTTTTAGGTGACATATACCAATGCCTTTTCCAATAAAAATATATTCCACATTTTTGTGATAAAAATAAACTTCATTGTTTTTAATTTAAAGCGTAATTTACTTCATTAATAGTTTTCACAACATGTATTGATTCTAGTTTATATTTGAAATTTCTCTGGCATAAAACTTGATAATCTAATTCTTTTTTTTTTTTTAACTTTTATTTTCAATTCAGGAGTACATGTGCAGGTTTGCTATATAGCTAAATTGCATGGCACGAGGGTTTGTTGTACAGATTTAATCACTCAAATAATAAGCATACTACTTGAAGGTAGTGTTTCGATTTTCCCCCTCTTCCCACCCTCGACTTTCAAATAGGCCCCAGTGTCTGTTGTTCTTTTTTTGTGCCCATCTGTAGTCAATGCTTCGTTCCCTCTTACAAGTGAGAACATGTGGCATTTGGCTTTCCATTCCTGTATGAATTCACTTAGGATGATGGCCTCCAGCTCCATCCATATTGCTGCAAATGACATGATCTATTCTTTTTTTATAGTTGCAAAGTATTTCAGAGTGTATATGTGCCACATTTTCTTTTTCCATTGTACCATTGATACTCATTTAGGTTGATTCCATGTCTTTGCTTTTTTGAATACCACTGTGATGACCATATGTGTGCATGTGTTTTTATGGTAGGATGATTTACGTTCCTTTGGGTGCATACCCAGTAATGAGGTTGCTGGGTCAAATGATACTTCTATTTTATGTTCTTTGAGAAATCACCACACTGCTTTCCAAAATGACTGAACAGCTAATTTATATTCCCATTAGCAATGTATAAATGTTTCCTTTTCTCCACAAACTTGACAATATGTACTTTTTTTTAACTTTTAAAGAATAGCCATTCTAACTGGGATGAGATGACATACTGTGGTTTTGATTTGCATTTCTCTAATGATTACTGACGTTGAACATTTTTTCATATGCTTACTGGTCACTTTTGTGTCTACTTTTGAAAAGTGTCCTTTGACCACTTTTCTTTTTCTTAAAGCTGTTTCCTATTTAGTGGTGAACAGATACAAAATATGATGGAATATTAACCTCACACTGTATATGGGAACTCTGTGTGAAGGACTGACTGAAGAGAGAAATGAAGGAGATTTATTGGTTTTGTTAGTTTTTCATTTTTCTATTTAAACTCAAGGGTTTGGTAACCCTTTTTCTGACAACCCAAGTGAGACCAGGAAAAATACAGGGAAAAATAGAAATTAAAGAACAGAGAAAAGAAACTACATTCATAGGCAAAAAGTGAAGAATAGCCACGTGGGGAGGGGGAAATCCGCATTTTTGTCTATTCAAAGGTATTTTCTATGTATTCCCCATAGATCTTTAGTAAATACTATTTCTTCTCGTTGTTCTTAACTATTATATAGCTATTTAGTTCTTGAAACATAATGTAGGATTATGATATTAATTGTTGATTAAAAAATTAAAGTACTAAGTGTACTCAATATAATATAAAATGAGGTAAGATGAAATAGAGTATCAGTGACTTATTGGAAGAAAGCATCAGACCTCAAACAAAGCCAATGGACTCTTGGTTCTGTTAGATAATTTATATCTAACTTTAGGAAAACTCATTATTTTTTTCCCTTTTATCTTTTAAAATAATAGATTATTTAACAGATATGTTTTCTGCATGCTCTAAATTCTATGATGTTAATAAAATATTTTATTTGAAGACTAACTAGGTGCTTGATAATTTGTAGTATAGAAGTCAATGAAGTTGATATAAGCAACAATTCAATCTTCCCTGTGGCTGTAAGTCCTAAGGTGCATAGATACAGAAATACATACATGCAGAATTATTGATAATATTTTAATGTAATTCAATTATTTTTTGTTTTTAACATTCTCTAAACTTTATACAATCCTCTAAATAAAGATAATGATTAAGAGTTAAAAGAAGTGTTTATGTAATGAAACATAGGAACAGACTTGCTTTTTATATTTTCAGCTTATTTTATCTCAACTCTGTAACAAATTATCTTAATCTTATTAGATGATCTATTTAAGAGAGGATTAAATGGATAATCCCCACAACCCCAAATACATCAACAGTTGACAAATTAAAATAAGTATATACAAATAATTATTCACATATTGAAATATTTATATTAAAAATGAAGTAACGCACATACACAATTGATGTCATTATTTCATTTCAAACATATTAAAATTGAATTAGTGGGTAAGGTATTTCATATTAAATGTATAATATGCAATACATTGCTACCAGGTGAAGAATCCATCAAAAATATATTTAAAAAAGGAAGAATCAACTGAGCACACTCTATGGGTATATGGGAATTTATGCACACCTGACTAGAGGAATAAATTCCAAATAACTATGTTTCAAATATAGATGTACATAAATTGATAACTGATAAACTTTTCTTTTTATTCTTTTTTCCCCAAAATGAAATCTTTAAAATGGTATAAATGATCAGTTGTCTATAGCACCACATTTTAAAATAATACATTTTAATATCAATAAATTATGAAATCTATATAACGCCTTAATCAAAAAGAGATTATTACTATCAAACCCCAAATTTTAAATGTATGTGTTTTTATTTTGTAACTAAACTCTTTAGAGATATTCAAAAATGAATTAACTTTAAGATTGTTGTTTCTAGATCCTCTCTATGTATATCTTTTTCACCATGGATAGAAACAGAAATTCATAATATTACAGCCATGTAGTGTGAGTTCCTGGTTCTTTTTAAATTTTGTGAGAACTGTCTTTTGAAATTATAATTTACTTCTGTACATTAACACTTTGATGCAATTATTAGCCAGCCATGGTTTAGATTCATAGCTTGTTCTGGGAAAGTTTATGCTTAAATTGATTTTAGAAAACTGTTTTTCTGCTTTTAAAATAAACACCAAAATTAGGTCACTTAGAAAAACAAACAGGCTATACTTAATTAGGAGATTTAAAAGTTAACAAGTATTGATCATATTTCCTTTAATAACTAATTTACCATATTATTTTGTTATGATTTTCTCAACTTATTAAAGGCATTACTGTCAGCCATGGGATTTTTAAGTGATACATAACGATAAATAGTGATTAAAATGTATCAAGTATGTGTAAACTGAACAGTTTGCATTTCCTAATGACTTTATCCTCACTGAATATATTTACAGAATGTCAGTTCAGAGAGAGCTAGTATAATATGAATGCTCATCTTTCACAAAAGAGACATAAACTAGAATAATATTTAAAACTTTGCAAAAGTAAACTCCTTATTTGTTTTCGTATCCAGTAACATGTATTGAAGCCAGGAGATTAATCATGCTTTAAATTTGACAAAATTAGTTGCATTCCTCAAACATTTCTAGATTTGTAGAAATACACTTATTGTTAACAAAAAAAATGTTCGGCCAACAGCTATTATAATATTTCTTAAATATTATAAATGTTCTTTAACAAAATTGAAATTTTTGTTTATTTATCATGTACCTTTGTCTATTGCTGTCCTGAATAGTCACTATTAAAAGGTGAATAAAATAAGTTTGTATTTTTATTTCATTTTGTAATAAATTAATTCATTTCTTATTATTTAGAGTTAACCTAATTGCATATTCTATTTATACCATAGGGTTAAGGTGATCCAATTCCTATACTATTACATTTGTACTTTATTTTTCTATTTTTTATTTTACATTTTTATTTTATTTCTTTTTAATTTCCTTATATTTTAAATTGACAAATAAAAATTGTGTATATTTATAGGATACAATATGATACTTTAACTTATGTGTACATTGTAGAAAGATTCTATTAAGCTAATTAACATATCCATCACTTCCACCAACATATCCTTTTCTCATGATGAGAATGTTAAAAAGTATTGTTTACTTCCAAAGTGCCAAAAAAAATTTTAACATTTTCACCTCTATTATTTTTATTGATACTAACAAAATGAGGTAAAAAATTTAGATCTGAAGAACTTTGATTAATTATATACCTTTTCAAGTAACAAGCTTATAGTATTACCATACATTAGGTAAATATACCCCTTAAACAAGTATATTATAAAATTATTGCATAAATATGCATTCACAAAATATTCTCAATTCAAACATTATTTTTGAAGTCGTAAAATATTACATGTGTAAGATTTTATACTCTGTTCCACTGATTCATGACATTAATGGATTTACTGTAAACATTCGTATACTTACAGCAATTGCTATGGCAACAGAAAAGATAAAATATTTGCAAACGCCAGTAGCTTATGTTGACTTGTCATTAAAATCGCTAAGACTATTTTAAATTATTTTTTACTCATTTATATATAAATATAATATCAAGCATTAATGGTGTATAATAAATAATGAAATCATTTTGATATTTTTAAAGAGGACTGTGCAATAGAGAAACAGCCCAAGCTTGAAAACTTACTGTGCAGTGGTCCTTAGGAAGACACCAGGAGCTTTCCTTGGTAGTGTTCAAGTTTGCTGGAAGAAGAGTCAGTACACACATGAGTACCCCTTTTATATGTTCTGCCAAAATGCCCGTGTAGTCAGGGACCTGAATGGGTACTGTGGAATTATGCAGCAGAGGGATTCATTCTCCTCTAGTGGCTCCCTTTGGAGGAGGTGAGCATAGAGCATAACGTTTTATAAGGGGACAAAAAAATCTTGGGTCAGTATCAAGCAAAAAACATGTCGGTATAATTGTATATGAGTGTCTGGGAAAAGTCAGCTTCTTGAACTTCAGAGCCCTTGACCTCATGGTATTCACTGTTATCTGTTGCTTCATAACAGAACACAACCAAACTTAGTGGCACAAAATAGGACATATTTTTTAAGTACATGGAATTTGGGATTCAGAATTTCCAAAAGAATACGGAGAATATGACTAGTCTCTCCTCTGTGATTCTAGGATGTCAGCTAGGAAACTTGAATTGCTGCAGGTGACTCAAATGTCTGGGGTCTAGAACACTTAAACATTTTTTTTTTTTTTCACTTTGGTGGTGTAATAAAGTGACTGATTCTGTTTTTGATGTTTGATTACTGACATAGCTTTTATGCTCTATGGCTCTCTTATCTCTTTTTGTCCCAAATCTGGGCAACTTGATAAGAAAGCACATATACTTCCTTCTTTGGAGCTTTAAGAAAGTTCCAACAAGTCTAGCCCATGTCCTTACCCTGGCCCCAGCCGCTAATCACAATAAAATCAAAGCCACTCACCTCCCTCTTTGCTCAATCCAAATGGAGCAATTTGGGTGCTTGCCCTGTTCTCCCTAGGCAGCCTCATTATGTGAGTGATAAATATTTCTATTCACACAGGGTGTATGTGTAGTGTCATCTCTCTCAACATCCAATCCATTTATCTGGGGCTGATTTAGCCTTCTGTAGGCAACCATGAGGTAGCTATAATGACTCAATATCTAGATTCAGCTGATAATTGTCTACTGGAAGGACTCTGTGGTTTTGGCTTTGACTTCTTCAATGCTTGGAAGTCTCAGTGATGAGACTTCTTTCATGACAACATGGGGATTGGAGAGCAGTGATATCACAGATCAGGGTAGAAAATACGTGACTTACTGACCTAGCCTCAGAAGTCACATGACACCACTTTTGTTGCATCCTATTACTTGAAGCAGTCATAAACCCACCCAGGTTCAAGAAGAAAGACCATAGATACTATCTTTCAGTGAAAATTGTTAAATATCTTGCGGTCTATTATTAAAACTTCCAATTATGAAAAGATGTGGTTGACCATCTATCTACCTGTTTTACCAATGGAGCAGGGAAACTTCCCTCCATCCAAATATCTCATTCTCAAGTAATCCCCCAAAACTCCCATTCCTGGGCACATTTATTTAAAATTTTGGTAATCTTGCCTGTTTCCACAAGATTGTATGGCTAGCCACTTTCATAACGTTAGGAAACCAACTTTCTCTGATGGAGTATTTCTTTACCTCTAAAATTATTATTTTATTTAACCCATTCTACTTCCTTCAAAGAACTGTGTATCTAATGCAACAGTGATGTAAAATTGTACTATTATTATAAGGTAATTCAAGTTTAAATGAGTTATTGGACATTCTTTGGGCATATATTATGAATTGTGTTTATCAAACAGTAAATATAAAATTAACCAAATGTGATATTTTTATTCTAATAATGCAGGTTATTTAAAAGAAGATAAACATATGTAACCATAATATATAATGAAATATTGTAAATGCATCACATATGATACTTATTTTAATAAGTTGTGTTAAATGAATAACAAGGAGCTCTAGAATCATATCATTTATAGAAATCGAAAAATATATAGCATTCAAAAGATCATATAATTGTTATAGATACATGGAAATATTTTTCTATGCATACATTTTACTAGAACAACAATAAGGTAGAAGTGTGCCATTGATTCTAAATCATAAATTTTTTGTATAATTATTTAGGCTTTAAATAAAATTACAAAGAGAATTCTTCTTTCTGATATTCTCTGATATTCAGGGTATATAGTATTTATCTACAGCATATGAAAATAGCAAATAAAAATAATTGTACAACTTGTAAATTAAAATGTAATTCTAGTATGTTTCCTAAATTTGGATGACTTCTGGCATAGTTATATACATATTTACATTAATTTGTGTTTCTCCTCTCTATGCTTTATGTTTTTTAGGGTCGAACTTAATCAATTCAGGAAATAAAGTAGGTAGAGGGTATTGCACTTGTACGTACAGTGATAGCTTCAAATTTTACTCATACATATTTTTCTGCTAATATCTGGGATAAATAAGACTAAAAGCTCAGAATTCAAATAACAGTAATCATCACAGCAAGTTAAGTCATAGAGAATAATAATCAAGAGAGGAAAATTACTCTTTTTTTCTGTATATTAATTGCCTGTGATCCTATCAAATTAAAAAAGAGCTAATAACTGTTTAAGTGGGTTCTATAAAACAACAATAATTTCTTTTCTACCTTCTCATTTCATAAGTAACTTATTTTAACTATTAAGAAATATCAATTTGTGGTATGCTTAAAGTATTACAGATTATAGAAGACAGTGAATAGAAAATTATTTTTATGAAGCAAACATGAAAAACAACAAAACTTCAAAGAAAGAATGCACAAAAAGAAGAAAACTGTGGGCTAATGGTCTTTATAAATATCTATGCAAAACAGCAGTATTCTATTATACTGTTGCTAGAAAGTGGAAGTGTTATACATGTTTTTGAAATAAAAATGTCTAAATTTGACTTATTCAAAATTTGTAAACCATAGATTTCATAAGTTCAACTCCTAAATATTTCTGCAACAGAAGTAATATTCAAAGTGGTTAAGGAATTTCAGCTTAGCATTGTTTGTAATTGCAATGTCAAACAACTGGAAACAACCTAATATCCATCAATGGCAAAAATTGCATAAATATATTGCATTCCAGAATGGTATGATGTGCTGCCGCTAAAATCAAACAGGTAAATTTGCATATATTTGTGTGAAAAAATGGTCAAGATGGAAAAGGCTAATGAAAGGAGAATTTATTGCGACAGGTCTGACCACTCCAAGTCCATTAGGCAAAGGATATATGTTTTCTGTTTGCCACACGGAAAGGAAGAGATTGTAGCAGATTACTCTTGGTCCTGTCCTGAGAGGCAATCGGACTTCAACCCAAGACAGCTGGTGGTGGGCAAGGTACTGCTTAGGAGTACAGAAATCATTTCAAGTTATGGTTGAGATTCATTAGCTCATTTCAAGAATCCAAGGTAAGACAGCTGGTAGAGGAAAAAGAGAATATCAAACACAGGCCAAGTCTAGGGAATAGTGATTTCTAATGGGCAAAATATTTCATATCTTGCTTTCATCTTCCAGAGTCAGAAAATAAAAGTAGAAAAGCTTAGGCGTCACAGAAGACAAAGGAAGCTTAAAATTCACCAGTGAGTTCAACAATGGTCTTCCTTTAAATAATAATTATAAGCTAAGGGAATAAAGATAATACATGTATTTCAAATTCAACTTTGATCATACCTCAATTTGGATATTGTGGTCATCATTATGTTTTGTCATTTAAATTGCCATAGTAATTTTTAACCCCTTAGTGTGTCTAAAAATATGATCACAGTTTCATCCAGGGGATGAGGGGGAAAAACACAAAAAAATTTGTTCACAGATTATACATTTTAAGTGATCATGAGAATAAGAATAATATTTCTTCATAATGGTCTGTGAGTCATGCTGTTTGATTAACACAGAATTTACATACATATGTGTGCACAAATACATCACAATATATGTCAACAGGTATGGTAGGATTACCTATGTGTCTGTATTTATCCATAACTAGGACTTTATTAAGATCTATATTTAGAAAAAATAAACATATCCAGGGTGTTAGACTGGTAGCAGCCTGGGAAGCTGAAAAGATAAAATTCATAGTTTTCTATATATCTTTAAACTGTTTAATTTTTTTCTTATCAAACTTACACCTTTGGATTCTTTCTTATAATTCTCTTATGCTCTTTCAGTACAGCATACTATTTCTTAATAATGAAAATGCCTGTATCTACACTTGCTTTTCTCATCCTAAATATATTCTTGTGATTTATTTTCATATGTTAGCCACCCATTGTCTTTTAAAATTAAAGTTTTGAAAATGGATTAGCATAATAAACTGCTATTTTAAATGTGTATGCAATTCCAGTGTGATTTAAAAAGTGCTTATCTTATTATACAATTAGATATGAATATTATCAAGAAATTTTGTTTATATTGGCATAATTTTCCTATTTTCTCTCTAAATTCTATCATTCTTAGTAAGAATTAAATTTACTAACGTGAATGAACTATTGCAAACTATCCTCTTCACAAAACGTACGTTTTGCCTGTGTTAGACTATTCATTTTCTGAGCTATTATCTTTTCTCTAATGGTCAAAACAGTATTAATATCTCAATCATTTGTTTCTTCTCAGCAACAAAATAGAAGGGCTTTAGCCATTCCTTGTATTATAATTATCAGAAAGTATATTAATAATAGGGAGGAAATGTTTTCAAAGATTCAATTTGTTAATGACATATTAAAGGCCTAAGTCTTGAAAGTTATTAACATGTAATCAATATGTTGATGAAATAATAAGTAATATACTTTATATTATTAATAAAATTGTAAGTAAAACATATTTAATTATTCATTTACAATATGGATTGCCAAACTAAATTATCTCTAATTACTAGCAGGGCTGCAGTCAAATTATGTCTTACGTCAACTGTGAAGAACGCATTTGCTGGGACTCGTCCAGTACAATATACCACACTTCCTGATTATAGTTTCTCTGTCTTTTATTTCACTATATGCCAGCCAACATTTGCACAGTGCTCTTCCCATTGTACAATCTAAATAAATGTGTTGATTGACAGCAGTCCCCAACCTACCTACAAAGAATAAACATATTAACAGCACAATTGCCAGCAATTGTGGAAATAATAGGAAGAGCATTAATAAAAAATGTCAATTTACTTATATATGCACTTTAAGTTGTAAGCGAAAGCTTGGTAAGTGAAAAAAATAATGGTCAGAATGATTAGATGAATACATTTTATTTACCTTTTGGATAACAGAATATTTAAATCCATGGGTCCATTTATATGTACCCATTTATTATTTATTATATATTTGTTCATTAAATCATCAAATGGAGCACTTAGTAAATGTCAGGATATATGTTTGCTGGGCATTTAAGATGCAAAATTAGATCTATTTCCTCCATAATTTTATTTTCAATATAACATATTATGTTATGTTAAACATAACAGCTTTATAGTTTATAATAGAAATGAGTATTAGTAAATTGGCAAAAGAGGGAAATTTAAAATAATAAAATCAATAAAATAGGACCATATGTATTAAGTTAAGCCATTTTACTAAGCAGTTATTTTACTTTAAAATCAGAATTATAGCTTAAGTATATTTATATCATTTAAAAAGAAATATAGTACACTTCAAAGCTCAATTTCAAAATTGTGAAAATAATACTGTAATTGATTTAAGAAAATACAGTGCTCTTTGGTATAATGAAATTTAACAACACATTATCTTTTATCTATAGTATTTGTTGTTGTTAATGCAGGTAGTTCTTTTCTAATGGCTTTTAGAATGAATGAGCCCTTAGCACGGGATCTGAAAGGTAGCATGATTAAATAAGCAAAGGAAAGCCATTTCTGTTTAGAGTGATATAAAATGCTGTCAAGCTGATTCATGGAATAATATTAGCATACAGCTCTATCCCAAAAGAACAAATGTCTGTATTTCAGCAAAGCCAAGTAAGTCACTGCGATCATTCTAGTACAATGTCATGACATGCTGTACTAAAATGAACAGCACAATTGCCAGCAGTTGTGGAAATAATAGGAATAGCATTAATAAAAAATGTCAATTTACTTATATATGCACTTTAAGTTGTATGTGAAAGCTTGGTAAGTGAAAAAATAATGGTCAGAATGATTAGATGAATACATTTTATTTACCTTTTGGATAACAGAATATTTAAATCCATGGGTCCATTTATATGTACCCATTTATTATTTATTATATATTTGTTCATTAAATCATCAAATGGAGCATTTAGTAAATGTCAGGATATATGTTTGCTGGGCATTTAAGATGCAAAATTAGATCTATTTCCTCCATAATTTTATTTTCAATATGTAACCTCCTGTGGTGTAAAGTAGAACTATCTACAGTTTTCTAATCACAAAGTATCCATCTGTACCTTAAGCAAATTTCATTCTCAGTGTTTCTGCTTCAGAGGGAACTGGGAGACTGTGCTAGTTCCAGCAATGGGATTTAACTTTCAAGTAACCTTATGTTTCCTTCAAATAAGTTTTTAATCTATTACAAAAGAATTAATGCAAGCTGGGGACACAGTGTTATAGGGTGTAGTCTTAGCTACTTGGCAGGCTGAGGCAGGAGAATCATTTGAGTTCAGGACTTTGAGCCTAGACTACATAACAGAGTGACAACCCTATCTCTAAATAAAATACATAAGAGTTAATGCAAGGGAAATTCACTATAGAAAAAGACATATATTAATAAATCTATATGAATATAAATTTATCTGTGTCTTTTACTTGTGCATTCCTTAAGTTTCACCTATATAAAGAAAATGTAGATCGTGACTACTCACATATAACATCAGGTCTATGAATGAGAACAATAAACAGAAAACCATCAAAGCCAATTTCCTTAACAATGTTTAGATTTTACCTATTTCTGTAATTGTTTTATCAGTCGTATCCTAACTGTAATAAACTCAGTGACCATTTGTACAGAGATATATACACAGATACTGCTATATACTACTATAGGTACATTTAAAAAATAAATTATAATTGACAATTCCATAGAAAAATATTTTAGGTTAAATTTCCTACAAAATTAGTTACTTCTTGAATTGACCTCCATATAGCCAGTTTGAAGTGAAAGTGGAAAGTATTCATGCAAATTATAAAATTTATTTTAATATAAAACAGGGTTAAAAGGGGGTACTTAGCTGTATATTTAAGGAAGCAGAATAAAATGGACACATATTACTTTACAAATGAGATAATTTCATCAGTGAACCAGAAGCTGTTACTACACCTTAGTGTTTGATATGTGTCTGCTAACAAAATGCTTCACTGAACCAGAATATCTCACAATCAACAATAATGTCTAAACATCATTGTTGAACTAATTTCCAAGGTATGTATGCAAATGATTGATTGACAAAAGATGGAAGCATTTGCAGATATGAAAAACAGGTTTGACATTCAGTAAAATTTTAGGTGTATCAATTAATAAATTGTAATTCCATATGATATTAAGATAATAATAATACCTGAATAACTGTTCAGTTTTTCTAGTAATACTCTGTTAAAATCATTTTCATAATTTGAATAATACTGTTATATTTATAGGCTTAATCACTTAAAAAGGAGCAGGAAAGTGTACAAATGTTCATAATATTTATGACACAGATGCACAAACATAACTTTCTTATATTTGTCTTGTGACTGTCTTTGAAAAGTTCTATTATCATGGACATGACTGTAGTTTTAGTATTAACATAATATTAATAAGGTAAAATGTGTCTTCATCCATATAATATGATCTTGTGATCAGTAAATCGTAACAATAATGGAATCACCTTAGAAAATTTAGTTTTAGAAACATTTTTTAAAACCCTCAGTTTTCACATAAAGTAAATATTTAGCCACATTAATACACACACACACACCCCTTGCTAACAATTTTCCCTCTGCTATAGACAGAATACATTTCTGTATCTTTCTTATTAACTGGCAACCTTCTATCATGCAAATCTAGCCATTTATCATTGTGTGTAACTATCGAACATCAAAGTCTACATTTCAAAATGAACTGATTTTACTCATATAAATCTGCTCAAAAGCATTTTGCATTTTTTCACAGAAGCTGTAATAGGCAAATTCTCATATACTCCTATTAGAGGTCCTCCAGAATGGACATGGTCTTAAATTATTGTTCTTGCATACCCTGCTGCAGAGGTTACAAATATTTAGCTTCATTTTTACTTATCTTGTCCAAGGTAAAATAAATTTCATTATCATTGTTGAATTGTATATTGTGCCAGGTCTGCAGTGTGATCTAAAACTAATATTGTCAGTGATGACCTTAGTCAAGAAAATTATGGATTGTATTTATCAACTTATTTTTAAATGTGTAATCATTTTAAAAGAGTTTTTGATCCAGCTTTATTACTTTTAGAAATTGTAGAATAGCAGTGATTAAAAGATAAATGTCACTTTTACAGAAAATGTAGCATTAGTACTTCATTTCTGATGTGTGTACAATGTCTGAGTTAATATACTGTAAAGCAAATAAAAGTAGGTAAATATGTAGTACATGTGTATTTGGCATTGTTTTAGATTCTCCTATGCACATATGACAACTAATTAAATTCTGTTATGCAGATGATTTTTAACAATTTATAAATAAATTATGGTTCAGAGCATCTAAGTAACTTTCCCAAGGTTATGCAACTAATAAATTGGTCCGACTGAGTGTATTTGGCTTCACAACACTATGGTACTCAAGAGAACACATGTTGTCAAATGTGTATACAACGCAAATCTATATGTGCATATTTTCTTGTATCATACTGCCTATGAGTATATAATCCCACAGGCAATATGTTACAAGTAAATATACATATATAAATTTATGCACACCTCTTTAGAGACACACACTTTCGTTTACATCTTAATCTAATTTTAGTTTCAAATTTTTCAAAAATGGCTTTTCAATTACAGAAAGGAAAATGCTTCATTACCTCAAAGCTATCTACAATGTATATCATATTATTTATAGTCAGTAATGCTTATTCTTTGACTGGTGTTTGTAAATCTAATACATAGTCACCAATATATAAAGAGACAACATGATGTAATATAACAGGCATAGGTGGTGGAGAGAAAAAGTGGACTTGCCTTTTTCCAGTTGAGTGATAATCAGTAATTCCTTCCTCATATGAATGATCATCACTTATAAAATCAAGATACTAATGCATACAGTAGTCCCCTTTTATCCACTTTTTTTTTTTTTTTTTTTTGAGGCGGAGTCTCGCTCTGTCGCCCGGACTGGAGTGCAGTGGCCAGATCTCAGCTCACTGCAAGCTCCGCCTCCCGGGTTTCCGCCATTCTCCTGCCTCAGCCTCCCGAGTAGCTGGGACTACAGGCGCCCGCCACCTCGCCCGGCTAGTTTTTGTATTTTTAGTAGAGACGGGGTTTCACCGTATTAGCCAGGATGGTCTCGATCTCTTGACCTCGTGATCCGCCCGTCTCGGCCTCCCAAAGTGCTGGGATTACAGGCTCTTTTATCCACTTTTTGTTTTTTGCAGATTCATTGACCTCTGGTCAGCTACAGTCTAAAAATAATAAACAGAAAATTCCAGAAATAAACAATTCATGAGTTTAAAATATGTTGTTCCAAGTAGAACAATAAAATCACACTATCCCTTTCCTGCCCAGGACATGAATCATCCTTTTGTCAAGCATATCTATGCTGTCTATGCTACCTGTTAGTCACTTAGCAGCTGGCTAGGTGATCAGTCAGATCAACTGTCTCAGTATTACAGAGCTTGTGTTCAAGTCACCTTTATTTTACTTAATAAAGTTCTCAAAGCACAAGAGTGGTGATGCTGGGAACTCTGATATGCCAAAGAAACGCTGTAAAGTGCCTCCTTTTAGTGAAAAGGTAAAAGTTATTCATTTAATAAAACAAAAAAATCGTATGCTGAGATTGCTAAACTCTATGATAAGAATGAATCTTAGCATGAAGAAGGAAAAATAAACTTATGCTAATTTTGCTGTTGCACTTCAAATTGCAAAAGTTGTGGCCACAGTGTGTGCTAAGTGCTTAGTTAAGATGGAGAGGAATTAAATTTGTGTGTGGGAGACATGAACAGAAACGTGCCCCAACTGGTATAATCAGGGTTGGTACTATCCATTGGTACAGACATCCACTGGGGGTCTTGGAATGCACTCCTCCATGGATAAGGAGGAACTAGTGTACCTTTCAATGTGAGTTGAAGCTGCACATTACAGAGTATAGGTGATTAATAAATTTTGCTTATATTTATCAACAGTAACTATTATTGATAAAAAGAATCAGAGTAAAATTTCTGGTCATAGAAAAAATTTCTAGTGTGGCCAGCTATATTCTCATTCCTAGAGCTCACTTCTTACAGGATATGTAGTATTCTGAGTGATCCAGCAATTCTAGTGCTGAAGCAGAAGACTGTTTTCTTTGGTCCTATTTTAATGATAACAATCTCATCTTACACTCAATAGAACATTTAATTTTACTAAAAGCTATTAACTCTATGATTTATCTTCATAATAGCATGTGCATTTTATAGGAGCAAGTTTTATAAACTTTTAAATGGAGTAAATAGAGACTTACAGAAATGAAATTTCCACTTAGGTCTCTATGTTACTAGAAATCCAGGATTTCTAGGTTTCACTCGAGTGTTTGTGTTCACATAACCATCCACCACTTAACCTATCAATATTCTTATTCTTCTACCTTTACATTGTTCAGGATTTATAACTAAAGAATTCCAAGTACATGTATAATACGCTGATAGTGAAGTATTTCTGATTTGTTTTATAACCTGTATATGATGCCTATACTAAAAACCTCTATAGCACATGGGTAAAATGGATCTCAGTTTTCCCCAACTTTACTGCAAGGAATGACCTTCCCCAGATCTAAATGACTGACACAAAGGGATGCCTGGCTTTAGCATTCAACTGCTTAAGTTTTCCTTCTCTGTCTTTGATGTTGTAAGAATAAGCTTCCACAAAGAATATCTCTTTATTTTTGTTGATTTTTACATCACTATGTTTAAAAATTACTAGGTTTTCAATGAACTCCTCTATTAGTAACACATTTTAGTGCATACCACAATGCATTTTGGTGCATTAGTAAAATACTTTGCATACCATTTTGCAAAACATTTGGCACACTAATAGAGGTGTGCAGTGAAAATGTATTCAGCTGAATATTTTACTACCATCCATGTGTTATTTTCTTGTTCTTTTCACTGGGGGGTAAAAAATTGTAATTTATTGAAACTCAACTGAAAAAGTATCAGATGCTTCAGTGTACAATAAATTTCACAAAGCACCCTCAGGTGCATATTCAAGTCAAGTAAAACTGGCCTCCATGTCCCTTTGCCTAGCCCTCACACTCTTGATACCTTAATATTTGTTCCAGGTATAATCATGCACACTTTATTTGAAAAAGAAAGCCCTGGTATATTTTGATGTATTAATTAGTGCCAAATGAGTACAGTTTCATTTTTTTTAATAAAGAGAAAAACTCAATCATTAAGCCAACTGGAAAGCGAATGGACTCAGCCAATGCTGCTGACATAGATATTGTACATTCCCATAAATACACAGACTATTCTACCCAAACAATGGTGTGGCTGCTTTTCAGCCTTTGTTCACGTTGGCAATTGTCCTGTTTCTTAATTGCATTTATCCTTTCTAGAATGGCAGTGTGATTTCTCAGATTTACCGGTGCAATTACTTCCAAGTTCTGCAGAACAATTACCTATTACCCTATCTACTAAGCATATTGTGATCACATTTTTTACTATCTAATAGTTTGTGAGTTGCTCTGAAAATTTCAATTTGATGCCTATTTTTATAATACATTCTAAGGTATAATTTTGCAATAAATGACCTTTGGCAAATATGATATTGGCATGGTGAACTGAATGTTTTTTCTTTTGAATAAGTATGCTTTTAAAGTTAATGCATTAACAAAGCCTCTCTGGTCACAGATTCATATTTGCATCATTGAAGCTCACAGAAAAAAAAGGTTAGCCTCCAACTGTGCAAGGTACTAAAGTCACCTCTGATACCTTTCAGAAGAACCAATGGGTTTTTTGTTTCTTTCCTTCTTTCTTTTTTCTTTTCTTATGCTGATCTGTCAAATATCTTCTATATTGTTTATCTTCCTTAACTTCGTCATCATCACTAAGAAGTAACTCTAAAACATGTGTGGCATTAATAGACATTTCTTAGCCATTTTCTTCATCAGTTTTTTTTTTAATCTGGTTGCAAATAGTTTTTCTAACATATTAAATCCATCCAAACTGGATTTAATTAAGAATTCTGTAAGCTGACAAGATCATCTAACATCTAAATATTCTGGTAAAAAATAGGCAATTGTTTTACTAACTAATGCCTTCATTTCCTCATTCTTACTTGATATGAGTTGAAGAGCTCTGAGACACAGTAAAATCGACATCCCAAGACCAGCATCTGGTGCTTCAGTTTGTATAAATCTACTGAGGCAAAAGAAACACTGCTGTGTTTTAGCTACAACACCAAACTGGAAACAGCATTCCAAAAAAATATCTAAAAAAGGATTGATTCTCTTTGCAGCATACTCCAAAAGAGTCAGTTCCTAAGAACAATACACATTTGCAGTTTGGAGCTGCTGGGTAAGGTAAGTAGCACACAGAACAAAGCCTCTATAATCCCAACTCTCAGATTCCAGGTTACATGTGATGTCTATGATGTCTTTCTTGCAGTTGATCCTTGCAATCTCCTTAATATCATATTCATTAAGAGGCATGGAACATAATTATGTTACAAAGGCTTGCTGAAAAAATGATGCATTTGAAATTTTCTAGATTCTGCACATAGTTTTAATAAAGCAGTATCCTGGGGGATATAGTTAGATTTCAAGAAATGTTTTATTTGTATTTGCAGAAAGGAAGGGCTTTCCTGTGTAATCAATTTATTGACAAGGATTTTAAAGACAGAAATGTTCTTTCCTCTAAACCAGGCATTTCTCAAAGTGTGTTTCACCAACCAAAAGACCTGCAGGATAGTCTTCCCTCTGTTTCTACTGACTGTTGAGACAGAATTTTAAGAAAAACTTTTTTTTTCCCACACCCTTTCCTTGGAAACATGAACCAATATTTGTAGGTTATTACTCTCAGATTGCAGTCATTCATCATGTGACTACTACAGACACTAGAGGAACAGCATCCAGACTTTACACGGCAGTTAATTTTCAGACACTGAAAGCAATAATTAAAAACAACTCAGTACTAATCTGCTGAGCAGTAAGCGGACATCTTCACATTCCTTAGTTAAATATGGACATGCACCAGCAAAGCTTTGGATGACAAGATGATATACCTCCTGATGATACACAATATGCTCTCATGCATTTTTGCTGCTTGCATATTGCAATAGGGTATGACAGAAGCTCTGGAAGTAGTTTAAAGATGAGACCTCAGACACCTTTTGTTCTCTTGACTCTGTCTCCAGTTGCCACAGACATGATTGCAGTCCCAGAGATCGTGGCACCTGAAATTCAGGGAGATAATGCCTGCCATGGACTCAGTCTTGGCTCCACTTTGGTTCCTGCTGCCACAGGAACCTCAACCTCATCACCTACACCATGGCAGCAGCATCTGTCTGCCCTCCATCTTTGCACTGCCCAGGTTGTATTTTTCCTTCAGAATATATTTTAAAAGTTTTCCCTAGGTGGTTTCTAATTTTGATATTCTTTATCATGATTACTGATATGATTTGACCCTGTGTCCCCACACAAATCTCATCTTGAATTGTACTCCTGTAATTCCCACATATTGTGGGAGGGACTTGGTGGGAGATAATTTAAATCATGGGGATGGTTGACTCCATACTGTTCCTGTGGTAGTAAATAAGTCTCACGAGATCTGATAGTTTTATCAGGGGTTTACACTTTTGCATCTTCCTTATTTTCTTTTACTGCCACCATGTAAGGAGTGTCTTTCACCCCCTGCCATGATTTTCAGGCCTCCACAGCCACGTGGAACTGTAAGTCCGATTAAACCTCTTTTTCTTCCCAGTCTTGGGTATGTCTTTATCAGCAGTGTGAAAATGGACTAATATAGTATGTTGGTACCAGGAGCGGAGTGTTGCTGAAAATATACCTGAAAATGTGGAAGCGCCTTTGGAACTGGGTAGCAAGAAGAGTTTGGAACAGCTTGAAGAGCTCAGAAGAAGAAAGGAAAATGTGTGAAAGTTTGGAACTTCCTAGAGACTTGTTGAATGACTTTGACAAAAATACTGATAATGATATGGACAATGAAATCCAGGCTGAGGTGGTATCAGATGGAGATGAAAAACTTGTTGGGAACTGGAGCAAAGGTGATTCTTGTTATATTTTAGCAAAAAGATTCGTGGCATTTTGCCCCTGCCTTAGAGATTTGTGAAACTTTGAACTTGAGAGAGATGATTTAGGGTATCTCATGGAATACATTTCTAAGCAGCAAAGCATTCAAGAGGTGACCTGGGTGCTGTTAAAGACATTCAGTTTTAAAAAAGAAGCCAAGATAAAAGTTCAGAAAATCTGCAGACCAACAGTGTGATAGAAAATAAAATCCCATTTTCTGAGAAGAAATTCAAGCTGGCTGCAGAAATTTGCATAAGTAACGAGGAGCTGAATATTATTCCCCAAAACAATGAGCAAAATGTCTCCAGGGTATGTCAGAGTCCTTTGTAGCAGCCCCCTCCCATCACAGACCCAGAGGTCTAGGACAAAATGGTTTTAGGGGCAGGGCTCAGAGTCCCCATGCTGTGTGCAGTCTAGGAATTTGGTGCCCTGCATCCCAGCCACTTCTGCCATGGCTGAAAGGGGACAACAAAGAGCTAGGACCATGGCTTTAGAGGGTGAAAGCCCGAAGCCTTGGCAGTTTCCACGTTGTGTTGAGCCTGCAGGTGCACAGATGTCAAGAATTGGGGTGTGGGAACCTCCACCTAGATTTCAGAAGATCTGTGGAAACACCTGGATGCCTAGGCAGAAGTTTGCTGCAGGGGCAGGACTCTCATGGACAACCTCTGCTAGGGCAGTGCAGAAGGGAAATGTGGGGTTGGTGTCTACACACAGAGTCCTTATCGGGCACTGCCTAGTGTACCTGTGAGAAGAGGGCCACAGTGCTCCAGACACCAGAATGGTAGATTCATCTTCAGCTTGCATTATGTACCTGGAAAAGTCACAGACACTCAATGCCAACTTGTGAAAGCAGTCAGGTGGGAGGTTGTACCCTGCAAAGCCACAGAGCAGATTTGCCTAAGACCATGGGAACTCACTTCTTGCATCAGCATGACCTAGATGTGAGAAATGGAATCAGGGGGATCATTTCAGAGCTTTAAAATTTGACTGCCCCATTGGATTTTAGACTTGCATGGGCCGTGTTAACCCCTTTGTTGTGTCCAATCTCTCCCATTTGGAACAGCTGCATTTACCTAATACCTGTACCCCCATAGTACCTACGAAGTAACTAGCTTGCTTTTGACTTTACACACTCACAGGCGGAAGGGACTTGCCTTATCTCAGATGAGACTTTGAACTGTGGACTTTTGGGTTAATGCTGAAATGAGTTAAGACTTTGGGGGACTGTTGGAAAGGCATGATTGGTTTTGAATTTGAGGACATGAGATTTGGAGGGGACAGGGGTGGAATTATATAGTTTGGCTCTGTGTCCCCATCCAAATCTCATCTTGAATTGTACTCCCATAATTCCCACATGTTGTGGGAGGGACCCCAGTGGGAGATAATTTGAATCATGGGGACAGTTTTACCCATACTGTTCTCATGGTAGTGAATAAGTCTCTTGAGATCTGATAGCTTTATCAGGGGTTTATACTTTTGCATCTTCCTCATGTTCTCTTATTGGTGTCATTTAGGGAATGCCTTTTGCCTCCCACCGTGATTCTGAGACTTCTCCAGCCATGTGGAACTGTAGGTCCAATTAAACCTCTTTTTCTTCCTAGTCTCGGGTATGTCTTTGTCAGCAACATGAAAATGGACTAATACAACTACTTAATACATATTTTAAGGTAATTGTTGTATATATGCTGAAACATATTCATTACATTTTATTTGGGCTACCTCATTACATTAAGTGGAATGATCATTAGTTATTTATAGATAAATAATTCTCTCTATTTATAGTAGATATTTTTCTTAGTGATATTAAAGAATTTTTTTTGAAATTCAAAATGAGTCAGAACTAGTATTTTAGCAATTTTTAAGTTAAATTAACATGGTTATGAGTAACTATGATAGTTGGCACCTTTTTGCTTACAAAGTGGTCAGATTACTTTGGTTTAATGTGATAGGAACCTTTCCTGAATCAGATTAAGCAAAATTGAATCATTGTGATGAGTCTATTGGGTGACTCTCTAGTGCCAGGAAACTGTTATGCAATTATTGTCTGAACACTGCTTTTCTTTTAGGAATGGATCCTGCCAAGCATTCTGGTTATTATAAGAATACTCTGAAACCAACAGATTTGAAGATCAACTAGAATGTATTTCTAAAGCTGTAAGGACCCTGTCTTTCCTGTTTTTCATTGTGTGTGGACTCTATTCTTACATTTGGCAGAATGTCTTTTCTCACATGGCAGAATACATGTCTGCAAACAGCCCCTGAATTTTCTGTCTGAGTTTCATCCAACTAATGATAGATGTGTTTTTCTTTCAGTTTTTTTTTTTTAATTTTGCAGATACATCTGGGAAGGAAACATAATCAACCAAAAATGATTCCAGTGACCACATAAGAACAATTACCATAAAATTTGTAAGCATGAATGCACAAATAACAACTCTACAATCACTTCAGTAAAACTACATGTTATTCAAGGAGAATCAATTAGAGAAAGGACTTTAAGGGTTTTATTTTAGAAAAAATAAGCGTGAATCATTAAGACAGAACCCTTAATGAAAGTTCAAAATAATAATTTTTTTTGTGGCTGATATTTTGAAGTGACTCTCTCAGCTCTAATAATAATACTTTTTAAAATAAGTATACCTATAGTAAAGAAGCTACAACTCTGAAAACTACATTTTCCAGGTTTTTAAGTTGTAGATGTGATCCAGATATGCCAAGATGAGAAAAATGACCGACAATCAGAAAGAAATATTATGAACACGTATTTTCAGCTAAATGAAGGTGACATTGGGTTTCTCTGGGGCAGCTCTGTTTGATCCCGTACTTTCCTGTCCTGCAATCACAGAGTTAAGTAGCAAGAGAACGTGCAATGCAATTTTCTCTATAAAATGGGGAGAGTGTTTGACTGTTTTTCTTTGTTTCTTCTATTCCTTGTTTAACCATAACCATACATTTAATTTGTAGAAGCAAAACATTGCCTCTGTTTCGTTATGTGACATATCCTTGGAGGAATTGACTATGAATAAAATTGACAAAGGTAATAAAGAATTAGGTCCTTGCAACAAGATAAACACTGAACAAACTCAAGCTCAACTTTTCTTCGGTCCATCAGAGAAGTGAAGTCAGAACAAATCACTGAAAACTGCAGAGACAAGCAGATACAGAGAACACACATCAACTTATCTGATCTGTGAGAAACCACTGGAGCCAGTTCTTGATGGAAACACTTAAATGATGATTTTTTATCACGTTAGTGGAGATACGTGTGGACAAACTTGAGAACTAAAAACTCCTGGGGACCAGGCCTATAGTGGGCCACCCATTTTCATGACTTGTGTATCCAGGAGACCCACTACCTTCTCATAGTAAAATCAGAGAAAAAGCCCCTCATGTTTATCCAGGGGGAAGAAATAGTAACTATTTTGAATTATGGCCAGGTGGAAAATAGCTATTTTTTAAAAAGCCTAGGGAATTCCCACAACAAAATATTACTCAACAAGGAAATATACATCACTAAAATTACTGGATTGGGAGTTGAAAATTACCCAAGCAATTCTCACTCAAGCCTTTCTGTATTAGCTGAGAAACATTTTTAAAAAATGGAAAAAAATTGCTGAGAAGTGCTTGCAAAGGTCAAAGCCTAGAGACATAGGCTCACTAAGACTGAAAACTCAGCAGGGAACTATAAACCCTTTCTCCCTGACCCCAATCCCATACACACACTTTTTCACCACATCAACAGGACTCCTCCTTATTAACAGTGGACTACAGCTGAAGCAGCTGCAGGGGACTGAATCTATTTATGACATAGTTTTTAGAAAATCCAAACACAACAATAGAAACAAAAACAAAGGTACATGAGGACATCGAAACCTCAGTCATTTAATGGCTGCAGAAAACAGTAATCACTGACTAACTGCTAGGCAGATATATTAGGTTGGTGCAAAAGCAATCATGGTTTTTGCCATTTTTAAAACATTACGGCAACACCACAATTACTTTTGCACTAACCTAATACATAATACCTCATCCTAAAGACCTATGTACTTCAGGTT
Source organism: Trachypithecus francoisi (assembly GCF_009764315.1). Lineage (NCBI taxonomy): Eukaryota > Metazoa > Chordata > Mammalia > Primates > Cercopithecidae > Trachypithecus > Trachypithecus francoisi. The sequence continues at coordinate 112,823,731 of NW_022681454.1, forward strand.
CTATTATCTAATACTGATGCTCAGTTTTTAATAAAAAATTACAGGGCCTGTGCAAAGATAAGAAGAAACACAATCTGAATATACAAAACAAGCTTTAAAATGAAACTCAAATATGGCAGAGATTTTGGAATGATCAGGCCAAGAATTCAAAATAGCTATAATTCATTTTCTAATGATTCTAATGGTAAAAGTGGACAACATTCAAGAATAGGAAAATAAAAAATACACACACATGAATAGTATAAGCAGAGAGATGGAAACTCAAAGAAAGAAAAAGGAATGCTAGAAATCAAAAGCACTGTAACAGAAAATGAAGAGTGCTTTTGTGGGGTTCATCCATATACTGAGCATGGCTGAGGGGAGAATAGTGAGCTGGAACATCTGTCAATAGACACTCCCCAACCAAAAGTAAAGAGAAAAAAAAAAAAGAATAAAAAACAATGGAGCAGAATACTGAAGAATTCTGAGACAACTATAAAAGGTGTAACATATCTGTAATAATAATACCTGAGGGAGAAAAAAAGAGAAAAGAAACAAAATTATTAAAAGTAATAATTAAAAATATTTCCAAAATTAGTGATAGAAAACAAGACACAAGTCCAGGAGTTGAGATAACACCAAGCAGGATAAACAATGGCAATAAAAACAATAATAAAACTAAACCGAAGGATACCATTTTCAAACTGCAGAAAACCAGTATCAAAAAGAGAATCTTGTAAAAAACCAGAGGGCATTTTTTTTTTCTAAAGGCCTTACCTGAAGTTGAGCAAGGATAAAAATTACAAATTACATCAAATTTATTTTCAAAATCAAATTTATTTTCACAAACTATGCAAGCAATAAAAGTGCTGAGCAAAATATTTAAAAGCTTCAACAGATAAAACATACCAACTCAGAATTCTTTTTTTTTTTTTTGAGATAGTCTTGCCCTGTCGCCAGGCTGGAGTGCAATGGCACAATCTCGGCTCACTGCAACCTCTGTCCCCCAGATTCAAGTGATTCTTCTGCCTCAGCCTCGGGAGTAGCTGGGACTACTGTCGCGAGCCACCACACCGAGCTAATTTTTGTATTTTTAGTAGAGATGGGGTTTCACCGTGTTGGCCAAGACGTTCCTGATCTCTTGACCTCGTGATCCGCCCGCCTCCGCCTCCCAAAGGGCTGGGATTACAGGCTTGAGCCACCACGCCCAGCCCAACTTTGAATCCAGCAAAAGAGAAGACAGATGAACAAAAACTGAGGCAATCTGTCAGCAGTAAAACTTTCTTTCATACACTGTTATAAGTTCTTCGGAGAGAATAAAAGTGATACAAGTCAGAAACTTGAATCTATATAAAGAAAGAGAGCAGTAGAAAAAGAATACATGAAGAAAGGAAATAAAGACAAACAAACTGGATATTCAACATAATTCGAGAAGTACTAGTCTCAACCAAGAGTGAGGAGAAAGATACTCCCTGTGGATGCCAGTCGACCCAGCCTAAAAGTGGCAGAACTTGACTCAGAAACAGCAAATGCTAATGAAAGCAGGAGAGAATGTAATGCTATCTGCAAATAATAAGAGTTTTATTTTTCCCTTCCCTTAGCTTTAAATAGTGCTTGTTTTAGTTTCTCTTTTCTAAATATGATATCTGGCAAAAAAGGATCTAGTGATATTATATTGTTTTAATATGTAAGTGCTTATCATAAATGCTTTGACATATTATTTCAATACCAAGATAAAATATGACACATTTAGAGACAGACATATTTGGAAAATAATTAATATGCTCATAACTATACAATTCTGTTGAGTGTTCAACTTTATTCTTTAATTTAATTTAAATTATTTTCAAATGATTAGGTAAACATTTATCTCAAGATCAGGAAGTAAATTATTTTGATTTATATGTCATTTAAACAGTATTTTGGAAATGCAAATTATTTTCTGTGGTATTGCTTTAATTAAGATGCATTTCTTAGCACTTTTTATTAACATGATGTATTCTACTATGAATGGTATTCTAGTATTTTGGAAATTTGCATGTACCTCCTAGTGTGTAGCACAGTGGTTATTTTTTGTGCTTTATTTAAGTTTATTTGTTTAAAAGTGACCAATCGATTTTTTCACAAACATTAATCTGATGCATTTTCTATAAGCAAAGTGATCGACTTGAGGTAAATTAAGTAATATAGGTCATAAAATCACAACATGTGATATTAATCTGATTCACTGACTAGAATTTGATGGAAGGCTATATTTTTATTAAAATCGTTCATCTTGTTGATGACTAATTAATCATCGGAAGTCCCTAGTACATGATAAAAATTGGTCGAAGTAGTCATTTTATTTTAACAGTTTCATTGAGCATCACCTCTTCAGTGACACAGAATAATTATTTTTCACCCTAAGTGGCATTCATGATATTACAAGGGATGTGATTTGTTATTTTTAAAAGGCTTAAAATGATGATTTTAAAAGAAATGAATATTAACTTATTACTTCACCCTCTTCTATGTACTAATAGTTATGGGGAAAGAAAGGATCATACTGCAATATTTTGTTGATGGCAGAAACACAGAAATTCATTCAAGCAACTGAGTATATTTGTATGGTACATGTGCCTAATTTATGAACCCTCATTTTCTTCAGATAAAATGGCAATTCAAAGCTAGCACACTGTTTTGTACATATTGAATTTGACTTTTCCTAAGTTATCATATTTGTGCTATTCAGGATATATTTATTTAATATAACTCTTGCTGACATTTTATTTAGATTTTTAGTCTTACATTTTATTTCCACTTTTTCTAAAGGCTAAAAACAAATTTCTTCAAACTATTTGACACAGAATAAATGTGCATGTTGTCCCTTAGCCTCATTCTGGAATTAGACATTTCTTCAAATTTCAGAAATATATCGATGGTTGACTACATTATTTTACTTTTCTTTACTCATGGTATATGTACAGCATAATTGACAATGCCTCATCCCTCTTGTAGTGAAAACAAAATGAAGATGTAGATCAATTATTCAGTGAATTAGCTGGACTTGGAACTGAAATTAATGGATTTATATCACCATAAAGGGAAAAGGGAAATCTCCAGTGCTTTTTTTTTTTTTTTTTTTAACAAGATTCTTTCCTTGTTCCTGTCCCTAGTCGATATAGTTATCAGGAAGATGAAGATACAGATGTCATGCCCGTGAGCTTTGTCTCTTACATAAAGCTCAAAACCTACTGCCACAGTGATATTTCATCAAAATGTAAGTTCTTCAATTGGCAGAGACTATTTTTTCTGGAATGCATATTGTATTGCTGCGGTTTGGTAGATAGTAGTAGGCTCTCAGTAAATATTTGTTGAATTAATCTGTAAGAGCAATGAGAATATAAAGAGAATTGATATGTATCATAGGGCTAATGATAATAGAGTTTTAAATAGTATGTTTTGCCCTGAGGGAAAAAAGATTTAAAGGCATAATGTTTATCCCCACAATACCCAGAAGGTTATTCATGAAAAGTACAATAAGGTTTTCTACTGATGCCCTTTGACTGGTCAGTAGCCTCAGTAAGGTCTTTTATTTTAACATGGTTAGATACTTTCTGATAGGGTGGTCTAGAAAAATTACATAGCTGCCTAATATGAACAAGCTATTATTTAATGATATTTAGGGAAAGTCCCCAGGTTAAACATTGTAGTAAGCTTTAAGCACTGTTAATGCATAAACTGAATATTTATGAACTTTAAAGTTCTCATATTATATGATTATATTATAGTCTTACAGAGTCTAACTCCACCACCATATCAAGCAATTATTGATTTCATGAAGTACCTAACAATAACAGTTTTTCAATTAAATTATAGCTTTTGGGAGTCATATGTATTTAATAAAACACTTGGTTACATAGTCAATATTTTACCCAGTTGTTATGAAAATTATATCATAGCTGTCTCATAAAACTAAACATTTTACTGTTTTTACCTCTAATCATGTCTAAAATACCAAAAGCAATGGTAACAAAAGCCAAAATTGACAAATGTGATCTAATTAAACTAAAGAGATTCTGCACAGCAAAAGAAACTACTGTCAGAGTGAACAGGTAACCTACAGAATGGGAGAAAATTTTTGTGATCAACTCATCTGACAAAAGGCTTATATCCAGAACCTACAAAGAACTCAAACAAATTTATAAGAAAAAACAACCCCATCAAAAAATGGGCAAAGGATATGAACAGACACTTCTCAAAAGAAGACATTTATACAGCCAACAGACAAAAATGCTCATCATCACTAGCCATCAGAGAAATGCAAATCAAAACCACAATGAGATACCATCTCACACAAGTTAGAATGGCTATCATTAAAAAGTCAGGAAATAACAGATGCTGCAGAGGATGTGGAGAAATAGGAACACTTTTACACTGTTGGTAGGACTGTAAACTAGTTCAACTACTGTGGAAGACAGTGTGGCGCTTCCTCAAGGATCTAGAACTAGAAATACCATTTGACCCAGCCATCCCATTACTAGGTATACACCCAAAGGATTATAAATCATGCTGCTATAAAGATACATGCACATGCATGTTTATTGCAGCACTATTCACAATAGCAAAGACTTGGAACCAACACATATGTCCATCAATGACAGACTGGATTAAGAAAATGTGACACATATACACCATGGAACACTATGCAGCCATAAAAATGGATGAGTTCATGTCCTTTGTAGTGACATAGATGCAGCTAGAAACCACCATTCTGAGCAAACTATTGCAAGAACAGAAAACCAAACACCGCATGTTCTCACTCATAGGTGGGAACTGAACAATGGGAACACTTTCACACAGGAAGGGGAATATCAAACACTGGGGCCTGTTGTGGAGTGAGGGGAGAGGGGAGGGATAGCATTAGGAGATATGCCTAATGTAAATGATGAGTTAATGGGTACAGCACACCAACATGGCACATGTATACATATGTAACAAACCTGCACGTTGTGCACATGTACCCTAGAACTTAAAGTATAATAAAAAATAAATAAATAAACCAATCATGAGAGCATTGTTTAGAATACTAAAAATCAAGAAAAAAAGTGAAAAGGCAATGAAATAAAACTAATCATATTTAAAAATATGTAGGGATTATTTTTTTCATTGTTGTTAACATTATTGCAAAGGTACACTAAAAGGACATTGACTTTGAATGACTGTGTTTTATCTGTGAATCCCTTAGTTAATCTTACTGTAAATTTTTAAAAGTTTGTTTAATTTAAAAAATTTTATGTATAGTCTAATATTCCAGTATAAAAACAAGGCAAATATTAATAAAGTCATGAAGAAAGAAAAATAAGTAATCCAACTTTTATACTACAAAAACTTACACATGAAACCAAAGTATTGTATATAAATGAAAAAGTTGTAACAACTACTAGTCTTGCAAACTGAAAAAAGATTTATGTTGTACATTGTGTTAATTTATATCAGAAATCTTGTCTATAATAAGATTTGTCTAATATACAATAGATTTTAAATCCTCTAAATATTTGTTTTTTTCTGCAAAATTCAACAGACGTAGATGAATTCAGACAGAATGTGAATGTTTCCTGTGTTATATTCACTTTTCAGACTAAAAAAAAATGGTAGAGTACTTTTAAAAGAACAATGAAAAATTAGGGAATATTTTTGTAATTTCATAGTGTTCTCACAGTAAATTGCTATGCATAGTAATGTCCTTATTAATTGTGAATATTGTACATAATCACAAAATATTTTATTTAAAACACTTCTAATTTGTATTATATTAAAAATTCATCTTTTTGTATTTTTTCTTAATATGGATATAAATTGTTTTACCATATGCTCTTTTCTCACTGAAGAAAGTGATAATATTTAATATATCCTATTGCCTAAAATTTTAATCTGCCTCAGTTATTCAGCGTGCATGCACAGAGGCTTTAGAGAAGAGAGGAAACCACACTGGTTTTAAAGAATATTTACAACGCAAAATTTTCATCTAAAATTTGAGATAATGATAACTACACTAGAAAGTCACTCATTCACCTGAAGCTCTAAAATTTCCCCAAGAATAAAACCAAATAATGCATAGAATTCTGTTAACATATTTATAAGTAAAACATAAAGTGAAAATGTCAAAATTATTTGATAATTTGCCTGAGTGGCATAAGCTAGATAGTGTAGAATTTCAAATTTCACTTTGGGATCAATTGATCTAATTGATAATATTTGAGAGTGCATGTTATCTACCACTTTCAAGAGCCTTTGCCAGATTCAAGGTCTAGTTCCAGGATAATGTAGCCCATCAGTGAAGGCTAACACTTCAGAGGGTCAACTGAGAAACTGATATGGTCACATTTAAAGAAAGAAACTAGCTTTTCTAGATAACCCCAGTTCGAAAAAATAGACATGAACAGATGTTGTGTGTGTGTGTGTGTATGTATAAGCTATTCTTCCTTCACGTCCTTTGCTAGGCTGCAATGACTATGTGGTTCATAATAATAGCAAATAAAATACAATAAATATAAAAGTTATTTTTTCTGTATCAGTAGTACTATTAGCACTGTTATTGTAGCTCCTATATATTGAGTGATTGTAAATCCCTAAGGGCATTAACAATTGACCATTTATGGAAAACGGGACTGACAGAGGAAGAATTTCTTTAACTCTCACAGGATTACGAAACTAATAAATAATTGAATTTGATTTTAAAATGCTATTTTGTTGTTTTTTTTTGTTTTAATTTCAACTTTTATTCTAGATACAGGATTACACATGCAGATTTGTTACATTAGGGAATATTGCCTGATGCTGAGGTTTGGGGCAGGGATCCTGTTACTCACATAGTGAGAATAGTACCCAACAGGTAGTTTTTTAATCCAACCCCCACTCCTTCCACTCTCTAGTAGTCCTCAGTGTCTATTGTTCTCATATTTATATGCATGTGTGCTCAAAATCTAGCTCACATTTGTAAGTGAGAAGATGTGGTATTTCTTTTTTTGTTCTTGCATTAAATTTGCTTGGGATTATGGCCTCCAGCTCCATCAATGTTGCTGCAAAGAACATGGTTTCATTTCTTTTTATGGCTGCATAGTATTCTGTGCAGTGTGTATACCATATTTTCTTTCAAACTACCATTAATAGGCACCTGGGTTGGTTCCATCTTTGCTATTGTTAATAGTGTAGTGATTAACATACAAGTGCGTGTTTCGTTTACGTATTTTAGCACTTCATCACTTTGTCTTCTATTTCAATCAATTTAAAACACTGTATACAAAGAAATATTTTATTGGCAGAACCACAAGTTTATACATAATTTTGGCATTAATTGTAAGCACAATTTTAATCATATTTTTCTGAATACTTTAATAATTGTTCCTAAAATTGTAACATTAATAATCATTCTTATAGATATAACACTACCATTGATATATTTTATTTTCACAAAAGACATCAAACGGAATCTAGCTTAAAAGTGACATTCTACAGACTAGAGAAAGGTGGAGTAACTTACCAGAGTTCCGCGAATTATGGAAATGGGATACTCAGTCAGTATAGAGCCATGTAAACGATACTGAGATATGTTAGAAAACTCTGTGGCTTTACATTGCCGAGTCTTTGCATCTTTCCGTATAACTTTTTCATATAATTTTTCCCACCACCCTGACCGATGTCCTACCCACATATTCCTTAATTCTAAAGCAAACATAAAGAAGTATGTAATGCATGATGTAAAGCCCATATTTTTGCAGGAATATATAAATGAATTATTTTTAAAATTTAAAATGAATACTGGTTAGGTTTTTGCGCCTTATAAGTAAAGCAACTGGAATGGCTATTGAAGTATATTTTTATCAGGTATATTTAATTTACATTAAAATTTACTAAATTTGTAATACTGGAGTACCAGTAAGTTATATCACTTAAAATTCCCAGGAAAAAAAATATTTTTTTTGAGAATGTTAGCCTCTGTAAAAGCATATTAATACCTTAGCAGTGCTACCAATTACTGACCTAGAGAAAGTAAATATTTTACTTCTATATTTACATTTCCTGTGTAAATTGTAGATGTAAAATTCATAATGAGGAAGTATAGAAAAAATGAATTAGAAGAAAGAGTTAAATTGAATTAACTTGCTACCTCAACAAGTAATTACTGCGTACCTGCTACCATTTATTGATGTACCTTTATAATTTTATTTATTTTGTCTATTTGAGGATGTTATTTTCATTATATTCTTGTTATATTTCATTTGCTTCAAGTAAATAATTGGGAATAATTTTGATCATATATGTAATATTCCTAAAATACTTCTGGAAGTTATGAACAATTAGCTTATAAAATGTCAATAGCCATCATGAGAGTTACAATATAAATGGGAAGAGACACTTACATCCAGATGACAAAAGGTGTGAATTCACTGCATGTATGAACAATTTGATGAGGGAACCCAAAAGAAGTCAATTATCACTGCTGAAAATTATTTTTTTAAAAATTCCATTAAATATCTTTGTACATTTGTCCTAAGGACAACAAATAAAAAAAAAAAAATCATGAAAATCTACTAAATCTCAGTGAAAGCAGTGAGGCATTTGAGCCGTGGCACATCTCAGAAATATTTTATAGGAACATTACATATATGCTCAAAATTATTCATTTGAGGCAGCTGAAACATAATTAATTTAAGTTCCTTTTTCTTGTTTCACCACCGAGATCAGCATATGAAAGCTCCAATATGAGTAGATACAGTTAAAAACACAGTTCTAGCTCTCCCCTTATTTTCCAGTCAAAGAGTTTGGTACTTCCAAGGAGTATCAAGTCACACACATTTCTCATCCCCAGATCTGTGTTGCAGTGGCACCATTCCAAGTAAGAAAAACTGAGAGGTCTGAAGCTCTTTTCTTTCACCACATTCCCATTGTGTGGCAACTGGTCTATCTCAGTTGCAGTTGGCTGAAAATACTAGGTCCTTTGTTATCCTCATCAGAGCTTACTCATTGAGTGGTTCTACTTGGGGAGAGGCAAGCTGAGAAGACCAGGGGAGGGTTACCCATTCAAACACTTGGTCATGAAGTAGGGTTAGCATTTTTGGAGAAGTAGGCTATAGTACTCCAGAGTGTTCCTAGCTCTAGAGCAATGATTAGAGGTTTTTTTCCCATATAGATGAGGCACGCTATAACAGAAGTACAAAAACTCTCCCCAAGTAAGCTAACTTTATTTAGAACAAAGTGTGAGAAAATTCAAACCTAAAACTATAAAATAACTGCTAGTCACTTACCAGAGAGAACCATGGAAAGAGATAGCTTACAAAATTATCCTTAGACTGAAACAAGCCTTAAAGATAAGATCTACCTCAAGTCAAAGGGCTAAATATTATGTCACCAAACTATGAAGTAATTTGTGCCTTAGGTACTTAGTAAGCCCAATAGAGCATTCAGCAGGCAACTATTGGAGGCTAATATCTGGGTGTGATACTCACAGAAGTAGACAACCTCTAATCTATCTATCTATCTATATACATATAATCAATGAAACCAGGAGATGGTTTTGATTTTTTGGAAAAAATAAATAAATAAGATTGATAGACCACTAGCCAGATTAACAACAACACTTATAAAAACAGAGAAGATTCAAATAAGTGCAATTAGAAAATGACAAAGAAAACATACAATTGATCCCATAAAAAAGCAAAAGATCTTCAGAGACTACTATAAACAACTCAAGGCACATACATTGGAAAATGTAGAGGGAATTGATAAATTTATGAAAACATCCAAAATTGAATTAGCAAGAGATGAAAATCCTGAACAGACCAAATTTGAGCTTTGAATTGGAATCAGTAACATAAAACTCACCAACCCGAAAATACTCTGGACCAGATTGATTCATGGCCAAATTCTACCAGAAGTACAAGGAAGAACTAATACCAATCCTACTAAAATGATTCTAAAAAATTGAGGATAGGTCCTCCCTAATTCATTCTATGAAGCCAGCATCCGCTTTATATCAAAATCTGGTGGAGACACAATGAGAAAAGAAAACTTCAGGCCAATATCTCTGATGAAAACAGATTTAAAAAATCCGCAACCAAATACTAGCAAACTGTATTCAGCAGTACATCAAAAAGTTAATACACCACAATCAAGTAAGCTTTATTCTTGTGATGCAAGGCTGATTCAACATATGCTAATAAAAAATGTGATACATTGCATAAAGAGAATTAAAAGCAAAGCCATATGATCAACTCAATAGATGCAGGGAAAAAGTTTTTGATGAAGTCTAACATCAACTCATGATTAAAAAACAAAAAAAAACTTTCAAGAAACTATATATTGAAGAAACATATATCAGAATAATAAAAGTCATCTATAAAAATTTCATAGCCATAAATAGGCAAAAGCTGGAACCATTCCCCTTAAGAACTAGAACATGACAAAAATACCCACTCTCATCGTTCCTATTCAACACAGTACTGGAAGTCCTAGCCAAAGTAATCAGGTAAGAGAAAGAAGTAAAGGAATCTAAATGGAAAAGGAAAAGCCAAGTTATCTCTTTCTGCTGAGAATATGATTCTATACATAGAAAATCCTAAAGACTCCACCATATAATTCCTAGAACTGATAAACAATTTCAGTTAAGTTTTAGAATACAAAAATCAATGTACAAAAATCAGGAGCGTATCTATATACTAATACCACCAAAGCTGAAAGTAAAATCAAGAACATAATTCCATTAATAATAGCCTCAAATAAAATGAGATACCTAGGAATACAGCTAACCAAGAAAATGAAAAATTTCTATAAGGATAACACGAAACTGCCAAAAGAACTCAAATATAACACAAATAAATGAGAAACATCCCATGCTCATGGAATGGAATAATCAATATTATTAAAATAGCAACACTGCCTAAGCAATCTACAGAGTCAACACTATTCCTATCAATCAAACCAACACAATTTTACACAGTTAGAAAAAAACTATTCTAAAACTCACATGGAACGAAAAAGAGCCAAATAGCCAATGCAATCCTAAGCAAAAAGAGCAAAGCTACAGGCATCATGTTACCCAACTTCAAAATGCACTATGAGGCTATAAACAAAGCAGAATGGTACTGATACAAAAACAGGCAGATACAAAAATAGACCAGTGGACCCAAATACAGAGTCCAGAAATAAAGCTGCATACCCACAAATTTACGATTTGCGACAGGGCTGACAAAAACAAGCAATAGGAAACAGATTCTCTATTCAACAAATAGCTCTGGGATAACTGACTAGCTGTGTGAAGAAGACTAAAAAATGAACCTTAATTTTTCACTATATACACAAGCTAACTCAAAATGAATCAAACATTTAAATGTAAGACCTCAAAGTATAAAAATCCTTGAAGAAATCCTAGGAAACACCATTCTAGTCACCAGCCTTAGCAAAGAAATTTTGGCTAAGTCGCCAAAAGCAATTGCAACAAAAACAAATGTTGACAAGTGGGACCTAATTAAACTACAGCAATTCAGCACAGGGAAAGAAACTATAAACAGAGCAAACAGCAAACCTACAGAATGGAAAAAAATATTCAAAAAGTATGCAGCCTAATATAAAAAATATATACGGAACGTAAACAAATCAACATTCAAAAAGTAAATAATCCTATTAAAACAAAGGCAAAGTACATGAACAAGCCCTTTTCAAAAGAAAACATACAAGTCACCAACAAACATATGTTTTAAATGTTCATGACCACTAAGCATCGGATAAATGCACATCAAAACCACAATGAGATACCAGCTCACCCAAGTTAATATGGCTATTTTTCAAAAGTCAAAAAGAACAGATGCTGGCAAGGCTGCAGAGAAACAGTGTATACCTATACACTGTTGATGGGAATATAAATTAGTTCAGCCACTGTGGAAAGCAGTTTGGAAATGTCTCAAAGAATTTAAAACAGAATTGCCATTCCACCCAGCAATCTCATTACTGGGTATACGGAAAATACATCATTACACCAAAAAGGCACATGCAGTTGTATATTCATCACCACACTATTCACAATGGCAAGATATGAAATCAACCTAGGTGGCCATCAATGATGGCTGGGGAAAAGAAAATGTGGTACATATATACCATGGAATTCTACACAACCATAAGAAAAAATGAAATCATGCCCTTTGCAGCAATACAGATGGAGCTGGATGCCATAATATTATACCAAACAAATTAAAACAGGAAGAGAAAACTATATCCTGTATGTCCTCACTTATAAGTGGAAGTTAAACATTGAACACACATGGACATAAACATAGTAATAATAGACACTGCAAACTACTAGAGCGGGGAACGAGAGAAGGATATGGGTTGGAAAACTATGTATTAGGTACTATGCTCACTACCTGAGTGCAATATATGCATGTAAGAAACATGCACATGTACTTCCTTTATCTAAAATGAAGTTAATTTTTTTATAAAAAGAAATAAACCTTAAATTTATAATCAATTCATTTTGACAAGTGTACCAGCTCAATTTAATAGGATAAATATTGATCTCTCCCCAAAATTTTGTTCAGATAACTGGATATTCAATTGCCTAAAAATGAAGTTGAACCTTTTTCTCACACCTTACACAAAAAAATCTCAAAATAAATTATAAACATAAATGTAAAAGCTAACCTTCTAAAATTATGAGTCATAAATATGGGAGTAAATCTGCATGACTTTAGTTAAAGCAAAGCTTTCTTCCAAAGGACATCAAGAGCATGAACAACAACAACAACAACAACAACTTGGTAAATTGAACCTCATCAAAATTTTAAAATTTTGCAATGAAGAAAATGAAAAAGAACAGCCAATATTTGAAATTGTATTTAGCTTGGTGGAATTAAATCTAGAATATTTGGAAAATTCAACTCAATAAAAAAAAGATCCATTAATAAAGGGCAAAAGATGGAAATAGATATTTCTTCAGAGAAGTTATATAGAGTTACCACATGACTAAGCAATTCACTTGTAAATTCCTAAAGAAGTTAAAACGCATGTCTACACAAAAATTCAAACATGACTGTTTATAGAAGCATATTTATAATAACCAAAAAGTGGAAATATGCCTTAGTTGATGCATAGATAAATAGTAGGTATAATAACTATTGTATGGATTACTGTTTAAAATGATAAGTAATGGCAAAATGATATATGCCACAACATCAATGAGCCTTGTAAACATTATGGTAAATAAAAGAAACCAGTCACAAAAAATCATAATTGTCTCATTGTGTTTATATGGAATGTCTAAAATAGGCATTATCTATAGTGACAGAAAATTGCTAAGGTGAGGAAGGGGGATGAGAGAGGGTTAATGATAATGTGTACTGATTTTTTTTTTTTTGGCATTATGAAAATATTCCTAAGATCATGGTGATGGTACCTCAACTCCATGAATATAGCAAAAACCACTGAATTGTGTAAATGAGTGAAAAACATGATAAGTACATTACATTCTAATATGGCCATGAAAATGAATGATATATAATGATACATAGTAAATATCAAAAGGAAAAACGTCTAGCTCCATTTACACCATTTGGGAACATTTGATACATTATCTTGCTGAGTTACTTACAGTTTTAGTTTTTTGTTTTGTTTTGTTTTGTTTTGAGACGGAGTTTCACCCTGTAACCCAGAATGGAGTGCAGTGACACGATCTCAGCTCACTGCAACCTTCGCTTCCCGGGTTCAAGAGATTCTCCTGCCTCAGCCTCCCTAGTAGCTGGGATTACAGAGCCCACCACCATGCCCGGCTAATTTTTTGTATTTTTAATAGAGATGGGGCTTCACCACGTTGGCCAGGTTGGTCTCAAACTCCTGACCTCAGGTGATCCGCCTGTCTCAGCTTCCCAAAATGATAGGATCATGCCTGGCCTACATTTTTAGTTTTTTTAAAAATTTTAATAATATATGTAAGAGCTCTTTTCATATTATCATGAACAATTGTTCTACCTAATTTTAATGCCTACTCAGTATTACTTGCTATTTTATTTTAGCTGCAACACAAGCTCTGTAACAAATCACCTGATTATGAATCTTTAGACTTAGCTCCAGACTTACACTGTTACTATAAACAGAAACTTTGTTCATGTGCGTATATGTGTAGGTAATATTTATGGTCAATTGTATTAGATGAATAAGTTTATTTACTCAATCTAAAAGATATATAGGATAATTCCCAGAAGATGACGGAGTACAATGCATCAAGAATCCGTCCTTCCAAACAGGAAAACTTGTAGTCAGACTCTGTCTGATGTAATGTTTTTGAAACTCTGGAGTCTTTTGAGGCTTTCCCCTTCCAGACTTGCCTCATGAACCAGCCTAATTTCAGTCAAATTTAGCTCAACACAGTTGCAGCTACCATACTTCCATGTTAGTCACAATAGACAGATAAAATAGACATCAAATCAGAAAGATCACAGGAGACAAACAAATACATTGTATAACAATAAAAGGTCCGATACAGAAATAAATATAAAAGTCACAAACATTTACACCATTATTATATGATGGCATCATTACATGAGGCAAAAATAATTTAACAGACCATCAAAATGTATAAAGCAAAACTGATAAATTAAGGGTAAAATACACAGGCCTACAATAACAGTTGGAAATTTCAGTATTTCACTCTCAATACTGAATAGAATAACTGAACAGATTATAAAGAAAGCAAATAGAGAATTTTAGACATAAAACAACAAAATCTAACACACACATATATGTAGAATGCTCTACCTAACAACAGCACACATATTTTTCTCAAGTGCATTGGACGTTCTCCAGGATAGATCTTATGTCGGGCCTTAAATTAAGTCTTGATAGATTTTTTAAAAAACAGATATCACACAAAGTACGCTCTCCAATCACAATGGATGAAATTAGAAATCTGTAACAGAAGTAAAACTGGAAAATTTATAAAACTGTGAAAATTAAACAGCATACCCTTTAACTACCAATTGAATAAAGAAGAAATAACAAGGAAAATAAGAGATGAAGGCAAATGAAAATACAAGAAACCGAAACTTATGGGACTCATCAAAAAAAGTGCTCAGGGAGAAATTTATAGCTATAAATGCTTACATTAAAAAAAAAAAAAACTAAAATCAACAAGCTAACTTTATAATTTAAGAAACTAGAAAAAGAACAACTTAAACCTAAAACAGAATGGAGATAAATATTAGAACAGATAAACAAAATAAGAGAAAAGAAAAACAATAGAGAAAATCAATGAAACAAAGCTGTTTCACTTTGTTTTGCTTTCGCAAAGACTGACAAAACTGTAAAACCTTATTTAGATAGAGTAAAGAAAAAAAAGATAGAAAAGACTCAAATTACTATAATAAAAAATGAAAACTGGTACACTACTACTGATTCTATAGAAATAAAAAAAGATCAGGCCGGGCGCGGTGGCTCAAGCCTGTAATCCCAGCACTTTGGGAGGCCAAGACGGGCGGATCACGAGGTCAGGAGTTCGAGACCATCCTGGCTAACACAGTGAAACCCCGTCACTACTAAAAAAATACAAAAAGCTAGCCGGGCGAGGTGGCTGGCGCCTGTAGTCCCAGCTACTCGGGAGGCTGAGGCAGGAGAATGGTGTAAACTCGGGAGGCGGAGCTTGCAGTGAGCTGAGATCCGGCCACTGCACTCCAGCCCGGGTGACAGAGCGAGACTCCGTCTCAAAAAAAAAAAAAAAAATCATTTTGGATTACTACAAACAACTATATACCAAGTTCAATAAGCAAGATTAATAGACAAATTCCAAGAAATACAAAAGCTATCGAAATTAATCACAATGAAATAGAAAATGTGAATAGGTCTATACCTGATAAAGAGATTTAGTCAGTAATTAAAAACCTCCCAACAAAGAAAAGCTCTAGACCTGATGGCTTTACAGGTGAATTCTACCACACACTTAAAGAATACCTAACAAATCCTTCTCAAACTTTTTCAAACACTTGAATAACAGGGAACACTTCCTAGTTTATTCTTTGAGGCCAACATTACCTTGATACCAAAGCTGGAAAAAGATACTACATGAAAACTACAGACCAATATTTTTTTTCATAAACATTGATATAAAAAAACTCAAAAAAATAATAATAAACCAAGTTCAGCAGCATATTAAAAAGATGATACAACATGACCAGGTGGGATTTTTTTCCTGGAATGCAAGGGTGATTCAACATATGAAAATCAATTATTTCCTTGATAATTAGTGATGCTGAGCATTGTTTTTCATGTTTATTGGCCATTTGTATGTCTTCTTTCGAGAATTGTCTGTTCATGTTCTTTGCCCACTTTTTGATGCAAAAAGAAGAAATGGCATTCAAATTGAAGAGGAAAAAAGCAAAATTATCTCTCTTCACAGATGATATAATCTTAATTATAGAAAATGCTAAAGGTTTTACACATAAAAAACAGACCTAATAAAAAAAGGTTCCACACATAAAAAACAGAGCTAATAAAAAAATTCAGCAAAATAGCAGAATTCAAAGTCAACACATAAAAATCAGTTGCATTTCTACACACTAATGATAAACAGTCTGAAAATAAAATTTAAAAACAATTTTATTTGTAATTGCATTAAGAAGAATAAAATATTTAGGAATTAATTTATGCAAGGAGGTAAAAGATCTATACAATGAAAACTAAATCTTTGCTGAAAGAAATAAAATAAGTGAATCAGAATATCTCTTCCTCACAGATTGAAAAAATTTATATTGTTAAGATATCACTATTACACAAAGCAATCTACAGATTCAATGCAATCCCTATCAAAATCCCATAATTTTTTGCAGACATAAAAAAAACCCACCCAAAAATGTCTACAGAATCTCAACAGACCCCAAATATTCAAAATAATATTGAACAATAAGAACAAACCTGGAGGACATATGCTTCTTGATTACAAAAGCTACTATAAATTTGTAGCAATTAACAGAGCGGTACTGGTATAAAGACAGAAATAAGACCAATATAATAGAAATAAACTCTTGCATATGAGCCCAAATTATATTTGATAATGATGTTAAGATTATTCAATGTGGAAAGTACTGTTGTTGTTGGTTTTTTTTTCCAGCAAATGGTACTGAAAAAGTTAGATACCCACATGCAAAAGAATAAAGTTGAAACCTTACCTAACACCATACACAGCTATTGACTCAAAATTAATGAAAGATCCCAATGTAAGACCTAAACCTATAAAACTCTTAAAAGAAAACATAGGACAAAAGTTCATGACATTGAATTTGTCAATGATGTCTTGGATAAGACACCAAAGACACAGGCAACAAAGTAAAAAATTAAAAATTGGACTTTATGAAAAGTAAAAGAAAAAAGTGCATAAAATGCAGTATGAACAAAATAAAAAAGCAACATAAGAAGAAAAGGAAATATTCACAATTCATATATTTGATGAAATTAATATCCATGTATAGAGGACCTCAAGCTCAACAACAAAAATAGAAACAATCTGATTCACAAAAGGGCAAAGGAGGGGCCGGGAGCTGCGGCTCGTGCCTGTAAACCCATAACTTTGGGAAGCCAAGGCGGGCGAATCACTTGAGGTCAGGAGTTCAAGACCAGCCTGGCCAACATGGTGAAACCCCGTCTCTACTAAAATAAGTAAGTAAATAAAAAAATAAATAAATACAAAAATTAGCCAGGTGTGGTGGTGCACAGTTGTAATCCCAGCTACTCAGGAGGCTGAGGCCGGAGAATAGCTTGAACCCAGGAGCCAGGGGTTGCAGTGAGCCGAGACTGCGTCACTGTGCTCTCCAGCCTGGGTGACAGAACGAGACTTTGTCTCAAAAAGAAAAAATAATAATAGTAATAAAAATGGGCAAAAGACTTGAATACACATTTCCAAAGAAGACACACATGTGGCAGCAGGCACCTGAAAAGATGCTCAATGAGCATCACTAATCATTAGGAAAATGCAACTCAAAACTACAAGATAGCACTTTACACTCATTAGGATGGCTACTATTTAAAACAAAAACAGAAACAAAATGTGCTGTAAAAGATGTGGAGGCATTGAAACATGTGTGCACTGTTGGTGGTGATATAAATAGTACATCCACTGTAAAAACAGTAGGGTGGTTCCTCAAAAAAAAACAAAGAGAATTATCATGTAATCCAGTAATTCCTCTTCCAGGCATGTATACAAAAGAAATAAAAGCAGGGTCTTCAAAACATATTTGTGTACCCACGTTCGTAGCAGCATTACTCACAATAGCTAAAAAATGGAAACAACCCAAGGTGTTGATGGTGAGGTGGAATAGATGAATAAAATGTGATATATACATATATTGGAATATTATTCAGCTTTAAGAAGGAACAGATTCTGATATACACTATGACATGGATGAATCATGAGGACATCATTCTGAGTGAAAAAGTCAGACATAAAAAGACAAACAGTGTATGATTACACTTCTATGAGTTATTTAGAATTATCAAAATCGTAGAGACAGAAAATAGATGGATTAATACCAAGAACTGGGGAGGAGAGGAGAATGGTGAGTTATTGTTAAATGAGTATAGAAATTCAGTTTTATTAGAGGAAAGGGTTATGGAGAAAAATGATGATATGGTTGCACACTATGAATGTGTTTAAAACCAGATAACTATATACTTAGAAATGCTTAAATAGTATATTTTATATTATGTGTATTTGCTCCAATAAAATATTGGGAAAATAACTTATGTGTATACTTTTAAAATATTGCCAAATATATATATATATATTTTTTCCCGAGACGGCGTCTCCCTCTGTCCCCTAGGCTGTCCCCTAGGCTGGAGTGCAGTGGCACAATCTCGGCTCACTGCAAGCTCCGCCTCCCGGGTTCACGCCATTTTCCTGCCTCAGACTTCCGAGTAGCTGGGACTACAGACGCCCGCCACCACGCCTGGTTAATTTTTTTGTATTTTTAGTAGAGATGGGGTTTCACCATGTTAGCCAGGATGGTCTTGATCTCCTGACCTCGTGATCCGCCCGCCTAGGCCTCCTAAAGTGCTGGGACTACAGGCGTGAGCCACCAAGCCCGGCCTTTGCCAAATATTTTTAAAGAAGTACCGTCAAATACTATCACAGTAACATGAGTGCCTGTGCACCTGTTTGTCTACAACCACAAGCTACTGTAGTATAATTGCAATCCTTTGTTCCCAGTATTCATACCTTCCATCAACAAAGAAAAATACACATACAGTGTAGGAGAACCAATGTATAATTAATCACTGCAGAAGTGAGAACATAATACTCCGGATTGATCTGGACAAGTGGTATATGTCATTTATTTTACAGTGCTTCATTCCTGATGTGAAGATTATGCAATCAAAATCAGTAATGCTGGTGAAGTACTTCTTTCCCATTTTACAAGATTCCATAAAGAAATATTTTTCTAAACTTTCCTGGCCTCTTATTCCTCTAACTCTTTCTTCTATGGTTAGCAAATTTAATAATTATGACTGGAAAGAGGAACTGGGCATCTGTTTCTCGGTCACTATTTCCTTTCTCTTGCAAGTTGATTATCTGCAGATTACACATATTTTAACTTTTTTCTCCATTATTTGATATTTAAGGGAAAGACAATGATGAGAGAAGGAATATCAATTTCTATGGCTGCCTATTTCTAGATAGATATTCCAGTTTAATTCTAGGGATTAAAATTGGAAAAATTATATATTTTTGCTCAGATACCTAAACTTCATTTTTATTTTTTTTTTAGTTGTGATATAATGAACACTATAGTAATTTTCAGCCTTCCTATTTGGCATTTTTTAAATTGATAACAAATATATTTTTAGTTGGAAGAATCAAATGTTATCAATGCTATGGAATATAACGTTGTAAACATTGTAAACTGTAAAATTAACAAACGAAACTCATATTATTCACTGCTAAACAGAAGTAAGCCTTAATTATAGGCATTCTACCTACTTTCAGAAAAAATTTAAATGTTACTGTTTGCATATGCATAGAAAATGTGAATGGATCCATGCGCATAACAGAAAGAAAAATCTTTCCTCTCTAAAAGGTTAAGTATACAGGATTTCATTACTTATACCATATAAAACAGACAAGTAAGAATGGTTACCTAACATATTTTATGAAGCTAACACAAATTTAACTTCCATAATGGTTTATGAAAATGTTGGGGCCAAAATTATAAAAAAAAATTTAGCTAGTGAAGATAAAATATCTTGAATATAACATTTGTTGAATAAAAGTGTAAATAATATAAAAATCATGAAAGTATAAATTGATAACAAAAATTCAAATATAGTTCAAAGCAGAAAATTCATCAGCAAAATTCAAAATGAAAATGCAGTAATGAGAAGACTGGGTTATGGCCTTAAAGGAGGGTAAGTTTTGATAAATAAATAAATATTTGCATGTATATACACATATGCAGCAAAATGCCCTTAATGGATAAACTTTCATTTACTTTTCCTTTAAGCCTAAGAACAAAATAAGAATGCTTGTAAAGTTGCTAATCATAGTACCATTACACTAAAAATACAAAACAGAAAGCACTCACCATTCAAAATTTATATAAAGAAGAGATTAATCATTTTTAAGAAATATGAAAGAAGATCTGAAAAACAGATAGACAACCCATGATCTTGGATAGGAAAATGTAATATAAAATATGTCAACTTCCTCAACTTAATATACACATAATAAATGAAAATTAATTTTTAATTTTGTGAGGATCTCAACAAGCTACCCCATGCATTAGTAACCTAAACAAGTAAACATTTATTGTGTTTTCTGAGAGTTTCTTACTTTCTAGTCTGAGCTTGACTGATTTTGGCAATTATCTGGGATGGCATTCATCAGCTAAAATATCTTGACTCTGCTATATGTACTCTCTTGTCATTTGTGATGCTAGAAAAGCCTTGTTTTCATGTTGAGAAAAGGAGAAAAAAACAGGCTGTAATGTGCAAGTCCACCTGATTCTGAGCCTCTGAATTGGCACATTATTATATCTGTTTCATTCTGGTGGCCAGAGCAAGTCACAAAGTAATCCTAGAGTCAAGAAATGGAAAAATCAGCTTCAGAATCTGAAATTAAGAAGGTGCAAAGTCATTCTACTATAGCTGTAGGTTCAACGAGGGATATAATGGGAGGGATATTATGAATGATTAATCGGCCATAAAGGGAATAATAAAAGTTTGTAAATAGTAAAATAAAATATGAACAAAAATAGCAAATGCAGGGGATTTATACTACCTGAGAGCAAAATAATCTACAATTCCATCATAGTAATACTTACAATTATTCTTACTAGCTCAAAAATATACAAATAGATGAATTTAAGCAAAATGGAGAATTCCAAAATAGATTATATATGTCATATATCATATATGCAATTGAGGTTTTATAAATGTAGCATTACATATTAACAAATTGTAAACTGTTTAGTGCATGTTCTTAGAAAACAGTATGACTTTAAGCAGAAAAATAAAACAAGGAAATATGTATTTTTAACAGAAACCATACACAAAGGTACATACCAGATGTTTTAAATAAGTCAGTTGAAAATACAAATACTAATTGACTTATCAGTCCAATGAGGGATGAGAAGGACGCCAGAATTACCTTTTGAGATAGGAATAGCACTGCATAGTCACAGGAGGATGGAAAAACACAAACAATAGCTAAAATGAGAAATAAGCAAAGAAACTACAAGATTAACAGAAAACCCCAAATATGCAAGAGAAAATGCCCAGAATTGTGGTCAGGGTGACATCTCCATGACTCTTCCAGAAAAATCAAAACAAGGAAGAAAGTCGTCAAGAATGGGGGTCCATGAAATCCACTGCTTTTTCAGAATAACTAATGATTATTCTACCCCCAAAGAAATACCCATAAGATAGGAATGCTTGGTGGTCACAGGGGAGGCTGGAAAATATTAAGCAGTAATTCCACAAAACAGTAAGAAAGGAGCTGTTAAAATTAGCTACAAGGACAAGGAAGAGACTGATTGACAAGACTCTAACAGAACAGGTGGGAGTTGAGTTGACTGAGACCAGCTGGGTCCATTATGGCCCTTGATATGACACATGTCCTACCCCAGATCTAATTACACACTAAATCAGAAACTCACCAGTGCCATGACAGATCCCAGCATGGCCATATTTTGTTTAAAAATGGTTGGCACTTCAAGTCTAATAAAACTTCACTTTTTTTTCCCCTAGAAAACCTCATGGTTACTCTACCCCCTTGTTAGAAGAGCCCATATAATTAGAAACCCAAACTCCATTGTGCACTACTCATACCTCCAAGTATGACCACACTCTGCTCTTGAGTGTGAGTGAGTTTTGTACTCAATGTGTACTTTTGCTTTGCAATAAAAGCTTTTGTCTTTTGCTTCATTCTGACTCATCCCTGAATTCCTTCTCTGGATACTGGCTGGGAGTGGTGTCTTACTGGCATCTGGAGACCCTCTTGAGCCCTCCAGCAACATTTTGATCAAATGTTTATCTGCTTTGTGAATTCATTATTGTTCAGATAACCTGTATGGTTTGTTCTTGCTTTAAACTCGAATCTGTGTCTATTAACATTTTATTCTCAGTCATTATCATCGTCTCACTTTTGTCATCGTTGGCTATCTGGAAGTACACTTTGTAAGTTTTCCTTGTAAGTATTAGTAAAGACATTTTACAACAAAGTTAAAAAGCAGGCTACATGTCACTCCATATTTTGAATGCTTAATAATATATCAGTATCATTTATCTGACATATTTCCATTGAAAATGTGACTATTAAACAGTGATTAAAATCCAACAAACTATCCTTATGACATTTATTTGAATCTTCAGTTTAATAATGATGTTAAGTAAAACGTTTTATTGTTAACCATAAATCCGTACGGAACTGCAGCAACCTGTATTCTTGCCTCCTCAGAAGAAAGAATTCGACTGAGGGGCATAAGGCAGAAAGAGGGACCAAGGCAAGTTTTAGAGAAGGAGTGAAAGTTTATTAAAATGTTTTAGGGCAGGAATGAAAGGAATAATGCATGCTTGAAAGAGAGCCAAGCAGGTGACTTGAGAGATCAAGTACGCAGTTTGACCTTTTGACTTGGGCTTTTATATACTGGCATGCTTCTGGGGTCTTGACTTACTCCTCTGATTCTTTATTTGGGGTGGGCCGTCTGCATGCGCAGTGGCCTGCCAGCACCTGGAAGGGGCTGTATGCATAGTTTGTTTACCGAAATTGTGCACATGCTCACTTGAGGAGTTCCCTTACCACTCAGGTGATTCTAGAGGAAGGTCATATACCAGTTAAATTCCACCATTTTGCCTCTTAGTGCACATGCTTGAGCTCTCTCACCAAGCTCCTGTGGTCTTATTGGGAAGCTGCTAATCACCACTATTAATTTTTTTTTAATCTTTTGAAAGACTGCCTTTCCCTGGCACTGATTGTGACAAATTCTTATTTTAGAGAGACAATTTAATAACTGCCTAACCATCACCTGATGGTCACCTGACATTCCTGGTGGGTAGGCTCTCTCCTGCCTTGTTATGTCTGCCTGAATACCTACTGTAACATTATTACTGGTAAGTAATATTTAAAAATATATAGATGCAAAAAACTTTCATCTCCAGTATTCTATTCCATTATATATTCATGTGAGAGTGTAGAAGTGTTTACATAAGAATATTTTGTAATAATACTTTATTAGTAGAAACTCTATAAATAATGTGCCCAAGCTAAGTATATTAATATAGAAAACATCTCCCATATACTCACACATATATTTATGAAGAAATATGATGAGTCCAAAATAAACTGGTATGTCTGTATTAACAGATAAGAAAATACGTTCAAATATGTTCAAGTGTAATAAGACAATACGTAAGTTACAATGATGTAAGTATAGTGTGTAGTTACTTGTAGTAAATGATATAACAATAGTTCTATTGGGTAAATGGAAAATACAGGAAGTAGCTTTCACGTTTTTTGTTTTGTTTTGTTTTGTTTTTTTACTTCATCAACTTTATTCACTGACAGATCTGAAAGCCAAATGTAAAATCGAGTTGTTGGTGGAGTTGCATTCCCTGTGCAGTCTTTCAGGGAAAACCTGTTCCTTGTTTTTGCAGCTCCTGGTGGTTGTGAACATTCCTTGTCTGTGACTGAAACTATTTCTCTGTTCTGTCTTCACACCATCTTCTCTAGGGTGTCCTCTGTATCTTTTATAAGGACACTATAAAAATGTCTATAGCAATGACTGCTATGGAAGTTACATAAAAACAGGCTTGTGTTTTTTAATTGCATAAATAACCAAAAATGGTTATCTTTATTTAATTTTTAAAATTTTTAAAATTTAAATTATTTTTTAAAATTAGGACATGGTTATTTTAATTTTAAATCATTAGTCGTATGAGATATGTAATTAGTTGATATTTAATGAGAAGTGTTAAAATTCTTGAAGGTACAAACATTTATTTTGGAAACGGGATAGGATTTTATAATATTCAAATAACACACATGACTCAACTCGTCAGCACCCATCAATTCGTCATTTATATTAACCAAGTGTTTTTAAATAAATTAAATAATATAGAATATTAGGTTACCCTAAGAATAGTGCTGCAATCCAGCATATAAAAGCACATATATAATTAATTTTAAAAGAAAGTTACTTTAAAATAATTTATTAAAAGGCCAGACACGGTGGCTCAAGCCTGTAATCCCGGCACTTTGGGAGGCCGAGAAGGGTGGATCACGAGGTCAGGAGATGGAGACCATCCTGGCTAACACGGTGAAACCCCATCTCTACTAAAAAATACAAAAAACTAGCCGGGCGAGGTGGCGGGCGCCTGTAGTCCCAGCTACTTGGGAGGCTGAGGCAGGAGAATGGCATAAACCCGGGAGCGGAGCCTGCAGTAAACTGAAATCCGGCCACTGCACTCCAGCCTCGGCGACAGAGTGAGACTCTGTCTCAAAAAAATAAATAAATAAAAAATAAAAAATAAATAAAATAATTTATTAAGAACCACATTAATGAATTCTTTTAAAAAGAGCTTTATTTTAATCCTTTATGACATCCTGAATAATTTTTAAAGTATTAATGATGTTAAGATTTTTAACATGCTGTTAATATTTTCAGTGTCATATAATAATTACTTAATTTTTATTGTGATCATGTTATATATTAAGTTAATAACTTCAGGTTATAATTTAAATAACAATTTTCATTTATATACAATATTGGGCATAATCACCTAATTATGATCTATCATACACTACAGTAAAGTATAAATATTTCCTTTAGTTGCAATTATTTCATTTTAGCTATCTCATTAAAATGCTATATCCTATAAATGATCTTTTACTTAAAGGTTAAATTACATTTCACTGGATATGCTATTAGTGTAATGAATTCCCAGGCAAACATGGCACTTTGTTAGGATAATAAAATGTACTTATGGTTATGAATGAAATCCTCTCTTTTATAAAATACTCTACATGAAAACTTATTCTCTTTTCTTTTCTGGTAAACACATTTTAGTAATGAAATATAGATGCATACATATGTGTCTATAACATATACGTAGAGCTTGCGCAGGGAAACTCCCATTTTTAAAAACATCAGATCACCAGAAAAGCTGGGGAAAGACCCACCCCCATGATTCAATTAGCTACCACTGGGTCCCTCCCACATACATGGGAATGGTGGGATTTACAAGGTGAGATTTGGGTGGGAACACAAAGCCAAACCATATCATTCTGCCCTGACCCCATCCATTCTCATGTCTTCACATATCAAAACAAATCATGCCTTCCCAGCGGTCCCCCAAAGTCTTAACTCATTTCAGCATTAACTTAAAGTCTAAAGTCCAACGTCTCATCTGAGATAAGGCAAGTCCCTTTTGCCTATAAGTCTGTAAAATTAAAAATCAAAAGCCAGTTAATTATTTCCTAGATACAATGGGGGTACAGGCATTAGGTAAATACAGCCATTCCAAGTGAGAGAAATTTGCCAAAACAAGGGGCTACAAGGCCCACGCAAGTCCAAAATCCAGTGGGACAGTCAAACATTAAAGATCCAACACGATGTCCTTTGACTCCATGTCTCACATCCAGGTCACGCGGATGCAAGAGGTGCATTCCTACGGTCTTGGGCAACTCCACCCCTATGGCTTTACAAGGTACAGCCTCCCTTGTGGCTGCTTTCATGGGCTGACATTGAGTGTCTGTAGTTTTTCCAGGTACACAGTGCAAGTAACCAGTGGATCTACAATTCTGGGGTCTGGAGGATGGTGGCCCTCTTCTCACAGCTCCAATAGGCGGTGCCCCGTTAGGAACTCTGTGTGGGGGCTCCGACCCCAAATTTCTCTTCTGCATTGCCCTAGCAGAGGTTCTTCATGAGGGTTCTGCCTCTACAGCAAACTTCTGCCTGAGCATCTGGGCATGTGCATACATCGTATGAAATCTACTCAGAGGTTCCCAAACCTCAATTCTTGGCTTCTTTGCACCCACTGGCTCCGCATCATGTGGAAGCTGCCAAGGCTTGGGGCTTTCACCCTCTGAAGGAACAGCCTGAGCTGTACCTTGATCTCTTTTAATCATGGCAGGAGTGGCTGGGACTCAGGGCATCAAGTACCTAGCCTGCTCACAGCACAGGGACCCTGGGCCTGGCCCACAAAAATAATTTTATCTTCTAAAATTCTGGACCTGTGATGGGGGAGGCTGCTGCAAAATTCTCTGACATGCCCTGGAGATATTTTCCCCATTGTCTTGGTGATTAACATTTGGCTCCTTGTTACATATGAAAATTTCTGCTGCCAGCTTGATATTCTCCTTAGAAAATGAGATTTTCTTTTCCATTGTATTGTCAGGCTGAACATTTTTCAAGCTTATATGCTGTTTCCCTTTTAAAACGGAATGCTGCCTTTAACAGCACCCAAGTTACCTCTTGAATGCTTTGCTGCTTAGAAATTTCTTCTGCCAGATACCCTAAATCATCTCTCTCAAGTTCAAACTTCCACAAATCTCTAGGCAAGGGGCCAAATGACACCAGTCTCTTTGATAAAACATAACAAGAGTCACCTTTGCTCCAGTTCCCAACAAGTTCCTCATGTCCATCTGAGAGCACCTCAGGCTGGATTTTATTGTCCATATGACTATTAGCATTGTGGGCAAAGCCATTCAACAAGTCTCTAAGAAGTTCCAAACTTCCCCAATTTTCCTGTCTTTTTCTGAGCCCTCCAAACTGTTCTAACCCCTGACTGTTACCCAGTTCCAAAGTCACTTCCACATTTTCAGGCATCTTTCAGCAGTGCCCTACTCCACTGGTACCAATTTAATGTATTTGTCTGTTTTCACATTTCTGATAAAGACATACCTGATACTGTACAATTTATACAGGAAAAAGGGTTTAATGGACTTACAGTTGCACATGGCTGGGGAGGCCTCACAATCATAGCAGAAGGCAAGGAGGAGCAAGTCATGTCTTATGTGGATGGCATCAGGCAAAGAGTTTGTGCAGGAAAACTCCCATTTTTAAAGTCATCACACCTCGTGAGACTTATTCAGTCTCACTATCATGAGAACAACACAGGAATGACCATCCCCCATGATTCAGTTACCTCCCATCAAGTCTCTCCCACAATATATGGGAACTATAGAAGCCACAGTACTCTCTGGCAATACTGGGCAGCAACTACGAAATGCAGCTGCTTATCAGCCAAGAGATCACGAGGGTAAATGACTGACACTCTACTGTGTAGTGTGTTCCCAGAAGTGTTTGTACAATGGTAAGCTAATGCAAGTGTTGTTAGCATGTTTAAGGTAGACTAGACTAAGCAATGATGTTCAGTAGATCAGGCTTCTCAAATGCATTTTCAACGTATAATGGGGTTTTGCGGAGAGAACTTCACTGTAAGTTGAGTAGCATCTGTATTTTAATTACTCTAAGTATTTTTCTCATATTCTCAAGTAACCAAACTTTTTTTTAATAGATAGCTATGAGTTTAGCAAGCAGAAAAAAAAAAATTGAAAAACACTGTAAACTAACATCAATGATGACATCTATTTACACAGATAATGAATGAACCAAAATTTTTTGGATTTTTTCCAAAATGTAATAATGCAGGTTCTATGATATTTACCAGGAAACTAACAAGCACTGGGACTGTCAGAGGATGTCAGAACTGAACCCTCAATTTCTTGACTATTTTTAACCTCACTCTAAATTTTGAAATTTGTCATTTCTTGGAGCTGTTTCACTTCATAAATTAGAAAATCTAACATTAACATTCACAGGTCTTAATTCTTTGACTTCTAATTACTTATTTTTGTTATACTCAGCAGAAAATCTCTGTTAACAATATCTCTCCTGTGATGAATAGTTCTGCTTATTCCTTTTTATCCAGCAATATATCAGACTGCTCATTTTTATTTCAACTAATGTATTGTCATTATTTTCAACCCTTTTATTTCAATTTACTTATTTTCCAGCAGGGCAATATCCCAAAACTGGCTTAATATATTTGTTACCTAAATTATTCAACAAATGCAGTGGAAAGTCACGAGATCTTGATTAACACAGTCACAGATTTACATTTTCTATCTAGAAGCTCTCCATGCTTTCAGACAGTTCACCATTTTAAGTTTTCCTTTGACCCTCCCCAGCAGTTTGTTCAAATTTTCTCAGTTCCACTCATCCCTCCTGTTCTATCACATCACCAAAAATTATTTTGTTTTATATTGTTAAGATAACAGAAACCAATAGATGAAAAATATTCTAATTTCTTATATCAAAAGAGCAAAATACTGGTATTCAGCATCATCCTTGTAGAGGGGTTCATGCAATATTATTCAATCTTTCTATTATAGTGGAACAAAACATCCATTTACCAATGTAATTGTGTTAGGTATTGTGAGAAACAAAGTCACCCATCCAAACCTAAAGAATGGACTCATAGACCCGGAGAACAGCAAAAGTGAGATTTTTAATGACAGTCTTACAAGATTGGATGTTTGATAGGCAGGTACACCTAGTACAGTTTTAACAAGCGATTTGTTCCCCAATGCTCAGGTCCTGCCCTGCATTCCTTATAGGCTGAGTACTATGAGGTTACAGCCTTCCTGGACGTTGCCTATTGATTGTTAAGTAGGGGCTTTAGATGTTTCTTTTTTAGGATTGCCTTGCTGCATTTTGTTGCAGCTCACAATGGATTACAATCCTAGTTAGTTTAGGAGCTCTTCAAGTATTTGATTTATGATCTAAACAGCTGGGCAGGCTGATAAGAATAGACAAAATGAGCTATTTTGGAGGCTAGCAAACTTTCATTTTAGACTTAACTTTGGTTCGAGTGAGGGAAACTAAGGGGGAGGGTCGGGGCGGGGTGGCAGCGACAAGCAGGCATTTGCTATCTTTGCTATCCAAGCAGGGGACTAGCATATCTCTTTCTTCTATAGTTTGCTGACCTAAGCCAATTTAAGGAATTTTATCTCGGAAATGGACCAGTGTATACATTATTTCCTTCAGTATGATACTGGTTTTGAAGAGGGAAGATTTTACATAATAGGGAGGATAACATGCTTTTTAGTTCATAGCAATCCCTATGCTATGTGCTGGAGAGAGGTTTGGAAAAGTTATATGTGATCTCTGTCGTGATAAAATTTACAATCTAATTGGGAAGACAGAATTGAAAGAAGACCAATGTAAAGTTCAAAAGCCATTAGCTTTGATGTACACACTTAAGTACTTTGTGGAAGGTATATTTACTAACTGAAAATTGATGTTTCATGCTTTTTTATTATTTAACAAAATCTCCTTGTTTGAGCTCTTGCTTACAAAGATAGTTCTTGCTGGAATCATGCTGTTACTGCCAGGAAAACATATGTAAGTTATGACAACATAAGTTGTTCTATTTTGCATGTCAGTTTTATTTATCACAGCAGATTTTATAAATAGTCAATTTGGTTTAATATCAATTTTGTGAATGTGTGTCTGCATTCCAATGTCAATCTACTCTGAAAATCCAACTCGGAAAAGAATAATTCATTTTAAACATCGGAATATACAATATAGTACAAGGAGTGGACCTAAGGAGACAGCTAAAGAAAGGACAATTTGATAGATGCCAATGATGTAGTTCAGTCAGGAATTGGGCAAGTCAGAAGCCTTAGAAGTATCAATCAAGGATGTTGTAGAAGAAGTTCATGTAGTATAATTCAGCATTTATTGAGGATGGGAAATGTTAGTGACACTTGAACTAGATAACATCTGGAATATATTCAAATACCATCACCTATTCTTTAAATCAGACTTCAATTTATATTCCTGAATATCTATAATTTTACAATATCATAAATAATCCTCAGAATCATTGTACATTTTTATATCCCCCTTTATATAAGATAATGGATTTTTTCTCTGCTTTATGACTTCTGAGCTTTTATTATAAACATTGTATATATTAAGTCCAAATAATAACTAAGCATTATTTTCCTAAATATGTTTGAAATTTTAAGGTTTTTTTATTTGCAGAAAAATAACTTGGTTACTAGTTTAAAGTTTACAACAAAGACTACAAGATTTACATGTGTTTCGGTGTTTAATTTTAGTTAATCTCTATCACTAAACATGGATAAAAATTCACTCTTTCCGGAGGCCCAGACACACACGACCCTCATTAACTGAAATATATGTATGAGTTCATACATCCCAAATGTTGGTGGTGTGAAACAGAAAGTTCTGACACCTCTATTTGATCACGATAGCTAATAATGAGTGAGACATATATTATTCCTATGTTGTATTTTGGGTTGATCTTTAATAATAATATTGGCCCATAAGCTTCTATGTTTTCCTTCATTATATAAATTTAAAATCACTAGTATAATGTTTTCATGAACCAAGTGTGTCTCTATGCCCTGTCTGAATTTAAATAACTGGAATCATCTGTTATAGAAAAGTTCATTGAGCTGTACTGGGATTTTCTATGGTTTGGTTTCTGGAGGGGGTACATTTACTTAAAAGCTTATAGATTATCTTATAAAAAATAACATGTTTAATTTTTCTGCTATATATTTTTGAAATTTTTACTTTAAGACCATCATTTCACTTACTTTTTCTAAAGGTATGTGCACAGAAACAAGAGAAGTGTTAACTTACCACTATTTTATTAATAATATAATCATTTTTTATTCTCATTTAAGATTCTGTACCATTATATACCCTAATATTTTTTGTTTATGTTAGTACTAGTTTCCTATTTATTATAACTAGATAATTCTGGAAAATCCCATGTTTTATCATAATGTTTACTTTTAAGTTTTATTCTAATTATCTTATTTGTTATTTAAATTTATTATTTTGTTTCATTACTCTGCATGGGTTAGAAATATATACACATTCTCAAATGTTTCAATATTTATTGAACTGCAAAATATCCTAAAAGAAAAACTGTGTCTCTTTTATATTCTGGAATCTAAAGACTATCAATGATTTTTCATTATTAAATTTTCATATTGAGCAAAATTGCTCTGTGAACCCGTTTCTAATGTAGAATAAACTATGGCTTAATAGATAATATTGGTTACTATTGTGCTGTTATTTCATTTCCTGTGTCTGATTTTTATCCAATAATCCATTTTAGTCATTTATCTCCTGTGGGCAGGTTTCATTTCTAAATTATATATATATATATATATATAATATATATATATATACTTTTTTTTTTTCTGGTGTTTGAGCAACAACAGTTTTCAGTCCTGCCATTAACTCTAAATTATTGTATTTAGTATTTTTAACAGAAAATGGTAATAAATGTAAGTATTTATAAAGTCATAGTACTAGAAATAATTTTGATCTATATTTTATTAATCAGTGTTTTCCTATGATAAAACTTCTTTCTTTAGAATTATGCAACCTGGGTAACATTTTCTTAAGATGAAAGCTTAATATTGAATCTTTTAGGAGAACTATATTAATCCAACTCAAGTACTGTCCCTAAAAAATTTTATCTAAGAAATATTAATGTAAATAATGTGGCTATCAAAAAGGCATTGGAATTATAAACACAGTAGGATAAATTAAGCAAATAAAAATAAAGTCTATGTGTATCATATTTTCATAATTATGAGGAATTCAATATGGTTTTT
The DNA here is from genome assembly GCF_009764315.1 of Trachypithecus francoisi. Classification (NCBI taxonomy): domain Eukaryota; kingdom Metazoa; phylum Chordata; class Mammalia; order Primates; family Cercopithecidae; genus Trachypithecus; species Trachypithecus francoisi. The sequence continues at coordinate 112,855,886 of NW_022681454.1, forward strand.
AAAATTATTTATTAGCAGCTGGGTGCAGTGGCTCACACCTGTAATCCCAGCACTTCGGAAGGCCGAGGCGGGCGGATCCCGAGGTCAGGAGGTCGAGACCATGCTGGCTAACATGGTGAAGCCCCATCTCTACTAAAAATACAAAAAAATTAGCCGGGCGAGGTGGCGGGTGCCTGTAGTCCCGGCTTCTCCGGATGCTGAGGCAGGAGAATGGCCTGAACCCGGGAGGTGGAGCCTGCAGTGAGCCGAGATTGTGCCACTGCACTCCAGCCTGGGCGACAGAGCGAGACTCTGCCTCAAAAAAAAAAAAAAAGAAAAGAAAATATTTATTAGCTAAAATATTTTATAAATGATACAAACAGTAACCTAACACTTTAGATAAAACTTTTAGAAATTTAGGGCTAAATTGTTTTTCTCTCTAAGAAATTTATAAAAAATATCTTATTTCAGATTGATACATATATTTTGCAGGACAAGTTTATTTCAAACAATTATCTAATTTTTATATGAGAAACCAGGAAATACTGTGAACTTCGGCACTTTCATTCAACAACCCATGGATTGAAACTAGCTAATACAAGAAACAAAAGGCCCGGTGCGGTGGCTCACGCCTGTAATCCCAGCACTTTGGGAGGCCGAGGCAGAGGAATCACGAAGTCAAGAGACCGAGACCATCCTGGCCAACATGGTGAAACCCTGTCTCTACTAAAAATATAAAAATTAACTGGGCGTGGTGGGGCACACCTGTAGTCCCAGCTACTCGAGAGGCTGAGACAAGAGAATCGCTTGAACCTGGGAGGCGAGGGTTGCAGTGAGCCAAGATGGCGCCACTGCACTCCAGCCTGGCGACAGAGTGAGACTCCGTCTCAAAACCAAACAAACAAACAAAACATTTAATGTACTAGTTAGAGTCCACAAAACCTAAGGAAGGTTATAGGAATAGGTTTTTGGTTTAGCTTCAGGAAGAGTTCAGGACCTACGCTGGATGCATATCTCGCCTAATGACAAACCCCAAAGAAGCGTCTGCTGTGATCATGAAACCACTTCTACCACACATACCTGGAATTCAGCTTCCCCTGCAGCCACGTACATCAAAATCAGCCTCTTTGGCTTAGTCTAATTTCTTGTTCTAGGTACTTATGTATTACAATCATATCTGAATACTTGACACACAACTTTGCTGAGAATGAAATTCATATGATACGATTCCCTCCAAAATAGCTCAGGCTTTGATCCATTTTGTGTTGACATAAAATATTACAAATATAAAAGTCAAAAGCCAGCATATTTTTTCCCCTTTAAGGTAACATATTTTATGTTTAATTAGAAATATGTCTTCATACTGAAAGTTAGTAACAATCCTAGAATAAGAATCAGTGCCAATCTTTCTAATGTTCTGAGATATGATTATCAGATCCTATTCATACAAATAATCCATCACATCACATGTGTATTGTTTGAGATGAGAGCATTTAGAGTCTCCTTAAACAATTAGCAATTGTTAAGATTACATTTTTATCAACTGTAATCACCATGCTGTACAAAGATCTCCAAGACTTATTTTCCTAAGAGAACTTTTGTACATTTTAACCATCTTCCCATTTTATCTGCTCTTCCTCAGACCCAAGTACACTCTTCTGCCCTCTGCTTATATGAGTTAGACTTTTATTAGATTCCACATATAAATAAGATTATGCCATATTTGTCTTTCTGTGCCCAGCTTATTTTACTTAGCATAATGGCCCCCAGGTTCATCCATATTGTCACAAATTACAATATATATTTTTTTCTTTTGCTAAGGCTTAATAGTACTCCATTATGTAAATAAACCACATTTTCTTCACCCACTAACTATTGGTGGACACATGAGTTGATTCCGTATCTTGGCTATTGTGAATAATGCTGAAATGAACGTGGGAGTGCAGGTCTTCAGCATATTGATTTCATTACCTTATGCCCAGAAGTGAGATTCCCAAATATACAGAAATTTTACTTTTTATTTTTGAGAAAATTCTATTACTGTTTTCCATAATGGCTGTATTAATTTACCCTGTACCAACATTGTACAAAAGTTTCCTTTTCTTCACATTCTCACGAACACTTGTTTTGTCTTTTTGATAAAAGCTATTCTAACAAATGTGAGATGACATCTCATTGTGGTTTCAATTTGCATTTCCCTGATGATTAGTGATGTTGAGCATTTTTTCATATAACTATGGGACATTTGTATATATTCTTTGGAGAAGTGTCTATTAAGGTCTTTTGCCCATTTTCTAGTTTTTTAAACTATTGAGTTCCTTATGTATTTTGAATATCAGCTCCTTTTTTAAGAGGTAACAAATATATTAATTAGTTTGATTCAATCATTTCATAATGTATACATATATCAAAACATCACATTGTATACCATAAATGCATGAAAGTTTTTGTCAACTAAAATAAATTAATTAAAATTTACAAACAAATATTACTTAAAATGATTTAATGACTTCAAGCCACTAAAAAATTATATACCATACACCTAGTATCTCATTTCATGTACTGTCTTTTAAATACATTACTGTGAAATATATATGATGTGTATATAATTTATTTGGCAAGATTTTAGATTTATTAATGTTTAATCTTAAGATCCTAAAAATCTTTAGAATATAAGTGTACATTTTTTACAGTATGCATTATATGTACTTACAATTACTACACAGTGGAAATTAATTATTAAAATTGCAGTACTTTTACATGAGAGAAAGAGGTGTGAAAAATAAAGATAGAATCTCTATTGAATAATATCTGTTCTTTCTGTTTAACAATATTTGTTCTTTTCTTAGACTTGGATGTATGTGATAAGTCATTGGGATCCTTATATTTCCTACCTGATGACATAAAGAAACTTGCCTTTTACTTTATCATTTTCTCTAACATCTCTAAAAGAAATTGATTGATTCCTGAAATTATACATAAAATAGTAGAGAAGCAGAAATACTAATTTGACTATATATAATGCTTCTAAAAGAATATGCAATATTGCACATGTATAACTAGGATTAAAACATTTATTTATATATAATGACCCAAATAAATATTAAACATTAAATTTTTAAAAATTATATTTATAAAAAATCAGAAGAAGCAACTTGTTTATTTACATGTAAAATGTGGCAATCTGTCACTAACTTTAGATGTACTGAAACAGAAGGTTGATTTTTCAAAATCTAAGTTTAAAGAGATTATACAGGTGTGTATTTATTTGTCTAAGTGTTTCTTAGTTTGAAAAAGATGTAATATTTCTCCATCAGATTAGAACCTTTGCTTCCTGATTCCCCTTCTGAAAGGTACAATTCTTAGTTACCACGAGACCATTTACTCACCATTGCACGTGTCGCTCCTTATAGCAACACAGAAAACATTAGAAAAAACCAAAACTGCAGGTTTGTCAACTACAAACACGTGTGTATGGTATGTGTAAATAAAACTAGACAATGAATTATACAAATGCTTGCAAAAGCAATACTTTTGAAATAATATATGCTGTTATTAAATGAAACTATATGGAGGAAATTGAGGAGAAAAATGTCATATTTTTATATAATTCCTTCTACACTATTTTTACTGTCTTATTACAACCACCATTTTGTTTCTACAAGCATAGAAATATGAAAGTGGTGATATTGTTAATTTAAGCATTCTTTCACTATTTCTCTAGCTATCTTAAAATACCATTGTTTACATTGTTTTACATTTCAAGACATCTTGTAAAACATTACATAGAATCAAAACTGAAAACTCTGGGGTATTTTAATAATTCTTAACCATCAAATTTGCCTTCTCTCTATAGAGCTTTAATGGTAACGTGTACCCTTGATTTGCCTTCCCTTTCCTGGAATCCTGTAGTAGGCCATGAATTTTACTCTTTACAGAAAAGTTCCAGTTCAGAGCTCCACATAGGTAGGAAAAAACAAATGAAATAATCTTTAGAAACCTAATAATGGTTAAAAACATTATCTGAGAAGTCTCAAGTTTTTAAAAGGAATATACAAATTCCTAGAAGCAGATAGAGACTCTAATTAGGAAAAACGTGATAATCTTAATTTGACATTTTCTTCAGCATTTAAATTGGTTTGTCTCATGGTACTCTCATTTTCAATTCACATGTGTAATATTTTTCACAAGAAAATTTGTTAGCAACTTTTAATTTTATTCATGTTAAAAATTTAAATTATTATTATTATTTTTTAATTTTTAGAGGTAGAGTCTTGCTCTGTCACCCAGTCTGGCTGGAGTGCAGTGGTGACCATAGCTCACTGCAACCTCAAACTCTTGGGCGAGTGGCTCATGACTGTAAACGCAGCACTTTGGGAAGCAGAGGTAGGAGGATCACTTGGGACCAGAAGAGCAACCTGAGTAACATAGCAAGACCTCATTTCTACAAAAAGATATATATATATGTATTTCCCTAATATATACATATATATGTTTCCCTAATTTTAAGGTACCGAAGGTTAACAGCATGTTTTTAGATCTCAAATAGAATCAACAGCACTTTTTAATCATAATGTTGAGCAATTGTAGCAAGTTTTAGTTTTACCTGTGAAGAATCTATTTCAATTTCTTGTCTTTTACATTAAACAATCATTCCTTAACCTTTAAAATTGTTATTTAGAAGCAAATATGGATGTCTTTTCTTCATTTTCACTGAGTCTACCATTTGGTAAAATTTAAAACATAAAAATTACTTAACAAATTATGCTTGAGAAATTTAAATGCTTATCATTACCCTTTTAATGTTTGAGCATAGATAAGTATGAATTAGTTGTATAATAAAAAACTACTAGAATATTACTACACATTAAAATCTTGTTAGCAACTTATTTTGTGAATTAACAAATTTTGAGAAAGTCCATGTGTTTACTCAGCATTTTTGTTACCTGTGTTTTCTCAGGTTTAGATAAAACCACTGGAAAATTATTTAATCACCTAGCTCTTTATCTGAATTATCATATATTTATTAAAAAAAGATTGGTATCTGGTTGAGCTAGTTTTTTCACCCATTTCTATGACAAACACGTTTGAAGCATTTGACAATTCACCTTTTTGCAGTGTTTTAACATTAATTTTCAAGATACATGTATAAAATAATGCGAGACTTTGATTGAAATTTGTGAATGAAAACAAATTCAGAATTACATAAGGAGAGACTAATTAAAAGAAAGACTATTGCAATAGGGGCAACACTGTGATCATAGAAATCTGTCTGAAATCAAGCAAAAAAGGTTTTTTTTGTTTGTTTGTTTGGTTTTCTAACTAAGTTAAAGTAGAGGTAAGGAGAAATAAGCACAATCTTTGTAAGGGAACCTGAACTTGTAAGAGGACATGGCTAGTGGAGTCTGACAGGAAGAGTCTTGCTTTGGTAAGCTGCTTCCCAGCAGAAACTAAGGGTGGCATGGTATTCTGTCCTCGTTCAGGCTTAGAGGCAAGCAGAGGTCAACAGTCTGTAAGAGAAAAACCTGACTAGTTGGGTCAAAATAAAGCAGATGATAATAAGTGGCCACTTGTGAACATTTGGTTAAATTGCTTTGAATTTATAGATTAGTAGAGACAAATGTACGTACTTATGTCAAAGTCATTTTTAATTATAAATTTGAATATGTTCATATTGATTTATAGTTTAATATTTATTTTAAAATAAGTTTTATAGATTATGAACAGTTTTTGTTAGGTTTATTATAAAGAATCTGACACAATAGGTGATAGGCAATATATAATGCAAATGCAGGAAATGCAAATAAAGTAATACATTTCAATTAAATTTCAATTCAAAATAAAATTTATATTCCTAGATTTTTTAGTTATTCTTTTTTTTTTTTTTTTTTTTTTTTTTTTTTTTTTTTTTTTTTTTTGAGACGGAGTCTCGCTCTGTCGCCAGGGCTGGAGTGCAGTGGCCGGATCTCAGCTCACTGCAAGCTCCGCCTCCCGGGTTCACGCCATTCTCCTGCCTCAGCCAAGTCTTTCTGAGCCTCTTCATTGTATTGATAACTAAAATTTATCCAAAGTTTATAAACCTTAAGACTATGCTCAGTGGATAATACTCCTTTTGAATCATTGCCCGGAAAAAGATGTAGGATATCATCAGAATCTCAGAAACATACCTCTTGTTCTTTACATATCATTAATTTTTTTTCAGAAAAAATACTATTTAATTCTATCTGACACTCTAACTCAGCATTTCTCAACCATTTTTAAAATCATTCTCCTCACAGGTACCTTTCTAGACAATGTATTTGTTAATTTTATCTCTTCCTGGAACTCTGTATCTGTTTTGTATTATAGATATATCTATATTTAATAAATAAAGAAGAGTTTCCTTTTTACCCCTTACAAGAACGATTTTTATCTCCCTGTGGGAGATGTCACTATCTTTAATATTATTGTTGAGAACAAGAATCATCTTGTATTTGCATCTGTTAAGTGTATTTTGTGGAGACAATGGAGGCATGCTATATATTTGGGTTTACCTGGGTTCAACTGTTTGTAAATAAAATTATATCAGATTTTCTCTTCCTTTTAGTTCCTTTCACTGAACATATTTAGTGTCAGGCTGTTTCAACATCCAAAATCCTTGGGATGCTAATTTTGCTATTTTCCCCCTGCTGGTTCTCAAACAGTGGTATTTTTCTAAAAAAGTAATAATGGTCAACTCTTGGCCACAAAATTTTTCTCCCAAATTTTTTTCCTGAAGTTTTATAATTTTACGTATATGGTCATATCTATGAACAATTTTCAGTTAATTTTGTTAAGGTTATAACTTTTAGTCAAAGACTGTTATTTAAATTTACAAATTTAATTACTCAATACCAATTTGGAAACGCTTTTCTTCGTTGAAGAGTTTCTACTTTTTTCAAAGAGCAATCGACTACATTTCTGTGGCTCTTTATCTGGACTCTGCTAGTCCATAAATACATATGCTCATACTTTCCCTAAAATAAAATGTATTTGTAGTAAATTTTGAATGCAGATAATCTAAATTTTTTAACTTTGTTTTTCTTGAGTATGAAGTTATGTTTTTACCAATTAGTTTTTAGAATTATATTGTTCAGCTTCAAATATTTTGTTTTCTTGATATCTTTCTGTTATTAATTTCTAATTTAATCCTTCTTTGGAAACATTTAAATGCATTCATGTGTGCTTTATGGCAACACAATGTAGTCTGTCTTGACAATGCAAGTTATAGAAGATGCATTGTAATTAGGAGTGGTTATGGAATTGGTTCAATAGAAAAGAAATAATCATTGCAAGTATTGAAGAATGGTATTAAATTCAAGGCACTGTAAGCATTGGTAAGAAAAAAAGTATATACTAAGGGAAGATAACTAATCTCAAGAAGTTCTGTTAAAACCAGAAGACTGCTTTGAACACTTTTAAAATTCTCATTTTCTGCATATGCATGGCACATTATTCAGGATATATAGCTCAGGTTCTGATTATATGTACATATAAATTCAGTGCCAGGATCTCTCCCATATTAAAACCAGGACTTTGATAATAGAGAGCACTAACATCTGAGATGATATAACTGAATAAATAAACCTGATCATCTTGAAAATATATAATCTTTTAAACAGTCCGGGCTAGTAAAAACATTCATTGTCTCCACTAAATAAACTCACCGGATGCAAATACAGGATGATTCTTATTCTCAACAAGATCATGTGTACCTCTTTCATTGGCAAAAGGTGAATCATAAATTTTAGGTCTCATCTGAGTGGCGCAAGTTTCGACTTTACTGTAGGAGAAAAGAGTAACTACAACGCATGAATAATGTACTAGGAGGAAGAAGAAAATACATACGGAATGGCTCTTGAGATGTTACAATACGTGTGTGGGACAGGTAAAAGTTTATTCACATGGAAAAGCTTACCTGATTCTCAAGATTTACTGTTCTGACACTGGCAAAAGGAAGGCTCCTTGAAATTCAGATACAATGATGCCTAAAATAATTAAGTCGGAGATGCAGGAACTCCTTCATAATTGGATTAATGAAGAGTTAAGAGTACTTAGGGATATAAAATGAGTTTACTATGTTGACTAAAGAACAAATGCCTTAAATCTATCAAATTTTGACAAGAAGTCTTTATATTAAAAACTATGAGAAATATTGTCTCAATATGCATCTCCCATTTTGGGAAGTCTAAAAATATCTTGCTATTCTCATATTGTATTTTGTATTTTGATGGAAACACAGGATAGGAATTTTTTTGGTCCTTATCAATGTTTCTTAAATTTGTCTTTACTTTCTTCCTCCTTAGGAGTCTTTTAAAACATAACTGTTTATTTAGTGTCTGTATATTTATAAATTATATACAAAAAATAAAGACTTAAAATTTTTAAAGGTATCAACATTTAATTTGACCTATCACTGACTGTATTCATTGAGTAGCTTTTAATGTACTTGGAAACAAATTATATCCCCTGATAAAATAAAGTGGTTAATATGACAACAATCTAACCCAATTTTCCTAGTATTAATTGTATTTATGAGTGAATTATATCTCTTAGTTCTCCCTTTTCTTAATAGACTGCTTCTTCATAATTCAGTTTATTTTATTATACATTTGTAATGAGATAAAGCAATTTCAAGTGAAAAAAACTTCAACTATGCTTGGGTCAGCCAAGTTTGCAAATGTAAACAAACATATTAACTTTTTTCCTTTAAAATTTTCACAGTTAATAACAATGATGCATAGTTTAGAGATTAAAATTTATAATTTATTTTAAGACTTACATTTACTGACAGAGAGCTGTTACATTGGCAGGTATACGGTAATTTACACATTTAAATTGAGATAAAAGTTCTAACAGAAGTCCTAGATTGATTGAAGCCCACATAGATCTCTCGATTAAAATAAAATGATGGCTAAGAGGCAAATGAAAAACAATACTTTTTTCTAACAATTTTATATAAATTTATCACTAAAAAACATTGTCTGACATGAATACCAGAATAATAGGATTAATGAGTCTTTCTACATATAGACTATAAGATGGCTGAAATAATTGCATTATGAATTGATTACTATAAAATGGATGCTCTGCACACTAGAATATATCAGATCAAAACTCTTCATTTACTTTTAGTTATTATTCTTAATCATGTAACAAAATGATAAATCATGTATTATAATTAACATTAACTATTATTTTATAATTAGAATGTTTAATATTTTAAAAGTATTTAATAAAAGAATTAGCTTTTTTAATTCAGGTGTCAGCAATCTTTTTCTGTAAGTGCCAAATTTCAGAGAAAGAATTCATAGACATCATGGAAACCAGTGAATGTCACTCAGTTTTAATAAAACTTTATTCGCAAACACAGATAGAGAGTCAGGCTTGCCACACAGGCTGGTATTTGCTGACCCTATTCAACTAAATAGGCCAGGAATAACAAAACAGTACTGTGAGCCTTAATTATGAAACTATTTTTGTGCATTGATGCTATTTTGAATGAAACAAACATCACATTTAATTTAATCTCCTCAGTGACGCTCTGTATTTATTTGTTCTGTGAGGATTTATCAAGCACTTAATAGTTCTTACACACCAAGGTAGAATATATGTATTAAAAAGATGTGTGTATCTAGATACTGTACAACTACTAGATTACTTTTGTCATTTTCTAAAGTTCCGATTAGTGTTTGTTGCAAAGAACTCACTCTGATAAAATCAAATAACAAAGCCGTATCAAATATTTTTGCACTTTGTAAAATGTTTGCTAAAGCATAAATTTCAATAGGAGAATATCAGAATTACATTAGCTTTTGACATGATTTACCTCTGTGTCCCCACCAAAATCTCATGTTGAGTTGTAATCCCTAGTGTTGGAGTTGGGACCTTGAGGGAGGTGCTTGGATCATGGGGGTGGTTTCTAATGGTTTAGCACCATTCCCGTAAGTGCTGTCTTGTAATAGAGTTCTCATGAGATCTAGTTGTTTAAAAGTGTGTAGGACCTCCTTTCACTTTCTTCCTCCTGCTCCAGCCATGTGGTACATGCGGGCTTCCCATTTACACTTCACCATGACTGTAAGTCTCTTGAGGTCTCCCCAGCTATGCTTCCTGTACAGCCTACAGAACAGTGAGCCATTAAACCTCTTTATAAATTACTCATTCTCTAGTAGTTATTTTTAGCAATGCAGGAATCAACTAATACAGCACTCAAATCTTTCCTATATATATCAGTGCTATTGTTACTGGAGAAACACTGATACCGATTTATTACTTGCGTTATTCACTGACAAATTATTTATGAGTTTTCTCAAGAATGACCAGACAAGGGAAATCAGTGCTAACAAGAACAACAAAGATTAAGGGTGTGGTTTTACCAATTCAGCTTATCAACAGAGATAGTCCCAAAGTAGTAATCATTTAATTGAAAGAGAGTTGAATACACCAAGAACAGAGACCAGTACATAAACAAGTAAACCTGGGATACGCATAAATTAGACACAATACAATGACACTTTCAGCTAATTACTCTTATCAAGAAAGAACAAAATGACAATTGAAATACTAAATAATTAAATGTGAAAAAAAATGTGCTTATCAAGGCCTGTCACTATCAACATGAGCAAACATTCGAGAGAGATGGTATTATTGAAATGTCAGTTATCAAAGTTGATTTTTCTAACTCTGAAAAAAAGTATTGTTTTACATCTGCAGAAAAACTACTTTTCTATTTTTTTAACAATGAACTATTTCAAGGACTACAAATATATAAAACATGTATTTGGGGGAAAGTGTATTTTTTTAAAAAGCTGACTTTTACTTTTTTCAAAATAAATTCTCATAATTTGACACATGTATTTTTTTCCTGTGGGCTTAGTCAATGTAGGAATAGCTCATTATAAAAAAGCAAACAAACAAACAAACAAACAACAAGAAAAAAAACTCTCACGCATTTCTTAATGTGGAACTTTCAATAACAAATAGCCAAGTAAAAGAGTTGGAGGGTTAAATGAAGGATATAACATACACCTCCTTGTTAAAGTCTCCTACTCAGTATTTATTAGGCTGTTTTCTTTTTTACCATTATGGAGGCATTAACATTAGAAATTTTCTCAAAGAACTAGGAAAAATTTTAATGTGCCTTACCCTTGTTTTTATTCTTCTAAAGAGTAATATTTTCACAAAATAAAAATACTGGTTTTTCATGAAGGGTTGTCCCATATCCTTCTCTCAGTGAGGCCAATGTGATTGCTGAAAACAGTATTTGTTTCCTTTGCTCCTAACTAGGTAAAATTGAAATAACTTTAGTGTAATTAAGTGCTCCATTTTTCTAAGAGATAGAAAATGAGTTATTATTATGTGCATCATTTTTTTCCCTCCTATTTTCTGGGTTTCCTCCATTCCCCACTTCCTACTTAGCCCTTTAGAAATGTAATTAGAATCTTTCACTTCCCCTTCACCAGATACTCCCTAAGGGGTAAGTTCATCTAACTATGTGCTTAGAAGCTCCACAATGGAGCTCCCTCCCACCAGGAGACTGCCTCCAGAGACCACAGTCAATTTACAACCCAAAGTATGCCTGCTATGAAACTCTCACTCACCAGAAATCTGCCTCAAGAAATAACAGGCAATTTAAAACCCAAAGTCCCTGTGAAACCTTGTCCCACCTGGAGAGGCCCAGCCACGTTTACAGCCTAGTTCTGCCGCTGTCCACAAAGGTAACAACTTGACAGCTTGGCATGTAAGGCACCAAAACTAGTACACAGAGCCTCCCCACATCTGCCCACCTCCTCCCCTTTGAAAAGTACACATTTTTTGCTCCAAAAGTATAGTAGTATCCTTAAGGCAGGAAGCTGTACTTCTTCCCATAAACTGGCTTTGGAATAAAAAGTCACTTTCATTATATCAGATCTTGCTCTTGGTAATTGGACTCTGCAAGTGGCCAGTGACTGAACCTGTATTTTGGTTACATTAGCAGCTTGCAAAATCCCCTCCTAGGTTCTCTGACCTTGAGGTAAATGGTTATTATGATAAAAAAAATAAATAAATAAGAGCCAGTGTAAATATCTGAATTTGCCCCACAACAACATAGTAAAAAAAAATGCAATGCAGAGCATTTTAGGAGGAATCACAGACATTAGTGCCACCATAAAGGAGATATGAGTGGTGATCACTATTATATCATCTTTTAATCCATTCAAATTGCCTCAGAGAAATGAGATGCATTATGACAAATACAAGTGTATTAATGCAAGCGGAATCAAGCTGTAGCTCCAATTGCACCTGTTGTACTGGATGTGGTATGTTAATTGGGTTGATCAATACGGCTCCTTGATACTGAAGACCACATAAAGTCTTCAATATCCAGGCAAAAAAAGTCTTTAAAAGTATACAGAAACACAAGATAAATGAGTTTTTTTCTTCAGCCTGTGGTTTTAATATTTTACACAGATTTCTTTCATTAAAAATAGCTAAGTTCATAAAGTTTATATTCAAAATTTAATTGATTTTGTTTCCTTGGGCAATGTAGTGATATAAAAGTGTTGAAAATAGAGTTTTCCTTTTGAAATCCGTGGAGCATAGAAAGAAAATTTAGTTTATTTCTCAGTGTGCATATCTGAGTTGTACAGAGTTCTCAAAATACCAAATAGTTATTAGGTGTTTTTATTCTTTTCAAATTCATTGTCTGTTTTTTGTTTGTTTGTTTGTTTTTAAATCATTCATGCTTCCTTTAAGCATCTGACTATGGAGGTTTCCGTACTTGTGGCTTCTTAAAAACTTAAATGGTAATTTAATGCAGATATAGTGTTTCTCACTAGTGACTATCACTTTATATTTATATATTTTACGCTCAACTCAGCCAGCATAGAGCCTATCTAGTGAAAGATACACAGATTTAAATAGCGGTATAGCATGAATAAGTGATAAACTTAAATATTTCACCTTCAAATACATTTAAATATGGTTTATATATATTTTTATTCATCCTGAGAAGTAAATATTTTATTGATAGTTTTATTTTCTGATTGAATGCAGCCCTTTACATATAATTACCTTGTTTATATTTTTATTACTGCATAATCTATGTATTTATATGAAAGCAAGATAATAAATACAGCTAAATAGCTTTTGCAAGTATTAATAAAATAAAATCACAAATATACTTCAAAGTCAGTTAGAACATTTAGTTAATATGTGACAATAACTAGAGCAGAAAGTTGTCAATCAAGATTTTAACTTGTAAACATAATGGTCAACTTTATTTTATGTTGTTAGATTCCAAAATTTCAGTCTTCCAGTCATTTCCTTTGTTTGTTTTTTGTTTGCTTCTGAGACAAGGTCTCAGTCTGTCATGGAGGCTGCAGTTCAGTGGTGCTATCCTAGCTCACTGCAGCTTCAGCCTCCTGGACTCAAACAATTCTCCCACCTCAGGCTCCTGATGAGGGACTACAGGCATGCACCACCACGCCTGGCAATTGTTAAATATTTTGTGGAGACAGGGTTTTGCTACATTGCCCAGGCTGGTCTTGAACTCCTGTCCTCAAGTGATTCCCCCACCCTGGCCTACCAAAACACTGGGATTACAGGAATGAGGCACCACACCTGGCCTCTTTTAGTCGTTTTTAACAATTTACAGATTTATATAAAAATTATATAATAAATTATACTAACTTTTAGTGCGATGGAAAATATTCTATTAAATAGTTATTCTGATAACTATAGTCAACACATTTCAAAGTTTTACGAGTTAAAACATAAGATTATATGATGTATTTTTTTACTCTAAAAGTTGTGATAACAATTTTTAGAAATAAGATATCTTGATGCATAGGGTTAGAAAATATTTTAGGAAACTAATATCAAATGCCTAAAACTTACAAATTATTCTATTCACAGCTGCATAGGAAGATACAAGAAGAATCAGCTGAAATATTATGAAAGTAGTTGCTACTGAGATTGAGGAAATTGCCTTGGAAGCAGTATGTGTATTTCTCCTATTGCCACATAACAAATCACCACAAACTAAAAGCCTTAAAAGACCATCCTTTGGGTTGGGTGTGGAGGCTTATACCTGTAATCCTAGAATTTTGAGATGCCAAGGCAGGAGGATTGCTTCAGGCCAGCAGTTCAAGACCAACCTGGTCAACATAGCAAGACCACCCCTGTCTCTACACACACACACACACACACACACGCACACACACAAAGACAGACACAAACACACAAATAGCCAGGCATAGTGATGCATGCTTGTGATCCCAGCTACTTGCAAAGCTGAAGCAGGAGGATCATGTGAACCCAGGAGTTAAGGCTGCAGTGAACCATGATGACACCACTGCCCTACAGCCTGGGTGACAGAGACCCCCATCCCTTAAAAACATATAAAAACAAACAAACAAACAAAAATACATCCTTTGAGTAGCTAGCAATTTCTGTCAGAATTTCAGGTCTGACATATTTGGAGTCTCTGTTCAAGGTCTCAGAAGGCTATAAGCAAGGAATCGCTTGGTCTGCAATCTTTTTTTTTTTTTTTTTTTTTTGGAGTCTCGCTCTGTCTCCCAGGCTGGAGTGCAGTGGCATGATCTCGGCTCACAGCAAGCTCCGCCTCCCGGGTTCTCGCCATTCTCCTGCCTCGGCCTCTCCAGTAGCTGGGACTACTGGCGCCCGCCACCACTACCGGCTAATTTTTTTGTATTTTTAGTAGAGATGGGGTTTCATCGTGTTAGCCAAGATGGTGTCGATCTCCTGAGCTCATGATCCGCCCACCTTGGCCTCCCAGAGTGCTGGGATTACAGGCGTGAGCCACCGCCCCAGGTGGTCTGCATTCTTATGTGAAGCTCAGGATCTGCTTCCAAACTTATTCAAGTTGGAAGAATTTACTTTCTATTGGTTGTAAAGCTGAGAACCCATCTTTCTTGTTAGCTGTCAGCAAAGGTTTGCTCTGCTATGGTGACATCTAGAGGGGTAGGCAGCTTTTAAATATTTTTCTCAATGACAGTGCCTCCCTCTTGTTATGTGTATCCTTGTGCAATCACCTGCCCTTAAGTATGGGCTCAATTTAGTGACTTGCTTCTGATAAATACAATATAACAAAAATGAGACAATGCCATTTCCATGATAGGGTTATAAAAAATGTGACTTACTGCCTTCCTAGCTCTCCTTCTGGTGAAGCAACCTGCTTTGTTGAGTGATGCTCTTTAAAAAGATCCACATGTCAGCCAGGTGTGCTGGCTCACGCCTGTAATCTCAGCACTTTGGGAGGCCGAGGCGGGCGGATCACGAGCTCAAGAGATCAAGACCATCCTGGCTAACACAGTGAAACCCTGTCTCTACTAAAAATACAAAAAATTAGCCGGGCGTGGTGGCGGGCACCTGTAGTCCCAGCTACTCGGGAGGCTGAGGCAGGATAATTGCCTGAACCTGGGAGGCAGAGGTTGCAGTGAGCCGAGATCGTGCCACTGTACTCCAGCCTGGCAACAGAGACAGACTCTATCTAAAAAAATAATAAAAAATAAAAAAATAAAAAAAAAATCCACATGTCAAGGCAGTGAGAGAGGCCACTGTCTGAATTCTGATGAGAAGCTAAATTCTTTCAACAAACAGCTGAGCCATATCTGAATGTCTGAAGCACAAAATCTGTGAGATAACAAATTATGTTGTTTTCATCCACTACACGTTGGGATAATGTATTACATAGCAATAGATAGTTAATACAATGCATTCGAGTTATACCAGTTATATTAGGTTTAATAATTTCTGGTTGCTCAGTAGTATGGTACTCTTGCATTTATATATACTTGCATTTGATTTATCCTTATCAAGTATGTGCAAAGGGAAAATATTCTTTCTATTAGATGACACACTATTTCCAACAAGTCTGGGTCTATGTTATATTCATTGAACTGTTGAGCAATTGTAAGAATGAGCAGATATTTTAGAAACGCAAGAATTATGGGAAATACTCTACAGATGTTTTCTATTTTGCTGTAAGAACCATCCACATCAGAATCACAAACCAGAGATTTGTTGGGGTGCTAAAATTCAGCACCAATGTCCTGTAGTAAAATATGAACTCTGAAGATAGAACTAAGGAATCTACATTGTAACTTCCCCTCTCAAAGTACTGTGTAATTTTTGTTTTAATCATAATATTGCAAAGAGTGAACAGTTTAAATAAGTACATCAAATTTTGAATGTTTATATTTTGGATTAATTTAGGTAATTTTTCTGAATATGCAATTCAATAACTTTGCTTATTTTCCTTCTTGTAACACTGATTTCAAATATTTAATGATAACGTAAGACTGCTTTTCTTTCCTTTTCAAGGGTAAATGGACTAGAATGACTTTTGTCAGGATACTGAAGTAAGAAAATATCTTTAATGTCACCTTTTATAGCATTCAAAAATAAAGGAAAAAGTAACTCTTCATATTTAAACTGAAATATAAATTAGAATGCCACCTGCCTATCTTTATTTTCTGATTTATTGATTTTTTTATTTTAAATTTTCTTGTCTACACAGTAGGTATATATATTTGTGGGGTGCATGAGATATTTTGATACAGGCATACAATATGTAATAATCACATCAGTGTAAATGGGAGTAGTTGTCACATCAAGCATTCATTTCTGTATGTTACGAACATTTCAATTGTACACCCTCATTTATTCTAAAAGGTAAAACAAATTATTGTTGATTGTAGTCACCCTATTGTGCTATCAAATGCTATTATACTTATCATACCTAACTACATTATTGTAACCATCAACTATTCCCATTTCCTCCAACCACAATGCTCTTGCCAGCCTTTGGTAACCATCATTCTACTCTCTATCTTCAAGAACTCAAATGTTTAAATTTTTGGCTCCTATCAGTAATTGAAAATATGTGAAATTTGCCTTTAAATGCCTGACTTCTTGCAGCTATGATTCAAAGATTCTTCTGTGATTTTTCTAAATGAATCTTTATACACTAGACCTACTGCACAGTCATCATTTCGAAATTTCCATTCACATCTTCAGAAAAATTATCTTCACCTTTTCCCTATATTGAATCCTTTATTTTCTGGATCTCATATATATCTTTAATTTTGTTGGCTTATTTACTCATTTTAAATACCATGCCATCCCAAGGTTTCCTGTTAAAGGGATCATAGAAGACATATATTTTAAAAACCTTGCATATTGTAAAGTTATTTTATTACAGGTTTCCTCATTGGAAATGTGTTTTTTCTCAGATATGTAGAATATTTAATTGTTATTTTTTTCAATTTTGCTCTTGCCAATGTGCATGTCATTATAAATCACAATTATTTGTGTATAGATATATTGTTTCTATTCTTGATTTTGTTATAATTTTCCTGTTTTTCTCATTTCAAGCCTTAGATCTCTTCTTTATATTTAGTGTTTGTATTGTGATGTACATACTACATTTTCTCCCTTTTTTACTCTTTTTTTTTTTTTTTAACTTTTAAGTTTGGGGTACATGTACAGATCTGTTACATAAGTAAACTTGTGTCATGGGGGTTTGTTGTGCAGTTTATTTTATCCCCCAGGTATTAAGCCTAGTACCCATTAGCTATTTTTCCTGATCCTCTTCCTCCTTCCACCCTCTACTCTCCTATAGGCCCTGGTGTGTGTTTTTCCCCTCGATGTGTCCACGTGTTCTCATCATTTACTTCCCACTTAAAAGTGAGAACATGTGGTATTTGGTTTTCTATTCCTGCATTCATTTGCTAAGGATGATGTCATATTTCTGGGCATTTCTTTTTTTTTTTTTTTTTTTTGAGATGGAGTTTCACTCTTGTTGCCCAGGCTGGAGTGCAATGGCCTGATCTTGGCTCACTGCAACCTTGGCCTCCCAGGTTCAAGCAATTCTCCTGCCTCAGTCTCCCGAGTAGCTGGGATTACAGGCATGTGGCACCATGCCTGGCTAATTTTGTATTTTTAGTTGAGACAGGGGTTTCTCCATGCAGGTCAGGCTGGTCTCGAACTCCTGACCTCAGGTGATCTGCCTGCCTCGGCCTCCCAAAAGTGCTGGGATTACAGATGTCAGCCACTGCATCCAGCTGATGTCATATTTCTTATTATCATATTAGAAACACAGTTGGTCTACTCAAAATGTAAGCCTTAGAACTTCTAATAAATTTTAACTAAAATTTCTTTAATACATTTTGCTCCATTTTCTCTCCTTTACTTCCCCAACTCTTTTTTGGTTGAAAATAGTATCTCCTGAAATTATGTCCTTCTTTACATGCTTTTTTCTACTATTGTCTTCTACTTTCTGCAAGATTTTCTTAAGTGTGTTTGTTTTCTCTAAATACATGTTATCTAATTATTTTGTGATCTTTTAATTACTTGGGTTTTTTATGATAGAGAGTTACATATTTGATGTCTTTTGTTTGCTTTTTTATAAAATGCTAACTGGAAGCACTGTGTTTATGTCCATGTATTACGTGTGTACAAAGAGATCTAGAAGGGGACAGAGACATTTGATTACAGAACAGCCCTCCAAATGCATTGATAGATAGAAAAAGAACTGTTCCAGAGATAAATATTTTAAAATTTTAAAGTTCTCTATGCAAGCTACGACCTTAGCTGTTTTGCTCAGCGTCTGAAGGGGACTCAAAGTTTTTGTTTGTTTGTTTTTTAAATTGTGCAGAGGTCAGCAAATCAAGGATCGGGGAACGCATTCTGCCCACCATATATTTTTGTACTGACCACAAGCTAAGAAAGATTTTCAATGCTGAATAAAATCAAAATAAGGTGTTTTGTGACACACACTATATAAAATTCAAAGTTTAATATCTAAACAAAAGTGTATTAGAAACCAGCCAAGCTCATTCCTTTACATATTGTCTATGGCTGCTTTTGCTCTGCAATTTGTAATACTAGTTGAGTAGCTGTGTCTAAGATCATATTTGTTGTTCTCATTGTTTCACACTGCTTACTACAAGTTACAGTGATGGAGCTACAACTGGAAAGCATTTCCAATGTGTTACATATTATCGTAACACACTATTTTTTCACGTGCTTATTATCAATGCATATTCATCAAATTGACATAAGGAAAAATGGACTTCAAATGACGTGCTTTTAGGCACAGTGGCATATGGATTATTTTGTTACCTAATTACATGGCAAAGCATTTCAGTTATCATGCAATGATACAAAGAAGACTAAGAACTTACCGCAATATTTCCCACTCACAAAACACATTTTCAGAAAAATAAGAAAATTTAGAACGATATTTCATCACAGCTAAACTTCTTTACAATTTTTTAAAAGTCAAAATGAGTCTGCAACTGCAGTAAGTTCCCAAGTGGCTCCCTTGTTAGCTCAGCCATGAAAGCTACTTACTTAGGGTGACTTACACAATATTTGATTGCAGAAGCTAAAGACATGTATTCACAGAAAATCCATTTGTTTAAGGCTATTAACCTTCGGTTATAACAGTGGCTTTTTCAGTTGTGTACATTAGGAGCAGCATGATTAGTCAATTAAGAAAGAGAGGGATTTTATTACTCAGTTTTTTTATTTGCTTGAGAAATTCTGAGTTGGAAGTGATTGAAGAGTTAACTTCTATGAATAGCCTGCATGGAACAACTACAGGTGAAAATATTTTCATAGAAGTTGAGTACAATTTAATACAAACAAATGGAATTTTCTGGGATGAATTATAACTGATGGAGACAAAATTATATAAAAAACTTAATTGGTCAAATTTTAAAAATCTGTAAGAATTTTAAAAGTTTAATGCCTATGGTGTTCACTGTGTTATTTATCAGCAAGTTACTGAGGAAATTATTTGAATCTAAAACGTGTAATCGAACGAGCTGGATCAGTGGGGGAACTTCATTTGATACTGTGGACTCAAAGCAACATCAGTTGCTTATTTTCTCTCGGTCAGAAATAGAGGCTGAATATCTGGACTTTCCCTACTGCAGAGCAGTTTGATGGAGTATAAGTGGTAAATTTTTTGCAGCTTTCTGGGCTCAGGAATGAAATTGAAATCTTTACAAAAGAGGAAAGCAGCTCTCAACCACTATTATCAACACTGAATGGCTTTGGAAATTAGCTTTTGCTGCGGATTTTGATAATGTTCTTTAAATGAATTCAAACTAAAACTGTAAAGTCAAAAAAAAGTTCCGACAGACAAAACTTATACTATGATAACGTCATTTAGATGAAAACATACATTATTTAAATTACCTGTAATGTCAAACTGCCATGCTGCCAAAAGTTAAAACAAAAGGTAAGATCATCATTCCCTCAAAAATTTGCAGCAGATAAATTTTCTGAGCTTAAACTACAGTTCCAACAGCTTTTTTCAGACCCTGATGCAAGTGCAAAGGGAATTTCCATATTTCAAAGTACATTTAACTATTCAATTGAAGAACATCCTCCTTACTTGCAATTGCAAGTGATTAATCTGCAACATAATAATAATAACATGCTAAAAGGCAAATATCAATAGAAGAATCTGAATTTGACAAGTTTCTTCCAATGTTTATTAAAATCGTAAGTTCATTGATTTATGTTAGTATTTATCATTATCTATCTCTGTGAAAAGACATTTTCAAAGATGAAATTAAAAAAAACTCATCACAGATCATCATTAACAGATGAATATTTGCATTTATTCTGATAAGAAGGTACACTAACTTTGAATTTTCATTAACCGAAATATTACACCCTGTGTTAGTTTGCCAGGACTGCTGTAACAAAGTTACTCTAATTGGGTGGCTTAAACAACAGAGATTTATTATCTCATAGAGCTGCAGGACAGAAGTTAGAGAACAGGGGGTTGTAGAATTAATTACTTCTGTGGACTCTGAGAAAGAATCTGTTTTTTTGTGTCAACCTAAATAACAGACAGAGAGGAAGACTCTCTAAAAAAAAAACGATGTTTATTCAGAAGTAGGCATTGTAATGCAAATACGCAAGCCATAGTAAACTATATGCATATTTAGGGAGGTAAATGAAGATAAATGCTTTTAAAGGAAAAATGAAGAAAATTATATAAATGCTTTGAGATAATTATTCTTTGCTATGAGGATCAATAATAAGAGAGGTGCCAGTCTGAGGCTGGATAGGCAACTGCTGAGCAGATGTCCTCTCAGAAGTATTTTTTTGTATGAAGTTGTGATGATCTTTGTGCAAAGCTGTGATGTTTGTAGAGACTTTTGTGATAGTTTCTTTTCAGGCACTTGTGCATGAGGACCCTCCCTTCATGACTTATGACCATAAGTCTTTCTCCCTGATGCATGTTTGTCTTCAGTTTTCACTTTTCATAAACACACCAACAATACTGGATTAGGGCCCTTTCTAATGACCCCATTTTAACTTAATTTCTTCTGTAAATCCCCTATCTTCAAATAAGGTTACGTTGGGAGGTACTGAGAATTAGTACTTCAACACATGAGTTTTGGAGGGATGCAATTGAATTTATAACTCCCTCCCTCCAGAATAATGTTATTCTTCTTATTAGTAGAACTGCATTACAAAATATTATGCATTATCATTACTATTATTTTGACAGTGATCCTTAATAATTTGTAAAAATGTATTCCACTATATATTATTGTATTATTAAATATATTTATTCAAAAAACGTGCCCACCATTACGTACATTTCACTTGACCCTGATATGTTCAGTTTACTGCTGCACCTTTGCTCTTCTATTTATCTGATGATTAAATGCTTGCTACTCTGTGTTTTAAATGGTGATGTAGAGAGACCAGGATTCTTTTACTCAACTCTACTAGCTGGGATTTCAGCATATTGAAACCATGCCAAGTAAACCTATTATTTAAACCTGTGGTGTGTCTGTAATGTGTATGCCTCCACTCAAGACCTACTACATTAGAAATTCTAGAGTGGAGCCTAGCAGTTTCTATGTCTTTATTTTAATGAACTGTCCAAGTGATTCTGATATGTCCTAAGTTTACACACACACATACACACGCACACTTACACCATTGTCACCATCACTGCCTATTTTGCTTTTAGTAATGAATTATCTACAAATTTGTGTGGGTCAAAGTCAAATTTTGTGTCATAATTGCAACCCCCTGGCAGGCTGTTGGTGGTCGTTAGGTACTGTTATTGGAAAGGGGTCTCGAACCAGACCTCAACTGAGGGTTCTTCGATTTCCAGCAAGAAAGAATTTGAGATGAATCCAGAAAGTGAAAGCAAGTTTATTAAGAAAGTAAAAGAATAAAGAATGTCTATTCCATAGGCAGAGCAGCCCCGAGGGCTGCTGGTTGGCTGTTTTTATGGTTATTTCTTGATCACATGCTAAATAAGGGGTGGATTATTCATGAGTTTTCCAGGAAAGGAGTTGGCCATTCCTGAAACTGAGGGTTCCTCCTATTTTTAGACCATAAGGGGTAACCTTCCAGATATCGCCATGGCATCTGTAGACTGTCATGGCACTGTGGAAGTGTCTTGTATCATGCTAATGTACTATAATTAGCATCTAATGAGCAGTGAGGACAACCAGACATCACTTTTGTTGCCATCTTGGTTTTGGTGAGTGTTGGTCAGTTTTTTTATTGCATGCTATTTTATCAGCAAGGTCTTTGTGACCTGTACCTTGAGCTGGCCAGCTGCTATCTCATCCTGTGACTTAGAATGCCTGACTTCTTGGGAATGCAGCCCAGTAGGTCTCAGCCTCATTTTACCCAGCTCTTATTCAAGATGGAGTTGCTCTGGTTCCAACACCTCTGACAGTATTAACAGCTGGCCTCTACCATTCCAGCTCCTATCATTACCAAAGATATTAACAAGACCAGCTTTGTGACCACTTCTTCTACTATCACTCCTGACCTGCAGAGGATTGTTACCACAAAACTTTGCAATTCTAGTATCCCACTAACCAGTACATTTCTGATGCGCTTAATGAAGAGTGTATCTTCTGGGACTTCCCTTGAAACACAGTACTCTAGAGGATTTTTAGGCTTTGCACCATATATCCATTCTGGTATACCAACTATATTTTTATCTTGTCCTCCACCATCTGCCACAATGGTTCAGGTATTTCCATTTCACATAGTATGGGTCTTCGCTCCAAGAACTACTATCCTAGTGAGTTTATTGACTTCAGACCTTACAAATCAATGGCCACATATCGTGTACATAAGGCTCTATTAATCTGCCCTTAAAAACTAGATTTTTTGTTAGTGTATTAAGTCACAGTCTCAAAGAGTTACCCCCAATTCAAAAACTTTCCAGTATCAAATATTATGTACTATTTTCCTTAACCAAGCAACCTCAGAATCCAGTCCCATGCATACTCCCCTGGCTACTGCCGGTACACGGTGACTAAATTATTGGACCTCCTTTGGGATATAGTCCCTTTCTTTCATTATCTTCACCTGTGATATTTGCCATTTAACCAGAATTATGTCCCAGGAATCCAGGAAAGAAAAAGAAGACACAGATCTTGAGGAAGGATCTCCTTGCCTTGTAGGAATGAGACTTCCTTAGCATTTTCTCACACTGGAGATTCTTTACTCTTAATAAGGAGGCAATGGCCACTTCTGCAACTTCTAAGCATAGAGGGGAGTCTTGGAGGGTCAATTTGGGGAGTTATTTACCCAGATATTTTCATCACAGTGGTATGACAGATCTCAGCAGATATTCTTCTTGAAGCTTGATAAATCTATTCAATCCTGAGTTTCGCCTTCAGTTTTTGTATTCTCCCACCTCTTGTTATCAATCACAACGTTCCTTTGCCCTTCACACTTAATTTTCATTGTTCATTAACTACTTTCAGTTTTTTATTATACCTCCGAGGACATCAATGCAACTCAATAACAACCAGCCAGTTCTGTTGTCCTTCAATGCACTCTCCCAGTTTTCAAGGTCTTATTTACTGCAAAATGCAGAACATTCCCTCCATTGTGACAATATTCCAAATTGCCCAGTGAATATTTTAAGAATAGAGCTTTTACATTGTGTAGAGATGAATGTCCCACCTACTGCCTGAGATGGAGTCCTACTGCCAATGAGACAGGGACGATTTAGTCCCCAAATCTCCACTTACCACCTGCTTTTACAAACTCTCCAACTATGCCAATTCAGGACTTATTGGAGGCAGATGTTGATATGGAGTTTGAGTGTCAGAATTTTATTGGGGGAGAATACTATGAAATGAAAAGGGCAGATGAAGCAGGCCAAGGTGGGAAAAAAATTCTGATTGTGAAGCGAGTGTGACATAAGTGGAAGAAAATTCAAGGGCCAGGTGCAGTGGCTCACTCTTGTAATCCCAGCACTTTGGGAGACTGAGGTGGGCAGATAACTTGAGGTCAGGAGTTTGAGACCACCCTGGCCAACATGGTGAAATCTCATCTCTACTAAGAATATAAAAAAAGTTAGTCGGACCTGGTGGCGGGTGCCTGTAATCCCAGCTGCTCAGGAGGATGAGGTGGGAGAATTGCTTGGACCTGGAAGGTGGAGGCTGCGGTAAGCCAAGATCACTCCATTGCCCTCCAGTCTGGGCAACAGAGCGAGACTCCGTCTCAAATTAAAAAGAAGAAAAAAAAAAAGAAAAAAAAAAAGAAAAAAAAAAAGAAAAATTGGAAGAGGAAGCAGAACTGAGACAAGAGAGTGTCGGCCTACAATGTACTTCTGACAATGTCCGAACAACCCAACGGTGAGTTCTGGAGTAAAAACAATAGCCAGACCCTCTTTAGCCCACTGGGCACAGTAATTTGCTGGGAGCAAATGATTGGGAAGCTCATGAGCTCAACTCAAAATCAGAGACAGATCCAAAGGCCACCATAGCTGAAAGCTGTCTGTGAAATACACACCTCTTAAAGTTGAAAGACATGTTATTTCTTGAAAGGAGATCCAGCCAGTGAATTCCTGCCATATATCCTCTTATGATCTTACATGCTTATGACTTTATCGTGGGCTCTAAAGAAGCAGATATATTCAGATTTGTTTTCAATATGCAAAAAAAAAAAAAAAAAAAAACTGTATTTTATACCGGGAGAAAATGGTAGATTGTAAATTCCATGAACACTGAGAAAAATGTCTTTCTGTTAATATGCTGAGAGAAAATTCTAAATAATAATGCTTAAAGTTTATGCACTAGGGCATACAGCATTTTTAATAATATTATTTTAACAGTAAAATTAATGACTCGATTTTTCTTGAATGTTTATTTACTTACATGCAATCAGATTTACCAAGTTGAGATGGGAATTTTTTCAAATGTTTCAGTCACATTGGCTTTTCTTGTTTACATGATAAAATAATTAAATATAATCTTAGAAAATACTTAATTTTTGAAGCTTCCCTTTTGTGTTTTTCTGGGCTATCTGAAATTTTGCTTGGTTGTCATAAAAAACTGTTCATTTCCTGAGTTACCCATGAAGTCCTGTCAGTTGTTACTCTTCCTAGAGTCTAGACAAATTTGTTCAAGTGAATACAGAGATTGATACTTATATAATTTTTATAAGTGTGGTGATATATAAGAAGTCCTCCCCATCCGATTTTACAGTTCTGCCTCTCCTACAGAGATTTTTGCATGTCACAAAGAAACTATTATTGCTACTGAAATACATACTCACCAAACCACTTAAGCCTACAGGCTTCTATTTTGTAGCTGAGCATTCAATCAGATGACCCTAGGGTCACTTTTGCTAGTATCAAGTGTAATATAACCACCAAGTATTATCCTTCTATCACAGATGGCATTACATCTCAGAACTAGGAAAAAACAGATGGATAACATTCACAGGTGGTATCCAACTAAATCTATGTATCCGGAGATTGGAAGAACCTAAATTTGAAAAACCCAGTGGGAATTCTAAAATCAATGTGAGGCTGAATTCAGTACATCAGACCGAGTGTCATAACAGTTCAGGGCCTTCATCGCTACAATATAAAGAAAACAACTCACTGTGTTAGGCATCTGATTGTATTGAATAAGGATCCCATAAATGAAATAAAAATTAAATTAGAAAAAGCTAGTTATCACTACTAAACTGTTACAAATGATATTATTAGAGATCTGTATATACACATATTTCAGAATCAAAGTATTTTTATGAATATTTTAATATAACCCATTTAATAGAAACTGAAAAATATTTAATAGTTTTTAGAATACAACCAGTAAATATTTCTACTATTTAATAGGCCTGTATTAATGAACTGCCATCCTAGTTCTACAGCTGTATAAATTGTTATTTTTTTTTCCTGATCTTCCCAGGCAGCAGTAATAACTTGTTTATATTCTTTCAGTGTAAAAAGTAAAAATTTTCTAAAGAATTTAGAATAAAAGGGGAAAAATACATGCTAAGTGGCCTAATAGACTATAAATTTCACAACCATTTGAGCATTTGGAGGAGTTCTGAGCTGGAAAATAAAAACTCTTCCAAAGGAATCTCATAGCTCCTTAGATTCTTAAAGGTGTGTGTGTGTGTGTGTGTGTGTGTGTGTATGCGCGCGAGTGCACAAGAGAGAACAAATTATATGTGGACATAGTTGTCAAACTTTTGCTCAGTTTTAGTCTGAATGGTAAAATATTAAACAATAATGAGTATAATTTCCAGATTATTTCTAGCTTCTAGGAAAATAAATTATCAACTAAATATAGAAAAAATGAAAATCTTGTTAATGCTTACTGCTATTCTGTAATTAAAAATTTTCTTGGAAAAATTTTAGATTTATAAAGAAATTAAGCAAATACTGCAGAGTTTACCCACATATCCCTCTCTCCCACAGAGTTTTCCCTATTAATATCTTATATTAGCATGTTGCATCTGTTACTATTAATCACTATTGATAAATTATTAATGAAATTCCATTGTTTACATAAAAGTTAACTCTTTGTGTTATACATTTCCATACTGTGTGTTTTGAGAAATGCATAGTGTCATGTGTACGCCACTATGGTATCACACAGAATGGTTCCACCACTATAAATATCCTCTGTGCTTTACACATTTATCTTTCCCCTCTCCCAAACCCTGGAAAACTGTAGGTCTACACAGATTACTGTCTCCATAGTTTTGCTTTATCCAGAATGTCATATAGTTGGAACCAAACAGTATACAGTCATTTCAGGTGATCTTCTTTCTCTTAGTAATATGCATTTTGTATTGTGTATTTCATGCCTTGAGAGCTTATTTCTTTTTATCACTGAACAATATTTGATTGTAGATCGAAACAAAACTCTAACACATTGTTTAACCATTCTCCTATTGAAATAACCTATTGGACATTTGGTTGCTTCAATTTTGGAGGACTTATGAATAAAGCTGCTATAAACATTTGTGTGCAGGAAATTTTATGAAATAAATTTTTAACTTTTTGGGCAAGTTCCTAAAAATGTGATTGCTGGATAACAGGAGGAGTGTATATTTAGCTTTGTAAAACACTGTCAAACTGTCTTCCAAAGTGGCTATAACATTTTGCATTACTACCAACAATGAATGAGAATTTCTTTTGCTCCACATTCTCCTTGGCATTTGGAATTAGCAGTGTTTTAGATTTTACCAGTTCTAGAGTGTGTATACTAGTATCACGTTATTGTTTTAAATTGCGATATCATAATAGCATATGATATTAAGCCTCATTTCATATGCATGCAACCTGTATACCTTTTTGATGAAGTGTCTGTTCAGATCCTTTGCTTATTTTTTGGTTGGATTGTTTGTTTTCTTATTGAAAATTGAGATTAACAAGTTATTTTTGTATATTTTAGACATCATACTTGTATCAGATATACGTATTGAAAATATGTTCTTCCACATTATGAGTATTATTTTCCTTCTTCCAATAGTGTACTTCTTAGAGCAGAAGTCTTTAATCTTAATAAAGTTCAACTTATCAATTGTTTTTTTTAATGGATCTCGTTTTTGGTGTTAATATTAACAACTTCTCAACAAATCTCAGGTTATTTAGATTTTTTTCTATAATGTCTTTTAGAAGCTTCATAATTTTATATTTTACATATAGGTTGATGACACATTTTGAAGTATTTTTTGTAAAAAAATGTAAGATATATATCTGGATTCTTTTGTTTTGCATATACATGTCAAATTGTTCAAACACATTTTATTGAGAAGGTTCTTTCTCCATGGAGTTACCTTTACTCCTTTGTCAAAGATCACTTGACTACATTTGTGTGGGCTTCTTTCTAGGCTCTTTTTTCTGTGCTAGTAATCAGCTTGTCTATCCTTTTGTCAACATCACACCATCATGATATTTATATTAAGTCTTGATATGGGATAGTACCAGTCATCTGACTTTCTTCTTATTTAGTTTTGTTTTGGGTATTGTGTGTCTCGTGTTGTTTCATTTATAAGTCATAATCAGTCTGTCATAATCCACAAAACCATTTCCTGATATTCCAAATCATATTGAGTTGAATCTATTCATCAATTTGGGCAAAAAATGACATTTTAAAACTACTGAGTCTTCCTGTCTAGGAACATAGAATGTCTCATTTATTTAGATGTTTATTTAAAACATTATCAGTTTTGCAGTTGTCCCCATAAAGATACTGTTAGCTCTATACTTAAATATTTCATTTATAAATGACATTGCATTTTAACTTCAAGTTCCAATTGTTCATTTCTAGATTATAAAAAAAATTGATTTGTATATTAACCTTATATTTTGCAAGTTTGTTATAATTCCTTATTAGTTCCAGGAGAAATAATAAGATATTAGGAGAACTAATAAGGGAATATTTTTATTGATTTTCTGGAATTATAGACACATCTGAGAAGGACAATAGTTCTATTTTCTCCCTTCTATATACCTTTCATTTTATTTTCTTGTCTTACTGCCTCAGCTAGGACTGCTGGTATCATGTTGAATAAGAGTAGTGAGTACAGATCTTTCTTTGTTCTAAATCACAAGAAGAAGCCTTCTAGTATCTCCCCATTAATTTTGAGGTTAGCTGCATATTTCTTTTTGTCTTTAGAGATGCTATGTTTTGAGTTAAGGAATTTCCATTTAAAATACTTTTCTCTGTGTATGTTGATATTTTCCTATGATTTTTTCTCTTTAGCATTCCTTCATTATCCTTTTAATATACATGAGATCAATAGTGAAGTCTCCTTTTTGCTTCTAGTATTACAAAATGTGCTTCTTCTCCTTTTTTATTGGTTTGAATGGCCAGAGGTCCACTACATTTGTTGGTATTTTCAAAGAGTCAGCTTTGGTTTTGTTGAATTTCTTTATAATGACTTTTTTCAATTTGACAAATTTTGCTTTAATATTCATGTTTTCTTCTATTTTGTTTGCATTGAACTTGCTCTTTCCTTTTTTTTTTAACATTATTGATTTTAAGTGTTTGGTTTTTGTTTGTTTGTTTGTTTGTTTTGTTTTTTGTTTTTTTACATGCATGCAATTCTATATACATTTGCCTCTAACTACTGGTTTTTTCTGCATCCCAGAAATGTAGAAATGTGATCAGTTGTATATTCATTTTCATTCAGTTCAAAATATTTACAATTTATCTCGAGACTTGTTTGTCCAATGTGTCATTTAGAAAACTGTCATTTAATCTCCAAATATTTAGTATTTCCCAGCTATCTTTCTGTTACTGATTTCTAGTATAATCGCATTGTAGTCTGAGGGCATATATTATGTAAGTTCATTTTAAAAAATCTTTTAAGTTCATGGGTATATGTTCAGTTTTGTTAAACAGGTAAACATATGTCATGGAGGTTTGTTGTGCAAATTACTTTATCACCCAGGCATTAAGCTTAGTACCTATTAGTTATTCTTCCTAATCTTCTCCCTCCTTCTACTCTCCACCCTCCAATATGCCCCAATGGGTTTTGTTCCCCATCATGTCCATGTGTTCTCATCATTTAGCTACCACTTATAAGTGAGAACTTCCAGTATTTGGTTTTCTGTTCCTGCATTAGTTTGCTAAAGATAATGGCCTCTAGCTCTACCCATATTCCTTCAAGTATCTTACTCCTTTTTTATGACTGCATGGAATTCCATAGTGTATATGAACCACATTTTTCTCTATTCAGCCTACCATTAATGAACATTTAGGTTAATTCCATGTCTTTGCTATTGTGAATAGTGCTGCAATGTACATACATGTGCATGCAACTTAATAATAGAACAATTTATATTTATTTGGGGATATAGCCAGTAATGGGATTGCTGACTCGAATGGTATTTCTGTTTTTATGTCTTTGAGGAATTACCACACTGTCTTCTACAACAGCTGAACTAATTTACACCCCCACCAACAGTGTATTAGCATTTTTTTTTTCTCCACAACATTACCAGCATCTGTTATTTTTTGAGTTTTTAATAGCAGTCAGTCTGACTGGTGTGAGATGATATGTAATTGTGATTTTTATTTGCATTTCTCTAAAAATCAGTGATGTTGAGCTCTTTTTTTCATATGCCTGTTGGCCAAATGTATGTCTTCTTTTGAGAAGTGTCTGTTCATGTCTTTTGCCCACTTTACAATTTGTTTGTTTTCTTCTTGTACTTTAGTTTAATTTCCTCCTAGATACTGGATATCAGATTTTTTTTCAGATGCATAGTTTGCAAAAATTTTCTCCCATTCTGTTTACATTGCTAATAGTTTATTTTGCTGTGCAGAAGCTCTTATTTAATCAGATCTCATTTATCAATTTCTGCTTTTGTTGCAACTGTTTTTGGTGTGTTTGTCATGAAACCTTTTCCTGTGCTCATGTCCTGAATTGTATTGCCTAGGTTGTCTTCCAGGGTTTTGATAATTTAGGGTTTTACGTTCAAGTCTTTAATTGATCTTGAGCTAATTTTTGTATAAGGTGTAAGGAAGAGGGGCAGTTTCAATTTCCTGCATATGTCTAACCAGTTATTCTAGCACCATTTATAGAAGAGCCAGTTATTCCAGCGCCATTATTAGAGAAGAATGCTTTCCCCATTGCTTGTTTTTGTCAGCTTTATCAAAGATCAGATGGTTGTAGGTGTGCGGGTTCTCTATTCTGTTCCATTGGTCTACGTGTCTGTTCTTGTACCAATACTAGGCTGTTTTGGTAAATGTAACCCTGTAGTTTGAAGTTAGGTAGCATGCTGCCTCCAGTTTTGTTCTTTTTGCTTAGGATTGCCTTGACTATTTGGACTCGTTTTTGGTTCCATATGAATTTTAAAATAGTGTTTTTCTAGCTCTGTGAAGAATGTCAACAGTAGTTTAATGAGAATAACATTGAATTTATAAATTGCTTTGAGCAGTATGGCCACTTTAATGATATTGATTCTTCCTATCCATGGTCACACAATGTTTTTCCATTTCTGTCATCTCTGATTTCTGTGAATAATGGTTTGTAATTCCCCTTATAAATATTTTACCTTACTAGTTAGCTGTATTCCCAGGTATTTTATTATTTTTGTGGCAATTGTGAATTGGAGTTTGTTCGTGATTTGCCTCTAGCTTGACTGCTGTTTGTGTACAGGAATGCTAGAATTTTTGCACATTAATTATGTAACCTGTTTGCTGAAGTTGTCTATCTGCTTAAGAAGCTTTTGGGCTGAGAAAGTGGGGTTTTTAGATATAGGATCATGTTGTCTGCAAACAACAATAACTTGATTTCTCTCTCCCAATTTAAATGCCCTTTATTTCTCTCTTGCCTGAATGTCTTGGCCAGGACTTCCAGTCCTATGTTAAACAGGAGTGGTGAGAGAGGGTATTCTTGCCTTGTGTTGATTTTCAAGGGGAATGTTTCCAGCTTTTGCCTCTTCAGTATGATGTTGGCTGTGGGTTTGTCATAAATGGCTTTTATTATTTTGAGGTATGTTCCTTGAATATCTAGTTTATTGAGAGTTTTCAACATGAACGGATGTTGAATTTTATTGAAAGCTTTTCCTGCATCTATTGAAATATTGATGTGGTTTTTGCCTCTAGTTTTGTTTATGTGATGAATCACATTTATTGATTTGCAGATGTTGACCAACCTTGCGTCCTGGGGATGATGCTTACTTGATCATGGTGACTAAGCTTTTTGATGTGCTGCTGGATTCAGTTTGCCAGTATTTTGTGGAGGATTTTTGCATCCATGTTCATCAAGGATATTGACCTGAAGTTTTCTTTTTTTTGTTGCGTCTCTGCCAGGTTTTGGTATCAGGACGATGCTGGTCTCATAGAATGAGTTAGGGAAGAGTCCCTCCTTTACAATTGTTTGGAATAGTTCAGCAGGAATAGCATCAGCTCTTTTTACATCTGGTAGAATTCAGGTGTGAATCTGTTTGGATTTGGGCTTTGTTTGGTTGATAGGCTATGTATTAGTGCCTCAATTTCAGAACTTGTTTTTGATTTATGAGGGGATTCCTTTTTTTCCCCCATCCCTTTATTTTGAGCCTATTCCTCTCCCTCTGGGAGCTCTGTTCTAGGAAGTTTTCAATCCTCTGGAGGTTCCAGTTGGGAGGTCCCACCCAGTGAGGAGAAATGGATCAGGGACCTGCTTAAGGAAGCAGTCTGACCACATTTTGGTAGAGCTGTGGTGGGGGATCCCTTCTGCCCCATTTCAGCTTGGACTCTCCAAAGCCCACAGGTTGGAATGTCATCCACATAACATAGATGGTGGCCTGACCCTCCCCACAGGAACTCTGTCCCAGGTAAGAGTGACACTGTTGCTGGTGTTTGGCTGGAATTTCACACCAGTGGTTCAAATCCTATGAGGCACTGTGGAAGTGGGGCTCGCAGACTGTCGCTGATCAGTCCATTGGATTCAACCCCCTTCCTAGGGGTATGTACAAAGTTCCAACCTTCCACCTTGCCGGAGTTGCAGTCACTTTTGCCTGGAAGTCAGGTGCTGGAATATGTTAGGTTCCTGGGTCTCTGCATATGCCTGAGTGGCTACTCTGCCAAGACTCCAGGCAGCTCTGTGTGTCAGACCGAAGGCCCTGATGGAGTGGGTTCATGATGGAATCTCCTTACCAGAGGGTTGATAACATCTGTGGGAGAGGCTTGGTTTCTCTGAGCTGCACATTCACTTACTGTTTCCCTGGGTGGGGAAGGTTCACCTGGCTCTGTGTTGCTCCTGGATGAGCTTTTGCCCTGTCTTGCTTTTCTTTGTTCTTCATGGGTCGAGTTGTTTCCTTGATTAGTCCCAGTGCGAGTACCTGGATGTTTCAGTTGAAGATGATATATTTACTTGCCCCTTTCATTCCTCTCTGTGACAGCCACACACCATAGCTGCTTCTAATCAGCCACCTTGGTCCGAATCCCTATGTAAGCTCTATTCTTCTAAACTAGTTAAAGTTTATTTTATGACCCAGAATGTACTCTATTTTGGGCAATGTTCCATGTGAGCTTAAGAAGAATGTGAATTCTGCTGTTTTGGGATGGAGTATCCTATAAATGTCAATTACATCCAGTTGATTGATGGTGTTGTTCAGTTCAACTATACTTTTGCTAATGTGTGTTTAATGGATCTATTAATTACTAATAGAGGGGTGTTAAAGTCTTCAGCTGTGATCATGCATTTGCCTGTCTCTTCTTGCCTTTCAATCACTTTTGATTCAAATGTTTTGATGCTTTGTTCTTAGATACCTATAC
This sequence comes from Trachypithecus francoisi, assembly GCF_009764315.1. Taxonomy (NCBI): domain Eukaryota; kingdom Metazoa; phylum Chordata; class Mammalia; order Primates; family Cercopithecidae; genus Trachypithecus; species Trachypithecus francoisi. The sequence continues at coordinate 112,889,422 of NW_022681454.1, forward strand.
ATTAACAATTGTTATATCTTTGTGGAGAATTGATTTCTTAATAATTATGTAATGCCCTCTTTCATTCCTGATAATTTTTCCTTGTTGTGAAGTCTGCTTTGTCTGAAATTAATACACCTATGCTAGCTTTCTGTTGATTTGTGTTAGCATGATATAATCTTTACCATTGCTTTACTTTTAACCTGTATCTCGATATTTACAGTAGGTTTCTAAAACAACAAACAGTTGGATTTAAAAAACAATTCTCTGAAAATCTGTTTTAATTAGCATATTTTGATCATTCACATGTAAAGTGATTACTGGTATAGCTGAATTAATATCTAAGTGTCCATAACTTTTCTAGTCATAATACTTGTTCCTTTTCTTCTTCATTTAAACATGTTTTCTTTTTCTGTCTTCTCTGTTTTTAATTGAGTATTTTATACAATTTCAAGGTCTCTTCCTCTTAGCATATTAAGTCCTCACTTAATATCACTGATATGCTATTGGAAACAGTGACTTTAATTGAAGCAATTTTTTTTTTTCTCATCAATGTTATAAGAAAAAAAGTGAATAAGATGATATTATTCCAGAAACTGTTGTATTCCATTTTACTTAAAGTCACTTTTTCTAAGAACTTATTGATGGTATTAAGGACTTATTATACATATCTTAAAATATATATTAATAGCTACCCTAGAGTTTGCAGCGTACAATTAAAAATTCTGTAATTTAACTTTCAAATAACATTATACCACTTCTTAGATAACACAGGTACTTTAAAATAGAATAGTCCCAATTCTTCCCTCTTATCCTTCATAATAATGCTGTCACTCACTTAACTTATCGATAAGCTACAATCACCAAATATATTATTGCTGTTATCTCTTTGAACATAGAGCCACTTACTAGTTCAATGAAGATTAAAAATAATGCATGATTTTATTTTGCCTTGTATATTAGTCCATTATCACACTGCTAAAAATAACTACCTGAGACTGGGTAATTTATGAAGAAAAGAGGTTTAATTGACTCATAGTTCTGCAGGCTTAACAGAAAGCATGACTTGCGGGTCTCAGGAAACTTAAAATCATGGCAGAAGGCAAACTAGAGGCAAGGCATTTCTTCTCATAGCAGCAGGAAAGAGTGAGTGAATGAGGAAGTGCCACACTTTTAAACCATCAGATATTGTGAGAGCTCACACACTGTCATGAGAACAGCATGGGAGAAATCTGCCCTTATAATAAAGTCACCTCCCACCAGGTCCTACCCTTGACATGGGGGAATTAAAATTCCACATGAAATTGGGGTGAAGATATAAAGCCAAACCATATCACCTTCATTTCTTCCTTCTCATATGCCCTTTTCTGCATGTATGTTGGAGTTTCTGACCTATGTCATTTGACATTTCTTACAAAGATTCTATTTTGGAAAAATATTATTTTTTAATTTGTCTAAGTAAGCCTTAATAGTTTTCGCAGTTAAGGAGAATTTCACTGGAAGTGGAATTTTAGATTGGTCATTTTTTTTGTTTTTTGTTTTGTTTTCAATCAACACTTTAAATATTTCACTGACTCTCTTCTTGCTTTCCTGATTTTGGAACAGAAAGGCAATGTAAGTTCATCCTTGCTCCTCCATAAGTAAGGTCTTCCCATCCTAAGCTTCTGTCAACATTTTCTGTTTGAGTGTGTTTTATAGTTTGAGTATGACATTCACAGATGTAGATTTTTGTTACTTTTTTTGATGTTATTTATCCTGCTTGGGGTTTTCTGGGCTTCCTGGATCTGCAGTTTGTTGTCTGTCATTAATTTTAATTTTGGAAACTCTTCTGGCATTATTACGTCATGTATTTCTTCCGTTTCTTTCTCTTTCTTCTCCTACGATTATTTCTATTATGCATATGTCATACTTTTGGTGATTGTCCTATAGTTTTTTGCCATTCTCTTTCATTTTTTCCAATTATTATGTTTTTCTTCTTTTTTTGAAAATGATAATCGTTATACTGTCAGGCTCATTGACTCCTTCTTCAAATATGTCTGGTCACCTGAAGATCCCACCAAAGGTGTTCTTTATTTCTATCAGTGTTTTTTATCTCTAATGTTTTCTTTTGATTTATCTTAGATTTTCCATCTATCTGCTCACATTACCCAAATATGCTTACGTGTTGTTTACTTTTTCTATTAGAGACCCTAGCATAATAATAATTTTCATTTGAAAGCCCATATCTAGTAATTTCAAAGTACTGTTGTATCTGAATCAGGTCTGATGTATGCTTTGTTTCTCCAAACTTTATTCTTGTTTTTCAACATACCTAGAAACTGTTGGGTCCTAGATCACTACATGGGTGACAGAATCATTGATATCACAAATCTCAGCATTGCATCCATATTACAAACCTGCACATATTTTCCTTGAATCTAAAATAAAAGTTGAAATTATTTAAAAAAACCCACAAACAAATTGATCTGGTAATAGAAACTGAAGTAATTAGGGCTATAGTTTTATTTGAAGTTTCATTCTGATCTGGCTAGGAATGGGACTATATTTAATATGTGCTGCAGCGGTAGCTGCCAAAGCATTAAGTTTTTCCTGTTTCATTATTTTTTATTTTAATATCTCAAAGAACTGCTTCTCAAATATAGTCTCTACATTATAAACCCTCTGTTATAATCTACTATTTGAAGCCCTGTTGTGATAGCGTTCAAGTGTTAGAAGTGTGAACCCAAACTTATCTGAGACACGTCTCAATCAATTTAGAAAGTTTATTTTGCCCAAGGTTAAGGACATGACAATGACACAGCCTCAGGAGGTCCTGATGACATATGCCCAAAGTGGTCAGAGTACAGCTTGGTTTATACATTTTAGGGAGACATAATACATCAATCAATATGTATAACATGTACAATGGTTTGGTCCAGAAAAGCAGGACAACTCAAAGAGGGAGTTTCTGAGTACAATGTTTACTATTCAGAAAATAGGTATACTAGAAGCCCAAATCTCACCACTACACAATATGTCCATTTAACAAACATGCACATGTATCCCATGACTCTCTAAACATATTAATAAATAATAAATTAATAAATAAGTTCATTGACTATCAAATATTTCACTCCAATTGTCAATCTCTGGGTCACAGGCAGAGAAGTGACAAAAGATGGCATTCTTTTGCATCTTTGATCAGTCTTCACTAGAGGCACAATTTACACGTCTGGGGTGGGGGGCTGGAGGAATAGACGCTTATGCCCTACTCTGACTCAGTGAATCTGCCAGTGAATCTGCATTTTTACATAAACAATAGGGCAGATGAAGCAATCAGATATGTATTCGTCTCAGGTAAGCAGAGGGGTGACTGAGTTCTGTCCTTTGTCGCACACCTATGACAATAAATTATCAATTTACATCACTAGGGTGAAATTCAACAGAATTTTTTTATGGTAAAGATCTTGAGGCCCAGAAAGAATTTCCTTGCGGGCGAATTTTGAGGGAGGTATGTAGCTTTTATTTATTTATTTATTTTTGTAGCTATCTTATTTAGGAATAAAAGGAGAGGCAGCTTTGCCTAATGCAGTTCCCAGCTTGACTTTTCCCCTTCGCTTAGTGATTCTGTGGTCCTGAGATTTATTTTCCTTTCAGAGAGAGGAGAAATACTTTAAAACTTGTGATCTTGTAATTAAATCTTCTTCTTATTTTTGCTTAGTGGGGTAGTCCCTGTGCATTCTGATGCATTTCTTAGCTTATTAATATTTGTAAGGAAGGCTGGAGGGCTGGAGGGGGCTAGAGTTGTCTAATTGCACATTTTCTAGGTCAAATAAGGCTCTGGTAAGGTAGTTTCTCTTAGGGGCAGGATTTTGTTGGAGAAAGATCTTGTTATATTTCTAAATGATGACTTACTTTCGTGCTTCCCCTGCTTGAATCACAAGGGAATTTTTCTGCTTCAAACCACAAGAATCTTGTGAAGCTCCTGAAGGTAAAACTCATCAAAATGTGGGGATTCCCTGAATACTGGGACCCCGGAAGCTTTTAACTCTAAAGCAGTCCACAGTCTCCAGCAATTCATCAGTACAGCTTAAATTTCAGTGTTTCTACCAGGTACTGTCTCCAGTGCCTTCTGCTCAGGATAAACTGATCTCAGCTGTAATTATATGTATTTGCCTGTCTATCAATTTTTCAGAGTGGACTTTCCTCTGTGACCTCAACTTTCTGATGGACCTAGGAAAAGTCAATGATTTTTAGTTTATTTAGGTTTAGTTGTTGCTGTTTTGTTTTGAGATCAAAAGTGATAACTTTCAAGCTTTTTATGCATTGGAACAGAAACAAAAGTATCCAATAAGTTTTTAATGGCTACCTTTTTTCTTATTTTAGAGATTGACAAATGGAGTGAAATATTTGATAGTCAATGAACTTATTTATTAACTTATTATTTATTAATATGTTTAGAGAGTCAGGGGATACATGTGCATGTTTGTTAAATGGACACATTGTGTAGTGGTGACATTTGGGCTTCTAGTGTACCTACTTTCTGAATAGTAAACATTGTACCCAATAGATAATTTTTCAACCCTCATCATCCTTATAGCCTCACACAGTTTGTTGTCCCCAGTGTCTATTACTCCCCTCTGTATGTTGGTGTGTACCCATTGTTTAACTCTCACATATAAGTGAGAACATGAAGCATTTGATTTTCCCTTTTTTATGAGTCATTTTACTTAGGATAATGGCCCCCAGCCTCATCCATGTTGCTGCAAAAAAGACTATTTCATTACTTTTTATGGTTGCATAGTATTCTGTGGTGTATATATACCACATTTTCCTTATCAAATCATCTGTTGGTGAACACTTAGGTTGATTGCATGATTTTGCTCTTATGAATACTGCTGCAATAAACATACCAGTGCAGGTGGCTTTTTGATATAATGATTTATTTTCCTCTGGATACATACACAGTAGTGAGGCTGTCAGATCAAATAGTAGTCCTATTTTAAGTTCTTTGAGAAATCTCCATACATTTTTTCAAAGATGTTGTACTAATTTATATTTCCACTAAGAGTGTATAGTTGTTCTCTTTTCTCTGCATCCTCCCCCAACATCTATTGTTTTTTGTCTTTTTAATAGTAGCCATTCTGACTCGTGTGAGATGTTATCTACTTTAGGTTGTAATTTGCATTTCTCTAATTATTAGTGATGTTGAGCATTTTCTCTTATGATTATTGGCCATATGTATGTCTTCCTTGAGAAATATCTGTTCATGTCCTTGGCCCACTTTTTTTTTTTTTTTTTTTTTTTTTAATGGAGTCTCACTCTGTCACTCAGGCTGGAGAGCAATGGTGCAATCTTGTCTCTCCACAACCTCTGCCTCCCAGGTTCAAGAGATTCTCCTGCCTCTGCCTCCCAAGTAGCTGGAATTACAGGCGCCCGCCACCATGCCAGGCTAATTTTTGTATTTTCAGTAGAGATGAGGTTTTACCCTGTTGGCCAGGCTGGTCTCGAACTCCTGACCTCAGGTGATCCACCCACCTCAGCCTCCCAAAGTTCTGGATTTACACGCATGAGCCACCACGCCCAGCTGCCCACCTTTTAATAGGGTTATTTTGGCTTCTTACATTGTCATTAAGTTGAATTCCTTGTACATTTGAGATATTAGTCCTTTATTAGATGAATAGATTGCAAGTATTTTCTCTCATTCTGTAAATTATCAGTTATTGATTATCTCTTTTGTTGTGCAAAAGCTTTTTAGTTTAATTAAGTCCTATTTGTCTATTTTAGCTTTTGTTGCATTTGGTTTCAAGATTTTAGTCATAAATTCTTTTCTGAGGCCAATATCCAGATAAGTTTTTCCTAGACTTGCTTCTAGTATTTTTGTAGTTTCAGGTCTTACATTATATCTTTGGTTAATTTTTGTATATGGTGGAAGATATGGGTCCAGACTCATTTTTTTGTGTGTAGTTGTCCAGTTTTCTCAACATCTTTACTGAATAAAATAACATTTCTCTATTGTATATTTTTGTTGACTTTGTCAAAGGTCAATTGCTTATAAGAATATGGCTTTATACGTGCGTTTTGCATTCAGTTCCTTTGATTAATCTGTCTATTTTTGTAACAGTAACATGCTGTTTTGGTTACCATTGCCTTGTAGTATAATTTGAAGTCAGGTAATGTAATGCTTCTGACTTTGTTCTTTTTGCTTAAGATTGCTTTGGCTACAGGGGCTTTCTAAAAAAAACTAGTGCAAATTTTAAGTTTCTTATTTCTAATTCTGTGAAAAATGACAATAATTTTAAAGGAATTGTGTTAAATTTCTATATTGCTTTGGGTAATATTGTCATTGTTATTGATTTTTCCAATTCAAGAGCATGGAATGTTTTTCTAGTGTATCCATCTATGATTTGTTTGTGTCATCTATGATTTCTTAATCATGTTTTGCAGTTATCCTTGTAGAGATTTTTCATGTTCTTGGTTAAATGTATTCATAAGTATTTTATTTTCTGTGGCTGTTGTAATAGGATTGAGTTCTTGATTTGGTTTTCAGCTTGAATATTATTGGTAGATAGAAATGCTATTAATTTTTTACATTGATTTTATAACCTGAAACTTTACTTAAATAAGTTATCAAGTCTAAAGGTCTTTTGGAAGAGTCTTTAGGGTTTTCTAGGCACAAGATCGCATCATCAATGAGCAGATTTAGTTTGACTTCCTCTTTTCCAATTTGGATGCCTTTTATTTCTTTTTCCTGCTTGATTACTCTGGCTAGGACTTCCAGTACTGTGTTGCATAGGAGGGGTAAGAGTGGGCATTCTTGTCTTGTTCAAGTTCTTAGGAGAAATGCTTTCAACTTTTCCCCATTCAGGATAATGTTGGCTGTGGGTTTGTTTTATATGGCTCTTATTATTTTGAGGGATGTTCCTTGATGCTTAATTTGTTGACAGTTTTAGTAATGAAAGCATGATGGATTTTTTAAATGCTTTTTCTGCATTTATTGACTTGGTTATAAGTTTTTTGTTTTTAATGGTTTGGTTTATTCTTGTTTTTCCAGTTCCTTGTGGTGCAACATTAGCTTGTTAATTATAGCTTTTTCTAGCTCTCTGATATAGGCATTTAATATTACAAACTTTTCTATTAACATTACTTTTGCTGTATCCCAGAGGTTTTTTTTTGTTTTGCTCTATTCTCATTTGCCTTTTTTTTTTTAATTATTTCTGCCTTAATTTTGTTATTTACCCAGAGATCATTCAAGAGTAAGTTTTTTGATTTCCATATATTTGTTTGAGAGTTCCTCGGGGTATTAATTTCTAATTTTATACCACTGTGGTTAGAGAAGATACTTGATATGATTTCAATTGTTTTAAATATAAAGAGGCATGCTTTATCACCAAGAATATGGTCTATTTCAAAAAATACTCCATGCATAGATGAGAAAAATGTATATTCTATGTTTGCTGGGTAGAAAAACAATCACAGAACATACATTCTATGATATAAATGCCTCTTAGGTCCATTTATTTTAGAGTCCAATTTAAGTCCAGGGTTTCTTTGTTGATTTTCAGCGTTGATGATCTTTCTAGTACTGCCAGTGGGGTGTTGAAGTTCCTCAATATTATCTCTGTCTCTTTTCTTTGGTGTAGTAGTATTATTTTATGAATCTTTGTGTACTAGTGTTAGTTACATATATACTTATGGTTATTATATCTTCTTGAATTGAACCCTTTATCATTTTATAGTGACCTTCTTTGTCTTTTTTCACTGGTGATTTAAAGAATGTTTTATCTAATATATGTATAGCTAATCCTGCTTTTTAAAAAAATTGTGTGGTATATCTTTTTCTACCTCTTTATTTTAAGTCTTTGAAAATCTTTACTGATTAGTAAAGTTTCTTGTAGGCCACAAAATGTTGGATCTTGTTTTTTAAATCCAATTTGGCAATTTATATCATTTAAGTGGACTACTTAGGCTATTTATGTTCAAGGTTAATATTGATATGTGAAGTTTTGTTTCTGTCATAATGTCAATTGTTACCTGTTGCTTTGCAGTCTTAATTGTGTAATTAATTTATGGGAGCTTTGTGCTTTCAGGTGCCTTTATGATGGCAAGTATATTCCTCTCATTTTCATGTTTAGAACTCCTTTGATCATTTCTTGGTGGTCAATTCCCTTAGTTTTTGCTTGTCTGAGAGATACTTTATTTCTCCTTTATTTATTAGGCTTAGTTTGGCAAGACATAAAATTCTTAGTTGGCATTTATTTTTTCTTTAAGTAGGCTGAAAATAGGCCCTCATTTTCTAACGGCTTGTAAGGTTTCTGCTGAGAAGTCCACATTTAGTCTAAGGAGATTTCCTTTATAAGTAATTAGATGGTTCCCTTTTGCTACTTAAAGATTTTTTTTTTTTTACTTTATGTTTACTTTGGATAGTCTGACTATGTACCTTGCTGAGTTTTCTCTTGCAGAGTATCTGTCAGGCATTCGCTGTGCTGCTTTTCTCTCTCTGTCTAATTCTCTGTCTAGACCTGGGATATTTTCCTGAATTGTTCCATCGAATACATTTTCAAAGCTTTTTAATTTTTCTTTTTCCCCCTTAGAAGTGATTATAACTTTCAGGTTTGGTCACTTTACACAATTCTATACCTCTTCAAGTTTGTGTTCATTTCTTATTCTTTATATAAATATAAATATGAATATAAACATATATATATAGAAAAGGATCAGTCTTCAAGCTCTGGTATTCTTTCTTCTTTTGGTCTAGTGTATTGTTAAAGTTTGCAACTACTTTTTATTAATTTAGTCAATGAATTTTTCATTCCCAGAAGTTGTGTTTCTTTAAAAAATATCTATTTATTTAGTAAATATTGTGTTCATATTATAAGTTTTTTTGTTTTGTTTTGTTTGTTTGTTTTCAACTTTCTCTTGGATCTCGTTGAATTTCCTTACAATCTGTATTTTGAATTCTTTACCTGTCATTTCAGAATTTTCACTTTGGTTAGGATCCATTGTTAAGGAGCTAGTGTGATCCTGTAGGATGTCAAAACACTTTTTTGTGTGTGTGTATGTGAGTGTTGATATAGTTCTTGTGTTGATTCCTTCTCATCTGGAGAAGCTGTCACTTCTTATTTTTGATTTTACTCTCATTTCAATAGGACTATATATATATATTTTTTTTCCTTTTCAGGGCGTGACTGTAATGTATCTTGTGTATTACTGCTTGGCTTTGATTCTAGATCCTTTCAGGGGGCTGTGAGTCTGTATGAGTTCCTTCATTATAGATGGCTTCTGTGCAATAGCTTTCTCAAATGCTGATTGCAGCAGCAATGTATAGGGTGTATGAGTAGGTTCACTCTTTTTCTGTGAGACTAAGAGTGCAGAGATCTCAAAACATTTATCTCATTCCCTACCACTATGCTGTTCTGTCAGCAAGCTTTTTACTTAGTTGTACATTCTGATCTCCAGACCAGTAGGTGGCACCCACCCTGACAGGGGTGGTGGTGGGAGCTCACAGTAAGATGAATCAAGTTCTCCATGGTGGTGGGAGAAGGCTACATCAACTACATGTCCTGGGCAGGCAGGAAGGCTATTAGCTTCCCTATTACACCCCTGTTCCAGAACTTGTGACTTTCAGTTAAGATAGACACAGTCTATCCACAGAAAACATCTGTCCTGTGGCTATTGATGAAATGGCCTCAGGTTAGAAACCTGTTCCCTCAGGCCAGCGCAGACAGCAGGCTCTGCTCTAGGAATACTACTACTCCACATAGGGAGGGGTTCATGGGCCCTGCCCCCTCATGGAAGCTTAGGCCAGCACACCTTCAGTGGGGGTACAGCTGACCCCAACAGATCTGTAGACACTGCTTCTAAGTGCACCCATGAAAACCCCCCTTGTGGAAACTGCCATGGCTGCATTTGTAGCAGTGGATGCAGGGACAGGAGAAGATTCTGTCTCCACATTTGTTTCCTGCCACTGGCACTGCCTGTCTGCTTGGGAAGAACCCCACTCATCCCCTTCAGAGCCCAGCATTGTGTCTGCCTCTTCACTGGAGCCACCACAGTCACCTGCTCATAAGTGGAGTGCTCTTGGGCAGAGACAAGACCAAGGGGTGCTATGGTGTGCTGCATGGCTTTTTCCCCTAGGGACAGCTCATGCTGAGGGCTAGACCTCTGGGAATCCCACACTCCCTGGGTGCCACTGCTCTCCCATGTTTGCCATGGTATGAGTGGGTTCTGGGGAATGTTTGAAGGAGGTCTAGTGATACACAGACACAAGGGCTGAGATTCCCTGAGCAAGATAGTGGCCCACAATGGATGCACAACCAGCATGGTTCCCCCTGCCTCAGTTTGGTTTGGAGGAGAGATCGAGAGAACTTGTGGGAGCTGGCTATTCAATGCTTTGCCTTCAAGTTCGCAAATAGCTGCCAACAGTGGTGCCTGGACTCACAAGGGCAGAGGGGCTCTTGACAGTCTGGCGATCAGCAGTCTGCTCTGGGGTGAGGGGAGCAAAGAAATACCTCCACTTATCTTTTCCATGAGACTCCAGCTTCCTCCGGAGTCAGTCTCTGCCAAACTCTTGCTGTATTCTTACTCTATGTTCCAGCTTCTTCCTGTAAGTTCCTCAATTGGTTCTGGCAGTTTCCTTAGTATTTCACTTATGCCATGATCATTCACCTGTAACTTTGTTTTCCTTTCTAAGAAAAGTCATCTAAGTCTTGAGTCAGCCATTTTCTGATGGCACCTTTGCTCTCCAGCTCTCTCCATCAGTGCCAGCATTGCCTGCCATCTGGCCTGTGAGTCTGGCCTTCTGCCAAAAGGTTCTAGTAGTTCAGAATAGGCTCTGAGGTTGAGTCAGTTCTTTACTTGTCTTCTATTTTCCTGTGAGGATTTGTTCTGTCTTGCTTTATGACTCTTCTTTCAGCTTCTCACTTAACTTTCCAAGTTTCATTTTCTTTATTCTAATATTTATCTGAAAAGCCCCTTGCTCATGTATTTATATGATATATTATACTTATGCATTTGGTATGAAATTACATTTACATATATTTGTAATATTTTCTGATTTGTTTTAAATTCATTATGCTATTATTTTTATAATACTCTCTTTTTATTATTATTGATTACAACATGAAGTTTCTCAAAGTTGATTTTATTTTAAATGTTTTGCCAGCAAATGGAAATTCAGAAAATAGATTTATATAGAGAGTTCAGAAAATAATTTTTTTTTGTTTTTGAGACGGAGTCTTGCTCTGCCACCCAGGCTGGAGTGCAGTGGCCGGATCTCAGCTCACTGCAAGCTCTGCCTCCCGGGTTTACGCCATTCTCCTGCCTCAGCCTCCCGAGGAGCTGGGACTACAGGCGCCCGCCTCGTCGCCCGGCTAGTTTTTTGTATTTTTAAGTAGAGACAGGGTTTCACCGTATTAGCCAGGATGGTCTCTATCTCCTGACCTCGTGATCCGCCCGTCTCGGCCTCCCAAAGTGATGAGATTACAGGCTTGAGCCACCGCGCCCGGCCAGAAAACAATTTTATATGCATATATAATAGATATATATCTAGTTATATATAAATTTATACAAATATATATAGATATAACTCTATATAGAGAGAACTGATATATCTATATATAGATATGTCTATATATATATCTGTATATCTATATATCTAATATATCTGTATATATTTCCATCTATATATATATGTAGATGTATCAGGCCTATGTCCTGAATGGTACTGCCTAGATTTTCTTCCAGGGTTTTTATAGTTTTGGGTTTTACATTTAAGTCTTTAATTGATCTTGAGTTAATTTTTATGTAAAGTGTAATGAAGGGGTCCAATTTCAATTCAATTCAATTCAATTCAAGTTATAGTTATAGATATATAGAGAGAGAACTGATATGTCAAACTAATTTGAGAGGGTTTTTTTTTTAGTTTTCTTGGAAAATGTATTTTAAGAAGACTTTAATATATGCTCAATTTATATTCTTTCTTTAGTGAATCATTAATTAAATAATTTTATGCACCTCAAAAATATCATCAATATGAATTTATTTTAAAAATAATATTTTGATGAAATTAGCTTTAATTTGTTTTCTTTAAGTACTATGACTCATAAAGAAGAATCAAATATTCATCATTTTAATTATATTCCAAGTCAAGGTAAGGATGTATTTTTATATTACCTAACCTCATGCATGCTAATAAAAGCACTTAATACGTTATGATTAAGGAGATTTTGCTTTCATATCTAGCTTCCTACATTTGTTATTTTTCTGTAGATACTGATCAATTTCACACCTTGTGCAGAGGGAAGCAGATCTATTATAGGGGAGAGTTTTGACAAATAGGTACATTAAAGTAAAATAATTCAAAACTGTCAGGTTACTTGCAAACAACTCTATAACTTCTGGAATAAAGCAGAATGTTATCATTCTAAAATTTAACACCATTAGTTCAATAGAAAATACCATAGTATTTCAGTGACAACATATTAGTTATGTTCTTCAACCCTGAAGATTATTTAAAAATATTCATATTTTCAGCAAAGGGAAAGAAAGAAAGAGATTTAAAGTGTATATACACTCACGCCACTGCTATCATCCTTCAAACTGCAATTATGCTTCACCTGTATGGAAACAAGAGCATCCTTTGTCCTTCATTTTAATCTTGACCTCTCCATGTCAATTGACTCTGCAAAGCTGACAAATCTTATCACATCCCAATTTAAGACTGCAAAAATTTCTCATTCCAGTTTCTATAAGCTTATTTTTTTATATATAAATGGCTAGTTGGGAGTAATATTACTTAGAATTCTGTTTAACTCTCAAACCTTATTGGTCCTAGTTTCATCATGAAATCTTTGCCTGTGCCTATGTCCTAAATGATATTGCCTAGATTTTCTTCTAGGGTTTTTATAGTTTTGGGTTTTACATTTAAGTCTTGAGTTAATTGATCTTAAGTTAATTTAAATGTGTAAGGAAGGGGTCCAATTTCAATTTTCTGCATATGGCTAGCCAGGTCTCTCAGCACCATTTATCAAATAGTGAATCCTCTCCCCCTTGCTATATGCAGCACTTTTACGTTATTGAAAATCGCCAGTTAGACTTCAGAGTTGCTGCATTCTAGTCCTTCAGCTCAGAATATTTAGTGTTGTTTTTCTTGCTTCTGCACAATTTTTTCAGTTAGCTGTTACTATTAAATAAATGGCCCCAAACATAGTAGTACAAAACTACAAACTATTATTTCTCATGTTTCTGTGATTCTGTGGAGGGACTAAGAGGTTGTTTTGTTTTGCATTGTCTTGGCTGGGCCTGAATGATCTCCCACTAACTCACTCACATATCTGGGTGGTATGGTTTGGCTCTGTGACCCCACCCAAATCTCATTTTGAATTGTAATCCCCACGTGTCAAGGGAGGGAGGTGCCTGGATCCTGGGAGCTTTTTTCCACACGCTGTTCTCATGATAGTGAGTGAGTTTTCATGAGATGGTTTTATAAGCATCTGGCATTTCTCCTGTAAGCACTTTTCAAATCTCTGCTTGTGGCCATTTTTGTTATTGCCCCATTGGCAAAAGCAAGTCATATGCCAATCCGGACTTGGAAAATTCGGAAATCAACCCCACTCGTCAATAGAAGTAGTGGCAATGTCATAGCACAAAAAAGACATATACCAAGGGATTAGAGGAGTCATTGCAGCCTTTTTTGCAAATGATCTTCCATGTCAATCTTTTAGCCTCCCTTCAAGTTTCTCTTCTTTAAGATGAAGTTTAGGAAGAACCTACTCACCCCATCCATAAGTTTTGTGTGACTTTCTACTCTCAGAGAATCTTTTATTATTTTCTTTTTTGGAATTAATTATAATTATATTTATCAGCAATTTTTTTAGAATTTGTGTTTGTATTAACGCTCATGTGGTATAATCAAGTCAACTCAGTGTTTACTGAGCTGGCAATGCTCAATATTTTTTTAAATGAATGAATGATTGAATTGTACCAATGGGTGAGGCATGTCAGTCTTTAGTGGAACAAAAACTGAACATTTTTTAAAATAATGAAAATTAGTAATTAAGCATAAAATGTGTGTTTTTGTATGTGTGTGTGTGGATGATAAGCAAATTTTTACATTTCCAACAAGGGGTTGGTTACACAATTCTATTTTCATGAAGTAAAACCAATTAATTCATCAACTTCAGAAAAGGCTGTATTCAGATAAGAGGATTAAATAAAATTAAAACCTTTGATGTAGGTTAGGGAACGTGGTCTTTGAGACTCTCTCTTTATATTGCGAACTTGCCAAGTGTTTGCTCTTTAGCAAACAGAACAAGGCCTGTTAGGACATATTATTTTCTGTCTTTATGACCTATACTAACCTTGGTGCAGAAATAGCACTTTTTTGAGTCTTCCATATAATATCATCATATAAAATGTTTACTGAGCAATTTAGACTTTTCATCATAAGATTACATAGCAAAGAAAAGGAGGTTTTTTTTTTTTTTTTAAATATAGCCCTCTCTACAGCAGATAAATTCCAAAATGAGTAGTAGGTATTTATCTTTTCCAAAATCCTTTCATGGTCATATAGCATCTAGGACAGGCTTTGCTCTGCTGTACCTTAAAAATAAGTTGAACTCAAGTGGGCATTGTGGCACACGCCTGTAGTCACATCCACTTGGGAGGCTGAGGAGGGAGGACTGCTTGAGCCCCGGCATTTGAAGCTGCAGTGAGCTGTGATTATGCCACTGCACTCCAACCTGGGCAACAGAATGAGATCCTATCTCTAAAAATAAATAATTTTTAAAAATAAGTTTAACTCTGCTCTTGTTTCTTATAATGTATATGCAAAGGTTCATATTGTTGGTCAGCAAAAGCAAATAATCATATAAACAACAGTGTCCACTTGTTTTAGAAAGCACATTTTTAATAATGTTTAGTGGTGCGTATTCTCTCTGTCTTCACCTCCAAAATACTGAACTTACTGAATATTTGTTCTAAACACAAAATGGCTGGTTGTGGTGGCTCACACTTGTAATCCCAGCAATTTAGGAGGCTGAGGCAGGAGGATTCCTTGAGCTCGGCAATTCAAAAGCAGCCTGGGCAACATAGGGAGATTTTTGTCTCTAAAAAATAAATAAATAAATAAATAATTATCTGAGCATGTGGCACATGCATTTGGTCCCAGCCACTTGGGAGGCTGAGATGGAGGATCGTTTGATCCCATGAGGCCAAGGCTGCGATGAGCTGTGCTGAGGCTGCAGGGAACTGTGATTATGCCACTGCACAACCCGGATTGCACAGCCTGGACAACAGAGCAAAATCCTGTCTCAAAAACAAATAAATTAAACAAATAAATGAATACAATATTTCTTACACTCAAGGAAAATTCTGATGAAAGATTTATTTCCTTTTTTGTAGGTCAGAATGTAAAGTGTGTGGTAGATGAAAGACAGTGTGATACGAGGAACACATAGGGGCTTGCATGGGAGGTAAGACTACCCAGACCTGGAAATAAAAAGTGAAGATTTCAGAGGGTTGAAAACAGGAAATGGAACCATTATTTTAAATACAAGTGGGAGAAGCATAACTAAACACTAAAAAGCCAATATTATGGGAAAAATTATCCTTGAATAGTTCAATTCTTGATATAAGGAGGAAACAAAATGTAGATCTATGGGTGTCAGCAAGGCTGTGAAAGAAAAAAAAAATGAGAGTTTGCAAAACCTTATGAGATAAAATTATGAAAATCTAGAAATATAATCCTGTGTCTGATTACATTTGTTTTATAAAAATTGCTCTTCTATCTCTCTATATGTGTATATATATAATCAAAGAAAATATGCATAAAATCTGTTATGAAAGAATATACATCCCATTTTGTACCACAAAATAGAAATTTAATTACCAAAGTTTGTATAGACTGTCAAACATATTTGTTGAGATACAATTAGATACGATATTATAATCGGTAGTATTAGTATGTATGTATGTTTATTTTTGTGTAAAAATATTCTTCAGAAAGCAAAGTGCAACTTAAGTATCTAACAAGAGACTCAATTTAATTACTTCATAGATTTTATTATACTTTTTCATCATGCAATGAGCTGTCTTGTTATTATTTCCTCCTCAGAGGATCATTAAACATTTACATATATATTTTAATAGGCTGCAGTTTCGATTAGACGGAGGACATTGACATTATAATTTTGTGAACAGATCACTGTCCTCTGAGCCGGTTTATGTTTGTTTACTGATCTTCCAGCAGATGGTGCCCTTGCAACAGACATTCTTGTTTTTTGTTTAGTTTTTTTCATGATTGGGGTAAAAGAGGCACCACTACTTTCTCTTTTGTGATGATATAATTAATAAAGATATATTTTATGAACATATTGTACCCTTTCTACATTTTCTTCAGTATTTCAGAAACAGCAAGACTGCCTAGGAATATAAATAGATATGATTGCTTGCTTCCCCTGTCTCCTTCTTCCCGAAGAGCTACAATCATTTGCTCTTCTCACTCTCCAAACAGTAAACTGTTTACATTCTATAGTCAAGTATCTGCTGTTACCAGGATTCTGGAGATAGACAGCCCATGGCTTAAAACAGTCCTTAAACAGTCTTTTACCAAATCCTGTGCCTTTTCTGTAGAACATTCCTCTGTTATTTTAGCTCCCCAATTTGACTCTGGCAGACAGTTCACCTTTTCTATTTCACTGTGCTGTGCAGTATTGCAGGGATTATATTACTTCCTTCATTTGCTTATATTTTCAGTTGGCCATGTTATTCTTGAAATCATAACTGATTTGGAGGCATTATCTTACAATTGTTTTTGTAAGGCCAATGGAAATGCAATATAACATTTGCACCCAGTAAGGCTTAATAAATTAAACGTGCTGCTTATAGTTTTAAATCATTTTTTATTCATGTCCAGATGATGTCAACTTTCTCTTAATACTTGAATTTGTGTAATCATTCTTATCCTCAATATAGTCTCTATAATTAAAATGGTCTCCTCAAGGCTTTCACAATATGCATCCTCTTTCCTATCATTCTAAACCCCTAAACCAACCTTGTCCTTGATTCATTTCCCTTCCTATTCCCTTTCACATGTTAACCAATCAGTTAATTAATCTGTTAATTAATTGTTGCATGCTTTCATTCAACATGTATTGAATTAGGCCAGTGTTAAAGAGTAATGTTTTCTACAAAAAATAAAAAATGGTTCAGAAAATGTTGCTTCTCAATGATATTTTACTGATCAAAACCCTCCCATCTATCACTGCCAATAAAACTCATTTAACACAAACACATTCTTTTAAAGTGACAAAGAACAAATCAATATTACATTATGTGCTTCATGATGATTCAAAGGAAAATTGCAGGACATAGCTTAAAAGGGGAAAATAAAGTTTCTAAGAGAGTAAATTGGAGAATCTTTTATAACAGAAAACATGATTTTTCTATTGAATTTAGAACTGGAAAATGATGATTTTTTTTTCAATTGTAACACCGAATTTTCTCTTGACTTCACATTCTGTTGTGTCATAGATGAATGATAATATGTTCTAACATATGATCCAAATATATCTCATTGATAAAATTTTGAAGCATAAAATTAGAATGATGATTATGAAAACAATGTACAGTAATAAAAATTAAAATTTAAAATGTTAAGTATTTGATATGCTGACACAAATTTTAAAAAATTAACTACAAAAAATAAGAAAGAATAAAAAAATCACTTGAATAAAAGCTATCTCCCTATTCCTAGTGTATTATCTTCCTTGGGCTTCCAGAACAAAGTACTATAAACTGGATGGACTAAAACTACCGAGATTAGTTCTCTACAGTTCTAGACGTTAAAAGTCTTGATTCTAGAAGAACCAAGTTTTCTCCCTGAAAAACCTGTAAAGGAAGATTCTTTTTTATCTTATCCAGCTTCTGCGATCCTCACGCATTCCTTGGCTATGGCAGCAATGTTCCAACCTCTGCCACAATTGTTATATAACTATTTTCTCCCTGTGTGCCCTCATATCTCTCTTGTATCTGGCTTTTCACTGGACTTTCTCCTCTCTTATAGGGACATCAGATATACTAATTTAAAGGTCTAACCTAGTTCAAAATGACTTCATCTTAACTAGCTATACCTATAATTACACAATTTTTAATCAAGGTCATGTTCTCGGTTACAGTGAGTCCTGACTTCAATGTATCGTTTTGCAGGGCATAGATCAATCTATAGCACTTGGATATAAATGTAATAAAAATGATATATTTCTATCAAGACTTTTCAAATAAATTTTTTGGTCTTTTTGTATGAAAAGTTTATATAAGTAGAGATGAATTTTGGCAGTATTCTCCTAATTAAAATAAATATACAAAAGATCAAATGCTCGCTGGGCACGGTGATTCACGCCTATAATCACAGCACTTTGTGAGGCTGAGGTGGGTGGATCACGAGGTCAGGAGATCAAGCCCATCCTACCCAATATGGTGAAACCCTGTCTCTACTAAAAATACAAAAATTAGCTGGGTGTGGTGGCACGTGCCTGTAATCCCAGCTACTCGGGAGGCTAAGGCATGAGAATTGCTTGAACCCAGCAGGTGGAGGTTGCAGTGAGCCAAGATCCTGCCACTGCACTCCAGCCTGGCGACAGAGCAAGACTCCGTCTCAAAAAAAAAAAAAAAAAAAAAAAAAAAGACCAAATACCTTTTGAGAACTTGTTATGTGTAGGAACTTTATGTTAGTACTACACACACTTACCACACCCACTCAGTGCAATAGCTATTATTTATGTTTTACACTGCAGAAAAAACTCAAGCCTACAGAGAAGTAAAGTCTTCACAGCTATTAATTCCAACATCATTCTCCATAATACCAGTAGTCCTCACAATTTAATGTGTGTAAAATCACCTGAGTATACATGTTTAAAATGTAGATTTCTAGTCAAGATAATCCAAAAACTCTAAATCAGTATATTGAAGGCAGGAAAAAGCTAGGCATAGTTATTTTTAAAACAAATCCTAGTTGACTGATGCAGATGATCTCTTTTTAAATTAAACAACATATCTCATGTAAACAAGACTCATAAGACATATTACTATTGTCCTAATGCAATTTTGAATTATATAAAATCCACACACAGATCTAGGTAACCATGAAGGGATCAGGCGATTTACGTTTCAAAATAATTGTTTCAGGGGTTGAGAGTAGGCGAAATAAAAGATGGCTGGGACCATTATTGAAAGTTTCACCAACTTTATCCGAAATATGGATGTGATGTGCTTAGTTAAGAGGACGGTAATGTATAAACACCTGCTGTGGAGCTTAAGCATAACACATGCAGGGTTAAGTGAGCATATGGTGCCTTAAGATTTCAACAGAAATATGATGGTGTGCAGATAAGATTAAATAGTAAAGGCTCGTTCAGAGTTTTGCAGATTCTGAATGTCAGTCTAGGGAAAGTTTTTACAAGTAGTTACACAAGTTCTAAGATGAAGTGAGGGCTTTAGAATTTTAGTAAGTAAGAAACTGGAGAATGATTTATAAGGAAAAGAGAATGAAAAAAATACCAGTCAAGTATGCATCTGTTAGGGAAATAAGTTATAAGAGAAAAGAGAAGGAAGGAAGGAAGGAAGGAAGGAAGGAAGGAAGGAAGGGGAATTAACTTATTGGGACAATAAGCAGAAATTTTTCACTACATATAATCAAAAAATGAAGGAAGAAAGCCTACAAGGAATGAAGCATAAGTATAAAAGTAAATTAACAAAAATAATAACATTAATAATTTACTGTATGGATTAGTTATTATAATATTAGTTACATGATTTAGTCTTGAAAAGATAATGTACTTGAAGAAACGGAATTCTATAAATAGAAAGTAATTTTGAAAAGGATTATAAAGTATTATAACTTTTAGAAGGAACAAGTAAACATGGCATATGAATGAAAATATTTCAGAAAGTAATAAATAATATAAAAGTTCTAACAACTTTTAATTATATAATAAATTTTATATCACTACAGTGACAAATATTACCATGAGTGGGATTCTTCTCATTTTTCCCCATGAAGTAGGTGAACTGTGGGAAATAGCTTTTCAATTGAAGTTAAAATATCTTGAAGAAAATTCCAGCTCTGCAATTTGATGGCTTTATTACTTTCATGTAATCATAAAATTATATTTGCCTCACTTCTTTGTATATTTATAATAATATTCATTTTTGGTAATAATCCAATGAGATGATACAAATGAAAATGCTTTTATGCCAAGTTATGAAAAGTACTAGACACTATAATTATTATTGACATTATTTTTCACTCTACTTAACTTTTTAAAATATGTATTGTAAAAGTTAGAACAATATAAATGAAAAATATTAACCAAAACCAGAAAAAAAAATTATAGCTTAAATGCTACTTGAGAGTAGATATGCAGTACTGTAAAGTCTAGTAATTGGCCTATTAAAATGTCTTAAGATGTTTTATTATTTGTCAATAATTATGTGGATCTAAGCTTTATTTATGCGTTAATCTAAAATAATTCACTTGGTTTTTAAAGGAATTAGATTTTTTAAAGGATCTTAAGATTATATGCATTGTGAAATTAGAAATTAGAGTGATTAAAATTACTTGTATATTATGGAAAGGATATTAGGGTTATATATTTTAAATGTTTAACTACATTTTATTAAAGTACCTATTTCACTGCTACCTCTTTTATGTAATATTTGATTCAGTTTTTGGGAATACTAATTTGATACACTATTTGCTGTGCTCTGAATGTTTTGGTTCTCCCAAAATTCCTAGTTGCTATCTAATCCTCAGTGGAATAGTTTTAAGAGGTGAGGTCTTTGGGAGGTGATCAGGTCATGAGGCAGATGGGATAAGTGCCTTATAAAAGAGGCCCATCCAAGGGAACTTGTTTGCCCCTTCTGCCATATGAAGACACAGCAAGAAGGTACCATTTGTGAGGAAGAGAGTGAGCCTTCACCAGGCATTGAATCTGTTGGCACCTTGTTCTTTGCCTTTCCAGCCTCCAGAACTATGAACAATTAATCTCTGTAGTTTATAAATTATCCAATTCAAGGTATTTTGTTAAAGCAGCCTGAATAATCTAAGAAAGAAATCGTTACCAGAAGTGAGGCTGATGTTGGAACAAATACCGAAAAATACGGAAGGGACTTTGAAACTGGGTAATGGATAGATTTTGGAAGTACATCCTAGGAAAAAGCCCACATTGCCATAAATGGGGGAGCATTAAGAGTAATTCTGGTGAGGGCTCAGAAGAAGAGAAAAACTAGAGAGATCGCCTCAGTCTTCTTAGATGTTTCCTAAGATATTGTGAAGCGAATGTTGGTAGAAATATGGACAGGGTTTCCATTCTGATGAAGTTCAGATAAAAAATTAGGGGCAAGTTATTGAAAACTGAAGAAAAGGTAATCCTTGTTATAAAGTGGCAAAGAACTAGGCTGAATTGTGTTCACGTCCTAGTGTTTTGTGGAAGGTGAAGCTTGTGAGAGATGAAATGGGATATTTGACAAAAGAATTTCTAAGCAAAATGCTGAAGGAGCAGCTTGGCTTCACTTGACTACGTATAATGAAATACCAGAAGAGAGAAAAAATGTAAATATGAAATTGATAAAAAGGAAGCAGGACTGAAAGATTTGGAAAAACCAGTCTCCCCATGTTGCAAAGAATGAAAAACCCTGTTTGCAAGATTAGACCAAGGGCATGGACAAGCAGTCCTTCCTATGGATGGGGAGAGCTAGGTGCTATTGATCAAGACAATGGAGGAACGACCTCAAACTCATTTTGGAGATCATCAGGTCTGTCACTTCTATCATAGGTCTAGGGTACCAACGCCTGGGGGACAGAAAAATATCAAGAGAGACCTGAGGCCGCTACTGGCCTCCACACTCTCCTCCCTTTCCTGTAACACCACAAATCTCTGCTCCTTGCTTTCTGGCACAGCAATATTCAACCATCCCAGGTGTGGCTCCAGTGGTCCCAGGCACAGTGGTGACACAAAGTCTATGGCTCTCCTTTGCTGGAGTTTAACATAGGTGGGGGTCTTGAGGGTAGACCTGTTCCCAAACCTCCACTAGACATTTTCCTAGTGGGAGTTCTCTAAAGTAGCCCTGCCCCTGTGGCAGCTCTCTGCCTGGGCCCTGAGGCTGTCTGAGACATTTTTTGAAATCTAAGTGGAGGCAGCCATGCACTCACAGCTGTGCACTGTGTGCACTAATGGAGATGGCACTAGTTGTTTACTGCCTGCAGCCTGTGGAAGAGTGGCTCTGAATAGAGTATTTTCTCATTTGCTCTATTCATTCATTACTTTTTCCTGAGTTTTAGTTACACATTCTAATTCATTTATAGAAATTTTGACATGGTGTAGTTCCTAGTTCCTGAATTTAAAGAGCAATGTTCACCATCAATTTCTTAGAATTTGTAAATAAACATCAGCAGATCATAATGTTCACTTTGTTATCCTCTGGGTAGAGACTGAGAAGGGAGAAGCAAATACAAATTTATTTATTCTGTTTTCCAGAGCTGGGCTATTGTATCTTAATTTTTTGCCCTATTCTTTCATAAGACATCATTATATAATATCTAAGCTGTTTTGGCTTTGAGTTTCTTTTTATTGAAAATAATTTCTGCAGTCATTTCCTCATAGTTAGGCATTTGATATTTTATCTTTCTTTATGTTATATTCTGTCATCTGTCATTTGTTAAAGTTTCCAACAATATCAAAGTTATCGTCTTCAGGCTTGGGCTTTTTCTTTTAGATTTCAAGACCTTTTTTGGGAGGCTTACTAAATCTAAATTGAGTTTGGGTCTCAAAGTTTAACTTCTTAATATAAAATGTGAATGCATTGTTTGGTAGTCCTTCTAAATTAGATTTCTTCATCTTGGATATTGCTTTCATTTTAGAGAATATTTTTTAGAGCACGAATTCATCCTCTTACTAATTTAATTGGAATGCCTATATAATTGCATTCTATCCTTGTGGAAGTGTGAAAAATTGATACAAGTGTATTATTACTAAAGTCACAGAACACACTCACTAAGAAAATTGAAGTAAATGAATCTCATGGTTTGTTGAATTTATTTCAAACACACGGTAAGAATCAAGGGTAAAGAGAAAAAGGTAGGGTTATACACTTAGGAGAGCATGCAAGCAGAGTTGTATCCTATTTCTTTCTGCTTCATCAGGTTTTCCTACTGATGGCAGCGATACAAAAACCAGAGTTAAGATATAAGAAAAGGAAGCCAGCAGATAGAGATGCCTGTAACCATAACACTCTTGTTCTTTTCAAGACACTCAAGAAGGTGCATGCCTGTAGCTGAGCCTTACCAATTGTAAAGATAAACAGTTACGGGTATTATATGGCAGAGGACACGTGAATGACGATGGGCATCACTAATGGGTGGCTGGTTAGAAACTCCATGAACATTGAATGACTCATGTGGCTTGCATATTTACTGTATCATGAAAATTTAATGTTTTATGTGCGTAATTTGGGGTGTCAAAGTTTCTTGTATACTTAATTAATATCCTTCTGCCTTCTTAGTCCTTCCATCCTTCTTTTTTATGTTGACAACTAAAATTTATTTCATAATTTATGTGTAACGTATCTCACAAGCTACTTGTCTGTATACTTAGATTCATCCAACTGTCTTATGTTTTGTTTCTTTTTTGTTTCATATATATGTTCTAGTTATTTGTTAATGATAGAATTGAATACTATTAAATGTATACTGGATACATTTCACTACAACCTGCAGACTCTGCTCTTCTATTTCTATGTATTTATCCAATGACAACCCCTACATAAGCCACCAATAGCAGTATCAGTCATAATAACCCAGAAGGGGAAAGAGCCTGAAGGTCTGTGAAAAACAGAAAGGATAAATTGCAGTGAAAACAAGTGCATCATGGTTACTTTCAACCATCAGGTTAAACTGCACAAACATAATGTTGAATGGATGAAACCACTCAACAAAATTAAACTTGTGATTCGGTTTATATAAATGTCAGAAAGAGGAAAATCTAATTTATGGTGCAACGAGTTTGGCTAGTGTTTACTTTTGTAGGGGATTAGTGTCTAGAAGGAGGGAAACAAAGGGATATCTAGAATTCTGTGAATATTCTTTTTCTTGATCTGGGTATTGGCTTTGTGAGTATCTGTTGTGTAAGGAAAAAATACTACACACTTTTTAAGAGTTCTGATATTGCCTGTATGATAAAAATAAAATGCAAAATAAACATAATAAACAACATATGAAATATAATGTTTTGTATGATTTTATTTCAAGAAAATAATAGAGGGAAAAGAAGACTGAACAAAACAAAAATTGACAAATGGTATCTAATTACACTAAAGCCCTTCTACACAGCAAAAGAAACTATCAACGAAGTAAACAGACAACATATAGGATGGGAGAAAATATTTTCAAACTATACATTTCACAAAGGTTCAATATCCAGCATCCATAAGGAATTTAAACCAATTTACAAGAAAAAAAAATTAAAAAGTGGGCAAATGAAAAGAACAGATACTTTTCAAAATAAGACATACATGTGGCCAACAGGCATATGAAGAAAAGCCCAATATTACTAATTGCTAGAGGAATGCAAATCTAAACCACAATAAGATGCCATCTCACACCAGTTAGAATGGTTATTACTGAAAAGTCAAAAAAAAAATAAAACCAAAAAAAACAGATGTTAGTGACATTGCAGAGAAAGGGAACGCTTATACAGTGTTGATGGGAGTATAAATTAGCTCAACCATTGTGGAAGGCAATGTGGTGATTCCTCAAAGAGCTAAAAACAGAACTACCTTTTAATTCAACTATCCAGTTATTGGGTAATACCCAGTAAGAAGTATCAATTATTCTCTCATAGAATATCAGTTATTCTATCATAGAGAAACATGCATGTGTGTGTTCACTGCATCATTGTTCACAATAGCAAAGACAGGGAATCAGCATAAATGCCCATAAATGGCAGACTGGTCAAAGAAAATGTGGTACATATACACCATTGAATACTATGAAGCCATAACAAAAAACAAGATCATGTCTTTTGCAAGAACATGCATAGAGCTAGAGGACATTATCCTTAGCAAAGTAACACATGAACAGGAAACCAAATACTGCATATTCTTATTTGTAAGTGGGAGCTAAATGATGAAACATATCGACACAAAGAGGGCAACAACAAACACTGGGGCCTATCCAGGTTGGAGGGTGGGAGGGGGAGAGAAGCAGAAAGAGTAGCTATTGAGTACTAGGCTTGCTCTCCGGGTAATCAAATGATCTGTTCAACAAACTCCCAGGACACAATTTTACCTATATAAAATTCAGCATATGTACCTGTGAACCTAAAATAAAAGTTTAAAAATAAATGAAATGAAGTAAATTAAAATAAAGATAAAATTAGAGCTTGAAAGACCACAATTTTCTCAACTAATAAGAGCTCACTATTCAGATAATTAGCACTCTGGGAAATATGGCCAGTTGGCATTTCAAAATTAAAATTTGAGGAAAAATGTCTGAAGTTTAATAAAAGATATCACTGGAAAAAATGTTCATAACAAAATAAAATGTCCATATGGTATTTAATGGTTAAAATGCAGAAAAACACAAAACTTACTTCCATAAATGATGCAGATATTCCCTATGCATTGAAAACTTTACAATGATAATAAATATTAGATAATGAGTAGAATCAAATTTCCAAAAATATTTTGTAAAGAACAAAGAATTATACATACCATTATGTCTTTTAAGATTTTATTAATGTTTATAATAATTTAGCAAATTTGTCTTATTATAAGCTAATCACACAAATATACAAATCAATTTTAGCCACTTCTTTTTTACCAGCAGCAGACAGATATTAGATCATAGCCACACTCACACGTAATTGAAGCTTGGAACTATATTCTTTTTTTAAAATTTATATCATGCTGAGAAGTATGGACAAAAAGAAAATATCAGTTTTTTAAAACAAGTAGAGAATAGTTCCTTGGGAATAACCTTCTGTCTCTGCCTCTCCAAGATTTTATTTAATAAAGCAGTGGTGTATAAGATGTTATATATACTGCAAGAAAAAAGTTGTTGCATAGTCAATGCCTTAAATATTGGTTTATTCAAAACTAAATACTTTGCTTACTGTATAAGTTACCATCATGTGTAATATGATAACTTAATTTTCCCAAAGGAAATTGATACATATAATGACTCCCATAAAAATGTGTTATTGGTGAGGTAGAGTCACTTAAGATTGACAAACTTTATATTTCCTACTGAAGTCAATAGATAAGTATTATTTTATAATGCAAAAAGATTAGAAATCCCTAGTAATTGGAAAAATCTCATTTTAAATGCACAAATAAAGAGTGATAAAATTTGAGCAAGATAGAGCTCAGGTAGTGTAAGAGATCAAAATGAACAATAGTAAAGAACTATAGGCAATAAGGTGTTTATGTTGTTCCGATAAAATACTGAATGTATATTGAACAGTCTACCATCTTTGTTGAATGCCAGGGATGGTATTTTTGTCAAGATAAATTTGAAAAAATAATCTTGGAAATTTAGGTTTTATAACTGATAGCAGATCAAAGACTTCTTGTGGTATCTTCAGGTTTGGATCCTTTGTACTGGAATTCTTAGAGCATTTGAAAAGAAAATGTAAAAGATTACCTCAAATTTTTTCTTAGAATGTTGCAGGGACATGGATGAAGCTGGAAGCCATTACCCTCAGCAAACTAAAGCAGGAACAGAAAACCAAACACTGCATGTTCTTACTTATAAGTGGGAGCTAAACAATGAGAACACGTGGACACAGGGAGGGGAAAAACACACTGGGGCCTGTTGAGGGAGGCTGGGTGATGGCAGGGGGAGTATAAGGGAAAATAGCTTATGCATGCTGGGGTTAACACCTAGGTGATGGGTTGATAGGTGCAGCAAACTACCATGGCACAGGTTTACCTATGTAACGAATCTGCACATCCTGCACAGGTACCCCAGAACTTAACATAATAATTTTTTTAAAAATTGTCTGGAGGCCGGGCGCGGTGGCTCAAGCCTGTAATCCCAGCACTTTGGGAGGCCGAGACGGGCGGATCACGAGGTCAGGAGATCGAGACCCTCCTGGCTAATACAGTGAAACCCCGTCTCTACTAAAAATACAAAACTAGCCGGGCGAGGTGGCGGGCGCCTGTAGTCCCAGCTACTCGGGAGGCTGAGGCAGGAGAATGGCGTAAACCCGGGAGGCGGAGCTTGCAGTGAGCTGAGATCCGGCCACTGCACTCCAGCCTGGGCGACAGAGCGAGACTCCGCCTCAAAAAAAAAAAAAAAAAAAATTGTCTGGAATACTCTTTGGTATTAGCCCCAGTGTTATAACCTCATCACTCGCTGAGCTCTTTCACACAATTTATTTAATTCACAACTTCTGAGAAAATATAATAAGTTAGTCTGATTTCTTGGACTCAGAATTGTACACTATAATCATTATAAGTCCATAGGAAATAGCTATTTTTAATACTTCCCTCAAAAATGACTAGTTTAAATAAATGAAAGCATTATTCCTCACAATTCTCACCGAGAAGCATTATTTGTTAAGGTTCTAATGTGACTTTTAAAATTGGTTGAATAGAGTTTAATTAGTTTACTCATTATTGTGATAATCATCCAATACGTTATTGCATATATTCTTCGGCATGTTCAAATTTTCACTATAATTATGGTTGATTAGACTAATTCATATCTGTTGTATTATAAATAAACATATTTAAGAAATTCAGATTTTGATAATTAATTTACTGTAAAGAATAATATCAAGATAATTGAGTGACACTGGTAGAATTATTATTTTACATCACAAAGAAGTGTTTAATTAACATATTTAATTATAATTATTAGTATTGGTGTAAACATTTACACATATAGATTTATTTCACCTGCGTTCTATGTATTTATACAGCTGCATTAGTCTTATTGAGTCAATAAATATTCAAATATTGATGACATGGGATTTGAAGATGGTTAGCCAGTCTCTACTTGTTACAACTAACAATCAGATGGGGGAGCAGGAACAGGGAAATTAATTCATCTGAATAAATAACTATAAAATAAGGTAAGATATAGTAATGAAGAAGAATGATTGAAAGTCAGGCACTGTCTCTCATTATCTGTAGAACCTTATCTTATGAAAGTTACCCTCATTTTACTTTATACTCTGAAAGATGCCTGGTATATAGAACGCTCCCAGAGAAAATGTTAGCCATTATTGATATCATTACTGAAGCTAAATAGTGCTATGGGTGTTCAGTGAAACATTTTTGATATCAGAAAAAGTATTGGGAGCAGACTGTGAATGCAAAATAAGAATTGGTGGGTGAAGCATTGAATTGTCAATGTGAGAAAAATGCATTTAATTATGGAAGGAATGGGGTAATTTGAGATTTCTGTTTGCTTTTATATAATTTCAAATCATGAAAGAGTTTGTGTCACATTTAAGTTTTAGGAATTTAAATTGGATGCTGGTTTTCGTGGATTAGAGAAGAAAGACAGAAAATATGAAATGACCACACACTGCAGTTTCTGAATTAGATTAGGTGAAAAGCTATATATCTGATGATAATGAAAAAAAGAGGATAGCTGGTGAAATATTGTGAAAAGAAAAATGTACTACATGAGGTTGGACCTCTGCAAATAAAAAAAGCTTAAATTAATCTTCTCAGAGAAGAAAATAACTATGTAAATTATAACATTCTTACTGAAGCGGGTCTACCTGTTGTAAAAGTATTTGTATGCTATAGATATGAGCAATGCCCATCAAGAGGAGCCGAGGACACAGCCAAGACTGCAAATATGGGGAGTTTTACCTACTTACATTTCATTACATTTTAGACTATCGATTATGCTCAATTTTAAGCCAAAAATTATGAAATATCCTCATCGAGTATAGGAACATTATATTATATTAAGCATCTCTAAAGATTCTAAAGAATTTGGCTAATTTTGATTGAGCTTTCAATAATGGGCATGCTTCTTTAAAAATCTGATATTCAAATCAAACATTTCATTGAATATCAAGGGAGATGCACTGAACTTTCTAATAAGTTGGCTCTTGATTTCAAATTTGTCATCTTTTCTCTCTTGAATATTCTTCCCTGTGTAAGCAAAGATTGTCTTCGTTGTAATTATATTAAAAATTCAGTGAAAGCAGCAATTTAAAAAAAAACAATAAAATAAAAAATCCAGGTTTTGGTTTGGTTGGTGTTTTGCCCTTAGCGTCTGTCTTCACATAAGTCACATATTTTTTATTCTTTTCATCATTTAATAGTAAATAAACATGGATTTCTGGATATTGTATGAAACAAGGACAAAACTACAATGCAGAGTTCAAAAGTATCCTCAGAATTATATTTTCACTTTATCCTCTGTTTGTCTCTTATTCTGATATCCTGCTTACTTAGTTACCATTTCTAGAAATCCATATATTTATTTATGGAGATGGGGACATATCTCATTTACCATTGTATTGTCAAAGCCTACCACAGAACTTTCTGTGTCGTAAAAGCCCAATAAATATTGGATAAATATAATCAGAATTAGTTAATAAGGGAAAATGGCTGCCAAGAGAACATTACTTACTTTCTATTTCAAATGAAAGATAGTATAAAATAATTAAAATGAGACTCAACTAGAGTGTGTTACAGGTAAAAGCTGTTCAATTAATTAAGAACTTTAATAACTTATAGTTTGTGGTGCTATGACAATTTCTGGTATATGGAAGAATAAATTCATCTCTTTTTAATATTGAAACAAACAAACAAAAAAAATAAAAAGGAAGAACGTATAGCTATCTTTCCCCCCGTTCTCTTCAAGTGTGAATATGCTGAGATTAATAATGACTGAGATTAGTCGCTTCTGTATTTAATTTTGAATATTTAGTTTAATTTTGTTTTAAAATTAATAAATCACAAAACTAAAATGTTTGAACAAGTTCATTTAACTGTCTTCCCAGGTCATTATCATTATTATTACATTTTAGTTATATGTTTAAAAGAGGAGATACTGAATATGTCAGCCTAACTGGAAAAATGTGTCTTTGGCATAGGTGATTTTCAGAATGAAGGTCATCTTTACAAGAGCTTTGTCCTCTGGTTTCATCTTAATAAACACAACCTGGGTGGAGAGTGACAGACCAGAAATCACAGATCTGTCACTGAGGAACCAATTTTCTCAGAAAGACCGGAATAGATGTAACAATGCAATCCATTTTCAAAGTTGGAGCCAGAACAATCCTACTTTTCTTAAGAAGTAGAGTTCTGCTTCTCCCTAGTCTCTGCTTTCACTAATAGAAAATAGCCGAGTTCACAGCAAGCATACAGTTGAACATATAAGATATACTGATGACACAACTCATCTTTAATCGCTTGCTGAAATAACTGAACAATATCTTCTGAGTTGTCTAGAGATCTGTGTATGACACCAAGAAGCAAATACTTTAATCCAACAGATGAATTATCCACTCACTGGTGAAATTTGACTAATTCTTCTATAGGTTGGGAACAGAACCGTTTGGAAGGGCTTTCTATAACACTTTGGTAGATGCCAGCACATAGGGCAGTTTGGTTAAGATTCATTTCCAAACTCCCTCTGACTTTTCACAGAGAACTGTTCAATTTGCTTGTTTTTCCTTTTGAAGAGTTTGTGAACTTCTTTAAAGACAAACTATGCCTCCCACACTACCAGTGGATTCCTGACAAACTGCAATTAAACAGGCAGATAGCACTGGGACCGTCTGAACCCTTTATTTTTTTCAGCCTCTCTAAGGAATCAAATGTATCCTTGCAATTCAGCTTTATCATTTGGCACTAACCAATTTCATACGGACAGACATGCTGAATTTCTCTCTGACCTACTGCAAGTTTCAAAGCATTATGGAAACGAGTTAAGACACTTGATTTGTCATGATTTATTATAAAGGACACAACTCAGGAACAGTGAAATGAGAGAGATGCATAGGGCAAGGTATGCGGGAAGGGGTACAGAGCTTTCATGCCCTCTCAGGGCATGCCACCCTTCCAGAACCTTCATGTGCTCACCAACCCAGAGACTTCTCTCCATTTTTAAATGCCCTGAATATATATGCCTTACAAATGAATGAAAACAACAACAACAAAAAATCAACTCCATGGGGGTCACCATGTTAGATCTGTTTAAATGCTACAACAGGCCAGGCACAGTGGCTCAGGCCTGTGATCCCAGCACTTTGGGAGGCCGATGTGGGTGGATCACCTGAGGTCAGGTGTTCCAGATCAGCCTGTAAAACATCACGAAACCCCGTCTCCACTAAAAATACAAAAATTAGCAGGGCATGGTGGCGCACGCCTGTAATCCCAGTTACTCAGGAGGCTGAGGCAGGAGAATCATTTAAACCCAGGGGGTGGAAGTTTCAGTCAGCTGAAATTGTGCCACTGTACTCCAGCCTGAGCAACAGAGCAAGACTCTGTCTCAATACATACATACATACATACATACACACACACATACAACTATATTAGTTAAAATGATAAGTTAGTTACACAGAATAAAAGAGGCATCTTTGTGATCTGCCTTCTGGAAACAGAAAACCTAGTTTTCTGGGGGAAATAAAACATTCTGTATGAAAGTTTATTAAAGCATTTAGTTGACAGATTGCTTCTATAACCTTTGTTCTTTTTTGTGAGAAACATTTATAAGCCTATGCTTCTAAAATCTATAAACTGCTATTCTCATTCACAATTAAAAGGAGCAAGACAGATTGGTTTTAGCACACAATAGCATTTTTATGGACTCTCATTTTTTTCATGGGACACTTAACTGTAAATAATCCATGCAAATAGCAATTAGACCTTTCCTGGTTTATGCATATACACATAATGGTTATTCAAGTAACACAGAAATGTTTCAAGCAGTTTTCTATATAAGACATGGATATTTAAAACCATATGGTTGAAAGGTTAATTAAATGGATTTGAAATAAAATACAAGATAATTCAGAATGGTGAATTTCTGTATTTTTCAGGTCAGTACCTCTATATACTGTAGCAAACAAGTCAAAAACCTGTTGAATTTTCTGTTACCATCTTATAGTGTTTTAAGTCTATCCTGTTATGTTCAGTATTTTCTCTTAAGTAAAGAAAAAAGATGAAACATTAAGATTATATTTAACTATAGTGCAAGTATAAAAACTATAGTATCAGCATTGATCGAGTATTAGTATCTTATTTAATGACCTTACTTAATTTTTTCCTACTGTTCTATTGCTATAAGTGACAAAAATCTGGTCCTGGATCCAAGGCAGAATTTTAACTTGCATTGAATTGTTAAATTTCTTTAATCTCCCGTAATCTGGAACAATTCCTTGGATTTTTGTTGTCTTTGATGTCCTTGATATTTGTGGGATGTTCCTCTATTTACATATTTGTATGATGTTTCTTCATGATTAAATTCAAATAGACATTTTTGGCAGGATTACGAGATGAAATTTCATCCTTCTCCGAGCATAATGATAGGAAGCACATGATTTCTATTTGTCCCTGATGAGGTTAACTTGTTTTGCTGAGTTTAGGTAGTGTGTGACTTCTGCCCTTTGATATTACTATCTTTCCATTTTTAATTAATAAGTAATTTGGGCAAGTACTATCTTGAAGTTATGACCAAGATACATGATTTATTTTAACATCGTGAAGAATTATCAACATAAATTTCTGGGAGGATTATGGCCATTATACAATTAACTAAAGAGACATTAAGACTCACGTTGAGTAGAGGTAAAGAGCTGTGCAGCGAAGAATCTTCAGTGGCAGGAGTGAAGGCAGAGCATGTTCACAGATGCAGAGCAGTTGGAATACTTCTTGAAGAAAGTGATTTTTTTCTTCTGTTACTCCCTTTTCTGTAAAATAGATAGCAGAGCATCAGCTTGATGCAAGAGGCAAGGAGATGTTAGAGGTTTGCTGAGAGAAAACGTTCATATTGGAAGTATTTGAGAGTTTATATCCTAAGGGAAAAATAGGAGGACTGCTCAGTAGAAATTATAAATTGCATGAGATAGGTAAGTATCTCCATTCACGTAAAATGAAAAGAGTGAGCATAGCTGTTTCAATTTTTTTCAGTTGTATACATCTTCTTGCATACAATCGCTGAAGAGGAAATTAATTGGTTTTAATCATTAAAATTAGAGATGAGAGATTTTCCCAGCAAGTATAAGAAATGTAGATCAGGGAAAGAAAATGATGAAGCCCTGTCTTTATGTTGGGTAAAGGAGAAAGGAAGAAAATGATAGGTGTGGTGAAGTTTAAAAACCAGTAGTGTCAGTAAATTAGATGATGCAAAGTGTTGGAATAATATCTAGAGTGAGAATACTGGAGGAAGTAATCTTGAAAAATAGATGAATGCAATCAGTAACTGAATGTTTTAAATAATTTTGGAAGTGAAACATTGGAAGCATTATCCTGAATCTATAACCAAAATTGTGCTATTATTCTTATTTATTATAATCTTTATTCCATGTCTACAGAATGTTTGTTGAAATCTTCCATTTGGAGTCAGGAAAAGTTCTTCAGTTGTCATTACTGTGTAGCCTGAAGCTAGTGACCTTTGCAAAAACTAGGAGAAGACTATATATCCACTGGTCACTACTCTTTCTCCTGTCCCATACCCATAAAATACTAAAATAGTGATCATGGCAAACTCCCAATATAAAAAGGAGATACTCAAACTTGTGTCAATAATTGAGAGAATAAATATGTAATAAATAAAAGTGTGTTATTTTAATAACTCTTATTGTCTTACTTAATTTTGGCTGCCATAAGAAAGCATCGTAGACTACATGGCTTATAAACAACAGAAATTTATTTCAAATTCTAGAGGCTACAAGTCTGAGATCAGGGCACCAGCATGGTCAGGTTCTGCTGAGGGCCATCTTCTGGACTACAGATTGCGGACTTCTCATTGTATATTTATTGTATCCTTTTGTGGAAGAAAGAGGGCTCAACAATTTTCTAGATTTTTTTTTTTTTAATAGAGACACTAGTCCCATTCATGAAGGCTCCAACATACCAAGTAATTTATTTCCAAAGACTCCATCTTTTAAAACGATCACATTGGGGATTCAGATTTCAATATATAAATTCGAAGGTGACACAATTGTTCAGGCCATTGTAGTTAACATAATTTTTTCTTTAGACATTTAATTGTACTATTTGAAATATTTTAGAAGAAATATGAGAAGAATACAACCATGGTAATGCATTTTACTGAAGATTAAAACTGTTATTAAATAGCAGAATGGAGAAGTAGATTGTGTAATACCGGGGGCAAAGCAATAAATGAACTATAGCTATTTTCACAACATGGATAAATTTCACAAATGTTCATATGGAAATGTACACAAGTCATAAGTATGCAGCTTAGTGAATTATTACAGTGTAGAATGGAAGATTACCTCACCAATTAAGAAAGAATAAGTAAAAAGGATATTTGAATTGCTGTAAATATTCAATGAAGTAACACATTTTCCCAGTGAGACAGGCAAGGCATAGAAAGTGATGAAAAGAAGGATGAGAAAAGTAGGTACTCCATACAGTTTACTTGGAGATATAGCCATAAACCCAATGATGATAACGGGTTAACTAGTCACCAGCAACCAGTTCTTTAAATGTTCACAGCCTATGACTCAGCAATCTCACTTCTGGGAACGGATTTTGTAGATACATTTGCACATAATTTTTAAAATAATAGTAAAATAAACTATTATATAAATTTAATATATAAGTTTATAAAGTTTATATAATAGTTTATTTTGCTATTATAAACTTCATATCTATTAATAGTGGAATAATTGAATAAATGATACACATGGAAAAATAAAATAGCTCTCTTAAGAAGATACACACATAAAATGTGAAATATGTTGCATTTTGTGAAGTGTATATGACATGTTTGTGTGCTTTATACTTTCAATTTGTATTTGATGAATTACATATTGTTTTCTTGTTCAATAATAGATGAAAAATTTAGACTTTCCTTTATTTCCAAAGAATATACTGTAGCATTTATTTCTCAAAACATTTATTTTTATCTGTCTTAATTTATTAGTATCTTTAGTGTAGGTAATACATTTCTTTTAGGTAAGTTATGCCTCTTTTACGTAAATAAATACCTCTTTATTTTTGAAAACTCTCCTATTTTCTGAGTTACATGTTTATTTTATTTACTTGGTTTTTAATTATTTTCTTAAACAATTTTTAAAACACATTTTTATTAAGATGGGAGTGTCACTCCATCTTAATAGAATTAATTAGTTCTTAATTTGTTTTTAAATGTTAAGTGTGTCTTATGTAGGAAACGTGTATTTTGTTTTTTTAAAATTTATCCAGTCTCTCAGCTCTTTGTTGTATTTAATTAATGTATTTCAATATAATTATTAATATGATTGTTGTGGTGGGGATTGTTAAGACCAAACCCAGGTTTGATAATTCACAAAGAGGATTCATAGGACTTAGAATATAGTTATACTCATGGCTATTACTAATTATGGTGAAAAGATACAAAGCAAAATCAGCAAAATGAATAGCTGCAGGATAGAGTCTGGAAGAAAATAGGTGCAGCTTACAAAGAGTTTTCTCCTATTGGAGTTACACTATGTATGCTTAATTCCTCCAACAAATGTTGTGACACCATGTGTTGTAGAGACTCAGTATCCATAGTTTTATTAGGGTCTAGTCGTGTAAGCACCCTATGCTATGCCTAGCACATATGAAATATCAGACTTGCAGAAAGAAATTAGATGTTCAGTAGAAACCATATTGTTTTTTACAAATATTTCAGGCAGGGTGAGCCACTCTTTTTAGTTCTGAGAATAGTGGGAACTTTCCCAAAATCCAG
Source organism: Trachypithecus francoisi (assembly GCF_009764315.1). NCBI lineage: Eukaryota > Metazoa > Chordata > Mammalia > Primates > Cercopithecidae > Trachypithecus > Trachypithecus francoisi. Next base: position 112,925,318 of record NW_022681454.1, read on the forward strand.
GTTCCCAGATGCCAGACAAAAGGCATCGCCAGCAGGTCTTTATAAGGACAGCAACCTCAGGCCTTCTATGTTACCCCTTTCTAAGTAGCCATACCTTTGGCCCTTGGCCAAAGTTTCCTTATAGCATGGCCTCTTTTCCAGATTGCATATTGCTATGATATTAGTTTAATTATTTAAATAATCAAATTTACAGTATTATCTCACTCTTAATAGATTACAGCATGCTGCCACATAAGAAATGCTCCAGCAATTTTGAGACAACACATAAAATAGCTAAGAGCATTTATAATCTTCCCTAGGCAAGAGTGAATAACAAAACTTCCAAAATTTCTCAGTGACTTTACAATAATAATGATATTTTTCACTTACGTCACTTTTTGGCAGCTGAGAGTAAGCTGCAGTTCTTTGCTTCTGTGTTTACTTAGCTTATATATGTGTCTTCTTCAGTCTTAGGCCCTAACTGAAGGATCAGTGGTAACAAGTGTAACAAGATGAAAAAGCAAGAGGGCAGGCAAAAACCAGCTATGGCTCTAAAAGCTGTTGTAGTTATCACTTCTGCTCTCACCCAGTTGGCTAAATTAAGTTACATGGTGAAGTCCAGCACTAATTCTGGAAGGAGGCATACTCTTCCCACTGGAAAAGGTTGTATCACAGGACAACAGAAAGGAAGGTCAATCTTTCTGAGAAAAGAATGAGTATATATTTACTGTATATATATGTACCTTTAATATTTACTGTTTCCACATGATGGTCCAAATGCTTTACATATGTTATAAGAAATTATTTACCCTATTTCAAAGAAAAGCATAGTTCAATATAATTCTTCCTGAAATATTTAATAATAAGATTGAGTTAATTTAATTGTGCCTGAAACATTTAATGTATCAATCTATTATTCTACAATTTATATAACAAAAGAATATGCACTTGGACTTAAGAGATTTTAGTATAATCGCAAATATATTTATAGACTTTACTAAAGTTACATACATTCTGTTCATTATACATTTTTTTACACACACATACTGATCATAAAATTATTCAGCCACATTGGCGGCTATATGCTATAATTGTATCTATGAGAAACTATGTTGTTCATCACAGCAAAATATGAATGCTATTACATGCTGCTACAGATTGAAGACTTTACTTGATGATGTGTGGCTATGAGTAATGGAAAGAACGTTAACTACAGCAATATATTTGTTTATGAAAATACAGAATATTTTATATAGGATCTAGAAATTTAATATTATGTTTATTTATATTTCAGGTTATTTATAAAGTTGTGATAATAATCCTTTAAATTTTATAGGATTTAATGTAAGTTAAATTAATTTGTAGAAAGCATTTAGATCGTTTTATGAAAATAATACATATTTAGCATCAATATGTGCATTTTTATTTTATCCACACAAAATACACCAAAACTTAAGGAAAATACCAAAGTTATTCTTTATTACATAGTATTTACTTAGTATTATCAAAGATATTTATCTTGAATATTAATATTTTAAGCACACACAGTTCAGTATCAAAAGTTTCTCTAAGTTTTCACAACATTTGACAAGAGATTTTGGACATTTGAAGGAAGACAAATGTTGGCTTGGAAATAAAAAATAAGCTTGAGAAATAGAAAAACTTAAATGTATAGGACTTCATAATTGACTGCATAGCAAAGAAAGTTAATGATAACTTGAAATGTTATGGTTGTATACAGAATGGAGGATAACGGCACAACAGAGATAAGAAATAAAGTAGAAGAAAAGATTTAGTGGAAAACTCAAGATTTGAATTTTACTAGTTCAAAATGATGACAAAAACCTAATTTTTAAAGTTTTAAGTAAATGTGCATTGACCACAGAAACTCATGCTCAGTGCAATCCTATTAAGACACAAGTATCTGCCTTTTAAGGATACATATTCTTGCATTAATACAAAAATTGGACTAATCTGATCATATGTGATTAACAGAGATTATTTTTTCTCACTCTTTGGATTTTTATTTTCTGTCACTCTCCACCATTCTTATGATAAGTTCTAGAGAATTAAATTAATTTCATTATGGCTCAAGACACAAACTCTCTTAAGTACTAAATTTAAATATGAATTAAAATTAGCCTTGATATTCATTACCAGGAGAGGTTTCCTACATCTGGTAGATGTTTGAATCAACTCCTGATTTCTCTTGATCCAAGACAAACATCCCTAGGTGCTGTAGGTTACTCTTTTTGATGACTCAAAAATATAATATTTTAGTGAAATTAACTTCCAATATTTTTAAAATTATCATCTAGGCATGTTTAGATAGTTGGAGAGCATTAAACTTATCCACTGTCATTAATTTCATGGAAATGAATTTGGGAAATTATCTGATAACCTAAGGACGCCACTGTTGGAAAGCATTTGACTCTTCTCTGATAAAAAATTAATTAAAACATCATTCTGCTAGCATGTTTGGGTCTCTTTGATGTTCATGTAATTATATTATTTGAATATAATCAGATTGTATGCAAAAAAACAAAGGTAGGCAAGTTAGGAGATTAGAAAAACAATTTAAACAACTTGAGTCAGAACTTTTTGTAGGGTAATTTCCCATGCTTAATCTGATTTCCAGCAGTTCTTACATAAAGAATTCATCTGAAATTTTCTAAGAGGTTTGAGCAGATTTTCTTCTTTGATAGGGCCTATTAATGTGAAAGTGAACATGACGAATGGCCTTTGCTATACTTCTGACTTCAAGCAGCCAATTTTGTAACCTTGAAAAACTGCCAGGGAAAGCACCAGATAAAAGAAAAATAAAACTAGATTCATGAGGAAAAGAGAAAAAAACAGTGTAAATAACTCCTGTAGTTGTCATTTATGAAGCTACTACATGTATTTCAAATGCTAGATTATATGTATATGTCTACTGCGTCAATAATTACCACTTAAGAAAGATTTATGCAGAAAGAAAATTAAAACAGAACAAATTGAAGGTACAAATAATATTCAACTTAAAGGAGCACACTTTTGCATAACAAAATAAGATTCTCAATTTACGTTTTAAAAGAAATTAATTTACTGAGTTGCTACAATTGTGCAAATTAATATTTTTCAGAAACAGCATTTATTAAACATAAAAATTAGGTTTTACTTTAGAATAAGCACAAGATAAGTGCATCTTTTTAAAGTAGGCAGTATGAAATTGTATTATTTACTGAAGGTTTCTTCTGTCTATAAAATATACTATTTAGATAAATAACCATGCTAGTACACCAATTGTTACCACTTAGAAGCTATTTCAAAGACAAATTACTTTTTCTAAGTTAATCGTTGGAAACATATGCTAGCAAAGCAAAATAAGTGCCAAATAAGATATTACATTTTAAGCAAAAATAGGAATACGCTTTTAAAATAGCCCTCAAAGTCATTTTAAATAGCCCATTTTACACTCATATGATTTTGCCTTTGGGAAGACACAAGATGGAAAGTATCTTCCTAGCTACACACACACACACACACACACACACACACACACACACGTTGTTTTAGTCAGATGTTTTTGCAGAGGCAGGGGAAGAGAGGAAGATTTAGGATGTGCTCTGGCCAAGCAGCTCAAAAATTACTCTATCACAGATGAATAAGCATCCCCACCAAACACACTGTCACTGTCCTTGTAGTTCTGTGTAATAGATAATGAAAAACCATCTGTCCATTGCAGTAATTTGCCAAGAGCACACCCTAACATATTATTTCATTTTACTAACTTAAAAATGAAATAGTAAACAGTATTTCTGAACAAAGTTTATTTTTTTCCTCAATGTTTGAAATGAAGGGTTTTATGGCCAGCTTGACAAAATAAGTTATGGAAATAATAAATTTTGTGGTTTATAACGAAAAAACAAAATGCCTATTTTTGACCCCTTCAAAAAAGAACAAAGAAAAAAATAATAATAAGGTTAGTTTTGATTACTCTTTCATTTCTACTTTTCTTAAAAAAAATCAATAAACTTTTTTTCTTTTTTTCAGATCAGTTACAGGTTTACAGTAAAACTGAGCAGAAAGTAGAAAGAGTTCCATATACTTTCTGTCCTACTGTCCTTAGTTTTCCCTATCATTGATATCCTGCATCAGTGTGACGCATTTGTTACAATTGAAATAATAGTGGACGGGCGCGGTGGCTCACGCCTGTAAACCCAACTCTTTGGGAGGCCAAGGTGGGCGGATCACTTGAGGTCAGGAGTTCAAGACAAGCCTGACCAACATCGTGAAACCCTGTCTCTACTAAAAATACAAAAATTAGCTGGGTGTGGTGGTGCATACCTGTAGTCCCAACTACTTGAGAGGCTGAGACAGGAGAGAGAACTGCTTGAACCAGGAGGCAGAAGTTGCAGTGAGCCAAGATCATCAACAGAGCCAGACTGCGGCTCAAAAAAAAAGGAAAAAAGACAACAAACAATACTGACACTATAGATATTATAACTAATATCTATAGTTTCCATTATGGTTCAGTTTTTGTGTTGTAACACATCTATGGGTTTTGCCAAATGCATATCACATAGCCACCATAACAGTATCATAAAAAATTCAAATTTTTATTACAGTGTTATACACAGTACATAGAGTGTTATTGCTCTTAAAACTCGCTGATTTAATGTATTCATCCTTCTCTCTCACCCTCTCAAACCCTGGCAACTATGGATATTTTTATTGTCTATAACTTCCCCTTTCCCAGAATGTCATACATTATGTAGCCTTGGAATGGAACACTAAGTACCTTCTCAGATTGGCTTCTTTCACTTATTATTAATATGAGTTTAAGGTTACTTTGTGTATTTTTGTGGCTTGATGGCTCATTTCTTTTTGCCACTAAATTTTGATAGAGGTATAGACCTGCGAAACCATTAACACAATCATGAAAACTGGTATAGTCATCAGTCCCAAAAGGATTTTTATCACATTTTTAAATTAATATACTACTTTTGAGAAGTTTGAGTATTGTGTATTTGTTACAATTATTGAGCCAAATTAGATACACTATTATTATTATTATTATTATTTGAGATGAAGTTTTGCTCTTGTCGCTCAGGCTGGAGGGCAATGGCACAGTCTCGGTTCACTGCAACTTCTGCCTCCTGGATTCAAGCAATTCTACTGCCTCAGCTCCTGAATAGCTGGGATTACAGGTGCACACCACAATGCCCAGCACATTTTTGTATTTTTAGTAGAGATGGGGTTTCACCATGTTGGCCAGGTTGGTCTCGAACTCCTGACCTCAGGCGATCCTCCCTCCTCAGCCTCCCAAAGTGCTGGGATTACAGGCGTGAGCCACCACGCCCAGCCTACTTTGAGTTAATTGTAATGAAAGTTGTAAGGTCAACGTTTAGATTCATTTTTTTTTTTTTTTGCATGGGGATGTCCAGTTGTTTCAGCATCATTTGATGAAAAGATTAGTTTTTCGTTATTGATTGCTTTTGCTTCTTTGTCAAAGATTAGTTGACTATATTTATTTGGGTTTATTTTGTGACTATCTGTTCTATTCTATTGATCTATTTGTTTACTTATTATTATTATTATTATTATTGCTAATACAACACAGTCTTAATTACAACAGTTTTATACCAAAACTGAAGTACGGTAGTTTTAGTCCTTAAACTTTGTTCTTCTTCACTATCATCTTGGCTACTTTTAGACTTTTGCTTCCATATAAACTGTAGGATCAGTTTATCAATATCTACAAAGTAACGTGCTGGAATTGTGAGTAGGGATTCCTGGAAATTGTGGGTGAGGTTGGAAGTAACTAACTCATTAACAATTCCGAATCTTACTATCTATATGCATGCAATATATTTTTATTAATTTAGGTATTCTTTGATTCTTTCATCAGAGTTTTGTAGTTTTCCTCATAGAAAACTGGTACACATTTTGTTAGACTTATACCTATTATACTATGTGTTGGTGCTAATATAAGTGGTGTTATGTTTAAATTTCAAATTTCCATTAATCTGACCATGTCAATAGATACAGAAAAAGTATTTCACAAAATATAACAATCATTTATGGTGAAAACACTCAGAAAACTAGAAATAGAGGGGAAGTTTGAAAACTTGACAAAGAATATCTCCAAAAATAATTCTATAACTAACATCATACTTAATGCTGAGTACAATGGACCAAATGCTTGTGACCTTCAACAATGTGTATGTTGAAATCCTAATTCCCAAGGTAACGATATTGGGAGGAAGGGCCTTTGGAAAGTGATTAGGACATGAGGGTTGAGTCTTCATAAATAGGATTAGTTCCCTTATAAAAGAAGCCCAAGGGAGTCGTCTCGTTCCTTCTACCATGTGAGGACACAGTGAGAAGGTACCATCTTTGAATTAGGAAGTGGCCCATCACCAAACAGAAACTCTGCTGATGTTTTGATCTTAGACTTACCACTTCCAGAACTGTGGGAAATGAATTTCTGTTGTTCATTGCTACCTGTTATGGCATTTTGTTATAGAATTTTATGGCATTTTGTTCTAGAAGCCTGAATGGACCAAGATAATAAGAAACTAAATGTTTTCTTACTAAGTTCACATATGGAAAAAAAAGTCCCCTCTAGCCACTTTTTTATTTGTATTTTTATTTTTTTATTTTTTTTTTATTATACTTTAAGTTCTAGGGTACATGTGCATAACGTGCAGGTTTGTTTCATATGTATACTTGTGCCATGTTGGTGTGCTGCACCCATCAACTCGTCAGCACTCATCAATTCATCATTTATATCATGTATAACTCCCCAATGCAATCCCTCCCCCCTCCCCCCTCCCCATGATAGGCCCCAGTGTGTGATGTTCCCCTTCCCGAGTCCAAGTGATCTCATTGTTCAGTTCCACCTATGAGTGAGAACATGCGGTGTTTGGTTTTCTGTTCTTGTGATAGTTTGCTAAGAATGATGGTTTCCAGCTGCATCCATGTCCCTACAAAGGACGCAAACTCATCCTTTTTTATGGCTGCATAGTATTCCATGGTGTATATGTGCCACATTTTCTTAATCCAGTCTGTCACAGACGGATATTTGGGTTGATTCCAAGTCTTTGCTATTGTGAATAGTGCCGCAATAAACATACGTGTGTGTCTTTGAAATAGAATAATTTATAATCTTTTGGGTATATACCCAGTAGTGGGATGGCTGGGTCATATGGTACATCTAGTTCTAGATCCTTGAGGAATTGCCATACTGTTTTCCATAATGGTTGAACTAGTTTACAATCCCACCTACAGTGTAAAAGTGTTCCTATTTCTCCACATCCTCTCCCACACCTGTTTCCTGATTTTTTAATGATTGCCATTCTAACTGGTGTGAGATGGTATCTCATTGTGGTTTTGATTTGCATTTCTCTCATGGCGAGTGATGATGAGCATTTTTTCATGTGTCTGTTGGCTGTATGAATGTCTTCTTTTGAGAAATGTCTGTTCATATCCTTTCCCCACTTTTTGATGGGGTTGTTTTTTTCTTGTATATTTGTTTGAGTTCTTTGTAGATTCTGGATATAAGCCCTTTGTCAGATGAGTAGATTGCAAAAATTTTCTCCCATTCTGTAGGTTGCCTGTTCACTCTGATGGTAGTTTCTTTTGCTGTGCAGAAGCTCTTTAGTTTAATTAGATCCCATTTGTCAATTTTGGCTTTTGCTGCCGTTGCTTTTGGTGTTTTAGACATGAAGTCCTTGCCCATGCCTAAGTCCTGAATGGTACTACCTAGATTTTCTTCTAGGGTTTTTATGGTTTTAGGTCTAACATTTAAGTCTCTAATCCATCTTGAATTAATCTTCGTATAAGGAGTAAGGAAAGGATCCAGTTTCAGCTTTCTACTTATGGCTAGCCAATTCTCCCAGCACCATTTATTAAATAGGGAATCCTTTCCCCATTTCTTGTTTCTCTCAGGTTTGTCAAAGATCAGATGGCTGTAGATGTGTGGTATTATTTCTGAGGACTCTGTTCTGTTCCATTGGTCTATATCTCTGTTTTGGTACCAGTACCATGCTGTTTTGGTTACTGTAGCCTTGTAGTATAGTTTAAAGTCAGGTAGTGTGACGCCTCCAGCTTTGTCCTTTTGACTTAGGATTGTCTTGGCAATGTGGGCTATTTTTGGTTCCATATGAACTTTAAAGCAGTTTTTTCCAATTCTGTGAAGAAAGTCATTGGTAGCTTGATGGGGATGGCATTGAATCTATAAATACCTTGGGCAGTATGGCCATTTTCACGATATTGATTCTTCTATCCATGAGCATAGTATGTTCTTCCATTTGTTTGTGTCCTCTTTGATTTCACTGAGCAGTGGTTTGTAGTTCTCCTTGAAGAGGTCCTTTACATCCCTTGTAAATTGGATTCCTAGGTATTTTATTCTCTTTGAAGCAATTGTGAATGGAAGTTCATTCCTGATTTGGCTCTCTGTTTGTCTTGTACTGGTGTATAAGAATGCTTGTGATTTTTGCACATTAATTGTGTATCCTGAGACTTTGCTGAAGTTGCTTATCAGCTTAAGGAGATTTTGGGCTGAGGCAATGGGGTTTTCTAAATATACAATCATGTCATCTGCAAACAGGGACAATTTGACTTCTTCTTTTCCTAACTGAATACCCTTGATTTCTTTCTCTTGCCTGATTGCCCTAGCCAGAACTTCCAACACTACATTGAATAGGAGTGGTGAGAGAGGGCATCCCTGTCTTGTGCCAGTTTTCAAAGGGAATTTTTCCAGTCTTTGTCCATTCAGTATGATATTAGGTGTGGGTTTGTCAGAAATAGCTCTTTTTGTTTTGAGGTACGTTTCATCAATACTGAATTTATTGAGCGTTTTTAGCATGAAGGGCTGTTGAATTTTGTCAAAAGCCTTTTCAGCATCTATTGAGATAATCATGTGGTTCTTGTCTTTGGTTCTGTTTATATGCTGGATTACATTTATTGATTTACGAATGTTGAACCAGCCTTGCATCTCAGGGATGAAGCCCACTTGATCATGGTGGATAAGCTTTTTGATGTGCTGCTGAATCCGGTTTGCCAGTATTTTATTGAGGATTTTTGCATTGATGCTCATCAGGGATATTGGTTTAAAATTCTCTTTTTTTGTTGTGTCTCTGCCAGTCTTTGGTATCAGGATGATGTTGGCCTCATAAAAAGAGTTAGGGAGGATTCCCTCTTTCTCTATTGATTGGAATAGTTTCAGAAGGAATGGTACCAGCTCCTCCTTGTACCTCTGGTAGAATTCAGCTGTGAATCCATCTGGTCCTGGACTTTTTTTGGTTGGTAGGCTATTAATTATTGCCTCAATTTTGGAGCCTGCTGTTGGTCTATTCAGGGATTCAACTTCTTCCTGGTTTAGTCTTGGAAGAGTGTCAGTGTCCAGGAAATTATCCATTTCTTCTAGATTTTCTAGTTGATTTGCGTAGAAGTGTTTATAGTATTCTCTGATGGTAGTTTGTATTTCTGTGGGGTCGGTGGTGATAATCCCTTTATCATTTTTTATTGCGTCTATTTGATTTTTCTCTCTTTTCTTCTTTATTAGTCTTGCTAGCGATCTGTGAATTTTGTTGATCTTTTCAAAAAACCAACTGCTGGATTCATTGATTTTTTGGAGGGTTTTTTGTGTCTCTATCTCCTTCAGTTCTGCTTTGATCTTAGTTATTTCTTGCCTTCTGCTAGCTTTTGAATGTGTTTGCTCTTGCCTCTCTAGTTCTTTTAATTGTGATGTTAGAGTGTCAATTTTAGATCTTCCTGCTTCTCTTGTGGGCATTTAGTGCTATAAATTTCCCTCTACACACTGCTTTAAATGTGTCCCAGAGAATCTGGTATGTTGTATCTTTCTTCTCATTGCTTTCAAAGAACATCTTTATTTCTGCCTTCATTTCGTTATGTACTCAGTAGTCATTCAGGAGCAGGTTGTTCAGTTTCCATGTAGTTGAGTGGTTTTGATTGCGTTTCTTAATCCTGAGTTCTAGTTTGATTGCACTATGGTCTGAGAGACAGTTTGTTATAATTTCTGTTCTTGTACATTTGCTGAGGAGTGCTTTACTTCCAATTATGTAGTCAATTTTGGAATAAGTGTGATGTGGTGCTGAGAAGAATGTATAATCTGTTGATTTGGGGTGGAGAGTTCTATAGATGTCTATTAGGTCTGCTTGGTGCAGAGATGAGTTCAATTCCGGATATCCTTTTAACTTTCTGTCTCGTTGATCTGTCTAATGTGACAGTGGAGTGTTGAAGTGTCCCATTATTATTGTATGGGAGTCTAAGTCTCCTTGTAAGTCTCTAAGGACTTGCTTTATGAATCTGGGTGCTCCTGTATTGGGTGCATATATATTTAGGAGAGTTAGCTCTTCCTGTTGAATTGATCCCTTTACCATTATATAATGGCCTTCTTTGTCTCTTTTGATCTTTGATGGTTTAAAGTCTGTTTTATCAGAGATTAGGAATGCCGCCCCTGCTTTTTTTGTTCTCCATTTGCTTGGTAGATCTTCCTCCATCCCTTTATTTTGAGCCTATGTATGTCTCTGCATGTGAGATGGGTCTCCTGAATACAGCAGACTGATGGGTCTTGACTCTTTATCCAGTTTGCCAATCTGTGTCTTTTAATTGGAGCATGTAGTCCATTTACATTTAAGGTTAATATTGTTATGTGTGAACTTGATCCTGCCATTATGATATTAACTGGTTATTTTGCTCGTTAGTTGATGCAGTTTCTTCCTAGCCTCGATGGTCTTTACAGTTTGGCATGTTTTTGCAATGGCTGGTACCAGTTGTTCCTTTCCATGTTTAGGGCTTCCTTCAGGGTCTCTTGTAAGGCAGGCCTGGTGGTGACAAAATCGCTAAGCATTTGCTTATCTGTGAAGGATTTTATTTCTCCTTCACTTATGAAACTTAGTTTGGCTGGATATGAAATTCTGGGTTGAAAATTCTTTTCTTTAAGAACGTTGAATATTGGCCTCCACTCTCTTCTGGCTTGTAGACTTTCTGCCGAGAGATCCGCTGTTAGTCTGATGGGCTTCCCTTTGTGGGTAACCCGACCTTTCTCTCTGGCTGCCCTTAAGATTCTTTCCTTCATTTCAACTTTGGTGAATCTGGCAATTATGTGTCTTGGACTTGCTCTTCTGGAGGAGTATCTTTGTGGCGTTCTCTGTATTTCCTGATTTGAATGTTGGCCTGCCCTACTAGGTTGGGGAAGTTCTCCTGGATGATATCCTGAAGAGTGTTTTCCAACTTGGTTCCATTTTCCCCTCACTTTCAGGCACCCCAATCAGACGTAGATTTGGTCTTTTCACATAATCCCATACTTCTTGCAGGCTTTGTTCATTTCTTTTTCTTCTTTTTTCTTTTGGTTTCTCTCTCGCTTCATTTCATTCATTTGATCCTCAATCGCTGATACTCTTTCTTCCAGTTGATTGAGTCGGTTACTGAAGCTTGTGCATTTGTCACGTATTTCTCGTGTCATGGTTTTCATCTCTGTCATTTCGTTTATGACCTTCTCTGCATTAATTAGTCTAGCTGTCAATTCTTCCACTCTTTTTTCAAGATTTTTAGTTTCTTTGCGCGGGATACGTAATTCCTCCTTTAGCTCTGAGAAGTTTGATGGACTGAAGCCTTCATCTGTCATCTCGTCAAAGTCATTCTCTGACCAGCTTTGATCCGTTGCTGGCGATGGGCTGTGCTCCTTTGCAGGGGGAGATGCGCTCTTATTTTTTGAATTTCCAGCTTTTCTGCCCTGCTTTTTCCCCATCTTTGTGGTTTTATCTGCCTCTGGTCTTTGATGATGGCGACGTACCGATGGGGTTTTGGTATAGGTGTCCTTCCTGTTTGATAGTTTTCCTTCTGACAGTCAGGACCCTCAGCTGTAGGTCTGTTGGAGATTGCTTGAGGTCCACTCCAGACCCTGTGTGCCTGGGTATCAGCAGCAGAGGTTGCAGAAGATAGAATATTGCTGAACAGCAAGTGTACCTGTCTGATTCTTCCTCTCAGAGGTGTACTCCACCCTGTGAGGTGTGGGGTGTCAGACTGCCCCTAGTGGGGGATGTCTCCCAGTTAGGCTACTCAGGGGTCAGGGACCCACTTGAGCAGGCAGTCTGTCCCTTCTCAGATCTCATCCTCTGTTTTGGGAGATCCACTGCTCTCTGCAAAGCTGTCAGACAGAGTCGTTTGCGTCTGCAGAGGTTCTGCTGCTTTTTTGTTGTTGTTATTTATCTGTGTCCTGTCCCCAGAGGTGGAGTCTACAGAGACAGGCAGGTTTCCTTGAGCTGCTGTGAGCTCCACCCAGTTCGAGCTTCCCAGGGGCTTTGTTTACCTACTTAAGCCTCAGCAATGGCGGGCGCCCCTCCCCCAACCTGGCTGCTGCCTTGTGGTTAGACCACAGACTACTGTGTTAGCAATGACGGAGGCTCTGTGGGCGTGGAACCCTCCCGGCCAGATGTGGGATATATTCTCCTAGTGTACCCGTTTGCTTAAAGTGCAGTATTGGGGTGGGAGTTACCCGATTTTCCAGGTGTTGTGTGTCTCAGTTCCCCTGGCTAGGAAAAGGGATTCCCTTCCCCCTTGCACTTCCCAGGTGAGGCGATGCCTCGCCCTGCTTCAGCTCTCGCTGGTCGGGCTGCAGCAGCTGACCAGCACCGATTGTCTGGCACTCCCTAGTGAGATGACCCCAGTACCTCAGTTGAAAATGCAGAAATCACTGGTCTTCTGTGTCGCTCGTGCTGGGAGTTGGAGACCGGAGCTGTTCCTATTCGGCCATCTTGCTCCGCCCCCCCAGCCACTTTTCTAAAAGATCATTGAAATTTCTAACTATTACAATAAGATAGGAAAAGAAAAACATACGGTGTACAGAGTAGAAAGGAAGAAATAAAACATCTTTGTCCACAGATAACATAGCTGTCTATGTACAAAATCCTAAAGAATCAACAAAAAAATTCTCCTAGAAATAACAATTATAGTATGATTTCAGGATATAAGGTTAAAATTAAAAAGTCAATCACTTTTATATATACTGGCAATATGTAAGTGGAATTTGAATTACACACACAATAATATTTAAAATTAGCAGCCCCCAAAATAAAATACTTACTAATAAATCTAACAAAATATGTATAAAACATATATGAAGATAACCACTAACTCTGATGAGTGTAATCAAACACAAACTAAATATTTAAAAATATATACTATGTTCCTGGATAAAAGGACTCAAATTGTCAAGACATCAGTTCTTCCCATCTTGATCTATAGATTCAATATAATGTCAATCAACACCCCAAAAAGTTATTTCGTGGATGTCAATAAATTAATTCTAAAGTTTATTGAGGGGCAAAATACCCAGAATAGCCAACACAATATTGAAGGAGAAGAACAAAGTTGGAGGATTGACATTACTCAGCATCAAACTTATTCTAAATCTGCAGTCATGAAGACAGTGTGATATGGACAAATTAATAGATAAATAGATTCTCAAAACAGAATAGAAAGCACAGAAATAGACTAACTGATCTATAACAAAAGAGCACAGGCAGTACAATAAAACAAATATAGTATTTTCAACAAATAATGCTGGAGCAACTAGATATCCATATGCTAAACAAAATTAATCTAGACATAGACATTACACTCATTACAAAATTAACTCAAAATGGATTACAAACTAAATGCAAAATGCAACGGTATAAAACTCCTAGAAGCTAACATAAGAGAAAATTTAGATGACCTTTGGTATGGTGATAAATTTCTAGATACAATACTAGAAGCACAATCTATGAAAAAAATAATTTATAAGCTGTACTTTACTTTAAACATCTGGCATTTATGCTCTGTGAATGACCATGTCATGAGAATAAGAAGACAAGTCATAGACTGGAAGAAAGTATTTGCAAAACACATATCTGGTAAGATATTCACATACAATGAACTCTTAACTCAAAAATAAGAAAACAAGCTACCTGATTAAAACTGGTCCAAAGATCTTAACAGATACCTCACCCAAAAAGACAGATTAGTTAGCTTATAAAAACATGCTTTATACCCTATGTCATCAGAAAATGAAAATTTAAACAATTTTGAGATAACACTACACATCCATTAGAATAGTAGGTACCAAAACCTAGAACACTAACACCACCAAATGCTGGTATCCACACCTATAGAATGTATAAAACCAAGAGTAAACTCTAAATTCAACAGTGGACATGGGGTGATTATGATGTGCCAATGTAGGTATATCACTTGTAGAAGAGGTACCATTCTGGTGGGGATAATGACAATACAGTAAGCTATGCATGTGTGGAGACAGGGGTATAGGGGAAATCTCTGCACTTCCTTCTCATTTTTTTCTGTAAGTCTAACACCACTTGGAAAAAAATGTCTTAAGAAAATTTTAATTGATCATTACTAAAATGTAAGAAAGCAACTGACTTTGTATATTAACCTTAGATCCTATAACCTTGCTATAATTTCCTATTAGTTCAAGCAGTTTTGTTGTTGTGTATTCTTTGGGAATTTTTACATAGACTGTCATGTCATCTGCAAGCAAAGCCAGCTTTATTTTTCTGTCCTAAGCTGTATATAATACTTAACTTTTATTTACTCTTTTCTTATTGCACTAGGCAGAACTTCAGTACAATGCTGAACAGATGTATGCTGTTCGCTCTACTTTTTTGGTAGATGATATTATTAATCAATTTGAGGAATACTTCCTCTAATCCTATTTTACTGACAGCATTTGCCATGGATGAATGAAATGATTTTTCTGCATCTATTGGTACAATCATATGATTTTTTCCTCTTAGTCTGTTGATATGATGGATTACATTAATTGACTTTCAAATGTTGCACAAGTTTTGCATCTCTGGAATAAATCTCATTTGGTCTTAGGGTATAATCTTTTATACATTAATAACTTTGATTTGCTAACAAATTTCTGAAGATTTTTGCAGTTATGTTTTTGAGAAATATGTTCCGTAGTTTTCTATTCTTGTAGTGTCTTTGTCTGGGTTTTGGAATTATAGTAATACTGGCCTTATAGAAATAATTGAGAAGTGTTGTCTCTGCTTCTATTCTATGGAGAAGACTGTAGAAAATTATTATCATTTATTTCATTAATGATTGATAGAACTCCCAAGTGAACAATCCTAGGACTGGTACTTTCTGTTTTAAAAGGTTATTAATTAATGATTCAGTTTCTTTAATATATACACACACACATACAGGTTTGTTTATTCAGAGGATCTCTATGTCATTGTGTGAGTCTTGGTAGATTTTGTCTTTCAAAAACTTATCTCACCCAAGCTATCAAATTATAAGGCATAGAGGTGCTCATAATATTTCTTTATTACCCTTTTAATGTCCGTAAGGATCAGTTTTGTTAGCCCTTTCTTCAATTCTTATATTAATAATTTGGGTCTTTACCCTTTTTTTTTGGTTAGCAGGGCTCAAGGCTTATCAATTTCATTGATCAACAGTTATACTTTTAGTATTATGCATTAGTTATGATTTTTTATGATATTCATAGCTACAATTGAGATGGTGATGCATACTCTATAGAATACACATAAAACGTTGTAGATTTATAAGATTATCCCAGGTAGTGGGATTTCAACTAAACTGGAAAAAAATTTATAGATAATCTTTAGACAGAAAATGACATGAATCTACTGGTTATATTTTTCAAAGTGCATTTTCTTACATTGAATATAATTAATTGTATAAATAACCTGTACCAACTGCAATGTAATCAGTGGAAATTTTGCTATTTAAATACAGATACATTTTAAAATTTAAATTTTATATTAACATATGGAGTACTCAAAGTGTAAGCTGTCTTTCAAAATTTACCCCATTCTCTCAGACAGATATCAAAAAATTTCCATTATTAGAGGAGATCTCCCAGAAACATGCCCTAAAATCATATTTAAATAAAAGTAGTTTACTTTGAAAGTGATCTTTTGAAGATCTACAAGTAGAGTCTAGAAGTGGGACAGGGCAGGGAGGAATGCTAAGACAGGAAGCATGGAAGAGCAGGTTACCATTATGTCAAGTAAGGTTTACTCATGCCAGGGACATCTGGGTCTGATTAGACAAACCCTGTGAGTTTCCCCACCTTAAGCATGAAGAAGCTGGGGTTCATTATTGAGGGCTTCTTCTGAGGATACTAATACTCTGATACTCCAGACCTATCTCATGCATGGGCTGAGCAAAACCCACTGGCTAATAGTCACTGCTGTTTGCAGTAAGAACATAATATGGTTGAAAAAAATAGGTACAAAATACTGTAGATATCAGCAGCACTGATAGTGTCTGCTACAATCTACCCCTTGAACCACTAAGATCTACTGGTGATACTTCATGTTGACTTTAAGTACACTGATTCTTGCAGGTGATGGCTGGTTATAATTTCTAAAATAACCTTATAAAGGGAAAAAAATAACGAAGAATAGTTAGGTAAGCTACAGTTCTCACTGAAATAGCTCACCTCCAAACCAAAATCGGTATTTATCATCACCTTCCTCAACACTTATTCTAGATTTGCTTTACATTTGGCCAGGATTTCTGTTCATCTAGTTTGCTTGTCTGGTGTCTCAAGCTATATGTATACAATTAAGATGTTTAAACAACTGATTACTTAACTGGGCTCTGTCTGTGATTATCGGTTCAGTGCTTCCTCTGCAATAGATGCTGCTTGGTGGGCAGTGATGTAGGAAATAAAGCTGTGGGCCTGGTAGCTCGTGCCTGCAATCTCAGCACTTTGGGAGGCCGAGACGGATCATCTGAGGTCAGGAGTTCAAGACCAGCCTGGCAGACATAGTGAAACCCCATCTCTACTAAAAATACAAAAATTTGCTGGGCATTGTGGTGCACACCTGCAATCCCAGCTACTCAGGATGCTGAGGCAGTAGAATTGCTTGAATCCAGGAGGCAGAGGTTGCCTGGCCAACATGGTGAAACTCCATCTCTACTAAAAATACAAAAATTAGCTGCATGTGGTTGTGGGCAGCTGTAATCCCAGCTACTAGGAGGCTGAAGCAAGAGAATCACTTGTGCCTGGGAGGCGGAGGCTGCAGGGAGGCAAGATCATGCCACTGTACTCCAGCCTGAGTGACAGAGTGAGACTCTGTCTTAAAAAAAATAAATAAATAAAATAGAAAAATAAAAATAAAAATAAAAAAAGGAGAGAGAGAGAGAGAGCTGTGAACGCATAGTGTTCCCCAGAGTCCATCTATCCATCTGCCTGCCTTTCCTCTAGATTTTTTTGTTTCCAGTTTTCCAGTCTTGCATTTTCCATGCCCCTCATCATCAGTCCAAATTATGTGCTATTATAAGAAAAAAACTCTTTCTATATCTACATTTATGGCACAGGCTGACTGTTTTAAGTTCAGGTCATGGTAATATATCTCTTCATCACTGCCTTTTAGGACTACCCTAAGAGGAGCTGTAGCAAGGTACTATAATGATCAGAGTTCTCCAGAGCAACAGAACAGAGAGAGAGGGAGAAAGGAAAAAAAGAGAGACAGAGAGAGAAAGAGAGAGAGAGAGATTATTATTTCAGAAACTAGCAACACGATTGTGGAGGCTTGGTAAATCCAAAATTTTCAAGGTAGGCTGGCAGGCTGGAGATCCTGGGAAGAGTTGCAGTACAAGTCTGAAAATAATCTGCTGGGAGAATTTCCTCTTTCTCAGGGGAGGCCAGTCTGTTCTATTAAGACTTTCAACTGATCAGATGGGGCTCACCCTCATTATAGAGGGTAGTCAACTTTACTCAAAGTCCACCAATTTAAGTGTTAATCTCAACCAGAAAACACCTTCATAGAAGCATCAGAATAATGTTTGATGAGATATCTGGGCACTTTTGTATTGTCAAGTTGACAAAATATTAATAATTACAGGCAGCAGTACATTTAGCACATCCTTCACTATCAGCTCATCAGAGAAAATCACTCAGATTCCACTGATACAAAGAGAAAGAGAGGAACTGAAGCAAGGAAGGTAAATGACAATTAACTCAACAATACAATCTGTCCCTATTGACACTAGGGATGCCAATTCCACACCACCATCTCCTGCTACGTCTTTTACTTGCTCTTTTTAGGCCTGCTCAGAACCAACTCTGAATATGTCATCTCCATCATGTAATAAAGTATTTGAACTACACTCATCCAACATTTGGGTTTGGTGGATCTGACAACACTCAACCCATGTTAAGCAGCTTCAACAGAATAAGTCATCTGACATCTTACAGTCAGGCATTCAATCTCCATGAGGTATCAGCAGCATTCTGGAAGCTGCTTTTTAGATTATAAAGTTTTCTCTTGAATATAGCATAACCTAGGGTTTGATGCTGTGACTCTTTACTGAGGATTGTCGGAGACTCCATGCATCATCCTTATGACACAGATAACACCATATGGCTTCGACCAGGTCACATGACCCACAAGTTAGAGCTAATTGAACTTCAGGCCAAACCTAGAGCATTATCCTCTCTTTCTATTGGTTCCACTTAAAACTCCTGGCCTTCCAAAATCCAGGCAGTACTTTAAATATGACATATGGTGTTTCCACATTCTAAAGCAGCCTAACAAGTTTTATGCTCCTTTTTTGACAACAAGTACAGTATATATTAACTTTCAATTCAAATTTGAGGGCAGACATGTCCAAGCATATGCAAGAAAAATTGACCCCTTAAAACTTTCAATGTGGCAGATCTATGAAAATTTGTACAGATGATCTGTCACTGTCTTGTTTACATGCATCTCATCAGGAAAGGACATCCAAAGTATTTACTTTTTACTCTCAAGCCCAATTAACTGAATTCCATCATCAGAATAGACCAGTGCATTTTTCATTATTATGTCAAGATGGTTAAATCCCTTTTCTTTTATATGTTGATAGAGAACAAAAGGGCTTACTTTGCCCTGGGGAAAGGCCTTGGGTGACTGCAAACTATTTTATCTTCAATTTTGATGAAACTTAAAAGAAACATATTCACTAGATCAAAGAATACCATGTCAGAATATGTACAAAAGATTCTACATTATGTGCTTGAAACTCTAAAACAATGATGGTCTGCAATAAAAGAAGAAAGAACTGTTGGCAACACCTATTCACCAGAAATAAGGCAAGCAGAATTTCCGGGATTATCAGCAAAGTTGAAAAAGCAAATGGAAATCCTCAACTTGCAAGAATCTGTAGTGGAGATAAGTAGAAAAATGAGAAGCCGCTGCAGTTGGGACTATACAATCATCTCTCATGATTTCCTTTCATTTATATGATCAAAGCCATTGAATTAAGTGTGGTTCTCCACATTCCTTAAGCCTTTAGGCGTGGCATTAATCTATGCCATTCTACTTGGGATGTGGCACTGTTTCTGATTTACTATGCTGGCTGTAAAATAAGTTTCAAAAGCTTCCACTTGACTTCTCCTAACATAATCTTTCATTGCTGCACATTATATAAAAGCATATTCCCTGAATCAAAAATATCCTGGTATCAACAAAATTTCACTTATCCAGGCTTATTGTCCACATTCAGTGATGTAGTATTTTCAAAGTTTATTCACAAGCGTGTCCTCATGGTTCTTTCTGGAATGTTAGCTAGATCTTACAAATTTTTGATAAATGTCACATTTTTTCTTCTAATTGGATTGTGGTCCCTGAAATTATTCTGAAATTTGAACTAGTTATTGTTCTAGAGGCAATAAGTGGGGAAATGGAGGGGAGCCAGTAGAAAGTTATTATCCTGCAAAGTGACTTCCTCAAGTAAAATAATGGATGTTCTCTAGATATTGGGAGGATGTTCTCTTCTGGAGGTTATCAGGGGTAAGGTCCTTTCAACCCAAAGGTTCAAGGGCATCTGGGGGATGAAAGTTCTCAAATTCATACAGAAAAATGTCTCAATGCATTGCTTCAGAATCTACTTCTATTCGTCTTACTTTAGTGTAGGAAACTTGCAGGAACTGTGGACTTGGTTTCAATTATAACATTGTCATACTCATAATCATTTCTTGGTCCATTTAATTTACAATAGAGTCAGCTCCCTCACTGCATGAGATAAGTTATTTTAAATAATGCTTTAAAATATTTGTGGCATTCACTTTGTCTACTAAATTGTTAGCCAACTGAATTGAGTCTGATATTTTCATACTTTGGCACTTCTCTGGCAATTAATAGCAATCAACTAAATCCACAAACATGAAAATCATCATTGCTTTCATATTTTTAAAGCACATAAGCTACTACTTAGGCCAGTATAACCCCTTCCATCTCTAGTCAATACCAATCCATCATTTAATAATTTTGATGCTACAATATGCCAGGCTAGGCAGTGACATTCTCCACTTAGTCTCAATAAAGTTGCTGACATCTGGCCTGCAAGTGACCCATTGCCTGTTCCCATTCTAAGGGTCTCTTCTTAGGAGCATTTTAAGTACCAAGTGCATTAGTCTTTGTTTCCCCAAACACATACTCTAAGGCTAAAGATTCATATGCAAATAATCTATTTGAGAGTTAACTAAAAGAATCACCAGAGAGGGGATGGAGAAATGAAAAAGGGAAATTAAGAGAAATTCAATGTATTTTAATAAGCATGTTAGCACTAAGAGAAATGGGCTGTTTTGTTAGGGATCTCGGGCAGATAGTACAGGACATGACTCAGAGTTAGCTCAAGGAGCAGAAATTATTATACCCCAGTTTCTGTCCATCAGATGTTGCCAGGTAAAGAAACGGAGGAAATGAGCAAAGTTTAAAGTGTTTCCAAAGGACTGATTTTCCTTATGGTCAATGACTCTATCTAATTGGGAAATAAATAATAGAAGATACAAATAGAAACTTGAGTATTCAATGGACAGGAGACTTGAAAAAGACAAAAAATGGTGGTTAATGGATTTGAGTAGCTGAGATAGAAAGAAAAATGTCTGTGGTTTCAGATGAGAAGCTGCAATTTAAATATTTTGTATATTAAAATTTGGACAATAAAAATCCCAAAGGTGTTCAGAGTGTTGGTTTTCTCCAGAGGAGTTGAAGAAGAGATATGGAGAGGGGATCAAAGGATTAAACAGGAAATCAAAATAAATTAGAATAAATTAAAATTGATTTAAATTGTGAAGAATAAGCAAATATATTTACAAATCATATGCTGAAGTGTATAAGACTTCTCTATGAATAAAATAATTATCATCAGGCTTTCAAAAATGAAAAACACAAAACATACTCTTGTAGTTATAAAAATTGTTTCCAACCATTCAAAAGCAACCATACTGCGCATCTTAAGTTTTAATTTTAGTTTAATGACCACATAAAGCAATTATCTGAACTATATAAATAAAACTTATTCTTAAGTCTCCAGAATATTTACATTTAATTTTTCATATGTACAAATGCGATTTTGCATTTAATACATAACACTGTTCAGCTTGGCCAGTGTGGCAGGACCCAGTTTAAAAGTAATAAAGGAGATATTTAATACTTAAAAGAATGCAAAAACAAAAAACCTCTGATATAAATAATTTGGAAAAGATATCTCAATTTACAACATATTTGGGATAATTTTATTAAATAATAGTCTAAGTTAACATTTTATATTTTATTTTCCTGTCAATACTTACAGTACTTAATACAACAGCTGAGTAGATAAATTATTCATCATCACACCTGGTTTTGCATTGAGGAATGAAAAATTCACATCATTATTTAACAATCAAAACTTTCCCTATTTATCTCCAAATTTAAAGTGTACTTTCACATATAAACTAAGTTGTACTATGTTTGCTGTAGAATTTTGGTCATGTTTTATATCTAGTATATAACACTGACACTGATTTGGTACCTTTGCTGAATTTGAGTAAAGTATATGACAACATTTTCACATTTCAAATATTTTATAATATTTTATATTATAACTTTGTCCTTGAAATGAAGTGAATATTTTTGTCTCCCCCTCCCCCAAATTCATATGTTGAAATCCCAACTCCTAATATAATATTATTAGAAGGTGGAGCTTTTGGGAAAAAATTAGGTCATGAGAGTGGCGCCCTCATGCATGGGATTAGTGCCCTTTTAAAATAAACCCTACAGAACTCTCTCGCCCGTTTTCTGATACGTGAAGATACAACAAGAAGGAGGCAGTCTGCAACCTGGAGAGGGGTCATCACCAAAAACCAAGCATGCTAGTACCCTGATCTTAGATTTCCAGCCACCAGAACTCTGAGAAATAAATTGCTGTTATGTATAAACAACCCAGTTTATGGTACCTTGTTATAGCATTCTAAACTGAGTAGTACCATAATGAACTGCTTATTTGTGTTTTAACATATGAATTGCGGTACATTCATGTGTTAAAACACTAACCCCCAGTGAGATAGTAACACGGGGTTTTGGGAGGTAGTTAGGTCATGAGGGTGTAACTCATAATTAGATTAGTACCCTTCTAAGAGACATGCCATAGACCTTGCTTTCTCTCCCTCTGTCTCACACGATCATAGGAGAGCACAACCAGAAAGCAGGCCCTCACCAAACTCAGAACCTACTGGCACCTTGATCTTGGACATCCCAGTCTTCAGATTTATGAAAAATAAATTTTGGTTGTTAAATTCATCCAGTCTATGGTATCGTGTTATAGCAGCCTCAACACAAACATTTTCCAAATATCATTTCAAAATACATTAGCCAAAACAATTTTTCAAAGTGTGATTACTCTTCCACTTAGTTGTTAAATCTAATTAAATATTTAACATTCCAGAAAGTATCCTTAACTATTTTTTTATTAGTGCTAAACTTGCTTTGTGTGGTAACATTAAAAGAGTTGCTGTCAGTAGTAATCAGTTTGAATGATATTAAGTGGTTCCTTGTGATACCTAGTTACTGAAGTCTTACTATAACAAATGAATGTTTTACACACTTAGAAAAAGAAGTACCACAAGGGAAGTTATGGATTTAAACAGGTGTAAAAGATTACTAGATTTTTTTCCCTGTTCTTGGTTACCTTCTATTGAGTAGAATATTATTGTAGGTGACAGATGTAAAACATATGCCATGTCTTCTCCTTGTTAAATTTCACCATCCTAGCAGAATAAGTTGGTAAACAAGTGCTGAAACAGACAAACACAGATCTAATTTAGGGAGAGTAGTTAGTCAATCATGCAATGAGAGTCTTGAAATACAGTCCAAAAAACTCCCTAATATTTCTGTGAATTATTATTTTGGATCCATAAATTTCCCTAAAACTCTAGAAGCCTGTTTTCATTAGTCTATCACTGCCTCACATCTTGTTGATCCAACTTTTGAGACAATCCACCCTAAATCCACAAACACACAAGACCTTACATACTTTATATTGAATGTACCAACATTTATTAAAATTCAGAAGAGATACAAAGATTAAGGAAGACACTTGACTTCTTTTTAAACATGTGTCTAATAAAGACCTTTTTCTTCACCACAGGGCACACATCATTTGCCCATCATTTATGTACACTTTTATTTCTTCTTCTTCCTCTTTACTTCTCTGTTTTCCTATATTTCCTGTCTTTTCCTAAAAAGAATTATAAAATTAATTTTCATCTTTATTTTTTTGCTCATTACTTCAGCCATTTTTCTTTATTGCCCTGATTGTAATATCTGTGCAAATCCTCAGGTCTTTTTTCATGTATTAGTTTCATAGGCCTGCCATAATAAATTACCACAAACCTGATGGCATAGAATAGCAGCAATTCCTTCTCTCACAGCTCGGGAGACCAGAAGTCTGAAATCAATGTGTTAACAGGGTCACTCTGTCAGGAATATTTCTTCCTTGCCTCTATAGCTTCTGGTGGCTTCAGGCACTCACTGACTTGTGGCTGGGTAACTCCAATCTCTGATTCTCTCATTGCATGGCCTTGTCCTCTTCTTGTGTCTTCTCCTTTTCTGTTTTTTTAGAAGCATAATTGTCATCGGAGTTAGGGTCCACCAGAGTAATCCAGGATGATCTCAAGATTTGTAATTATAGCCACAATGATCTTTTTCCCAAATGGGATCATATTCATATGTTCAGTCCTTATTTTGGTGTCGGGGGGGGGCACTATTCCACCCACTATACCACTTAAATGGTGTCAGCAAAGGGGAACTTGGTATTGGATATATGAATTTGAGTCAATAAAAACAATAAAATTTTGTGTGGTCAGCTGCTCAGAAAGTGAATTAATCTTGTGGGTGACTTGTGAGATCAAGTGCATGGTTTGACCTTTTGACTTGGGGCTTTATATGTTGTCATACAGAGTGACCTGCAATTGTGTACTTATCCAGTGCCACAGCTTGCTTTTGCTGGAAATGGGAATACAGTGCTAGGCACAAGAGTGGCTGAGGAAGCAAGATTTAGGACAAATGTGTAATCATGCTTGGGGGAGCAAGAAAGGTGCTTATGAGTCTGGGCACTCACTTGGCTGGTGGTTGTGTAGATGGGTTCAGCTTGTGAAAGTACATCAAGTTGTATGCTTAAGGTTTGCGAACTGCTCAGTATAAATATAAGAGAAATGTTAAAAAGAAACACATTTTTAGGCATTTAAATCAAGCTATTGTTTTAAAGTAACTATTGTACTGTTGTATAAGGTTTTTTTTTTTTTTTTTTTCTTTTTTTGAGATGGAGTTGTGCTCTTGTTGCCCAGGTTGGAGTGTAATGACATGATCTCGGCTCACCGCAACCTCCACCTCACTGGTTTAAGCGATTCTCTTGCTTCAGCCTCCCGAGTAGCTGGGATTACAGGCATGTGCCACCACGCCTGCCTAATGTCATACTTTTAGTAGAGACGGGGTTTCTCCATGTTGGTCAGGCTGGTCTCCAACTCCCAGTCTCAGGTGATCCATCCACTTCAGCCTCCCAAAGAGTTGGGTACAGGTGTGAGCCATCGTCCCTGGCTGTTTAAGGCTTTTTACACATTTTTTCAGTAGGATTTCTTTGCAAGTTTCATGACAAACCATTTATATGTTTTAAAAACTGAAGTTGATTTAACTGTCCGTAATGCAAAATCACTTACCATGCTTTTCCTTTAGAATCACTGTTTTTAAAAGGTAAGCTATGGACCCAGTAACAATGAGCATACCTAGCACATAGATATGGTTTCTAATACTGTGGCTGTTTTTTACACTGGAAAACAAGAAATACATAGCAAGAACATGGATAATCTTTTAATAGTATAAAGTAAGGAGGTACATAAACACACACACACACACACACACACACACCACACACACACACACTGATAGGGGTATCTCAAAAGGAAATAGGAGCCAATTGAAATACCTGCCTATGTTACCAGCGGCCAATTCATATGGGTCTGCAGCAACCTCGATTCTTGCCTCCTCAGAAGAAATAATTGGACTGAGGGTCATAAGACAGAAGGATAGATCAAGGCAGAAGTCCAAAGTTTATTAAAAAGCTTTAGAACAGGAATGAAAGGAAGTACAGTATGCCTGGAAGAGGACCAAGCATCTACTTGAAAGATCAAGTGAGTGGTTTGACCTTTTGACTTGGGGCTTTATATGCTGGCATACTTCTGGGGTCTTGCCATTCTTCTCCCTTGATTCTTCCCGTGGGGTAGGCTGTCTGCATGTGCAGTAGCCTGAGAGCACTTGCAAGGTGAGTATGTGCAGTGTATTTACCAGATTTGTATGTCTGCTCATTTGAAGAGTTCTTCCCTTGTAAGTCTAGCATTCCTGGAAGAAGGTCATATGCCAGTTAAATGCCTCCGTTTTTTTCCTCTTAGTGCGCATGCCTGAGCCCACTCACCCACCTCCTGAGATCTTATCCAGAAGCTGCTGATCACCAGTATCAGGTGTTTCTATCTATTGAGACAACCTTTCCCTGGCACCAGCTGTGACCAATGATTATTTTAGCGACACAGTTAACAACTGCCTGACCATCACCTTATGGACACCTGACAATTCCTGGTGTGTTTGTGTTGGAGAGGCCTCTCCTGCCTTCTTCATGCCTGATGAGCAACCTACTGTAACATCTACAGCTAAAGCTGGAACAATCTGAGCAACAACATAAATAATTATTATAGCTCAGAGTATAAAATACATATCAAGCCCCTACAAATAGTATATTACTAAATAAATAAGAAAAGTTAATATCCTATGCAAAATAATTTTAAATCATTTATGTAGATGCTCTGCCCCCAGGGAAATGGAGCATAATTCCCTATTTCTTAAGTGTGGGCTGCCTAGAATGACGCCTTTAGTAAAGTGACAGTAACAAAACCTGTCACAGACTTCCTCAGCCAGGCAACAGAGGTTGACAACAGGGGTAAGTCATGTTAGTATTGATATTGATACACTATGAAAAGAATGACATTTTATCCTTGTGGTCTTCTGCCCCAAACCCTAAATCCTCAGTCTTATAACCATGGGGAAAATGTTAAACAAATTCATATTACAGATATTCTAAAAATACTGTTAGCATCATCCAAAACAAAGTATTGAAAAAATCCACTGTCTATTAGGAACCTAAAAAGACATAACAAATAAGTAGAATGTGGCATCATGGATGGAATTCTGGAAGAGAAAAATGAACACTGTGTAAACACAAGGGAAATATGAATAAAGTATGAACTTCAGTAAATAGTAATGTATCATTACATTCATTGATAATGACAAATATGCCATAATAATGTAATAATATGTTAATTACACAAAATAAAACTGGCTGTGGGGTAATTGGAACATAGCACTATATTTTTAATTTATCTGCAAATTTAAAACAATTCTAAAATTAAAAGTTTGCTTAAAAATTTTAAAGTCCGGTCTGACTGCTTTGAAGAGAGCAGTGGATCTCCCAACATGGAGGTTGAGATCTGAGAAGGGACAGACGGCCTGCTCAAGTGGGTCCCTGACCCTTGAGTAGCCTAACTAGGAGACATCCCCCATTAGGGGCAGTCTGACACCCCACACCTCACAGGGTGGAGTACACCCTGAGAGGAAGCTTCCAAAGGAAGAATCAGACAGGTACACTCGCTGTTCAGCAATATTCCATCTTCTGCAACCTCTGCTGCTGATACTCAGGCAAACAGGGTCTGGAGTGGACCTCAAGCAATCTCCAACAGACCTACAGCTGAGGGTGCTGACTGTCAGAAGGAAAACTATCAAACAGGAAGGACACCTATACCAAAACCCCATCAGTACGTCACCATCATCAAAGACCAGAGACAGATAAAACCACAAAGATGGGGAAAAAGCAGGGCAGAAAAGCTGGAAATTCAAAAAATAAGAGCTCATCTCCCCCTGCAAAGGAGCGCAGCCCATCGCCAGCAACGGATCAAGGCTGGTCAGAGAATGACTTTGACGAGATGACAGATGAAGGCTTCAGTCCATCAAACTTCTCAGAGCTAAAGGAGGAATTACGTACCCCGTGCAAAGAGACTAAAAATCTTGAAAAAAGAGTGGAAGAATTGACAGCTAGACTAATTAATGCAGAGAAGGTCATAAAGGAAATGACAGAGATGAAAACCATGACACGAGAAATACGTGACAAATGCACAAGCTTCAGTAACCGACTCGATCAACTGGAAGAAAGAGTATCAGCGATTGAGGATCAAATGAATGAAATGAAGCGAGAAGAGAAACCAAAAGAAAAAAGAAGAAAAAGAAATGAACAAAGCCTGCAAGAAGTATGGGATTATGTGAAAAGACCAAATCTACGTCTGATTGGGGTGCCTGAAAGTGAGGGGGAAAATGGAACCAAGTTGGAAAACACTCTTCAGGATATCATCCAGGAGAACTTCCCCAACCTAGTAGGGCAGGCCAACATTCAAATTCAGGAAATACAGAGAACGCCACAAAGATACTCCTCCAGAAGAGCAAGTCCAAGACACATAATTGCCAGATTCACCAAAGTTGAAATGAAGGAAAGAATCTTAAGGGCAGCCAGAAAGAAAGGTCGGGTTACCCACAAAGGGAAGCCCATCAGACTAACAGCAGATCTCTCAGCAGAAACTCTACAAGCCAGAAGAGAGTGCGGGCCAATATTCAACATTCTTAAAAGAATTTTCAACCCAGAATTTCATATCCAGCCAAACTAAGTTTCATAAGTGAAGGAGAAATAAAATCCTTTACAAATAAACAAATGCTTAGCGATTTTGTCACCACCAGGCCTGCCTTACAAGAGACCCTGAAGGAAGCCCTAAACATGGAAAGGAACAACTGGTACCAGCCATTGCAAAAACATGCCAAACGGTAAAGACCATCGAGGCTAGGAAAAAACTGCATCAACTAATGAGCAAAATAACCAGTTAATATCATAATGGCAGGATCAAGTTCACACATAACAATATTAACCTTAAATGTCAATGGACTAAATGTTCCAATTAAAAGACACAGACTGGCAAACTGGATAAAGAGTCAAGACCCATCAGTCTGCTGTATTCAGGAGACCCATCTCACATGCAGAGACATACAGAGGCTCAAAATAAAGGGATGGAGGAAGATCTACCAAGCAAATGGAGAACAAAAAAAAGCAGGGGTTGCAATCCTAGTCTCTGATAAAACAGACTTTAAACCATCAAAGATCAAAAGAGACAAAGAAGGCCATTATATAATGGTAAAGGGATCATTTCAACAGGAAGAGCTAACTCTCCTAAATATATATGCACCCAATACAGGAGCACCCAGATTCATAAAGCAAGTCCTTAGAGACTTACAAAGAGACTTAGATTCCCATACAATAATAATGGGACACTTCAACACTCCACTGTCAACATTAGACAGATCAACGAGACAGAAAGTTAACAAGGATATCCAGGAATTGAACTCATCTCTGCACCAAGTGGACCTAATAGACATCTATAGAACTCTCCACCCCAAATCAACAGAATATACATTCTTCTCAGCACCACATCACACTTATTCCAAAATTGACCACATAATTGGAAGTAAAGCACTCCTCAGCAAATGTACAAGAACAGAAATTATAACAAACTGTCTCTCAGACCATAGTGCAATCAAACTAGAACTCAGGAATAAGAAACGCAATCAAAACCGCTCAACTACATGGAAACTGAACAACCTGCTCCTGAATAACTACTGGGTACATAACGAAATGAAGGCAGAAATAAAGATGTTCTTTGAAACCAATGAGAACAAAGATACAACATACCAGAATCTCTGGGACACATTTAAAGCAGTGTGTAGAGGGAAATTTATAGCACTAAATGCCCACAAGAGAAAGCAGGAAAGATCTAAAATTGACACTCTAACATCACAATTAAAAGAACTAGAGAGGCAAGAGCAAACACATTCAAAAGCTAGCAGAAGGCAAGAAATAACTAAGATCAAAGCAGAACTGAAGGAGATAGAGACACAAAAAACCCTCCAAAAAATCAATGAATCCAGCAGTTGGTTTTTTGAAAAGATCAACAAAGTTGACAGACCGCTAGCAAGACTAATAAAGAAGAAAAGAGAGAGGAATCAAATAGATGAAATAAAAAATGATAAAGGGGATATCACCACTGACCCCACAGAAATACAAACAACCATCAGAGAATACTATAAATGCCTCTACGCAAATCAACTAGAAAATCTAGAAGAAATGGATAATTTCCTGGACACTTACACTCTCCCAAGACTAAACCAGGAAGAAGTTGAATCCCTGAATAGACCAATAGCAGGCTCTGAAATTGAGGCAACAATTAATAGCCTACCCACGAAAAAAAGTCCAGGACCAGATGGATTCACAGCTGAATTCTACCAGAGGTACAAGGAGGAGCTGGTACCATTCCTTCTGAAACTATTCCAATCAATAGAAAAAGAGGGAATCCTCCCTAACTCATTTTATGAGGCCAACATCATCCTGATACCAAAGCCTGGCAGAGACACAACAAAAAAAGAGAATTTTAGACCAATATCCCTGAAGAACATCGATGCAAAAATTCTCAATAAAATACTGGCAAACCGGATTCAGCAGCACATCAAAAAGCTTATCCACCATGATCAAGTGGGCTTCATCCCCGAGATGCAAGGCTGGTTCAACATTCGTAAATCAATAAACGTAATCCAGCATATAAACAGGACCAAAGACAAGAACCACATGATTATCTCAATAGATGCAGAAAAGGCTTTTGACAAAATTCAACAGCCCTTCATGCTAAAAACGCTCAATAAATTCGGTATTGATGGAATGTACCTCAAAATGATAAGAGCTATTTATGGCAAACCCACACCTAATATCATACTGAATGGGCAAAAACTGGAAAAATTCCCTTTGAAAACTGGCACAAGATAGGGATGCCCTCTCTCACCACTCCTATTCAACGTAGTGTTGGAAGTTCTGGCTAGAGCAATCAGGCAAGAGTAACAAATCAAGTGTATCCACTTAGGAAAAGAAGAAGTCAAATTTTCCCTGTTTGCAGATGACATGATTGTATATTTAGAAAACCCCATTTCCTCAGCCCAAAATATCCTTAAGCCGATAAGCAACTTCAGCAAAGTCTCAGGATACACAATTAATGTGCAAAAATCACAAGCATTCTTATACACCAGTACAAGACAAACAGAGAGCCAAATCAGGAATGAACTTCCATTCACAATTGCTTCAAAGAGAATAAAATACCTAGGAATCCAACTTACAAGGGATGTAAAGGATCTCTTCAAGGAGAACTACAAATCACTGCTCAGTGAAATAAAGGAGGACACAAACAAATGGAAGAACATACCATTCTCATGGATAGGAAGAATCAATATCGTGAAAATGGCCATACTGCCCAAGGTAATTTATAGATTCAATGCCATCCCCATCAAGCTACCAATGAGTTTCTTCACAGAATTGGAAAAAAAGGCTTTAAAGTTCATATGGAACCAAAAAAGAGCCCGCATTGCCAAGACAATCCTAAGTCAAAAGGACAAAGCTGGAGGCGTCACGCTACCTGACTTCAAACTATACTACAAGGCTACAGTAACCAAAACAGCATGGTACTGGTATCAAAACAGAGATATAGACCAATGGAATAGAACAGAGTCCTCAGAAATACTACCACACATCTACAGCCATCTGATCTTTGACAAACCTGAGAGAAACAAGAAATGGGGAAAGGATTCCCTATTTAATAAATGGTGCTGGGAAAATTGGCTAGCCATAAGTAGAAAGCTGAAACTGGATCCTTTCCTTACTCCTTATACAAAGATTAATTCAAGATGGATTAGAGACTTAAATGTTAGACCTAAAACCATAAAAACCCTAGAAGAAAATCTAGGTAATACCATTCAGGACATAGGCATGGGCAAGGACTTCATGTCTAAAACACCAAAAGCAACGGCAGCAAAAGCCAAAATTGACAAATGGGATCTAATTAAACTAAAGAGCATCTGCACAGCAAAATAAACTACCATCAGAGAGAACAGGCAACCTACAGAATGGGAGAAAATTTTTGCAATCTACTCATCTGACAAAGGGCTAATATCCAGAATCTACAAAGAACTCAAACAAATATACAAGAAAAAAACAACCCCATCAAAAAGTGGGCAAAGGATATAAACAGACATTTCTCAAAAGAAGACATTCATACAGCCAACAGACACATGAAAAAAAGCTCATCATCACTCGCCATGAGAGAAATGCAAATCAAAACCACAGGGAGATACCATCTCACACCAGTTAGAATGGCAATCATTAAAAAGTCAGGAAACAAGAGGTGTTGGAGAGGATGTGGAGAAATAGGAACACTTTTACACTGTTGGTGGGATTGTAAACTAGTTCAACCATTATGGAAAACAGTATGGCAATTCCTCAAGGATCTGGAACTAGATGTACCATATGACCCAGCCATCCCACTACTGGGTATATACCCAAAGGATTATAAATCATGCTGCTATAAAGACACATGCACACGTATGTTTATTGCGGCACTATTCACAATAGCAAAGACTTGGAATCAACCCAGATGTCCATCTGTGACAGACTGGATTAAGAAAATGTGGCACATATACACCATGGAATACCATGCAGCCAAAAAAAAGGATGAGTTTGCGTCCTTTGTAGGGACATGGATGCAGGTGGAAACCATCATTCTAAGCAAACTATCACAAGAACAGAAAACCAAACACTGCATGTTCTCACTCATAGGTGGGAACTGAACAATGAGATCACTTGGACTCAGGAAGGGGAACATCATACACCCGGGCCTATCATGGGGAGGGGGTAGGGGGGAGGGATTGCATTGGGAGTTATACCTGATATAAATGATGAATTGATGGGTGCTGACAAGTTGATGGGTGCATCACACCAACATGGCACAAGTATACATATGTAACAAACCTGCACGTTATGCACATGTACCCTAGATCTTAAAGTATAACAAAAAAAATTAAAATAAATAAATAAATAAATAAATAAAAAAGAAAAATCAAAATTAAAAAAAAAATTTAAAGTCCAAGATAAATAGAGGAATAATTGAGGAATAATGTGTGATAAAACAACTTGTAATGGTTGAATCTATGTAGGTACTCTATATTTGTTCAGTGTTAAATTCTGTTAACATCACTATTTATTTGAAAATTAGAATAAATAGGTGAAGGAAAAGAATTAAGCTAAGTAGAAAGATCAAACTCAATAATTTATGCCAAATAAGTCTCCTATGACAATGAAAACACTTAAACATAGAAAAAAAATGCTTTCACATTTTTCTAAATATTATTTTTTAAACATACCAGAAGACCATGTATTCATTTATAAATATTTATTGAAGATTTCTTGATAAGTTTATAAAAATTTAGGCCTTTTATTTTTGAGACAGGTTCTCACACTGTCACCCAGACTAGAATGCAGTGGCATGATCTCGGCTCACTGAAACCTCCTCATCCCTGGTTCAAGCAATCCGCCACTTCAGGCTCCCCAGTACCTGAAACTACAGGCGAACACCACCACGCCTGGCTAATTGTTGTGTTTTCTGGTAGAGATAGAGTTTCACCATGTTGTTCAGGCTGGTCTCAAACTCCCGACCTCAGATGATCCACCTGCCTGGGCCTCCCAAAGTGCTGGGATTACAGGCATGAGTCACCACAACTGGCCAAATTTAGGCCTTTTTAAAAATTCTATAGTCATTGTTATTTCTTAGTTGACAAATGTTTTGAAGTGTCTATTCTTACATTAGACTTAACTTAGGAAATAGTAACAGAAATGCTAAGCTTGGACTTCTGATGAGTTTTATCAATCTAGACTAAAAGGCATGGCTCTAAGTACTTAGATGATATGCTTCTCTATGATTAAATTAAAGTCTTACCATTTGTTCGAAATGTTTTTTAAATGAAATGAATATATGCGTGTGTCTATGCAAGAAGGTGTGAGAAGTTTAAATATTTTGAAGTCATAAACAGAATTTAAATAGTTAAAATGTGCAATGACAATGGATAAATTTTCTTTTTACTTGTTACTATAAAATCAAGTATAATTTGTTTTCTCTGGCATTTCTTTACAAATACACAATATTATAGAATGTTAATAATCAAGTGGTATTTTTGCTTTAATTTCTCTTTCATGAAGTTTGGTTCTAAAACATGAATAGTTATGAGAGAGATAAAATGCAAAGAAGAAAGTTTATTATAGGTCTCTATAATCTTTGAGAAGTTCACACGACTGAGAAATATAAAATAATTTGATATTCAACGACTGAGTATACTGAGGTCCAGATAATAATCCCTTTAGCTTGATTTGTTAGACAAAGAGCTACTCATGATATTTTTTTCAAAATCTAAGTGTGATTGCGGTGGCTTATGCCTGTAATCCCAGCACTTTGGGAGGCCGAGACGCGCGGATCACGAGGTCAGGAAATCGAGACCATCCTGACTAACACGGTGAAACGCCGTCTCTACCAAAAATACAAAAACTAGCCAGGCGCAGTGGCGGGCGCCTGTAGTCCCAGCTACACGGGAGGCTGAAGCAGGAGAATGGCGTGAACCCCGGAGGCGGAGCTTGCAGTGAGTAGAGATCGCGCCATTGCACTCCAGCCTGGGTGACAGAGCGAGACTCCGTCTCAAAAAAAAAAAAAAAAAAAAAATCTAAATGTGACGTGAAAAAAGATATTGCTATAACAAGGTTTTGTATGTTTTAAAAAGAAGCAAAACTGTAAAATATTTTGATTGGAAAGAGTAAGTTTACATTTTGTAACATAAAATGCTCCTCAGCTTACGATGGGGTTATGTCCCAATACACCCATCTTTAAATTGAAAATGCTGCCAAGTAGAAAACACATTTAATGCAAATAAAAACTACAATGAGATACCATCTCACACCAGTCAGAATGGCTATTATTAAAAAGTCAAAAAATAACAAATGCTGGTGAGGTTGTGGACAAAAGGGAGCCCTTATACACACTGTAGAAGGGAATGTAAATTAGTTCAGTCACTGTGAACAGCAGTTTGAAGATTTCTCAAAAAAATTTAACACAGAAGTACCTTTTGACCCAGTAATCTGATTACTGAGTATATATCCAAATGAGTGTATATATATATATATAATAAAGACACATGAATGCATATGTGCATTGTACCACTTTTCACAATAACAAGGACATAAAATCAATCTAGATGCCCATCAATATTTGACTGGATAAAGAAAACATGGTACATATACACAGTGGAATACTGAACAACCATAAAAAGAATGAAACCCCTTCTTTTGCAGTAAAATGGATGCAACTGGAGGTTGTTATCCTACGTGAAGTAATGCAGGAACAGAAAAACAAATACCACACGTTCTCCCTTATAGGTGGGTCTAAATTCTGAGTACACATAGACACAAAGAGGGGAACAATAGACACTGCAATTTACCTGAGGGTGGAGGGTAAAAGGAGGGTGAAGATTGAAAAACTACCTGTTAAGTACTATGCTTACTACCTGAGTGATGAAATCATTTGTACACCAAACAAGTGACATGCAATTTACCCATGTAACAAGCCTGCACATGTACCACATGACAGTGAAATAAAAGTTGGGGAAACACGAGAGAGCCCAATGAAAAGCTTTTGGGGGCCAAAAAGAAACAAAAACAGAAAAAAAGGTTTCTTTCGCCAAAAAAATAAAAAAGCAAAGATAATGCATTTAATACTATACCTAACATACTGAACATCATACCCTTACCCTAGCCTACCTTAAATGTACACAGAATATTTACATTAGCCTATTTTGCAATAAAGCGTTGAATTACTACTTTTGCCTCTTTATTTCTATAAGCTAGTTAAAATGAGGGAGAAAAAAATTAAGTGAGAGACAGAAAATTTATTCTTATGTAGTACGACACATTTAAAAAACAAATAGTGAATTAAAAGTCAGAAAGCTTGAAATTATCTAGATTTTTCAAAATAAACTTTTGTTTTCATGGAAAAGACACTTGACTCTCTGTGTTTCTATTTATTTACATAGTTAGAGACTTACATTAAACAAAGTCTATAAACTTCTGCTCTAAAATTTATACTATCAATAGACATGTTTATTGGAGAATATGCTAGATGTAATGATTTATAATCTCAAAGGATACTACTATTCTTCCATCATGAAAGTTAGCTCCAGCTGGTGAGTAGAGCCAAGACTACAAATAGCATACTGGTCACTGCATCCAAATATTCAAATAGCCAAAGGCCAAACTGGCATTAAAGTACAAAATATTTATGAGTATAAAGTTATAATAAGAAAAAAATGTAGAAATATTTTTAAATAATTAAAAATATACATAAGAATGTGTGTTAAGGAAGAGTCTACTCTGGTTTGGTAAAACTGTTGTCATTTTTGAAAAATCTATTTATTTCACTCATATTTTATAGTTTACTCGTAATGTTTGAATAAAAAGAAATAACATGGCAGGTTAATCAAAGAGAACCAGTAGAAAGAGTCTGACGGAGGTTATGTTATTAGCTATTTTTACAAACATGCATGTACACACACACACACACACACACACACACATTTAACATCAAATAATTAGGCAAAACAAAATATGCTAATGTATTTTAATTTCCACATTATGACTAAAAGTATAGGCATTCCGACTCTGCATTATAGGGTCTGTAAATTTTTTTTGAATTGTATAAATAGACTGCATATCTAAGAAATTCATTGTTCTGCACCTATATGTTCCAAATACATGTTTTTTAGCTTATGTTTCCAGCTAGTTAATTTTTTAAAAGACATTTTTTGAACTATATTATTGGATTATATCAAATATATAAATTTTACTAATATTGAGAAAAAGAAAGCAGGGTTACTTACATAGAACATGTGCTTCAGTGATGAATGGAAAGTATTAATATTGCCACATCAGTTGTGACTTCAAGTTTGTAAGTATTGCATATTATTCTCCTTTGAATATAATGCATGGAACAAGTGTAGTTTGGTTGCCTTCGGGGGATCTGAGAATAATGACAAGTGGCAGACGGCTTACTGTTGTCAGATTAGCTATGTGAGATTGGGACAAGGTGGACAACCTGAGACTTCTGGTCCAGGAGGAAAGGAGAAGAGTGAAGCTTGTATCCAACACCCCGGTCTTTTAGTGCACTTCTATAGGGAAAGAGAGAACATGGCTTATTGTAGCTAGCATGGCTATGTGAGATCCAGTGAAGGCACAGAACTCTGATACATCACCAAAACGAGGAAGAAAGAGTAGTAGAGCATACATGTCACAGAAAGGATATCAGAGGCTTCCAGAATATCTAAGTAGGTTTATTGCTACAGGTATTTTTTATTGAAATTAATTTGTAAAAACTGGAAAAACTGGCTGTTCCTTTCAATTCATAGATACTAACATAAAGCAACAAGAAACATGAGGAATCATGGAAACATGACAAATAAACAAAATAAATCTCCACTAACTGACCTTCAAGAAATACAGATCTGTGAATTGTCTGACAGGGAATTCAAAATGAAGGTCTTAAAGAAGCTTGGTAAATTATAAAAGAACACATTACACAACTAAATGGAATCAGGAAAATAATTATTGAACAAATGAGAAGATCAGTAAAAATATAGAAGCCGTAAAAACAACCAAACAGAAATTATAGAGCTAGAGATACAATAACTGAAACAAAAAGAAATCAATACAGAGTACCAAAAGCAGACTTAAGCAAAGAAAAGAATCAGTAAACTCAGAGGAACAAAAAGAAAGAAAAATAGGGCAAAAAAATTAGAAACATACAAAACATCATTAAGTGACCAATGAATGCCTTATGGAAGTCACAGAGGGAGAAGAGATAGAGAGAGGGTCAGATATATTATTTAAAGAAAACTCCCCAAACCTAAGGAGAAAAATATATATTCAGATCATGAAGACCAAAAGATCTCTAATTAGAAGAACTCAAAGAAATCTATTCTAAGACACATCACAATCACATCATCAAAAGATCAAGACAAACAGAGAATTTGAAAGCAGCAAGAGAAACGAGACTCATCATATGCAAGAGAGATTCCACATCAGCACTTTGCTAAACAGAAACATTTTGGGGCAGAAAGAAGTGGGATGATAGATTCAAAGTGCTGAAAGAAAAAAAATCTGCCAACTAAGAATATGTATTTGGTAAAATCGCTTTTCAAACATGAAGAAATAAAAACTTTCCCATATAAACAAAAGCAGTTTATCACCACTAAAACTTTCTTATAATAAATGCTAAAGGAAGTCCTCTAGTTTGAGACAAAAGGGCATTAAATAGAAACATGAAGGCATATGAAAGTATAACTCACTGGCAAAGCAAACATATAGGCAAATCCAGAATACAGTAATGGGGGCATGTAAATACATTGTAATTTTTAGTACATAAGTTAAAAGACAAAAATATTAAGAATAATTACAGTTACATAAAATTTTAGTGATACACAATATACAAGATGTAAGCTGTGATATCAGTGACATAAAGTGTGTTTGTAGGAGAAGTGTCGCTTTACATATACACAATTTATGATAAATTATTTCAACTTAAAATGACTATTATAAGAATAAGAACTTATATGAGATCTTTACGTTAACCACAAAGAAAATATCTATAAGGGACTTGTATTAGTCTGTTTTCACAATGCTAAAAAGATACTGCCCAAGACTGGGTAATTTACAGAGGACAGAGGTTTAATTGGCTGACAATTCTGCATAGCTGGGAAGGCCTAAGAAAACTTACAATTATGGTGAAAGGCGAAGCAGCAGCAAGTACCTTTTTGACAAGGCAGTAGGAAAGAGAGAAGTGAAGGAGGAACTTATAAACACTTATAAAACCTTCAGATCTCATGAGAACTCACCATCATGAGAACATCATGATCCAATCACCTCCCTCCCTCTACATGTGGGGATTATAGGTCCCTTCCTTGACACGTGGGAATTACAATTTGAGATAAGAATTTGGGAGAGGAAACAGAGCCAAACCATATTAGGACTCAATTTCGATTTAAGAACATACAAACGTTGAACATAAAAGGATGAAAAAAGGTCTTACATGCAAACAGCAGGAAAAAAAAGGAGTCAAGGCTACAACTATATCAAACAAAAAGACTTAAATCAAAAATTATCTCAAAAGACAAAGAAGTTAATCTATAATAATAAAAGGTACACGTCATTAGGGAATTACAACAATCCAAAACATGCACTCAGCATCAGGGTGTATGTAGAAATTAAACAATACACACCTGAACAACCAATCCGTCAAAAAAGAAATGAGAAATTCTAAAATACTTCATAAAAAACAAAAATGAAAACAAAACATACCAAAACTTAAGGAATGCAGCAAAAGCGTACAAAGAGGGAATTTTATAGCAACAAATGGCCTACATTAACAAGGAAGAAAAAGTGTCAATAAACAACTTATGTATATACCTAGAGAAACCAGTTGAAGAAACCAAGCCCAAAATTAGAAGAAGGATTAAAAGCAGACATAAACAAAATGGAGAATAGAAACTAAGTATTGGGGTTTTATAAGATGACAAAACTTTCTTAGAATAAGAAAAAACAGAAGACAGAAAACTCAACAAACAAAATCAGAAATTAATAGGAGATACTATAACTGATGCTGCTTAATTAAATCTACTATGAACGTATAACAACTGTACACCAACACAATGG
This sequence comes from Trachypithecus francoisi, assembly GCF_009764315.1. Lineage (NCBI taxonomy): Eukaryota > Metazoa > Chordata > Mammalia > Primates > Cercopithecidae > Trachypithecus > Trachypithecus francoisi. Next base: position 112,964,348 of record NW_022681454.1, read on the forward strand.
ATAATCTAGGTGGAATAGATAAATTTCTAGAAACATACACCTGCTGTGAATGAATTATGAAGAAATAGAAAACCTGAACAGACCTACAGCATGTAAGGAGATTGAATCAGTAAACAATAATGTTCCAATTAAGAAAAGCCAAGGGCCAATTTGCTCCACAGGTAAATTCTACCAAATATTTGAAATGAATGATGCCGATCCTTTTCTTCTCAAGAATTGAAGAAAAGGAAACATTTACAAACTTATTTTATGATGTCAGCATTACCTGGAAACCAAAGCTATGCAAAGGTACTGCAAGAAGAATAAACTACAAGCTAGAAATATACTTGATAAAACATAGTTCCAAAATTATCAACAGAATAATAGCAAATTGACTAGCTGTTGAATTCAACAGAACATTGAAAACATCATACAGGATGTTCAAGTGAGATTTAGCCTTGAGCTGCAAGGATGTTTCAATATATGTAAATACGATACACCAAATTAACAAAAACAAAGTATACCAATCGGATGAGCATAATCATCTTAATAGATTCCAAAAAAGCTTTTGATAAAATTCAATACTCTTTTATGATAAAAATATTCAATAAACTTGGTAAAGAAGAAATTTAGCTCAACATAATAAAGGCCACAGTCGTAGACCTGGATGTAAGAAAGAAGCAAGGGAGTATTTCAAATGAAAACTCAGGGGAAGCTACAATGTCTTATCTATGTACAAGTCTTTACATGAACTTTAAAGAGCAAGAGAATAAGTACATAGAATATCCATCTGATGAGGACAAAGGATTGTGTAAACTTCATCTGGGATTCTTCTGACATTTATTTGGTAGCCACTTTGCCTTATATAAATTCCAAGACCATTCTGTAAAGTTAAACAAAGAATAATTAATATATTGGAGTCATAATTTATAATCATATTTAGTTTATATAATGGTTAACTATATGTCTCTACTTTGCTCGTCCACAATGCCTAGATATATAGTCAAACATATATGCTTGTGCCACCCCACCCTAACCCCAGCTTCAGGCAGCTCAGACCAGAGAACGAGAGAAACACTCTGTTTTTGAGAAAGAAAGGGAAAAGAACAAGAATATCTGCCTAGTAATCCAGGAAGTTCTTATGTATCTTATTCAAGACCATCAAGGCAGTATCTCCATGATGCTGCAAGAACCACAGCATTACTGGGCTTGGAGTGCCCCCTAATGCACATAGAGCTTAGATCACAACACCCAAGTCCTATGGAATACTTAGAAAACCCTCTCAAGAAAGACCATTACAGATAAGCTCAGACTGCAAAGACTACAATAAATACCTACCTCTTCAATGCCTAGACACTGAAGAACATCCAGAAGCATCAAGACCATTGAGGAAATCATGACATTACCAAATGAATGGAATAAGGCACCAGGGACCAATCCTAGAGAAACAGAGATATGTGACCTTTAGACACAGTATTCAAAATAGCTGTGTTGAAGAAAGTCAAAGTAATTAAAAATAACACAGAGAAGGAACTCAGAATTCTATTGGTAAAATTTAACAAAGAGACTGAAATAATTTTTAAAAATCAACCAGAAGTTCTGGAGCTGAAAAATGCATCAGAGTCTTACAATAGCTGAATAGATCAAGTAGAAGAAAGACTTGGTGAGCTTGAAGACAGATTAGCTCACTCCTGTAATCCCAGCACTTTGGGAGGCTGAGGTTGGTGGATCATGAGGTCAGGAGTTCGAGACGAGGCTGACCAACACGGTGAAACCCCATCACTACTAAAAATACAAAAATTAGTTGGGCATGGCAGTGTGTGCCTGTAATCCCAGCTACTCAGGGGGCTGAGGCAGGAGAATTACTTAAAACTGGGAGACAGAGGTTGCAGTGGGCCAAAATCATGCCACTGCACTCCAGCCTGACACCTACAGGATCTAGAAAGTAGCCTCAAAAGAGCAAATCTAAGTTATTGGCCTTAAAGAGGATGTAGAGAAAGAGGCAGAAAGTTTATTCAAGGGAATAATGAAAGAGAACTTCCCAAACCTATAGAAAGATATCAATATCCAAATACAAGAAGGTTATAGAACACCCAACAGATTTAACCCAAAGAAGACTACCTCAAGACATTTAATAATCGGACTCCCAAAGGTCAAAGTAACAGTCCTAAAAGCAGCAAGATAAACAAAACAAATGACATACACAGAAACATCCAGAATAATGTAATTTCAGTACAACTTACTGAGAACTGGCTCTTACTGTGGACATTTGCATTCATTCTAATTGGCCACGCAAATTTGTGTTCATAGTTCTTAGAACAGCTCTGGCCATCATTGGCTAAACCAATGACCTTCTGTTATTTGGCAACCAAAACCAAACACATCTCCAATGACTTCTGAACTCTTTCCAAGTTTGTTCTTCCTTGGAAACTGTCCTCATCCCTAGGCTAACATATATAGTTTCCTGCTATATATTATATGTTACTATTTTATCATAATTAAAGATACTTTATAAATTTCCCTTGTCTAACCTTAAAAAATGATAAGAAAGGAGAAGAAAGCAAAATAAAAGAAAATAAGTTAGAGAATTAGATATTCAGTGATGCCTCTCCTGTCTCAGAACCTTGGACAGCAACAGATAGTTGTGTACGGTCAGGCTTAAAGATTAGAACTCTTCAGTATGTTTTTAGATAACCCAACCCACATGGAAGCTCTAGTACTATCATTCAGTATGTTTGACTTTGACTTTTTCTTTACAATGTCATGTTTCAGTATTTTCATCTTTTTTTAAAGTGTTGATTTTTTTTTTTTAATGAATGATCCCTTAGAAGCATTATATTCTCACTCAAAAATTCTATCCAGACATGATATAAAATCTAGAGGCAACACTTCACCGTGTTAGCTAGGATGATGTTGATCTCCTGCCCTCGTGATCCACTCGCCTCAGCCTCCCAAAGTGCTGGGATTACAGGCATGAGCCACCGCGCCCAGCCAAGAAATAAATGAAATTTTTTAAAAAGCTGAAGTCAAATATTTATGGATTGAAATTACTCACAAATTAATTTGTGGGGAAGTACCTTAATAGAATTTTGTCATCCTATTCAAGACCTTAGAATGTTTATTTAGATAGGCATTTTGTTATTTATTAACTTTTTTCATTTAAGATGCACTGGATATATTTGTTAGAAATAATTGATTTTTAGATTAAAATTTTTATTGCTATAATTAACAGTATATTAATTTTTATATTTCCTGATTGTTGCAAAGGCATTTTACCCTTTTTTTATGTTTTCAGTATAGCTACATTTATTAAATCTTAATAGTTTTGATAGTTTATCATTTAGTTTCAGCTTATTTGATTCTTAATTTCAGCACTGTTTCATCTCTTTATACTGAATCTTTTCATCCATCTTTATTTTTCCTTTGTAGAAGAACCAATGAAATTAGATAAGTGAATGACTCTTAAAGTCAATAATTTTTTTTCTTATTTTATTTTCTTTTTTTTCTCTCACGTTCTTACTATGACAGGTTTGACCTACCTTCTTAACAAATTTAAGTGTAAACATAGCAGTACAATGTACAACCTTGATCTAGTCTATTTACAGTAAAGGTTGCATGATGAAAAGATGACCCTGTTCACTTAACTGAATGCAGCTTTGGTATCCTAAACAAAATAAAAAGTCATTTTTAACCAATAAATGACTTATATACCCCTGCAAGTTCTTATAGAAACACCAACAAATTTGCCCTCTTGAAATTTCTATTAGAATTGAGAGATTTGAGCCTTTCAGATATATACAAGTCATATATTTTTGATATGGCCTTACCACGTGCCAGTTACTATGTTAGGTGACAGAGAAGTGATAAATGATCAAATAGTAAATGAAGTTTCCACAACTATAAACTTACAGTACTGAGGAGCAGAGATTACTGACAGAATATCATGCAAACGAATACAAAATTATGACTGTTGCAGAAGGAAAACGTGTTGTATAAGAATATAAAATATTTTACACTGATTTGAATGGCATAGAACATTATCTGCTATTATCCAACATTGAATATTTATTTGACCTAAAGTTATGCTTAATCATTTAAGTATTAAATAACTAATAAATAAAAGACAAAAGGTATTGGTCAATATTCTTGAAACTTTTTTGTAGTAGACAAACTATTCTTCATAAGAAGAACCATTTGATAATACAATATATCAACGAGATAGCCATTGAGAAGGACTGTTAAAATGGAATATTTCTGATTTGTTTTTTGTAAAACAAAGAACATAGTTGCTGTTTTTGAATAAACTATTTAAATTTTTGGAAAATGGTATGCAAGAAAGTGGACATTTACCAGTGGCTACTGAGCAACTATCAAGTTGCTTGTGTATCAACTGTGCCATCCCACCTTTCGGTGACAAAGAAGCTTCATGCTTAGATGGTAGCATAGCGTTGTCCTGGTGGAACAGTGTACATAGTGCAAAAACCAGCCAGATGTTTTTCAAAAGGGGGATGTAGAAATCAATGATATTTTTGTCACGATTATTTTTCATATTTTTTAAATTAAAATTCAAATTTAGGGTGTACATGTGTGTGTTTGTTGCATGGGTATATTGCAAAATGACAAGGATTGGGCTTCTAGTATACCTGTCACCCAAATATTGACCACTGTGTGCAATAGCTAATCTTTCAAACCTTACTCCCCTCTTTTCCTTTCTCCCTCCCCTCTTTTGAAATCTGTAGGGTCTACTATTATTTCCATCTTTATGTTCATTTGCTTAGATCCCAGTTACAAATGAAAACATACAATATTTGATTTTCTGCTTCTGAGTTAGGTCACTTAGGATAAAAGCCTCCAGCTTCCTCTGTGTTGCTCAAAAGGACATGATATCATGTGTTTTCATGGCTACATAGTATTCCATGGTGTATATATACTTTATATAGTTTTTTAGTAGGAAAAATTATTTTATTATATTTATGGAAGAAGACATGCATTTTCAAGTTATTAAATGTATACTATTGAACTCAGAGTAACATTGCTAGAAGTTGTATCTACGAATACTCCAAGAATATGCTGTAAGAACCAAGCTATAAAAAAATCAAGCTGCTGGATTAAGAAAATGTGGCACATATGCACCATGGAATACTATGCAGCCATAAAAAAGGATGAGTTTGGGTCCTTTGTAGGGACATGGATGCAGCTGGAAACCATCATTCTTAGCAAACTATCACAAGACAAGAAAACCAAACACCGCATGTTCTCACTCATAGGTGGGAACTGAACAATGAGATCACTTGGACTCGGGAAGGGGAACATCACACACTGGGGCATATCATGGGGAGGGGGCAGGGGGGAGGGATTGCATTGGGAGTTATGCCTGATGTAAATGATGAATTGATGGGTGCTGACGAGTTGATGGGTGCAGTACACCAACATGGCACAAGTATACATATGTAACAAACCTGCACGTTATGCACATGTACCCTAGAACTTAAAGTATAATAAAATAAAAAAATAAATAAATAAAATAAAATATTAACAAATGAAAAAAAATCAAGCTAATAAAATCTTCCAGTCAAGTTCTGAGAAGTATTATGCCTAAATCTGTAAAGTTGTCATCATTAATTAAACATGTTTGTTTTATGACTACTCTTGAATATTATGATATATAACCTAACTCTGAAGCCTAGTTAGATAAGAAGGGTGTTCAGTTTAACATATTTCTGGGAAAATACAGAAAGCATATATAAAACATTAGGCTTGGGACATTAGGCTTTCTTTTGAAAAATAATAATCTATAGTAAGAGGTACAATTACATGTACTTCTAAATAAATTTTGTAAATTATTTAAAATTATACTATTGCACATTAAATATTTTAAAATAGAGTTGTCACTGTTTAATTAAAATTTAATGTTTTATATTCAGTGTGAATCTAGAAAAAATGTTATTTAAAGTTACAATTATTAATTATCCAATTTTCTGCTCCTTTACATTATTTGAATAATTAGCCACCACAGTAACTTAGTATCTTGATTAGTAAAAAATCCCTCATTAAAAGCTACACTGCTTTTAAAGTAAATTGTTATTACAAAATCAATGCCTCTTACTTCTAATGAAATGAGTTAATGGATTTGGGTATGGGAAAAAACTTGAAATGTATTACTTACAAAGTATTGATTTGTGAATGTTGAACAAGCCTTGCATCCCAGGGATGAAGCCCACTTGATCATGATGGATAAGCTTTTTGATGTGCTGCTGCATCCGGTTTGCCAGTATTTTATTGAGGATTTTTGCATCGATGTTCATCAGGGATATTGGTCTAAAATTCTCTTTTTTTGTTGTGTCTCTGCCAGGCTTTGGTATCAGGATGATGTTGGCCTCATAAAATGAGTTAGGGAGGATTCCCTCTTTTTCTATTGATTGGAATAGTTTCAGAAGGAATGGTACCAGCTCCTCCTTGTACCTCTGGTAGAATTCAGCTGTGAATCCATCTGGTCCTGGCCTTTTTTTGGTTGGTAGGCTATTAATTATTGCCTCAATTTCAGAGCCTATTTTTATTTCAGAAATAATACCACACATCTACAGTCATCTGATCTTTGAGAAACCTCAGAGAAACAAGAAATGGGGAAAGGATTCCCTATTTAATAAATGGTGCTGGGAAAATTGGCTAGCCATAAGTAGAAAGCTGAAACTGGATCCTTTCCTTACTCCTTATACGAAGATTAATTCAAGATGGATTAGAGACTTAAATGTTAGACCTAATACCATAAAAGCCCTAGAAGAAAACCTAGGTAATACCATTCAGGACATAGGCATGGGCAAGGACTTCATGTCTAAAGCACCAAAAGCAATGGCAACAAAAGCCAAAATTGACAAATGGGATCTAATTAAACTAAAGAGCTTCTGCACAGCAAAAGAAACTACCATCAGAGTGAACAGTAAACCTACAGAATGGGAGAAAATCTTTGCTATTTATTCATCTGACAAAGGACTAATATCCAGAATCTACAAAGAACTCAAACAAATTTACAAGAGAAAAACAAACAACCCCATCAAAAAGTGGGCAAAGGATATGAACAGACATTTCTCAAAAGAAGACATGCATACAGACAACAGACACATGAAAAAATGCTCGTCATCTCTGGCCATCAGAGAAATGCAAATCAAAACCACAATGAGATACCATCTCACACCAGTTAGAATGGCAATCATTAAAAAGTCAGGAAACAACAGGTGCTGGAGAGGATGTGGAGAAATAGGAACACTTTTACACTGTTGGTGGGATTGTAAACTAGTTCAACCATTATGGAAAACAGTATGGCAATTCCTCAAGGATCTAGAACTAGAAGTACCATATGATGCAGCCATCCCATTACTGGGTATATAACCAAAGGATTATAAATCATGCTGCTATAAAGACACATGCACACGTATGTTCATTGTGGCACTATTCACAATAGCAACGACTTGGAATCAACCCAAATATTCATCAGTGACAGACTGGATTAAGAAAATGTGGCACACATACACCATGGAATACTATGCAGCCATAAAAAAGAATGAGTTTGTGTCCTTTGTAAGGACATGGATGCAGCTGGAAACCATCATTCTCAGCAAACTATCACAAGAAGAGAAAACCAAACACCGCATGTTCTCACTCATAGGTGGGAACTGAACAATGAGATCACCTGGTCTCAGGAAGGGGAACATCACACACCGGGGCCTATTATGGGGAGGGGGGAAGGGGAAGGGATTGCATTGGGAGTTATACCTGATGTAAATGACGAGTTGATGGGTGCTGATGAGTTGATGGGTGCAGCACACCAACATGGCACAAGTATACATATGTAACAAACTTGCACATTATGCACATGTACCCTAGAACTTAAAGTATAATAATGAAAAATTAAAAAAATTAAAAAAAAGAAATGTATTACTTACAAACTATTCAGATTCTCATTTCAATAATGGATTATCTGATTAGCAATGACCAGAGAAAACCTTTCAAGAAAATTACCTAGAAAGTAAACCTGACGTGATAAAATTATTCAGCTTCCGTCACCTTCCAGCTCATGATTGTTAGGGAAAAATACAGTTAGACAGAACTCTGATAAAATTAGAAATCATTTTAATTAACAGCTTGATGAAGGTTTGGCTCTAATCTTTAAAGTTAAGATATCAGGATAATCAAGGAATTCACAAAACTCTCATTTTTACTGTTCTTCATTTGACTTTGGAATTTAATTATTAAATTTATCTGAGGATTTAGTGAATAATGCTAATGATATTGACAAATAATTGAAGTGATTTTTGTGTCTCACTATTTTTAATCTCAGGAGTTAGGGACAGGGTTAAATTATTTCTTTTTTTTGAGACGGAGTCTCACTCTGTCGCACAGGCTGGAGTGCAGTGGCCGGATCTCAGCTCACTGCAAGCTCCGCCTCCTCGGCTCACGCCATTCTCCTGCCTCAGCCTCCCACGTAGCTGCGACTACAGGGGCCCGTCACATCGCCTGGCTAGTTTTTTGTATTTTTTAGTAGAGACAGGGTTTCACCATGTTAGCCAGGATGGACTCGATCTCCTGACCTCGTGATCCGCCCGTCTTGGCCTCCCAAAGTGCTGGGATTACAGGCTTGAGCCACCGCGCCCGGCCGGGTTAAATTATTTCTAGAAATCATTGCAGCTTAAGCATTATATAATTATCTGGCAATTTGAGAATATTAATTTTCACCTTTTGCTTCCCGGGAGAACAATTGCACATAAAAAAATAGAAAATTATTTCTAAAGAACTTACACTGATGATAAAATCAATTGATTTATAGCATTAGTTTCTTAATGTTGATTTTACGTATATGATACACATAAACAATTAAAATGAAAAAACAAGCATGGAAAGCAAGTAAAAATTTTAAATAAGAATAAATCATTTCATACAGACATAATTCGTTAATGTATTTAGCTCATTTTAATGTTTCCAGTGTTTTCTGTCTCCAAAATATTTTGCCATGTTAAATTAAATTATCTTCAATATAATCTGTTATAAATTGTATTTTATGAAATAAGATTCTTAATTCATCTATTATTACTAAAACATTAGGATTTAATATACTTAAAATTTGACATATGATTTTAATTGTATTGATGATGAGTACTCAATAAGAATCTATAAAATTGTTTACTTTCATTGACTTTTTAAAATTTTTTGATATTTTATCGTGATATGGCATCTTTTATTAAGTAGAATTAAATTTGTTTTTCCTTACTCTCCTACCCATCCCAATTTTCAGTTATGATTAATTACAATAATCAGAAAATTCACAATAGAATAAAATTCTTAAATTTTAGTTCCTTACAATGTATAAGCAGAAATCTTTTCACAATTAATTGAGCAATGGTATAGCGAGGTCAGTGACAAAAGCAATATCGCCTAGGTGGTTTAAATAAAAGTAATATCTTGGAAATGTGAGCCTTATTAATATCACAGTCTAAACATAAAATTTGGAAAATTCCAGAAGTCATTTCATTTCTTTGTTTTAATTTTGATATCTATCACAATTTTTTCTAGTTTGCCACTTTTCTCATTCTTCACTTTTTGAATAATGATACATTTTTATGTCTGTGTTTTAAAGAGATTATTTATTTTATTAAATTGAGTAACTATAATTAGTATATCACATTAAATATTTTTTCTAAAATACATTTAAATTATTAATAGTTGATAGATGGAAAATTATATATTTGTTTAAACTGGGATTCCTTAAACAGTATTATTGGTGTTTGGTCTGGATAATTCTTACTGAGGAGGACTGCACTGTGCATTATGCAACACTTAGCAGGACCTCTGTCCTCCACTCACTAGATGTCAGTAATGCCTCTTTTCTCTCCCCATTTCTGATGTTGTGACCACGAAAAATGTTTCCATATATTGCCAGATGTCCTCTGAGGGGCAAAATAGTGGTCTCTGTTTGAGAAGCACTGCTTGAAATTAATGTAATAAGTTCTATTAAAGTTTCCCCAAATTATTACAAGTTAATGTCTTGGAATACTACAGTGTAAACAAAACAAGTAAATAATAAAAACTTTATTTTAATAAGTTATTTATTGCAAGTCTCCTAAAGGTGAAGTAGAATGTGTGATCCATGAGGAGTTACATTGCACTCCAAAACAACTACTTGAGTTTTCTAATTAATTTGAGCAGAAATCTGGGGTGACATATGTGGGAATGGATATTAAGAGTGTAAGATAGGTCAGACACAGTGGTTCACACCTGTAATCTCAACACTTTGGGAGGCTGAGGCAGGTGGATCACTCAAGGACAGAAGTTTGAGACCAGCCTGGCCAACATGGTGAAATCCCAACTCTACTAAAAATACAAAAATTATCTAGGCATGGTGGTGGGTGCCTGTAATCTTAGCTACTCCAGAGGCTGAGGCAAGGGAATTGCTTGAACCGGGGAGGTGGAGGTTGCAGTGAGCCGAGATCGTGCCACTGCATTCTAGCCTGGTTGACAGAGAGAGACTCCATCTCAAAACAACAACAACAACAAAAACAACAAAAAACAACAACCAAAAAAACAGACTGTGAGATAATGATGGTAACTACTAACATAAAGTTGGATCATGCCAAATTTATTACTATGGGCCCACTAAGAAGAGATCCTGAATTTAATGTTACAACTTGAGGAGTTATAAAAGGCACTAATAGTTTCTTTGTTTGGTTGGTTGAGACAGCTCACCATTGAGTTAGCTAGAGATTCCTGATCTTCCTTGGTTTAATGTAGAAGAAATAATTCAGAAGTTTATAGAGATTGGAATGGTAGAATGAATTTGTCACATAAAACCTGTTCACCCAAACTGGGAGAGTACAGAAGTACCTTTCAACAATACTTTGTAAAATAGATTTATGAGAGGAGCATCAGCACCCTGGAAGAGCTCTGTGATTGCTCTTCTCCATATGCCAGACCTTATAAAACACAGACTCTCATTTGGAAGCCTTTCAAGAGGAATAATTGAATCCTGGAATGACAAGGGCCAAGTGGTGGCATTCAACCACTAAAGGCAAGTTGAGTAGCTACTATAATGGACAGCAGAGGTAAAGCGAGAGTCACAATAGTCTAATTGGTTTTGATATATGGTGTTGGCTAATCACCGTGTTCCTAGAAGTGAAATAGTAGGGAAGCCTACTACATTCTTTCTTGATCCATATAAACAAAAAATTTCCAAGTTCTGTTAACAAAATTCTAACTTGATTCATAAAAACAGAATCATGACCACCCCAATCAATGTCCAGACTTAAGTCAATTTTCAAACCCAGAACCCCTTGAATGAAATGTAGGTCAGGTCTCCTTGAGGAAACACCCTGATACACTACAGATAATTTATACTGTTAATCTTTCTCCCATCCTTCCCTGAAGATATTTGTGTATTTGAGAAGGAGAAATAATCAGACTTTTCAGAGACTAGTGGACATTGACAGTGAACTGCCATTGATTCAAGGAGACCTAAACTCTCATTGTGGCTGTCCAGTTTTGTTGCAGGAAGTCAGGGACCCGGAATGGAGGCACTGGCTGGAGCCACGGCAGAGGAACATACATTGTGCAGATTTCATGGATATATATCAGTTCCCAAATAATACTTTTATAATTTCTTATGCCTGTCTTACTTTAATCTCTTAATCCTGTTATCTTCATAAGTTGAGGATGTACATCACCTCAGGACCACTGTGATAATTGTGTTAACTGTACAAATTGATTGTAAAACATGTGTGTTTGAACAATATGAAATCAATGCACCCTGAAAAAGAACAGAATAACAGCAATTTTTAGGGAACAAGAGAAGACAACCATAAGGTCTGACTGCCTATGGGGTTGGGCAAAAAGAGCCATTTTTTTCTTTCTGCAGAGAGTCTGTAAAAGACATGTAAGTAGGAGAGATATCACTAAATTCTTTTCCTAGCAAGGGATATTAATATTAATACCCTGGGAAAGAAATGCATTCCTGGGGGGAGGTCTATAAATGGCCACTGTGGGAGTGTCTGTCCTATGTGGTTGAGATAAGGACTGAGATATGCCCTGGTCTCCTGCAGTACCCTCAGGTTTACTAGGGTAGGGAAAAACTGCACCCTAGTAAATTTGTGGTCAGACCAGTTCTCTGCTCTCAAACACTGTTTTCTGTTATTTAAGAAGTTTATCAAGACAATAAGTGCACCACTGAACATAGACCCTTATTGGTAGTTCTGCTTTTGCCCTTTGTCTGGTGATCTTTGTTGGACCCTTATCAGTAGTTCTGCTTCTGCCCTTTGTCCTGTTCCCTCAGAAGCATGTGATCTTTGTTAGACCCTTATTAGTAGTTCTGCTTTTTGCCCTTTGAAGCATGTGATCTTTGTACCTACTCCCTGTTCTTACATCCCCTCCCTTTTTGAAATCCTTAAGAAAAACTTGCTGGTCTGAGACTCAGGTAGGCATCACAGTCCTACCAACATGTGATGTCACTCCCGGTGGTCCAGCTGTAAAATTCCTCTCTTTATACTGTCTCTCTTTATTTCTCAGCTGGCCGACACTTACGGAAAATAGAAAGAATCCACATTGAAATATTGGGGGTTGTTCCCCCCAATACAGTTTGAATAGGAGCTCACAGAGGTCTGGTGATTCACAGAGTTTAGTTCAGATTTGACTTACAATAAATAGGTCCAATGGTGTCCTGTATGTATCCTGTGATAATTTCCCCGGTTCCAGATGCATAATGAGGATAGACATACTTTGCAGCTGGCACAATTCCATCACAGGTCCCCCTAACCTGTGGAGTGGACACTATTGTGGTGGGAAAGGCCAAATGGAAGCTATTTGAGCTTCCTCTACACAGGAAAATGGTAAATCACAAACAATATTGCATCTATGGAGAGATTTCAGAGAGTAATACCACCATCAATGACATGGAAGATGCAGGACTGATAATTCCCCACTTACCCTTTAATTCTCTTATTTAACCTGTGCAGAAGGCAGATGGATGTTGGAGAAAGACAGTGGATTATCATAAGCTTAACCAAATGGTGACTCCAATTGTAACTGTGTAATTTCCAGTGTCCAAAAACCAAATAACCTAGAGTCTGATGAGCAGAGAGAAAGAGAGTAAATCCTCATTCTTCAACCTGTTTTGTCCCAGTTGAGCCCCCAGCCAGTTGGATAGTGGCCATGCACATTTGGGTAGGGTTTTCTCTCAAAGTCCACTGACTCGCATATCAATCTCCTTAGGAAACACACTCACAGGAACACCCAGGAACAATGCTTTGCTAGCCATCTAGGCATCCCTTAATCCAATAAAGCTGACACCTAAAATTAAGCATCACAGCCAATATTACATTCCCATTTCCTGCAAAAAAAGTTAACTACTTTAAATACCTTATCTCATTATGACACTATGCACCACATGCTATCGTATTAAAAGGCAGTGCTACCTGATCCAAATATTTTGATTTATCAAAAGAACAATATGTTATTTTTCTTTTCCTGAGAAGACACTGAGACACTGTTAACAGCTCATGCCTCTTGTTTGGAGTAACTTGTAAAAAGATCAAAGGATAGAGGAACATACAAAAGAAAAGCTTATACAGCTTATCTCCGACTGGTGGGAATGTAAATTAGTTCAGTCACTGTGGAAAATATTTTGGAGATTTTCCAAATAACTTAAAACAGAGCTACCATTTGACCCAGTAATCCCACAACTGGGTGTAACTGGGTATAAACCCTGTGATGGTTAACACTGAGTATCAACTTGATTGGATTGAAGGATGCAAAATGTTGATCCTGTATGTGTCTGTTAGGGTGTTGCCAAATGAAATTAACATTTGAGTCAGTGGGCTGGGAAAGGCAGACCCATTCTTAGTCTGGATGGGCACCATCCAATCAGCTGCTAGCACAGCCATATATAAAACAGATAGAAAAACGTGGAAAAGCTAGACTGGCTTAGCCTCCCAGCCTATATCTTTCTCTGGTGCTGGGTGCTTCCTGCCCTTGAACATCGGACTACAGATTCTTCAGCTTTGGGACTTGGACTGGCTTCCTTGCTCCTCAGCTTGCAGATGGCCTATTGTCATATCTTGTGATCATGTGTGTTAATACTACTGAATAAACTCCCCTATACATATATATGTGTGTGTATATATATGTGTGTGTGTGTGTGTGTTGTATATATGTGTTACATCTCTTAATTTTATTTGTTATCTCCCTGTAGGGAACTATGACTAATACAGATTTTGGTACCAGGAGTAGTTTTAGAGGAACAGAATATTAAGGATGGAATTATTTAATTGGTTTGGGAGTTTCTGGAGTTGACTGCTGAATATGAATGGACCCCAACATGTTAAGGACTCTACTTATAATACTGTGGAGAATACTGATAGTCCTTGACATGAACTGTTTAGAGAGTTATGAAAAATAAATGCATTTGACACTCCTGATTCACTGCTTGTGAGAGGCAAGGGGTTTAGTGACTTTATACATACTCCCTTTGATGATATGTGCACAGCCAAGAAATATAATGAAGTTGGTTGGTTGCTCCTAAGTTTGCTGGACAAAGTGATGAAAGAAAATAACGAACTCAGGGATTCTAACTCTTCGCATCAGAAGCAGATACTGAGCCTCAAATCTGCTAAGATTGCCCTGAGTGTGAGTCTTATCTCCTGTAGAGAAAGCTGAAATTGTGGAAAACCAGATATAGGCTCTTATCGTGCTAGTGGCTGGCCTGCAATGAAAGGTGCATGCACAGCCTCACCAGGTGCCTACCGTTAAAACGAGGGCATTGATTGGAAAAGAATGGGGTTCTGCAACTTTGAATGGGGATGTGTTGGAGGACTCTGATGATGCTGGAGACACTGAGCTTGTAAACTCTGATGAACCATTTTTTAAGAAGAAACACCTTTCCATTCCCAGTACTGGCAACATTCCATCCCAGATCCATGCTGCCATCAGCCTTTCCACCTTAGTCTGAGGAGATAAACCCTGCACTGCCTGAGGCAAGAGTGATGGCCTCCCCGAGGCAGTTGCCAGGCAAGATAATGTTGATTCTTCTCAGGATCCACCCCAACACCCCTGTTTGCCTTTAGGCCTATAACTAGACTGAAGTCCTGGAAGGCGCATAGAGGTGAAGTTCAGAGTGTGACCCATAAGGAAGTGCACTACACTTGAAAAGAACTGCTTGAGTTTTCTAATTTATATAAGCAGAAATCTGAAGAACAGGTGTGGGATTGGATATTAAGGTGTGGGATAATTATGGAATGAACAGAGAGTTGGATCAGACTGAATTTATTCACTTTTGCCCACTAAGTAGGGATTCTACATTTAATGTTGCAGCTCAGGGCGTTAAAAAAGGTTCTAATAGTTTATTTGCTTAGTTAGCTGAAATATAGATTAAAAGATGGCCCTGTGTGTGAGCTGGAAATGCCTGATCTCTCTGGATTTAATGTAAAATAAGGGATCCAAAGGCTTAGAGAGATTAGGATGGTGGAGTGGATTAGTCACTTCAGACATACTCATCTCAGCTGGGAGGGTCCAGAAGATATACCCTTGACCAATGCTTTGCAAAATAGATTTGTGAGGGCAGCACCTCCATCTGTGAACAGCCCTGTAATTGCTGTTCTCTTTATGTCGGATCTAACAGTGGGAACCGTGGTCACTCAACTACAAAATTTAAGTACAATGGGAATAATTGGATGCCAAGATGGCAGGGGCCAAGTGGCAGCACTCAAATGCCAAAGGCAAGGTGGGTGTAGCTACCATAATGGACAGCAGAGGCAAAGCAGCAATCAGAATAGTCTGACTTGTGCAGAACTCTGGCCATTAGCTGATTAATCATGGTGTTCCTAGAAGTAAAATTGATAGGAAGCCTACTGCATTCCTACTAAATTTATATAAGCAGAAAATTTTCAGATTGAATAGGCAAAGATTAATTTGAATATAAAAACAGAGAATCATGGCCCTTCAATCAATTTCTTGACTTGAGCCAGTTTACAGACCCACAAAGAGGAGGAGGCCAGGTCCTCTTGAGAAAAGACCCCACTACACTGCTAACACTTTATGCTGTTAGTCTTTCTCCCATCTTTCCCCTTGGAGAACTCCAGCCTTGTACCAGCATACCTGTGCACTGGCGAAAGGGAAATGATCTCAGGAGATATGTATGAGTTCAAGCTGATGAGGGGTGGACTTGTGATAGTTAATACTGATTGTCGACTTGATTGGATTGAAGGATGCAAAGTATTGATCTTGGGTGTGTCTGTGAGGGTGTTTCCAGAGGAGACTGGCATTTGGATCAGTATGGGAAAGGCAGACCCATTCTTAGACTGAGTGGGCACCATCTAATCAGCTGCCAGCACAGCCAGGTTATAAAGCAGGTAGAAAACCATGAAAAGGCTACACTGGTTTCGCCTCACAGCCTACATCTTTCTCCCATACCAGATGCTTCTGCTTTCAAACATATCCTATAATATGACATATCATATTATATGATATATATGATATACATATATCATATTATTTCTGCTCCTTTAGAGAACCCTAATACATACCCAAAAGAAAATAGATCATTCTACAAAAAAGACACATGGATTCTTAAGTTTACTACTGCATTAGTTCACAATAGCAAAGATACAGAATCAACCCAGGTGCCCATCAATGGTATATTAAATTAGGAAAATGTGGTACATACAGATTCTAGAATACTATGCAGATACAAACAAGAATGAAATCATGTCCTTTGTGCAACATGGTTGGAGCTGGAGGCCATAACCCTAAGCAAATTAACTCAGGAACAGAAAAGTAAATACCACATGTTCTCATTTATAAGTCAGAGCTAAACATTGAGCACACATGGACATAAATATGACAAAAATAGATAATGTGGGCTACTAGGGGATGGACTGGGGAGAGATGGGTTTAAAAACTACATATAGGGTACTATGCTCACTTCCTGGATGATAGAATTTGTGTCCCAAACTTCAGTATCATCCAGTAATCTTATGTAATATATCTGTACATTTTCCCTGTTTCTAAAATGAAAGTTGAAAAAAATTAGAGGAAAGCTGATAAAAACTATATATCCCACATAAATAAATTGTTGAAAAACATGCAAAGTCACATTAAATAATAGATATTTATCTGAAAATACAGTCATTCTGTTGCCAGATTGTCTATTATTGTAGTTTTGATTAGTATTTCTCTGATAAATAGTGATGCTGAGAAACTTTTCATATGTTCATTGGCCACTTACATGTCTTCTTTGAGAAGTGGTTGTTCGTGTCTTTGCCCACTTTGTAATGGGGTGATTTGTTTTGTGTCTGTTGGATTGTTTCTTATAGATTCTAAATATTAGACCTTTGTCAGATGACTAGTTTATGAATATGTTTTCTCATTCTGTAGTTTATCTGTTTACTGTGCTTATAGTTTCTTTTGCTGTGCAGAAATTATTTAGTTTAATTAGGTCCCACATGTCAATTTTTGTTTTTGTTGTAATTACTTTTGAAGATTTAGTCACAAATTCTTTCCCAAGGCCAATATCCAGAACGGTGTTTCCTAGGATTTCTTCTAGGATTCGTATAATTTGAAGTCTTAAATGTAAATCTTTAATCTATCTGGAGTTGATTTTTGTATATGGTGAAAGATAGGGGTCCAGTTTCAATTTCCTGCACATGACTAGCCAGTTATTCCAGCATCATATATTGAATTGGGAGTCCTTCCCCTGTTGGTTATTTTTATTGACTTCATTAAAAATCAGATGCTGTAGGTGTGTGACTATTTCTATGTTCTATAATCTGTTCCACTGGTCTATGTGTATGTTTCTGCACCAGGACCATGCTGTTTTGGTTATTATATCCTTATAGCATAGTTTGAAGTTGAGGAACAAGATGCCTCCAGCTTTGTTCTTTATTCTTAGGATTGCTTTGGCTATTTGGGATCTTTTTTGGCTTCATGTGAATTATAGAACTGTTTTTACTAATTCTTTGAAGAATGACATTGGTAGTTTGATAGAAGTAGCATTAAATCTGTAGACTGCTTTGGGCAGTATGGCCATTTTAATGACATTGATTATTTTAATCCATGAGCACAGAATGTCTTTCCATGTTTGTCCCATGTATTACTTCTTTCAGCAGTCTTTTGTAGTTAATTTTGTAAAGATATTTCACCTCCTTGGTTACATGTGTTCTTAGATATTTTATTTTTTGTGTAGCTATTGTAAATTTGATTGCATTCTTGATCTGGCTGTCAGCCTGAATGTTTTTGGTATATAGAAATGCTACTGATTATTGTATATTGATTTTGTGTCCTGAAACTTTACGGAACCTTATGGCAGAGTCTTTAGGGTTTTCTGAGGTATAGAATCATATCATCAGTGAAGAGAGATAGTTTGGCTTCTTCTTTTCCCAGGGATGACTTTTCTTTCTTTCTTTTGCCTGACTTCTCTGGCTAGGACTTCCAGTACTATGTTAAATAGGAGTGGTAAGAGTGGGCATCCTTGTCTTCTAGTTTTAAGGGGAACTGTTCCAGCTTTTGCCCATTCAGTATGATGGTGGCTGTGGGTTTGTCACAGATGGCTTTTAGTATTTTGAGGTGTAAAACAAAATGTATTTTGCCCAAATAATGTTTTGTTTGCTTATGAAATAGATTTATTATTAAAATAACTCTGCAAAAACATAAGGAATAACTGCTATAATTTGATTTCACTGTCATAAGTTTTGTACAGGTATAAAATATTTAAAAAGTAAATTAAGAAAATACAAGTGCAAAGCAAATGTTCTTGTACCTTGAATAAAATTCCAAGTATCATTTTCATTCTGAGTTATTAGAGAACTTTTTTTAGCAAGCAATCACAAAAATATTAAAATATTGCAAACATATCCTGATCTGCAAAAATACAAAAAAATTGATAAACATTATCATCCCTATCAAATATAGTCTGTATAATGTTCATTAGAAACAATTTTAAGATCACATATAAAATATGTATTTGGTGTATTTACATTATTTGAATATCTAATTACCATAGTGTGTATTTATGTAGAGCCACTAATAATCATGAAATAATAAAAATAATTGCCTTCATCTGTGAAAAAATTAATATTAATCAAATTATTTTACCAATAATATTGAACAGATATCATACAACATGAAGATACTAAGAAAATTCAGGATATCTATTTATCAAAGGAAAAGATATATTCAATAATAGACTACTGCTCAAAATGTGAGTCAGCAAAATATTGCTTAATTATTTTCATGTTCTCTCAAGAGATTTATGAGGGGTCTATTTTCTCTCTTCTTCACCATTCTTTTTCGTTATTTCTATGCAGAGTAATTTCAACACATCATCTCTCTGTTTCCAAAGGTTTAATATTTGCCATTTGCATCAGGAAGTTCAAATCCCTTCAGAGTTACTTCCCTGTCTACTTCTTGAGCTTCATTCTAACCCTTACGGAAGACTTTCTTCTATTCACACAAGAGGTTCACTGAACAAACCATAACCTTTCACTCTTCCCTGGTATGATGCTTATTTTATTTCTTCTGGGCTTTTTTGTGTGTGTTTGTGTGAATAAGTCCCATAATCCTTGTCCCACCTCTGTCAAGTTCTTTAATAAACCTCTTCTGTTCCATCAAATTATAGGCCAAATATGAAGTATTTATTTATAAGACATATTATGTCTATGAGGTCACTCATCATATATTTTAAACAATAATGTTTAAAAGTACAATTGACAATATACTTGAATTTTTAGCCTAGCTTTGTCACTTGGGAGCTAAAACAATGTGTGAAAGTTACCTTGCTCAAGTTACTTAAGCTCTCTGAGATGCAGAATGTTGAGTGAATAGTACTAAACTTATAGGATTATTGGAAGAGATCATATGATGTATTTCAATTGCAGACTTCAGTTCCTTGAGCAGTATAAATATGTAAAAAATGCTAGATTACATGATAAACTGCACTATACTTCATTCCAACATAAAATAAATCCAATATTTTTTCAGATAACATTCACTTTTTAAATTGATGCATAATAATTGCACATATTTAAGAGGTACAATATGATGGTTTGGTATCTGTACACACTAGGTAATGATCAAATCATGATAATCAGCATATCCATCGCTTTAAACATTTATCATTTCTTCGCAGTGAGAACATGTCAAATCCCCTCAACTGGCTATTTGAAATGTAAAATGCATTATTGTTAGCAATAGTCATGCTACTGTGAAATGGAGTACCAGAACGTACTCTTCCTATATAATATAACATCGTACCTATTGACTAACATCTCCCATGTTCCTCTCCCCCCTATTCTTCTCTGGTAATCACTTCAGTATTTTATTCTACACTTGTATGAAATCTCAGATTCCACATATAAGCGATATTATGCAGTATTTATCTTTATGTGTCTGGCTTATTTCACTTAACATAATATCCTCCAGACTTACCCATTTTGTCACAAGTGATAAGATTTCATCCTTTGTATGGCTGAATAGCATTCCATTGTCTTCCCCATATATATAGCATTTTCTTTATCCATTCATTCCTTGATGGGCACTTAGGTTGATTCCATATCCTGGCTATTGCAGATGTCTTTTTAACATAGTGATTTCATTTCTTTTGGCTATATATCCAGTGGTGAGAAATTGCTGGATAATGTAGTCTTTTTTTTTAAAACCATGATTTGATTATTTCATAATGTGTACAGGTATTTATTTTTAGTTTTTCTGGGAACCTCCATTCTGTGTTTATAATGGATATGCTAATTTACATTCCTACCAATAGTATGTAAGAGTTCACCCTTCTGCATATCCTCAGCAGCATGTGTTATGTTTTGTCTTTTTGATAAAAGCCATCCTATCAAGGGTGAGGTGAAAACTCATTGTGGTTTCAATTTGCATTTCCCTGATGATTAGTGATGTTGAGCATTTTTTTCCTATATCTACTGGATATTTGTATGTCTTCTTAGAAGAAAAGTCTGTTTAAGTTACTTGCCCATTTCTTAATTGGGTTATTTATATTTTTGCTATTGAGTTGTTTATTTTAAATTCTGAATATTAACCCCTTGTCAGATGTATAGCTTGCAAATACTTTTTCCTATTCTGTCTTTTCACTTAATTGACTGTTTCTTTTGCTATACAGAAGCTTTTTGGTTTGCTGTATTATTCCCATTTGTTTATTTTTGCTTTTGTTGCTTATGCTTTTGAAGTCTTGTCCAAAAAATCCTTGCTCCGATTTATATCATGTAGTATGTCCCCTGTGTTTTCTTCTAATAGTTTCACAATTTCAGATCTTAAATTTAAGCCTATAATACATTTTGAGTTGACTTTTTATGTGGTGGGTGATAAGGGTTCAGTTTTATTTTGTTTTCTGCATGTAGATATCAAGTTTTTCCATAGCTCTTTACTCAAGTATTCATTTTGTATTCTTGGCATCTTTGTCAAATAGCGTTGGCTGTGAGCTTAAAAAATATTGCCTTTATATATGCAAATTCATTTCTGGGCTCTCTGTTTTGTTCCATTGGTCTATCTGTCTGTTTGTATGTCAATACTACACTGTTTTGCTACTACAGGCTCACAGTGTAGATTAAAATTAGATAGTGTAATGACTTGAACTTTGTTCTTTTTGCTTAAGATTGCTTTGGCTATTCATAGTCTTTTGTGGTTCCATACAAATTTTCAAATTGCTTTTTCTTTTTCTGTGAAGAATGACATTGGAAAGTTGATAGAGATTGCATTGAATCTGTAGATTGTTTTGGGTAGTAGAGATGCATTGCATCTATGCTCACTGAGAATATTGGCCTAGAATTTTCCTTTTTGGCCTATAATTTTTTGGGGGGACCTATAATTTTCTTTTGTTGTTGTTGTGCTCTTGTCTGGCTTTGGCATGAGGGTAATACTGGCCTCACACAATGAGTTTTGAAGGATTCTCCTATTTTCAATTTATTGGAATATTTTTTGAAGAAATGATATTCATTTTTTCTTAAATGTTCTGTAGAATTCAGCAGTTAAACTAACAGTCCTGGACTATTTTTACGGGATATTTTCTATTATTTCTTCAATTCGGTTACTCATTATTGGTCAGTCGAGATTTTCTGTTTTTTTGGGTTTTTTCTTGATTTAATCCTAGTAGGTTGTATGCATCTAGGAATTTGTACTTATTTTGATTAGTCTTTCACTAGTTGCTCTTTGACTCACACTTCATAGAACTGTGTTACTCTGCATACGTGAGTAATGTTTCAAACTGGAATTTTATTTTTAACATAAAGATGACTAATATAGGAATAAATTTTTCAGAAGAAAGAGCTATAAAAAGTGTTTAGACACTTGGAATTTATATCTTTTGAAAAATATAAATGTGTTAAATGTTATACTAACAAACACGCTATTAAAACATGTTTAGGCCAGGCATTGTGGCTCATGCCTGCAATCCTAGCTCTTTGGGAGGCTGAGGTGGATCATTGGAGCCCAGGAGTTTGAGACCAACCTGGGCAACATGACAAAACCCCAGCTCTACAAAAATATACAAAATTAGCCAGGTGTGATAGTGTGCACCTGTAGTTTAAACTCCTTGGGAGGCTGAGGTCCGAGCTATTGGGAGGTCAAGGCTGCAGTGAGCTGAGATTGCACCACTGAACTCCAGCCTGGGTGACAGAGGAAGACCTTGTCTCATAAAATAGTTTAATATTTCTTCTAATAATTCATTTAATCTTTTTATTTGCTATTATATAGCATTTTGTAGCTAGGTTTGAGAGGTAAGGTCTTAAGAGTGCAATCAAGAGATTTGTACGTAGAGTTAACTCTAGTTAAACATTACGTATGTCACTACCTGAAAACTTTAATAGCAACTACATTTGAGGCCTCTGGTCATATTTATTGCTATTAATATTTTGTTTAGTGTGTGTAGTTTAAAACTATATGTTTTATTATAGCAAGGGTAACATGTCAACTAGTCCCATTGTTTGAAATTGAGAATAACATTGTTTTATTGATATGAATTGTTCTTTTCAGTTTTGTAAATTTATAAAAGTTGGATATTTAAAGTATTACAGAAGGATTATCTCTAAGAAACAAAAAATGTTAAACAGAAGCAGCAACATGACTGTGTATAATGGATATCAATGGGACCTTCTAAGCAAGAGTTCCAAGTAACTTCACTGGTCTAGCCAAAAAAAAAAAAAAAAAGCCCTATTCTCAGGTAACACTTTTTAAGAGTGTTTTATATACTTCAATAATATTGGTTCTTATTATATGTAATGTAAGTATAAATTTGCATATCTCTCTTCTTTTACATTGTAGAAAATGTATATGAGTAGAATATATAAATTTTTGCTTTAACTCTCACTTGCAATTTTATGTCTTAAAGTTTTATAGAAAAATGTATAACGCATCATGATATTCAAGAATCAAATATTTGGTATCATACCTCACCCCAGTCTGCTCATATTCATTTATAACTTACTTTCAAAATAGAAGACTGAAAAATCCACTAGCTTGCAACCCTCCATATTATCCATGAATCATTTATATAAAAGCTTTACTAATTCTAGTTTATTCCTAGTTATAGTGTTTGCAGACTGTTAAAATGGCACTGAGATCTTAGGAGTAATACAATTGGATCCAGAGACAAACACAACAAAACATGTATTATTTGTTACTTTAAACTTTTTCAGTTTGCTGAAGTTATTCATATTAACTCAAGTAATTGATGTAAAAATACTTTGTATTAATCTTAAATTTTACATGTGAAATGATAGTCTTGAAAATATAAATAAATGCCAACTTTTATGACTAAATATTTTATTTTCTATACATCTTTCCAATGGCAAAACTAAATTTAAAAAGCAAACTCCTTTTTCTCCAAGACTGCTGACTAGCCACAGGCAAGTGGCACATCTCACACTGAGGGACAGAGACATTGTGCAGACTGGCACACTTCTAGCAGATCTTGAGAGGCAAGGCACTGAGCGCACACAGAGGAAAGACACAGAGGTTGGGCTAAAGAGGGAGAAAGTTGGGAACCCGACATGGGGCTACCATACACCGGGATTTGTTCCTGGCACCCAACTACTACTGTGGAGGTGATGAATTGAACAGGCAAAGAGCAACCTGTTGTCACAGGTCTTTGGATTCCTGGCAGGAAGAGACCTCTCGACTACCACAGACACTTGAGTTGGTAAGGAAAGCTGCTTAGAGAAGAGGTAGAGGCAGAATTCCAGCCTGGGCAGAACCCAGAAGGTTTGGCACAGGAGTGTCTATAGTAGAGCATGGCCAGGGATGTCCATTCCCTAGGCTCAACTTGCTCCCAGAAAAGACTTTAGTTCTAGGGAACTGCTGAACATGAACTTTGCATGGCAGTCTTGCTCATGACATGGGGCCAGTCCAATCTGAGCACTTCTTGGTCTGTTGGCCCCTCCTGAGCCCCAGCCTGGTTGTGCCTGTCAGCAGTGCAGCTGTCAGGTACCTCCTGGGAGTCTGCACCATAGCTCCTGCACTGCTGGACCATGTCTGACCAGCAGAGTGCTCCAGCAGAGCACCACACAGACATGCACTAGCTTGTTCATGCCCTCCCCCTACCCAGAGTCTCCCCTTGCCACTTTGTCTGCAGGCACTCACCCACAGTCACGCCCCTCACACTGCTCTGTCAGTGCATTTGCATGGGCAGACCTATCCTTCCCTTCCCAGACACTGCTGCCAGCAAGAGTGCACTCTACCCCCAGCCCCACACCACTGTTTCCCTCTGAATATCAGCAGGCACAAATTCCACCAGCCCCACTGGCCACAGTGTCCCATTCCCACCAGTGCCCCACCCCCATGCTAACATCACCTTGGGTGTGAACTCATGCACAGTTGTCAGCATGGTCCCCTTCCCTCAACCCATACTGCCACCACCACTGCTCTGAATGTGTGCCTACAGGCTAGCATCCCACCACAGCCAACGAATGTGAAGCTTGCCACACTGCTGCTACTTCTGCTGCTGCTGGCACAGGCAAACCAAGATGGATCCCTTTGTCACTGCCCTAGGAAGTGCTTTGGCTGGCACTACTCATTGGAATGTTGTGATCAGCTGCCCAGGAGAAACTTGGCTTCTCCAGCACAGCAGGTTCCTAAACTGTAGGAGCCAGAGATCAAAGCCAAGGCCTGATACTACTCCACCAGAATTAGACCACACAGTCTAGGAGTCCTAAGCTGAATGCTGACCCCCTAAAATCATTCAGTAATGAAGCCAGTTGCTTGAATCCACCTTATACCTCAATCAAACTCCTAAGGTAATCAAATAGGATTAAAAAAGATCCAAAGGACAGCAAGTTCAAAGACTGAAGGAACAACAGCTCACAAAGACAAAAAATGACAAGCACAAGAACTATGACAACTCAAAAAGCCAAATTGTGTTCTTTCCTCCAAATTACTGTGCTAGTTATCCAGCAAGGAGAGATGAGATGAACTGGACTGAGATGGCTGAAATGACAGAAATATAATTCAGAACATAGATAGGAAACATCATCATGATTCAAGAGAATGTTGAAACCCAATCCAAAGAAAGCTAAGAATTACAATAAAATGATATAGAAGCTGTCAGACAATATAAGCAATATAGAAAAGAATGTAACTGACCTGACAGAACTGAAAAACACTTTACAAGAATTTCATAATGCAATCACAAGTATTAACAGCAGAATAGAACAAGTTGAGGAAATAATCTCAGAGCTTGAAGACTGGTTTTCCAAAACAAGACAGTCAAATAATAAAAAAAAAAAGGACAAAAGAAACCTCCAAGAAATATAGGATTATATAAAAATACAAAATCTATGGCTCATTGGTGTCCCTGAAAGAGATGGAGAGAATGAAAGCAAGTTGCAAAACGTATTTCAAGATATCATCCCTGAGAAATTTCCCAACCTAACTAGAGAGGCCAACGTTCAAATTCAGGAAATGTTGAGAACCCCCACAAAATAATCCACAAGTTCATACCCAAGACACAAAATCATCAGATTCTCCAAGGACAAAATGAAAGAAAAATATTAAAGCAACTAGAGAAAGGACTGGTCATCTACAAAGGGTAATCCATTAGACTAACAGTGGACTTCTTAGCAGAAACCATACAAACCAGAAGAAATTAACATTCAACATTCTTAAAAACAAGCAATTCCACTTAAAAGTTCTATATCTGGCCAAAGTAAGTTTCATAAGCAAAGGAGAAATAAAATTCTTTTCAGTCAAGTAAATGCTGATGGAATCTGTTACCACCAGACCTACTTAACAAGAGCTCCTGAAAGAAGCACTAAAAAATAGAAAGGAAAGACCATTACCAGCCACCACAAAAACACAATTAAATACTCAGACCAGTGAGACTATAAAGCAATCACACAAAAAAGTCACTATAATAAACAGCTACCAATATAATGACAGGATAAAATC
The DNA here is from genome assembly GCF_009764315.1 of Trachypithecus francoisi. Classification (NCBI taxonomy): domain Eukaryota; kingdom Metazoa; phylum Chordata; class Mammalia; order Primates; family Cercopithecidae; genus Trachypithecus; species Trachypithecus francoisi. The sequence continues at coordinate 112,990,751 of NW_022681454.1, forward strand.
CACACATATCGACACTAAACTTGAATGTAAATAGGCTAAATGCCCCCAATTAAAAGGCATAGAGTGACAAGCTAGATAAAGAAGCAAGGCCCAATGGTATGCTGTCTTCAAGAGACCCATCTCCCATGCAATGACACCCATAGGCTCAAAACAAAGGGATGAAGAAAACACTACCAACCAAATGGAAAACTGAAAAAAACACAGGTTGCAATCCTAATTTCATACAAAAGACATTAAACCAAAAAAGATCAAAAAAAGACACAGAAGGGCATTACATACTGGTAAAGGGTTTGATTCAGCAAGAAAACCTAAATGTCCTAAATATATATGCACCCAACACAGGAGCACTCAGATTTATGAAGCAGGTTCCTAGACACCTTAAAGAAACTTAGACTCCCACATGATCATAGTGGGAAACTTTAACACCCCATTAACGTTACTAGCCAGATCATCAAGGAAGAAAATTAACAAAGATATCCAGGACCTGAATTCAATACTGGACCAAATGGATCTGATAGACATCTACAGAACTGTTCACCTAAAACAGCAGCATATACATCCTTCTTATCTGCATATGGCATACATTCTAAAATTGACCACACAGTGGGACATGAGATAATGAAATTAAAGCATAAATCAAGAAGACTGAATTATTGAAAACAAAGATAAAACCTACCAGAATCTTTGGGTCATAGCTAAGGCAGTATTAAGAGGGAAATTTTTAGCACTACACAGCCACATGAAAAAGTTAAAAAGATCTGTTTAACAACCTAACATCACAACTAAAAGAACTAAGGAAGCAAGATCAAACCAACCCCAGAGCTAGCAGAAGGTAAGAAATAACCAAAATCAGAACTGAACTGAAGGAGATACACAAAAAAACATTCAGAAGATCAACAAGCCAGGAGCTGATTTTTTGGAAAAAAAAAAAAAAAAAAAAAAAACAGGATAGATAGACTGCTAGTTAGACTAAAAAAGAAGAAAAAAAAAAAAAAAAGACCCAAATAAACACAATCAGAAACAACAAAGAAGATGCTACAACTGACCCCACAGAAATACCAATAATGATCAGAGACAATTATGAACACCTCTATGCATACAAACTAGAAAATCTAGAAAAGATGAACAAATTCCTGGATACATATACCTTCCCAAGATGGAACCAGGAAGAAATGTGAATCCCCAAACAAACCAATAATGAACTCCAAAATTGAATCAGTAATAAACAGCCTAACAACCAAAAAAGCCCTGGAGCAGATGCAATCACAGCCAAATTCTACCATATGTACAAAGATGAGCCGGTAATAATCCTACTGAAACTATTCCAAAAAATTGAGGAGGAGGGAATCCTTGCCACCACATTCTATGAGCCCAGCATCATCCCGATACCAAAACCTGGTAGAGACACAACAACAGCTACTACTTTAGGCCAATATCCTTGATGAACATTGATACAAAAATCCTCAACAAAATACTAGCAAACGAAATCCAGCAGCACATCAGAAAGCTAATCTCCACAATCAGATAGGCTTTATTTCTGGGATGCAAGGTTAGTTTAACATAGACAAATAAATAATGTGACTCATCACATAAACATAAGAAAAGACAAAAACCACATAATCATCACAATAGATACAGAAAAGGCCTTTGATAAAATTCAACATTCCTTCATGCTGAAAACTCTTAACAAACTAGGTAGTGAATAAATACACCTCAAAGTACTAAGAGCCATCTATGATAAACTCCCTGCTAACATTATATGGAATAAGTTAAAGCATTCCCCTTGAAAATGTGTACAAGACAAGGATGCCTTTTATCATCCCTTTTATTCAACATAGTATTGGAAGTACTGGTCAGAGCAATCAGGCAAAAGGAAAAAGTGAAGGGCATCCAAATAGGAAGAGAGAAAGTCAAACCATCCCTGTTTCCAGATAGCATGATTCTATATCTAGAAAGCCCCAGAGTCTTGGCCCTAAAGCTCTTTAAGCTGATAGACAACTTCAGCAAATTTAGGATACAAAATCAGTGTACAGAAATCACCAGCATTCCTTTACATCAACAACAGCCAAGCCAAGAGCCAAATTAGCAATGCAATCCTAGGTCAAAATTGCCACAAAAACAATAAAATACCTAGGAATACAACTAACAATGGAGGTGAAAGATCCCTACAAAGAGAATTATGAAACACTACTGAGAGAAATCAACAATCAATTGGAAAAAACATTACATGCTCATTGATCAGAAGAATCAATATCATTAAAATAGTCATACTGCACACAGCAATTTACAGATTCAATGCTATCTGTACCAGACTACCAACAACATTCTTCACAGAGCTAGAAAAAAACTATTTTGAAATTTATATAGAACCAAATAGCAGCCCAAAGCGCCAAAGCAATTCTAAGCAAAAATAACAAAACTGGAGGCATCATGCTTCCCAACTTCAAACTATATTACAGGGCTACAGTAAACATAATAGCATACTACTGGTACAAAAACAGACACATAGTCCAATAGAACAGAATAGAGTGTCCACAAATAAAGGTGCATGTCTGCAACCATTTTATTTTTTTTTATAAAGTTGACAAAAACAAGCAATTGGGAAATACTCTCTATTCAATAAATGATGCTGGGATGACTGGCTAGCCCTATGCAGAAGATTGAAACTGAACCCCTTCCTTTTACCATATGTTAAAATCAACTTAAGATGGAGACTGAAATGTAAAACCCACAACTATAAAAACCCTGGAAGACAACCTAGGTAATAGCATTCTTGACATAGACATGGGCAAAGATTTCATGATGAATACACCAAAATCAACTGCAACAAAAGCGAAAGCAGACAAATGGGATCTAATTAACCTAAAGAACTTCTGAAAATAAAAGGAAGCTATCAACAAAGTAAGCAGACAACCTTCCTAATGGGGGAAAAGTTTTGCAAATTTTGTGTCTGCCAAAGCTCTAATATCCAGCATCTACAAGGAACTTAAGCAAATGTACAAGAAATACTAAAGAACTTCATTAAGAAGTGGGCAAAAGACATGAACAGACACTTTCAGAAAACATACATTTGGCCAAAAAGCAAATGAAAAAAGCTCAATATCACTGATTTGATTTGCATTAGAGAAATGCAAATCAAAACCACAATGAAATATCACCTCACATCAGTCAGAATGGTTACTTTTAAAAAGTCAGTAAAATAACAGACACTGTCAAGGTGGCAGAGAAAAAGAACACTTATACACTGTTGGTGAGAGTGTAAATTAGTTCAATGATTGTGGAAAGCAGTTTGACAATTCCTCAAATAGTTTGAAACATAACTACCATTCAACCCAACAATCCCCTTATTGGGCATATGACCAAAGGATTATAAACCATTCTATCAGAAAGACACATGCACATACATGTTCATTGTAGTATTATTCACAACAGAAAAGTTATGGAATCAACCTAAATGCCCATCAATGTAGACTGGATAAAGAAAATATGGTACGCATACATCATGGAATACAATGCAGCCATAAAAAACAATGGGATCATGACTTTTGTAGGAACATGAGTGTAGCTGGAGGGCATTATCCTTAGCAAACTAATGCAGGAAAAGAAAACCAAATACCAAATATTCTCACATGTAAGTGGGAGATAAATGATGTATGGCCACAGAGAGGGGAATGACAAACAGTGGGGCCTATCAGAGGGTGCAATGAGGGAGAGGCTCAGAAAAAAATTACTATTGGATACGAAGCTTAGTACCTGGGTGACAAAATAATCTATACATCAAACCCCTGTGACACAAGTTTACTTATGTAAACAAAGACACATGTACTTCTGCATCAAAAACAACAAACAAATGAAACAGAGGGCTTGGTGCTTACTTAAAATTTCTGCTATGAACACTGTAACTGTGAAATAGCTTATTATATTAACTGCCTTTAATGTCAAGTGTCCATAAAACGATAACTTATGAAAGATAAGCCTTAGTCTCTTGGTAATAATTTTTAAGGTAGAATGTAGTAAAGTGGGAGAATTTTTCTCATATTGATATTTATCCTAAGTGACACTGAAGCTACATTTTTTAAAGATTAATTTAAGCAAAAATGTAATTGCAGTAGGACGTTTAGCTCTTTTTAGTGTCCCCCTGTACCTTGGGGTCAGAAAATTAAAAAAAAAAAAAATGGAGTTTCCAATATTTAATCCTTTATTACACCATATATGGTGCTGGGAAATAGTATAGTTGGCATCACTCACTAAAGTTTATTACAGGAGATTACTAAAATAGACAGACACATCTATTATTTTCTGAAGTAATGAATTACATTTTTTTTTTTTTTGAGACAGAGTCTTGCTCTGTTGCCCAGGCTGGAGGGCAGTGGCGTGATCTCGGCTCACTGCAAGCTCCGCCTCCCGGGTTCACGCCACTCTCCTGCCTCAGCCTCCCAAGTAGCTGGGACTACAGGTGCTTGCCACCATACCCGGCTAATTTTTTCTTTTTTGGTATTTTTAGTAGAGACAGGGTTTCACGGTGTTAGCCAGAATGGTCTCGATCTCCTGACCTCGTGATCTGCCCGCCTCGGCCTCCCAAAGTGCTGGGATTACAGGCACCCTGCCTGAACGACTTGTTTATAAGAACTGCAGTAATGATGCTGTCTTTCTTGAAATTGGATAATTCTCTATTTCAACATAGCTATTTATTTTCAGCAAAAGCATGAATGTCCAGTCATTTTTTCAGAGGTGAGAAATCTGAGAAGCAACTAACAAAATATAATGTGTGGATAGATACACATGAAATAGGAAACTGTTGGCATGGAACAAAGTATAATTTCATTTTTCTGCATATATGTATTACTCTTGAACATTTAGAAAATTAGGCTTTTTAGGAATTCAAATTACTTAAAACAAGTCATCAGATTTTTATAATGTTGTAAAATTATTTTACTTTTGAATTTTTTAAAATAATGAAATGGAGCTTTCATGCAAATTCAAGAAAGTTCAGAATAACAGAAGCCCAATATATGTGTATTATCATATATTTACATTCTTCATCTGTTTCTGGATATGATCTAGGAAAAACCAAACATACTGTTTTTTTATGAATTTAGCAACGTTCATAACATAATCAATTATATTAATCATAGTAAAAGGATGAACACAAGCGTATATAAATGTGTATTTCAATTAAAGTGTATTCTCTGACATGTGGCTTCAGGAGGGTATATAATGAACAAAATGGGAACAGGAGAAATAAAACAATACACGAATTATACTAGTTCTAAGCATATTTAGGGATTGTGTGGTTAACTTTGGATCCTGTTTCTTCTTAAAGTATCAGCAAAGTAGATCATAATCAAAATAAAGTCCTAATTCAGTTCTGGATAAAGATGTTCACATATATATCCAGAGTGCCTGCAGATCAAGAATCCAGGCATAGCTACTGAGTCTTCTGTTAAGGGTCTCACAAAGCTACAGTTAAAGTGTCAGTCATATTTCCTCCTCTTCCAAAGGATTACCTATGGAATTACCTGCTTCTAACCTCATTCAGGTTGTGGACACAATTCATTTCCTGTGGTTGTAAGAAAAAGGTCCCCAATTCTGTGCTGACTATAAGCTGGAGGCTGCCTTCAACTCCTAGAGGCAATTGGCTTCCAGATCCTTGTGTAAATTTCTTCAATGTAGTTCCTTAGTGCATTAAACCTGCAAGAAAACTCTAGCTCTAATCTGCTGGAGTCTTTTTTAACTTAACACACTCCAGGCATAACATCTCATTACCTTTGCTATATAGCATGATCTAATAAAAACTCATAAGGAAAGTATCATTTTATCACTTTTTCCATATTCTATTGGTGAGAACAAGCCATAGATCCTGTGAAGACATAAAGAGACAGCAATACTCAGCAGTGTGAACATCAGGAGGCCAGAAATTATTGAGGGGTAACCTTAGTGTCTGCCACACACTCCATAGACAAACTGCTAGAAAGTAAGGATAAGGAGAAAATCTTTGCAAAACTTTGCAAGCTGACCGATGGTTGAAGATAGCCATTATCGAAAATTAAATTATAAAAATTACAATTAAGTAATTTACATTAAAATAAAACTAATACTTAAAAAGAATTACTTTACAATTACTCTACTATATTGTACTATTTTCTATGTTCTTGAGGATATTTACTTTTTTGTGTGTGTGGAACTACTTTATAATGGTATGCTACTCCACCTTTCTTCCTAATTCTGCATTCAATGACTTTATGTTATTATGTTGAAATCAACCATAGTAAAAATGTTTACACTCCAGAAATGAGCAGATGTTACAACTGAGAATCAGAGTTATTTTTGTTGTTGTTGTTGAAAAACAATTGGTATGCATTTACCAGCATGTCCCTAATTACAGGTAGAGTGAATTTAAGACTTGTGAGATTATGCTTACATAGCATTTTTGCATTTTAAAATGAAATTTATAAACACATACATAATTGGAAGTAGAATTTTTTGCATTATACTTTTTGATGAACTTGTTCTTTTTTTTTTTTCTTTTCTTTTTTTTTGAGACGAAATCTCACTGTGTTGCCCAGGCTGGAGGCAGGGGCGTGACCTCAGCTCACTGCAACCTCCACCTCCCAGGTTCAAGCGATTCTCCTGCCCCAGGCTCCCGAGTAGCTGGGATTACAGGCAGATGCCACCATGACTGCCTAATTTTTGTATTTTTAGTAGAGATGTGGTTTCACCATGTTGGTCACGCTGGTCTCTATCTCCTGATCTCGTGATCCGCCTGCCTCAGCCTCCCAAAGTGCTGGGTTTACAGGCAAAGTTGTTCTTTTACAAGATAAGATTTTCCCACATTCTTTTCAACCAAACTTATTGCCTAATCGATTGTTGCCTCATGTCTCCTAGATCTTCTTACCTTTTCTTCTCGCAATGTTGTGCTGAAGTCACAGGAAAAGTACATTAATTAATGCCTATTGCATTCATTAAAATGTGTTCACTTTTTTGAGTTGGGGCAACAAATATAGTTGAGATCTCTCTCAGAAAATGCAAAAACAGAATTACAAACACGTCTCCTTTTAGATACATACTCATCTTTAAGTACAAAATAAATAAAGCAAATCACTTGAATTGAAAAGTATTTCGTTTATTTGGATTCCAGGTGAAATACATTACTCTTTATTAACAGTAAGATGGATTGACAACCTGGTTAACTGAGGTCTGATCAGCTTGCCAGTGAGTTTTGAATCAAAGGTATCATTTAATATTTAGTGTGATTTTATTCTGAACTGTGTCAACAGCAGCACATCGTGGTTCTGTCTTTTATATTAAATATAGATATAGTCTCTTCTTGTCACTTTTAAATCTACCTAACATTATCAAAAGTATCTTTCTCAGGGTTATAATTTTAGGAACAGTTTATTGATAATCAAGAAACATTAAAAATAAATCTATGTAGGTTATAAAGATTCAAATTATACTTATCTTTGTTAGACACTACAAAAACAATGGGATTTAAGATAAACATACTGCTTGATTTATTAGTGTTATACTTTTCTATTTGAAACCAACTGTTTGTGTTCCACAATATTAATTTAAAAAACCTCTGTGTAGTTTTTAATTTTTCAAAACCCCCCTATAGTATTTCATAATTAAAAGCTAAAATGCATTTCTGGAAAGGGAGTTAGGAATGTCAGTTTTAGCCAATTTATTTGGTTCTATCCAATGAAAAGTTGGCGTATAAAACGTTACAAAATGTATAAAATTTCTAGGTTCTTAATCATTCATTCTATCTCATAAATCCCATTTGTCAGCTTGGTTTCAATACTCTGAGTTACTTTGGAAGCCACATACTGAAGAAGTCAAAGCTTCCATCAACCTCAGTTGCTGAATGGTTTTACAAAACGACATACCCCTGTGGTGCTGGTTCGATTTATTTGAAAATTAAATGTTTACTATGTTAAGTGTAGCTGCAAAAAAAGATCATAGAGTAAATTTCACAAAGAACTTCTTTGTTTTATTTGGAAATCTTCATCCTGAAGAATGAAGTCCCTTTCTCATCAAGAACAGCCACCTTAAAATCAATTTCCCACAGAACCAGTAGTTTATCTTTATCTCAAAGGAAAGGTATTACTCAATCTCAGCTCATACTCAGTGTCCTAAATTCGGAATACACTGTAGTCCATGAGGAGAGGACACAGAAACTCTTCACTTGGAATTCTCCCAGACCATGCCTCATGTGTCTCTTCATTTCATATGTCTCCCAATCTGTATCCTTTATAATAAAACTGTAATCATAAGTATAGCAGATTCCTAATCTGGTTTCTTTCTAGAAACTATCCAGCTTCATGGGGTCATGAGAACTCCTTGGATTTGTGGCCAGTTGATTAGAAGTTCAGGTGGCCTGGGGAACCCAAATTTGTGGCTGTCATCTGAAGTGTGGGCAGTCTTTAACTTATGGGTTTGGAACTAACTCTAGATGGGGGGAGTAAGAATTATTTTCAGTATTGCAGCTTCAAAATATTAGGAAGCCTAAGCCCATAATATTGAAATATAAAAATAAAAATTGGAAATATAAAATAAGCTCTATGTAGATAAATTGTCAGGAAAAATAAGTTTCTGATAAAATAAGAAGCAAAAAAAGATTCATTTTAAGATTCATTTGGGGTATCTTGTGCTATAAAAATGAAAACATTTTTCCTTCTTTCTCAATATCCTGAGATTACATATATATATATTTGAGATGGAGTCTGGCTCTGTCGCCCAGGCTGGAGTGCAGTGGCCAGATCTCAGCTCACTGCAAGCTCTGCCTCCCGGGTTCACGCTATTCTCCTGCCTCAGCCTCCCAAGTAGCTGGGACTACAGGCGCCCACCACCTCGCCCGGCTAGTTTTTTGTATTTTTTAGTAGAGACGGGGTTTCCCTGTGTTAGCCAGGATGGTCTTGATCTCCTGACCTCGGCCGCCCAAAGTGCTGGGATTACAGGCTTGAGCCACCGCACCCGGCCCTGAGATTATTTTTTTGAAGAATTTAGGTGTATCAAGTCTTCATACCATTATGAAAACAAAATGTGAGCCATCTGAAGCTTCAGTTAATAGTTAACTTGGATAGGAAATGCCAGACAGATTTTCTCCCTTTTCAAATCAGTTTGATCCTTTCTCAAACTGAGATTTAAACTTACTTGTTAAAAATCTCAGACTGTTTCCATATTGCCTCAAGGACCAAAGGCAGAGGAGCATTCAGTGTAGACTAAAATTTACTTAGGTCATACCCCTGTTCTCTTCTCAGGGATTCTGTATAGATTCCCAGTTACTCCCTAACAAAATTTTACCTGTTCATTGTTATCGTTTTTCTTTTATATAATTCAGGAAATGTTGCTTTTGATCTTTTAAAATAGAATGACTCAGGGATATTTTACTAATTATTTCCATGGGTAATATATGTTAGTTCACAAAATATCTCATTTTAATCTTTTTCTATAATTGCAAGTATTTTAAAGAAAGCAATCATTGTATATTTAATGTATAGCACAATGTAAAAAATAGATAAAAGTTGATCAAGTGAAGAAAGAATGAGACAGTTATGCATTTACAAATGCATCATTATTCCAAAGAGCATGGTATGCATGTTAAATGTCAAACAAAAGAATGTTTAAAACACGGGCTACAAGCATTTTTCATTCTTGCCCTTTTATCTTTTACCACCTCAAAATTTATGACAGAATAAAATAAACATTAAGCTTCCTTATGTATTTTTTCTAAATGAATCTTTTTTTTTTCTTTTTTGCTTGCCCAGCATTAAAGAATGTTTGTATAATCCAATGTAAAGGAAATCAATACTTCCAGATTGCTCTTTTTTTTTAAGTAGAATAAACTTTACAAACTAATCAAGGGAGTAAATCATCAAAGAATAAATATTTAACAACCATTCATCAAACTACAAATTCAAAGTTCAAAGTATTAGCCTTACAATTTCCATATCAACATATTGATTCCTTAAATGCAATGTCTAGCTTGTTTTAAGGGTACTATAAGTATTGAAAAAGTCTTACAATATCAACATCCATTTTTTATTGACTAGTTATCACTATTTACTTCTGTAACCAAATTAGCATGTTTGAGACAATATATTAAATTCAGAAGTTTAAAACTCTTTTGTGACATACGAATTGTTTTCATAGCCTGGGGGAATAAGTTATTGGGTTTTTTTGTAATCACAATTATTAATGCAGTATATTTCTAATATCCCAATGAAGATTTAAAATATTATTATATACTAGAGTGATTCTATTTCAATTTATTCCATTTTAATCCACTCTAGTTATTCCATACAAAAATATTTGGTGGGCTCACATAATCTGTTTTTAGAACACACTAATAATTCACCATCCTCAGTATGAAAAACATCATCTAAACAACACAGTTTATGATCACTATTGGCTGTGTTGCTCTCTATTGGCAAGATCATTTTCCTTACGTATACTATGTAGATTCAGAACCTGCCTCCCAAAAATGGTTTTCTCTACTCCTCTCTTGTTCTGACAGTGGGAAGGACAATTGTTCACCAAGTGATTAAAAGAGCTTCTTTTGCTAATGCTATTTTTTATTTTCCAATGAGGCTCCTTAACACTTGTACTTGACTCTCATTTTGCTTTGCAAAAAAAAGCACAATGTTTTAACTCTCCTGTTTTTCTATTACTAGACCACAAAACAAGGCAGAAACACATTTTAGTCACCTCAATCTTGACAGCATTCTGACACTCCTATAAAGTTTATAGGTTGCACTTTCCCTATCCTAGGTTTCACTTCGATTAGACAGCCCAGGAGAATGAGGGAGGAACTCTGAACTAACTTTATCATACTAGTCTGTGTTTAGGTGAATAATTTCTCCTAGATGAGTGCCCAAACTGTGAACTCTTTATTCATATAAATCTGAGATGTAAGAGAAAACTTTTAAAAACATACTGGTGATGTTATTACAAGGTACAATTTCAAGTATATTGAACATTTACTTCTTTCAGTGGATCCTGAGTATGTGAACTGACTTAATTCTGAAAACTGTGTAAGAAATCATGACTGCAATATCTGACTCCAGGTCAGGCTTCTGTTAACATGACTGAACTAGTTATAGTTATACCAATTAGTAGAATGCCAAATTAGTATCCATTTATTTTGGTCCAGGAATGCTGTGCACATTTGAGCAACATTAAAAATTCCTTCTGATATAAATTCTTGTTAATAACTGGCTTTACCTCTTTCGGGATCCACCACTTCGGCACTGTAATACAAATATGTGGTCTCTGGTGCCCCAAATGATCTCTACTAAAACCTAGGAGCAAATTTTAATAACACCATCTCCCAACAGTATCCCAACCCACTGAATATAATCAATACAGTGATATATACGGAAACTAATGTCTCCCTTGGTTAAATGTTTCTCAAGATGACTGAGTACCTTCTGGGCTTTCTCCTCAAACATAGTTTGGGCAACAGTGGATATATTCAAAATCTCTTGTTGCTTTCTCTAATAATTTTTCTCTAATTTCTGTCACCTCAATCTTCTTTGAGGCCATGTTCCTGTTAACAAAGCAAGTAAAGATTGGGATAATTGGAATCACATATTGATGTTCCATTTGGTTCACTGAATCCAGATTGTGGAGGAAAGTACTCATGTTTTAAAAACTGACTCTAGTGTAAAATTGTAACATACTCTCTTTTTTGTTTTCATTACCCTCCGTGTTTATTTATACATTTAGCAATTTCCTGAGGTTTGTGTTTTTAATCCTGTGTTTATACCTCTCACAAAGACAGGCTAATATTTAATTCTACTGATAATCTTAGGGGTTTGGGGCATGGGGAGCATCAGCTTCCCACTGTAGGGAACTTACCTTAGGCAAGAGAATTGTTAGTAAAGCAAGATATGAGTTTCATCATTTAATGGAAGCATTACCACTTCTTCTGGCAAAGTGAGCTTAGTGGCATGGAGGTTCAAGGAGCTGTTAGTTACCCAGATCCTCCCACATAATATATTCTGTGAGCCACATTCTTCCAATCATTGAACCAATTTCATTTATGCAATCTGGTGGGACCATTATATCACTCACTATTTCAAATCAGATACCAGAGGATCATGAGAATGAATACTTTCACTCAGCTAGAAAAGCTCTCTAGTGCTCATAAAATTCCAGATTCTCTACTTTGTAAATTGAACTAATAATTTAATGATCTGTGCTTGTGATTGAACCATTAGTGTTATTAGAGGAAATTATCCTAACATTAGTTATTGAACACATCATGGTATTTATATTGTTCTAAGAAAATAACCATTCAATTCAGTAAAACATTTATTTTAAATAATTCTTCATTCTAGTTGACTAAAGGTTAACTGAAGATTTTCTTTGCTTTTATTTATTTATATATTCATTTATTTATTTGCTTCTCCTCATCACACTATTCCCCAGCCCTTCCAATAGATTTGAGAGATCTCTTGAGTGGTTTCTGCTTTCCTAATCATACACTATTGATCCAGTCTACTCCTGTAAATATGGAGGATTTGCCTGGTTTCTCATTTTGATAAGACTTTCTTCCTAAACATCAGTGTATAATTTACTTCTGAGATGCCTTAAAAAACAACAATCTGACACGCTATTCCAAGTAAGAAACCAGTGGTTGTAAAATCATGTGTACAGAATTTTGCCTAGGAGATTAGAATTATGTAGAAATATGTACCTCATCAAGATCCTACCTTATTTGGCTCAAAAGAAATGTATGCCATAGGGTTTAATTATATATACGTATATATATTTTTATTTTCAGTGGATTTTAGGAAACAGTGTAGAAATACCATTATTTTATCACTTTATTTAGAAATACATTTAACATACAATTTTGAAAATATCAGTAATGGGTAAATTTTAAAAGACCGAAAACATTATAGTATATTTTATGCTAACATATTTAGAACAGAATTGCTTATTATCTAGAGGTCTTGTCTTAAGCAGTAGTATAGGCAAGAAATCAAATATTAATGAAATATCAGAAAAAAAACAAAATTCATTCTAAAAGATATATATCTATTACTCAGTTTCACAACACACAGATCAATATTTTTACTCCTCAAAGTCTTAACATAGTTCATTTAAATCTTGACAGATTAGTTTTATATTATATAAAAGAATTTAGCTATCTTATCCATCAGTGTGCACTCTCATCTTTAATCTAAACACTGGATTGTATTCTGGGTAGAATACAAGATATTTATTTAGAATTTATAGTTAAGTCCTTGTCCATTCATCATTACAGTAAAATTTTCTAGTTGACAGACATTAAATAGGCAAAATAAAACACCTTGGATTTTGCATCTTACTTGTAATTCCATCAAGCATTCTTAATAGGAAACCATATTGTTAGCAATTTAAAATCACTGTGCAGTAATTTCCAAGAAAACCTATTGTGTTCAGACAGTTTATGTTATAAAATGAGATTTACTTAACATTTTGTGAAAAGAAAATTTGTAAATGTCAGTGCTTACAAATGATTTGAGGAAGTATAATTTTCTTACTTCAAGTTTATTATTTTTTGTTGTTAAAATCTACAGGAGGTAAGTAAAGTACCAGTGAGAGTGACGTAAAATTTAGATTAGCCAACCAATTTGTAAACCAAAATTACAATATCTCAACTGAAATAGACCTGAATTTTGAATCAGTATAACAGGTAACTTGTTAAAACAAAAAGTAATCACACAAACAAGTAAATGCAAATAGACTTTTACATCATTCTGGTACAACGTTCAAAGAATAGACTTGGATCATTTCTTTTCTCTTTGATATAGTTTGATTTTAAAGACACAATATAACAATCACTTAAGAGTGTTGCTATTATTATCAAAGACATAAAATGCAGAAGAAATTCCAAAGTCAATAAATTCATTTTTCCCAAGGATGGACTATTTTACCTTAATCATTAAAAAACATAAGTTCAGATTTATTGTTCATGCACATGTTCCACTTTAAACACATGGAAAAATATAGTACTAATATTTAATAAGAATTTTTAGACATTCCTGGGGTGTTTGATTTAGAATACATTTACAAGCTGAGTAAACAGTTTATTATCAATTGACTCAGCGAGGTCTCACCAGTGCCATTTCCATAGCCTAATTGCTATTAAAAAGATGATACTAGGTCATCAAATCATTTCCAGACAGTATCTCTGTCCACTTATTCATATCTGTACTTCTAAGGCATAGTATGATGGTCATGCAGAAAAGCAAAAATGTTGTCCTCAACTATAAAGGTGGTGGTACCATTGAGGTACTTCTGCACAACTGAATGAGTCTTCCTTTTTTCCTGTTCTATTCTATTAGCATGATGGAAAACCATCACTCTGTACTCACCATAACTGAATGAAATTACATCTTATCAGATATTTGTTTTACATCAATGTGTAAATAGACAAAATATAAATTATCATTAGAAAGAAATATGGGAGGTTTCATGTAGACAGTATTACATTATTTTAAATAAAATTTCATACTCCTGGATGTCCCAAAATCATTGTAGAGAGTCTCTCACTTACGACATGCCAGTTAAAATTCAACGGTAATTCATAGTAATGATTTTAAATTTAAAATTGCATTTACCTATAGAAACTAGGTTCAAATTTTTGAAAAGATGCTAGGACATTTCAAAACATATTATTTTTTGAGCGTTTAATGAACATGACACATTATACTCTTAAGGTCATTTAGTTACAAATTTTCATCATTTAACAATAAAGCTTATTATTTATCATATCAACTTTTAATGAATGCAGATGAAAGTCAAATACACTTTAAGTGAAATCTTAGAACGGCACAGTACTTTGTATAGCCTTGGTAGATTCTCAGCTAGGAACTTCATAAGCTTATTATGTGAGTGACAGGATGGATTTATATCTACCCAATGGCACTGTTAGGTGCTTATTTGTAAATATCTAGAGCATTGTTCAATGATCCACATAAGAAAGACCTCAAAATTTTTTGAAGATATAAAATAATTAAATAAAATGATTTAGTATTTAACAAATTTTATCAGATTTATATTAGGTGGTTTATCCCCAAATTTATACAGTTGCCTTCAAAATACATCCTTTAATTTTCATGTTGTGTTTTCATGTGTCCTTTCAACATAAGAGACTTAATTCACATGACATTACCTACAAAACTATTCTCTTTCCTATTTTTATATTAAAATACTATTTTATACTTTTTATTTATAATATTTAATATTTTATACTTATTTTTATACTATACCATTGTTTGATTAGGTACTATATCTTCCTGGCTAGGAGCATTATTTTTTAATGACTCCTCTTTTCTATAATCTCCACATACAAGTAATTACCAAATCCAGCTTGATGATACTTGCAACATGTTCCTTGTATTTTCTCTCAGTTTCTATCCTGGCTTAATTATTATTCACTGGAAACTTTAAATCATCTACCCACCTGTGACCCATACCACAAAATGCACATTTTCTCAAAGTTCTGGTATCGCTTTCTGGCTTTAAACATTTTTTTCACTCTCCTCTGTAACCTTATTCCATTTCGTGGGGGGAAAGACGGCACCAAGTATGTACTGTAACTTTGTGTGAAGAAAGAGGAAGAGGAGGAGGAAGAGCAGGAGGAGGAACAGGAGCAGGAAAAAACATTCTTTTTTAGGTGGATTGATGAGTAAAAAATTTTAAAAAGCTCCTCTTTGGGGAGGACTAATTAGAAAACAAAGCCCCTTCCTCAGGACTGATGCAGCCCCATGCCAGGGCTCACTGCTTGACATGGCACACCAGCAAGGTGACCCTGTGAAGGCTACAGCCTACAGCCTACTTAACTACACACAGTTGCACTGGTTAACATGACCCCTTTCTATCTCCACGAACATTCCTGAAGTTTAGTTCTTTTGTTGAGAACTTTGTAATAATCACCTCTCCAATTTCTTGCGCTATCATTTTATTACACAGATTGTCTCTCTTCCTTCCTTGGAAGCTTCTGATGGTTTGATTATCATCACATATAACTTCTCATTCAATATTTCTCTTATCTATTTCCATTTTCTTGTCTCTTACCGTATTTTTCTTCCCTTATTCTATCTGTTATCAACTTTAGCATATCTTCTATTTTCAATTTTTTTTGTTTTTGTTTTTCAAACACACACATTTCAAGTATTATATACCGAAGTCCACTGATTACTTTCCCAACTTGCTATCATCAATTCTGAGGCAGTCCTGGTGCCTCTAGCTTGGTTGTGCAGCTTTCTATTCAGTAGGAGCTTAGAGGGACGTGATGGGCAGCATATAATGTTTCTTAAGCTTGAAATGGCTTATTTTACATTCCCTGAATTAAGTTTCTAGAGTATATCTCATAAAGCCCATACATGTTTTTCAACTACATTGTGTAATAATTTTATAAAAAATGGTTTAATGCTATCATTTTACTGCTTTTATGACGATACTTTATAATTCATGGGCTGTGTGAAGAAGTAGCCTTTAAATGATGATTTGTTGTTTTCTGTAGAAGTGAGCTTATTATTGATTCATGACTTTCCAGGAGAAAGATGAAAATTGATCTGATCTGATTACAATATAACTTGCAAAATCACCGAACAACCTCTTTACATATTAGCACTTTGTAAAATCAAATACCTCATTTATGCTTGGGGAGAAGTGGAGGAAGTTCACAGAACTGGTATAGATTACTTTTAAAAGGTTTGATTGAGTCTGGTCAATACAAATCATACTTTTCTTTCCTTTAAGTGTGCTATATTATCTCAAATGATAATAGCATGCATTAGTACAGTAGTTTCTGGCAATTTACATTGATTATATTTGTATTATAGAAACTGTACTACTAACAATAACCATCTTTATAGCTCAACATTGTTGGAGGAGTTTAATGTAACACATATTGTTTTCTTATCACATAACATAATCTGTAGGTGCTATCATTAATATTATACATATATGGAGACTGAGGTTTACACCATTTAAGCACATAATTGAATGGCACATATTCTATTAGCAGAAGACCCACAAATAAAACATGAAATGTTCTGCAAGTTTATTGTGCTTTCTACTAGAGCAGAACGCCTTAGATTACTTGACTTGTATGAAACCACTTATAAACTGTCATGCTAGTCATAATAACAGGAAATTAATATTCCTTGGCAGTTTTGAAGGAGAGAATGATAACTTCAGATTTGAGAAGGTACATATTAAGCTGTCTAATATTTTATAAGTATATATAAAATAGAAGTGAAACTCTAGAAGTGATCGCACCTAATGATAAAGCTTTTAGGTGACGCTCTAATTAATGGATTATTTCACTCTCAATGTATCAAAGGCATGGGGAGATGAAAAATAAAGGTTTAGGAACATGAACACTTATGTGAAACAAAATCAGGAAAGAATATTGGCAAATAGTCATCAGAGTATAAACAGAGTCCAGTCCTGGAGGTTTCTTTTTAATGAATTTGTATAACCTGAAAAAACACACACTTGGTAATGTACTAGTGTCTATTTTTAATAGTTAATTGGAAAAGTTTAATGAGAATTCAGATATACTGTATTTTACTATGCGAACTAAACTAAGTAAAATCATAAAATATATAAACCTATCTTTTCCTATTATGTATACTGATGTTTAAAATGCTAATTAGTATTATTCTACAGTGAGAAGATGATTTCATTGCACATCATGTTACCGATTTCATTGCACATCATGTTACACTTCTTATTGTGTATGTTGTTTCCTCTATCTATTGATATTTATAGAATTCTTAGGTTTTTTTAATATTAACACCTCCTAAATTATGATCTTCCACATGCATAGTTCACATGCATAAAGCACATATTAGTAATTTCTTAATCAACTATGACACATCTACTATTGACTGTACAATAAAATCTAACCCACATGGATACTGACCCATACTGTAAATCCTTAATATTACACAGCGCATACATTTATTCATCGGACATAGCACATTTCAGTCAGGAAATCACTCGTCAACATGGATATCCCCTACGAAATTGTACTCTCTTAATCTACCAATCTCTGAGAAATCATCATCCTGCTCGGGAGTGCTACCCTCCTGGTTCCGGGCCCATGACACTTGGGGGTGACTATACTGAAACCATATCTGGTACCTGGTTCTTACTTCAAGGCCATAGAATTAAGATCGCTCACACGTTCCCTTAAATAAGACATTTCCATGGACTAATGACTACCACCCTATTAACCAGTCATGGGAGCACTGTCATGTCATGCATTTGGTACTTTTAACTTTGGGGTATACTATTACTCACCATTGCGGAAGGCCTGGTCCCTGCCGAATCCACAGTAGAGGAACTCGGATTTGATTCCTGCCAAATCAATTGTAGAAGCTAATCTTATATTGAATATTCCGGTCTCGCATAATACTCATAAGGTGTTAATTAATTCATACTTGAAGGACACAAGAATTAATAGGCGCTCACGCACGTAGGGACGCTCACGCATGTGGGGACGCTCACGCACATACGGACGCTCACGCATGCACTCAGAATTTCAAGAACTATTTCCGATTAAATCCGCAATCCCCCCGCCCTATATCTCTAACTTTACTATCAACCTAGGTGAATGTACCCTTGCCAAACCCCAAAAACAAGGGACTAAAATGCAACCCAGAGTCAAGAAATTATATTTTAACCACGAACGCCTTAACAGCTACCCCTCGATTGATGCAATTTTTCTAAAAAATCTTAACACCCTCCTATTAAAGTAATCCTCCACTTTGTATAATAAATATAACTAAATTTCTGCCCTAATACTAATATAATACCTTGAGCATATCCCCCTGGAAGCGTTGCCCCATATTTTGAGAAGTGACAACGTGCAAGCAGTCCTCGCTCGCTCTCGACCCCTCCTCGGCCACGGCGTCCCCTCTGGTCGCGCTTGAGGAGCCCTTCAGCCGGCCGCTGCGCTGTTGGGGCATCTCTTTGGGGCTGGCCGAGGACGAAGCTGGCTCTGTCTGCTTGCAGGGAGATGTCAAGGGGGAGGTGCGGCGGGAGCCGGGGTGCGCGCCGCGCTCAGGGGCCGGCGCGGGTTCTGGGTGGGCGCGAGCTCCGCCGGCTCCGTATTGGCGGTGGCCACCGGCACCTGCTGGGCTGATCCAGAACGAGCTCCCTCTGGGCTGCCAGAGTGCCCGGGCTAGGTGCCGCAAAGTCTCGCCTCCAGTGCCAGTCAGAGGTGAAGCCGGCTGGCCTTCTGGGTGGGGTGGGGACCTGGAGAACTTTTCTGTCTAGCTAAAGGTTTGTAAATGCACCAGTCAGAGCTCTGTCCAAACAGACCAATCAGCTCTCTGTAAAATGGACCAATCAGTAGGATGTGGGTGGGCCCAGATAAGGGACTAAAAGCAGGCAACGTGAGCCAGCAGCAGCAACATGCTTGGGTCCCCTTCCATGCTCTGGAAGCGTTGTTCTTTCGGTCTTCATGCTGCTGCTCACTGTTTGAGTCCATGCCACCTTTATGAGCTGTAATACCCACTTCGAAGGTCCGAAGCCAGCGAGACCACGAATCCACTGGGAGGGAGGAACAACTCCTGACCCTCCACCTTTATGAACTGTAACACTCACCGCAGAGGTCTGCAGCTTCGCTCCTGGGGACAGCCAAACCATGAAGCCACCAGAAGGAACGAACAACTCCAGATGCGCCAGACGCCTTTAAGAGCTGTAACACTTATCGCGAAGGTCTGCAGCTTCATCCCTGAAGTCAGCGAGATCACGAACCCACCAATTCTGTACACAATATCATCTCCTAAATCAATCATACTCTAATTATGAATGATCTTTTCAGCCAAACCTCTGCCAATTCAACTTTAAAGACCTTGAATTTCCAGAACTGTAAACGACTATTTTATTTATTTATTTATTTCTCATATTTTAATTTTTACACTTAAGAATTTATGCAGTTAATGTAGCTTAATTATTCAAAGCAAGGCACTGGAAATGTCTAGATGGATCCACATAACCCTATAAACAGATAGGTTTGGTCCTGGCCTCTTTACTAGCTGTTAGTAAGATTACATATGCAAACATCCCTGCCCCAGTGAAAATGCCCTCTAGGTCACCCGGATCAAAAGGAGAACGTATGGAGCATGCATGAATACAGCTCAAAATAACTTTGCTCAACCACACCCCCATGGGAAACGGCAGTGATAAATCTTTAGAACTAAATGAAAATTTAAGCTATACTAATATTTAGGGTTGGTAAATTCCGTGCCAGCCACCACGGCCATATGATTAACCCGAGCTCAGAGAACTCAGCGTAAAGAGTGTTTAACACTACCCTCACTAAAGCTAAACTCCAACTGAGTTGTAAAAAACTCCAACTGAAATAAAATAACACAAAAATGGCTTTAATACCCTGAACACACAATAGCTAAGACCGAAACTGGAATTAGATACCCCTCTATGGTTAGCCCTAAACTCTAATAGTTACATTGACAAAACCATTCACCAGAGTACTACAAGCAACAGCTTAAAACTCAAAGGATTTGGTGGTGCTTTATATCCCTCTAGAGGAGCCTGTTCTACAATCAATAAACCCCGATATGGCTCACCACCTCTTGTTCCCAGCCTATATACTGCCATCTTCAGCAAACCCTAAAGAAGTTACAGGGTAAGCACAAGCACACACATAAAAACATTAGGTCAAGGTGTAGCCTATGAGGTGGCAAGAAATGGGTACATTTTCTACATCCAGAAAATCTCACAACAACCTTTATGAAATATAAGGGCTCAAGGAGGATTTAGTAGTAAACCAAGAGCAGAGTGCATGATTGAACAAGGCCATGAAGCATGAACACACCGCCTGTCACCCATCTCAAATATTACTCTAGAAATCACTATTACTAAAAATTTTCTATGCACGTGTAGAGAAGATAAGTTGTAACATGATAAGCGTACTGGAAAGTGCTCTTGGGCAAACCAAAGTATAGCTTAACCCAAAGCATCCGGCTTACACCTGGAAGATTTCATCATGATCTGATCACTTTGAGCCAACTCTAGCCCCAAACCTCACTAAAAATATTATCAAACTATCTTAATTAAATCATTTACCTTAAAAAAATGTATAGCAATAGAAATTTTTACCCTGGCATAATAGATATAGTACTGTAAAAGGAAGATGAAATAACTATATAAAGCACTAAAAAGCAAAGACAAGCTCTTATACCTTCTGCATAATGTATTAACTACAAGTAACTTTACACAGAGAATTGTAGCCAAGTCCCCCAAAACCAGACGAGCTACCCAAGAACAACTGAAAGAGCACACCCACCTATGTGACAAAATAGTGGGAAGATTCATGACTAGGGATGACAAGCCTACCAAGCCTGGTGATAGCTGGTTGTCCAACATGGAATCTTAGTTCAACTTTAAACTTACTTACAGAATTATTTAATCTCCCTGTAAATTTAATTGTTAGTCTAAGAGGGACAGCTCTTTAGAGCCTAAGAAATGACATTCCTACAGATAGTAAAAAATATTACCACCATAGTTGGCCCCAAAGCAGCCACCAATTCAGAAAGCATTTAAACTCAACATCTAACTATCTTCTTTTTTTTTTTTTGAGATGGAGTCTCACTCTGTCGCCCAGGCTGGAGTGCAGTGGCGCAATCTTGGCTCACTGCAAGCTCCATTTCCCAGGTTCATGTCATTCTCCTGCCTCAGCCTCCTGAGTAGCTGGGACTACAGGTGCCTGCCACCACGCCTGGCTAATTTTTTGTATTTTTGGTAGAGACAGGGTTTCACCGTGTTAGCTAGGATGGTCTGGATCACTTGACCTCATGATCCACCCACCTTGGCCTCCCAAAGTGCTGGGATTACAGGTGTGAGCCACAGCGCCCATCCACTATCTTCAATTATAATCACTCTATTGAACTCCTAACATCACATTGGACTAATCTATTACTTAATAGAACCAATAATGTTATATAAACATTCTCCATTGCATAAGTTTACATCAGACTGGAATAACCCACTGACAGTTAACAGCCTAATATTAATAAATGATATCATAAGCACCCTATTATTTACACTGTTAATCCAATTCAAGTATGCTCTAAGGAAGACTGCAAAAAAGTAAAAGGAACACGGCAAATCTTACCCCATCTGTTTACCAAAAACATCACCTCTAGCATTACCAGTATTAGAGTCACTGCCTGCCCAGTACATATATTCAACGGCCGTGGTATCCTGACCGTGCAAAGGTAGCATAATTGCTTGTTCCCTAAATAGGGACTTGTATGAATGGCCAGACGAGGGTTCAGCTGTCTCTTACTTTTAAGCATTGAAATTGACCTGTTCGTGAAGAGGTGGATGTAAACAAATGAGATGAGAACACCCTATGGAGCTTTAATTCATGAAGCAAATAAAAACCCAAACAAGGCTGGAGACCCTAGCCTCCTATCCTTGCATTAAACATTTTGGTTGGAGTGACCTCGGAGCATAGTTAAACCTCTGAACAACCTAAACGAAGACTGCACTAGTCTTAGCGAGTTAATACACATTGACCAGATAATTTGCTCAATGGAATAAATTGCCCTATGGATAACAGTGCAATCCCATTCTAGAGTCCATATTAACAATAGGGTTTACGAACTCAATGTCGTATGAGGACACCCTAACGGTGTAGCGGCTGTTAAGGGTTCATCTGTTTAACGGCTAAAGTCCTACATGATCTGAGTTCAGACTGGAGTAATCCAGGTCAGTTTCTATCTATATAACATTTATCTTAGTATGAAAGGACAAGAGAAATAGGATCCGCTTCATAAAGCACCCTCTCTCCATATATACTCTTCCATGCAAAGAAAAATTCATACATTGGCAAAAACCACTAAGATTACTAAAAAGTATTTTTTCCATGTAGATATATGTAGCAGAAAAATAGAAAAATGTTTACAGATATACAAACAAAAAATCCAGAAAACTAATCTTATTTATCATATATATACTTCTATATATACATGTAAGGTCATTTACATCATGTAAATTACCCTTATTTCTCCAAATTCACATGTATCATTGTACATGTACAATATCCTGAAAGAGACTATCATTAATGCTGGCATGCCACAGCTGTAACATTTCAATGACCAGAAGCTTGCCTGGTCATCGTGGAAGTAGTACACTTTTCATGACTTTATGTTATTTCAACTATTGTTTTATCTCTACATTTCTGTAGGACATGTCTAGAACGGTAAATATGCTCCTAGGGTATGATGTATTTTAAATCAAAACATTTATATGAATCAATTTTAATCTAGATTTGAATAGTTTTCTGTTATGTATGACTTGTAGTTATACATGATTTTTTTCTCCCACATTACCCTTGCTATTGAGACTCTCATATTCAATCAATTGTATCAGCACCATGTAGTCCTTCCCCAGTCTGGAGTTGCAGATTTTAAATATATGCTCAATTATTACATAACTAATAAAATTCATGGTATCGTGTGTACCAATTTTTGCAAAAAGACATTTTGGAAGCAAATCCATCATTCGAAAGTCATTGAAAATACATTTTAATGTCTAATTATGACTGAAAAAATCACACTTGTGTTTATTTTGAGAAATGAATCTGTTACGGTCAGCAATTTAATATTATGGCATGTTGCAAGAAAGTTACTGCTTTCTGACAACATAAGAATTCATAGCTCTCATAAAGAAACGAGTCTCATAAAGAAATGAAACGTGGGTAATTTCCCATGCTAAGCATTTAACTTACAACATAGTCATAAAATTAACAATTATATCCCAATGAAGCCAATGGTAAGCTTTTTAAGTTCAAATGTTGTTGAAATGGACTATATTGGACAAATTATCATATAGACACTAGAGAATTCTAGTATAGACCTGACAAAAAAGGACCTTTATTAAAATACACACTATAATTTATTACCTAATATTTTTTAAGGCAAATTGCCTTTGAAGTTTCCCAGTCAGAACATTCATATGATTCACTAGAAATGCTTAAGTACATACAGAACTTGCCTTTATCCTTAAACTGGATCAATAATCTCCTCGTCATCAAGTGTGTTTGCTTGTCTAACAATGAATGGTATAGGGAGTCCAGTTGATAACTCCTGCCCATTCAAGTCTCTGCTTATGAAAGAACAGGCATTTTGTTCACTCTTCCTAGTCTCTTTACCTTTACACTCATCATCCAAGTCAATTTAGTATACTTGTTAATTTTCTTTTCATTTTTTTCTATTCTTGTTCTATTATCTGGATTCCAACAGAGAAGATCCTGAAAAATATTGTTTCTTTTTTATTTTATTACACCCATTTATCTGTTTTTTAAGCACAAATATATATTAACAACAAACCTAGTGAAGAAGGCTTGGAGCTTTTACACATGAACACACACTTTTGTTATATTTTAGTTCTGTTAAAAATTTACATAGTACTTCTCCCACCCCCACATACAGCTTATAAGTATAGCAGAAAAAATGCAATATTTCCTCAGAAGATGATGGAAAATTTACCAGTCTCATTTCCTTTCAGGATATTTACAGTCTGAAAAAGGCATTTCACCCCATCTTGAGCCGTTAAGGACAGATAAAAGTTGGTATGTTACATTAGACTAAGTTTGGTAATGTAAGAACTATGACAAGTCTTTCCTTCTTGATATTTTAGTTTTTGCTTTACTTTTTGGTGCTATGGTAATTGGCTACAAGATATTTATCTCTATCTTAACTTCAAAAAGTGTGAGATTCTTTTTAATTTCCTAGGTTTAAAACAATACTTTGGGATATGTAGTCAAAATATTGCAGTGATAATATTGGGATAATATTGGTAATCAATTTTAACACTTCAAACTAAATAATAATTACAACTATCAAACTGAAAAAGAACATTTGTTTTAGAAATATTTGTTAAGAAATGAAGAACCTTGTTATTACTATGCAACAATAGAATTTCTTATTTTTAGCATATGAACATGATTAGTCTTTCAGATCTAGCATTTCATTAATTGATCTGATATTTAGTGAACAGCCATAGTAGTCTGATATGTTTTGGCTGTTTCTCCACCCAAATCTCATATTGAATTCCCATGTGTTGTGGGAGGGACCCGGTGGGAGGTAATTGAATCATGGTGGCAGGTCGTTCCCATGCTGTTCCCGTAATAGCAAATAAGTCTCATAAGATCCGATGGTTTTGAAAAGAGGAGTTTCCCTGCATAAGCTCTCTTCTGTTGTCTACCTCCATGTAAGATGTGCCTTTTACCTTCTGCCACGATTGTGAGGCCTTCCCAGCCATATGGAACTGTAAGTATAATAAATGTCTTTCTTTTGTAAATTGTCCAGTGTCAGGTATGTCTTTTTCAGCAGTGTACAAACATATTAATACAGTAAATTGGTACCAGAAATGGTGCTTTGCTGAAAAGTTACCTGAAAAATGTGGAAGTGACTTTGGAACTGGGTAACAGGAAGAGGTTGGAACAGTTTGGAGGGCTCAGAAGACAGCAGGAAAATGTGGGAAAGTTTGGAACTTCCCAGAAACTTGTGGAATGACTTTGACAAAAATGCTGACAGTGAGGGCTCAGGTGGTCTCAGATGGAGATGAGGAACTTCCTGGGAACTGGAGCAAAGGTGACATTTGTTATGTTTTAGCAAAGAGACTGGTGGCATTTTGCACCTGCCCTAGAGATTTGCAAACTTGAACTTGACAGAGATGATTTAAGGTATCTGGCAGAAGACATTTCTAAACAGCAAAGCATTTAACAGGTGACTTGGGTGCTGTAAAGGTATTCGGTTATAAAAGGGAAACAGAGTATAAAAGTTTGGAATATTTGCCGCCTGACAATGCAATAGAAAAGAAAATTCCATTTTCTGATAAGAAATTCAAGTCAGCTGCAGAAATTTGCATGAATAATGAGGAGCCAAATGTTAATCCCCAAGATAATGGGGAAAATGTCTACAGGGCATGTCAGAGGTCTTCATGGTAGCCCCTCCCATCACATGCCCAGAGACTTAGTAGGAAAAGATGATTTCATGTGCTAGGCCCAGGGCCCCCATGCTCTGTGCTGCCTAGGGACTAGTTATCCTATGTGCCAGTCATTCCAGTCATGGCTAAAAGGGGCCAAAGTCAGCTCAGGCTGTTGCGTCGGAGGGTGGAAGTCCCAAGCCTTGGCAGCTTTCATGTAGTGTTTAGCCTGCATTTGCACAGAAGTCAAGTATTGAGGTTTGGAACCTCCACCTAGATTTCAGAGGATTTATGGAAACGCCCGAATGGCCAGGCAGAAGTTTGCTGCAGGGGTGGGCCCTCATAAAGAACCTCTGCTAAGGCAATACAAAGGGGAAATGTAGGGTTGGAGCCCCTATACAGAGTCTCTACTGGGGCATTGCCTAGTGGAGCTGTAAGAAGAGGGCCACTATCCTCCACACCCTAGAATGGTAGATCCACCAACAGCTTACACTGTGTTCCTGGAAAAGTCACACTTACTCAATGCCACCCCAGGAAAGCTGCAGGGAGGGCAGCTTTACCCTCCCTGTAGCAAAGCTACAAGGAAAGAGCTGTCCAAGGCCATAGGAATGTACCTCTTGCATCAGTGTGACCTGGATGTGAGACATTAAGTCCAAGGAGAATATTTTGAAGGTTTAAGATTTGACTGCCCTGCTGGATTTTGGACTTGCACTGGGCTGGTAACCCCTTCATTTTGGTCAATGTCGTCCATTTGGAGTGGTTATATTTACCTGATGCCTGTAACCCCATTGTATCTAGGAAGTAACTAACTTGCTTTTGATTTTACAGGCTCATAGGCAGAAGGGACTTGCCTTGTCTCAGATGAGACTTTGGACAGTGGACTTTTGAGTCAATGCTGAAGTTAGTTAAGACTTTGGGGGACTGTTGGGAAGGCATGATTGGTTTTGAAATGTGAGGACATGAGATTTTGGAGGGGCCAGGGGCAGAATAATATTGTTTGGCTGCGTCCCCACCCATATCTCATCTTGAATTCCTGTGTGTTCTGAGAGTGATCCAGTGGGAGGTAATTGAATCATAGGGGTGGGTCTTTTCCATCCTGTTCTTGTGGTAGCAAATAAGTTTCACGAGATCTGATGGTTTTAAAAAGGGGAGTTTCCCTGCACAAGTTCTTTTCTCTTGTCTGCCACCATGTGAGACATGGCTTTCAACTTCTGCCATGATGGTGAGACCCTTCCCAACCACATGGAACTGTAAGTATAATAAATAAATTTTGTAAATTGCCTAGTCTCAGGTATTTCTTTATCAGCAGCATGAAAACAGACTAATACATAGCCTGTTTGATCAACATTATAACATCCACAAGCCAGTTTTTGGGTTGTAGTTAAGTCAACCACTTCTTTTTTGGAGATGGAGTCTTCCTCTGTCACTAGGCTGGAGTGCAGTGACACAATCTCAGCTCACTGCAACCTCTGCGTCCTGAGTTCAAGCGATTCCCCTGACTCAGCCTCTCAAGTAGCTGGGATTATAGGCACGCACCACCACACCTGTATAATTTTTTGTATTTTAGTAGAGATGGGGTTTCACCATATTTGTCAAGATGGTCTCGATCTCCTGACCTCATGATCAGCCCGCCTCAGCCTCCAAAAGTGCTGAGAACACAAGTGTGAGACACTGTGCCTGGCCAAATCAATCACTTCTTAACAAACAATAACGATTATAAATCAGCATTGATTATGTGTCACTACTGTATGGAATTAGTTATTTCTGATTTTCTAGACCATATTCTACCACTCCCAGGAGAAGAGAAGCTTATCTATTGTGCAAATAGTAGCGTATTTTCCCCCTTTCTCTTGCTTAGATATGATGATATCAATGCATGTCAATATAATACAAGTATTGTTTAGATATGATGACATCAATACATGTCAATACAATACAAGTTACTGCTTACCTTGACATTCGGTGATTTGGATTTTGAAAGAATCTTTCACAGGATGTGTAAATTCCAATCCCAAGCATAATCCCTATAGAATGTTAATCCTTGCAAAATCTCATTCAGATATGAAAATTTCTGCTTGTAGTGCATGCATTTTATGTTCTGACCAGTATCAGTCCGTTCCTCAGGCCCTTGGAATAATCTCTAATAAAAAGTATATCTAACTTCTGGTAGAAAATTATTCCTAAAGTTACCTAACTTAAAATCCCACAGAAACATGTTCCTGCATCAGCAAATAATGCAAGTATATTTCTCCTGACCTATGCAAGTCTGGCATAAAACTTTCAGCAATTTGAAGCGTGCGTAATTAAATTAGTGCTTGTTCTTGAGCACCTGATTGTACTGATGAAACTATGTTTATATGAATCACAAGTTTGAGATTCAGTACTAAAAGCAAGTAAAGAAAGCAAGAAATAAAACAACAACACATTACTTCATGCTAAAGATTTTTGTAAAGTATACTATTTTGAATGCTGACCTACACATAGGGCTATTTAAGAATGACTAGCTCAGGACATACTAACAACAAAGTATTGTATTCTGATACCTTTTACCTTCCTTCAGTCCAGGACATTCTGCTAGAACATAATAATGTGGGATTTTCCTGAAGACGAGATTAATCCCATTTGAAGTAATTCTGCAAAAAAATTCAAACAGGTGGAATTTGTTAGTGTTAACAGGATTTGGGTTGAGAAGCAAATTCTATCTTCTGAGGCAAAAGGCATTTAGAGTTTCATTTTTCTGGAATGGAGATCTCCAGTTCGGGCTGAGCGGTGAGGACTGAAATTGCCTTTGCCACAGAGTAACAGTCAGGAGAGATGTGTGCTGTCAGAGCTGCTAACGGCAGACACAGATATTGAGGCTAATTTATTGTACATTTCAAAATAACTGAAAGAGTGCAATTAGAATGCTCCTAACACAAGGTAATAATAAATTCTTGAGGTGAGGGATACTCCAATTACCATGATTGATCATCACACATCGTATACTTATATCAAAATATTACATGTACCCCATAAATATATGCATCTATTATGTATCCATAATAATTAAAACATTAAAAAAGAACTACTTCTAGAAATGGCTTTCTGGTTATTTTCTTGTATTTTCTAAAAGTGACCTTTGCACATGAATTGGAGAGATGAAGAGAATACAGTAAATGAAGAAGCTTTGGGCCATTCCTAGTAAAACAAGCCTGTAATAAATGGCATAGATGTGTCAACAGTCTCACTGCAGATGGAAAGCATTAAAACAGTCAGTGTGACAAAAAATTAATCATTTCAAATGTGATGTATCCGACATTGTCCTTCTTTCATTCTTATTTTTCTTCTCTTCTATGATTATCAATTTCTTATCTAGGATACCTTTTAATTTGATTTACAAATGTATATACACATATTTAGACACGATGACATATCAAAAATTTTAAAAATGTATATCTAGCAGGATTTATTACAGATGATTGTAAGTGAAATGCCAAATAAATGGAGCTTACACAGATGAGCTTATTCACCTCATAGATAAGAGATCTGAAGATAAAGAGTCCAGAAAATGAGTCCCTTCTTGCTTTTGGCTATACATACCATATTTTCACTCTTATACTCTCCTTTTACTTTCTCAGGAAATTATGGTGGCTTTAACTTGAAAATGTATCCATCAGACTTGTGTTTCACCTCCAACATGTGAAGAGCTTAGAAGTCATCATACCTGTGTTTACAACAAGAAAAAGCTGAACAAACAGAAAATCAAGGCATTTTCATGTGTCCACCAGAGAACTAAGGTCAGAGCAAATTGTCATGACGACATCTGGAGAGACAAGCAAGTCCAGAGAGACACAATAAAAATCTTCTCACCTGGAAAAGACAGTACTAAGGACATTAACTGGTAGGGTCTCTATACTGCTGGAAGCTGAGTGCAGAAGTGTAGAGTAAAAACTAGAGTGAGAATAAGAAAATCATATTTTTTTGAAGGATACACACATTTCTGGACTTTATTTTCAGAAATGTCACCAGGTTCTCACTGTGGAGATCATAGAAAGACCCTCTGTTGGCTCTAGCAGTATAGAAAATACAGGTATAATCGTAACGAAATGTAATATATGGCATGCACAGATTTTGCAGGGAAAAAGGCTCAGTCCCTTCTAGACTTCCTGTCACATCAAAAGTGAAATAAGCAAACACAAAA
This sequence comes from Trachypithecus francoisi, assembly GCF_009764315.1. NCBI lineage: Eukaryota > Metazoa > Chordata > Mammalia > Primates > Cercopithecidae > Trachypithecus > Trachypithecus francoisi. The sequence goes on from NW_022681454.1 coordinate 113,020,905, forward strand.
CCTCATTGTAGCGTCAAGATTCCAAGCACGTATGTTGAGCACTTTTCAGCCAGGAAAAGGAGTCAGAGCCTGGGCTTGCAAGTAGAGCTATATTACTGAAGAAACACGTTTTAAAGTCTCAAGGACAAGACACAGACACTATTCAAATATTAAGATTTAATAAAAAAAAAACATAAAATAGTCCCGTTTTCTACACTTTACCACCACCCCAGTAGGATTCCAGTAAAATAACAGTGGAAGTGGCTGATTAGGATAGACTCATTGATGAGATGTTTGAGGAAAAACTAAAACACCATGAGGAACTTGGCAAGGCAGGTATCTTGAGTATAAGATTTCCAGGGAGAGGAGTCATCACTGAGGCAAGAATACCATTGACTGAACCAAGAAACATCAAGGAGACTACTATAGATTAAATAATCAGGAAGAAAAAGAGAAAAGGAAGTTGAAGTGATAACATGTAGTCAAATCATGCATAACCTTGTAGGATATTGGGAGGGGTTAGCTTATGTGTAGTAGCAGAAAAAATTGTTAGGAAGCAGTTTTAATAATGGAGGGCAAGACAATAATGGATCTAATGAATATAGTACCAGTGTGGATACCATGCTGTGTCTATTAAACCATTCATTAGGTTTTCACTTCTTTCCCCATGTGAACTTTTCCCTATGACTTTCTTTTTTTTTTCTCAATAATGCAGTTCTGCCAGCCACAAAGGCATGAAAACCTAAAATCATTTTAATTCCTTCCTGTCATTTGCTATGAATGATTATATTCCACTAATTCTACCTCAGGAATGTCTCTTGAAAATGATTATACATATTAGAAATCCATAAATTTATATTTTTAAATTGCTCTTACAGATATATTCTACCTACAGCACATCTTAAATACTTAACCTGGAACAATCATTATAAAGTTTTATATCATTTACCTGTTCAAAAACCTTCATTGGCTCCTTATGCAGTTGAAATTAAAGCTTTTCACATGCTGTTGAAGTGCTTGGCTCTAATATCTACTATTTGCTCTTTATCTAAACAATACTTCAATCCAGCATAAATTCTCACTATTTATAATATGTAAAAGATGAGTTTTTGCCTTAACAACTTTCTTATTTTGTTATCTTGGGCATGAATAACTTCCTTATAATTTAAATTTGTTAGTCTAAATACTTATACTAAATTACTGTAGGATAGTCATTCTCCTTTGGGATGCCTAGAAAAATGTCTTTCACTCACTTAATGTTTTCTGATCTCATGAGTAAGTTATTTTACTGAAGTAATGTAGAAAAAATAATCATCATTTTAGAGAAAATAATAGTTTTAATGACTCCAATGCTTTAAACGATTTTTATCAGTAAAATTTTGTCTCATTAGATGTTATAATCTAGATTATTAGCAAAGGAAAAAATAATACAAGAAATTATTACCAAAATTCAAATTCAAAATAAACATTTATATTGGAAAAATAGAACCAAATACAAAATGCAAACTATATTCAACTTCTTTTCACTATATGTTATACAAATTCAAATGAGTAATTACAAACACTTGTAAAACATAACTAAGTATTAGTTCTGCCACTGACAACTAAACAATGAGGCTTTCTCAGCTATGAAGAACAGAGACAAGATGTAAAAATAATTTGAGAAGATACCACGTTTTTGCTTTCAAACACTGTGATGTTTTGCGAGGAGAAAAAAGACATCATAAATAGGTTAAAAGAATATTACATATTAAGGTTTTGTTTCTGAATTTACCAACATATTTGGTCCATACCTGTTGGCCAGAGTAAAATTAGAAACTTCCATATAGCTTTGGCATAGTAGTAGAAAATTAGGAAGGGAACTCTATTTTTCAGGCTCATGTAAGGAAAATTGTGAGCCTATATAAGTCTGTAGAAAGCACTTCAAACATAGTTTAATACTTTCTAGTTTACAAACTAGCTTACAAACTTACAGTGCAGAGGGAAAACTGATTCTGCAGATCCAACAAGACCTCTAGACTTTGAAATTTCTGGGTTGTTAGCAAACTAGTTTGTTACATGAACTGAAGACTGTTGAGATGTGTCTGATGTATGTATGTATTCATTGCAGAGACAATGAATCGTTATTAGATAGTACCTAAATAGGCGAATTAAATAATTTTTTAACACACCATAGTCTTATAATTCTATGTAGAGGCTCCCTGGGTCCCAGTCTTCCCAATAAAGTATGTGAAATTATTATCAAAACACCAGGAGTTTGGTCTACCTCCTGCTGTTCACTGCGTAAAAAGTCAATCACTGAGACAACGAATGTTGCCAGGGAAAAAAGCTTTAACTGGATGCTGCATTTGAGGACATGAGAGATCAGTGTTAAATTGTTCTCTCTGACCAACTGAAATGAGAGGTTTATGTAGCAGGGAAGAAATGTACTTGCATGCAAGAAAACAGGAATTAGCAAGAGGTAAGGAAGAGGAGTTGGTTAAGAGGAAGCAGGTGATCGGTTAGGCAACTATAATGGATGAGGGGTCTAGGGTCTCATTGTACAGATGCAATGATCTGGTAAGTTTCAGTTCATTGATACTATCTGAGAAGGCTGATGGTTGGTTTCCTGAGAAAGGAACTCAAATAAGAAAACTGTAACTTTCTTAAGTTTTAAAACTGGGAATGGCCAGGTGCGGTGGCTCACAACTGTAATTCCAGCACTTTGGGAGACCAAAGCGGGCGGATCACGAGGTCAGGAGATGGAGATCATCCTGGTTAACATGGTGAAACCCTGTCTCTACAAAAAGTACAAAAAATTAGCCAGGCATGGTGGCAGGTGCCTACAGTCCCAGCTACTTGGGAGGCTGAGGCAGGAGAATGATGTGAACCTGGGAGGCAAAGCTTGCAGTGAGCAGAGGTCGTGCCACTGCACTCCAACCTGGGTGACAGAAGAGCAAGACTCCATCTCAAAAAAAAAAAAAAGAAAGAAAGAAAGACTGGGAGTGTTGATTTCTATGCTTATTTAAAAAAAAAAAAAACCATAAATATCAGTTCAGTTCTGTGGGGCAATTGGGTTGGTTTCAAAGATACTTATATTGCATCTGGTTTATAAAAAGTCAGGTTGGAAAAATAATATCTCTGTGGTTGAAAATATTGAGTCCAGAAACCCATGGCCAAAACTCCACTGTTAGGAATCAGCCACTCAAAGATCCCAAGAACATCAGACACACCTCAACAGTCTTCAGTTCATATAACAAACTAGTTTGCTAACAACCCAGAAATTTCAAAGTCTAGAGGTCTTGTTGGATCTGCAGAATCAGTTTTCCCTCTGCACTGTAACTTTGTAAGCTAGTTTGTAAACTAGAAAGGGAAGGAAGTGGTAGTAGATATCTGAAAGACTGAGTATTTGTCTCTATAGTATTTTTCTTAGGCTATAGTATATATCTCTATGGTGTTTCTCTGCAAAAGCTTGAAATACACAAGTAAACTACTCAAATTAAGTTATTCTAACATAACTAGAATCTATTTCATTAACTTGGCACTTGTACTTACTTCATTAAAAAGCAGATATTAGTTAGAGGGAAAAAAAGTACAAGTATAGCTCCACCAACTACAAACATAACTATGGTAGTCCTTTTCCTAAAGATAAGGCTAAGAAACCTGTTTTACCAGCTGTATTAGTATAAGACTAAGACATGTTTCACCATCTGTATTAGTTCTTTTTCACACTGCCAATAGATACATATCTTTTTGGGCAATTTATAAAAGAAAGAGGTTTAATGGACTTACAGTTCCACATGGTTAGGGAGGCCTCACGATCATGGCAGAAGGTGAAAGACACATCTCACGAGGCAGTAGACAAGAGAAGAGAGTGTGTGCAGGGAAACTTCCCTTTTTAAAACCATCAGATCTTGTGAGACTTATTCACTATGATGAGAACAGCACCGGAAAGACATGCCACCCTGATTCAATTCCCTCCAGCTGCATCCATCCAACAACATGTGGGCATTCAATATGATATTTGGATGAGGACACAGCCAAACCATGTAATTCCACACTTGGCCCTTCCCAAATCTCATGTGCTCACATTTCCAAACCAATCACGCCTTCCCAACAACCCCAACAGTCTTAACTCATTTCAGCATTAACTCAAAAGTCCACAACCCAAAGTCTCATCTGAGATAAGGCAAGTCCTTTATGCCTATGAGCCTTTATACATTTTCTTATCTTCCTCCGAGGCCTCCAAACTATTACAATCTCTTCTTGTTACCCAGTTCAAAAGCAAGTTAGTTACTTCCTAGATACAATGGGGATACAGGTGTTGGGTAAATACAGCCATTCCAAATGGGAGAAACTGGCCAAAACAAAGGGGCTATGGACCCCATGAAATTCTGAAACCCAGTGGGGTAGTCAAATCTTAAAGCTCCAAAAAGCTCTCTGCTGACTCCATGTCTCACATCCATGTCACACTGATGCAAGAGGTGGGTTCCTATGGTCTTGGGCAGCTCTGCCCAAGTGACTTTGCAAGGTACTTCTTCCCTCCCAGCTGCTTTTATGGACTCACATGAAATTGAGTGTCTGAAGCTTTTCCAGGAGCATGATCCAAGCAGTCAGCGGATATATTCTTCTTGGGTCTGGAGAACGATGGCCTTCCTCTCACAGTTCCACTGGGTGGTGCCCCAGTAGGGACTCTGTGTGGAGGCTCCAACCTCACATTTCCCTTCTGTACCACTGTAGCAGAGGCTCTCCATGAGGGCTTCCCACTGCAGCAGACTTCTGCCTGGGCATCCAGTCATTCCCATACATCATCTGAAATCCAGGTGGAGGGTCCCAAGCCTCTATTCTTGACTTCTGTGCACCCACACTCCCAACACCACATGAAAGCTGTCAAGGCTTGTAGCTTTCACCCTCTGAAACAACAGCCCAAGCTGTGTCTTGGCCTCTTTTAGTCACAGCTGGAGCAACTGGGATGCAGGACACCAAGTCCCCAGACTGCAAACAACAGAGGGACCCTGGACCTGGTCCAGAAACCATCTTTTCCTTCTAGGTCTCTGGGCCTGTGATGGGAGGGGCTGCTGTGAAGATGTCTGACATTTCCTGGAGACATTTTCACCATTGTCTTGGGGATTAACATTTGGCTCGTCATTACTTATGCAAATTTCTGTGGCCAGCTTGAATTTTTCCCAGAAAATGGGATTTTCTTTTCTATTGCATTGTCAGACTGCAAATTTTCCAAGCTTTTATTCTCTGCTTCCCTTATAAAACTGAATGCCTTTAATAGCACCTAAGTCACATCTTGAATGCTTTGCTGCTTAGAAATGTTTTCTACCAGATACCTTAAATCATCTCTGTCAGGTTAAATTCCACAAATCTCTAGGTCAGGGGCATAATGCCACCAGTCTTTTTGCTAAAATATAACAAGAGTCGCCTTTGCTTCAGTTCCCAAAAAGTTTCTCATCTTCATCTGAAACCACCTCAAGCCTGGACCTTATTGTTCATATCACTATCAGCACTTTTGTCAAAGTCATTGAACAAGTCTCTGGGAAATTCCAAACTTTCCCACATTTTCTTATCTTCATCTGAGCCTTCTAAACAGTTTCAGCCTCTTTCTATTACCCAGTTCCAAAGTTGCTTCCATATGTTCTGGTATTTTTTTAGGCAATACCCTATTCTACTGGTATTTACTGTGTTTGTTTTCATTCTGTCGATAAACACCTACCTGAGACTGGGTAGTTTACAAAAGAAAGAGGTTTATTGGACTTACAATTCCACATGGCTGGGGATACCTCACAATCATGGTAGAAGGTGAAAGGCATATCTCACAAGGTGGCAGACGAGAGAAGAGAGTTTGTGCAGGGAAACTCCCCTTTAAAACTGTCAGGTCTCGTGAGACTTATTCACTGTCAGAAGAAAAGCACAGTGAAGACCAGCCTCCATGATTCAATTCATGAATCAATTCCCACCAGGTCCCTCTCACAACACATGGGAATTCAAGATGAGATGTGTGTGGAGATACAGCCAAACCGTGTCACCCACCCAACTTTCTGAACCAAGCAGTTAGTACTTCATGAGTATGGTAGGCTCATTAGTAATCCCCAAAGATATCCAGGTGCTAACTCCTGAAAACTGTGAATATATTATCTCAGATGGCAAAAATGACTTCGTATATTTTATTAAGTTAAGGATCTTGAGATGGGGAGATCATCCTACATTATGCCACTGGCTCTGATGTAATCACACGGTCATTAAAAGAGACAGACAAGAAGTCAATTGGTGATAGTGGAGAGGGTGGGGGGATGTTCCGCTGCAAAGCAGGCATGAAAGTTAGAGAAAGGCAGACGTTAGAAGTTGAAAAATATTATTTCTTCCCTAGAGTCTCCAGAAGAAAAGCAGCCCTAAGAACACATTTTAGACTTCTGACAACTAAAACCATGAGATAACATATTTATATTGCTTAAGGTCACTTTGTTTTTAAGCAGTTTGTTACAGCAGAAATAGGAAACATATACAATGGGTCTAGAAATGGTCTTCACTTTCTCCAATGCAGAATTGAGTCATTGGCTCCCATTTTAGCCATGCAAAGCAGCACAGTAGGAAAAAGAGGACAGGAGAATATGCAAAGTATCAATTATTTCCTCAGCAGCAACAAGCAGAGCAACAGGTTTGCAGCACAACTAAACACCCCAGTTCCTGTAATAACAAATGTTATTCTTCAATCACTATTAAGAGAAATCATGACTAAACGAGACCAAAACATGAAAAAGCTAGAGAAGTGCATCAGAGATAATGAGTCATTAGGATACAAAGTAAAATGCTCGCAAAGATTAGATAAATCCATTTTATTGATCGATAAAGAATATTTTATATTGTCATATTTCACAATAGTCATCTTTGATCATAGATTTGATTTTTGATTAGTCCATAAATTACTCTTATTATAAAATTTCAGGAAACATTTTTTGACGTATTGCACATAGCTTTAGCTATTTCCATACCTCAGAATGCCAAAATTCATTAACTTTAAAGAATAAGGCCGCAGGTTATTCTAAATAGGAAACATGTTTTGTTTTTTGTTTTTTTCATTAAAAAAATCACTTTCATTTCTGTGAAAGAAATTACACAAATTATTTGCCATAAAAAGAGACACACACAAATCTGGCATATGTCATTATGGGAAAACCGTGTTATTCTAATGTGTTCAGCTGTGTGATTTGTATTTTAGAAGCAGCCATGCAAGTTTAGAATCATATTATATGAACATCTATTCTCATTATAAATTTGTTAATTAAAACTAGATTTAAGTCTCTTTTTTGTGAGAAGCAGAGAAAGATGTTGGTGCTTTGGGAAGCATCTTTAAGTCAGTTCATGTGTTAGTAGCATAGGATGGATATAATTAACTTCTACTTTGGGCTTTGTGTGTATCTGTAATAACTGTGGATTTTACCTGACACACAATCTTATAAGGGCAAATGGCTGGGTTTATATTGCATTAGATTCAACCACTACTTATGATTACCAGCTGGACTTATAATGAAGTGTCTGCCATTGAGTTTCCAACAGTGATGCTTCTGCCAAATTTAAAGGAAATTAATGAAATTGTTCACTGAAGTGAGACATTGGCATTAAAGTTTGGCAGGTGTTATTTGTCACCCACTGCAGGATATGGTTCTATCTTGATTTTGCTATTGTAAACTAGGTATACTGGAGAGAATATAACCCAGAGAATCACAAAACTAGTTTTACTTGTAATATCATTTAAATATTATGTTCTAGTTGCTGAATAATCTCACTTTCACTTTCACTTACACTGAAGCTATGTGTGTCTGTTTATAATTCAAATATCCTATATTTGATTTATTCAACAAATGTATATTTGTCTCAAGGAGATTGTAATCATGTGATAAAATGTAAGTTACTATAGTTGAAAAATCTATAGTGCTTCAGCATGTAACCCTGATAATAATACTTGAAATGGTTTTTTTATCTATATTTTATGGAAGAGAAATGAGTTTAGTAATTTTCTAGACACCCAAATAAGTATAAAATCAAGGCTATCACTATTTTTATCCATTAAAAGTCACAATATGCTCCATGAAAGGCAGTGCATTGCAAGAGTTTATTAGAAATGAGAGCACTCTGAAGTAGAAAGAGTTGGAAATTACATACATTTGAACAAGAATGGGATTCACAAAAATGGCTACATTTTGGTCTTACCATAAAGAAAGAGGATATGATTGATGCTTCTTCATATCTGTATAGTCACCGTCAACATTGACATACATCTAGTATGCATACATTCACCGTGTTGGGCTTTTAAAAAATTGCTTTTTAGGCAGTATATTTTTCTAATTAATTTAATCTTCCTACCTATATATTTCACAGGGATCTTCTGGGTTTGTTACTGTTCTTTCCAAAGTACTTCCTTCAAGAATATTTTCACAAAAGATTTTTTTTAGGTCTGTGTGCATGAATATCTTGGATAGGTCATGATATTATATGATATTTTTGCCAATATGTACATTTTTGATGCTTAATACATGTATTAGACTGGTTAAAATTAAAATATAGCTGACCACATGGTTTTAGCTATTTCCTAAATTAATGGTGAGGCCATGGAGCAACTGGAAATCTATTGCATTGCTAGTGGAAATGCAAAATGGTAAAAAACACTTCAGAAAAAAATTTGAAAGCTCTTAAAAAATTAAACATCCACATACCATATTACTCAGACATCCCATTCCTACTTACCCAAGTTAAATAAAAATATACCCAAAGATTTGTACATTTAAAAATGTATATAGAAGCTTTATTGTAATAGCACTGAGCTAAAAATAATTTAAATGTTCATCAACAAATGAATGGATAAACAAATTAGACTATACGCATTTAATAGAATACTACTAAACAATATGGTGATCTGGAATATTGATATGTGCAAAAACACAAATGAATTTTAAGAAAATTTTGTAAATATGAAAAACTATGCAGAAGAAAAGAGTACATAGAATCAGAGAAATGTATATAACCTCAGGAAAATGGTAATAAATAAAGTGTGCAGAAATCAGATCAGCAGCTCTGTGAGAATGGTACCTGTAGGACAGATGTTTACAATATGGGCCAAAGAAAACTTTTGGGGTGATGGAAATGTCTGTCGTCTTGATCATGGTTATGATTTCAGGATGTATCAATTTGTTAAAATTCATCCAATTATACACTTGAAGTACATACCATTTATTGTATTTCAACGAAAACCCCATAAAGTTATAATTCTTTAAATCACTGAAAGGCACTGTTAATTTATTTCATCTCTTTGAAGTATTTGTGCTATTATTATTTTATTTACAATGTTGCTATTGAAAAGTTGGCTGTTATTTTGACTCTTGTTCCTTTTTAACTGCTGGTTCAAAAATGATTTTAGAATAGTTTTCTTTGATGTGATCACATTTTATTGATACATACCTACATGCATTTTTCTAGCTTTTTTATCAGCTTGATTTCTTTGACCTGAATTTCTGCATTTCTACCTCAGTAATGTTGATGCTTTACAGTTATAAACTTTTTACTTTATTTTATTACCATTATTATTTCAAATTATCTGATTACATTCTTAATGTCAACTTTTACTTCCATAAATATGTTCAAAGTTTCTGCATGATGACCCCATGATATATAACTCTGTTGATTGATTCTATTGACTTGATTTCAAACATATCTTCTCCCCTTGTGTTACTATTAAGTTTTGTTTAAATGCCTACTACTTTATATAAAAATATTTAAAATACTTTGAGGTCTAGAATGATACTATGTTCCTCTTGAGATAATTTATTATTGCTTGTGTCAACATGTAGGTGTAGAAACAATCTCAAATAACCATAGAACAATTTCAGAGATTTAGATATTTTGGCCCTGTCTGGACCCTGTAGTTCCGGTTCACCCCGGTGCTTATGTTGCATTTCGTAGTCATTTTTCCGAGGCTGACTTTTACCACGAAAGCCATTCTTGGCTGACTATAGAATCCTTTGTTTCTTTCTCTCTCCAGAAAGTTATGAAAAGTAATGATTTTTTGCTTGATTTTTCAGTCACTCAGCTAATTGTTCTGAATTGGCAGACATCTTTGGGTAAATAATGATTTCAAACATACGGCTCACATCTCTGTTCTTTCTCTCTTAGATTTTGATTACATACGATTATTCTGTCATCTTTTTTTTCAATCCCTCCAGGTTTCCTAGTTATTCACCTTGGAAGACTGGATGAAAATTTCCTAGCTAACCATTACCAAAAATAAAATCTCCCTGACTGGATAACTTTTCACTGTTATTTACATTTGACTAAATGTATAAACTAGAATGGTATATCAAAAATAATATTAAAAATAAAAGGAGATAAAATGAGGGTACAAAATATAGAGTTTACTTTTAAAATAGAATTACTTAGTTTTAATAAAATAAAGCAAATACTAGACTGCAAAAATAACTTCGTTTTTCTTTGTGGAATTCATATAACAATTTTATATATTTGGCAAAGGTCACTTAAATTACCCTTAGAATTCATGTTGACTTCTGTGTGAAGACACGAGTAAATTACAACATTTTTTTCTGATACTAAGGAAAAGGTACCCCCACTACGCCACTTGCCAAGTGTTGTAAGAACAATGTGTGCCCTCGGCACTTTGCAAAATTCCTTCTAGTATTTAGTGGTATCTATATGCAAGTTAAACTTAAAAGTTTGCTGTAAAATTTAAAAAATATTTTAACATAACTTTAAAATAATAGTGTAAATTGAACCTCATTTTTCCTGTTTGATAGTTTTCCTTTGACAGTCAGGACCCTCAGCTGTAGGTCTGTTGGAGATTGCTTGAGGTCCACTCCAGACCGTTTGCCTGGGTATCAGCAGCAGAGGTTGCGGAAGATAGAATATTGCTGAACAGCGAGTGTACCTGTCTGATTCTTACTTTGGAAGCTTCCTCTCAGGGGTGTACTCCACCCTGTGAGGTGTGGGGTGTCAGACTTCCCCTAGTGGGGGATGTCTCCCAGTTAGGCTACTCAGGGGTCAGGGACCCACTTGAGCAGGCAGTCTGTCCCTTCTCAGAGCTCAGCCTCCGTGTTGGGAGATCCACTGCTCTCTTCAAAGCTGTCAGACAGAGTCGTTTGCATCTGCAGAGGTTCTGCTGCTTTTTTGTTGTTGTTTTTTGTCTGTGCCCTGTCCCCAGAGGTGGAGTCTACAGAGACAGGCAGGTTTCCTTGAGCTGCTGTGAGCTCCACCCAGTTCGAGCTTCCCAGGGGCTTTGTTTACCTACTTAAGCCTCAGCAATGGTGGACACCCCTCCCCCAGCCTCACTGCTGCCCTTTCGGTTAGATCGCAGACTGCTGTGTTAGCAATGAGGGAGGCTCCATGGGCATGGGACCCTCCCGGCCAGGTGTGGGATATATTCTCCTGGTGTGCCCGTTTGCTTAAAGCACAGTATTGGGGTGGGAGTTACCTGATTTTCCAGGTGTTGTGTGTCTCAGTTTCCCTGGCTAGGAAAAGGGATTCCCTTCCCCCTTGCGCTTCCCAGGTGAGGCGATGCCTCGCCCTGCTTCAGCTCTCCCTGGTCGGGCTGCAGCAGCTGACCAGCACCAATTGTCCGGCACTCCCTAGTGAGATGACCCCAGTACCTCAGTCGAAAACGCAGAAATCACTGGTCTTCTGTGTCGCTCATGCTGGAAGTTGGAGACTGGAGCTGTTCCTATTCGGCCATCTTGCTCAGCCCCCCCGCCCTCGAAGTTGCTTTAAAAAACAAAAACAATCCAATTATCCATCAACCATCAAATGGATAAGTCTTAGGTTAATAATATAAAATTTGGAGGGTTATGTAATTTTGGGTTATTGTTATAATTATGGTATTAATATAAATAATAATTATGACTTATTAATGTGATTATAAAGTAATGATTTTGTGTTGTTAATATAGATAATAAATATGTGATTTATTAACAATTATACCAATTATTGTTTAGCAACCAAAAAATTCTACTGATACAACACTATAGATATATCTGAAAAGTATGATGCTGAACTAATGAAGCCAGGTATAAAATACTTCGTGTATGACTTCATTTATTTTAAATTATATACAAGTTAAAACTATAGAGAAGGAAAACATCAGTGGTTGCCAAGGTCCAGCAGGAAATGTGATAGCAATGGGGTAGAAGGAAAATTTTTGTGTTGATGGAAACATTCTACATCCTGAATTCGTAATGATGGTGCACACCTGTATCATTTTTCAATACTTACCCGATTGTACACTTAAAAGCAGTGATTTTTACTCTGCTTATGTTTTAATAAAGTTTATTTTAGAACACCATTTAAACAATATTCAGTAAGATAAATAGACACATATTTATGTTCATAGTCATTATCAAAGTTTAACTTTATCCCTTCGTAAGTGAGGTTAAACTATTGTTAAGTCCTCTATGTTTTTCCTTAGGGAGGTGGACTGTGCATAGTAACGTTTTTCATTTTAGAGGCTCCTGGAAACTCCTAACACGGAAGCATTTGCATCAACAATATGAACACAAACTCTGTTGGAGAGCATGTGCAGTTAGCTTCCATTTCCCATTTGGACAAACTTTGCTCTTTAAATTTTTATTTCATTTCTCCTTTAAGTCCATGTTGCTGATGATTAACATTTCTTGAATGTCAGCTTGTAGGTTTTGAAGACTATTCAGCACTCAATTAATCTTTTGAAATCATTCTCACATATCTCTCCTAGCTCTGACCTCTCCTAAGAGGACGATTTTTACAGCAATGGAAGAGAGTGCATTAACTCAATTAACAATTGAACAAGCAGAGTCCTCTGCTCTTTGGCTCAGTACACTTAGGCAAAAGGCAATAAATTCACACTTCATCGTCTGCCTGTCAGCAAGTAAGTTATTTCTGAGAGTTCAATAACCCCCAACTAACTTCAGTGATGTAAGACATATACAGAGATTTGAATTGTGCAAATATGGTATCACTATCATGTTAACAGACAGACAAAGATGTAAAGGGTCTTGTTCAGTGTCAGCAGGCAAGAAAATGCTGAAATCAAACCTCGAATGAAGATCTACCTTCCAATTTACTTTTATTTTTAACATATTTTGTTGCTAGATATTCACTTAATGAAATAAAGTGTATCCTTTCTAAGATGTCATGCACTAATTACTTCATTGAGTAGCCCATCTACCCTCTACATGCTATTTAGAAATCCTGGGAATTAGTAAATCAAGACCAAAATAAAAACTATTAAAATGTGTAATTTTATTGTTTAATGTAAGCCAAATATTAACAAATTCATTACATATATTCAATGGTATATTTATAATAAGCAGAATATTTTTCTTATATATTTATATATTACTGTATATAGAATATGCTAACTTTAAGGTCTAAAAGAATCAGCAATTGAAAGAAACAGTATCCTGTAAATTACGAATCAATTGTTTCATCCATGCTGACATAAAATATGTCCATTATTTTGTCTAAATTTAAAACAATGTCATGTTTAATTCCCAACAGATATGAAAGGATACAAAGCCTTAATATTGGGACACCAGTGTCGGCACATTAAAAGTGGCAAACAAATAACTTGTGAAAGGGAGCCTAGTTACTATTCATGAAGGCTGTACATTTTCTCTACTGACTCCAAATCCTCGTTTAATTCTTTTTTCTATGATGCCCGGGCTCAAGTGCAGTACCTATTCACCATTGCTATCATAGCACACGGTACTCTGGAATTACAGGGCGTCAGAGATCCTCCTGCTTCAGTCTCTGGAGTAACTGAGACTACAGGTGTGCACCACCTCACAATTCCAAACGCTCTTTACAGATTGAAATCTCCACATTTCTGACATAAAAAATGAGCTGAGCAAAGCATTTGGTATTGAAAATGCATCTGCTTTCTGAGAACAGACAACTCATTGTTATTCAAATGCCACATCTATTTTTTTTAATTTATAGCACTTTTTTTTTCTTTTGACAGGTGTCAGGATGAAATGGTCATGTATAACAGCAACATAACAATATCTGGAGTTGAATTTAAAAAAGTTTTAAATGCAAAGAAAATGCAATGAACTGTTTTTAAAATTTAACTTTAGCAAAATAAACAAAGGTGATTTTTTACAGCTTCTTCATAATTTTTCATCCTATAGTCCTTTCCTGATAGTCCTGCTTTCAGTTAGAATTGTTTTTTGTTTGTTTTTTGCACAAGCCAATTAAATTTTACATGACAATCTCTTTTCTATCACAATTGACCAAGCTTCTGAGAGACGGAAAAATGATAATGGAATAATTAGCAATTAGGCTATATAAATTGAATTATTTTCTAACTTCAAGATTTATTAACAATTCTTGGCAGTGTTCATATCTAATAGCTCTTGGAGTGTCTGACCAAACATGTTCCTCTTTCTGATAAATTTTCATCTCCCATGTTCACATTATTACTCCAGAGACAGTTGACTTTCACAATCCTTACTTGTGTGAAAAACAAGCCATATGCACTTTCCTCCAATAACACCTTCCACGCAAGCCACAAATAAAGGATCAAGGGTAGGTAGATTACCTAATACAACCAAACAGAGACCCTCTCAAAAGAATTAGAAGTTGCAACATGAAGAAACTTTATCCACTCCTTGATTGATGGGCATTTGGGTTGGTTCCACTATTTTGCACTTGTGAATTGTAGGAACTGAGCTATGAGGACGCAAAGGCATAAAAATGATACAATGGACTTTGGGGACTTGGGAGTAAGAGTGGGAGGGGGCGAGGGATGAAATAGTACAAATATGATGCAGTGTATACTGCTCAGGTTATAGGTGCACCAAAATCTCACAAATCACCACTAAAGAGCTTACTTATGTAACCAAATACCATCTGTACCACAATAACTTACGGAAAAATAAAACAAAATAAAATAAAATAAATGTTAATTAGAACTAAGGTTTAAGGTTATTTAGATACAGTTCTAGGATATCTATGTTGAAGTCAAATTTTGAGGCCCTCTTTATTGAAAAGAGTACACACTAGAAAATCTAGATTGAAAAAAATAGAAAAATAAATATTCTGAAGAAACAAATGAGAGACTGAAAAATGAAACATAGTTTTACCAGTAGTTTTCAGTTTCTTTTGTTATTAGAGCCAGCTATGGCATTTGAGTTTCAAGAAATGTGCCAATTTCTTTGTAATAAATTCCCCTTTACTAAAGCTAGTTTAGACTTGTTTCTCTTTCTGTTAAGAAATTATTTAGAAAAAATTAAATTCTTTATATTTCTTTTCAAAAAACGACTTTGGCCTTTTTATGCTTCCCATATTTTAAGCTTTGGGCATTTTAAGTTTGTTCTGTTTGCTTACTGCTAAGCAATTAGTTCCATTTCCTACCCTTGAGAATGTCACTAGGGAACAGAATGTTTGAAGGTTAAGAAGATTAAAATCTTCCCTTGCTTGAAGCTATAAAAAAAATATAACTTAGAGCTACATAACCTTCAAAAAGTTCAATCTTATAAAGTGTTAAATTAAGAGCATTCTCCAATTCCCAAGCTTATATTTTGTTTAGTGTGAAGGCAGGTACAAAAATATGCAATACTGTTTTGCTTTTTATTACAAAATTGTCCTTGCAAATGTTATTGTAACACAGTGTTTAAAAAATTTAAATCTCAGAGAGTAAGATCTCCTGTAAACAGAAACATTTAAATTTTATATTGTGTAATTGTAATAATGTGGCTTGCTTAATAATGTTATGCTGTTAATAAATGTTTAATACACAACTATTGACTCCTAAAAATTATGGATGCTTGCAAAATATCTTTGTTGAAGTAGCGAAATCAGATAATTTCTTCTCTTCCTGCACACTTGAAGGTAAATAAAACATGACTCTCTTGGCTTAATTAGTGTAAACTCCAGTAAATAGTTTTAAAAGCTTTCTTTTGTTTATATGAGTATTTCATAATTCTTATAATTGATATTCTATAACGTTATTAGTTCTTTTATTTTTCTGTGAAAAAATATTTATGAATTTTGTAAATTTTTAAAAAACAATTTGGTTGCAAAGAGAGCAATGTTTTTTCACAGAAAAATTTTGTGCAAACTCTGACGTTTCATTTTATTTAAACGTTGCATATACTGTTAACTGAAGTAAAACAACCTTTTATTTGTAGGTAGTAGTGTCTGAATAATCCTTCCAGATATTTGAGTTCTTGATTTCAATGTATTTACTGATTGAGTAAAACTTGTTTCTTATTTCTATTTTAAGGATACAGATGCCAAAGAAATTGAGAAATAGGCCTTTAAAGAAAATCTACCGTGTGCTAAGCAGAATGCTGTATAGTTTATTATACAATTTTAAAATTAGTTTTTATTTTCTTTTCTTCCCCCCTCACTATCACCCAGACAGCGGCTCACTGTTTCCCAGGCTGGAGTGCAGTGGTGCAATTGCTGCTCACTGCAGCCTCAACCTCCTGGGCTCAAGAGATCCCTCTGTGTCAACCTCCCAAGAAGCTGAGACTGTAGGCGCCCACAACCACACCTCGCTAAATTTTGTAGAGATGGAGGTTTCACTGCATTGCCCAGGCTGGTCTTGAACTCCTGGGTTCAAACGATTTGTCCATCTCAGCTTCCCAAAGTTCTGGGATTATAGGCTAAAGTCACCACGCCTAGGGCTAATATTATTTATTATTATTATTATTATTATTATTATTATTTTGACGAGGTGGAATTTCACCATGTTGCACAGGCTGTAAGTATATTTTAATCATGCAAATAATTGTAATAGGAATTTTAAAAGATGAATTCCCTAAAATGAAGTGATTTTGTCCCAGGTACAGAACTAGTATGTCCTGACTAGATTTTTAATTGATATTTCATTTTATTACATATACTTGCTGTTAGGCTTTTTCTCATGAACTCATTAAAAAATTCTCTTTCATTTTCAATAATAGCTGGGTTTTCTAGCTCTTAAACCCGTCAATTATTTGAGCTTAATAATATTTATGTGAATCATAATCAGAAAATATTTGGTAAAAAATATTAGACTCTTCAGGAAAACTTTCTGAGGAACCTATCTATTCTTGACATTGCACCCTAGCCATGAACTAACCTGTAGTGAGCTATGTATAAGTTAGCTATGTTGAAACCCCAAAATGACATCCTTTTTCTTCTTCTCTGTCCTCTTGTCATTCTGTTGCTTCCAGATTGTCTGTCTTTGCCCTTCAGTTGTCTCACTTTTTAATTTTTTTCCTACGTGACTTTCTTACTATAGTTTAATTCTCATTTTTTCCTCCCACATGTATTTTTCAAAAATATGGCAACTTCCAACTTTATATGTGATTGTGAAGCACTCTGAAAATAGTTCTATCCTAACTTGTTTCGTGAGATTTGTAAAATTTTCTTGGAGCTGGGTCAGTCAATTTGGTAACAAACCTTGCTACCTTTCAAGTCAATCACCTATTTAAACCCCTAACTTTTACTGTCTCTTCTGCAGCCTCATTTGTCAAATGTGTTTTTATATATTCAATTTGTTTATTCAATTGAAATTAAAGTAGATGATGGATATAAAATGCCCTTCAGAACTCCATCTAAATCATAACTCTGGTTCTTTGCCTTGATTCATGTTTATGCACATATTTGCTGGCCTCTTTATATTGTACATATAACTATATATAATTCTTTCCAACCTTGGGAAGTTTAATATTGTGATATGAAATTATATGACAAATACCATCTTAATAAGAATTTAAATACAACAGGACTCATGATTTAATATGTCTCAGTAAAACCAAAGCTAAAAAATTCATTTGTAATTATCTATGACCTATTTTTATTAGGAATATTTACTTTTGTCTTGATTATACGTTCTTGTATCATTGCCTTACAAAACACCTAAGTTAACCTTACAAATTGATGACAAGATAGTGTTGAAAGCAACTTAATTTATAATAAGTGAAAGCTAAGATTTACTATATATTACTAACTTTTTTAATGTAATGAAGAAAGCATAATGATTCATATAATGAAGAAAGCGTAAATGCTTTCAAATAATCTCAGAAGTTTTAGTTTCTTAAGTTCACTTTAGAAGCTGGAAAAAAGTCAAGTGTATTATGAATTTTTAACACATAAATCACAGAGAGATTTGGTCTTCAGAATAATCTGTCTGCTACAGTTTAAAATTATATATGGTTAACTAACAGAAACGCTTTAAAAATAATTGTATATTGTTCATTAAAACATCAGTGTGACATATAGTGGTGAAAATGTCGTTAAATTTTGTGTTTCAGTAAAATTCAGAGATTTTTGATAGAAAAGTTTATGTATATATTTCTTTATACTTGTTCAATGCCTAATTTAAAATCTTGCAGTATATGTTTCTTACATACAAAAACATACTATATATATATGTTTTTAATAATCAGTATGCAACATCTGAATATTTACCACCAAATTTCTGAATTTTAGTAACATGTTGACTGCTCAACGTGTGCCTTTTAATTTTACATAATATCCACTTCTCCCTCAGAAAATCAATAACCTGAAATTAGTGTTATATATTGCTAATTTTTATAGTTTTACTGTTCACTTATACCAATTTTTGAAATTTATGTAAATAGCATTATGTGAAATATAAAAATGGGGTATTGGGGGCTATTATTATAAAGTTAATATTATCAATATAAAATTAATATCAAAGTTGAAAAATTAATTCACTGTATTTACACATATAAAATAATCCACTGTATGAATATACCACCAGCTGTTTATATATTACATTGTTGAATGGCAGCTGTTTTATCACCCATCATTTACTATTACTGAAAGTTATGCTATATTCTTGAACATTTCTTCTGAGGCACATGGCAAGGAACTTTCCATGGGTATGTAATAAGTTAAAAGTACACCTATCTTTAACTTCAATAATTAATGCAAAAGTATTTTCCAAAGTGCTTGTAACAATATTCCTCCTAAGAGCATACTGATGAAACCCATGTATTGCAGACTATATTTTTCTGACAGTTTGCTGAGAACAAAACGTTATCTCATTATAGTTTTTAACTTGCAGTTTCCTAATTAGGAATGAGGTTGAACAGTTTTTCATACATTATTGATTATTTGTTTTTCATCTTCTGTGTAATGTCTGCTAATGTGTTCTTGCTCATTTTGCCAGTAAATTGTTCCTTTAATTGATTCATGGGAGTTGTTTATATATTTTACATAACAATTATTTGCCTATTTTAAGTATTGTAGATATTTTCTCCTAGTTGTGGTTTGTCTTTCTGTTATATTTCCATCATATTTTGATGAAAATAATTTTAAATTTTATATAGTTGTAGTTTAAATTTTACTTCCTTTATTCTAACATTTTCCTTCTATGAGATCATAGCACCATTAGGATACTTTTATAGATTATTTAGAAAAACATTCACAAATAAATTAATTATCTTTCTTGAATTGTTTTTTGTGACTGGTATAAAGAAATAATAAAATTCTATTTACTTTATATGGTTAATGAATTTTTCTGGTACTGTTTTCTTATTTTCCCACTCATTTGCAATAGCAGCTTCATATTATATAACGATTTCACAGGTGCCTGAACATTTCCTTATTGTTATACACAGATATTGCTGCACCAACCACATTGTTTTAAACACTGAGGCCGCACAAATAATGTGTGAATATCTAGTAGGTTATTCTTCACATCATTGTCTTACTCTCCACACCATTGTCTTACTCTTCACATTTCTCAGGCTATATTGATAGCCATCTCTAGCATACATGTTTTACAACTTTTTCTACTTTAGTCACATTAATGCTACAAATCAAATGAAGGATAACAAATATCTTTACCTAACAAATCTTCATCTTATTAGCATGACATGTCTCTCCATTACTTTTCATCTTACATATTTTTCAGTAAAATTTAATTATTGCTTCAATTAAGGTCTTGTAATTATTTTGTTCAGTATATTCCTTGTTAGATCATATTTACATCACAAATTATATTATTTTGAATTAAAATACGTAACTTCTTATTGCTAATTATAAAGATGAATACTAAAGATCTGACCTGAGAGGAGAGAAAGCTCTGTTCACATGATTTGGCAGAGGATAATACTCCAAAGATTTATTTATTTGATTTTACAACTCTATTGCAGATTCCTTAGTCTGAGTGATTCGACTGCCTATTAATCGTTTAGCAATCTACAATCCAGAAAGCCCAGTGCAGTGTGAATAGGAAGACTATATTTTTAAGTTAAAAAAAGTGTTTTTGAAATCATATCAGATGATTGTGAATGAATCATACATCTCAAATTGGGTTAGGCTAGGGAGGGAAGCAGAGACTAGGTGGATTTTTGTTTTGCTCAGCTTGACTAGCATCACTTTAAAATTCAAATTTTGAAATTTCTGAGTTATACCTAACATTAAAAATAACTTCACAAGAAAGCAACATAATTTTTCACTGGAAAGAGGAGGTCGGCCGGGCGCGGTGGCTCAAGCCTGTAATCCCAGCACTTTGGGAGGCCGAGACGGGCGGATCACGAGGTCAGGAGATCGAGACCATCCTGGCTAACACGGTGAAACCCCGTCTCTACTAAAAATACAAAAACTAGCCGGGCGAGATGGCGGGCGCCTGTAGTCCCAGCTACTCGGGAGGCTGAGGCAGGAGAATGGCATAAACCCGGGAGGCGGAGCTTGCAGTGAGCTGAGATCTGGCCACTGCACTCCAGTCCCGGCGACAGAGCGAGACTCCGCCTCAAAAAAAAAAAAAAAAAAAAAAAAAAAAAAAAAAAAAAAAAAAAAAAAAAAAAGAGGAGGTCAAGGAGAGATCCTGCACTGTATTTGACATTTCTTCAATTGCAGTCTTCAATCTCCACCACAGCGGAGTGACAGTGGTCATAAAGACACAGAATTTCACATTCAATAAAGACTTTCAATACAGAATGGGTCTTTGGATTTATAGCTTTACCTTTCCTAGATTTAATAACAATATAATTCATCAAATAGAGATTTTCTATTTGAAGATTAGAAAAGGAAAAATGAAAGGCAACATTTACTGCTGCCTCTGGTTTTATTTTCAAATTCAGGATCATACTAATTTACATAAATACTAGTGATATTTTAAACAGTAGAAACTTAAATGAATCTCATTAATCCCCATTGACTACTATGCAAGAGTGTTTAGTGGTCTTCTCTCTTACGTATCTATCTCTAACATCAAGCCAACTGCCTGATGCATGATTGTCAGAGCAGTTTGTATTTTCTGTTCACTTGTATTTAGAAAACAAATGCTCAGTGAAACTCCTAGCCAATGGCAGTGAGAGGTAAAAACATGAAGTATGTCTTCCACAATGGTTGAACTAGTTTACAGTCCCACCAAGAGTGTAAAAGTGTTCCTATTTCTCCACATTCTCTCCAGCACCTTTTGTTTCCTGGCTTTTTAATGATCGCCATTCCAACTGGTGTGAGATGGTGTCTCATTGTGGTTTTGATTTGCGTTTCTCTGATGACCAGTGATGGTGAGCATTTTTTCATGTGTCTGTTGGCTGCATAAATGTCTTCTTTTGAGAAGTGTCTGTTCATATCCTTTGCCCACTATTTGATGGGGTTGTTTCTTTCTTATAAATTTGTTTGAGTTCTTTGTAGATTCTGGATATTAGCCCTTTTTTCAGATGAATAGATTGCAAAAATTTTCTCCCATTCTGTAGGTTGCCTGTTCACTCTGATGGTAGCTTCTTTTGCTGTGCAGAAGCTCTTTAGTTTAATTAGATCCCATGTGTCAATTTTGGCTTTTGTTGCCATTGCTTTTGGTGTTTTAGACATGAAGTCCTTGACTATGCCTGTGCCCTGAGACAGTGTAGCAATTCCTCAAGGATCTAGAACTAGAAATACCATTTGATCCAGCCATCCCGTTACTGGGTATATACATACCCAAAGGACTATAAATCATGCTGTTATAAAGACACATGCACACGTATGTTTATTGCAGCACTATTCACGATAGCAAAGACTTGGAACCAACCCAAATGTCCATCAATGACAGACTGGATTAAGAAAATGTGGCACACATACACCATGGAATACTATGCAGTCATAAAAAACGATGAGTTCATGTCCTTTGTAGGGACATGGGTGAAGCTGGAAACCATCATTCTCAGCAAACTATCACAAGGACAGAAAACCAAACACCACATATTCTCACTCATAGGTGGGAATTGAACAATGAGAATACTTGGACACAGGAAGGGGAACATCACACACCAGGGCCTATCATGGGGTGGCGGGAGGGGGAAGGGATGGCTTTAGGAGATATACCTAATGTAAATGACGAGTTACTGGGTGTAGCACACCAACATGGCACATGTATACATATGTAACAAACCTGTATTTTATGCACATGTACCCTAGAACTTAAAGTATAATTTTAGAAAACATGAAGTATACTGAGAACTACTAGCAAGTACTTGAGACTGAGCTATTTCTATATGCCAAACACTATCTCATGAGGATAAGATGGGCATTATGTTATCCCTCTTTATGGCAGCTTTGACTAATGTTCAAACAGGATCAGAATCAACAGTTGCTAAGTGACAGGACAGTTAGAACATAGAAATGTCTAAAACTAAAACCTGCAATTTTAACCATGATGCAAAGAACATAGTATATGTGTGTGTGTGTGTGTGTGTGTGTGTATTACATATATA
Source organism: Trachypithecus francoisi (assembly GCF_009764315.1). Taxonomy (NCBI): domain Eukaryota; kingdom Metazoa; phylum Chordata; class Mammalia; order Primates; family Cercopithecidae; genus Trachypithecus; species Trachypithecus francoisi. The sequence continues at coordinate 113,043,569 of NW_022681454.1, forward strand.
TGAATTTCTGATTATGTTTCTGGAAATCCTCTTCATCATGCATCTCTTAACATGAATCATTTAATTTGGTGGTAGTTTTGACTTTTCTTTTTTAACTTCTTCATTCACATAGAAAGTTAAAGAACCTTAGCCCAGAATAAAAAGTAAAGCTCAACTGCCATGAGGGGAAGTTGCTATTAGATCTTGCCCGTAACTGAAGTCTAAGAAGGTATGAATAATTGGAGTTCTAGGCAAAATACTTGAGATAAACCTGTAAGAAAAGATCAGGACATTCTAAAGTGATGCATATGTTTCAAATTAATTTGGCCGAGGAACAAGCAAAAATAACTATGGCATGACAGAGGATAATACCAGCTCACTGCTTTTGAAAACGTAAGTACATGTTCTGTCTTAGTCCAGTCAGACTACAATAAAAAAAAATTACCATAAATTGAGTGAAATATACAACAGAAATGTATTTCTCACAGCTTTGGAGGCTGGGAAGTCAAAGATCAAGGTGCTGGCAGATTCACTTTCTGGTGAAGGCCATCTTCCTGGTCCATAGGTAGCCCTCTTCTTGCTGCATCCTTACCTGGTATAAAAGGTAAGGGAGCTCTCTGAAGTTTCTTTTATAAGGGCACTAATAATCCCGTTTATAAGGATTCTGCCCTCATGAGCTGGTAAACCTCCCAAAGGCCCTACCTCCTAATACTGTCATTAGGGATTAGGTATCAACATGTGCATTTTGGAAGGACCCAAATATTCATTCTATAGTGAGTACTCTATGGCTACGATGTATGTCTTTTGAAATATGCTTACATGTCATTATTTGACAGGGCTGAAATTACTGTGTTAGTTTGCTAAGAGTGCTATAACAAAGCACCACCGAAAAGGGTGGCTTAAACAACAGAAATTTATCTTCACAATATTAGAGGCTAGAGGTCCCAAGATCAAGGTGGGTTTCCTCCAAAGACTCACTTCTAAATTGTAGACTGCTGTCCTCTCGACATCTTCACGCTGTGTTTCTTCTGCGAGTCTTTGCCTTAATCTTTGCTTTTTATGAGAACATGCATCATATTGGATTAATGTCTACCCTAATGACCTTATTCTAACTTAATTACTTCTCTAAAGTCCCGTCACCAAATACAATTACAATCCAAGGTACTGAGGGTTAGAATCCATGTTTTGGCATATAAATTTGTAAGGGACATATTCATCCCTTAACAATTGCCATATACGTTATAGCCTTTATTTGTATTTGATTATCCAATTCAGTGTTAAACATAATGAAGTCTCTTTAATAGAATTCAAAATTCAAACACTGTGTCATCAATACTGTATTTGTATTCAAATATGTATATGCTATAGTCTAAATGTTGGTGTTCTCCCAAAATTCGTGTTAAAACCTAATGATCAATGCAATAGTATTAAGAGGTGAGAATTTTGGAAGTGTATTATGTCATGAGAGCTCCACCCTCATGAATGGGATTAATGCCCTAAAAAAGGCTCGGGAGAGCCAGTTTACCCTTCTGCCATGTGAGGATGCAGGAAGAAGGTCCCTACTTTAAAGCAAAGGCAGAGCTCTCATCAGACTGAACCTGCCACCACTTTGATTTTGAACTTCTCTGCCTCCAGGGCTGTGAGCAATAAATTTATATTGTTTATCAATTACCTAGTCAAGGTAATTTGTTATAGAAACAAAAATTGATAAAACCATTATGCTTTCACTTTTCTACAGTATTTTGTACTATTTTGATGAGATATTAAAATTATAAGATTATGTCAGATCTTAAATTAAGTGGTACATACTCAGGTATTCAGTTTATTACTACAGTTTAAAATTATGTATGTGTTACATATATCCAGTGATTCGATAATATCAAATATTACAAATAAATATAGACTTAACTTGGTGATTCAACCCTGTAATCGCAGTACTTTTGGAAGCCAAGGTGGGAGGATCACTTGAAGTCAGCTGTTCAAAACCATCCTGGGTAATATAGCAAGCCTCTATCACTATAAAAAATTTTAAAAGCGTATTCGAGTATCATAGTGTGTGCTTGTAGTCCTAGCTACTCAGGAAGCTGAGGCAGGAAAATCAGTTGATCCCAGGAGCTCAAGGTTACAGTCATCTATGATTGTGCCATTGTACTGAGCCTTGGCAACAGAGAAAGATTACTCCAACATAAAAATTAAAAAATTAAAAATTAATACTCCACAGTTTATAAATACAGAATAACACTCTCCATTCTCAAGAATTGATTATGGCAAAGTAAAAAGGCAATATTCATGTTGAGGAGGCAACTAAGAATCTTAACTACAACAAATTGACGAGTAGCAGATGGAACTTGCATAGTGGTAGCACATGTGCAGGATATTAGATAGAATATTGGGAAAATGGTGAAAAAGGAAATGCATGATTCACATAAGAAAACTATAGACCAGATCACTAAAAATCACCATGGCTTTAGAAATTGTCTTTTTAAATATTTTTTTCCAAAGTTTTGGGACAAGTATTTCTGCTATATTAAACCTTGATGTTCAGACTGTGAAAAAACAAAATTACTTCACAGGAACTATTTAAGGCTATCAACTAACAATAAACAATTTTAGACTCTTAATATGTAATAGTGTAGGTGTATATCATGTAAACGCATTTTACTGGTAAACACATTTTCCCAGAAAAAAAAATCAATTGCACTATAATAGGAAAATTATGTCCAGGTCATTCGGCCTTCCAAAAACTGAGCTCTCTACTTCTAGCTTGAGAAAAGAATGTCATCACCAGCTATATTTCTTCAGAGATAGAACTTTAATAAGAACACAAACTTTTGTTGATTTTATTACATGGAATGCCAAGGGTAGTTGACCTTTCTAGTTTAAACTGAAGCCATATAATTTATGGATAGCTGCTATACCGAGAGCTATGGAAAAATGACAGTAACTTTTGTACATTCTAAATATGTTATCTTACAACAATACATTTTCTGTCCTGCAATCAATTTAATGATTTCTGCAATTTTTTACTTTTTATATGTGAAACTTACTTTTTTTCTTGTCTTACACAGCCTAGATACTAGGGACACAACCTTAAAGATGCATTTTAATATGCATCATTGCATGTTAAGACACATTTGAGAAAAACATATCCCTCCACATTTCCCCAAGGCTGTATTCACTTGATTGTGTCATTTACTTATATCATCTGCATTTTGAAAATACCTGAATCCTAGGAACTAAATAGTAATTGCTTCTTAAAAATATGTATATATTTTAAACTTATTTTATTTTAGTTAAAAGACTATCTTTTTTACTATTATATCCTAGAAATGAGTACAATTCCAAACATATAAGAATAGGTAAACAGTGCTGTTAAAATGGATACAAAATGTTAACAGGCTATTAAAAATTAAAAACAAAACAAAACAAAACAAAAAATAAAATCTCACTTCTTATGATTATTAAGAGGGTCCCTAAAAATACACTCATCTTTCATGTTCCATCTTTAAAAAGATTAGATGAGGAAACATTAAATAGGTATAGAGATCAAAATATCACCTACCATCTTGGCAAGGATACACTGAATTATGTTACTTGATTGGAAGTCCACTGCTCTCTGAATTCCAGATTTACTACCTTGTTTGCAGATACCATTGAAATGAGCAGATCACTCCACATGGGAGGTGGACATAGACTAGATCTATTTATAAATCCTAAAGAGGATTTAATACCTAAAGGAAAGAAAAGCTGTAGCTTTGCTATGCATGCCAACTTTACTCCAACAAAGTGTGATTCTCTGATAAGTCGTTTCTTTTATCTAACACATTTAAAATTAGAAATTGGCATAATTTACCTGCAAAATAAGGAAACTGACCATATGAGCTTTCAACCTGATAGCAGCAGAAATAAAGAGAACATTTACTCACTTTTGTAAACAGACTTGTTTGGACACAAGAAGTCAGGTAAAAATTTCAATTACAGGTGCCAAACTCTCCCAATTAATAGCTATACTCGTGGAAAGAGGAACAGAGAGAGAGAGAAAGAGAGAGAGAGAGAGAGAGAGAGAGAGAGAGAGAATGAGAATCAGAGAGAGAGAGACTCCCACCTGCCTTTAAGTGATTTTCCTGGAGGATGTCTACAGCCATCACTAAAATTCAGTGACAGTTCCATTTTTACCAGGACAAAACAGACCTTTCATTAAACAATCTCTTAAGTAAAACTCACTTGTATGTCAAACCGAGATTTATTAGGAAGTGTTTCAGTAAGAATTATAAATAAGAATGGCTTGCCAGAATCAAATTGTGAGTGAGTGGGAAAAAAATCCATGTCATTGATGATTTGCAGTTATAAATGAACTTCAGCCTGTTTCTTCATTGCAACTGAAAATAGTAGGTTACACCCAATTCTTGTTTCTCTGGTTTTGGATTCTGTAACAGTAACTCACAGTACACCTAAAAGTATAAACTTCATTGCTATATTCTCCTCTAGTTGGAAGAGATAAAATAACATGAAGCCTGCAGTTTTGAATTAAAAAGAGGTCTAAAAGTACTTTAAATATAGTATCATAGGATTGTTACAGTGAGTTTAAATGAAATTGTTGTCACTGAAAGTTTCCATCTAACGGTAAAGGGCCAGTGTCTCTTCACAGCTGGCTTTCATCTCAGGAAGCAGCTTTCTCCAGTTATGCTGACCTTTCATTTATTTTGTCAAGAAAAATAAACAGCCACTTTCTTTCTTCCCATGATAAATAAAGTCTTCTCAACTGGAAAGAATAAGATTGGGTCCACAGAATAAATTACTATGTGAATAAGGCACTATTGATTATGGAGGTAATAATCCTTAAACTATATGGGATAAAATAATTCTGCTAAGTAGATTTAATGTTTATTCAGAGGTAATATAAGGTATTTGTATAAAATAAGGAAACAGGATCATAAATTTTAAAAACTTTATGCAGAATTACACATGTTTCATAACAACCTATGAATGGAACTCCAAAGTTAGTAAAATGAGCATGGAGTGATCCACTGAGACATATTGCTGTTTTTTGGAAGAGAGGAAGTTTCCTCTGCCTTTTAAGCATTGTTATTTTGAACATTTCTTCAGCAGTTTATAAAGATTAAGCTGCAGTATGTAGATAGAAGATAACTGCCAATCTCCCTGTCTTAAAATAAATCTTTCACATTTCTCTGTGTAGTATCTTGCTTAAAAGCATACAAAACTATTGCTTCAGATAGTTTATTTCTTCAAACGTAGTCATTGAATACCATGTTAAATAATAAAATATAATAAAATAATGCTTGTCATATTGAATCTTTATTTTTATGTATATCCAATTTCTTGTTTCTAAATATGTGGATGAATTGCTTTAAAATATTTTCCTGAGGCAGGTAGGTGGTTCACGAGGTCAGGAGTTCAAAACCAGCCTGGCCAAGATGGTGAAACCCATCTCTACTAAAAATACTAAAATTAGCCAGGTATGATGGCAGGTGCCTGTAATTCCAGCTACTCAGGAGGCTGAGGCAGGAGAATTGCTTGAACCCAGGAGGCGGAGGTTGTAGTGAGCCAAGATCACGCCATTGCACTCCAGCCTGGGTGACAGAGCGAGACTCCGCCTCAAATAATAATAATAATAATAATTTCCCAATCATACTGATTCACATTCTTGATAATTATTCTTGATAATTTTTCTAATAAGCAAGTAATTTTCTAACATTGGTCATTAAAAATATTATAGTAAGTCAGTTATAACACAGATTATTATGTAGATACTAATTAAAATCAAATTCCTGTCTCTAAATTCAACCCAAAACAACATACTAAGAAATTCACTTCCCAATTCCATATTCCTAAATGTTACATTAATGCGCATCTCAGTCTTAACACATCAGAAGCAAAATTGATTATACTAGTCCCCTCTCTACCACACAAATTAGTTTCTCCCATATTCTTCTCATTTAATTAGCAACTGCAAAACCAAATCTGCAAATGATCCCTTGATTACTCCTAGTTGCTCTTCATAGATCATCTTTCATCAATTCCTACCATAAAATATAATTCAAATCCATTTATTTTCACTGCTGCCATTAACTCCACCGGTAGTACTACCATAGCTCTAAACTGACCCCCGGCTGCCAAGCTACAAGCCTTACTCCACATAATAACTAGGGTGAATTTTCAAACATAAATAGTTTATATTATTCTCCTGCTTAAGATTTATCATGCCAGATTTAACACTTATCAAAATGGCCAAAATCAAACCCCAAAAGACAAAGGCAAGCAAACAAAACCCTGCAGACTGTGGATGGTAGCTTCTATTTGGATGTAGGGAATGACAATAGGAAGAACAAAAATGGCACAGGGACATCAGCTACTCCCTGATATAAAACCTCAGTCTCTCTGAAATGAATGTAAAATCTGAAGATTTTCTGGAATGATAATAAACAATGGTATTAAATGTGAAAGATAGCAAAGCAGACATTTAAATTTGATTGTCTTGAGTCTAAGCACCAATTCTTGAGCTGGATACATAGAAGGAGCATCATTTCAAGGAAACCATCACCAAGATGAAGTACACAAAAAATCGTTCTGTCAGCTAGGACCAACAGAGTAGCCTTTGTCAGTCCTCTTGACACCTATTTTTATGTAACTTTTAGAAGAAGCAGAAAGAAAAGAGATACCATTTTAATTTAGATATTATTTTATATATAACTGCATAGATTTATATATACATATACACAATAATATATTGTGAGAAATAAAATCAGATCAACTTAGAATGTTAAGTGTGTATTGTGCTTCCAAAAAAACACTTCATAATCAATTTAGAATGTTAAGTGCTTATTGTGCATACAAAAAATAAAAAATAAAAAAACACTTCACAAACTGGGAGACTTCAAATCAAAAAATGGCACAAAGTCACCGTGTTACAGCAATTATAGCACACCTTACTGATCATAAAGGATAAAGTATTTTGACGTTTTAATGATTGACTGCCATGTATATTTTTAGGTAAATAGAGCTGTTTAATCTGATTCATTAATATGTGATTGGTTTAGTTGGTTTAATGTCATTTAATCATCTGATAAGGATAAAAAAGCTTATGTTTGTGTTTTATTTATGTTTAAGGTTAGTGTTTGGGGGAAATCAGAATGACTTAAGTTTTGGTTACATGACTATGGGTGGTTGACTTTAGGTTATTCAGACTATTATCTCCATTTTCATTTATTTATTTCTAACGGGATGTATATTGTTTATATTCCCTTCTGCCCTTTGAAGGCTAATTGAAATGAACTAACAATAGACAGACTAACAGGAGAAAAGGTAAATAAATGTATTAACATGCAATCCAAATCCTTTATAGTTACATTTGAAATATTACTCCATTAGAGTTCAATCTCAGAAATGCTTCTTTTCAAATTATTTTTACTGACAAATAATGATTGCATACATTTATGAGGTAAAATATAATGTTTTGACATGTGTTTACAAGTTAAAGACTAAATGAAACAAATTAGCATATTTATCATCTCACTTATGATTTTAGTGGTAAGACATTTAAAACTGGCTCAGCAATTTTGAAATATATAAAATATTATTATTAACTGTAGTCATTGTGCCATACAATAAAACTCAAAAATTTATTCTTTCTCTCTAATTGAAAATTTGTACCTTTTGACCAACATCTCCACATTCCCTCTCTTATCCCTCACCATGCTTTCATAACCATCATTCTACTCTCTATTTCTATGGGTTCAATTTTTTTAGATTCCACATGTAAGTGACATTATGTAGTATTTGCTGTTTGTGCCTGGCTTATTTAGCAGAACTTCCTCCAGGTTCATTCATGGTGTTGCAAATGACAGAATTTTCCGCTTTTTAAAGTCTAAATAATATTCAATTGTGTAAACATACCACGTTTTTCTTCATGCATTCATCTGTTGATGGACACTTAGGTAGATTCCGTATATTGACTACTATGAATAGTGCTGCAATGAATATGGGAGTGCAGATATCAGTTGGACATATTGATTTGAAGATACTGTCCTTTCCTCATTGTGTGTTAGTGGCACCTTTGTAAAAAATAATTTCTGTAAATCTGTGGGTTTATTTCTGGATTTTTTATCCTGTTCCAGTGTATAATGTATTTTTTAAGCCAATACCATTATATTTTAATTATTATCACTTTGTAATATATTTTGATGCCTGGTAGTATGTCTCTCAGTTTTTGTTGTTTGGTTTGCTCAATTTGTTTTGACTATTGGGCCTTTTCTCTGATTTCATATGGATTTTTCGATTGTTTTGTATATTGGTGCGAAAAAATGACATTGAAATTTTACTAAGGATTGCACTGAAAAAGTAGATTTCCTTAGGTATTTTGGACACTTTAACAGTATTAATTCTTCCAATCCATGTACAAAAGATGTCTTTTTATTTATTTGTGTTTTTGTCAATATCTTTTATCAATATTTTACAGTTTTCAGTATACAAATATTTCACATCTTTGATTACATTTGTATCTAAGAATTTTTCTTTGCTAAGTATTTTTGTTGTTATTATTGCTATTGCAGGCAGGATTGATTTCTTAATTTCTCTTTGGAGAGTTCATTATTAGTACATACAAAGATAACTGATCTTTGTATGTACTAGCAAACAGACAATTTCACTTCTTTTTTTTTTTCTGTTAGGATGTTGTTTATTTATTATTCTTGCCTAATTACTCTGGTGAGGATTTCCAAAACTATGTTGAAAGGAAATAGTGAAAGTTAACTCCTTTGTTATGTTTTTGATCCTAGAAGAAAAATTTTCAACTTTTGACCATTGAGTATGATTTTAGCTGTGGTTTTGTTATACATGGCCATTACTGTTGTGGTACTTTTCTTCTATACGTAATGAGCTGAAAATTTTTATAATAAATGAATGTGGAATTTTGTCAAATCCTTTTTTCTATTAGTATGATCATATGGTTTTGTCCTTCATTCAATTAATATATCACATTTATTTACTTATGTTTGTTGAACTGTTCTTGAATCCCAGAGATAAACCCAGCTTAATCATGGTAAATAATTATGTCAATGTGTTGTCTAATACAGTTTGCTAGTGTTTTGTTTACAATTTATGCATCTATGCTGATTAAAAATATTTGCCTGTACTTTTTTGGTAGTATTTTTGTCTGGCCTTGATATTAGGGTAACTTTGGGAGTATTCCCCTTTTCATCAATTTTTTGGAAGAATTTGAGAAGGATTGGTATTAGTATTTCTTTAAATGTTTGGCAGAATTCAGCTGTGATACCATCTGACCTGGACTTTTCTTCGATGGAAGATCTTTCATTACTGATTCTTTCTGCTTACTCATCATTGATCCATTCAGATTCCTATTTCCTCATGACTCTGTATTGTAGGTTGCATGTGTCTAGGGATTTAGACAATTCTAGGTTATCCAATTTGTTGGTGAATAATTGTTCATAGTATTTTTTTATGATCTGTTGTAGTTCTATGGTATCAGTTGTAATGTCTCATCTTTCATTTCTAATTTGGTTTATTTGAATGGTCTTTCTTTTTTCTTAGTCTAGCTAAGGGTTTGTCCATTTTTTTTTCAAAAGACCAGCTGACAGTTTCATCATTTTTTTCTATTGTTTTCCTAGTCTCTATTTCATTTATTTCTGCTCTGATCTATATTATTCCACTCTTTCTGCTAACTTTGAACTTAGTTTTTTACTAATTCCTTAAGGTGTTATGTTACATTGTTAATTAGAGATCCTTGAGGTGTAATGTTAGATTGTTCAAGATATTTCTTCTTTTTTTACTTAGACATTTATTATTGTAAATTTCCTTCTTACGAATGTTCCAAGACTTGCCTTTCACCTCAATCTTCAATATTCTATTTGTTTAAGTAGTCATGATGTTTGTATGAAGGAGAAAATATATATTAATGATTCTATATACTATCAGTCAAATTCAACATCTTGTCTGACACCTATAGCAATGTTCTCAAACCATTACTGAACATGCATCTGTAGCTATGTTTTTTGTTTGTTTTGTTTTGGAAATGGAGTCTTGCTCTGTCACCCAGGATGGAAGGCAGTGGTGTGATTTTGGCCCACTGCAACCACCACCTCCTGGGCTCAAGCGATTCTCCTGGCTTAGCATCCTGAATAGCTGAAATTACAGGAGCCTGCCACCGTGAGCAGTTAATTTTTGTATTTTTAGTACAGACAGGGTTTCACCATGTTGACCAGGCTGGTCTTGAATTCCTGACTTTAAGTGATCTACCCACCTTGACCTCCCAAACTGCTGGGATTACAGGGGTGAGCCACCATGCCCGGCCTATAGCTGTGTTCTTAATGTGAACTTTCATCTATGAATTTTTTATGTTTTCTCTCTATATAATACACAAAATAGGACAAAAATGTAACATTATTTTTTTTTTTTTCTTTTTTAACCAGAATCTCACTCTGTTGCCCAGGCTGGAATGCAGTGGCACAATCTAAGGTTACTGCAGCCTTGACTTCCCAGGCTCAAAAAATCCTCCAACTTCAGCCTCCTGAGTAGCTGAGGCCACAGGCACATGCCACCATGTCTAGGTTTTTTTTTGTTGTTTTTTTTTTAATTAATTAATTTTTTTTTTGTAGAGATGGAGGGTTACTGTGTTGCTGGTCTCTAACCCCTGGGCTCAAGTGATTCTCCTGCCCTGACTGGGATTACAGGCATATAGTTATATAATTACATGCCATTGGACCTGGCCTATGAATATTTTAAATGTTTTATAATATGTATGGTTTTAAAATAAATATAATTTAATGTGTATAGTTTTTATGTATTTCTGAGTTAATACACTCAAGAAAAAAATTCATCTTTGCCTCAATGAACTAAATCATGGTATTTTATTTTGAGTCATAATGTTTAACTTTAGTTTTGAAATTGAACTCATTAAATTTCATCTTCATTGATATCAAGCAGTTGTTCTTAATGACTAATCAGTATATGTTACATTTTAATAATTGTGATTACATTTTGTAATTCCAATGAAATTTTTATATGAAAACTTATGTGAATGTTGTAATACTCTTTTTCCAAGTCTTGTAAAAGTGTCATGAGTGCTTTTGTAGGTGAGAAATTTTGCTGCGTTGGTGTAGAATCAGAATGTGATTGACAGAAGACAAGAAACTGAGGTTAAAGGATACAAGTATCTTCACATTAGGTAAAGAGTATAGAAATATAGCTGATATAAGATGGGCACCAGATGAGAGCACCCAGAATCTGAGGGGCAAATTTTGTTGACACTTTAAGGCACGTTGTTGCTCATCACACTTCCTGATAAATATGAAGACACTGTGTGATTCCTTCAGACTCTTCCCACCTCTTCTAGAGATCTCTTCTGGACAGCTGTGAAATTCATGTGAAAATTCCTGGAAACGGCCCAAACACAGTCCTGCATAAATTACGAATTAAATTTAGTTTTCTGTCAGTTCTTAGCAAGCTGAAGCTTTAGGAATGCATGAATTTCTTTCAGGTGCAAGAAACTTTTCCAAATAACTGTTTTCAAACTTATGACTTCACAAAACAAGTTTCGTCTCAGAAGCAGTTGCTTTTACTGTGAAGGAACAGTTTAAAAGCCTCTGTTTTTCAAAAGTATCTGTTTGTTGATATAATTCTGATATTCCAGCAAAGACCAACAGATTTTAGAACATGTATTTCTGTAAGATATGTAATCTATATTTAAGCTTGTTAAGTCTTTTGAATGAACTAGGATCATCTCCTGTAGCTCTTTGTAAAAATGTTTTTCATTGATTATGTTAAGGATGTTTCAGAGTATGCACTGTACATACAGTGTTCTCTATATAGTCATACTCTAGAATATATCTTTATTAAAATTTAAGCCAAAACAACCACTCTTTCAATGGTAACAGCTAAATAATAAATAGTTTCTGATATAACCAAACCATTTTTTAACTAAAATATCACAAAGTATTTTAGGATTGAGACGTATTATTATTCAAAAAGTGTAATGTTAAAAAGTAAAACAGATACAATTTTTGTCCTCACTAAATATAAAGTAAACACTTATTAATGATTTTATTTCATTCATTAATTATTAAAAGAAACAATGGAATGTTATAACTGTGTTCACAGAAGAATCCAGAGTGTCAAGCCTCCATTGACAAATAAAAGTATGATGACATAAATTTATAAAGAGAATCAAAACTGTCAAATATACAGGGCAATAGGCAATTAAATTACAATTGACATAATTTGCATTTCTATGAACAAGATCACTTTTATTAGTATGTGTTCTACTACTTACAAGCTGTAAGTAACTCAGTGACAATAAAATGCAGAGATAACCTCGCAGGGTGTGTAAGACAGGATACCCATAATCATTGCCCGTTCAGAGTTTTTCAGTGTTTCTTGACACTAGCAAATAGCATACACCAATACATTTTAGGAAGGTATTAATTTTCCTTACAATTATCTAACAAATCTTCAACATAATATATTTCCTAAAGTATAAATTCTGCTCTTCCCATGTGAGCTTTCTAGGTTTTACTTATTAATATTACTGCTACCAAGACCTCATACCTGTTGTTAAATAAAATTCATTGGAGGCATTATTTTGGATAAGCTCCTGCACTAGGCCCCAACAGATCAAAACAAAATGGAGTCACTCGTGCTAAGTGCCACGTAATCAAACTGAAATTTTAAAGAAGCAGGAAAATCTCAAAGCATCCTAAAAACAGGAGAGTCACATCAACCAATATGAAAGGGCCCAGTCGACCTAAGCCAGCATGACTTGAAATCCTCTCTGCTTTAACTCTTACAAGAAAAGTAACCTGAAGTAACATAAGGTTAACAAATACACATTTTTTATTTTTATTTATTTATTTATTTATTTTTTTTTTTGAGGCGGAGTCTCGCTCTGTCGCCCGGACTGGACTGCAGTGGCCGGATCTCAGCTCACTGCAAGCTCCGCCTCCCGGGTTTACGCCATTCTCCTGCCTCAGCCTCCCGAGTAGCTGGGACTACAGGCGCCCGCCACCTCACCCGGCTAGTTTTTGTATTTTTAGTAGAGACGGGGTTTCACCGTGTTAGCCAGGATGGTCTCGATCTCCTGACCTCGTGATCCGCCCGTCTCAGCCTCCCAAAGTGCTGGGATTACAGGCTTGAGCCACCGCGCCCGGCCCACATTTTTTATTACTGTTTCCTTTTTTGTGCTCAAGTTACTTTACAAAATCAACTGTTCTGTCATGCCCAACAAAGTACCTCTCTTTCTAGACGGAATGCTGTCTACTTCATGAATCACTAATAAAAGCCAAATCAATCGTTAAAATTAATTTGTTGAAAGTTTGTCTTTTGGCATTGGACTCAATTAACATATATAAAAGTCTTCATTAGGTATTTACCTAGAATTAGAAGTGCTGGGAATTTTTTATGCATATGTTTGTCTTTTGAAGATACTGCCAAATAACTTTCCAAAGTAACTTACAATTACAACAGCAGTATATGGAAGTTTCAATTTTTTTCACAATCTTGAGAACACTCAATATTATTTACCTTCTGTATTTTAGGTATTTTGATGAGTGTATATTAATATTGAAGTCTTTTGTGTGAAATTATTTGGATGTGTTTAATTATCTTTAATTTTCTAAGATTGCCATCATATTTTCTATGCAATTTATGATTTTTACATCTATTTTTCTCATTCTAATAACATTGTTTTCTTTCTCTTTTCTAAATAAATTAGATAATACTTCCACAAAAAAAAATTGAGAGAAGTAGTTAAATGCTTGTCTTATTGCTGACTTTATAGAAAATATTTCTACTGTTCTATCATTTTATATACATCTACAAATATACACTTTTACATATTTTTCATATAACATATATTTTATGTAACATTTTTAGAATGTTAAGTGAATATAGTTTAATTCCTTTATTACATAGTCTTTTAAATTCAGTTCACATGAACTTTGTGACATGATTTTCACCAAATGCAGAAGTGACTATACTTATTTTTTTTTTTTTTTTAGCTGTTAACGTGGAGTCCTAACTTTTATACATTTATTATTCTTTAAATGTAAGGTGGCCGGGCGCGGTGGCTCAAGCCTGTAATCCCAGCACTTTGGGAGGCCGAGACGGGCGGATCACGAGGTCAGGAGATCGAGACCATCCTGGCTAACATGGTGAAACCCCGTCTCTACTAAAAAATACAAAAAACTAGCCGGGCGACATGGCGGGCGCCTGTAGTCCCAGCTGCTTGGGAGGCTGAGGCAGGAGAATGGCGTAAACCCAGGAGGCGGAGCTTGCCGTGAGCTGAGACCCGGCCGCTGCACTCCAGCCTGGGCGGCAGAGCGAGACTCCGTCTCAAAAAAAAAAAAAAAAAAAGTAAGGTTAGGTTGTGTTTCTAATATTTTATTTGGATATTATATAAATATAACTTAATGCGATTGATTCTTAGTATTTTTTTTGTAAAACCTCGACCTTTTAAAAAAATTCAACTCATGTAGTAGATTCATAGTAAATAATTTGTTTTTCTTTTTTATGATTTAGAATAAATTCAAAACACATTTGAATTAAATATTCCACATTTTTATTAAGATATAAAAGAAACAACATATTTGAGGTTTCAAGTACTCTTAAAACATATTTAAAGTATTTTTTCTTAAAGAAACCAAGAGAAGCATCCACAGTAAGCATCTATCTTCAGAATATGAATAAACTAGAACAAAAACTGGATTCCTCATTACATTTATTGAATAATTTAAAAGACATGATATTGATAGTATAATTTTAATGTCATAATTTCAAACTCTGCAAATACTTTAATTTTACTACATACTCTATCATTTCTACCTTTTATTTTTATTTTTTTTTCCAGAGAGAATCTCACTCTGTTGTGCCCAGGCTGGAGTGCAGTGGCATGATCTCAGCTCACTGCAAACCGTGTCTCCAGAGTAGTTGGAATTTCAGGCACATGCCACCATGCCTGGCTAATTTTTGTATTTTTAGCACAGACCAGGTTTGCTCATGTTGGCCAGTCTGGTCTCAAACATCTGGCCTCAAGTGATCTGCCCTCTTCAGCCTCCCAAAGTGGTGGGACTACAGGTGTGAACCACAGTACCTAGTCAATTTTTTGCTATGTATTTTAAATGTCATGTTATTTTTTGCATGTGGTTGCCTGCTATATTTAACAGTCAATTTGTAATCTTACTTTGTCTCTCTTCGCCATGGCCCATTGTAGGATGCATTTATTTTTGCTTTTACTAAAAATTCAGTGTGAAAGTCTATTTTAATATCATAGTTGACACAAATTTTTAACTAACTTTAGATTATATATTTTCTATTTTATGTCTTTTATTAATTATTTTTAAGGTTAAGATATTTATTTATAAGAATAAATGTAACAGTATTTTAAAAACATTCTTAAACCTGTCTTATATCAACATGAAAATAAATGATATTTTGGCCACCAAAAAGGAATTTAACATGTTTTATATCTTTGATTTTAGGTTTCCTCTGTCTACTGAAGACAAAGTCTTAGTTTCAAAATCAAAGTGCAAAATATCTCTTATAACTTGGCCAACTTCTAATCTCTAGTCTTACCTACTGCTTTTTCTCCATTTAATTACTTTTTTTCCTACAATCTAATTAAATTACTTGTTCAACAAATTGTTTCTTTTCTTTAGGCTTTTGCATGTGTTATTTCTCCTTGAATTGGACAAAATATACAAGACTTCTTAAACTATTTAATGTATTCTTATATTTCACAAATCCAGTTTAAATATGACATCCACCTGAAGGCCTTCTTTAACCTTTACTTTGATCTGACGATCCTCCACTATCTTCCCATATTTTGATCTTATTTTTAAAAATCATTAATCACATTATTTTGGTTTTGTGAAATTATATGACTGAAATCCCTGATGGAAATTTAAAATTCTCTCAGACAAATCATGAGTTGTTCTTTTCCACTCCACATTTGGTATCATTTTTTTTTTTTAATTTCAGAAGGCTTTTAATAAATGTTTATTATTTAGGAACATTTCTGACAGCTTTTCCCACATTTGCTAACCTCATTATAATCCTTCTGCAGAATTGGATCTTAACCTAGAATCTTCAAACTAAAAAAAATATGGGGACCATCAGCAAGTTCATAGGAACATTTTTGGAAAATGAACTCCGTATCTGAAGAGAATGTCTCCTCACGTATCTGTAAAAAGAATCCATTACTCTAAAATATTCAGAAAGATCAGTCTATATTTATTATGTAGAAATTGCTTTCAAGAGATTGACTGTCGAGGAGTTTTTTCCATGGAAATCATAAATGTATTTTCACTGGGTTCTATTGTAGTTATATAAACCAACAGGTCTTTCAACAAGAGTTCTTTGGAAATCATATACTTATGTAAAAGGAAAAAATATTACTTAAGTAAAAGATACATAGTCTACTTTGTTTCAGTATATAACCTCACAATAAGAACTGATCTATATGCTAAGTAGGTTAATTCTTCAATATAATTTGGAAGTGTCATTGATGTACGCACATAAAACTCATATCACAATAGCAAAGACTTGGAATCAACCCAAATGTCCATCTGTGACAGACTGGATTAAGAAAATGTGGCACATATACACCATGGAATACTATGCAGCCATAAAAATGGATGAGTTTGCGTCCTTTGTAGGGACATGGATGCAGCTGGAAACCATCATTCTTAGCAAACTATCACAGGAACAGAAAACCAAACACCGCATGTTCTCACTCATAGGTGGGAACTGAACAATGAGATCACTTGGACTTGGGAAGGGGAACATCACACACTGGGGCCTATCATGGGGAGGGGGGAGAAGGGAAGGATTGCATTGGGGAGTTATACATGATATAAATGATGAATTGATGGGTGCTGACGAGTTGATGGGTGCAGCACACCAACATGGCATCAGTATACATATGTAACAAACCTGCACGTTATGCACATGTACTCTAGAACTTAAAGTATAATTAAAAAAAAAAAAAAAAAAAAACTCATATCACCAAGGTCCACTGAATGCTAAGTGTCTTAACATAGGCAAGAGGAAAGAATACCAGGTAGAATTATCATTTACCCCCATGATCTTCCCCTTGGTTGAGCCTGACCTTGTCCTCTGCATCAAAAGCTTATTTGCCGTTCTCTCTCGTAATGATGGTGGTGAGTCAAATAAGAGACAAGGGGCCAGAACCCTCCGTCTGCAGTGCCACTCTAATTCACGTAGAGCTCTCACCTGCATCTTCACCTACAACTTCTACATATAATTTCCTTCTGTCTTGTTTACAAAACTCAGCTGTTTTGTGCCTTTCTTGTGTTCCTTTCCATCAAATAACTCATATTTTGTTTTGTAAAGGCCAACATTTATTGTAATATTTCTGCCTGTTTTAAAGTTTTATTTGTATAGTTACAGTTTTTGTTAGTATTCTGGATAAAAAGTGCAATGGGTCCATCTTGATTTTTATTCAGAGATATATTTTTACAACTATTGTTTTACACAAATGCATATATAGTGTTAGAGTGTGACCCTCTCTCTTTATATAATTTTAATAGTTTTGATATAAAAGCTGTATAAAAGCTGTGGAACAAGTTTCACAAAGCAAATGTCATAAAATATATAATATAGTTTACAATGTTTTAAAAATTACATATATATTGATTTCCTGACATTATAACTTGTTTATAACAACAAGTGATGCGTCCTAAAATTTACTATATGTATGTAAACTCACTTAATAAACAACAAATGCACTTGCTTGCTACTTTTCCATACATTAATCACATGGTCATACACAAGGGAATTTTAGAATAACAAGGTAAAAATCACAGGAAATTCATTATAATTGTTACAGAGTATTGACTCTTCCTATTTCATATGTTAGAGAATGAAATTTTAATTTTAGTTAATTTTTGTTATTAGGTGTTTTATTTTTTAACAAGTTTAAGTTGTAGGACACAGGTTTTTAAAAGATAGGTGAAAAGCAAATACAGACTGTGGCCACCAAATCAATAGACCTTTAAAAACCAATTAGTTCTTCAAATATATACCAAATGGACAAGGTACACATTAATATGAAAGTAATAAGTAAGAAAAGTAAATAGAAAAAAGAAAGTAATTGCTTTTCAGCGAAGCTTTAAAAAGAATAAAGCAAAGCAGTCAGAAAGAAAATCCTGTGGCTTACAAAATGATTTGCCTTTGCAACAATTAATTTCTAGTTTGTAATGGGTTTCGTTTCCACACTTTTGCAGTAATACATTCATTTCATGCCCAATTTATACCAGAGTTAGCCAGAGAATCCCTTATAGAGATAGGGCAGTTATATTTCATCTTATCTTCTGAGCTACATCAGCATAACATTCTGTAACACTGGGAGATACTAATACAATGTACCAGTAAAATATGGGCAAGATCTGTTTTATTTCTCTAATGGAGAAAAGATTGTTGATTTAACAACACACACAGCTTTCAATCTACTCAGCTAGCATAGCTCTATTGTGTTAGTCAGTTTGACTCATTTCTCAAAAATTTGGATGGCATTTGGTTTTGCTTACATATATATATCACTAAATTATTCAAAACTGATTATGTATATGGAAGTATACTTTAAAAACTGGGACATTAGCAAACAAACTTCATGTTTCTTTTTGATGTGCTTCATTACATTTCAGCTTTTAAAGGTAGAAAAAAACTATAAATGACATAGCCAAAATTTTTAAATTTTGTAATATCAAAATTGTAATAATTATACTAGGGAAAACACTTAATTTAGGAAAATAAAGCCTGCATGTGATAATAATCATACAAAATCTAGTTAGTATGTTTTGGTAATCTTGATTAACAAAAGTGTACATAAGCCTTTATAGAATATTTGAGACTCCAACTGGCATTTTATTTTTTAATTACAAAGGGTAGATGCGAAAAAGTATATTTTTTTATGAGAGTGTCGTAGAGGAAGAACCTAACTGCTACTTTCATGAGAAGATGAAGGGAATGTGAAAGTGAGAAATTAGGAATGAGAGTTTGTTTGCTGAAAGACAGAGTCCAGAACATGCAGTTAAATGAATTTAGAGAGAGGAGATAGGGAGGACTTGGTTAAGAGAAAAGGAAGAACAAACAGCTATGGGCAGGAAAATATGAATATAGAAAAGATAGCAGTTATAATGGCAATGTGATTTTCTAAAGCGTTATCTCAGGTGGATCAGAATTCACTTAGGCTTCTCATAAATAGCAGCAGCGCTCCGGAAGGTCTGCAGTCCCAACATATATTATTACCTTCTTAATTGAAGGACACCTGCCAATTCTGAAAGGAAGATCCTGGTTTGGATTCACTATATGTTTTAAAGGTGCAATGAGGCCCCAGGTGGAACTCAGAATTCATTGTTACTTGCATTTATGCTCATAAAAGTCAAGTAGAGGCATCTGTGACTGCCCACTGTGAGATGCTAAAGCCTAAGTTCGCAAGGCTGCGGAAGAGGGTGGGAAGTCGGGGAATGGAAGGAGGTGTGGAAGTGAGGGTGTTCACTAAAGGCAGGGAATATATCGACAGCCCAGCATAGATTTTCAAAGACCAGTCATAGGTATTCAGAACCCAAGCGGATAGAGAGGTGGCAACAGAAATGATGGGATATTGTTTACACATAGTGGGATTAAGCAATACTCATTTGAAATCCTTAAGTAAGTGTATAATAACAAGTAATAATAACCAATTTTCTCACTGTAGGAGAACAGTTAAAAATAAGGCTCTTATGGATGTGGTAGTACTCTGTTTCTTGATCTAGGTTCTGATTACAGTAATGTGCAAGTGTTTCTGTGAATCTGAGTTTTCATTTCTCTGGGATAAATGTTCAAGAGAAGCATTGCTAGTGTGGGTTTAATAAGAAACTATCAAATATTTTCCAGAATGTCTATACTGTAATGCAACACCATTATCAATATATGAGGTATCCAGTTACTCTACATGCTTGCCAGTGTTATGACATTACCATATGGCTTTTTAAAATTTTTCAGTTATTCTAATAGATATGTAACAATATCTCATTATGGTTCTAATTTGCAGTTCCCCAGTAGTTACTGATGTTGGATATCATATATTTACTTCTCATATGTATCTTCTTTAAAAAAAAAAAAAAAGCCTGTTGGTGTATTTTGCACATTTTCTAATTATGTTGTTTGTTTTATTGATGAGTTTTGAAATATTTGTATGTTCTAGATACAAGACTTTCCTCAGTTATGGGGTTTGCCAATATTTTATCCTAAGCTGTAGCTTCTTTCTTTTCTTTCTTTCTTTCTTTTTTTTTTTTTTTTAAGATGGAGTCTCACGCTGTCACCCAGGCTGGAGTGCAATGGTGTCGACTGGGGTCACTGCAACCTCTGCCTCCCAGGTTTAAATGATTCTCCTGCCTCAGTCTCCCAAGTAGCTGGGAGCAGGGGTCCACCACTACGCCAAGCTATTTTTGTACTTTTAGTAGAGACATGGTTTCACCATGTTGGCCAGGCTGGTCTCTAACTCCTGACTTTAAGTGATCTGCCTGCCTCAGCCTCCCAAAGTGCTGGGATTATAGGCATGAGACACCATGCCCGGCCTGTAGCTTATCTCTTTATAGGGTCTGGTGGAAATCAATAGGTTTTAATTTTGATGAAGAACAACTTAACAATACCTTCCATAATAAGCTTTGCTTTTGGTTGTCATATCTTAACTCTTCTCAAAAATTATTTTCCTAAAAGTTTATAATTGTATATTTAAATCTATAAATAATTTTGAATTAATTTGTGTATGTGGTTCTATGTTTTTTTCTAAAAATTTTGTAGCTTTAATTTTGCATTTAAATCCATGATCCATATTCAGTTAACTTTTGTATACTGTATGACTTCAGTGTGAATTATAGGTTAAGGTTATTTTTCTTTTTGGGCCTATGAATGTCTAGTTAGTCCAGTACTCTAGCACCTATTCACATATTGTATTAAAAATTTACTAAGGGCTGGGCGCGGTGGCTCACATCTATAATCTCAGCACTTTCGGAGGCCAAGAGGGATGGATCATGAGGTCAGGAGATCAAGACCACTCTGGCTAACACGGGGTTTCCGTGAAACCCCGTCTCTACTGAAAATACAAAAAAAAAAAAAAATAGCCGGGCATGGTGGCGGGTGCCTGTAGTCCCAGCTACTCGGGAGGCTGAGGCAGGAGAATGGCATGTACCCAGGAGGCAGAGCTTGCAGTGAGCTGAGATCTGGCCACTGCACTCCAGCCTGGGCGACAGAGCGAGACTCTGTCTCAAAAAACAAAAACAAAAACAAAAAAAGAAAATTAATACTCATAATATTTGAACTCATTAGTAAAAAATTATACATTTTTCAGACAATATCTTCAATATTAGCATTTTCTAATTATATGTATTTTCATCTTGAATCTGCATATATAACTTGTTTATTTTTCTTTGTATTCTTTTCCTATAGCAATATTTGTTGTCATACTACTTAGTTTGAAAATTTTAGGAACATAAAAAATTTCTAAAATGTATATTACAAGGATATGCTGAAAACGTCACTAGCAAGTGAATAAAGTAACCAATAATTTCAACATTGTAAAGAAACTTGGATATAGAAAATTACCAGAGTTCTACAGTCTCAGAATCTGTACTAGCTGAGCAACAGCAAAAAGAGGGTTCAAGAAATTTCAGGCTTCGTATTCGACTCTGAGATCCACCTAGAGTCTGGTAACGCATCTAAAACATATAGTGAATCCAAACCAGAAGCTTCCTTTCAGAATTGACTGGTGTCCTTCAATTCAGAAGGTCATAAAATATGCTAGGACTGCAGATCATCCAGAGCGTTGCTGCTATTCATGAAAAGCCTAAGTGAATTCTAATCCACCTGTCTGAGATAATGCTTTAGAAAATCACATTGCCAGTTACAGCTACCATCTTTTCCATATTCGTCTTTTCCTGCCCATAGCTGTTTGTTCTTCCTTTTCTCTTAACCAAGCCCTCCCTATCTTCTCTCTCTAAATTCATTTCACTGCATGTTGTGGACTTTCTGTCCTTTGGTAAACAGTCATTCTGAACTTCTCATTTTCACATTTCTTTCATCTTCTGTGACAATAGCAATTAAGTTCTTCCTGTCTTGCACTCTCACGGAAAGGCTAATTTTCTCATATACAGTTTTTAACTAAAGATTGAAAGCTGGAGTCTCAGATATGCTTAATCTCTAATGCTGCCTTTACATCTGTCCTGTTCCTTCCTTTTTAAAATTGCCTTGCTTCTTTCTTTAAGACATACCACCCAGCTACATCACCCTTCTATATCTTCTTCTCATTATTAAGTGAACGTGCATCCAATCACTGCAGAATTTAAAACCTGTATGATGTCTCGCTCTCCATTTAAATATTTCACCACATTTGTTCTGACTTCAAATTCATGTGGAATTTCCAATGGTACATGGCAACTTAGTGACTGAAAAATATGATATTCAGTGAATTTCCCTTTATATCCATTCTCGTGGCTTCATTTGTACTTGTAATAGTGTGAATTCCTACATCACATCTCTGCAATATTACGTTGTTTTTGCACTCAATGGTTCTAATTTAGTTCCCTCCACTATGTATCTTATTTGGCCTATTGAGAATTCCAATTCTGAAGTGGACAAGTTAGTTTTTCTTTTTTTTTTAAACTCTCTATATCTGATTTACCTGTGTCTATTTTCTATCTTACACTTTAGTTTTGCCTTGTTCTTCTCTTATTTATCAATTGCTTCTTTGCTTTTTGGAGTTCCTACTAGGCTACATGTGTTATCACACAAGCTCTGTCATCAAAAACTTAACCATATTCCCTATCGTCTATTTTTCTTTTAACTCTTCTGGAAAACCTGTAGTGTGGGGAAACTCCGAATGAACATTCTCTCTCCCACTCTGAGGCTGCTGAATATTGCCATAGTAAATTGTACAACCTTTAGATTGTGGCCACCATAAATTTAAGTGTTCAACTTCATGTTTGCCCTCAATATTGCAGAACAACCTTCCATTTCCTTCATCACCTCCCTTTCTCATTTATCACAACAGCTATTTCGAAAGTTTCCAATCGCTTTAAACTTCTGACCCTACAAACTCTCCTCTATACTCCGCAGATAAACTCACTTTCCATTTACTGAGAAAACAGGCACCAATTTTCTGCCATTAGACCTATAAATTTACTTGCATTGCCACCGCTAAATCTGCTTTCTATTGTTGGACTTTCACTTATGTGTTGGATGTCATCATTCTCCTAGCAATTTAGGGAATTTTAATTTTTACTTGCACCATTTTATCTTATTTAAAATTACCACCTCTTACTGTGTAAGCATGAGCACAAACTCAAATTTCTTTCCATCATAACCTAATGCAATGCATGTTTCTCAAATATATTCCAAATTGGGAGAAAAAGTGAAATAAAAGGCATTATTGGGATAATTCATAAAATTTGCATATGAACTATATATGTTAATAGTTTTTTCTATCAGCAGTAGCTTCACTGAATTTGATAATTGTGTAGTAGTTAGTTAGGGGAATGTCCTTTTGTTTAAGCAAAATAAATGGAAGCATTTATGAGTGAGGAGAAAACAATGATTCATAAATCTAGATAAAAAGTATACAGACATTGTGTCTATTGTTAGCATTCCACTATATATTTCACATTATTTTCAAGTGGACACTAAAAAAGTTCATCTATCTTGAACCATGTTACTCTCTGTCTCTCTTCTTCATCATGACCAGACTTAATAATTGGTTTGTCTATATTTGTTATTTCATCACTTACTTTTCATGTTATTGTAATATAGATTTTACCACGAGGGTTCTATTGAAACTTAACAATTATTTCCTTATGATATACTGTGCCTCAATTCTTATTCGATCTGTAAGTTGATTAGCAGAGTAGCAAATGATGAATTTGCTGCTTTTCAAGTCAAGGAAAGCCACAAGAAAAATCATGCTTATTTAATGGTTTCCAATACCTGAGACAGTTAAAGAAATCTGTGTTAGAGTTCTCTAGGGAAACAACCAATAGGGGTGTGTGTGTGTGTGTGTGTGTGTGTGCACAGAGAGAGAGAGACTTATTTTAAGTAATTGGTTCCTGGTTCCTGTGACTATGTGGGGTGGCAAATATAAAATCTGCAGACCAGGTTAGAACGATGGAGACATAGGACAGAATTGATGTGTTGTAAGTTCAAAGGCAAGCTGGAGGCAGAATTTCTTCTTTCACAGGGGACTGTAGTCTTTCTCCCCCGATACCTTTAATTTAAGGATGAAGATGAGACCCACCCACATTATGGAGGGTAATCTGCTTCACTCAAACTTCACTGACTTAAATGTTATCACATCTAAAAAATTCCTTCACAGCAACATCTAAACTGGTATTTGACCAAACATCTGGGCATCATAGCCTAGCCAAATTGAAACAAAAAATTCCATCGCAAAGGTAAGATTTTACATCTAATCTTGTGGGAAAAATATTTTATTTTAGACAGATTTGAAGGGATGAGAATGACTTCAATGTGTATTTGTACCACTACAATAAATAAAAGCCCAAGCATTTCTTTCATGAATTGTTATTTTCAGTTTTGGGTTAAAGTGTTATTTTCTTATCTTACTATATTTCTGAAGATTAACAAATTTTCAGTTTGGCATATATAATTTTGTGTCAGTATTCAGTGAATAGGAAGTAGCAACTTATTTTCACTTCTCTAGTGGGAAAAATTAAATGCTCTGTACAGTATCAGGCAATAATTAACATAAATCAAGCAGAATTACATTATTTCCATTTGATTCCCATTTTTGAAATAAAAAATTTCTTACAGTTTCTGACTTAAATGCTTTGTTCTTATTGAAATTCTAACAGATTAGGTTTAAAAACTGCTA
Organism: Trachypithecus francoisi; assembly: GCF_009764315.1. NCBI lineage: Eukaryota > Metazoa > Chordata > Mammalia > Primates > Cercopithecidae > Trachypithecus > Trachypithecus francoisi. Next base: position 113,068,458 of record NW_022681454.1, read on the forward strand.
CATATTTAAGTTAAACTCACTCAAGTTATCAATGTACCAATTTAATAGGAATAAGTCTTTTAAATTACATTTTTACTAGCAGGAAACCAAGAGTCACCAACCAGAAAAATGGCATTTTAATAATATGTAAACAATAGACTTAGAAAAATGTCAAACGATTTTAACTAGGTTAAGATCATTTTTAACTTACCAGTTTAAAAAAATGAAAAATAAATGCATAACACTTAGTAAAAAGTTTAAGATGTTCAAGAAAATTTATATCTCTTTGCAATTTTCATTTCTAGAAAACAAATAATTCTCAATTATGGATATAATCATCAAATAATTTGTTTTCTTTCCTTTTTGTCATCTTTATTATTAAAATGGAGCTTTTATTTTGCAGATGCCGATGCTGTATGAGAGGTTAGGAGATTTAAACTCCACTCTAATGGAAATGACACTTGAAGATAGGTTCTGAAGTTTTTGGTCTCAATAGCTGTCTCTAGGCTAAAATGTCTTAGCTCTAGGTTGCCATTCTTTGAGATACTAGTGTCTTGTGTTTATAGATTAAATAGCTTGGCTGCATAAATACTGACCAAAAATGTATTAGCTTTTCCATAGACTCAGAATATAAAATACATTTAGCAACTGCTTAAGTGTTCAGATAGAAGTAATTTTTAAATTAACCTTTATATGTTTTTTCCAGCCTTAATGTCTTTGTATGAATTCAAGACGATGAATAGTCTTGGTATAACATGAAACCATTTGTGAATTTGGATAAGAGCAGTATATGCCTATTCAAAAATATTATTCTAGGTATCTATTATATAATATGATTATAGTTTAAAGCTTTTTGTTGTTACTCTATACAGCTAAAACTGATGAAATACTCAATTAAAGTTGTTAGTTAAATCAATAAAAGCACTCTAGAAACACTTCCAATTACGTTGCTCAGATAAGTTTTAATTTGCATGTAAAGGATGTTAGTTAATTAAATGTCAATTACTTCCTCAAGAGGAATTATTGCTATTTCTCTGTAGTTAACTCAAAAACATGTAAGAATTTTGAGAGAATTTTGTTTAGACAGTAAGTCAGCTGCATCTATTTGATCTCTTTATTTTAGATTTAGCAAAGTGAGCCAATAATTGTCTGTTTTATTAAATTTTACTCAAATATTTAATTACAATTTTATATTATCATTGTGAAAACATATGGCATATGATCTAGTATTTGGATTAGTATTAATAACTACATTTTTATTGCTGATTTTCAAATATTTGTTACATGTAGAAAAGAATGGGATGTCTGTCTGCCTAATGACATCTTTTGAGTTCGTAAACATTATATTAGAAACAAATACTGAAAATTTCCGTATTACAAGGAGGGTAAAATGTTCATTGTCTTCTTGAAAGGTCTAGACAGAAATCCTAAGACTAAAGATTAATATCATACAATTGGAGATGTTAAAAACTATGTGATCTCTAGCATTTTTCTGTTTTTTGAACATAATTACCCTGTGTACATTGATCTTGCAACCTGAAAAAGTAATAATATGAGAAAAGCCAATCAATAATTATATTAAAATCTGAGATTTACTAATTAGATTAAGATGTGAAATTCTCTGGTCTATTATAATTGTAAATCACTCTTTATACATTTTTATTATACTTATACCTACTTCTGTTACAGAAACCTCATTTTTTTCCCTTTAACCCCTTGGCTTGTGGTTAATTGGTGCTCAATTTTTATAGCTGAAAAGAATAGTGAAATACTTTTCTCTTCCACACACAAATACTTCTGAATATTGTTTCTGAAAACAAACTTTCACATAACTAGTTTTGCCTCTCACAGTTGTTAATTGATTCAACAAGTACTTATTGAACACAAATGATGTCAAAATCTATTATGGCATCTATTAAAACTGTTATTGGCTCATACCCACAGGACAAAAAGGTAAAAAAAAAATAGTGTTTTAAAAAATTCTGCCGTATCTATTGCATTTTCTAACCTGGATTTTGTGTTTGTGTATGTAAATATATATGTATTTATTTAGAGTGACACTTCACTAAATGAATTTGGAGTGCTTATAAACTCAGGAATGCAAATTCCAAAATTGTGTTATATTCATTTAGCAACAACAAAAAATAGCACACTAGTTCTAGTTTTGGAGGAACCAGATGCAGTTTCTAATACAAATTTTATGTTGAAAAATATTTTGAGGTATTTTACCTGCACTTATTTAATAATTATTAAATGTATCTAATATATTTCAGTTTTTTTAAGTATGTTACAAGTAATATAAACTGATAAAAAGTGATGGCCAGTATCTTGAGAAATTTCTGAGACTTGTGTGTTCACATTCATGTGCATGAGTGTTTGTAAGGGTGTTCATGAATATGTGAAAGTGTGTGTGTGTATATGTGTGTGTGTGCGTAAGGATGTTGATAAGGAGTGACCCTGGGCTAGTTACGTAGCCCATTTAGTGGGAAGCGAGCTCTCTTATATGATAATTAATTCTTATGTACCAGATAATATTATACCACTATTGGAATTCAATTATTAAGTAATCATGAGAAGAAATTATTCTTCTGTTTGCGAGGTGAGGGTACAAAAAAGCTCAGATTTTAAAAAACATGTTAAGTCAATGCAGAAATGTTTAACATACCCATGTTTCTTTTATTTATTTATGTTTTGACTTCTTTGGCTCTGAGTAGATTGGTTTTCATCTCTTAAGTATATGGGAATGCTTGGAGTGCTTTTCCCAAATATCTTTTGGCTATTCTTCCTCACCTATAGCTTTACCAATTGGTAAAGAAAAATAAATTATTTTTAAGTCTTCAGAAACAATGGGCTGTTGATAAATTGGTAGTGGTGGTTTAAAGATAAAAAAACGAATACACCTGCAAAGAGCAATACCCTCAGATCTTTCTACAAGCAGTGAATGAGTAATGTGGATATGAAATATCACTTTAAAAATTACAAAAACTGTTATTTTCATAGAAACCAAAGATTTTGAGACTCTGAATGCTTTTAACTTCTATGTTAGAATACATATTTTCATAAATATTCCCAGAATCCTTGAGTCAGCTTTTTAAAATCCACTTTTCAGCCTGCCCAGGCAGTCACTTTTATTCAGAAAATAACTCCTTAGAAGGAATGATGAGACACTTAATGAATTGAATGAATTCCTTAAAACTGGAATGAATTCCTTAATACTAGAGAAGGTTAAAAGAATACAACTTAGCAGAAGTCAGCTAGTTGTGAATTATAGTAAATATAGTTCTATATTATTACTCGGTGTTTCTGAGACTTTTACAAAAAAGAATCTATAATTTGAGAGGATATTTCTGTAGAATCATAGCAAGCCTTCATTTTTTTGAAATGTTTCCCATTTTTAGTTTTTTTTTCTTCTAGATAATAGAATTAAAAGCAAATGCTTCTAGTGTGTGACAAATAGTAAATAAATTTATGCAAAATTAAGTAAAATCAGTTGCTTGGAATCAAGCAACAAAAATAGTTAATTTCTCAATGGAACATTTTTCTGTGCACTGATTGCTTAAAACAGATACATCTGTAGATAGTTTCATACTTAAAAGGATTTTTTACATAATTTACAATTATGTATGATGCTTTGAATCATATTAAACAAAGATATTAAAACATGATGCCATCCAAATGTTGGTTGGCTATTCTGTCTCCTCCATACATACTTTTTTACATAATTTAAATACAAATATTCCTAACCTCAGTAATCTAGACCACTCAAATATAGGTCAAACCACATCTAGTAACCCTGAAAAAAAATCCTTTTAAGTTCATTTAATTTTTGTTGTGGTGGGAAGTAAAACAGGTTACTATAACTCCTTACCTTTGGTTCTATGCTTGCTTTATTTTATTCTTCTTCTCATTATTATTATTTTTTATTTATTTATTTATTTATTTATTTATTTATTTTTGAGATGGAGTCTCGCTCTGTTGCCCAGGCTGGAGTGCACTGGTGTCATCTTGGCTCACTGCAAGCTCCGCCTCCTGGGTTCACGCCATTCTCCTGCCTTAGCCTCCCAAGTAGCTGGGACTACAGGCGCCCGCCACCACACCTGGCTAATTTTTTGTATTTTTAGTAGAGACGGGGTTTCACCAAGTTAGCCAGGATGGTGTCGATCTCCTGACCTCGTGATCCGCCCGCCTCGGCCTCCCAAAGTGCTGGGATTACCGGCGTGACATTCTTATTATTTTTTTTAAATGTTCAGGTGCAATTTATATGCAATAAAAAATAAAATGCTAAAATGGAAACTCAAAGTATAGAAAAAAATAAAACACAGTTCTAAGTGTTCTATTTGGTGAATTTTGCTAATTCCATACAAATGTGAAACTTACAATAGAAAAACAAAAAGCAAAGAATAATGGAGAACATTTCATCACTAAAGTTCCCCAGTGTAAGGGAAATGGCTGCACTTTAGTCAGGAGTAGGCCAAGGCACACTTCTGATGTGACATGACTCAGCAGATTTGGACCACAGGTGCACAACTCTGCACATTATGTAACCACTCCACGTGAGGCACATTATGTAACCACTCCATGTGAGGCACATTATGTAACCACTCCATGTGAGGCACATTATGTAACCACTCACATGAGCTCACACTTAGCTGGGAGCCACTATTGTCTGTAAAAGGTATAACTACTCTGCTGATGCTGTATATACAGATGGCTTGCTTGCTCCCAGAGAGAGAACAAAGTCATAATGAAACTTCTTACAATTCCTCAGGTGTTCTTTCAGCTGCCTGCCACTCGTCCATCCACTCCCGTCGGTCCCCAGCTTGGGCTGGAACCTGACACTTGATGTGACACTTGACATAGTCAGCAGGATACCAAAGTGAGCGAACCTTTGGACCCTGCTGATTCCAGGTCAGCCATGTGGCCACAACATGGGCTGTGGTACTTGGATAGGCCGCGCTCACAAGCAACTGTGCTGCTTGGATGGGTTCTGGTGGAAACCTGGATGGTGGTAATTAGGTCCCCTACAAGCATGGAGAAGGCACTGAATCAGCTGGAAGCACAAAACATCAAAAAGGAGCGAGTCTTGCCAGCGAAGTTGGATGGGCATTTGTGACTGTGCTGCAGGAAGTGCATGTTTAGTCCCTAAGGGGTCCTGCGTGGAGGTGTGGGAATTAAAGAAACAGTGTCTCCAGGGTCCAGGAAACCTCTGCCCACCTGGATGCTTTGTCTGTGGAACGAGGGGACAGATTTTATATGATGTTCCACCTCTGAGATGGAAAAGCTGGCTTCTATCATGACTCACCCCTTCTTCCGTCAGTGGCTGCAAGTAAGTAGGAGGCTGGCACAAGGGCAAGGTGACCACACCCTGACTGAGAGGCTATAGGCAGATGTAGGAACTGTGAATGATGCTGGTGAAATACTCAAAACTGTCAGTAGATGACAGTCATATACAGATGTGGTGCAAGTCATTTAGGAGAAGGATAATGCTGCATGACCAGGTCCCTTCAGGGAGTTCCAGTTCAAAGATTATTTGCTGCAGCTGGGTGGGGTATAGAGTTTTTCTATTTGATTAAGGAACTGGCCAAGGTGCCCAGCTTAGAAAAACACCAGATGACTGGAGGCCACATGTGAAATTAGCAATCCACTTGTCCCCCACCAACATACAGCAAGTGCTAGCACTAGTAGACACCAGCACAGATATATTCTATGGGTAGACATTCTACACAGCTTGGCAGCTGACCCATCTATCACGGACTTGATGGACCACTTTATGATGAAACTGGAACAGTACCACTATGTGGTGGACTCGGCCAATGCATTCTTCTCAATTGACATTGCTCTAGAGAGCCAGAAATAGCTTTCCTTCATGGGACGATGACAGCGGGCTTTCACAGTGTTGCCGTAGGGCTATATGCATAGCCCCACTATATGTCATGGTCTCTGTATGTCAGGGATCATATTATGTTAACTTCTGATTATCTTGCAGATTTAAAAATGGCAGTGCTCCTCTTTCTTGGGATTTGAATGGTGCAGCTGGGACCTCCTTCTTAGCAGCCGGGTGGACTATTCAGCAGCCACAAGCCCTACAGGAACTTGACTAGAGGCACCCGTTTGAACTGGATGTGTATGTGACCACAGATGGTTTTGGCTGGGGCCCCTCGCAGTGCATGGAGCCCTTTAGAATGCCAGTAGGTTTTTGGTCCCAACTTCAGAAAGCAGCTGAGCTCTGGTATTCCTTGACAGAGAAACAGCTAGCAGCTGTATATGCTGCCCTTCAGCCTCATGAGAACATGACAAGATGGGCTACTGTTGTCATGCGGACAACATATCCTATAGCCAGGTGGGTATACTCACGGGTAATGACCCCCTGAACTGTGACAGTGCAGACATCCACTTTAGCAAAGTGGGACACCTACTTGGAGCAGCGGAGTACTCTGAGTACGGGTCCCTTGCAGCAGAGCTACAAGAGGTCTTGGGACCTGTAGTACTAATGCAAGATAAGGCCATGGGGCCTGAGGCACCCCAAGCCAGCACTATTTAAGGAAAGGAGTCCCCCTATTGCCAATGGGGCATGGTACACAGAAGGGTCTAGCCAAGGTATTACTGCTTCCTGGACCACTGTAACAGTTCAACCTAGTACTGACACCATATGGCTTGAACCTGGTATGGGCAAAGTAGCCAATGGGCTGAACCTAGAGCAGTGTGGATGGTGATCACTAAGGAGGTGACACCTATGACAATCTGTACCAGAAACTGGGTGGTCTCTTAAGGCTTAACCTTGTGATTAACTACCTGGAAAATACAGAAGGGGCCACTTGGTCACCGGTACATGTGGGGCCAAGCTATGTGGCAAAACCTATGGGAGTAAGGATGACCTCTCCGAACCAGGTGTGGAGATGAATGGTAGGCAAGAGAACAGAAAACTTGGCTGTGGCCATTGACCACATGGAACAAAGCCCCCACTGCTGGTGGCTGGCCATCGAAGCTCCCTGCGGGAGCTTCCCACAGTATGACTTGAATGAAACTCCTTGGGTGTTCAATACGTTTCCCCCACAGTTGACTGTTTGTAGTGGATCAGTCAGGGGGGAACCCTTCTCTGGGGGACATATGTACTGTCGGTATGGCCTATTATGAGCTTTCCTGTGACTTTGGCATATATTCAGGACCCAAAGGAATTATGGAGAGCCAAGAAAATGTGGTACCATCGCCCAGTGCAGAAGCCTTTGTTGGCAGCATTCTTATCCAGGGTGAAAGATCAGCTTGTACTTTGCCTGAGGGATGTGATTTACCTCTATTAGTACCTGTGCCTGCTTTGTCATTTTATCCATTGGTTAATTGCATTGTGGACTGGGCCCATGCCTACACTGAGGTAACCAATGTTTCCAACAGTTGTATCTGCATTTGCCCTTCCATCAGCAGCTGCAGATGGCTTGCCTTGGCACACACATTCAGGGTCTGCAGAGAACTGGACATGGCAGGAGATTTGGGGTCCCATGGCCAATGCCTGGAATGCAACGTGGCAAATCTTGGACAAAGGACACTGCAAGACCTATGGTATGCCCACTCCCTGGCTGGCCCATAGTGTTTATGATGGGTGGGGCTGGCTAGTGGGGAACAAGTAATACCCCTGGCCCAAGCAACATGGTGTATAGAACAACATTAGGGTACCACTCCTGTGTGATGTGTACCCCTTACGGCCTGTGCAAACAAAACACATGTCATCACACTGAAGGTATGGTATAGCAAGCAGCCCCACCAAGGTCAGGCTCTGATGGACTTTGTGACCTCTGGGAGTTTATGGGTCTCTGGGGACACAGGGTGGTCTTACCTATCATTGAACTGGATTGGATGTTGTACCTTGGGGTGGCCTTATGTACCTGCCACTGTTCTTCCTACATTGCCCAGACACTCACATAACTGGAAGGTGGTACACTCTCGGTTTTTGCAAGTGTGATGAGGACCCTGGTGGTTCTACCCTTTAGAAATGACGAGGTCAGGAGATCGAGACCATCCTGGCTAACACGGTGAAATCCCGTCTCTACTAAAAAAAAAAAATACAAAAAACTAGCCGGGCGAGGTGGCGGGCGCCTGTAGTCCCAGCTACTCCGGAGGCTGAGGCAGGAGAATGGCATAAACCCGGGAGGCGGAGCTTGCAGTGAGCTGAGATCCGGCCACTGCACTCCAGCCCGGGCTAGAGCGAGACTCCGTCTCAAAAAAAAGAAAGAAATGACTATCCCTGGAGCGGATGTCATAACTGTAGAAGCACAAGTTACTGCTCTTGCAGAGCACACCCCTTGGGCTCTGAATTACACCTAAGTAGCCCTCCTTCTGTTAATGGATGAGGTTGATCAGATGAGAAAAGTGGTGTTGCAAAACTGAATGGCCTTACACATAGTAACTGCTGCCCAAGGAGGCACCTGTGCCCTTTTAGGAACACAATGTTGCACTTTTATTTCTGACAATGGGCAGAACATAACAGCAGCCCTGCAAGGAGTCTCACAGGAGATTAAGGTGGTCAAGAGCCTTACTGGCAACCCTCTGCAGAGATTGTGGGCATCTCTAGGTTCTGGCCCATGCTGGGCCCTAATAATCGTAAGCAGCATAGCTGGGATTCTAGTAGTGAGCTCTTGCTCTCTGTATTGTTGTTGTGGGTTATGAATTCAGAGCTCTGCCCTATGGGCACGTGTCTCGCCCCAGGGATGCCCTCAGCCTAGGGGATGGAGTGTAAGGGAAATAGCTGCGCTTTAGTCAGGAGTTGGCCACAGCAGCCTTCCAGTGCAGTGAGTTCGGAACACAGGCACACGACTCCACACTTTATGTAACCATGCCACATGAGGCACATTATGTAACCATGCCACCTGAGGTGCATTAGGTTACCACTCACATGAGCTCGTGCTTGGCTCAGAGCCCCTACTGTCTGTAAAAGGTACACCTACCCTGCTGATGCTGTACATATGGCTGGTTTGCTTGCACCCAGAGACAGAATAAAGCCATGTCAAAACTCCTTATGATTTCTCGAATGTTCTTTCAGCTGCCTACCACTTATCCACCCACTTCCCTCAGTCCTCAGTTTGGGCTGGAACCTGACAGTTGGAATGACATCCAGTGTTTATTTCCAGGCAGATTTCCCTATATTCTAATCTGAGTGTGTGTGTGTGTGTGTGTGTGTGTGTATGTGTTTTCCACTATATCTCTCACCATAGATTAATTATAACTAATCAATAACTTGGTAAATGGAATAACATAATATGTAATCTTGGGTGGCTGATTTCTTTCACTCATTTACCTATTGCATTTACCAGCACATTTTTTTAATTGCTGAGAAGCATCTCATTGTATAAATACATTACAATTTGTTTATCTGTAACCCTGTTCATGAATATTTGGATTGCTTCCCATTTGAGGTTAATATCGATAAAATTGTTATGAATATATACAGGTCTTTTATGAATGTAGGTTTTTTTAAATCTCCTAAGTAAACACATAGCAGTCAAACTGCTGAATCTCAGAATAGCAATAAGTTTAACATTCTAAGAAAATGCCAAATTATTTACCATAGAGGCTACACCAATTTACCTTCCACAGCAATCACCTAGGTAATGGATTGGAAAATTTCATTAGAAAAAGAAAAAAAGTAGATTAAGACAAAATAAGCCATGAATAGTCAGGCATCAAAGAGTAATGTCTTCCCTGAGTGAATTATCTTGGACAAATTATAGTTCCAGTAGGCAATAGAAAAGTAGGGCAAGAAAATAAAATAAGACCCTAAATGAAAGGTTGGGGAGTGCAATGAATTTGGTAGGATTCCAAAGGCTAACATAATCCTTGCTTTTTTAACTCCTCCTATAAACCACTCACAACCTCAATTTTCTTTCCTCTGCAAAAGATATGTATCTCCTTTGGTTTTGAGGTAACAGATAATTGGAGAACTAAATTGCAACAATTTCACAAGTTTGAATAATTAAAGGGATTTAAAAGGACTCACAGTTTGCTCTCCTGTAAGGCCTTAATATGATTAATACCAAAGAGCAAGAGAAATAAAGTGCAGGCAACCATGAGGACTCAAAAGACATCCAGTGACTGCTCCCTCTACTTCTTTCTTCTAAGGAAGAAGTGGTCTAGAATGTATTAGTTTTGGATTGCAAATCCTCTGCAAGGAATCTTGGGTTCAGGGGAACATGGGCCAAAGTTACTATCAAGGTGTTTTAGGTCCCACTGGTCAGGTAGCCAAACCAGGCTGTTACACCAGGTATTAGCCATCAGTGTACACATCTCTAATCCAGCTGGTCCAGAATACCCCAGCAAGTTTTAAATATTAAACTGTTCAAAAGTTTATTACTTAATATTTAGCCTTATTATTTTTTTCTTTTTCTTTTTCTTTTTTTTTTTTTTTTTTTTTACAGGATCTTACTCTGTCACCCAGGCTTATGTGCAGTACAGTTGCATGATCACTGCTCATTGCAGCCTTGATCTCCCAGGCTCAAGCCATCCTCCCTCAGCCTTCTGAGTAGTTGTGACTCCAGGCATGCATAACCAAGTCCAGATAAATTTTTTTGTGTGTTTTTGTAGAGACAGGGTTTCAACACGTTGCCTACTCTGGTCTTGAATTCGTGGGCTCAAGCTATTCACCTGTCGTGGCCTTCCAAGGTGCTGGGATTACAGGCGTGATTCACTGTGCCCGGCCTGGCCTTATCTTAACCAAGAGAATTTGAGGTATCCATAGAGATAAGCATAGAGAAGACCCATTCCAGCAATAATATAACTGTATCTTGGCCGGGCGCGGTGGCTCAAGTCTGTAATCCCAGCACTTTGGGAGGCCAAGACCGGTGGATCACGAGGTCAGGAGATCGAGACCATCCTGGCTAACACGGTGAAACCCCGTCTCTACTAAAACCACAAAAAAACTAGCCAGGCGAGGTGGCGGGCGCCTGTAGTCCCAGCTACTCGGGAGGCTGAGACAGGAGAATGGCGTGAACCCGGGAGGCGGAGCTTGCAGTGAGCTGAGATCTGGCCACTGCACTCCAGCCTGGGCGGCAGAGCGAGACTCCGTCTCAAAAACAAACAAACAAACAAACAAAACAAAATATATATATATATATATATATATAACTGTATCTTATATATCATTAGTAAGGGCAATGAAAGGAAGCTTAAAACATTATGAGGAAGATTTTCATGCTTTTTTTTCCTCCAATGTTTACAACTACTTTTATTATTTTAACTTTTGTTTTAAGTTCAAGGGTATATGTGCAGATTTGTTACACAGGTAAACTTCTTTCGTGGAAATTTGTGGTACAGATTATTTTATCACCCAGTTGTTAGCCTAGTACCCATTAGTTAATTTTCCTAATCCTTTTCTTCCTCCCACCCTCCACCCTCGGACAGGCCCCAGTGTGTGTTGTTCCATTCTGTCATCCACGTGTTCTCATCATTTAGCTTCCACTTACAAGTGAGGACATGCAGTCTTAAGTGTTCTGTTTCTGCATCAGTTTGCTAAGGCGAATGGCCTCCAGCTCCATCCATATTCCTGCAAAGGATGCGACCTCGTTCTTCATTCTTAATGATATTCATTTACTTTCAAAAGTAGTTTTAAAAACACATAAATATTAATTACAACTAATTTCAGAAGGGGTTTTAGAAATAATATACTGTTTATATCAACATATCAATATTTCTATCTTATCATATAATAATATCTTATTGTAATGGTGAGGACATGTAATGATGAGGTCCTAGTTTGTTTTGCTTGTTTGGAAACATTACTAAAAATTTGTTACAGGATAGACTTTTGTTTCTTCCTCATAAGTAGCTTCAGTGTATACAGATCTGATCACCTCAAAAGTAAGCTTCAGACATATGCAATTATACAGACTATTACATAACATAAGTTTAATATTTTCTGTGAAAAGAACACTTAACATAAAATCTGCCCTCTTAATACATTTAATAAGTGCAAAATACCATATTGTTAACTATAGGCTGTATGTTGTACAGTTGATTTCTAGAAATAGCATAACTGAAACTTTATGCCCTGTACACTTTAAGTATATGCAGCTCTCTGTATATCAATTATACCTAAATGAAGCTGTTAAAAATAAGGGAAAGAAAGGTTAGCTTAATATTTGTCAAATATATGAAACAGGATGTGTTTTTCTTCCAGTCTTAATTATATTCCTAAATATCATTGAAGCATTTGCAAAAACCTTTGATATAATCATAAACAATGTGCTGGCAGAGTTGTTTAATCAATGAGCATTATCTCTTCAATTAAATGACATATGTGAAAAACAAATTATTTATGCTTATTCATAAAAAAGTTATCCCATGTGTTTGATAAGCCCTCATGCAAACATACCATTGATTGCCTAATGTGTTTTTTTACAACCATTATACTTTTGTTTTAAGGGTAATCTCTTTAGTATTAGTGAAAACACAGCATGTTACTCACACTAATATTAATGGCAGTTGATGTTTATGAAATACTTTTCCAAATATACTACTTATTGTTTAACTTTCACTGAACTTTATGATGTAGGCACTATTTTTCCTCATTTTACAGGAAAAGAAACTAAGACTTAGAACAGAGACTTTATGTAGTGTAGCAGTAAACACAGCAGAGTCTAATGACAATACTGACATTTACTGGAAGTGTAGTTTGGGTAAAAGCCTTAGGCTCTAGTTCCTCACTCTCCTTATCTATAGATGACAATTGTTTATCTTTTTCATACCAACAAAGCATATTATAAGTATGTCTTGACCATGTCATTAAGGTGAATGGAAGTGTACTATCTTAATGGATTAGTCATGATGCTGATATTCTTCTGTCAAGTAGGAAAATAAAATTGTAAGTCTCTTAGGACATTTTTGAGATTCTATCCATAGCTATAAAATATTTATTTAAAGCTGAAAATTGTGATATATATAGATGTGTTATTACGCTAAGATGTAAAGAATCCTAAAATTAAAGCTATAAACATTGTTGATTTTGAACAAAACTATTATTTGGTATAACATTTGTTTCCAAGGAAAGAAAAAATTCTGAGATGGCACTTGTTCTATTGTCTCAATAAAAAGATACATTACGATAAATTTAAAGTAAAACAATCTACTCTGAAACCAAGGAGTTTTAATAGTGGAAAGGAGAAAATGTGTTTGGTTTGTATGGATCCTTGCTTCTGTACTTCCCTCAAACCTATGTCAGAATAGGCTCTCACTTTATCAGTCTTGAATTCACCCTCGTGAAGGCAGACAACATTCAAGGTCCAAAAAGTAATCAAGAAGTGGGTTGTTAAATTAGTCTTACTGCTCTAGGTGCTTGGAGTGTCCGGATACCTGAATGCCAAGATGATACTGCCCTCCCTTCTTAGTCCCAGGTGAACTGATCCAGTCTTAGGATCCTAGGATGGTCTGTGCCTTTGTTTCCTGATAGCAGTGCTCTATCCTTTATCTCTATTTTCTTGGTCCCGGTCTTGAGGCTTTGCCCTTACTCGTATCTTCTTATTGTGCAAAGGAATAAATAAATCTCAACTTAAAAGAACATTACTAAGTGATTATTCTGCACTATACCTCCAGAAAAATGTTTTTTTTTCTCCTGTGATTTCTTCAAACAGAAAAATTTCAGTAACAAAACCAAGAAAACGTATTAGACCAAGTTTATTTTTGAATATTTTACTTTATTGTTTTTATGTTTCTTTCATCATAAATTTGCTTGCAGAGCAGAACATCCTAAGAATATATTTTTAAAATTCTTACTCTTCAGCTTTTGAAGTCTGTTAATTAGTGAAAATATTGACTTTTATTTGCCATGTGCTTCTGGAAGCAACCGAACTGATAACTAGAAAATGCTTAATTTTGAAATGTTGTTAGCTTTTCAACTTCCTTATAAAACTGTACCAGTGATTATCTTTAATGAACTTAGTAATTTATATTTATATTACTGCAAATCTGACTTTAAAAGAAACTCTATTTTATTGAATATCTCAGTAGTATTTCTGAGTGACAGTAGAAATGTATTACAAATAATGCAGTGTAGTCTGTTAGCTTAAAGCTGAAATTAAAAAGATTTTCTTTAAGTAAGAAAGATACAACATAGCAGTAAAATAGAGCAGAATCAGGCAGGAGTGGGACATGGCTTCAATGCATTTATAGCTGACCACTAGAAAACAGGAATACAATGATCCTATTTAAATTAAAATGACATTTAACCTTTCTTCAGTTTATGAAATCTTAACCATAGGGAAATTGGATTCCCTCAGTTGTATAAAATTGTCTTAGTGAAATGTAGTCAGTTACAGGTGAGCTATATGTGTAAGTATAAAAGAAAACAATCTTAGTTATAGTTAATCTTTCTTAAAATGATAGCGGTATGTAAAGTTTCTTATTACAATTGTTTCTTTTAAGCAGTTCTTGTGTGATTAATAATAGCTTTTATTTTATATATTTGGGAACTCTGTTATTTGACATATACATTTAGCTATAAAATTAATTGCAAATATGAGTTTGGCAAACAGATTGAGTTACTAGCAATACTTTTTTTTTTCTTTTTCTTTTTTTTTTTTGAGACGGAGTCTCACTCTTGTCTGTCACCCAGGCCGGAGTGCAGTGGCACTATCTCAGCTCACTGCAACTTCCACCTCCCAAATTCAAGCAATTCTCCTGCCTCAGCCTCCTGAGTAGCTGGGATTACAAGCGCACACCACCATGCCCAGCTAATTTTTTGCATTTTTAGTAGAGACAGGGTTTCACCATGCTGGCCAGGCTGGTCTCAAACTCCTGACCTCGTGATCCACCTGCATTGGCCTCCCAAAGTGCTGGAATTGCAGACGTGAGCCACCGCGCCCAGCTAGCAACACTTTTTAAAATCTCTGATATTTTTGGATATAACGTATTATCAAAGTTATACACTATGGGTAAGCATTACATGGACAGTCAAACAGAAAAAGCTTTACAAAGAATTAAACTGGTGACCTGCATTGTAAGAAACAGATTTTTGGCTTATGCGTGGTATAGGTAAAAAAATGCCAGAGATTTCTGATAAGACTTGAAATACCGTGTTACACAGCATTTATTTCATTTTGCTGATTATTTGATTTGTCATGATATCTCTTTAAAAAGATTTCTTTGAATCCTGAATGCATGAATTATATGTTGAGAATTTTATTCATGGTGACTAAGTAGCAGAAAGTAACCTCATTTAATAAGGTATAAGTATTTCTTTATGCCAGGTATATTGATATATCTTTACACTTGTTTGTTCAAGTGATACATATTGGAATATAGGCATGATTTGGATACTTCTTTAAGGAAATGTGTCACTTTTATGACAAAATAGCATAATTTCATGATTGAGAATAAGATATATAATTTTTAAGACATAATTACTTGTAAACTGTTCAAGTAATAAGAAACAAACCTGTTTTCATTACAAAATGATTTTACTTTTTTACTCATAAGAAAGATAAACTGGCTGGGCACAGTGACTCATGCCTGTGATCCTAAGACTTTTAGAGGCTGAGACAGAAAGATCGTTTGAGCTCAGCAGGAGTTTTGAGACCAGCCTGGGTACCATAGCAAGACCTCGTCTGTACTAAAAATTAAAAAAAAAAAAAAAGCTGGGAGCGGGGTGACAGATCCTGGAGGCTGAGGTGGCAGGACTGCTTGAGTTCAGGAGTAACAGGCTACAGTGAGCTATAATCACACCTCTGCACTCCAGCCTGGGCAACAGAGTGAGATACCATCTTAAAAAAAGAAAAGAAGATAACTAAGTTCTGCCACAGTATATTAGCGAAGTAACAATAAAGACAATTAAGTAAGGACTGAATTAGGAAGCCATTTGTCACTGACTCTCAAACTGCAACATTTAGTTTCCCAGGATGTTCACTGATCAAACTTCTAATGCTAGTGCTGGAAGTAGTCTGTATTTAGAAATGTCTAATTTCTCAATATGTGCTTAATACAACTACACACAAATATGAAGATTTTCAAACATTTACTCCCATTTTCAATGATTAATAATTGTGAGATAACTTAAGAGAAATAATGACAAGAAAGTATAAGTATAAAGCAAATAAATCAATGTGAAGAAGAAATGCTCAGAACTGTTTCCATAGCAGTATATTCTCCATAGGAATATTAAGGAGAAATACTGGAGTAGAATACAATATAAAAGAAAATATCTACTAAGATAGCCCATGTTATAGATTCTTAAAAAAAGGGTAAGTCCTCTATTGGCTTTGACAAATTTGCTAAATGGATAAATTACCAAACCGAAGCATAACTTTAATGACAAGATAAATATTTCTTGAAAATACATGAACTAATTTAAACTAACCTGAAGACTGTTTTCCAATGTATTTTTCTGTAAATAAATTAACATGGCTTCAGTGTAAGATTTTCTTTGTGTATTATACAGGAAATTAAAGACAGCAATAAATACCCTGTCAGAAATTTTTAAATAATTGCTATTAAGTAAATAAATTTGCATTGCAAATTAAAAAAAAAACAGTTGGCCCTCTAATACTCAGTTTAGGAGTAAGGCTTCATATCTCATGTACTGGTGAAATTAAATAACAAACATTTAGAAGCATCATCAACCAAGGTATACTGCTAAATTCCCTGAATATATTTTTAATTAGCAAAATAATTTTTGAGTTGAATAATTAACAAACTTTGATTAGTAAAGATAAATGTTTTCAAAGCAATGTTTTACGAAAAGCAAGGGAATAAACTAGAATATATCCAGAATTATGTATTTAGTGTGGATAAATTTAAAATATTGTCTCATTTTCACATATAAATAATTAATACTCGTTAATGTAAACAACACAAAATGACAATACACATAATCTCAAATTCTAGCATGAAATACTTAAAATGTTGTAAAACTAATTGCTTACTTAAAACAAAAACATATGCCAATGATCATTAAAGACAAATTTTAATATTTACCCTTCATACTTTAAAAAATATGTATATAGGTTATGGGGGAACAGGTATTGTTTGGTTACATGAGTAAGTTCTTTAATGGTGATTTGTGAGATTTTGGTGCACGCATCACCTAGCAAGATACACTGTATCCAGTTTGTGTTATTTTATCCCTCATCCCCTTCACACTCTTTCCCACTGAGTCTCCAAAGTCCCTTGTGTCATTCTTATGCCTTTGGGTCCTCATAGCTTAATTCCCTCTTATGAGTGAGAACATATGATATTTGGTTTTCCATTCTTAAGTTACTTTACTTAGAATAATAGTCTCCAATCTCATCCAGGTTGCTGTAAATGCTAATAATTCATTCCTTTTTATGGCTTAGTAGTATTCCATTGTGTGCGTGCGTGTGTGTGTGTGTGTGTGTGTGTGTATACAAAAAAAAAAACGCATGTGTAAACATCTTTTTTGTATAATAATTTCTTTTCCTCTGGGTAGATAGGCATTAGCAGTAATGGGATTGTTAGATCAAATGGTAGTTCTACTTTTAGTTCTTTAAGGAATCTCCACACTGTTTTCCATAGTGGTTGTACTAGTTTACATTCCCACCAACATTGTAGAAGCGTTCTTGTTCGCTAACATCTATCACTTTATAATTTTTTGATTATGGCCATTCTTGCAGGTGTAAGGTGGTATCACACTGCGGTTTTGATTTGCACTTCCCTGATCATTAGCGATGTTGAGCATATTTTCATGTGTTTGGTGGGCATTTGTATATCTTCTTTTCAGAATTGTCTATTCATGTCTTTAGTCCACTTTTTGATGGGATTGTTTGCTTTCTTGCTAATTTGTTTGAGTTTGTTGTAGATTCTGGATATTAGTCCTTTGTCAGATAAATAGATTGTGAAGATTTTCTCCCACTCTCTGGGTTGTCAGTTTACTCAGTTGACTGTTCCTTTTGCCATGCAAAACCTCTTTAGTTTAATTAAGTCCCATTTATTTATTTTTGTTTCTATTGCATTTGTTTTTGGGTTCTTTGTCATACATTCCTTGTCTAAGCCAGTGTCTACAAGGGTTTTTCCAATGTTAACTTTTAGAATTTTTATAGGGTCAGGCCTTAGATTTAAGTCCTTGATCCATCTTGAGTTGATTTTCATATGAAGTGAAAGATGAGGATCTAGTTTCATTTTCCAACATATGGATTGCCAATTATCCCAGCACCATTTGTTGAATAAAGTGTCCTTTCCCCACTTTATGTTTCTATTTGTTTTGTTAAATGTCAGTTGGCTGTAAGTATTTGGGTTTGTTTCTGGGTTTTCTATTCTGTTCCATTGATCTATGTGCCTTTTTTTATATCAGTACCATGCTGTTTTGGTGACTATGGCCTTATGATATAGTTGGAAATCAGGTAATGTGATGCCTACAGATTGAGAATGAGATTTTTAAGCTCATTCTTCCCACTAAAACAAATAATTAAATAAAACAGCAAAAACACTTGCATTTTGTCAATTTAAGGGACATCCTTCCATTTTCGTAAAATACACAAATTACATAGTTAATGTTAGGGTTTGTGTTATTTTCACAAACCTGTAATTTTAACATGCACATTATTTTGATTTTGATGTTTCACATATTATGAGTTGCTTCATCCTTGTCATATCATATCTTAATGTAGTTTTCCTTTACACAGTGTTTACACAGTGTTTACACAGTGCTTTTATGTACCAGATACTTCTTTAAATACTTGATAAATATTAAGTCATTTAGTCCTTAAAGCATCCCAACAAAAGTTAGGCATTGCTTCTTATAGATGATAAAATTGAGGCACAAGTAGGTAAATTAATTTGCTTCACTTTGCATAGCAAGTATATGGCAGAGCTGTGATTTGAATTTAGAAGATCTGGCTCTAGATTCCAATTTCTTCAAAGAAAGCGCTTTTGGTAGAAATGTAATTGCTACAAATTTCTTCAAGGTGTGTGTTCTGGAAATATTTACAGCAGTGAAGATACACATCCATAGTGTGGCATATTATGATGTCATTATAAAGAGGCCTGTAGATACAAACCTCAAGTAAATCCCTGATGTAATATTAATGGAAAAACGTGTGATTTAGAATAACCTACTGTAGTATCTATCTCTGGATTCTTAACTTTGTTGTATGTGTTGAATTCATGTTTTCACATCAAAATGATGTTAAATTGATATCTGTGACTTGTATTTTCTGAACAAATTTTTCTTTTCATGATACATTTTTACATTTTTTTTTAGGTAATTGGGCTGAAAAAATTTGTAAAGTATTATATTGAAATAAAAGTATCTGTAGAGATAATTTTTGAGTAATTTTTATTCTGATAATACTAAATTTTCCACTTAATAGAATGGCATACTTCCTATATTTTCATATTTTATAATTTTCATGTCATTTTGTGTTTTTCTTATATATCTCATTCCATTCTTATCCAATATCTTTATGTCCTTATTATATACTGCTACATTATTTTAAATGCATTATTCTCCCATTCCTATTGCTAACTACTTATTGCTTAGGTATAAATAAGCAATTCATTTTGAGATATTTATCTATGTATCTAATGTTTTTGGTCACCTTCCAAAATTGTATTTATTAATTCATCAATTTTTTCATTATTTTTAAATTATATATAGAGTATCTTGTTTATTTCAAGGAAAGGACAAAAAAGAAAAAAAATCATAAGGAGATTTCATGATGTCTGTTTGTGCCACTGCTTTCACTTCCAAATTTCTGACTGCATTAAATTGAGGCTGAGGGATACAGATAGGAAAATAATGGTAAATGACTGTACGTTCAATGGTACTTTAAGTCATGGTGTTCTTTACTTATTTACTAGCTGCTATCTACTTTCAAAGTTCTCAAATAGCTGCTATATTTCTTTTGTATAAT
Source organism: Trachypithecus francoisi (assembly GCF_009764315.1). Classification (NCBI taxonomy): domain Eukaryota; kingdom Metazoa; phylum Chordata; class Mammalia; order Primates; family Cercopithecidae; genus Trachypithecus; species Trachypithecus francoisi. The sequence goes on from NW_022681454.1 coordinate 113,088,278, forward strand.
TTTATATAGTTTTATTCACTGAATGAGACAGCTAAAGTATATTTATGTCAATTTTTGCCCAGAACTGAAAACCCTGTTGTTTACTTTTAAGTTCTTAAAATATGGATTAATAAAAGGGATGTGATTTCTTACCATCACTGGTTTTATTCCAATAAATTGTGGGCTTATGGTTGTATAATTATCTCCAAACTCATCAAGTTATACTTATTAAGTATGTACAGCCTTTTGTATGACAATCATACCTCAAGAAAGTGGTTTCGAAAACACTATTCAATATTTATCCTTACTTTTTTGTCTGATAATAATATAGCCAATTCCATTTTCTTCTGTTTTGAATATCTTCTAAATTTGCTTCATTTAAAAATGTAATTCAGAGTATAGTTCTTCAGAGATCAGAAAAAAAGCTTCATAGAACATAAAACATTTTGATAAAACATGTACAAATATGTAGACTCTCAACTAGATAATTAACCACTGCTTCTCATAGATATACCCATTAAATGTATGCCCTCTCAACATCTGTATCTACTAATATAAAATATTAAGTTCAAGCATAGCAATAAATAGCCGATAAAATATTTAAGGGAAAAATATAGGCATACATTTTGATCCACAAGTAGAATTTTTTTCCTTAAAATTGCTGTCAAATTATATCCTGTCTTTTGGATATAAGTTTTTCTTTCTAATAAACTGTGAGTTATTGCTACACTGCTCAGAAGAAGAGTAATTGAATTCAGAGAGGGTTAGCTTAATGTGATCTATCAAGTATTTAATATTAATAGTAGCTGCAAGCAATACATCAATCTTATTTATAATAAATACAAACAGAAGAAAAACAAATGAATATGACATTGAAATTCTCTTTCCATGCTTATAATGAATTAGTTTCCATGTCCTCAAAGCCTATATTGAATACAGTAGGTGGATGTCATTGTAGTGTTATTTTTAATATGCTAATATTTTACTATTGGAGAAAGAATATTTTATAGCTATTACTACAAAGTTTTAATTAATATATAGTTTATTAAGTACAGTAATCCCTTGGTATCCATGGGGGATTGATGGGTTCAAGGATTTTCTGTGCATACCAAAATCCACAGATGTTCAAGCCCCTTTATATAAATGGTGTAATATTTGCATATAACTTGTGCACATCCTCTCATATACTTATATCATCTCTAGATTACATATAATACCTCATACAATGTAAATGCAATATAAATTGTTGTTATGCTATACTGTTTAGGGAATAATGACCAAAAAAAAAAGGCTGTACATGTTTAGTACAGATTCCATTTTTCTTTGAATTTTTTTTATTCGTGGTTAATTGAATCTATGGGTATGGAATCCATGGATAATGAGAAACAATTATATCAATAACTCCTTAAAATTACTGAATTAGAACCACTATATCCTTTGGAAATATAAAAAGGCAAAAACTTTGCTTTTTAAATATCACAAGTAATTATGAGAGCTAGGCATAACCCTCATGTTTTTAAATCCTTCTCATCATTTTGATTCATATGTTTTTCAAATAAAAATGCTGTTTTGCCACAATTTTTTAAATTGTAAGAGTATATTTATGAAACATGCATTAGGCCTCTTTCTGAATCCATCTGAATCATACCATGATAAAATTCACTGACTTTTTTATTTTTATTTTTTGAGACAGAATCTCTGTCGCCCAGGCTGGAGTGCAGTGGTGTGATCTCAATCTCGGCTCACTGCAACTTCCCCCTTCAGGGTTCAAGCAACTCTTATGTGTGCCTCAGCATCAAAATGTGGAAATGCTTTGGAGCTGGGTGATGAGCAGAGGATGGAAGAGGTTTAAAATGCTTGCTGGAAAAAGTCTGCATTGTTATGAAGAAACATTTAAAGGTGATTCTGGTGAGGGCTCAGAGAGAAAAGAAGAGTACCATAGAGAAAGTGTCAGCCTTCTTAAAGAATACCTAAGTAATTCTAAACAAATTGTTGATTAAAATATGGATGGCAAAGATTCACCTGAAGAGGTACCAAACTTAAATGAGGAACGTGTTATTGAAAACTGTATGAAAGGGTATCCCTATTATAAAGTGGCAAAGAACTTGGCATAAAGCAAATTGTGTGAGCTATGAATTTGGATATTCAGCTTAAGCAAACTCTAGGCAGAGAATTGTAGGAGTGGCCTGGCTTCTCCTGACTTACATAGACTAAAATGGGGGAAGAGAGAAATTGTTAATCAAATAGGAATTCAAGCTTAAAGATTTGAAAAGTGCTCAGCTTATCTATCTTGTTAAAAAAATGTGAAAGCAAAGTTTGAAGAGACCACTGAGGGTATGGCCAAATCACCACATGAGGAGAATAGTCAGCTATCTCAACCAGAAGCCAGGAGCTACTACTATTCAAGACAATCGAAGAGTGGAAAGGAAGGGCCGACAGCCTGTGAACCAGGAAGTGAGCCCTCACCAGATGCTGAATCTGTGAATACATTAATCATTAACCTTCTTATCTCCAGAACTGTGAGAAATAAATTTCTGATATTTATAAGTTACCTAATTTATGGTATTTTGTTATAGCAGCTTGAACAGACTAAACCAATAGACATTCTGCTCTCATTCCTGATTTTAAATAGTACGAATCTCATATTTTACCATAATGTATGATATTCATTATAGCTTTTTAATGATTATTTTATCAGATTGAGTTTTAAAATTTTAATCCTGAAGCCAACAGAGCAATGGCAGAGTAACAGGAAATGATTTTCTTAAATTAGACACGAGCTTTGCTTCAGTTACACATGAGCTTTGCTGCCATTGTGAAAGAGTAAAAGTAAGAGAGGCCCACAAAGGGGCAGCAGGAGAGAGACCTATGTAATCTCATCAAGCACACCACACCTCACCTGTCCTGGAGAAGCATCTTGATTTTTCCACCTGGTTAGATGTGGCTATTAGCTAAATAAAACTAAAGGTCTTAACTAAAGAGAATCTCATAATTTTGGCTGAAGGGTACCTATGTTAAAAATCAGTATAGTCTGTATGGCCAATATCAGATGCAATAATGACACTTTAGCAATGAGTGTTGCCACAACCCCTCCAAGGTTAGAAACTCGATTTCCCACAATCAAATGCTGTGACACTACAACCCTCACCCCTACCCATCATCTATGGAATTAAAAGGCAGCCAAAACAACAACAAAACAAAGCAAAACAAAACAACAGAATATAACAAGAGTAACAAAAGTGGCAAATGTGCATGACAAAAATACTAATTTGACTGAATGCTCACCTAAAGAAGTTAAACTACATAAATAGAGTTATGTTTCATGCAAACCTAATGTTTATCCACTGGGAAGTTTTGTACACAATACACAGCAAACACAGGACTGGAGAATAGTTACCTAGTTGTAATTATTTGCCAAAGTTTCACTTAATACATACAATGGAATACTATTCAGTCTAAAAAAGAAGGAATTTCTATCATTTTTAACAACTTAGGGGATGAACTTAGGGGACATTATGCTGAGTAAAATAAGCTAGACATAGAAAAACATGCATGATTTCACTTATATATGAAATCTAATGTTGAAGTCACAGAATTAGCCAGTAGAATATCGGTTACCATAGGCTTGGGGGTGGAGGGAGAAGGGGAGATGTTGGTCAAAGGGTACAAGATTTCAGTTAGAAAGGAAAAATATGTTTTTGAGATCTATTACACAGTATAGTGATTATAGTTAATTATAATGTAATATATATTTCAAATTTGCTAAGGGAGTAATTTCAAATATCCATACCATTAAAAAATGATAAGTATGTGAGGTGGTGGGCATGTTAATTAGCTTGATTTAATCATTCTGTAAGGTATTACATATTAAAAATAAATAGTGTACCCTACAAGAGTATATGATTATTATTTATCAATTAAAAATAAAAATATACATTAAAAAGTTTCATTTTATGCTAATTGGATGCACATTGTTTTTAGTGTCTCCAAACTTCCTTTGAATTCAACAACTTGGAAAACACATTCTAGTAGTTTGATCTGCTGCCATAACAAAATGCAACAGACTGGATTGCTTATACAACAGAAATTAATTTTCTCATAGCTCTGGAGGTTAGAAGTCCAAGATCAAAGTGCTGTTAGGGTTGGTATCTAGTTTGACCACTTTATTGCTGTGTTCTTACATGACCTTTCCTCTGTTAGCCTGCAGAGAATAGACAGAAAGAGAGAGAGAGAGAGAGAGAGATCATTTGTGTAACTTCCTCTTTTTATAAGGACATCACCCCTATGACATGAAGGTCCTACTCTAATGACCCCATTTAACTTTACTACCCTAAAGACTCTATTTCAAAATAGGGCCTTTAGCTCTGTTTAGTGCTGGGATTATAGGCATGTTTCTATTCCACATATGAATTTGAGTGAGGGGGAGACAATTCAGTCCATAACACACAATTTATGGCAGACTGGTATATGATCAGCTGCAAGCATCTTAGCCAAAATATAGCATACGGTATATTTATTCTTTATACACAGACAGAGATGCCTAATGCTAGAGAATTAGGTTGCTTTACGTTGTCTTTATTTTTGGTATGTATTTAAGGAGTGCAAGTACAGTTTTGTTGCATGGCTGGATTATGTAGTGGTGAAGTCTGGGCTTTTAGTGTAACTATCATTCAGACAATATACATTGTATCCCTTATTGAAAAGTGGATATTTTTGAGAGGAGCTTTTAATTCCAAGTTCAGATCAACTGCAACCACGCTGCTTTTCAAAGGGTAGGGAAGGCCTGCTGCCATCCTTGCTGAAATGACTGGTGTCAGGGATACATTTGAAATTAAAGTAAAAAAATAAAAAAAAGAAATCATGTTTTCATTTGTTTCTGACCTTCTGTGAGTCAGACAGGTTGTTCCTGTTGAACAGATGTGAACTCTTGCTAGAGAGTCAGCCAGATCCTCTTCAATGTGAATGGGAAATATTCATTGTGACTCTGTGTCTTCTCCATATTAGAGGTTCCTCATTTTATTTATGTTTAATAAATGAGGATTGAATGAAATTGATAATAAATAGTCCAAACATTTAATATATGCTTTCTACAATTTAATCATGATTTCATAAAAAAATGGGCTGAATTATATAAAAATAAATGTTTTTATAGGTTGAAACTTTACATATATATTTTCAGTTGCTTCAGAAATCCAAGGAATTTTGTCAGTTTCAACAAACATTTACTGAATATCTATAATGTGCTAGAGCTTTCTCCTAGGTTTTGTTATTGTTGTTATTGTTTTGTTTTTGTTTTTTGTTTTTTTTTTTTTAGATGGAGTATTGCTCTGTTACCCATGCTGCAGTGCAGTGGTGCAATCTTGGCTCAACTGCAACCTCTGCCTGGCAGGTTCAAGTGATTCTCATGCCTCAGTCTCTCCAGCAGCTGGGATTACAGGCATGTGCTACCACACCAGGCTAATTTTTTATATTTTTGTGGAGATAGGGTTTCACCATGTTGTCCAGGTTAGTCTCGAATGCCTGGCCTCAAATGATCTGCCCATCTCGGCCTCCCAAAGTGCTGGGATTACAAACATGAGCCACTGTGTCCAGCCTCTCCTAGGCATTTGACTTTACATTTACTTAGGGTTCTTTTGTAAAGAATGGAAGAGAAAACAGCCATAATGAGCTCTCACATAAGAATACTTGAGCAATAAAAGGTGGCCCAACTCTAGGAAAAAATGAAAAAAAGTCACAGAATTGTTTCCTGACTGCTCTTTTCTGAACTTTTGTTTCACACTTCTCTCTGTAAAAAGCTTCTTCCATTTCTTTGGTTCAAGAAACAATCCACAAACAACCCAAGAGTTACAAACCATAGCTTACAAATCTAGATGTGTTCACTAATTCAATTTAGTCCCAGCCTTTCCAGTAAATCTTGTCTTCACTGGAATTAGGGAACAACTCCTGGACCAGTTAGCTCTAACCAAGAGTTGGGTCTGGTAAAGAGACTGTGACTGCCTCACTGGAGACAGTCACACTAAGGAGGATAATAACATTTGGCGGAGAGAGCAAAGGGTTTTATAATAGAGAAGGAGTGTGAAGACAGGTTTTAGAAAAGAGGAAATGAGGCTGGCCAGGCAAAACCCTCCTGCCTTAAGCTTCAACAAGCTGTTCGTGTGTTTGAAGTCTTTAATAAAACTTCTCTGCCATTGAATCTATTACTGCTTAGTCAGTATTCATTTCCAGGGTTCTGAGATCAAAAATAGCAGAGATGTGATATATGATGTAAAAAGGTCATTATTTCCCACCTAGGTTCTATCCTATTCTGCCATTGACTAGGCTTTTCCGTTACTGAACATGTTAACTTTGTGAACTTTGCCATTGTCTTGTAGTTTTGTTTTATGTGTGTGTTTTCTTTTAAAAAGAAACCCTTAATGAATATTCTGTCTTTGTTAGAAGTATATAATTTTTCTAGAGCGAACAAGCCCCCTAGATTGCTTCTAAGCCACACTCTGAAAATTACACATGCGCAGCTAACGTGTTGAAGAAAAGAAAAAAAGGCACATTAACAATTGAAAGGGTCTGGTATTCTGTCATCCTAGATTCATAGATTAAGAACCAATGAGAGTCTAACCTTATAGGTAAATTCCTTGAGAGCAAAGCATATTTAACATTGTATCCTCCAATTCTGGCACTGTGCCTGGCATATATAGCGTAAATACAAGTTCAATAACCCTTTGTTGAATGCATATATTATCTTTCTGAAATAATTCTATCAAATTATAACTTCAAAATTAGGTTTAGAAAAATTGTTGAAAATGACCCTAAACCTTTGAGGAAACATTGGTAAATTTCTCAACAGAAATATATTTAAATTCCACTGTCAATTTTCAGACTCTCTCTTTACTTGTGAATCATACAAATGGGTTACTGTCATTTATATGTTTTGAATTAAAGCATTTCTAAATTCAAAAATTTGCTTCACACATTAAAAGAGTAATTACTAAAATAATGTAAAGAAAAATATTTCTTGCTGATGAATTTTTTAGTTCAATGTTCCTCGTATATGCATCTGTTCTTTCTCAAAACTATAGGTACATTTTCAAAAGATTGTTAAAAATATTTTTATTAAATCAAAATAAAGATGGGTTTTCATACAAAGCAGACTATATCTTTAAAAATCTAATGTGTATTAAGTGGTTAGGATATTGAAAGATTGCACTGTATCTTTTTCCCCCAAACTTTTAACTTCTTTCCAGCTGGAGAGTTAAACTTCTTCATTCTTCATTTACTCATTTATCAATTTCTGTTTGAAATAATAGTGTTGAGAATTCCAAAGATTTTGTAGACATTTATTAGGAACATCTACCATAAAGTTTTTGCATCTGGACCGTCTAGTGTTAGTTCCAACACGGATCATATGCTAGTGGGCAGCGGATGATAAAGTCTTCAAGATTAATTGTGAAGAGAGCACCTGCCAGGATGGTGGAAAAAATGTAAATTATTCATCAACAACTAATGATTTAAATATTCTTTCTGCCTATGTCTTACAAAAGGAATTCATTTTTAACATAAATGAGAAATAAAAACTTAGTAATATTGTGAAAATACAGAAATGTCTACAAATTAATGAGTCATTTTATTTTTGAATCTGTTAAATTTTATTTTCAAAAAACAAGGAGTCATTGCCCAAGGTGCAAACTTACTAATACCTATTTAAAGTCAAAATATGCGATTAGCCAAAGAGTCAAAAAGAAATTAGCTTTTCTAGAAAGTTTATTATAATAAATCTAATTTTTAACTTTGATTTTTATTTCTCTTAATTGATGATATGTTTAGTTAACAAACTAAAATTTTGGTGGCTCAGCCCTGTAATCCCAGCACTTTAAGAGACTGAGGCAGGTGGATCACCTGAGGTTAGGAGTTCGAGCCAGCCTGGCTAACATGGTGACACTCATCTCTACTAAAAATACAAAAATTAGCGAGGCGTGGTGGCAGGTACCTGTAGTCCCAACTACTAGGGAGGCTGAAGCAGGAGAATCACTTAAACCCAGAGGTGAAGGTTGCAGTGAGTCGAGATTGTACCACTGCACTCCAGCCTGGGCAACAAAGTGAGTCCCTGTCTCAAAATAAATAAAATAAAATAAAATAAAATTTCAAGAAATATTTGATTATTTAATTCTAAATTAAGTTTAAACATTGCATATAAGCAAATACAGAAACGCTCAGCCTCAAACCCTGAACTCTTAGTTCCTGAATTGTAACTCTGCATTTATCTTTTATTCTAAGCCACCTCTGCCCATTACTACTATTGTCATGCCCAAGACTTTATCAGTAGCCATAACCACATCAACTTTACAATATTAGTTTCAATCTTAATGTTATCCTAATGTCAGTCTATTATTCCAGCCCAATTAGTCTAGCCTTCTTAATCCTAATTTATAAATCCATCAGATTTTTCAGTTCAATTTTCACTCCACTTATTATGGTTAGATTTAATCAACTATAACCAATCTGATTACAACTTACCTGTTGCTCTCTCCATCATGTGTTTTACTGGGAAAAACAAAAAACCAAAAAGCCTCAAAATCCAGTCAATATCTGCTTTACATCTTCTTTTTGGATTCAGTCAAGCGCTGAAGGTGGCTGGAGGAAAATATAACACCTTGCTAATTGTACATTACTTTCCATTTAGGATGTTAAATCTCAAGTGGGCCCTTATCATTGCCTCATGCATTTCCCTAGTCTACTCATTTTCCTCCTGCCATGGACTATAACACAATTTCATTACTCTTCTCAAATCTCCAAAATCTCCAAAACCCTCTCCGCAGTACTCATTCTAAGGCGATAACTTTGCTTCTTTTTCCACGCATACACAAAAACAATCAGAAGAAAACTGTTCAATTATCTCATTACAAAAACCATGAACCTATTCTCAGCTATATGAATATCCTTTGCTTCCTTTTCTGTTAACAGTTGATTAGACCTGTTAACAGTTGATTAGACCTTTGCTCTAGTAATTTGGCTTTCAATACCAAAGTCACTAATGATCTCCATATGAAATGAACTGCTTAATCATTTTAGCAGCTTAAACTCAACAGATCACTTTTTAAAATGTTTTCGTCTCTGAGTAAAAGGCTATCATGCTCTTGTACCTTTATTCATGAGTTACCATTTGCTTCCTTCCTCTCACCTTTTTAAAACTCAACCATTTCTTCACAAGTCTAATTTTTAGACTCAGTTCTCCTTCCTCATCTGTTATATATTTTACACAAGTAATATATTGGCTTTCAACACCAGAGTATTTTCATGTCTTATAAATTTATACTTTATAACAATATGTTAGATTCATATATAATTGCCTACATTATATTCCCAATTGGATGCATAATAAAGTGTTTCCTACTTGTTTAAGGAAATCACAGTTTATTCAAATTTGAAGGTAAAAAATCTGAATTAATTTCAAAATTTTTGCTCCTGTAAAAGAACACCCAAAATGGAGATGCAATTTCTTGCTAAACAAAAAGCAAAGTTTACAGTAGATTATGGGAAAAGGGTTGAGTTAGGTTAAATTGAAACGAGGTTGAGATTTTTTGGACTACAATCCAGGCAAGCTAAAGGATGATTGGTAAATTTCCCAAACAGGTTTGTTAGAGAGGACCCAGATAAGACTGAGACAGGGAAGTACCTGTGTGTTTATGGGCACGACTCTCCCAAAGAGAATAATGAAATGTGTAGCTTCCCAACATCTTTCAGCTATGCTTTTGAGGGAGAGTGGAATTATAAGTTCTCCAATTTTACATTTTCAAGGCAAACTTTTGACACATACATAACTCACAGCATACTTCTTCAATAGTCATTCCCTTCGCAATGGGTAACATCAACACTCATCCTGATATTCAGTCTACCAACTTTAGTATCTTTTTTATTAAGCTTTTTCTTTAATTCTTTGTGCATAAGTGTGTGTGTGTCTCCATACATGTTATAGTTCATCATCATTATTTTTAGTAGTTTTGTTTATAAACCATGAACACTGAGTTAGTGAATTTTGGATTATTGTTCCTAGGGAAATGCTGAGTTGGCTTCCCATGAGCTTCTGGTCACAACATATTTACCAACCCATCACAAAATCATTTTATGTGTGTTTCTGTTTAAAGATATCTTATTAATAGTATATTATAAATTATGAATTTATATTGTTGATCTTTAACACTGGAGTCATGACCAAAACACTATAACTTATTCCTGAACACAATTTGTCTATTAAACATGTTTTCTCCATAAGGCATATCACAGCCTTCTTGCACACAGGTTATAGTAAAGAGTATTTTAGAATTAAAAAATAGCACAAAATATGGTACTATATAGACTGCAGAAGGAAACCTGTTTACTGCATGAGAGCTGAAACAAGAAGGCAGAGTCACTCTGTAGAACATCAGCTGGAAGGAATGTGTCAGAATACTCTTTTTTTTTTTTTTTTTTTTTGCTATTCTGCATATGGGCATATTCATCTATGACCACCAATGCCAGAGTTTTGTTTTTGATATTTACAAACAGGTTACATTGTGTAAGATAATTTTCAAATATAGAATCTGTGAATAATGACATCAACAATATGTAAGAAATTATAAGACACATACCTGTGTGGTTTCCAAGTACTTTGCTCATTCTTTTAGTACTTTCTGAAAGCAGATGTTAAGAGTTGAATTATGTTTCCCCAAAATTAATACACTGATATCCTAGCCCACAGTATCTCAGAATGTAACCTGACTTGAAAACAGAGTCATGGTAGATGCCATGACTTGATAAGATCATACTGAGGTAGGGTGAGCTACCACTTTAAAAAGGGGGCAATTTTAAAAAGGAGAAAGTTGGACATACATATACATACAGGTAGAATGCCATGTCAAGATGAAGGAAGAGATTAGGGTGAGGAGGCAGAAGCCAAAACCACTAAAGACTGACAACAAAAGCCAGAAGCTATGACAGAGGCATAGAACAGATTTCTCCCTCACATCCTCAGAAAGAAGCAGTCCCGTACACACCTTGACCTTGAACTTGTAGCCTCCGGAACTGTGAAACAAAAGCACTTGTGTTGTTTAAGACACAAGGTTTGCTATACTTTCTTACAGCATCCTTTGCAATCTTGCAATGCAGTATTTGGAGAAAATATGATTGCTAAGCATATTAGGTTTTTGTGGAAAAATTTGTAATTTTTAGTGTAACCTAAACAAAAAGCAAAGATTACAGTAAATTTGGCATGGTTACAGTAAATAGCATCTATTTGCCCAAAAGGACTCTTGCCTCAATAAAGATATCTGAAAATGTGCATTAAAAGATTTTTAAGATTTAGGATTTTTTCTTTGTTTGTAGACCCTACACTTATTTTTATAAATTATGTTACTCTTCTTAAGTATTAACTGATGTAGTGATAGAGTCATGCTTATTTCACTTCTAATTTTGAAGGGAGTGCATAGTAATTTTGTTTTAATGATAATAATATTCATTAAAAGTCCACTGATTTTGTAAGGTAAATGTCATGAGAAATTCACTGTCAGTTTGCAAATAAATAGACATAATTAAAAATGGGCCCTGAGCTACAAACACAGACAGTTCCTAACATAAACAAATAAATGATTTAAAAGTTCTTAGACAAAAGGTCCAAGGGAAAAACCAAGAGCCTGGGAAAAAGTGGATTCAGTTTCCAATAGTAGATGTCAGAATTCAGACTTAATAAAGCAATAACCTTTGTACCCCAAACTGGGGAAACTGACAATATGGTCAAGATTTGATTTCAAAATTGCTATCAACTGAGAGCTTCCCTCTCTTTCTTTTTCAAATAGGAGAATCCACTGCAGTTTTCCTGTCCCTGGTTCGCTATTGCACACAGGGTGAGTGGGAGGTGGACAAGTAACTCACTTAATTCACAAATTTCCATATCAAAATGGAGAGTTCCTGAGGAGCTTTATCCATATCTAGACCCTGTCACCTTGATTAGATGATACTTCGTGGTACTTGGAAGAAAGTGGGTAGACTTTGCATGAAGGATATATATGAATTATGGTGGAGAGAGAAGTGAGATAGATTTTCTCCCAATTAGCCACTGGTAATTTATCCTATTACCATCCCTGTATGCCACTTATGCCATCAACAGGTGGAATCTATCTCACTTTCCTTGAACTTGAGTTGTTATTATTATTTTTTACTTTGAACATGTGAATCAGAAAAAAAGTTGAGCTGTTAGATAAAAAAGAATTATGAAAAGTAACCAAGCCCTATTGCTTTAAGCCACCAAATTTTGAGGTGATAATGTATTATGCAATAATATATAACTGAAACACTCGCATCTTTTTAAAACTTAATTTGATCAGATTTTTTCTTTTTGTTTTCATTTTTGTTGTTTCTAAGCCATTCTAGTAGTTGTGCAGTGGTATCTCATTGAGGGTTTGGTTTACTTTTCCCTAATAAATAATGCTGTTGCGTTTTTTTTTTTTTTTTTTTAATACACTTATTTGCCATTTGGTTCTCGTACTTTGTCATGTCTTTATCAATTTTAATTTTATCTTGTTAGAATTCTTTTTCTTTTTAGTTACCAATGATCAGATTAAAAACATTTCTACTTTAATTATTTGAAATTTCTCATGAACAAATGTGGAATTTCATTATTCACTTTTCTGTCTTTATTGTTGTTGTATTTTCAATTTCTTTTCTTTTTTTTTCTTTTTTTTTATTATACTTTAAGTTCTAGGGTACATGTGCATAACGTGCAGGTTTGTTACATATGTATACTTATGCCATGTTGGTGTGCTGCACCCATCAACTCGTCAGCACCCATCAATTCATCATTTATATCATGTATAACTCCCCAATGCAATCCCTCCCTCCTCCCCGCTCCCCATGATAGGCCCCAGTGTGTGATGTTCCCCTTCCCGAGTCCAAGTGATCTCATTGTTCAGTTCCCACCTATGAGTGAGAACATGCGGTGTTTGGTTTTCTCTTCTTGTGATAGTTTGCTAAGAATGATGGTTTCCAGCTGCATCCATGTCCCTACAAAGGACGCAAACTCATCCTTTTTGATGGCTGCATAGTATTCCATGGTGTATACGTGCCACATTTTCTTAATCCAGTCTGTCACAGATGGACATTTGGGTTGATTCCAAGTCTTTGCTATTGTGAATAGTGCTGGAATAAACATACGTGTGCATGTGTCTTTGTAGTAGAATAATTTATAATCCTTTGGGTATATACCCAGTAGTGGGATGGCTGGGTCATATGGTACATCTAGTTCTAGATCCTTGAGGAATTGCCATACTGTTTTCCATAATGGTTGAACTAGTTTACAATCCCACCAACAGTGTAAAAGTGTTCCTATTTCTCCACATCCTCTCCACCACCTGTTGTTTCCTGACTTCTTAATGATTGCCATTCTAACTGGTGTGAGATGGTATCTCATTGTGGTTTTGATTTGCATTTCTCTGATGGCCAGTGATGATGAGCATTTTTTCATGTGTCTGTTGGCTGTATGAATGTCTTCTTTTGAGAAATGTCTGTTCATATCCTTTGCCCACTTTTTGATGGGGTTGTTTGTTTTTTTCTTGTATATTTGTTTGAGCTCTTTGTAGATTCTGGATATTAGCCCTTTGTCAGATGAGTAGGTTGCAAAAATTTTCTCCCATTCTGTAGGTTGCCTGTTCACTCTGATGGTAGTTTCTTTTGCTGTGCAAAAGCTCTTTAGTTTAATTAGATCCCATGTGTCAATTTTGGCTTTTGCTGCCATTGCTTTTGGTGTTTTAGACATGAAGTCCTTGCCCATGCCTATGTCCTGAATGGTACTACCTACATTTTCTTCTAGGATTTTTATGGTATTAGGTCTAACATTTAAGTCTCTAATCCATCTTGAATTAATCTTCGTATAAGGGGTAAGGAAAGGATCCAGTTTCAGCTTTCTACTTATGGCTAGCCAATTTTCCCAGCACCATTTATTAAATAGGGAATCCTTTCCCCATTTCTTGTTTCTCTCAGGTTTGTCAAAGATCAGATGGCTGTAGATGTGTGGTATTATTTCTGAGGACTCTGTTCTGTTCCATTGGTCTATATCTCTGTTTTGGTACCAGTACCATGCTGTTTTGGTTACTGTAGCCTTGTAGTACAGTTTGAAGTCAAGTAGTGTGATGCCTCCAGCTTTGTCCTTTTGACTTAGGATTGTCTTGGCAATGTGGGCTCTTTTTTGGTTCCATATGAACTTTAAAGCAGTTTTTTCCAATTCTGTGAAGAAAGTCATTGGTAGCTTGATGGGGATGGCATTGAATCTATAAATCACCTTGGGCAGTATGGCCATTTTCACGATATTGATTCTTCCTATCCATGAGCATGGTATGTTCTTCCATTTGTTTGTGTCCTCTTTGATTTCACTGAGCAGTGGTTTGTAGTTCTCCTTGAAGAGGTCCTTGACATCCCTTGTAAGCTGGATTCCTAGGTATTTTATTCTCTTTGAAGCAATTGTGAATGGAAGTTCATTCCTGATTTGGCTCTCTGTTTGTCTGTTACTGGTGTATAAGAATGCTTGTGATTTTTGCACATTAATTTTGTATCCTGAGACTTTGCTGAAGTTGCTTATCAGCTTAAGGAGATTTTGGGCTGAGACGATGGGGTTTTCTAAATATACAATCATGTCATCTGCAAACAGGGACAATTTGACTTCTTCTTTTCCTAACTGAATACCCTTGATTTCTTTCTCTTGCCTGATTGCCCTAGCCAGAACTTCCAACACTACGTTGAATAGGAGTGGTGAGAGAGGGCATCCCTGTCTTGTGTCAGTTTTCAAAGGGAATTTTTCCAGTTTTTGCCCATTCAGTATGATATTAGCTGTGGGTTTGTCATAAATAGCTCTTATTATTTTGAGGTACATTCCATCAATACCGAATTTATTGAGCGTTTTTAGCATAAAGAGCTGTTGAATTTTGTCAAAAGCCTTTTCTGCATCTATTGAGATAATCATGTGGTTCTTGTCTTTGGTCCTGTTTATATGCTGGATTACATTTATTGATTTGTGAATGTTGAACCAGCCTTGCATCCCAGGGATGAAGCCCACTTGATCATGGTGGATAAGCTTTTTGATGTGCTGCTGAATCCGGTTTGCCAGTATTTTATTGAGAATTTTTGCATCGATGTTCTTCAGGGATATTGGTCTAAAATTCTCTTTTTTTTGTTGTGTCTCTGCCAGGCTTTGGTATCAGGATGATGTTGGCCTCATAAAATGAGTTAGGGAGGATTCCCTCTTTTTCTATTGATTGGAATAGTTTCAGAAGGAATGGTACCAGCTCCTCCTTGTACCTCTGGTAGAATTCAGCTGTGAATCCATCTGGTCCTGGACTTTTTTTCGTGGGTAGGCTATTAATTGTTGCCTCAATTTCAGAGCCTGATATTGGTCTATTCAGGGATTCAACTTCTTCCTGGTTTAGCCTTGGGAGAGTGTAAGTGTCCAGGAAATTATCCATTTCTTCTATATTTTCTAGTTGATTTGCGTAGAGGCATTTATAGTATTCTCTGATGGTTGTTTGTATTTCTGTGGGGTCAGTGGTGATATCCCCTTTATCATTTTTTATTGCGTCTATTTGATTCCTCTCTCTTTTCTTCTTTATTAGTCTTGCTAGCGATCTGTGAATTTTGTTGATCTTTTCAAAAAACCAACTTCTGGATTCATTGATTTTTTGGAGGGTTTTTTGTGTCTCTATCTCCTTCAGTTCTGCTCTGATCTTAGTTATTTCTTGCCTTCTGCTAGCTTTTGAATGCGTTTGCTCTTGCCTCTCTAGTTCTTTTAATTGTGATGTTAGAGTGTCAATTTTAGATCTTTCCTGCTTTCTCTTGTGGGCATTTAGTGCTATAAATTTCCCTCTACACACTGCTTTAAATGTGTCCCAGAGATTCTGGTATGTTGTATCTTTGTTCTCATTGGTTTCAAAGAACATCTTTATTTCTGCTTTCATTTCGTTATGTACCCAGTAGTCATTCAGGAGCAGGTTGTTCAGTTTCCATGTAGTTGAGCGGTTTTGATTGAGTTTCTTAGTCCTGAGTTCTAGCTTGATTGCACTGTGGTCTGAGAGACAGTTTGTTATAATTTCTGTTCTTTGACATTTGCTGAGGAGTGCTTTACTTCCAATTATGTGGTCAATTTTGGAATAAGTGCGATGTGGTGCTGAGAAGAATGTATATTCTGTTGATTTGGGGTGGAGAGTTCTATAGATGTCTATTAGGTCCGCTTGGTGCAGAGATGAGTTCAATTCCTGGATATCCTTGTTAACTTTCTCTCTCATTGATCTGTCTAATGTTACAGTGGAGTGTTGAAGTCTCCCATTATTATTGTATGGGAGTCTAAGTCTCTTTGTAGGTCTCTAAGGACTTGCTTTATGAATCTGGGTGCTCCTGTATTGGGTGCATAGATATTTAGGAGAGTTAGCTCTTCCTGTTGAATTGATCCCTTTACCATTATGTAATGTCCTTCTTTGTCTCTTTTGATCTTTGATGGTTTAAAGTCTGTTTTATCAGAGACTAGGATTGCAACCCCTGCTTTTTTTTGTTCTCCATTTGCTTGGTACATCTTCCTCCATCCCTTTATTTTGAGCCTATGTATGTCTCTGCATGTGAGATGGGTCTCCTGAATACAGCAGACTGATGGGTCTTGACTCTTTATCCAGTTTGCCAGTCTGTGTCTTTTAATTGGAGCATGTAGTCCATTTACATTTAAGGTTAATATTGTTATGTGTGAACTTGATCCTGTCATTATGATATTAACTGGTTATTTTGCTCGTTAGTTGATGCAGTTTTTTCCTAGCCTCGATGGTCTTTACATTTTGGCATGGTTTTGCAATGGCTGGTACCGGTTGTTCCTTTCCATGTTTAGGGCTTCCTTCAGGGTCTCTTGTAAGGCAGGCCTGGTGGTGACAAAATCTCTAAGCATTTGCTTATCTGTAAAGGATTTTATTTCCCCTTCACTTATGAAACTTAGTTTGGCTGGATATGAAATTCTGGGTTTAAAATTCTTTTCTTTAAGAATGTTGAATATTGGCCCCCACTCTCTTCTGGCTTGTAGAGTTTCTGCCGAGAGATCTGCTGTTAGTCTGATGGGCTTCCCTTTGTGGGTAACCCGACCTTTCTCTCTTGCTGCCCTTAGGATTTTTTCCTTCATTCCAACTTTGGTGAATCTGGCAATTATGTGTCTTGGAGTTGCTCTTCTGGAGGAGTATCTTTGTGGCGTTCTCTGTATTTCCTGAATTTGAATGTTGGCCTGCCCTACTAGGTTGGGGAAGTTCTCCTGGATGATATCCTGAAGAGTGTTTTCCAACTTGGTTCCATTTTCCCCCTCACTTTCAGGCACCCCAATCAGACGTAGATTTGGTCTTTTTACATAATCCCGTACTTCTTGCAGGCTTTGTTCATTTCTTTTTCTTCTTTTTTCTTTTGGTTTCTCTTCTCGCTTCATTTCATTCATTTGATCCTCAATCGCTGATACTCTTTCTTCCAGTTGATCGAGTCGGTTACTGAAGCTTGTGCATTTGTCACGTATTTCTCGTGTCATGGTTT
This sequence comes from Trachypithecus francoisi, assembly GCF_009764315.1. Lineage (NCBI taxonomy): Eukaryota > Metazoa > Chordata > Mammalia > Primates > Cercopithecidae > Trachypithecus > Trachypithecus francoisi. The sequence continues at coordinate 113,105,816 of NW_022681454.1, forward strand.
TCATCTCTGTCATTTCGTTTATGATCTTCTCTGCATTAATTAGTCTAGCTGCCAATTCTTCCACTCTTTTTTCAAGATTTTTAGTTTCTTTGCACTGGGTACGTAATTCCTCCTTTAGCTCTGAGAAGTTTGATGGACTGAAGCCTTCTTCTCTCATCTCGTCAAAGTCATTCTCTGACCAGCTTTGATCCGTTGCTAGCGATGGGCTGCGCTCCTTTGCAGGGGGAGATGCGCTCTTATTTTTTGAATTTCCAGCTTTTCTGCTCTGCTTCTTCCCCATCTTTGTGGTTTTATCTGTCTCTGGTCTTTGATGATGGTGACGTACTGATGGGGTTTTGGTATAGGTGTCCTTCCTGTTTGATAGTTTTCCTTCTAACAGTCAGGACCCTCAGCTGTAGGTCTGTTGGAGATTGTTTGAGGTCCACTCCAGACCCTGTTTGCCTGGATATCAGCAGCAGAGGTTGCAGAAGATAGAATATTGCTGAACAGCGAGTGTACCTGTCTGATTCTTCCTTTGGAAGCTTCCTCTCAGGGGTGTACTCCACCCTGTGAGGTGTGGGGTGTCAGACTGCCCCTAGTGGGGGATGTCTCCCAGTTAGGCTACTCAGGGGTCAGGGACCCACTTGAGCAGGCAGTCTGTCCCTTCTCAGATCTCAACCTCTGTGTTGGGATATCCACTGCTCTCTGCAAAGCTGTCAGAGTCGTTTGCGTCTGCAGAGATTCTGCTGCTTTTTTGTTGTTTTTATTTATCAGTGTCCTGTCCCCAGAGGTGGAGTCTACAGAGACAGGCAGGTTTCCTTAAGCTGCTGTGAGCTCCACCCAGTTGGAGCTTCCCAGGGGCTTTGTTTACCTACTTAAGCCTCAGGAATGGCGGGCGCCCCTCCCCCAGCCTCGCTGCTGCCTTGAGGATAGATCTCCGCAGACTGCTGTGTTAGCAGTGAGGGAGGCTCCGTGGGCGTGGGACCCTCCCGGCCAGGTGTTGGATATATTCTCCTGGTGTGCCTGTTTCCTTAAAGCGCAGTATTGGGGTGGGAGTTACCCGATTTTCCAGGTGTTGTGTGTCTCAGTTCCCCTGGCTAGGAAAACGGATTTCCTTCCCCCTTGCGCTTCCAGGTGAGGCGATGCCTCGCCCTGCTTCAGCTGTCGCTGGTCAGGCTGCAGCAGCTGACCAGCACCGATTGTCCGGCACTCCCTAGTGAGTTGACCCCAGTACCTCAGTTGAAAATGCAGAAATCACCGGTCTTCTCTGTCGCTCGCGCTGGGAGTTGGAGACTGGAGGTGTTCCTATTCGGCCATCTTGCTCCGCCCCGACGATTTCTTTTCTAAATAGGTGAGACACATTGATTAATTTCTAATAGGATGTGTTACATGTTTTATATGTTGATGGATTTAATTTGCTAATGTTTATGCAGGAGTTTTGCATTTATGTCCATGACAGATAATGACAGCATTTTTTCTTTCTTGCTATGTTAATTCATGATACAAGACTCTCTTAATGGTGATTGCTGTCCTTGTGGTAACATTATCCTTTCAGATATCTTGCCATATTAGACTAAAATTTCTCAAATTGAAATTACCAAAGTTTAAATGTGATTTCACCTAGTTTTTTAACTGAACTCCAGATTCTGTATTTAACTGTCTGTGCAACATATGAGATACTTAATAAATATTTAAAACTTAATTTATTTACATGGAATTCAATTCCCACCCCTCTCACTCCTGCGTCCTCAAAACTACTACTGTCATAGTATTTCACATTTCAATTAACTACAGTTCTATCATTTCAGTTGCTCACACCTGGCTGGGTTAGGATTTATCAGGTTTCTCCACTGTAGCACTACTATTTTTCCCACAATTCCATATGGTATTCTTTGGAAGGAAGTTACTATGGACAAAACACACTTAAGGAGTGAAGAGATACACTTTTCTTCATTTAAGGAGAAGTATCTACATACATTATTTGGAATTTCTTCTTCATGGAAGATTTATGTCATCTCTTCCATTTACTTATTTATAATAGTACACACTTGTGGATATTTATTTTGTACTTTGGGTTATACACAAATTATTTTATATTTTGTTAAATTTGTTGCTCAACTTGTTGCAGTTTTAGTCATTGGAAACCCTTTCACTCTGCTCCTATGTTGTTTTGACATATCCCCATCAATGTGTGGTATTTTGTAGGGTGTGTGTGTGTGTGTGTGTGTGTGTGTGTGTTTGATCACTTCATTTCTCTGTGACCCCACAAGATGCTCCAAGCTCATCTTCTACGTTTTGTGCCTCAGTTACAGAGTCAGCTGTATCTCAAAGTAATACTAATTTATTTTACTGGAAAGTGGTATGAGAACAAAGAGGTCTATGTGGTAAAAGTGCTTGTTGCTACTGAGGTGTTACTGCTTTTAGGAACTATTAGTTGCCAGAACAAATAAATGATATGTGTACATACTAACCAAATATGTACACATATTATAAATAGTTATATATGTAACCATCTGTATTTATATTAAGCCAAATGTGAGTTCATACTGATCTCTCCATCTCTAATCCATTACCACATGAATAATTCTAGCGTCCACTCTTGCCTATCTGTAAATTCCCATACCAATAATGAGAAGCTCGCCTCTTGCCATCTGGAATCCATTTACTCAGAGAAAAATCCAGCACTTAATTGTAGCCATAGCAAAATTGCTAACCTGCATCCTGGGAGAAACATCTTATTCAACAAGAGTACTTACTTCTTTCTATTGACTTTATTCTTACAGAGGCCACTTATTTCCAAAGTGAAAGTAAGAATTTTTCATCCCCACCTGCTTCAATGAGATTTTTAAAATTAAATTTTTAATTTCTCTAGGTGCATAGTAGATATATATGTGTGTGTGTGTATATATATATATATATGTGTATATATATATGTATTTATCGAGTACATGAGACGTTTTGATAAAAGCATGCAATGTGAAATAAGCACATAAAGAAGAAAGGGGTACCCATCCTTTCAAACATTTAATCAATTGAGTTGCAAACAATCCAGTTACATGCTAAGTTATTTATAAATGTTTAATTAAGTTATGCTGGACTACAGTCACCCTGTTGTGCTATCAAATAGTAGGTCTTCTTCATTCTTTCTCTCTATATTTTTAGTACCCATTAACCACTCCCTCTTACTTCCCAGGCCCTCACTACCTTTCCCAGCTTCTGGTAACCATCCTACTCTTTATGTCTAGTGAGCTTTTTTCATCCATTTGTAATGCAATTAGAGTCTCTTGTCTAAATCTGTATTTCTTCCTGGGATCCTTGAATCTCCTTAATGATTTTCCTTTATTAGAAGATGTTAGGATTCAGTCTTCATGCTGAAAACTTCTACAGGTTTTGACCAATGCATAATGTTGTGTATCCCTATTGACTTTTGCCAACCTCAGCAATGAAAAGAATACATTCACAACATAAGCTCACCTATGCTATTGAAGTATGAAGGTATTTGGCATATCATTTTAAAACCTAAATAAAGTTTTTTTCTCCATAATATCAGTAACATGTCACAGACAAAATTGTTTCTACACTCAGGTTAACCGCTGATTAAGTTCAATAAGAAATATTTGTTAATGGTTTATTTTTATAGTTACTGTATTCAGTTTTTTTGAAGTGAGTTCTACAAGTTGCCTTAAAAACTTTCAAATCGAATATATACATGCTAAAATAAACTGCACACATACACATATACATGCAAATTACGATTTGGAGCCATAGAATTTAGACTCTCCAGATACTTTTCACTAACTACTTAATTCATACCTCTAACTGGATGTCTTAAAGTTACCTCATACTCACATGATCAAAAATGAACTCTTCTCCACAAACATTGCCATGTCCACTGTTCATTATCAGCAGTATTGAATCACCAGATATTCAACTGTGATAAACAGGACTTAAATGGAATTGGGTAAGACAGAAATCCAGGATTTCTCCTAGATAAATATATGAACCTGAGGTCTTTTTGTCTGAAGTTTGATAGAATATCTGCCTGTGTGTTTTCTTGCTTCATCGTTTTTTCCTATTTTTGAAATTCGGTCACAAAAAATTACAAGAAATAAGTGGCTTTGAAATAATTTATTCAAAGATTTTTAAAAAGTAACCTCCAAGTGTCAAATGGAGAATTAATTGAAGAAATGAATTTAAAGCATATTTACATGAATAAGATGTAAAAGCATAATATATCCATGCTATTATAGTCATGGCCCTTGGGACTTTTTTAGACTATTTATCTTAGTGAAAATAAATTAAAAATTAGCTCTAATCATTAAGGGATAAGGTCTTAAATGTTTTCACCACAGAAAGTTGTAATACTGTGATGTGATGGATATGCTAATCAGCTTGATTTAATCATCTCCCAGTATGTACATATATCAAAATATCACATCATACACAATAAATGTATAAAATTTTTGTTTGTGAAATATGCCTTAATAAAACTAGCAAAAATGCATACATAAATAAAGGTTAGCTCTACTCTGAAGATGACAGCTCAAATCAAAAGTACTATTATCTTTTAATGTGTTACACCATATTCCATGATTTTTCATGAATATAACTTGACTGGGAAGTCAAGGCTTTTTATTATTTTCTTTTTGAGTATTTCTTCACAGGATTTAAAAAATCACGTCTTAAGTATCTAAATTTTCAAAGTTGGAAAATTGTATTTTTTTTCAGTTTATTCATTTTGTTCTACGTAGCATTACTTAAATGGGCTGGGTGTTTGTGACCCCATAAAGTTTGTATCTTTAATCCCTAACTCCCAATGTGATGGCATTTAGAGATGAGGCCCTTTGGAGGTAATTAATGTTAGGTGAGGTCATGAGGGTCATAATGGGATTGAGATCCCTATAATAAGAGACACTAGAGCTCCTGCTCTCTCTGTCCTCTTTCTCTCACTCTCCACATTATCTCTGTCTCTGTTTCTCTGTCCCCATCTCTCTCTCTCTCTCTCTCCTATGTGAGGACACAGCTAGAAGGCAGCCATCTTTCTGCAAGCCAAGAAGAGAACTTACACCAGAAATTAAATGTGTTGGCACCTTGATCTTGGACTCACTCTCAGCATCCCAAACTGTGAACTGAATAAGTCAATTTCTGTTGCTTAAGCCACCCAAAAGGAGTGGATTTTGTTATAATAGCCCAGGCTACCTGATACATTTGCTTATACAATTTTTCATTCTGGAACATGAAAAAAACAATGAAATATAAAGTAGGAAAGAAACGTCATTTGATTTACCTTCTTAATCTTTAATAATTTTAATTCAACATATTCCACTTGAATATGTTTTTCCTCTTAAAAACATTCAGATCAATATCAAAGATTTATTATGGCTATAGTAATAATTTATGCAAAAAAGTAACTAAAGCAATAGCATTATGATTGATAATATTTAGATATTTTTGATAACTATATAGAAACTAAAAATTGTAGAACTTTATGATGGATTAGATGAGTCAAAGATAAATGTGATTTCCTGGCTGGTACTCTGTAAAGGCTGTTGACCGTCACAAACAGAGATGGAGAAAAATAAAAGTAAAGAGAGAATGAAAATGTGGGAAATAAAAGGAAATTTCAATGATGACACAATCATGACTTTAATCTGTGGGCTGGCCCAAAGATTCAAATATAGTCTGGTTAAAAAAAAAAAAAAAAAAAAAAACCCTGTAGGGCACTATGAGACATTTATAATGAATTGACAATAAGTAGAATTAAGAGAAACATTAAATAATATATTTTCTATTGACATAATATCAATAACCAAAACCAAAACCCACTTATCATTTAAAATTATGTTTATTTGGAATTGCACTTAGAATTACATTTATAATTCCAGAATGTATGTGGAGTATGTTAGCTTGATTTAATCATTTCACTATATATATATATATATCAAAATATGACACAATAAAGTACGTAATAGTTGTTTTTTTTTTTTTTTTTTTGAGACAGAGTCTTGCTCTGTTGCCCAGGCTGCAGTGCGGTGGTGTGATCACATCATCTCACTGCAAGCTCTGCCTCCCAGGTTCACACCATTCTCCTGCCTCAGCCTCCCGAGTAGCTGGGACTACAGGCACCCACCACCACACCCATCTAATTTTTTGTATTTTTAGAAGAGACTAGGTTTCACCATGTTAGCCAGGATGGTCTCGATCTCCTGGCCTCATGATTTGCCTGACTCGGCTTCCCAAAGTGCTGGGATTACAGGCATGAGCCACCGCGCCCGGCCTAAAGTATGTAATAGTTTTATGCCTTAAATAATCTTAGAAATAAACAAACTTCTATTTTCAGTTGGGATAAAAGGGAACCAGAAATGAAGCCTTCTGGAAGAAAAACGTCTGTATGAATTTTTTTGTCAAGTTTGTGAAACACATGATAATGGAAGTTTACCATTTGTATTCCAAACAAATATCTAGTGTTATCAATGATGTGAGTCTTTATTAGAAATATTTTTTTCTCGTTTTATTTTTTTATTTATCTAATTTCTATCTCATTTACATATCATTTTCTCTATTCTTGTGACAACAAATATTCCAATTAAATGAAATATCTTTATTATCTTCATTATTATTCACATTATCAGCTAATTAAATAGTAATTTAAATGTTAATTATATTTTACTGTAATTTTTTTTAAATCTTTTTTTTTGAGACAGAGTCTTGTTCTGTTGCCCAGGCTAGAGTGCAGTGGCATGATCTCAGCTCACTGCAACCTCTGCCTCCCATGTTCAATAGATTCTCCTGCCTCAGCCTCCCAAGTAGCTGGGATTACAGGTGCCCACTAGCATGCCCGATTAATTTTTGTGTTTTTAGTAGAGATGGGGTTTCACCATGTTAGCCAGGCTAGTCTCCAACTCCTGATCTTAAGTGATTCACCTGCCTTAGCCTCTCAAAGTGCTGGGATTACAGGCATGAGTCCATGCCCTGCTTGTACCTTAATTTTTAAAGGTAAGACAGCTATCATATCAGTGTTGGCTACATGACATAACTTCTTTTTAGTTCCAAGAAGCAAGTAAAATTCCTTTGCAAAATAACGGTAACATTTATTTCAAGCATTTTTTTAATAAAATTATATTTTAATACTTATTAAATTGGCATTGATGTCTTCTGGAAATATTGTCTTGTCAATTGTTCAGAATTTCACAGACACAAACAAGATCTTAGGAGTTCTCTTGACATAACATCCTTTATCTAGTAAAATCTGCATAAAGAACAAGCTAGAAAAAAGTGGCTTAAAGAAAACACTTTATGCAATATAAATCTAAGCACATTGTGGCTTAAATCTTATAGCTTAATTATACTTCAACATCTCATAGAGTTCATGGTATTTGAAGTCTCCAATAAGTCTTAATATGTGCAGAACAGAATTTATTTCCAAAGACATTAGATTTGAACATCATAATTAAGTTTTTTGTGTGTTTATTTGTTTTTTGTTTTGCCAATGGCTTTTCTTCAAGCCATGGTCTTTTGCATTTCAGACCTTTAAAAGACAGACATTTGCTTGCTTTATGTAAACCAAAGCAGGCATTAACTTTTCAAACTATTTGGCATGTAACACTAAAAAATGGCACAGATTTTATTTAGAAAGTAAATTTAGCCATGTAATTAAGTGCAAGTTTATTTTGCAGAAGATTATAATCAGTGAGAGATTTTATTAAATGCATTACTAGCAATTTTTTTTCCAAAAGCCATATGGTTACACATATGTCTTCAGTAAACATCTGCTAAGAGCCCAGAATTGAGTGGATCTCATTTCTTGGAGGGCATGCAAATGTGAAAATAAATCTTAAGAATAATATTTGCTTTGTACTTGGGTTCATACAGCTGATTTTCAGATGTTGACAATCTAGTGAGAGAAAATGTCATACAGAGGGTGATGTGGTGATGGTGAATGAGGTCAGGAAAGATGTGGAGGGTAAGAACCTTGAGAAATATAAGACAAAAAAGTGAAAACAATCATCCTATGTAGATGTAGTTATTTTATTCTCAAGTCACTATCTTTGCTTCAAAGGATATATCACAGCATACTCTACATATGCTTATTTTCTTAGGAATTTTCATATGAGGAATAATCAATATAGAAGGAAGAAGGAAAGTAAAACAAACACATGTAACATATCAATAATACTGACCAACCTAGAGAAACACAGTGTTGCATAGAAATATTCTGAAAATATTACCCAAAGATGGATTTTACTACAGGTTAAATGTTTCACATTTAGTAAAGTCATTTACAAAACACAATATCATCATAAATCTAATTTATGAAATAATTGATTGTGAACCATGATATTTACATTTCTCTTTCAGTGTAATTAAGTACCACATAAGGTATCTTGTTAAAATATTTTCAGTAGAGTCATTCTTTTATGGAACTATTTTCTTGCCATAACACATATTGCTTAGATAAACATCAAGACTAATATATCCATTCTTACCATTTGGTATTGTTTCAAAGAGTAAATACTCCATGTTAATTGCTGAGACAGACACATGCCAAGAAAATCTAAATAAGCAATTAATAAGATTTTACATTGCATGTCAAATGAGGAACACATTTAGAGATGTGTATGCTCTGGATGAAATTTTTTAAATGCCGTTTTACACTGATATGTTTTCTCATGGGAAGACATTAGTCATGTTGTTTCTTCCCATTAAACTTCTTTTGACATTGATCATCCTGGTTTAGGTAGGTGTTCTGTAGATGTAGAGAAATATTTGGGATGTGTTCTGGTCAAGCAGATCAGAAATTATTCATTCACAAATGAATAAGTACTAATATAAATATCAAAGTGACCAGCCATATTTATATTTAAGTTAAATTTTAGCAATTTACCAAGGAGAGAGTCCAGCATACTATTTTACTTCTCAATTTCTAAGAAATAATAAGTATCAGTTTTCTTAGGATTCATTTTTTTAGCAATGATTGAAATAAAGGATTCAAGGATTACTTTGACAAAAGTCAGTAATTGAGATTATAAGCATATTGATTTACAGAGGGAAAATAAATATATGTTTTCAAATCAAATAAAAATAAGGCGTATTTTGATTCAACCCCGTGGTTCCTGGCTTTGGCTTATTTTAAGTGAGTGTAACTTAGCACGTGTGTGCGTCAAACACATGTATACATTCATTAATTCATTCACTATGTTTAATTCACAATTAGCAGTGTTATAAAGGATGTATAAAAGAATCCAGTAAGTGATCCACTTAAAGGATATTTTGATTTGATAAAAGAGATGATTTAAGTACAACTTAGAAAGGGATATATATCCCACACATTAATCAGAAAATTTGTATTTGTAGAGATGAAAGTAAAAGGATTTCAGATAATGAAGTGACTATCAGTAGAAACTGGAGAAAAACACACTGGAACAAAATACTTGTGATTAAAAGAAAGGTGATAAATAAGATTGGAAAAAGGATTAATAGGAAGTTTGAGAAAAGCCCTGAGAGCCAAGATAAGAATGAAGAAGATACATATATTTTACCATGTTTTAGATATTAACAAATGAGATATATGTATTTAATTATCCCTTACAAAAATTACACATGTAGAAGTTTGTTAAAGATACTTAACCAAAAAAGGCTTCTGTGGCAGAATGTATGTGCTTATTTTATTTTAAAATATGGTTATAAATGTGAAGCACATCTTTGACTTTTTTATCTTTGCTGGTTTAAAGTCTGTTTTATCAGAGACTAGGATTGCAACCCCTGCATTTTTGCTTTCCATTTGCTTGGCAAACATTCCTGCATCCCATTATTTTGAGTCTGTGTGTGTACTTGCACGTGAGATAAGTGTCCTGAATACAGCACACCTATGGGTCTTCATTCTTTATCCAATTGCCAGTCTGTGTCTTTTAATTGGGGCATTTTGCCCATTTACATTTAAGGTTAATATTGTTATGTGTGAATTTGATCCTGTCATCAGGATGCTAGTTGGTTATTTTGCATATTAGTTGATGCAGTTTCTTCATAGTGTTGTTGGTCTTTATATGTTGGTGTGTTTTTACAGTGGTTGATACTAGATTTTCCTTTCTATATTTAGTGCTGCTTCCTTCAGGAGCTCTTCTAACATAGGCCTGGTGGTGACAAAATCTCAGCATTTGCTTGTCTGTAAAGGACTTTAGTTCTCCTTCATTTATGAAGCTTAGTTTGACTGGATATGAAATTCTGGGTTGAAAATTCTTTTCTTTAAGGATGTTGAATATTGGTCCCCACTCTTTTCTGGCTTGTAGGGTTTCTGCAGAGAGACCTGCTGTTACTCTGATGGGCTTCCCTTTGTAGGTAAACTGACTCTCTCTGGCTCCCCTTAACATTTTGTCGTTTGTTTCAACTTTGGAGAATGGGATGATTAGGTGTCATAGGGCTGCTCTTCTCGAGGAGTATCTTTGTGGTGTTCTCTGTATTTCCTGAATTTGAATGTTGGCCTATCTTGCTAGGTTGGGGAAGTTTTCCTGGATAATATCCTGAAGTGAGTTTTCTACCTTGGTTCCGTTATCCCCGTCACTTTCAGGTACACCAAACAATTGTAGGTTTGGTCTTTTCACATAGTCTCATATTTCTTAGAGGCTTTGTTCATTCTTTTTCATTCTTTTTTCTCTAATCTTGCCTTTGTGCTTATATTTCTGTAAGTTGATCTTCAATCTCTGATATCCTTTCTTCCACTTGATAGATTCAGCTATTGATACTTTTGTATGTTTCATGAAGTTCTCTTGTTATGCCACCCTGCCAGATTACTATGCTTTTACCATGTTTTTTTGCAATCTATAGATCAGGAGATTCCCTCATGTGCCTACGCCACCAGGACCTTGCGTTTCAAGCATAAAACTGGGTAGGTGTTTGGGCAGACACCAAAATAGCTGCAGGAGGATTTTTTGGTACCCCAGTGGCACCTGGAACCCCAATGAGACAGAACCATTCACTCCCCTGGAAAGGGGGCTGCACCCGGGGAGTCAAGTGGTCTCACTCACTGTGTCCCACTTCCATGGAGCCCAGCAAGCTAAGAACCACAGGCTTGAAATTCTCGCTGCCAGCACGGCATCCGCCATTACTAAGGTTTGAGTAGGTGGTTTTTGCCTGACAGTCCTAAGGAGGCTTGGAGGTCTGGGCTGGGTGTTGCAAAGCCACTGTGGCCAGACTGGTTCTCTAGATTCCTCCTCACTGGGCAGGGCATTATTCCATGTGTTATATGTTTCACTCCATGTTCATTCATGAAATCACGGATGTTGTGTATCGTAGCACTAATAATTATCCAAAATTCAATGGTGTTCCACAATATATATATGTATCATAATTATTGATTCATTCAACTGCTGGCATTGGTTTCATTTTGAGGCTTTCATGTATAATGTTGTTATAAATACTTAGTGCATTTGGTAGACATATAAACAAATTTCTATTGGTTAAATATCTATGAGTATAATGGCTGAGACTTGGTTTGCTATGTTTAGCTTTTATAGATGCTATTGGTTTTCTCACCAGGTATGCACTGAAGTCCTGTTATTCGGTAATATGTACCTGCTAATGCTTTATTATTTTTAATCATTATAATCATTCTGGTATGTGTGTACAAACATTTGATGATGAATTTAGTATTTTCCTGATGACTATAATGCTTTATATCTTTTTTCATTGTAAACATTCCAGTATGTGTGTACCAACATTTGATGATGAATACAGTATTTTCCTGAAAACTAATAGATACAGCATAATTTAATGTTTCATGGTTATTTTAATATTTTTATTTATAAAAGCTTATTTGAGACTTTGCAGCTTGTTTCTTCCCTACATATTGACTTAAGATATTTCAAAAGTCCCATTTGCAAATCTACCATAAGATTATTATATTAATTGTAGTCACTATGCTGTGTAATGGACATCTTGAACTTATTCTTCCTATCTAACTGATTTCTTAATACCTTGATCAACATCCACACACAAAATATTCACCATAAATGAATGGATGAATGAATGGATAGAGGGATAGGTGTTATGTTAAGACCTTTCCTACAATTTTAAAGAAAAGCTTGTCAGAACATAATCAAATAAAATTAAAAGCAGCCAATAATTATGTACAAAGGAGAAAATACAAGGACATTGGTGAAAGAAAAATGGTAATAATCTCTCTGACTTTATGTTACTTGATCTCTATATGCCTCCGTTAACTCCTCTGTAAAATGAGAATACCTGATTGACTGGGTTGACCTGAAGATTAAGTAAGTCAACACATGTGTGTCAGATATTGCTGTCTGGCTAACATATAACGTGATATCACACTGATAGGATACCTGGAGGAGGAGAGATTCCTAAGACCATGACAGAAAGTCAATATTCAGAGAAGATGAAATGGACACCAACCCTGGAATGACTCACTTGAAATTCTTTCTGTGTTTCAGGATATTTAAGCCATTCTAAATTTGTTTTTCCATTTTGGATAACTAAACAAATCTTTACCAAATGATGTATATGAAACACTGGGAGCAGTTACTACTTTTAGTAAGTAGTGAGTCTAAGTTTTCAATACATGAATGAAGGGAAAATATAATAGAGAAATACTAATTCCAAATAGAATCCATTTTGTTATTAATTGATAAAAATGTACATAATGATAACATCAAATACAAATAGTGTTAATGTCTAGAATTATAATGATCTGTTAGGCTTTTATCAATACAAAAACATGATTTATCAAATGTTTATTGCATGCAGTATGTGGTTTATAGGATTATCTATTAAACTTATATTATTTATTTGATTCACATACCATGTGGATAATGGGATAATATTAAAGATGCTAACTACAAATACTTTTGATGAATTACATGACACAACCTCCATGAGTAGATTTTTACTAGCAGTACTGATCAGACCATCCAACCATATAGAATATGTTACCAGTTATCACAGCTAAAGCAAGTATGTGGGGATCTGAATTAATCATTAAGATGCCAAGTTGTGCTCTGTCCATTTTCTGCATGTAATTACAACTAGTTTTTCATTTGTTTGTTTTGCTTTCCCTTCTGCCTTTCAGAAATTTGTTTCTAACTCTGTGCAATACCAGATTTACTTTTGGTAAGAGATGTTCTAGATTTATTTTCTGAAGAGATAAAAATAGAATGCTGTAAACTATTCCCAGATACTGTGTTTAATGGCAGCTCTTTAAAATAGCATTGATGTTTCAAAAGTTTACAGCCTGATAACTAATTAACTGTGTAAAAACTGCTGATAAAGCTAAACCAGAGTTATGTGCACTAGTTTTTTAGGATAGATTTTTTTGTGTGCAGGTGAAAAATAGTTCATAAAGCAATCATTTTACTTGTTGTTTCACTAAAATTTATAAAAGGGGAACTCTGAATCACTCAATGGCTTCAGGAAGCACAGCGCCCAGCCAGGGTTATCTTTGTCATTCAGGCAGTCGAGAAGGCAGAGTATTGAAGCAAGTACAGAGACACGCAGTTTCACCTACTTTTACCACTAATCTTTTTCCAATAATCTCCTGCATAATTCCTTTCATTTATGCTGTGGAAGTATGTAGGAGCCTAATACTTCTTACCCTTAATGCTATAAACAGGTTCATATGCCTGAAACTTTGGAAAAAATTAAAACTGCAGTCTCAGTCTTACTTTTACGTACCTTAAACTTCATTTGACTTACAATATTTGAACTGTGTAATAAAGGTGGCAAAATATCAAGGAGTTATCTTATATAGTAAATAGAAAATTTTCAAGGGTGTCAATATTATTTTAAAAATTTATAAGTGAGGATGAAAATATAAATAGATTTGTTGCTGAGGTGGAGATGACCTTGACTATAGATGTATACAGGTTAGGTCAGGGGTTTAGATCAAAGAATGACATTTTTGCAGATTATTTTCTTTTTATTAAACATTTAAAGAGAAAGGCCAACTGAAATAGCAAGAATCAAATATATTGCTGCAAGATCAGAGGATTTCATTGCATAAAATGCATAAAATACCTGTGCGATAACTATTTTATAAAGAGATTTCAGATTTTAAATGTAGTGGCACAATTGAACATAGACAGACGTTAAGCTGCTGATTAGGCATAATAAAACAAATATGTCCAATTAATATGCAAATTAGGTAATAGAGCATTATTTTCTTTGATAATCCCATAGCTTAGTAGATTTAAGTTATATAGCATTCTGTAATAGTATGCTTTAGACAATCATCTGCATAGATTTCACTGCTCCAATGACTGGTTTCCTGTCAATTTGAAGAGCACATTATGCTCTAGGAGGCAAATGGGTTTGCAGAATTATAGTAACACTGAAAAGATTTATCTTCTTTGGAGTAAACTTGGTTAAATGTTGGTTGTTCAATATAGCAGGTGCGTATCAGTAATGTGACAGATTATCATAATTCCTTTTATTTGCTTATTTATTCAGATATTTTAAAGCACCTGTAATAGAGATCACTATATAAAATATTATAGTAAATAATATAATCTAGGTTCCTGCTGTCATAAATAAACTGCATCTCACATTTAGATTCCTCATCTACCCATCCAGGAAAGCAGTTCATTTCAGCTATGTGTACACAGACACACACAGACACAGACACAGACACAGACACACACACACACGCACGCACACACACACACATACCCCCACCTCTTTGTCTTTCTATCCTGTCTCTATATATGTACATAATCCTTCATTTTTTTGAAGCCATTGTGTGATGCAATGTTACCAAAGATAACACTGTTATAAACATTATTGTAAACATCTATAATTTCTAGTTGCACAATATTTTCTTCAAATCCATTGCTTGTTTTTTCTGTGACCATTCATATTATTTTCCACATATATTACTTCAAAAAACAGGACAATTACTGACATCAGGAAATTAAATCACTTATTTTAACAAAATTGTATTATCATATTAGTATATTCACTGTCAGTTGTTATAATCAATAGTATGACATCTCAGCTGCTTCAAAAAATGAAAGTGTATTTTTTGCTCATATCAATCTGATGTCTATCAGACGTCCTCTACGTGCTGATGCTGGCATCTGGGATTTTTCCAGCTATGATAGCGTCCTCTACTGGATGCTCTAAACTCTGAGATGGCCAAACAGGCAGTCTGTGCAGGATCCTATAAGCTATTTTAAGACGTTCACAGACGTAGTCACATAACTCCAACCCGACTGCAAGAAATGAGAGTTTCATGTGTCCAAAAATGGTGAGTTAGGCTCTGTCACATCTGAGACATTCTGTGGCGAGAATTATGTGTGATCATTGTCGTAAATAAATCCTGTGAAGGTAAAAATATACTTTAGGAATTTGAAATTAAATGTATAACTATTAATTTATGTGGTAAGATTGTGTTGTTATTTTTTTCTTATTATTTTTTTTCTTTTTTTTCTTTTTTTTTTTGAGACGGAGCCTTGCTCTGTCTCCCAGGCAGGAGTTAGTGGCGCTATCTCGGCTCACTGCAAGCTCCGCCTCCCGGGTTCACACCATTCTCCTGCCTCAGCCTCCCAAGTAGTTGGGACTATAGGCGCAGGCCGCCACACCCGGCTAATTTTTTCTATTTTTAGTAGAGACGAGGTTTCACCGTGTTAGCCAGGATGGTCTCTATCTCTTGACTTCGTGATCTGCCCGCCTCGGCCTCCCAAAGTGCTGGGATTACAGGCGTGAGCCACCGCACCCGGCCAAGATTGTGTTTTGAAATATTTAAAAGAAAAATTATCTCATGGGATGTTTACAATAAGGAAAATAAGCATTATGGACCTCTGGAAACTAAATAAAAAAATCACATGTATTTAATGGTTAGTTCTGAGGGTGATTTATTAATTTAATCAGAAAAAAATCTCAACTAATTCAATTATGTTTATGGGATCCCAAATTCTTAAATATTTATATTAAAAGAACTAATTTTGCTTTTTAACATAACTGTTAATGAAAACAACACTTAGCAAGTAACAATTTAATGCTTACGATATGTGAAGGTCTAATTCAAACATTTTATTCCTTAAAAAGTAGAAGAAATTTAATCTCTTCTATTCAAAAGCAAATACAAACATTTGTTATTCTAATAGAAGTAAACAAATATAATGGTTTCCATTTTTATATTTTAAAACATTTTTATATATTTTAAATACTTTGTATATTTATATATATTTAAATATTTTATTTATATATAAATATATTTTTATATTTTATATATTTAATATATTTTAAAACAAAAAATTGATATTACTCTTTTGGTATTTTTAATAAAATTTAAAATATCAAAATCATTTCTGAATCAAATAAATTTTGTAGTCAGATTGGCGATACCATGATACAAAGAATAGGTTAATATACACCTATTGTTAATAATCTTTGTTATTTTGTAAATTATAGTAAAATTAATACTTTCAGTATGTCCACAGTAAAGTGATTGATGACCATATTTGTGAACTATATTACGTTTCAGAAGAACAATATTTAATTATCTTTCCATTTTTGAAGAACTAGAAGGTAAATTTGATTTTAAAATACTTGTAATTGATGGGATTTTATCATCATGTTATAAGTTCTTATGCTATCAATGGTAATACTCTTGCACAATATGGAAATACATGCTCTTGTCATAAATTCAGAAAAATATTGTTTTCTCTGAACATAAATAATGAAAACGTTTACAATATATACACCCACAAGTAGCAGAAAATGCAAGCTAAACAACAAAAGTCTTCTTCCTAAAGGTAACCTACTTCCTAAAGATAGAGATCTTTCTGTTAAATAACTTGTATAAATAATAACTTGTTAATAATAATAGCTTCTGTTAAATAGGTTGTATAATATTTTTATGTTTTATTGGCTACAAGCTTCACTAGTTGGGATGCATTATCTATGCATTTTTTTTTTTTTTGACATATAAAGCATGGAGAGAACAGAATAGTTAAACCCATAATCATTTCTCTTTTTTTGCTTCTTCGCCCAATTCCTCTGCTCCCAGAAGTCTTAGAAATTATATTTGCTTTCTTAATGACAAGATGTTCCAGGTCTTTCTTGTATTTTCTTGCTCTTACCCTACATTTAATAAATTTAGAGACCCACAAGCTAGTTATTCGTGATGTTCTTTGTTACTCGGTCATTGTTTCTGTGTCTTTTAAGCAGACAGAGTTTTAGATGAAAAAACAGCATGAGTAACAACTGATATATCCAAATTAAAATTTAAAATATAGAAGTCATACATACATATTGTAGTTTTAAATTTCTACTTCTTTGTTCTAATGTTGAATTCCAGTAACATTATTTTTATATTTTAATTTAGATCTATTTTTGAATACCAATATCAATAATATGATTAAAAGTAGAATTATGTAAAGTATTTTGACATGTATATTATATATTAGAATATTCTTACAGAAAATATATTAAAATATATAAATATATAGTATTTAAATATATATAGAAGTATGTAATTTATATATTTAAAACATAAGTATATTATATACATACATATATAGAAAGAGAAAGAGTGAGAAAGAGAGAATGAGAGGGGGAGAAAGATAAAGTCTTTTCTGTCTTTAAATACATTTCATTAGGATAGTAGTCAAATTAATGTGACTTTAAATTACTTGAAATAATCCCTTTCCATGTGTTTCTGCTAATTTAAAGAGAGTTAGTTTTGTGTATATTTTTTAAATTAAAGATTACTTGTTTAATCTAATTTAAATTTTGGAATTATGTTAACCTAATAATAAGTTCTATAGTAAAACTTGTAAGAGTTGCCTCACAGAGGTTCTGCTTCTATTTGTGTCATGTCCCTTATATTCTAGTTCATTCTTCCTCACATAGAATAACATTTTATTGTTGTTGTTGTTACATTTCCCTCCTATTTTATAAATGAAAAGCCATTATTTTCTATATAGTGTTCCCTTTCAGACACATTATATAATGTATCAACACAGTAAAAAATATATGGATGTACTGATAAATATTTTTCATTGCTCTAATTAGCTATTGTATAATATAATCCTGATGCAACCCTTGCAATAGTGTCTTGAACTAGAAAACTAACCATCTCCAGTAGATGCATTTGTCTTGAGCATTCAAGATATAAGTCTAATATAATAATTCACGTAAAAATAATGTAATATTATGTGATCACATTATTCACAACATCACACATGATGTGAGGAGAGAATTAGCATAATTATTTTAATTGGGTTTTAAAAGAAAAAGACAAATCATGAGGTAGATAAAGTGCTCAAGAGCACAAGTCAGCTACACATCAAAGCAAGCTGAACACATTTAACCTGATTTTCTATTTTGTATTTGGTGTTTTGGGAAAATGGAATGTTAGAGAGTCTGGGGAGCTAACAAGTATATTGATGATTCTGAGATCATACTTTTCCTTTATTTTTATTCATTATTGTGGAACAGTTCATTGTCTTCTGGATATGATGGTGTGTTTTTTATATATTCTCTTACCTATTAATATAGTATATTCACATTGCTCAGGGACACCTCTCTTTGCCTGTTCCAGGTGTGGATGATTGATTAGATTACATTGAATTTCTGTGCATATCCAATTTAAATATAATTTCCCCATACAAATAATAGAGAACCATTCTTTTGTCTTAATTTGGGCACGTGAGTGAGAACAGACCTTTTTCATCTCAACAAAAAAGTCCAGGGCCGCTTTCCAATTCTAATGCTGTAATACAGGTAAGAGCATTCTTATTTAAGTTATTCTTAAATTCTCTATTATTTACCAGGGATGGATGTGGAGAAAAATCAATTGATTAAATTTTAGAGTAAAAGCAAAGTCTTGGATTTATAAAGCAAGTAGTAATAATAATGAAGAATAGAGGAACAGAAAGTTGCAAGGTACAAAAAAAAAAAAAACTATAAGGTAAAATTGCCATTAACTCTTTTGCCAATTATGTTAAAGTGTACATTGATCAAATATAAGGAGAAAATTCATGCTGAAGATTAAATTTTTATCACAAACTAAGATTATCTTTATTACATGTCCTCCTGATTATCCAGCCATTAATGTATTACTCCGTTTAATTTGTAAAAACCCAATTCAAAAGTAACCCTATTAATGTATTTTAAGATTTTAGCCAGTTTTGCTAAGGCTTTCAGTTCCCTAATAGAGCTTGTTACTGATTAAATGCACTAAATTATGCCTTTATGTAGCAATTTAAGTCTAGATTCCAAAAGGTGTGTTTCTGACAATAACATTCACGTTAATTAGAGCTTGTTTAGTGGTTGCAAGCTGTTGGGCAGTTAACCAAACTAGAAAAGACAAGGGTACTTAAAGCAGAGCAGAAGTGTGACTTGTCCTGACTGATCCTATTACCGTGAAGAACATGTTATCCGAACCAGCACATAAAGTAATCACACACAAAGGTATAACATAATGAAGTACATATTCTTATTTGAGAAAATATGAAAAAATTTATATTCAGAAAATATGCCTAAAAATGTATCAACAGATATGTGATGTTCAAAATAAGAAAGAGAGAGAGAGAGAGAGAGAGACTGCCTGACTCCTGTAGTGGTATAGAAGACCCAGGATTGTTCTTACTATGGCAATAAATGTTAGTCACTAGTCAATATATGACACCTGGTCATCTAACAAAATAAATAAATGTAGGTATACTCATTGTTCCTACCATCATATCAAATAATTTTATTATTTTCATATAATAGTGATATGAAACATGGACATATTGTTTGGACATTTGCAATGTTTATTTAATATAAACATTAAAAAACATAAAAACATGACAGAAAAATAAGTTGACATCATAATATTCATATGTTGCTCAGTTTACAAAAATCCAGTCTCATCAAGACATAATAATTACTTTTAAAAAGTAATTATTCAGAGTAAAAAACTCTAAAACAGTCTCGCTGTCAGTGAAATGCTTAAGGGTTAAGTTTGTTGTTTTGTTTTGTTTTGTTTTGCTTTTGATCGTGCCTGTCTTCAACAGAATTAAACAACATTTTTAATAGACTTTAGGTAATATTTATACTATATAGTAACATTCTTTTTATAAAACAAAGTTTTTCTTAAATAACATCCAAAATAAAACCATATAGGCAAAAAATACATGTATGGATGGGGAATAGAGAGAAATGTTTTCATAAAAAAAAAGCAATCTTGAGAAAAAGTGTCTACAAATTCTGACTAACTGTAGAAGTTGGGATAATTTGTGTGTATTGTGTAAGATTTACTGTGCCTATTGGTGAAACGAAGACAATTTAAACCACTTTCTTATAGATTCATTTTAAGAAACAAAAGAAATAATTCATGTGAAGCCCTTAGCATTGTGTGTGAAAAATATTAAATATTTTTAAGAATCAATAGCTGTTACCGTGTTGCATAATAGTGAGCTACTTCTTGACGTGAGATGATTAAAGTCAATAGGATGTAATTATTTGTGGACCTGTCAAATGGGACAGTGATAGTATATTCAATTCTTTCTTTTTTATATTTGCAGAAAATTGTTGTTCCATCCTCTTAAATTTCACACCTACTCTCTTTTTTTCTGAGGCTTTCATATAGTTCATAGTGGCCACAAGAGTTTAGATTAACCTCCAAGAAACAATGGGGAAAAATTTGCTTATTGAGAATACAGAAAACATAATTCTCTTCCATCCCCTTTCCTGATTTAATTTCTACCCTCTTTTCCTCCTCTCTGTTTTCATAGTTTGTATTGGAGGTAGTACAGCTATTTCTTGTTTATTTCACTATGCCTCATTAGTACAGTATCTCAGTTTCATCTCCCAGAGTCAATGTGAGTTCAAACTAAATAAGTTATCCTTTCAGTATTCCGGGAAAATTAATAAACTTGCCACACACTACTGGACAATATTTTTCCCTGAACTTTGTATGTGACTACTAGCACCCATTTCTGCCTTTGGTATTGATCTCATCTTTTCTAGATTTGACTGAGTTGCTCAAGATATGAATCCTTTCTTGTAGGCTATCATATAAGAAATTCAGTATCTATAATTTATAGATATTTACCCAGTTTTAATGAAAAACAAACAGAATCCTTCCTATATGGCTTGAGAAAAATAACTGTTACCTTCTGAGTCAGGCATATACTCAAAAGAAAAAAGTGAACCTCTGCACAGGATGTTTTAGAGAATATCTGAAAATTGGAAATATAAGAAGAGTGAGTAGCCCAGATGAGTTACCAAGTTACCTATTGATCAGAATGCATTGCATACTCTTAAACAAAAAAATGTGGATTTGGAAGCAAGTATTTGCCGAGCTACTCTCACCCAATAGATTGGGTACTCTCTATATTAATGTGTCTAAGTTTCGTAAACACATGAGTAGAACTTCAAAGTAGAGAAATAAATGCTTTTTTCTGTGACTTTTAGTTTTCCTTAGAAACCTGGAAAGCCTGGAGCAATTTCAAAAGTAAATTTGCTTACTAAGCTGTTTTTGGTAACTTCTCAGAAATCACGGTTATAACAAAAGCATCGGTGCAGATAATTTTCAGAAGGAAAATAGGAAAACCATAGCTAGCAGATGGCCTATCCTAGGACTTCTTGACTTCCATAATAGCATGAGTCAATTCCTGTAATAAGTCTTCGCTCATATCTGTGTGTGTGTGTGTATATATATTTTTTGTTTATATATGTGTATATACACAATAAGATATATATCTTATGGGTTATACACAAATATACATATACAAACAATATATATTTATGTATATATGCATATATGTACACATATGTTTTTGTATACATATATACACATATATAAATATGTATAAACATAGATATACATATATGCATATATACAGATATACACATATATGTATACATATGCATATATGTATATACATGTATACATATATACATATACATATATACATATATATCTATGTTTATGTATATTTATATATGTGTATATACACAGTAAGATATAGACATATATCTTATTGTTTCTGTTTCTCTGGAGAACGCTGATTAATAAAAAGGAAAAGTGGACATATTTATATAAACAAATCAATGACAAAACTGCACTATCAAAAATATTAGTTAAGAAGAAATTGAGTAAATAAGCAATGTTTTAAGCCATTTCCTTTTTGCCTTATATATCAATTTTAAAGAAATTTGAAGTTCTCACAATTAGAATAAACTTATTTGCTGAAATTGATGCAAGTTTTGAGGTCTGAGATATACGAAAACATTTTGATCATGTCTAATATCCCAGAATCTTGATTGCTATCTCATTGCATCCAGCTAAGACATAATTTCTCTTGGAATGTGCGGGAAGATTGAGCAACTAAGATCTGCTGAATTAACCCTTTTCTGGCAACATTGTCAAATTACATTATTTCTGTATGCCTCTGTTTCTCATTTATAAAAATGGGAGCATCTACTGTATTATATGCCTGGAACTGTAATCAAATAATAGACTCTTAAAGTAAAACAATTTGTATAGTTACCTGCCGCATTAAAAATATCAATAGCTATTTGATTATAAGTATTATTATTATTAATGTTATTGTTATTCTTACCTTTTATTAAATGTATAATACAATAATTAAAGGTCCTAATGGATCCTCTTACATTCAAAATTATTTGTAGGAAACAGAACAATAAGAAACCATGAGTAAGGAAATTGCACATAAGAAAACTGTACTTGTATATCTGAACAAGTCTTGCTTAAAACTGTGATATACACATTGTTGTGAATATTCTTCACTCAAATGTGGAAAATTAAATTCAAAGTATTTAGACATTGAAATACCCAAGCATTAGCATGTTTAATGCAAACAATCTTAAAATGTGTTTGCATTTAATGTTTTGTCTGAATCTGATTTTAAGAATGTTAGTAACTGTATCTAATATTTTTAAACAAATTTATTAGTTCCAGCTCAGTATTAGATGTTACCAGGGTTTCTTTGCTGAGAAAGATTTTAGAACTACTGACCATCAGATAATTCAAATGGTTTAACTTTAAGAATACATGTAATCAAACACAATGATTCTAGCACAAGTATCATGTGTGGACCCTAAGAAGTTAAAAGAAAATTGAAAAATTGACTTAGGTGGCAAAAAACAAGAGTGGAGGGGAGTGAATATTTCAAGGAAATAGGGTCAACTGCAAAGGGCTCATTAGCACTCAGGCATCCTGTGACAAGCACACATCTTACAGCCCACCTACACTCAAGCATCCTGTCTGCAAGCATTCAGTCCAAGAAGCACGACCTTATAAAACTAAAACTCCCCTCCAGCCCCTGCCCCTTTGCAAGCAGACTTCCCCCTTTGCTCTGTTGCCCATTGCTACCTTGTAACATATCTCCCCTTTTTTACTAATAAATCTGCTTTTCTTTCCCCACAGCCGTCTAGGTAAATTACTTTATTGTCCATGACACCGGCTTGAGGCAGTGATTGATCATGACACGATAGCCTAAAAAGCTTTTTGAACCTTGATTTTTAAAAGATAGTAAATTTTCCTTGTTGTTATCTAAACTGGCCTTATAACATCCATCTGTATACATAAGGGTGTCAGAAAGGTATCAAGTCAAATGTCTTATTTTTGACTTTTTATGATACACATAATCATATTCAAAATTAAGCAATTATATAATTGTTATAGAGTCATTCACATTCAGTTTGCACAGGAGTCTATTATCCAATCTACCTTTCACAGTGATTCCTCTTTCAGCATCATCATAACTGACAGAAAGTATTAAACACAGCAGTACTAGCTCTTTGGAACACATTATGCATTACTAATACATTATTTATAATCCCAGAGAAAGAAACATGACCCTTCTAAAAGCATACAGACTTTATCCACACTTTAGCTATTGAGGTGCCTAAAATAAGTCAAGTAGAAGATAATATTCATACTATTATAAACCTAAATTACAACTTGCCTTTCTAGTTTGGAATAGTTGCGACCTTATAAAAACATGTTTTAAAATTATAATTAATGTTACATTTTAAGTATTAATTAACTAATTTAGGGAACAGTGGCCTGTAATAAAGAAATTAAGTGTTTGTATTTATGTATAGATTGGAAGTTTCCTCATTCTAAGATAATTTAGATGTTTTAGCTGATCCACAATCTAAGAAGATAATTGAATTTTTTATGTATAATATTTAATATTACATACAACATATACATATATAACATATAACATATAGTCATGTATAATACTATTTTCTAAATCTAACCTACATATTAATGAGTTTTTAAAAGCAGCATTCATAAAGTGAGTATCATATTTAGCTGAAATAAATTTACATAAACAATACTCTGAAAATTCTACTGAACTGGCACTTTAAAAGAGAAAACTTTCGAAATAACACCATTTCCAGTACTGTTTCTGTACATAGTATTACCAGTTATAAGAGTAAATTCTACAATCATAGATGTGATTTTAAAATCTGAACTTACCATTATCTATTATATTGAACAAAAATTATTTGAACTCCCACCAAATAAACATCTATACATTAACCTTTGTCCCACAATGTGGTAAGTTTCTCAGATAACCAATCAAATACACTACTACACTGAAAAAATTTCGGTAATCTCTTTTACTTATTTTGTTTAGTGTTTCTGACAGTTTCCCCTTTATCATATGAGTAATTTCCACCAATTACTCTTGAGCTGGGAAAGGCTAGTGTTACGTGTTTGGCTTAATAATTTGTATTGGTACACTATGGTTGCTAATGCATATGGGTTTTTTAAATTCACTTTGCAAATTTAAGTCTTAGAGTATCAAGCAACTCCTATGCCATATAATTCTGTCTGAAATTTTTCATTAAAAAAGTCACATGTGGCATTCTAAAAGCACTTATTATTTACTCTTTTTTCTCAAGTCTTAGAAACCAGGCCCAAGGTACACTCTATGAGATTGCATCACTCATTACTATATACTTTCTTCTTGAGTGCTTCCAAATTTTGCTATGATCCTATGCCTCTCAGTGAGTGATATTCATTATAATTTCTGAAATTGATCCTTTAAGCTAGTTTATTAGGAAAAATTTTTAGATAGTATCTCATTATAAAAATGCAATTCTTTTCCTTGTTTATCATGCCTAATTAAATAAGAATCTTCTCAAATATTTTACTATAGGATGTATACTTGATTTTTCCAAATATATTTTTGAACAAGAACAGATATTATTTTTTTACCTACAAATAATGATAGTAACATAAGAGGTAACTGAGTCAAAATATTTTTTTCCTGAATTCCAGTGGCTCAGTCAGAAGGTGGTATCTTTAAAAATTGTTTAATTTTATGGAAGGAAGTCCTTATTAATGGACTGGTAGAGAGAGAGAATTGTACTGTTGCTCAGGCTGGAGCGGGTAACCCTCTCTAGGTAAATATATAGATAGATGATATAGATAGATAGATAGAACACAGGTAGAAAATTGAGAATTATCTTTCATACATAAATATTTAATAGATGATCAAAGCTCATGAAATAACATAATTCAATATGCTACAACAGTATACAACTCTTTATCACATAAAATAGCAGCAATGAACACATTCATAACATGAGGAAAAGATTTGGCCCCCTCATAGCATTGATATATTAAGTTGAACACCATTAGAATAAGCAGCTTTACTAATGTTACTAACAAGCCTATGTGTACAATAGTACAAACATTTGATGGCAGAATGATGGCTGTTTCCTAGAAAAATCTGCAACAAACACTATGGATAAACCAAAATCTCAAATCATAGCTTCTTTAAAATCCCGGAATTTTACTATATATAAGCATTTTAAACACTTTACTTATTGTTTTGGGGAGGTGTGATTATGATTCAATTATTACCAAAGTAAAAAATCCCTCAAGAAAGTGTGATTTTGGCCTAATTTCAGAAGCCAACAAGCTTCCTACCCTTTTACAGAACTATTTCTATAATTACATGAATACATGAACATAACCACTGTGACAAATATAAGAAGTTGACATTTCAAGGACTTTCACAGGCACTGGGTATTATTACCAGGTAAGGGAGATGAAAAGATAGAAGTGATAAAGAATGAACAAAGTTCAAGAAATAGAAAGAAAAGTGTCAAATCACAATGTTAATATATCTGAATGTCTTTTCTTTTTTTTTCTATTTTTATCATTAAAAATAAAAGCAGAAAGCATACTCAAGTCTAGTCAGGCATGAGTTAAGTGTCCTGTGTCCCCCCAAAAAATGTCAATTTGAATAGTCAACCTTTCCAGACACTTCTTATTCCACATTCTGTTAAATTTTAAAACTTAAAATATATAATTTTAATATTGAATTTTAAACAGTTTTCAATTTGCTAATTTAGACTTTATTATAATATTCCTTATTGGATAAAGTATTTTGTTAGTGCATATTGTGATGTTATTTAATTTAAATTGCAATATAATTACAAATTACTTGAATTTATATTACATACATGAGTTCTATCTTATATTAAGAATGGAACTTATTAGACTTGTTACTATGAATATAGATGTACAAAAGAAGCCAGATTTTTAAAATTCATACTGCTATTTTGATTCTTTATATTTTGGAAATTCTACACTACATTTCAGGAATACAAAAGAATAGAAAGATAAAGAGAAATTATTGCGAATAATATTGCTGAACCAATCAATATATTAACCTAATTGTGTCTTCAGTAATATCAGATAATTCAAATTCTTCTATATAATAAAATATTCAGAAAGGCAAAACATTGAAAGATCAGTATGCTCTACATCTTGTTACTAAATACTGTTGAACTGGTTGAACTGACCACATTGTAATAGCAAGCAAAGAAACAGCTTTATCAGAATTGGGTATTTTAGTGTTCTTATCTTTGAAAAAGAAGTCATGTGTCCTGGGTCAGCATTTTCAAGGACAGATGTAGGAAGACTATCCTCTCCCCGGGGTATGGTTATTCTTTGACATTTCTTTAAGATACTAAGATATATGCTTACGATTTCTCTTAGACTGGACAAAATGAAATGTACGTTGTAAGGAAAATCCTTAATTCTGTTTTACTTCATGTAGTATGAGTGTGAGTACTTCTAAAACATTTCAACAAGGTTGGAATAGCTTTTTAAAACGTATTTAAAAAAAAAACATAATTGACTAAATAAGCATTTCAAGCTACTCCATAAATGAAACACTGCAGTAAATTTCATAGTGATTATAGAACTATTTTTACACTCTACCTAATTCATTTTAAGTATGTTCTATTTTAGAGGATTTGCTTTCAGAACTATCAGCAGAATTGTAAAAAAATAAAAATAAAAAATTCAACAGTAAGCTAAAGATTATCACACTATTAGCATGTTTAAACTAAATTGAGACTGCAGGATTTCCGAGGATTTTTATTTTTCAGAAGAATATGTTAACAAAATCTTGTTTTCATAGCAGCGGATAATTATTCTGTATTTTCTAAGTAATGGGATTATTCAAAAGCAGAGCTTAGTCTACCATGATGAATGAAAAAACCATGAAGTGTATATTGGCTTTAGAAACATGCAGATTACTGAGGATGCTTTTAAGAGCTATTTCAGTGCAACAGAGCTCACACTTTGACATATGCTCTATTTCCAGAGCTGTTGTCAGCATTTGCTTTTGGACTTTTGAAACTTTAATGCCTAAGTTTAAAAGCTTTCCCTAGATACCAGTTAGGGTGAACTGCAAACATTATTTTTTACGTATAGTACAAAAAGAAAACAAATTTTTTGGTTTGAAAATATTATCTATTTTCCGGGAAAATATTAATAAAATAATCCTTGTTTGTGTAAGGGTGTCTGATAATTTGGTTCTCAGGCTAGTGTCTATATGCATATTACACAGGCTAATATGTGTGTGTGTGTGCACGTGTATGTATGTATACACATATTGGTGCTTCCAATAAGTTCTATCAAGTAGAATCAGTCATTTGAAGTGATTAATATTCTCATCTGAACAATACAGTTATTTAAAACTGATCATACTTAAGTCAGATAAACTTCTGTTGTAAAAAATCATAATATTAATTTCAAGTTGTTTCTAGTACATACATATTGAAATATCATATAGGTAAAGGGCAAATTATTTATATTATCCTCAATCATGGCTGAAATGCAATCCACTCAACTAATTGAATGAATAAACATACACTTTTACAATGCTTAATATCTGTTGTTTTCATAATGCCAGTTACTTTTTATACATAATCTAGACAAAATACGTCTCTGAAAAGTTATACATGTTGAAGAAAACAGACAAAAAATAAAAGTTTAGAACTGTGAATATGAAAATGCAAAAAGCATAAACAGATCAATTTTTAAATGAAAAAATATTATTAATGACTGTACATACAAATAAAGCTACACAGACACTAAGAGTCCTTCACAATTTCTTGTATTTACAAAATTATTCCAACATTTTCAGTCATCAGTGAAAGACTGATTTTACTACTTCTCAAAATTGTTTTTTAGTGTTTAAATACTCAATTTTAATTTCACTACTCTCTTATTAGTGTCTGAAAATAGACTGTAGAAAACAGGATATCAATTCTCTATCAAAGCATCATAAAGAAAACAAAACTCAATATATTCTAAGACCTTAGTATATTTGCAAAAGATTTTATGTTAACTAAATACATCTTTTTTCCCACTAACCCATTCTACCTCTCAAGTATTAGCATTTTTTTTTCTACATTATAAGATGATAATCTGAGCAAGGGGGTTCACACCTGTGGTCCTAGCTGCTGAGGAAGCTGAGGCAGGAGAATCAGTTGAACCAAGGATTTGGAGGCTGCAGTGAATCATGATAACACCATTACACACCAGCCTGGGTGACAGAGTAAGACCCTGACTCTTAAAAAATAAATAAATAAATAGATAGGCAATATATTCAGTATTAATGTTTTTGAAAAAATAGGCTGGGCGCGGTGGCTCAAGCCTGTAATCCCAGCACTTTGGGAGGCCGAGGCGGGCGGATCACGAGGTCAGGAGATCGAGACCATCCTGGCTAACACGGTGAAACCCCGTCTCTACTAAAAAATACAAAAAACTAGCCGGGCGAGGTGGCGGGCGCCTGTAGTCCCAGCTACTCGAGAGGCTGAGGCAGGAGAATGGCGTAGACCCGGGAGGCGGAGCTTGCAGTGAGCTGAGATCCGGCCACTGCACTCCAGCCCGGGTGACAGAGCGAGACTCCGTCTCAAAAAAAAAAAAGAAAAAAAAAGAAAAAATAAACATTATTAAAAAATAAGAGATCCTACATAGCAGGAGATTAATGAATGCAACACCATTGAAATTATTTACTTAAGTACTAATGCTAGACATGTAACTAGAAAGTCCACTGTCAGCCTATATATAGAATTCAAAGTGCTACTGCTAATTCTGTGTGCCATCCACTTGATCCTATGCTCCCTTATGTTCCGTTTCACGGAATTCTACTGGGTATGCCAATGGTCATTGTGTCACATTCTAAAAAGTGTTTCATAAATGCTGGACTAAACAAAATAAATCAGATAGCCAGGACCTTTAACGTGTATTACAACTCTTTGGGATGGCTATGAAGCAGGCAACATTAAATCAAAACCCTAATGAAACCAGGCAGATAACAAAAGTAAGCATGCAGAGAAGGCCAGGACGCTGGCACTAAAGATTGTGACCTAATGTAGAAGAGCCATGATCAAACACAAATGCCAACCAGTGTAGCCAGATCTTTCCAGAGAAGATACGCATTTGGCCTATAATTTCAAATCTCCAGGTTTATTAATGTTGGCTTGAATTTAAAAGAAGAAAAATAATCAATGAAGTATAAATAGAAAATATAGTTAGACCAGATAAGATTGATACAATTTGAGAAACTTGGTATACATTTTTCTCAAACTTCCTTGCCCACAGACCTTTATTAAGAGGACCTACTAATTTCCTAGGAATCTGCAGAATGGCCTCAAAAATGTTGCCTTAGACAGCAAGCATCCTCCCTTCCTAGAACAGTATGGTGTGCATAATTCTGAACACAAAGCATGAATTATTTGAGCGTATTCAAATTGAAATCAAAATTAATTTGAAAGGCTTGTTAAATGTTTGTGTAGAAATATTTCTCTATCGCTTGGAAATTTGTGTGAAAATAAGCCGACCATGCTTCTGACCAAGCTTAAAGATATGCTTACTCTAAACTTTCGTTTAATTCCCATGGAAAAACAAAATAATAATTGAATTGTAAGAAAGGAATAACATTAAAATTGATTGGACAGGAAAGAGACCATTCATTTTTTAAAACTAGTTTAAATATCAAAGTAGCTTGGGAATACTTTAAAATTTATAATTTTGGTCAAAATTAGTGACACTCTCAAACAACAGGACTGTATTTGCAAAATAACTTTTCTAGGACAAAGAGCCTTTTTCCTTACTGTCTTTCTTTTTTCTTCTAATTTCTGCCATGCCTCATTCTAAAAATTAGTTCAGGGAGCCTGCCAATTGTCTACATATATACCTAGCACAGACATAAAAGGTATAGCATGGATGTGTTGAATCATATGGCAATTATTTTCTTCCCCTGGTGTCAACTTGGTCCATACTCATAACCCTGTAGATGAGATATGGCACCAGAAATTACACATGGCAAATGTGATTTTCTAGTTTTTTTTTTCTTTTTTTTTTTTTTGACTTCTAAAATATCTGTCCTCATTCCAGGGGAAACACTTTATATTTATATTTCTAGAACTACTAGAAACCAGATACACCTATAAAGATAAATTAGACTCACTTCCATTTTCCCAAAGGGGATATAAACCCCTGTGCACTCCTATGATTGAGAAATTCTAAAAAATTATAACTTGAAGTTACAGGATATGATGGTTAGCTGTATGTGTCAACTTGACTGGGACAAGAGTTCCCCAGGTTAGATATCACTTTTTAATGTGTATGTGATGTTGCCGGATGAGATTATTATTTGCATTGGTGAACTGAGTAAAGCAGATGGCTTTCCTAATTGTGGGTGTGCTTTATCAAATTCATTGAGGACCTGAATAGAATAAAAGGCAGAGAAGAATTTGTCCCTTTTTTTCTACCTCACTGCTTGTACTGGGTTATCTCATCTCAACTTCCCCTGCTCTTGGACTGCAATTTACATAGGCATTCCTAGTTTTTACATTTTCAGACTTGGGCTGAATTACATCACTGGTTTTTTGGGGTTTCCTGTTTGCAGATGGCAGATTGTAAGACTTCTCATCTTCCATAATTTTGTGAGCCAATTACTCATAATATTACTCATAATAAATCTCTCTCTAATACCCAAGGTATAAAACAAGTAAAAAGGTAGGCATGAAATCAGATTTGCTGATTTTAGGAGCTAGTCCTCTCTCTTTCACAGCTTTGGTGATGAGAATAAGAGTTCATTTCCTGGCTCCTTAGTGAGCATTTTACTTTTGGATAGAAGATTCATGGGATCTAAAGAGAATGCATAATTGTGAAATGTTCATATTTGGGGGAGAGCTCTGCAATATTCAGAAAGATTGCGACAATTTTGAAATAAATTACTAGGACTATATTACAACAGAGTTGGCTGTACAAGATTCGAAGTCGCTCTACCCAAATGTCACTGACAGATTTGAATATCAGATGAAAGTGACACAGAAAATTGCCCCGGAGCTCCAAAGACGTCCGACCTATTAATATGTGGTCCCTGAAGTAGTGGAAGTAATGTCCTAGAGTGCTACAAGGTCTTAATCTATGAAGTAAAGCTTCTCCTCTAATGTAGGTATTGTCTTCTGCTGAGACTTGACCTTCAGCTGCACTTTGTAAAGCTCCAATTTAAGGACCATTCAGTGAAACCATATTTAGTTGCCAGAGGTTTGTGTATACATACTTTTAGGTAGTCATGACAACGAAAAAAAAAAAAAAAAAATGAGCAGCACCACAGCAGATTTACTGATTTCAATATAAGGATTCTCAGTGGTGATCATCTATGAATGTTTTGAGTCAAGGACACTTGAGTCTGATTACCATTCCAAGGGACATTTGAAGACTGTGTCATAGTTCCATTTCCATCTGTAAGAGTGCAGTAGGGAGTTGGTAGGTTGTGTCCTTTTCTTTCCCACAGTATCTTCAGGTGGGTTTAGCTGGCTGTATTAAAGAAGTAACTACTGGCTTGTGACTCCAGGGTACATTTGACCAGAGGTAGACAGCCCAGGTGATGTTAGAATAATTGTATCTCAGCTGGCTTCATATTCAATTATAGGGTGCTTTTCATATCGTTCAATCACTGCTTGTGCTCAATGAGGCAAAAATAGAGGCCACTGTCAGTTTTGGCTGCAATCTCCATAGTCAAAAATACATACCTTTTCAAAAGGACCCCCCTCACTTTAAAGAACCCATGTTTGTGGAAGTTGACATACTATCCATTTGTCCATACAATTAAATCTTGGAACTGAAACACAAAACATGTTACTTGTTCCCAATATGTGGTCATGACAGTTTCATTAGACACTGAGTAGGGACAGCATGGCATGGCAGGCTCACTCATCACTCCACTTTCTTGTAGATAAGAACCTACAGCATCTGTCAAGAGCAGTAAGTGACTTGAGATGACTACTTGAAGATGTATTATGGTATCAGCTGGTACAGCTGGATATCAGCAGGATATCATGGTATCAGCAGGAAGTAGTTTTCTAGTTTCATACAAATGGTTTTTCCTTTCCACTTGTGGTCTGTTGGTAAAATAATCAAGTTTTTAAAACTATTATACCAATTCTTTATATTTAGCAATTAAAATGGTAGCATCGTGTAACTGTCAAGTTTCAAATCCTGGTGTCATCATGTATCAGTTACACGATTTTATGTTATTTTTCATCCTGTTTTAACAATAGATAACAATGGTATTTTCCTGACAGAGTTATTCTGTAATCAGATACATAACTGTATCTAAAGCCCTGAAAAATATTTTTGGAGCATTATATTATTGAAATATAAATTATCATGTTAGATGTGCAACAACAACATCAATATGATGATGATGATATCAATGTCATTGTCTGACTTGCACATTTAGCCTACATCCTCTTTTTCCTAACACACGTGTTATTTCTTACATTACAAAATGTATCATTACTTATAAATTATATCATGATCTTATTATCATGAAACACTCTTGTAATGCTGCTGTTTCTTTTCTATTTAATTTTAACGAAATCTTATCTGTTTCGTTAAATCTAGGAGCATTTTGAAATGAAATAAACTCATTTACACATATACCTAAATGTGCTGTCAAATAATATTGTTATTGTTACAATTTTATAGATGAAATAACAATAATTAGTTCTATGAAACTCTACTGAATCTCAAAATACAATATTTAGGTAAACACTAATATTTGACTGGGAAGTCATGGGTTACATATTTAGGGTTAAATTATTCTATTTTACGTTTTCTGATTCAGGAATAAATATAAATTCATACATGTCAACTTATAATCTCTACCTCTAATATGTGATTAGAAGTGGTAAAAATCTATTTGAAAAAGGTAAAGTTGCATTGTAACATGTTTTTATTATTTTTTTCTATAAGGGAAATTGCCATTTTTATTTATTTCTTATTTATATATTTTTAAAATAAACGTTAAGTATAAGAATATTTTCATTAAATTTCAGTTTTCTTGTATGAAATTATTTCGGCTACTAAAAATATTGAAAAACAAGTGACAATCCCAGAACTTAAAAAGAGAACATTTATAATTTTTCAGTTTTATGCATTTGATAATCATATTAAATTTGCATATGACTTTCTAAATTGTATTAAAAATACATAAATATTATTTAAACATTAAAATAGCAAGAAAAGGGTAAGAAAAATCTGCTGATGGAGAAACTATCAATCAGGAGAACATTAGCAATTCCATCTTATATTCTGTAATAAAATTTGCTGTGTAGAAGTGATTGCATTGAAATTATTGGAATATTTGAATGTAACTTCAAAACTATGAAAAATGAGGCTTTCATTGCTGTAAAATAAATTAGGAAGCAATATTTTGCTAGCAAAGGCTTTTCAGTAACACAATTCATAACTATTCATGATACCATTAACAGATGTCTTTGTTCGTTCTGTGAGCTGCCTTATGATGTTGTTGTATTTGGCATTACTTTAAATTTAAAATGAATGTAGACAACTTGTTCTAAGTGATAATAAAATGAACTCTGATATAGAGATCCTGTGGGAAATTATGCAATAATCTTACCAACATAACTAATTTTCATTTTCCAAAATCGTGATTCCCACTATACATATAGAGCTATCAAAAGTATTGTTTAACATCATCATTTCCATATTAACATTTCAGTAAATTACACAAATATAAAATTTCATACAAGAAACAAAACATTCCGTTTGGAGAACAAGTTTTTACTTCTAAATTAAAAGTAATATAAAGTCAATATCAATTATGTTGTATGTTGCTTGTTTACACCAAAAATACTTAATAGGATTGATTTCTCTAAAATACTGACATTCTAGTGGCCAGAATACTACAAATGAGATAAATTATTTTTAAAAAAATGAAATCATAGATAAATTGGCCTTTGCTAATCATCTATTAGAATAAAATTTCTAAGAACATTTAATAATTCATATGTAAAACCTGAAGTAGAGCAGTCTTACATTTATTATAAATACATACACATACTTGTGTATGGTGCCTGTCAGAACCTCTGTATATGGTAGAAAAATTTCTGTGACTTTGTAGATTTAGGTAATTAATTTAAACCAAAACATTGACTCTTCATTGTGAAATTGGATAAAAATAGCTACCTTATGTTGTAGTGAGAATTTAATTGATAAGGACTAAAATTGTCTCATTTAATTTATCATATGTAACATGTTCTAAATGTTAGTGGATATATTCTATCAATTCTTTTGACACTGGTACTGGAGGCAGGGAGCTGGGTGGCATATCTTCAAATAAGTAACACTAGACACTTCTAAAAATATATAAGCTTATGAAAATGAAAACTGCAAATTTCCCACTCAAAATTCCCTTTTTCCTATGCTTACCTCAACATCACTTTAAAAGCAATGGTTAATAATTATTTACAATGGACAGGTCCTAGGCAATATATTATAAAAGAGATTGAAAAAAGAAAGAAAACACCTAAAGAATCAGATAAACTATAGGCATGGAGAATGCAATTCTTGCTTTTTTCCATCATTTTGCCTAAGAGAGTATTTTGTGTAAATTCAGAACACATTTACTAAACGCTATCAGTAGTCTATAATAATTTATCTATGTCATAATATTACACAGCTGAACTATTCATCTCTCATAGATATTCCACATAATACTTTCCCAACTTGGAATTTGTCTTATATCTTTCCTGACAAAGTTGAATTCAGTCTCTATGTATGCACTAGGTCCCTTCTTTATGTGCTTATGCGGACATATCAAAATAAGAGTATTTTTAAGAACAGTTAATCATATGATTTCATATCTAAAAAACTCTAAAGACTTTATAAAAATTTTTTGATTTGATAAATGACTTAAGAGATTCATGATACAAAATGATGTACAGAAATCAGTAACATTTGTACACATCAATAATGACCAAGCTGAGAACAAAATCAAAAAGGCAATCCCATTTACAATAGCTGCAAAGAAAGAAATATGTAAGAATGTATTTAACCAATAATATGAAAGATCTGTACAAGAAAAACTACAAAACACTGATGATAAAAATTGTAGATGACACAATCAATAGAAAAACATCATATGCTCATAGATCAGAAGTATTAATGTTGTTAAAATGACCATACTGCCCAAAGCAATCTGCAGATTCAATGCAATCCCCAGCAAAAAACTAGCGTCATTTTTCACAGAATTAGGAAAACCAGTCTTAAAATTCAAATGAAACCAAAAAAGAGCCCAAATAGCCAAAATAATCCTAAGCAAAAGAACAAAGCTGGAAGTGTTACATTACCTGACCTCAAAATATTCTACAAGGCTATTTTACCAAAACAGCATAATACAGGTATGAAATTAGAACCATACACCAAAGGAACATAACAGACAACCCCAAAATAAAGCCATTTAACCATAGCCAAATGATTTTTGACAAAGTTGAGAAAACCTTACACTGGGAAAAGGACACACTTTTTAATAAATGGTGCTGGAAAAATTGAATTGTCATATGCAGAAGAATGAAAATGGACCCCTGCCTCTCACCATATATATAAAAAAAAACTCAATTTAAAATTGATTAAAGACTTAAATGTAAGTTCTGAAGCTATACAAATACTAGAAGGAAAACCTCAGGAAAACACTTCTGGACATTGGTCTAGGCAAAGAATTAATGATTAAGAACTCAAAGGCATAGGCAACAACAACATCAACAAAAACCAGACAAATGGAACTTCGTTAAACTAAAAAAGTTCTTCACAGGCAAAGAAAATAACCAACAGAATGAACAGCTAACCTCCAGAGTGGGAGAAAATATATTGGCAAACTATGCATCTGGTACAGGACTTATGTCTTATTCCATAATATACAGGGCACCCAAACATCCCAAGAAAATTTAACATGTCTATTCATCCAAACAGCATGAATAGACACTTTTAAAAGAAGACAAGTTGTAGATATGTTAATTTTGATATTTTAATTGTACCTCCATGAACCTATGCTGGGCGTTTATTATCATTAAAAAAAATCCAGAGGTGAGGAGGTAAGCCATATCTTGGAGATATAAGTTTGAGGAAATCTTCAAGGGAGGAAGTAAAGAACAAAGAGGAATGAAACCTGGAATTACACATATAATAAGTATAACAATTCTGAGAGTGTAGAAACTGAATAGGCAAGACAAAAGGAGAAGAAATGTGGTGAGCTGGAAGTAGGGGGGGAAGAGGATGTAATAAGAATGGTGATGACCCATATGTTATATATTGGTGTTTGATGAGCTTGACAGGAGCAAATTTGGTGAAATCATGTAGTTAAAGCTTGTTTAGACAAAGGATCCAAGAGCATGGGAAAATGTACATGGAAGACATCAGATGGAGCCAACTCTTTCAAGAACTTTTTATGAAGACATGGGCAGACAAAGTGTGGTGTTATCCGAAAGAAGAAAAACTAATTTGGGTAAAGATATTATTAAAGTGGTAGGGTAAAGACAGAACAAGATTGTAGAACAAAACCTTCTACTGACAATTCTCTCAGGAACATCAATTCAAACAACTATTTATGCAAGAAAATATCGTCTCAAAAACTAAAGAAACCAAGTAAAAGATCACAAGATATGGTTTAAGCATAATAACAAGAAAAGACACAATAAAGAGAGTAGAAAAGACAGTCTTACACTGCCTATACCACCCCTACCCCAGCACCAGGCTGTGCAGTGAGAGTGATAATCTGTCTTCTTGGAGAAGAGAGAGGTAAAAAGGGAGTGCAGACACTTATCTGAAACTCAGCACCAGCCTCACTACAATAAAACACAGCATGGGACACTACTCTGTGACATTGATTTCAGGCTGGTGCTCGAGGACAGATTCTAGACCTACCCCAAAATGGAAAAGAATCTGCTGCTCTGGCAGGATACATTGGAGTCCCAACCTGCTTCACCACCAGTTGAGTAAAGCAACCATGGGCCCTACATAAATATCAGTAACAGTAAGGCCATAGTGGTTGCAGGCTTTGTATAAGCCCTAGGGATGATACAGCATGGTATCAGCTATAGTGGCCTCAGGATTATCTGTTACCCCTCCTTTAACTCCAGGTACTGAAGCACAAAGAGAGACTCTTACTGAGGGATAAAAGTGAAAAATGAGAGAGACTTTGCCTGGGAACCCATGAAACTCTCCTTGGTCTCCCCCAGAACCATTAGGGAGGAGAAACTCAGAATGTGCAATAATGGCACAGTGAACCTGGACTTAGGGTACACTCTAGTGCTGAAATGGTTGCAGTGACCAGGGGCTTTGGGAATTCAATAGTCAGTTGCCTTTGAATTCTTGGAAGGTCATCTGAAGAAGGATATGTACAAACAAGGTCAGACTGTAAAGACTGGACCAAATAACTAATTATTTAACACCCAGACACTGATGTATGTTCACAAACATTAAGGCCATTCAGGGAAATTCGATCTCACCAAAATGACTAAATAGGGTACCAATGACAAACCCTGGAGAGAGATATGCCTGATGTCTGAAATAGAGAATTCATAATAGCTCTTTTTAGGAATCTTAACAAACTGCAAGAAAACATAAAGAAGCCATTCAAAAATTTATCACAGGAATTTAACAAAGAGATTGAAATAATACTTTAAGGGAGAGACAGCATTAGGAAATATACCTAATGTAAATGACGAGTTAATGGGTGCAGCACACCAACATAGCACATGTATACATATGTAACAAACCTGCACATTGTGCACATGTACCCTAGAACTTAAAGTATAATAGTAATAATAGTAAAAGAAATAATAGTTTAAAAAATCAAACAGAAAGCCTATAGCTGAAAAATACAGTGGATGTACTGTATGAATTGCGGATGAATTGTGATGTGTAAACCACTCATGTCTTTAGGTAAAATACTAAAAAACAAAATGGTTAAAAATGATAATAACTACAACAATTTGCTGCTCCAGCAGGATACACCCAAGATAAGCAAAATAATAAGATATAAATTGAAACACCAAAAAGTCAAAATGCACGTGGGTGAATGGAGTTAAAGTGTAGAGATTTTTAGTTGTGTTTACTTGCTTATTTTCTTTGTAATGAAAGTTATTATCATTTTAAAATACTTTGGTATAAGTGTAAGCTTTTTTCTCACCTTTATTTTAGATGCAGGGGCGACATGAGCACATTTGTTACATGGAAATATAGCATAATGTTGAGGTTTGGAGTACAAATCCTGTCACCCAGGTAGTAAGCATAATACCCAATCAGTAGTCTTTTAACCAAGCCCTCCCTCCTTCCACACTTTAGGAATCTGCAGTGTCTATTGTATTCATATTTATATGCATATGTGCTCAATGTTTAAATTGCACTTATATGTGAGAACATATGGTATTTGGTTTTCTGTTCTTGCATAAATTTACTTAGGATTTTGGCCTCCAGCTCCATCTATGTTGCTGCAAAGAATATGATCTCATTCTTTTTGATGGCTACATATGAATCTCAAAATTCCTATGGAAAAGTAAAACAAAACAAAACAAAACAAAACAAACCCTTAGATAGCCAAAACAATCTTCAGCAAAAAGAACAAAGCTGGAGTCATCACATTACCTAATTTTAAAACATACTACAGAGCTATAGTTACCAAAACAACATGTTATTTGGTGTAAAAACAGACACATAAACCAATGGGACAGAATAGAGAATGCAGAAATACATCCATGCATTTACAACTGACTAACTTTTGACAAAGGCACTCAAAACACATATTGGCAAAAGAAGTTTCTTCAACAAATGGGTGTTGGAAAAACTGGATATCCACAATAAAATTAAAATTAAACTAGACCCCTATTTCTTACCATATGTGAAAATCAAATAAAAATGAATTAAATGGTCAAATGTAAAGCCTGAAATTATGAAACCACCAGAAGAAAACCTAAGGGAAACACTTCAAAAAACTGGGATATGCAAGTATATTTTGAATAAGACCTCAAAAACACAGGTGTCAAAAGAAAAATTGAAAAAATTAAATTGCATCAAATTAAGGAGTTCTCCATAACAAAAGCAAAAATTAACAGAGTGAAGACACAACCTATGTAATGGAAAAAAAAATTCCTACTATACATCTGATAAGGCATTAATATCCAAATATACATAAAGAGCTCAAATAACCCAATAACAAGAACACACATAACCAGATTCTAAAAATGAGCAAAGGAACTCAATAGACGTTTCTCAAAATGAGACATACAAATGACCAACATGGTTGTGTAAAGATACTCCACATCACTAATTATCAAATAAATGCAAATTAAATCCAAAATGAGATAGTACCTTTTACCTGTTAGAATGATTTTTCTCAAAAAGACAAAAGATAGCTAATAGCAACCATGCAAAGAAAAGAGAAAACTTGCATACTCTTAGTGGGAATACAAATTAATACAGCCATTATGGAAAATGGTATGGAGTTTCCTCAAAATACTGATAATAGGACTGCCATAAGATCTAGCAATCCCACTACAGGGTATATATTTAAAGAAATTGAAATCAGTATGTCAAGGAGTTAGAAGGATTTCCATGTTCATTACCGTATTACTCATGGTAGCCAAGATATGTAATCAAATTAAGTATCTATGAACAAATAAATGGATAAAAGAAATGTATTATATATACACAGTTGAATACTATTCACCCTTAAAGAAGAAAAAAGGTCTGTTACTTATGACAATGTGGATGAACATGGCAGACATTATGTTTAGTGACATGAGACAGGCACAGAAAGGCAAATACCACGTGGTCTCATTGATATGTGTAGTGTAAAAAAGTTGAACTCATACAAGTAGGGAGTAGAATGGTGGTTACTAGGATTTGGGGGAGAGGAAGGAGACTGATGAGATGTGGGCCAAAATGTTAAAAAATTGGCCAGGTGCGGTGGCTCACGCCTGTAATCCCAGCACTTTGGGAGGCTGAGGCAGGCGGATCACAAGGTCAGGAGATGGAGACCACGGTGAAATCCCGTCTCTACTAAAAATACAAAAAATTAGCCGGGCACGGTGGCAGGCGCCTGTAGTCCTAGCTACTCAGGAGGCTGAGGCAGGGAGAATGGCGTGAACCCGGGAGGCAGGGCTTTCAGTGAGCCTAGATCGCGCCACCAAACTCCAGCCTGGGCGACAGAGCGAGACTCCGTCTCAAAAAAAAAAAAAAATTCAGTGCAATAGGAGGAAGAAAATCAGGAGACGTATTGTACAATATGGTGACTATAGTTAATAAAAATGTATTGTATTATGAAAATTGCTAAGAAAATAGATTTTAAGCGTTCTCACCACAAAAATAAGTATGTGAGAAAATGCATCTTAATTAGCTTGATTTTGCTATTTCACAGTGTATTTATTTCAAAACAACATGTACACAATAAATACATATAATCTGTATTTGTTGATTGCAATTTTAAAAATAAATTGTACATTGTTATTACATCATACATTTTATTAATGGTCGTACCACTGTATACATATTTACAAAATAAAAGCTTTAACTGAGAAACAGGAGTTTTGCGGCAAGTTTTAACATTATTAATCAGTAAATATATCCAGTAGCTAGTCATTCAATAAAACCAGTTTTTTGATGTGAATATTGTGATGCCTTCTAGTTGAATAGCTCATTTGTTATGTAGCCTTTTTAATCCAAATGATTAGATAAATTAGAAAAAAAGCACACAAAATAAAAAATATAAATAAAAATGAAAATTAGGTTAAAGACATAGGCTGCCTAGAGAGTTCTCACTTTCTCACTCAGTTGTGATATATGTTTAATTGTACTTTCTTAGGTTTTTCTGACTTCGTTTTTAATGTTTTTCTAATGTGACTGGAATGTATGCTTAATTTTAGGTAGATGTTTGAAAAAATCCAAGCACCACATTTCTGTCTTGTTCTGGACACTGAGTTAATCTTATAATATTGTAATAAATATATCTCCAAGCTGTTACTGGGGTTACCATTAATGTTAGACACACATTCTATTTCCCTCGTAGAGAGAGCATACACAATAAATAAAATTATTCATAATGTAGCATATATAATTTTCATAAATATAAAGACTATTCAAGAGTACGTTCAAATAAATGATATGATCAATTTTGCATCTAAAAGTTTTATTTAAAAATTAATTCTCCAGTGATTAAAATGATTTATAAGGAAGTTATCCAGATATGTTGCAACCCTAGAATCACAATCATCTACAGTAGGGACTCATGGCATTTTATTATTAAATGTCAATTTTAACTGGCTTGTTATGCCCAGACCGTTTGTTCCCCGAGAAAGACCACCAGAGTCCAGAGTCAAAGCCAAGCGGCAAGGATCTTTAATGCAAGTTCGAACTTGGTCCCTCCGTTCCACAACATACAGGAGGGCCCTGAACAATGCGTGCGCTTGCCTTTTATAGCCTAATGTAAACAGGACTTGTAAAGTTGCAGAGGAACGAGGGAATTCTCTAGGTTACAGCATTACAATTGGTTAACATTTTAAGTTTATACATTTAGCAGTTTTTTTGTTGGTTCCCGCGCTCTCACAAACGGCTGTGTTCTTATCGGGGATTTTCCAGGTGGTGTCCTTCTAAAGTTGAGATATATGGTAGTCTTTGAATTGAAAGATATATGGTAGGGAGACATATGGTGGGATGAGCCCAGGAAGTTGAGGGATATATGGAGGGGAGACATATGGTGGGATGTGTTTATACTGGGCTCAGGAAGTTGAGAGATATATGGCAAGCACTAGTAATTAGAACAGAAAAAGAACAAGACAGAGACTTTCACATTGCTTGTCTATACAACATCTGAAATCTATAGATAACATTAACTAGGCTCAAGGCGCCGCCCGGGCTGTCTGCCTGTAGGGTCAACTTCTAACTAGGCTCAAGGCGCCGCCCGGGCTACCTGCCTGCCTGTAGATTTCATTTGGTCTCTTTCAGGCTTATTAGCCTTGATATTTTAATAAGGACTGGCTTTTTATAATGAATGTGGGACTCTTTAATCCCACACATAATTAGTTCATTCTGATGTGTTCTACAGATTGTCAAAAATCATAGAATATCTCCAAGAGCAACTCCGAAGAGATTTCCTTTTCCATTATTTTGGAAGTAACTAAAATAAATTTAATAAAGTTACTCATATCTCAAATGTTTTCTGTTACAACTAGTGTATATATGATTTTCCATATCCCCTATTCATTTAAAAAATGATTTATGTCTATATACATTTTAGTTTACAGGTATTCTAAGAGTTGGGAATTCTGATTTAAAAAAAAAAATTCAAGAGAGAAAGAGACAAACTGTAAAATTTTTCATCCTTTAAATCCTTCCTTCCTTCTTCCATTCTTTCATCTCAAAAAATTGCACAAAATC
The DNA here is from genome assembly GCF_009764315.1 of Trachypithecus francoisi. Lineage (NCBI taxonomy): Eukaryota > Metazoa > Chordata > Mammalia > Primates > Cercopithecidae > Trachypithecus > Trachypithecus francoisi. The sequence goes on from NW_022681454.1 coordinate 113,148,834, forward strand.
CATGGGATACAATATATTTATTATACTTTAAATGGAAGATTATTGCTGTAATCTTTTAATTAGTTAAAGACAAAGAAACATGGTTAACATATTTGTCCTATCCGTATGGTTTATATATCAAGCTTTGCATTTATGGTCCATATAAATTTTTGCCATGAGTCTTCCCTCACAGTATATAAAATGATATAGTAACCAATAATATAAGCCATTAGACTTCCAACTGACATATGAGTATCTCTAGGAATAATGTAAAGATGTCAAAAAGGTAACTAAGTAGATAATTTTGAGGAATTCAATTTCTAAGTGTTCAACTTTCATATATATTACATTCTGCCATGTTTCTAAAATACCAGTTAACTTATTAGCAATTGAAAAATGGGGAAATTATTTTGAATGAAGTGGACATACGTTGGAATACGAACTATTTTCTATAGTAAAGAGAGCCAGATTATCATAAATGAAACTAAAAATCTTTAGCAGAAAAGGAGAAAGCTTGGCTACTGCTCAGAGATCATCCTTATTTTCTTTCTTTACAAAAACATCATAAAATGAATGCCTATAACAGATTATCCTTAAAGGTGCACATCCCTAGCCTTGGAATAGTTCTAGGCTCCTAGCTTGTTGATACTTCTTCTAGTGCTTAGAGGCACAGTTACATCTGCATTATCTCAGGGTCCGCAGGCTAGTGTTTCTACTTTATCTTTCATTTTGGAGGGCACATTTTTTTCTATCCCTGTAGGAAATCTATAGCCATAGTGAGCTTCCTACCTTAGCTAATGGAGTTACTTCTCAAACTTCTCAGTGTTTTTGTTGCTGTTGCCCTTGGTAATTTGTGTGTGTGTGTGTGTGTGTGTGTGTGTGTTTATTTTTTATTTCTGAGTTGTAGTAGATTCAAGTAGATTGGCTCAACCTTATTTTTCCAATAAGCCCTGATTATTTTAAGATTTTTTAGAACTCAGAATTCACATAGAAGACATATATTCTGTTATAGGAGTATCAAAATTCTTCTGTAAATTGTTCTCAAACTGTTTTGCACCTAAGTGTCAAGGTGGCCCAGAAGATTGTATGCTTCCCTTTTTCCAAGTATCTTTCCCCAATCTCCTACCTGTGGAGGACTACGTGCTCACAAACAAGATGTTCCTGATAGGTCCTGCTCTTGCAAAGGAAGCAGGGCGTATCTGATAAACCCTGCTCTTGTAAACAAAGCAGGGTGTTCCTTCCTGTTTGCAGGGAGGACAAAGGAGCCCGCTGCAAATGGCAGACCCTGGGGGCTTGTTTATGTGTAAACATCTTGAAAATCCAGAAAGTCAGGGAAAGGTCAGAAAAACAACAATGTGTCTTGTGACTTGGCAACATTCCACAAAGGACTGTATAAAATAAAGCAGAGCACGCCATTCTGGGTGGCCGCCATGTTTGTCTTGTCTTGTGTTGTCTTGTGTGTTCATTCCTTTGTTTAGGAAACATGGGGACCCCAACACCTACCTTACCACGTAACAAGGGAAATGAACAGCTCACAACTATCTTGAATTCTCTTTTGATGTTTTTAACTGATATTAAAACACAGTTGAAACAAACTCGCAGTCAATCTGAAATACTGGTGTCAGTGATGGTACCATATGTCATATAATAGTACATGACATGCAAGAAAGTGTTGGTGCGCTGATCGTGAAAATGACAGAGGATTAGTCTTATAGATGAAGGAAACTAGTGGTTCTTCAAATAATTCCCATTCAATAATTAATTTCTACTATGACAGCCAGCAAATGGTCTCAGTGATAAAAATTTTTATTTGAATGCTTACCTAAGAATTCAAGTAGAGAAGAATTTAACAATATTGAACAACTATGTTCAATTTTGTATTAGTTATGGTCCAGGCTGAAATCTGAAAAAAAAAAAAAATTTAAAAATAGGGATTGTTAATTAGTAAAGGGAGACTGACTATGTAAAGGGACATCAAAAACGCTAAGAAATGCACTAGCTCTGACAAAGACTACAATGGAGTGGAATAAATTTGGAAGAGGCCTCATCAAGTCTAAGATTCAGAAGTCATTGGAGAAGGAGAGGCTTCAGTCACTGCATGACCAAGAATTTGTGCACTGGGGTGATGGCAGAATTCTCTGGAGTGTGGGCAACAGTGGGTCACCTGCTGCTCTTGGCAAGGTACCTGGCCACCTGAGAGCTACAGAACTTGCTGGGAAACTGCCTGATGGTTGCTACCAAACATGTTTTTGTTGAGCAAGGACAGTCTAAGAACATCTTAGAAGAGAGAAGAGGACTGTGCCTATAATTGCTCTAAAAAATACTTGCAGATAGAGAAAGTGCAACCTAAATATACAAATACCAAACAAACATCCTGGTAGATCAGAACATCCATGGCAGGAAAGAGGCTAAGAAGCACACATAGTAGTTTTACATAAAACACGTTTAGGGAAGATATTTTTCCTTTATAAAATGAAAGTATTTTGCTTAACTGACTATTTTATAATTATAAAAATACAAAATATAAAACATAAAGTATATAAATTAGCATTTTAAAATTACAACTCATTTTGACCTTTTGACTTCTAAATGGCCAGTACAATTATTACTTTATGGTATTTATTTATAAATTTTATTATTCATTATTACTATATATAATACATATGGTCATATAATTTTATAGTTATATACTTATATTTATAGATATATTTACAATTGTATATCTAAATGTGTATGTACACACACATATACACATACTCTTATTTTATAGACTCTGAAATGTTCTGTGGTAAAGACAATGTTTAAACTCATTAACCTACTTTTATTAGTTTATTGCATTATTACATTTTTATATTTTATTTATATATTTATATTATTAGTTTATATTTATATTTTATTTTGCATTTTATATTACTTATATTATTTATATTTTTATTACATTACTTTTAATGGCAAAAACTGCAATTACTTTTGCACCAACCTAATAAATAATTATAAATCTAGTTGGGGAAACATTATTGGGAGAGGAATAGTGCTACTAGAGGCAGTCTAGCTTATTTATGAAACATTATCTCTACTGTGGTATGTTTAGATAGTATCTAAATGCATAGTAACTACATGCTACCTGATAGAATACTAGGTAAAATAATGTGGTCACTTGACAATTTAGTCTTCCTTAGCCTTTTTCAAAAATGCATACTTAAACTAGAAATTTTACATGAAAAAATGTTCTAGATTGCATGAAATAATTTTAGTAGTTTGGAAATTATACTATATTATAACTTCTTCAACATCAAGTTTTTATTTTTAGACAATATTGTCCTAAGACCAATTACCTGGGCCAGAGTTATAAAACTTTATAATCATAATTCTTTTGCAATTATTTATGATTTTTTTCATTTCCACTTGATTCTGTTTGTTATGATATTAGGAATGTCACTAGTGTCAGTTCCATTATTTAAAAATTTTCCTAACATAGTGAAGAAGCCTGAAATTTCAAAGAATATCTCTAAATGGAATAATTCACCACAAATTGCATATGTTACCCTTTGGTCTCGATTTCTACCTGATAAAGGCTCATGAAGTTTTCTGTAAGAAGTCTTAGGTAAAAGGAGAGGTCTTACAGTCCAACAACTTGTATTATAAACCTTGCCTTTCATCTAATAACTATTTGAATTAGGGAATTAAAATAAGCTATTTGTTCTCGTTTTTTCTCAGTTATAGAATGGAAAATCATTTTTAGATAGGGAATTAAATGGCATAAATCCTGGAGTCAACAAAAATGAGCTATATTTAACTTTCTATGCCAATAAACACTCTTAATAACATTACACTACATGAGTAAAAAAGACATAACTCATTAATTTAGCAAATAATTGTTGAATGTCTATGATTCCAGACACTATGAAAATCATTACCATATTGCTCTTTCTTCACAGTCAGGTGGGTCCCTGGTTAGATGCTATATTGTATGAGGTTCCACACCTGTGAATTAGAAATTTGATAATCAGATGGAAAATAGTGTTGGGTGAACATCTGTGGGCTGAAATTGTAAACCCTGAGACAGAGTAGATATCTATCATCATGAGAAAAAAATGTTAAAACTTTCAGGTGGAAAACTTCCAATGAATTCAACTTATTACCAAGCTTTTATTGTTTGTTTGTTTGTTTACTCAATTAATAATGCCATATTAGCTACTCAGCATTTGTCTTTGTGGCTAAGTGGCTAGGTCTTGAGAAGTACAATTAACTTCAAATGGGAGTGCATTCTCCCAGCCTATATCTAATCTCCATCTCTGCTACTGTGGCCACACCACTAACATGCTTTTTGTGCCAGTTCTTGAGTTGGCCAATGTTAAAGGTTAAGAAAATCTATACTCTACTAGCAGAATATTAATAGAGAGAAATGACTAGCAAGGGTAAAGGAAGTAAGTCAGAAGAATCTTGGAATGGCAACGCATATCTGCCAACTGTGAAAGGAATGAATAAAGAAAGGAGGAGTGGAGAGTCATTGCCTTAATACTGAAGTGTAGCTTTAAGAAGATTGTGTCCATGCTACAATGGAGCCCATGCGGTCGGCTGAAAAAGTGCCCTAAGGATATCAGGCCCTCGTGAGCAGAGCCTAAGAATATAATTTTGTTTGGTAAAATATAAGATTAAATTAGGGATGTTAAGATAAAAGTATTATCTTGTATAATGAAATTAATGAAAAAGTATTATCTTGTATAATGAAAAAAAAAAATGAAATGAGAGAGAGGAGGAGGAGATTTCACAAAGACAGGAAAAGGAGAAGACACACACACAAGAGAAAGCAAATGACCAATGAGGCTGAGATTGGAGCGATGCAGCCACGAGTGTCAATAAGTGCTGCAGTCACCAGAAGCTAGAATAAACAAGGGACGATTCTTTCCTAGAGCCTCTGGAGTAAGAACGGCTCTGATGACTTCTTGATATCAGCCCAGTGTGACTTATTTCAGACTTCTTCATCTAGTATCGATTAGAACGAATTTCAATGGTTTTAAGCCACTCTCGTTTTGATACTTGTTAGAGCAGCCCTAGGAAATCAAAGTTGTGTAGTAGAGGAAGTCAACACGATACAGGAATAGGTCAGGCATTGCCTGGAAGCCTCCTGGGGGAATTACAGCTTTGGCACAAATGCAGTGGTGGATGAAGGATAGCGGCAGAGGCCATGAGTCAACTGCCTTCCCCAGTGTCAGAGATAGAAGGACTAGATTCATAGCCACCAAAAAGAGGTAAACTTTTCATTTATCTTGCAGCTTATTATGTGTAGAATACCCCACTCATAAATGCAAACAAAGCCAAGTTTTTCCAAGTCAAATGTGACATTTATGAAATTTGCCCATGTGTCAGGCCAAGCAGCAAGCTCCAATCAAAGTGAAGTAAAAATAGTGTACTTGACAACTTCTCTGAGCAAAGATAATATGAAAAAACATATTAAATATCTATTATGTAAAAATACAGAAAGGAAATTAGATAACTAAAAAAGAAAAAAGAATTCATGATAAAAGCTTGAAAATATTTAGAACCTTACAATTATTGATAAGAATATTTCATATAAAAATTATAGGTTGCCTCTGAAGTGGAAACTAGAGGATAATTGACATAGTTGAAGAATGACCAGTAGACCATAAGTTAAAACATCAAATTTTAAAAAGTTAACTTCACAGAACGTTGAATAAAGAAAAAAAAGATAAAAATAACGAAGAGGAATAGCATCAAATCTATAAACGTCTTCGAGCAGTATGGCCATTTTCATGAAAATATTGAACATTTCGTGAATTTGCGAGTCATCCTTGCACAGACGCCATGCTAATCTTCTCTGCACCATTCCAATTTTGGTATGTGTGCTGCCAAAGTGAGTACAAATCCATTTTTATAAAAGAAAAAATTCACAATTTAAAATTATAAGTAAAAATTATCATTATAGGACTATGTCATTAAAGAAAAGTATATAATGTTTCCAATGGGAGGTGAAGTTTTCAAGTGGCAATTGGATTTGTAATTTGTAGATGGATCATTACAAAGATAACCATATGAAATTATTTCCATAGTGGATATATTATAAATAAACCAACAAACTGTGTATTTTTTATAACTTTGGAGGAATGCTTGACATATATCCACTTTATGAGTTTTGGTTCCAATGCAGGTATGCACTTATGCATTCTACTTACAATTGAATTTTATTACATTTTGTTTATCTGACCTTGAAAAAAATATCAACTCTGGAGCAGTAACTTTCATTTATAAGTCTAGCTGAGTTTGGCTGCTAAAGGCCAAATGCTAATTTTTTTCCCCAGCAATTATGAGTTGGTGTCAGAGACCTGTCATGAACTGTAGGTGAGCAGACGACAGGGCAATTGTGACAAACTTGTCAAATTAATCATTGGGAAGAAATGTTAGTATGCTCTGTTTAACACCATTTTATAATGTATAAAATTATTACATACCACTTAATTTACATTGCTGCTTACACACCTTATTACATGCTATTAATATAACACTGAACCAGTGCTGTTACTCTGTTTATGAATATGTTTACATAGTTTCTCTTGATAATTAATGAGAACATTTTCATTAGCTAAACTAAGGTTTTTCAATTAGACACAGAATATGTTTCAAGATGGCTTATAATAAAGAAATTTTATTACTCTTGGAGGCACAAAGGACAGAAATTCTTCACTGCCTGTATTCTTGGGCAGAGACAGATTTTAGGGGCTGCCACGAAATGAATTATAATTACACAACACATAATATAATAATTACATATGCTATTTTGACTAAGATAACAATACTTAAGTAATTTGTACAGGAATAGTTTTATGATTATTTTTCAATAAAGAAATATTTCAATTACTAAAGGTAGTTATAATGAAAAAAAAATGCTTTAAAGGCTCCGAATAAATAGATCATAGTTATAACATGATTGAAATTTTTTTTGTATAATTACTTTTATATAGGACTGAAAGTTTACAAAAATATTATTTTTGAAGTAATTTTATATAGCCAACAGATAGAGTCCTAATCTGAAAATGGAAGTAAAATTAACAAACAATAAAAAAATTTGCTATAGTATACAATTATGGATAAATATCTGATACATGGCTAGATAACAGATGAAGTCCAATAAACCTTGCCTTCTTCCATAAAATTTATCTTTATGGCTAATCATTAAGAGTTTGCCAACCAGTCTGTGAAAACATGAATAAAAACAATATATTTTCTGTTCTGAAGAAATGACCATTTTTCCCATCATTTCTAATAATCTGTTTCACTTAGTTCTAAAAGTCTGTTGAGTGTGTGTTACATGTAAATGTATATTTGTATATAATGTAATTTAGGGGTTATCTAATGTAACTCACCTGTATTGGATGGTACCTTGCTTGAAAACACCATCAGTTACAAATCTCTTTCACTGAATTCTGAATAGATGTTTATATTAATTAAGATATGGCCTATTTATTTAAGGAGTGCTAACATGTCACATATATTCATAGAATGTATACATTTAATTAGTAAATATCACAGGTTTCTCTGTCATCTAGTGATATTTGAATCTAAGAGGACTATTAGGGTTTGATGAAAAGAAGCAGACAAATATTCAGATCAACATGTCCTTCCAAAGGTAGGGCAGATGAGATGAAAATATGTCATGATGCCATGTTGTCAAGGAAATCAACTAAAAGCATAAAAAGCTGAAAGGCATTCTCAAAATAACCAGTTGGTCAAGTCAGGGCATTTTCCAGTTGCATTTGTATATTATGCAACCAATTCAGAAAAAAAAAAAAGTTTGATCTTGAAGTAGAGGCATAATCATAATAATGATGTATTAACCATTAATACTAAGATAATATTTAAAACTCAAATTAATTTTTCTAAAGTCATAAAGGATTTAAACCTGCCAGGCTATTTTCCTAAACCATTTTATACTACTAACTGCATTATATAATTGCTCCAGTTTCTCTATCTTCTTGCCAGCATACAGTGTTTTCCCTAGTCCTTATTTTAACCATTGTAAGTGTGTGTTCTCACATGGTGGAAGGGATGAATGAGCTCTCTGGTATCTCTTTTATAAGGGAATTACCCTGATTTAGGAGAGCTTTATCTTCATGACCTAATCAAGTCCCAACTCCTACTACCATCACCTTGAGGGTTAAGATTTTAACATACGAATTTTGGGGAGACAAAAGAATTCAGAAAACAGAGGTTCTTTATTGAATAGGTCTTCTGAAAATATTTTCTACCAGTCAGTGACTTATCTTTTTATTCTTTTGACATTACATTTCACGGAGAAAAAGTTTCCAATTTTAATCAAGTTAAGCTTATCAAATCATGTGTTCATGAATTGGGCCTTTGGTGTTACATCTAAAAAATCATAAAGCCCAAAGTCATGGAGATATTTTCCTATATTATATTCAAGAAGTTTTAACATGTTGTGTTTACATTAAGTCTGTGCTCCATTTTGAGTTAATTTTATAAATGGTGTAAGGTCTGTATGTGGGTTCATGTGTTTAATATGTGGACATCTAGTTGTTCTAGCACAAATTGTTAAAAAGACTATCTATTGCAATTGTATTGCTTTTGCTTCTTTGTCAAGAATCAACTTATGTGGATTTTTCTGGACTCTCTATTTTATTGTAGTGATCTATTTGTTTCTTCTTTTGTCGATCTCACACTCTCTTGATCACTGTAACTTTCTAGTGTCCTGATGGCTGGTAGTGTTAATTCTCCAACTTTATGCATCTCCTTAAATATTGTGTTGGCTATTCAGGGTATTTTGCTTCTCCATATAAAATTTACTTTTTTAACTTTTTATTTTAACTTATGTGGGTACAAAGGAGGTATATATACTTATGGGTTACATGAGAAATTTTGATACAGGCATGAAAGGTGAAATAATCACATCAGGGTGTAGGGCATGCATCATCTCAAGCATTTATCCTTTATGTTTCAAACAATCCAATGATACTCTTTTGGTTATTTTTGTATAAACAGTTAAATTATTTTTTACTATAGTTAGCATGTTGTTCTAGCAAACAGTAGGTCTTACTGATTATTTCCAATTAATTTTCGGACCCATTAATCAACCCTGCTTTCCCCCGCCCACCACCTACCCCTCCCAGCCACCGAAAGCCATCCTTATACTTTATGTTTCACGAGGTTTTTTTTTTTTTAATTTTTAACTTCCACAGATTAGTGAGAATATATGGTTGTCTTTCTGTGCCTGGCTTATTTCAATTTACACAGTGAGCACCAGTTCCATCCATGGTGTTGCAAATGACAGGATCTCTTTTTTATGACTTAATAGTACTTCATTGTGTATAGGCATCACATTTATTTACCCAGTTGTCTATTGATGAACACTTCAGTTGCTTCCAACCTCCACCCTCTGGAGTCCCAGTGTGTATTGTTGCCTTTATGTGTCCATGTGTTCTCATCAGTTAGCTCACACTTATAAGTGAGAACATGTAGTATTTGATTTTCTGTTCCTGTGTTAGTTTGCTAAGGATAATGGCCATCAACTCCATCCATTTCCCTGCAAAGGACAGGGTCTCATTTTTTACATGGCTACATAGTATTCCATGGTATATATGTAACACATTTTCTTTATCCAGTGTGTGATTGATTGACATTTAGGTTGATTCCATTTCATTCCTATTGTGAACAGTGCTGCAGTGAACATACACTTACATGTGTCTTTATAAAAGAATGATTTATGTTCCTTTGGGTATATACTCAGTAATGTAACTGCTGGGTCAAATGGAATTTCTGTCTTTAGGTCTTTGAAGAATTGCAACACTGTCTTCCACAACAGCTGAACTAATTTACAATACAACCAACAGTTTATAAATGTTCCTTTTTCTCCACAACCTTGCCAGCATCTATCATTTTTCTGAGTTTTTAATAGTAGTCATTCTGACTAATAGTAGCCATTCTGACCGATGTTAGATGATATCTCATTGTGGTTTTAATTTGCATTTTTCTAATAATCATTGACGTTGAGCATTGTCTTCATATGACAATTGGCCACAGGTATGTCTTCCTTTGAAAAGTGTCTATTTATGTCCTCTGCCCACATTTCAATGGGCTCATTTTTCCTTTTTTTTTTTCTTGTAAATTTGTTTAAGGTCCTCATAGAAGCCAGATACTAGACCCTTAGACCCTTCTCAAATATATAGTTTGCAAAAATTTTCTCCCATTCTGTAGGTTGTCAGTTTATTCCATTGATTTTTTTTTTTTCTTTTGGCTGTGCAGAAACCTTTTAGTTTAATTAGGTCCCATTTGTCAGTTTTTGCTTTTATTGGAATTTCTTTTGGCCTCTTTGTCATGAAATCTTTGCCTATTCCTGCCTACTAAATGGAATCGCCTAGGTTGCCTTCCAGGGTTTTTATAGTTTTGGGTTTTACATTTAAGTCTTTAGTCAATCTTGAGTTAATTTAGTATATGGCATAAGAAAGGGGTCCAGTTCTAGCCTTCTGCATTTTCAGTTTCAGTTTTCTGCATAGGGTAGCCAATTATCCCAGCACAATGTATTGAATGGTGAATCCTTTCAATCAATTGTTTTTGTCATGCTCATTGAGGATCAGATAGTTATAGGTGTCTGGTATTATTTCTGGGTTCTCTATTCTGTTCCAGCTGACTATGTGTCTGTTCTTGTGCCAGTACCATGCTCTTTTGGTAGTATAGTTTGAAGGCAGGTAGCATGAAAACTCCAGCTTTGTTTTTGTTGCTTGTGATTGCTTTAGCTATTTGGGCTTTTTTGTTGTTGTTGTTCCATATGAATTTTAAAATAGTGTTTTCTAGTTCTGTAAAGAATGTCAATAGCATTAATCTATACAGTCTTTTGGGAAGTATAACCATTCCACAATATGGATTATTCCTAAGTAGGAGCACAGAACATTCTTCCATTTGTTTGTGCCATCTCTGATTTCTTTGAGCAGTAGCTTGTAGTTCTTGTAGAGATCATTTACCTCCTAGGTATTTTATTTTATTTTTATTGCAGTTGTAAATGGGAGTTTATTTGTGATTTGGCTCTCAGCTTGACTATTGTTGCTTTATAGGAATGCTAGCAATTTTTTTCATATTGATTTTGCATTCTGAGACTTTGCTGGGGTTGCTTATAAGCTTAAGAAACTTTTGGGCTGAGACAATGGGGTTTTCTTGCCATAGAATCACGTTATCTGCTAACAGGGATGTTTGATTTTGTTTCTTCCTATTTGAATGCCCTTTATTTCTGTATCTTGCCTGATTGCCCTGGCCAGAGCTTTCAATACTATTTGGAGTAGGGGTGGTGAGAGAGGGCATCCTTGTCTTGTGCTGTTTTTTAAGTGGAATGCATCCAGCTTTTGCTCCTTTGGTATGATGCTGGCTGTGTGTGTGTGTGTGGTTTTTTTTTTTCTTTTTTTTATGGCTCTTATTATTTTGAGGTATATTCTTTCAATATCTAGTTTATTGAGAGCTTTTAACATGAAGGATATTGAATTTTATCAAAAGCCTTATCTGCATCTATTGAGATAATTGTGTGTTTTTTGTTTAGTTCTGTGTATCAGATGAATCACATTTATTGATTTGTGTATGTTAAACCAACCGTGCATTCCAGGGATGACTCCTACTTGATAATGGGGAATTAGGTTTTTGATGTGCTGCTAAACACATTTTGCTAGTATTTCTTTCAGGATTTTTGCCTCAATGTTCATCAAAGATACTGCCCTTGTGTGTGTGTGTGTGTGTGTGTGTGTGTTTCTTTAAACCTATTGTGTCTCTGCCAGGTTTTGATATCAGGATAATGCTGGCCTCATAAAATGAGTTAGGGAGGGCCTCACCTTTTTAATTTTTGAAATAGTTTCAGTAGAAATAGTACAAATTCTTTTTTTTTTTTTTTGTATATATAATAGAATTCAGCTGTGAATCCATCTGGTCCTGAGCTTATTTTGGTTGGTAGCCTATTTATTACTGCCTCAATTTGAGAATTCATTTATCAATTTGTTTAAGCATTCAATTTTTTCCTGGTTCAGTATTGAGAGGGTGTATGTGTTCAGAGATTCATTTATTTCTTCTAGATTTTTCTAGTTTATATGCATAGAGATGTTTATAATATTCTCTGATGGTTGTATTTCTGTGGGGTCAGTGGTAATATGCTCCTTATTCTTTCTGATTGTGTTTATTTAAATATTTCTTTCTCTTGTTTGTCTAGCTAGCAGTCTATATTTTTTTTCCTCAAAAAACAGCTGCTGGTTCCGTGGATCTTTTAAATGTTGTGTGTGTGTGTGTGTGTGTGTGCACGTGTGTGTCTGTCACCTTCAGTTCAACTCTAATTTTGATTATTTCTTGTCTTCTTTTAGCTTTGGGATTTGTTTCCTTTCTTTCCTTTCTTTCTCCTTCCTTCCTTCCTTCCTTCCTTCCTTCCTTCCTTCCTTTCTTTCTTTCTTTCTTTCTTTTTCTTTCTTTCTTTCTGGTGGAGTCTCACTCTGGTCATGCAGGCTGGAGTGCAGTGGCCATCTCGGCTCACTGCAACCTCTGCCATTCCTGTAATCCAAGTACTTTGGGAGGCCAAAGCAGACAGATCACGAGGTCAGGGGTTGAGACCAGCCTGACCAACATGGTGAAAACCTGTCTCTATGAAAAATACAAAAATTAGCTGGTTGTGGTGCTGCACGCCTGTAATCCCAACTACTCAGGACGCTGAGGCAGGAGAATCACTTCAACCCAGGAGGCGGAAGGGAGCCGTGATCATGCCATTGCACTCGAGTTTGGGTGACAGAGCGAGACTCTGTCTAAAAAAAAAAAAAAAAAACTTGAGATCTTTCTAACTTTTGATGTGGGCAATTAGTGCTATAAAATTCCCTCTTAACACTGCCTTAACTGTGTCCTAGAGATTCTGATACAAGTATATTTTTGTTCTCATTACTTTCAAGGAACTTGATTTCTGCCTTAATTTCATTATTTTTCCAAAAGTCATTCAGAAGCATGTTATTCCATTTCCATGTAATTGTATGGTTTTGACTGTATTCCTTAGTCTTTAGTTCCAATTTGATTTTGCTGTGGTTCAAGAAACTGTTATGATTTCAGTTATTTTGCATTTATTGAGTAGTATTTTATTTTTGATTACATGATTGATTTTAGAGTGTCATATGGCAATGAAAATAACGTATATTCTGTTGTTTTGAGGTGGAGAGTTCTGCAGATTTCTATCAGGTCCATTTGATCTAGTGTTGAATTTAGGTCCTGAATATCTTTGTTAATTTTCTGTCTCAATGATCTGTCTAATACTGTCAGTGGGATATTAGAGGCTCCACTATTATTGTTGAAGGTCTATAAGAACCTGCTTTATAAATCTGGTTGCTCCTGTACTGCATGCATATCTACTTAGGATGGTTAGCTCTTCTTGTTGAATTGAATGCTTTACCATTATGTAATGACCTTTTTTAATTTTTTATTTATTTTTTATTTTTTATATTTGCTGGGACAACATCTGTGTTGTCAGAAACTAGGATTCTAACTCCTGCTTTTTGGTAGTTTAAATTTGCTTGATAGATTTTCCTTTCTCCTTTTATTTTGAGCCTTTTGTGTGCCATTGCATGTGAGATGGGTTTCTTGAGGACCGCATACTGATGCATCTTGATTCTTTATCCAGTTTGCCACTCTGTGTCTTTTCATTGGGTCATTTAGTCCATTTACATTTAATATCAGTATTGATAAGTGTAGATTTGATCCTGTCATCATTGTTTTAGCTGATTATTGTGCAGACTCGTTTATGCAGTTGCTTTAGAGTATCATTGGTCTGTGTACTTCAGTGTGTTTTTGTAGTAGCTGGTAACAATCTTTTCTTTTCATATTTCATGCTTCCTTTTTGAGCTCTGGTAAGGTTGGTCCGGTGGTAATGAGTTCCCTCAGCATTTGCTTATCTGAAAAGAATATTATTTTTCCTTTACATATGAAGTTTAATTTGGCCAGATATGAAATTCAGGGTTGAAATTTCTTTTTTTATAAGAATGTTGAATATTGGCTTCCTATCTCTTTTCGATTGTAGGATATTCGTTGAGAGGTCTGCAGTTAGTCTGATGGGCTTCCCTTTGTAGATGATCTGGCCTTTCTCTTTAGCTGTTCTTAACATTTTTATTTTCTTTCATGTCTGCCTTGTAGAATCTGATGATTATGTGTCTTGGGGATGATGTTCTTGTGGAGTATCTTACCAGGGTTCTCTGCATTTTCTGAATTTGAATGTTGGCCTGTCTATCTAGGTTGGAGAAGGTACAATGGATGATATTGTGAAACATGTTTTCCAAATTAGTTCCATTATCCCCATCCCTTTCAGTTACTCCAATCAGTCATATATTTGGTCTGTTTACATAATCCCATGTTTCTCATAAGTTTTGTTAATTCAAGTTCATTCTTCTCTATTCTTGTCTACCTGTCTTATTTCACACAGTCTTCAGGTTGTGAGATTGTTTCATTCATTTAGCCTGTTCTGCTGTTAATAATTGTGATTGTATTATAAAATTATTTCAGTGTGTTTTTCAGCTCTGTCAGGTTGGTTACATTCTTTTCTACACTGGCTATTTTGTCTGTCAGTTCCTGCAATGTTTTATCATGATTTTTAGTTTCCTTGCATTAGATTACAACATGCTCCTTTAGCTGGGTGGAGTTTTCTTTTATACGTATTTTGAATTCTATGGCTTTTCAGCCATCTCAATCTCAGCTCAGTTCTGCATTCTTGCTGGAGAGGTGATTTGGTCATTTGGAGGAAAGAGGGCACTCTGACATTTTGGGTTTTCACCATTCTTGCACTGATAGTTTATAATTTTTGTGAGCTTATCTACCTTAAATCTTGAGGTTGCTGACCTTTTTTTTCTTTTTCTTCAGTAGTCAGGACACTATTCTGTAGGGTTGCTGTGATTTTCTTGGGGTCCCCTCCAGTTCCTAGTCATCTTGGATTTTCCAGTACCTGGAGGTATCACAAGTAAAGGCAGCAAAGCAGCAAAGATAGCAGTCTGCCTCTTTCCTCTGGGAGCTTTGTCCCAGGCAGTTACAGACCTGTTGTGGACCTGAACGTACCTGGAGGAGGTTGCTGAAGACTCCAGATAGGAGGTCTCATCCATTCAGAAGGAACAGGATTGGGGACCCACTTAAAGAAGCATTCTGGGCCTGGTGCAGTGGCTCATACTGTAGTTCCAGCACTTTGGGAGGCCGAGACGGGCAGATCACGAAGTCAGGAGATCGAGACCATCCTGGCTAACACGGTGAAGCCCTGTCTCTACTAAAAATACAAAAAAAAAAAAAAAAAAAAAAATTAGCCAGGCATGGTGGCGGGCGCCTGTAGTCCCAGCTACCCGGGAGGCTGAGGCAGGAGAATGGCGTGAACCTGGGAGGCAGAGCTTCGGTGAGCCGAGACAGTGCCAACGCACTCCAGCCTGGGCAACAAAGAGAATCCGTTTAAAAAAAAAAAAAAAAAGGCAGCATTCTGGCCACACTTTCATAGAGCAGCTGTGCTCTGCTGGGATACTGCTTCTGCCTTCAGTTTGCTTGGGCGCGCCAATGCATGGGGGCTGGAAGGGCTGTCATCCAAGCAGCAAAGACAGCAGCTCACCCCTCCCTCTAGGAACTCTGTCCCATGAAGTTTTCAAATCTCTATCAGCCAGAAAACACTGTTAGGGTTGGGGATGCCCTGGTTGAGAGGTCCTACCCAGTGAGGAACGACCAATCAGGGACCAACTTACAGAAGCAATCTGGCCACGTTTTGGTAGAGAAGCTGTGATGGCCTGGGGGGTCCCTTCTGCCTCCTGGTTGGTTTTTATGTATTATTTTAACAGGTATGCCATTAAAATAGCTACTTTTAATCAATATGTTACTTGCAGGCAACATACGATTGGGTCTTTTTTCTTGATCCACTTTGACAATCTCTGTCTTTTAACTGGTGCACCAACCATTGATGTTCAAAATAATTATGGATATATTGTGATTAATATGTATCATATTAGATAACATTTTCTAATTGTTGTTCTGATTTTTTTGTTTCTGTAGTGTCTCCCACTTTTGTTCTTCCTTTTGTAGCTTTAATTTAGCATTATTATGATTCTATATTTTCTCCTTTATAGGCATTTTAATACTTAAAATAATTTTAGTGGATGCCATAGTTTGTAATATACATTTATGACAAATCCGAATTATTTTCAAACAGCACTTTAACAGCTCCTTGGCAGTGCTAGTTCTTCTAGCTCCTTTTAATAACAAAATAATCCTAATTCCTTTTATCCATTTCTTGTATCATTCCTGTAATTCATTTTCATTATATATAACCATACATAAGCAGAGAAATAGACAAAATAATACATAATCAGACACATTGTTTCTTATTGTGGTCTTTCATTGGCATTTCCTAATGACTACTGACAGAGATCATCTTTCCAAGGAAAATTCATCATCTGTAAATCTTCTTCCCTGAAATGCTTGTTCATGACTTTAGTCTGTTTTATGATTGGAATGTTTGTTTTTTCCCAAATTCAGTTTTGAGAGTTCTTCATATATTTTCAATACTTATCTTTTGTCCAAAATATGTGTTGGAAATATTATTTCAAGTGTAAATCTTGTCTTTTTAGTCTTTTCACATAAACGGTCACAGATGAAAGTATTTTCATTTTTCATAAATGAAATTTATTATTTGTATTGTCCTTTTGATGGCAAGTCTAAGAACATTTTGCATAACACTGGATCCCAAAGATTTTCTATTTTTACATGTGTTAAAATTTTATGTTTATGTTGAATTCTATTATTCACTCTGAGGTAATATTTTATCATAAGTTATGACATTTAGGTAAAGTTTTTTTTTTGTTTTTGTTTTTGTTTTTGTTTTGCTTATGCATGTCTAATTGCTATAGCTGAAAAGACTACACTTCCTCTGTTAAATTCTTTAGTTATATTTTTTAAAAAAGCAGTGAAGTATAGTTGTATGGATCAATTTCTAGCCTTTTAAATTTTGTTTTATTGTTCTATTTGTCTATTTGATTTCCAGTATCACATAGTTCTGATTATTGAAGCTATTATTATTAGGTAATACCATGTGGAAAAAACATTTGGGAAAAAACAAACATTCCAATCATAAAACAGACTAAAGTCATGAACAAGCATTTCAGGGAAGAAGATTTACAGATGATGAATTTTCCTTGGAAAGATGTTCTCTGTCAGTAGTCATTAGGAAATGCCAGTGAAAGACCACAATAAGAAACAATGTGTCTTATAGTAAGCCTTATTATTAGGTAGATTTGTTTCTTCCACTCAATTTTTTTATTGTCATGACTGATTTGGTTTTCCAAGCCTATACGTTTCTATATAAATTTTAGAGTAGACTTAAGTTCACACAAGTTCTTGATAATATTTTGGTAGGAGTTTTATTAAATCTGCAGATCTACTTAGGATAATTGATATATTTACTATGCTGAGCTTTACTATTCATGTATGTAGCGGCTTTCCATTTGTTCATATCTTATTTGATACCTTTTGTCATTTTGTTATTAGCATACTAGGCCTGTGCATGTTTTGTTAAGTATGTAAGTGATATGGTTTCATTCTGTGTGGCTAACCAAATCTCATCTCAATTTGTAATCCCCACGTGGCAGGAGAAGGACCTAGTAGGCGTTAATTGGATCATAGGGGCCATTTCCCCCAATGCTGTTCTTGTGATAGTGAGTTCGCACAAGATCTGAGTTTTATAAGTGGCTCTTCCCCCTTTGCATGCTCTCTTGCCTGCTGCCAGTAAGATGTGCTTGCTTCCCCTTCCACTATGATTGTGAGATTCATGAGGCCTCCCAGGCATATGGAACTATTAGTCAATTAAATCTCTTTCCTGTATAAATTACCCGGTTTTTGGTAGTACCTTTATAGCAACGACAGAATGAATAGATACAGTAAAATGGCATCACAGAGTTTCTTACTGCTATAAAGATAATTGAAAATGTGGAAGTGACTTTGCAACTGGGTAATGGGCAGAGGTTGGAACAGTTTGGAGGACCTAGAAGAAGACAGGAAGATGTGGGAATGTTTAGAACTTCCTCAGGACTAGTTGAATGGTTTTGACCAAAATGCTGGTAGTGATGTGACTTTAAAGTCCAGGCTGAGGTGGTCTCAGATGGAGATGATAAATTTATTGGGAACTAGAGTAAAAGTCACTCATGCTATGCTTTAGCACAGAGACTGGCAACATTTTGCTCCTTCCCTAGAGATGTGTGGAACATTGAACATGAGAGAGATGATTTAGGGTATCCGGCAGAAGAAATGTCTAAGCAGAAAAGCATTTAAAACATGACCTGAATTATTCTGGAAGCATTTAGTTTTATGCATTCACAAAGAGATGGTATGAAAGAGAAGCTGATGTTTAAGAGGGAAGCCAAGCATAAAAGTTTGGAAAATTTGCAGCCTGACGATTGGAAAGAAGAATCAATTTTCTAGGAGAAATTCAAGCCTGATGCAGAAATTTGCATAAGTAATGAGTAGCTGAATGTGAGTTTTCAAGGCAATGGGGAAAATGTCGCCAGGCCATGTCAGAGACCATGGTGACAGCCTTTCCCACCACAGGTCAGGAGGTCTGGGAGAAAAAATGGTTTCATGGGCCTGGCCTGGGGCCCCTGCTGCTCTGTGCAACCTCGAGACTTGGTGCCCTGTGTCTCAGCCACTTCAGCTACAGTCATGGCTGAAAGGAGCCAAGAGACAGCTTGGACCATTGCTTCGGAGGGTGCAAACCCCAAGCTTTGATGGTTTCCACATGGTATTGAACTGCAGGTGCACAGAAATCAAAAATTGAGATTTAGGAACCTCTGCCTATATTTCAGAGGATGTATGGAAACACCTGGATGTCCTGGCAAAAGACTGCTGCAGGGGAGGAGTTCTCATGGAGAACCTCTGCTAGGTCAGTGCAGAAGGGAAATTAAACCTCTTTTCTTTATAAATTACTGAGTCTTATGTATGTCTTTATAGCACTGTGAAAATGGACTAATACTATAACTGTCTTTTTTATTGGAGTCATTGTAAATGACACTGTATCTTTAATTTTGGTTTCTGTATATTCCCTACTAGTACATAGAAATGTGATTGATTTTTGTGGTTGATCTTTCAGCACTATGTTGAGTAAGAGTGATCAGATCATATATGCTTGATATTTTCCTGATTTTAGGGGAAAGTCATTCATTTTAATGCCAATCAGTATAATGGTGACTGTAGATTTTGTAAACGTGTTTTATGAAGGGGAGAAAGTTCTCTTCTATTATTTAGATTTTTAACTATCATGAATTGATATTGCATTACATCAAAAGATGTTTATTCATCACATCATATAGTCATATGAATTTTCTTCTGTAGCTTGTTGATGTGGTAGGTTATTTGATTTTTAAATGTTCAAACAGCCCTGTATACACTTGCTTATGGTGTACAATTTGTTTTATACAATGCTGAACTGTATTTGGTAATATTTTGTTACGATATTTATGTCCATGTTTATGTGAGATATTATTCTGTAGTTTTCTTTTTTTAGCATTATCTTTGTGTGATTTTCATATAAGTGTAATATTGTGCTTATAAAATGAATTTGCATATGTAATTTCCTCACCTATATTTTGGAAGAGATTGTGTAAAATTGTTATTAATTTTTCTCGAATATTTGGGTGAAGACATTTTTGTTTTTGCAGAAAAATATAAAGTTCTGACTAAGAATCCAGAAAAACAGATGCAAAATGAGGTAAAAGAAAGCACAATTAATGAAGCACAATGCTATTCAAAAAAACATAAAGTTGATCAACCTTGATAATTTGATAAATTATAAATTTGATTATTTGATGGTTATAGGACTATTCAATATCTCTATTTCACTTTGTTTGAGTTGGGTACTTTGTGTTGCTTTACAGAAAAGGTTAATTTCTTCTAAACTGTCTAATTTTCAGTATAAAGTTCTTCATAGTATTTCCTTACGTATATTTTAATGGCTGCAGGATCAGTAGTCATGTCTGCTTTTTGAATCCTGATAATAGAAATGTAATATCTTTTTTTTTTTTTCTTTTTGTTAGTTTTTCTGGTGGCTTACAGACTTTGACTTTTTCTTTTTTGGAATACCTCTGTGCTTAATTGATTTTTCTCTATTGTTTTTCTGTTTTCAATTTCATTGAATTCTCCTCTTAAGTTTATTACTTCTATCCTTCCTCATTCTTTTAGGTAATCTTGCATCTGTTTTTCTGAATTCTTGATCAAACACTTACACTTTTATTTGAGACCTTTTCTTTTTTCCAATGTAATCATATCATAGCAGAAGTTCCCCTCAAATAACTTCTTTAGCCAAATTACCTATATTTCATATGTTGTGCTTTCTTCATTCATTTCTGTTTATAAAATCATTTTAAGGCTTCTTTGATACATAAGTTATTTGTATGTTTATTCTGTAAGTTTATGGTTAAGACTTTTTTGTGTGTCATCTTCTATTGTTAATTTTCAGTTTGATTTTGTTGTTGTCATAGATTACACTGTATCATTTTATTTATTTGTTATGTGTTGAAGTATGTTTTACAATTCAAGTTGTGGTTTTACGTGGTAAATTGCCTACATGTTCTTTTTAATTAAACAAAAAATAATAATACAAAATATTTTCCTATAAGTCTATGCAATGTGATTTTGTCAGTTGTCTAGTTCAGATCTCGTCTTACTCAGGTCTTGAATTGTTCGTGTCAACATTCTTATTGATTTTTTGCCTAGTATTTCTCCTACTTATTGACACAGGGCTTGTTGAATTTCCCAGCTATAAATATGACTTATGTTAGAATTTTCAAAATAGCTTTATATGTATTACCAAAAGAGGGAAATAACTTATGTTTTTATCAACAAGTGAAAGAATAAACAAATTGTGATACATCTATCCAATTATGGGTTACTCAGCAATAAAAAGGAATCAACTCTTGATACACGCTATGACATTGATGAGTTGCAAAATTATTATGCTGATGGAAATAAACAGAACAAGATAAGAGTACACACTATATGACTAAATTTGTATATACATTTTGGAAATGAAAACTAATGTAATGTGACAAGAGCAGAGCAGATTAGTGGTTGTCTGTGGAAGTAGAAATTAAAGCAGGGTAGAAGGGAGGTACTAAAAGTAGAGCAACAAAACTTTTAAAAGTGAAAAATATGTTAATAGTATGGATTGTGTTGATGGCTCCAGAGTGTATAATTATGTCAAAAACTTATTGAGACCTACGTTTTAAATATACACAGTTTATTTTATGTCAATTATCTTTCTAAAACTAAGAAGAAATTAAACTCTAGGCATAGCAGATTCAAAACAAATTCTCAAAGAAACTATTAGCCTAGATTGTCTTAATGGTATCAGTACTACATCATTAGTCCATAAGAAAAACAAAGAAGTGTGTCGGTAAACTAAAGGAAAAAGGAGAAAAGTTGGAGACAGGATAAATGTAAACAATATTAGAAAGAAATAATGTTTTTTGATGTGAGTTTGAAATGAATTTGTATTTTTAAAACTGTAAGAATATAGCCTAGATTTTTATGTAACCTTGAGTATTATTTGAAAATATTATGCAGGAAAATTAAGATGATTCATTATAATGTAATGACTTTGTTTAATGAAAATGTGTTTGCCCATGATTAAAATTATTTCTTTTTCTACTTCATTGATTTTTCTCCTTGCTAACTGCTATCAATTCATTTTTAGTCTGCAGTAAAAAGCTTTCAAATGATGATGGCACAGCAGTTTAATAAAACAGTACCAACTAAAACAGCCATTAGAATACATTTTTATAAATGTAAAAAATTACTTCTGCCTAAAAATAATTGAATGGAAATATGAAGATACTAGAAAAAAAAGTCACTATAGAAACCAAATACCTAACTTTATGACATAGGGAACTTTTCACTATTTGGATATGATCCATTAAAGATTATTACATCTCAGTTAATACATATTAATACATGCTTTAATATTTGTTAAATTGTATTTACACTTGACTTATAATATCTTAACATTATAATGAAATGTTGTTAAAGACTTTAAGTTAAAGTCAAGCTTATCTGTTTCATATGAAAAGGGTGGAATGTGGAGATCTGTAATTTCACGTTTAAATATTTGTTTCCAGTAGACATGCCTTGAAAGTAATATTGAAGAAGTTTTTCAGAAAGAAAAAATATTAATGAGTCAGAAAATAAGATCTACATAAAAATAAATAATATTAGGGAAACAAAAGGAAAAGAAATACAAGTATATATTTTTTAGTCTTAATTCATCTATCATATATCAATTTGGTCAAAATAATAATAGTAACAGTATATTCCATTAGCTCTATCTTCTCGGTTAGTTGTATTGGCCTGCATTACCACCAGCATGAGTTTTCATGCACTCCACACCTTTTCCAAAACATGCATTCATCATTTTCCTAACATCTGTAAATCTTATGTGCATGGAATTATAGCTTTGGTTTTTTTTTTTATTTTTCTAACTAAACTGGATTGACTGTCTACACACCTATTCATTAGTCTTTTGAGTTTTCTTTGCTGAAAATTTTGTTTATATGACAGTTCATTTTCTACATTATCTATACATCTGTCACCTATAAAAATATTTGTTGATGGAATAGTATGAGCCAGGCATTGCCCAGGACAGATCAGTTTTGCCTATAAATACATTGCTCTAGAATGTCATTTTCCTATATACATATATATTCTTACTGAATGACATTAATTTGCTGAACTATGTCGTTGCTTGAGCTATAGTCCTCACATAAAACTAATGTTTTTTTCTAAAATTTTCTTCTATCAAATTATCTATTCTTTTCATATAGAATTATGAAAAATCCATAAATTTAGA
This sequence comes from Trachypithecus francoisi, assembly GCF_009764315.1. NCBI lineage: Eukaryota > Metazoa > Chordata > Mammalia > Primates > Cercopithecidae > Trachypithecus > Trachypithecus francoisi. The sequence continues at coordinate 113,171,689 of NW_022681454.1, forward strand.
TATATCTATTTTATATATCAAGCATATTGTTGCCATAAGCACGATTCTGCCTTTATGTGTTCATATAAATTATGACTGTTTATTTGTTTCATCACCAGCACCAAACTGTGCTGACATTTATTTTTAGTATGTTTGTAGACTTCAGGATAAGAATAAACTACAATATTCATTTTTTTGTCATACTACATAAGTGATTAATAATAATATTTTACTATTATTATTTTATCTAATGCTGTAATGATTACATCTAATTATTAGGTTGGTGCAAAACAATTGCTTTTTCACCAACTTAATATTTATTTGATAACATAATAGCTACCACTGTAGTATATTTCCAGTATATTTCCAGTGACATCCATTTTGTTATATTTCCCTTCTCAATCCAACATCCTTATTTCAGTGTCAAATTAAAGATTATCCTTAAGTTTATATTAATAATTCATTGATTATTTAAAATTTATTATGCATATTTGTAACCCCACATAATATATTCTTGAGTTTTTTAAATTTGTTTTGAATTTTGTGAGCAGGGAATCATATTATTTGTGATCTTCTGGTAATGCCTTTTCTCAACCAGCCTTATGCCAGTAATGTCATCCCTACCTCTGTGTGGTGTTCTAGCTCGTTCAGTTTCACTGGATTTTTCTCATTACATATTTTGCTCTTTGTATTGGTTTGATAGGTTTTCTTATTTTACAGTATTTATTTTCCTAACGAAATATGGTCATCTCCATATTTTATACCCTGGTGAGAGATTAAAAATTAAGTTTAAGGCTCATCTAATATGGAGCATGTAATAATATACATTATTGGAAGTTTACCTTACATATCAGAATGTCATATGTTATTCTTATACTTTTTCACATTTTTAAGGACCCATAACTTTTTTTTTTTTTTTTTTTTTTTGAGAAGGAGTCTCGCTCCGTCACCCAGGCAGAAGTGCAGTGGCGTGATCTTGGCTCACTGCAAGCGCCGCCTCCTGAGTTCACACCATTCTCCTGCCTCAGCCTCCCGAATACCTGGGACTACAGGTGCCTGCCACCACACTCGGCTAATTTTTTGTATTTTTAGTAGAGACAGAGTTTCACCATGTTAGCCAGGATGGTCTCAATCTCCTGACCTCATTTCGCCCACCTCGGCCTCTCAAAGTGCTGGGATTACAAGCCTGAGCCACCGTGCCTGGCCAGGACTCATAACTTTTAAAACAAGTTTGTTTGTTTGTTTGTTTTTATGTACCTTAAGTTCTGGAGTACATGTGCAGAAGGTGGCGTTTTGTTACACAGGTATACATGTGGCATGGTAGTTTGCTGCACCCATCAACCTGTCATCTACATTAGGTATTTCTCCTAATGCTAACCCTTCCCTACCCCCTAAACCCTGGCAGGCTTTGATGCGTGATCTTCGTCTCCCCATGACCATGTGTTCTCATTGTTCAACTCCCACCTGTGAGTGAGAACATGTGGTGTTTGGTTTTTTGTTCCTGTGTTAGTTTGCTGAGAATGATAGTTTCCAGCTTCACCCATGTCCCTGCAAAGGACATGAATTCATCCTCTTTTATGGCTGCATAGTAGTCCATGGTGTATATGTGCCACATTTTCTTTATCTAGTCTATTATTTATGGACATTTGGGTTGGTTCTAACTCTTTGCTATTGTGAATAGTACCACAATAAACATATGTGTGCATGCATCTTTATAGTAGAATGATTTACAGTTCTTTGAGTATATACCCAGTAATATGATTGCTGGGTTAAATGGAATTTCTAGGTCTACCTCTTTGAGCAGTCACCACACTGTCTTCCACAATGGTTGAACTAATTTACACTCCTACCAACAGGGTAAAATCATTCCTGTTTCTCCACATCTTCTCCAGCATCTATTGTTTCCTGACATTTTAAAGATTGCCATTTTAACTGGCGTGAGATGGTGTCTCATTGTGGTTTTGGTTGGCATTTCTCTAATGACCAGTGATGATGAGCATTTTTCATATGTCTGTCGGCTGTATGCATGTCTTCTTTTGAGAAGTATTTGTTCATATCCTTTGCCCACTTTTTGATGTGGTTGTTTGATTTTTTCTTGTAAATTTGTTTAAGTTCTTTGTAGATTCTGAATATTACCCCTTTGTCAGATGAATAGATTGCAAACAATTTCCCCCATTCTTTAGGTTGCCTGTTCACTATGATGGTAGTTTCTTTTGCTGTGCAGAAGCTCTTTAGTTTAATTAGATCTCATTACCAATATTGGCTTTTGTTGCCATTGTTTTTTGTGTTTTAGTCATGAAGTTTTTGCCTATGCCTATGTCCTGAATGGTATTGCCCAGGTTTTCTTCTAGGATTTTTACGGTCCTATGTCTTATGTTTAAGTCTTTAATCCATCTTGAGTTAATTTTTATATAAGGTGTAAGAAAAAGTGTCCAGTTTCGATTTTCTGTATATGGCTAGCCAGTTTTCCCAACATCATTTAATAAATAGGTAATCTTTTCTCCACTGCTTGTTTGTGTCAGGTTTGTCAAAGATCAGATGGCTGTAGATGTGTGTTGCTACTTCTGAGGCATCTGTTCTGTTCCATTGGTCTATATATCTGTTTTGGTACCAGTATCCTGATGTTTCGGTTACTGCAGCCTTGTAGTATAGTTTGAAGTCACGTAGTGTGATGCCTCCAGCTTTGTTTTTCTTGCCCAGGATTGTCTTGGCTATGTGGTCTCTTTTTTGTTTCCATATGAAGTTTAAAGTCATTTTTTTCTTTCCAATTCTGTGAAGAAAGTCAATAGTAGCTTGATGGGGATAGCACTGAATCTATCAATTACTTAGGGTGTTATGGCCATTTTTGTGATATTGATTCTTCCTATCCATGAGCATGGAATGTTTTTCCATTTTTTTGTGTGTCCTCTCTTATTTCCTTGAGCAGTGATTTGTAATTCTCCTTGAAGAGGTCCTTCACATCCATTGTCAGTTGGATTCCTAGGTAGTTTATTCTCTTTGAAGCAATTATGCATGGGAGTTCACTCATGATTTGGCTCTCTGTTCGTCTGTTATTGATGTATAAGAATGCTTGTGATTTTTGCACATTGATTTTGGATCCTGAGACTTTGCTGGAGTTGCTTATCAGCTTAAGGAGATTTTGGGCTGAGACAACGGGGTTTTCTAAATATACAATCATGTCATCTGCAAACAGAAAAATGACTTCCTCTTTTCCTGTTTAAATATCCTTTATTTCTTTCTCTTGACTGATTGCCCTGACCAGAAATTCAAATACTATGTTGAATAGGAGTAGTGAGAGAGAGCATCCTTGTCTTGTGCCGGTTTTCAAGATGAATGCTTCCAGCTTTTGCCCATTCAGTATGATATTGGCTGTGGGTTTGTCATAAATAGCTCTTATTATTTTGAGATACATTCCATTGATACCTAGTTTATTGAGAGTATTTAGCATGAAGGGGTGTTGAATTTTGTCAAATGCCTTTGCTGCATCTATTGAGATAATCATGTGTTTTTTCTACATTGGTTCTTTTTATGTGATGGACTATGTTTATTGAGGGGCATAAATTGAACCAACCAACCTTGCATCCCAGGGATGAAGCTGACTTGATCATGGTGGATAAGCTTTTTGATGTGCTGCTGAATTTAGTTTACCAGTATTTTATTGAGGATTTTTGCATTGATGTTCATCAGGGATACTGGCCTGAAATTTTCATTTTTTGTTGTGTCTCTGCCAGGTTTTGGTATCAGGATGATGCTGGCCTTATAAAATGAGTTAGGGAGGATCCTCTCTTTTTCTATTACTTGGAATAGTTTCAGAAGGAAGGATACCAATTCCTCTTTGTACCTCGGGTAGAATTCAGCTGAGTCCACCTGGTCCTGGACTTCTTTTGGTTGGTAGGCTATTAATTATTGCCCCAGTTTCAGAACTTGTTATTGGTTTATTCAGGTATTCGCCTGCCTCCTGGTTTAGACTTGGGAAGGTGTATGTGTCCAGGACTTTATCCATTTCTTCTAGATTTTCTAGTTTATTTGCATAGAGGTTTTTGTTGTATTCTCTGATGGTAATTTGTATTTCTGTGGGATCTCTGATGATATCCCCTATATCGATTTTTATTGCATCTATTTGATTTTTCTCTCTTTTCTCCTTTATTATTCTGGCTAGGAGAATAATAAAGTTGATATTTTCAAAAAACAGCTCCTGGATTCATTAATTTTTTGAAGGGTTTTTCATGTCTGTCTCCTCCAGTTCTGCTGTGATCTTTGTTAGTTCTTGTTTTCTGCTAGATTTTGAATTTGTTTGCTGTTGCTTCTCTAGTTCTTTTAATTTTGATGTTAGGGTGTCAATTTTAGATATTTCCTGCTTTCTCTTGTGAACATTTTGTGCTGTAAATTGCCCTCTACACACTACTTTATATGTGTCTCAGAGATTTTGGTATGTTGTGTCTTCATTCTCGTTGGTTTCAAAGAACATCTTTATGTCAGACTCATTTTGTTATTTACCCAGTTGTCATTCAGGAGAAGATTGTTCAGTTTCCATGTGGTTGTGCAGTTTTGAGTGTTTCTTAATACTGAGTTCTAATTTGGTTGCACTGTGGTCTGAGAAACTGTTATGATTTGCATTCTTTTGCATTTGCTGAGAAGTGTTTTACTTCCAATTATGTGGTCAATTTTAGAATAAGTGTTATGAGGTCCTGAGAAGAATGTATATTCTGTTGATTTGGGATGGAGAGTTCTATAGATGTCTATTAGGTCGGTTTGGTCCAGAGCTGAGTTCAAGTCCTGATTATCCTTGTTAATTTTCTGTCTTGTTGATCTAATATTGACAGTGGGGTGTTTAAGTCTCCCATTATTACTGTGTGGGAGTCTAAGTCTCTTTGGAGGTCTCTAAGAACTTGCTTTATAAATCTATGTGCTCCTGCATTGGGTACATATGTATTTATGATAGTTAAATCTTCTTGCTGCATTAACCTCTTTACCATTAAAATGGCCTTCTTTGTCGCTTTTGATTTTTGTTGGTTAAAGTCTGTTTCATCAGAAATTAGGATTGTAACTCCTTTTTTTTTTTTTTTTCTTTCCATTTGTTTGGAAAATATTTCTCCTTCCCTTTATTTTGAGCCTATGTGTGTCTTTGCACATGAGATGGGTCTCCGTAATACAGCACACTGATGGGTATTGACTATTTTTCCAATTTGTCAGTCTGTGTCTTGTATTTGGGGCATTTAGCTCATTTACATTTAAGGTTAATATTGTTATGTGTGAATTTGATCTTGTCATTATGATGCTAGCTGGTTGTTTTGCCCGTTAGTTGATGCAGTTTCTTTATAGTGTCCATATTCTTTATAATTTGGTATATTTTTGCAGTGGCTAGTTCTGGTTGTTCCTTTCCATGTTTAGTGCTTCCTTCAGGAGCTCTTGTAAGGCAGGTCTGGTGGTGACAAAATCTCTCAGCATTTGCTTGTCTGTAAAGGATTTTATTTCTCCTTCACTTATGAAGCTTAGCTTGGCTGGATATGAAATTCTGTGTTGAAAATTATTTTCTTTCAGAATGTTGAATATTGGCCCCCACTCTCTTCTGGCTTGTAGGGTTTATGCAGAGAGATCCACTGTTAGTCTTATGGGCTTCCCTTCGTGGATAACCCAACCTTTCTCCCTGGCTGCCGTTAACATTTTTTCCTTCATTTTAACCTTGGTGAATCTGACAATTATTTGTCCTTGGGATGCTCTTCTCGAGGAGTATCTTTGTGGTGTTCTCTGTATTTCCTGAATTTGAATGTTGGCCTGTCTTGCTAGTTGGGAAAGTTCTCCTGGATAATATTCTGAAGTGTTTTCCAACTTGGTTCAATTCTCCTTGTCACTTTCAGGTACACTAATCAAACATAGATTTGGTCTTTTCACATAGTCCCATATTTCTTGGAGGCTTTATTTGTACCTTTTTTTTCTTTTTTCTCTAATATTGTCTTCTCGCTTTATTTCATTACGTTGACCTTCAATCACTGTCCAATCGGCCATTAAAACCTGTGTGTGCTTCATTAAGTTCCCGTGCTGTGTTTTCCAGCTCCATCAGGTCATTTATGTTCTTCTCTACACTAGTTATTCTAGTTAACAATTCATCTAACCTTTTTTCAAGGTTCTTAGCTTCCTTGTATTGGGTTAGAACATGTTCCTTTAGCTTGGAGGAGTTTGTTATTACGCACCTTCTGAAGCCTACTTCTGTCAATTCATCGAATTCGCTCTCCGTCCAGTTTTGTTCTCTTGTTGGCGAGTTGTGATCCTTTGGAGGAGAAGAGGTGTTCTGAGTTTTGGAATTATCAGCCTTTTTGCACTGGTTTCTCCCCATCTTTGTGGATTTATCTACCTTTAGTCTCTGATGTTAGTGACCTTCAGATGGGGTCTTTGAGTGGATGTGCTATTCCTTTCTGTTTGTTAGTTTTCCTTCTGATAGTCAGTCCCCTTTGCTGCCGGTCCGCTGGAGTTTGCTGGACGTCCACTTCTGACCCTGTTTGCCTGAGTATTACTAGTGGAGGCTGCAGAATAGCAAAGATTGCTGCCTGATCTTTCCTCTGGAAAGTTGGTTCTAGAGGAACAACTACGAGATGTCAGGCAGAGCTCTCCAGTATGAGGTGTCTGTTGACCCCTACTAGGAGGTGTCTCCCAGTCAGGATACATGGGATTCAGGGACCCACTTGAGGAGGTGAACTGACCCTTAGCATAGCTCCAATGCTGTGCTGGAAGGTCTGCTGCTCCCCCCAGAGCTCTCTGGCAGGAACATTTAATTGTACTGAAGCTGCGCCCACAGCCGCACCTTTCCCCAGGTGCTCTGTCCCAGAGAGATGGGGGTTTTATCTATAAGTCCCTGACTGGGGCTGCTGCCTTTTTTTCAGAGATGCCCTGCCAAGAGAAGACAAATCCTGGAGTCTGACCACAGCAGCCTTGCTGAGCTGCAGTGGGCTCTGCCCAGTTCGAACTTCCCAGCTGCTTTTTCTACACTGTGAGCATAAAACTGCCGACTCAAGTCTCAGTGATGGCGGACATCCCTCCCCCAACCAAGCTGGAGAATCCCAGGTTGATCTCAGACTGCTACTGTGCTGACAGCTAGAATTTCAAGCCAGTGGACCTTAATTTGCTGGGCTGCTTGGGGGTGGGACCCGCTGAGCCAGACCACTTGGTTCCCTGGCTTCAGCACCCCTTTCCAGGGGAGTGAATTTTTCTGTCTCGCTGGTCTTCCAGGTACCACTGGGTTATGAAAAAAAAAGAACTCCTGTAGCTAGTTGGGTGTCTGCCCAAATGGCTGCCCAGTTTTGTGCTTGAATCCCAGGGCCCTGGTGGGGTAGGCATTGGAGGGAATCTTCTGTTTTTTGTGGGCTGTGAAGACCGTGGGACAAGTGCAGTATCTGTGCCAGAGTTCCTCAGGTTCCTTCCCTTACAGCTTCACTTGGGTAGAACAGAATATTCCCCATCCCCTGGCACTTCCTAGGTGAGGTAGTGCCCTACTCTGCTTCTGATCGTCCTCCGTGGGCTGGACCCACTGTCCAACAAGTCCCAGTGAGATGAATTGGGTACCTCAGTTGGAAATGCAGAAATCACCCTCCTTCTGTGTTGATCTCACTGGGAACTGCAGACCGGAGCTGTTCCTATGTTCCTATCCGGCCATCTTGTCAGAAATCTTAAAAACAAGTTTTAAATATTTTACCTGATAGCAATGCTCTTTCTTTGATAGTGATGATTTTTCCTTTTAATTGATAGCAATGCTTTTTTTCACTCAAATAATTACTACTTAGTCAATGATATATTTATTTTGCAATTGTTGACATTTCTGTCCTTTGAGGTATTATTTAAAGATTTCTTTAAGACAATCCTTGCATTTTAAAGACAAAAAGATTTTCCAGGCTTTTTACTTGTGCTTGTAATGGAGAACAGTGCCTGTGTAGGCTAAATTGTGTCCTCCAAAGGGATATACAGGAGACCTAATCCTCCCTTATCTGGGAATGTGACCTTATTTGAAACTAGGATTTTTACAAATGTAATCAAGTTGAGATGGGGTCATATAGGATTAAGTTGACCTCTAAATCCAATTACTGGGGACCTTATAAAAAATACACATTAAGACACAGGGACACAGAGACAGGAAAAACAGCTGTGTAAACAGAGGCAGAAATTGGACTAACACAGCTGCAAATCAAGGAATTCCAAACAATGCTGGCAACTACCAGAAACTTGAAAGATGCAAGGAAGAATTCTTCCCTAGAGCCTACAGAGAGAGCATGATCCAGTTGACATCTTGATTTTAGATGTCTAGGCTTCTGAATAAATGAGAGGATAAAGCTATGTTGTTTTAAGCAAACTTAAGCAATCTGGTTTGTGGTAGTTTGTTGTGGTAGTCTTAGGAAGCTAATATTGTGCTATAGAAAAAAATAGGCACAAAATAAAAATACATAAAGATACCTTACATGGCTGCATAAAGTGACATGGCTTGAGTTTCTTCTTTCAAAAGAAAAATAAGAAAAAATGTATCTATGATCATGAATTTTAATTTTATCTTAATTATTACTAAAATCTATTCTAATTCTATTTTGAAAATATATTATTCTTACAACCTCACATACACCCATTATTGAAGCTGTTTTTTTTCCTTTAACTTTAGTGTCCTTCATATTTTATTATACTTGAGAAACTAAAATTAAAACAATAATAAGATATATTATATAGTTACTAGAATAAGCCAGATCTAAAGTACTGACACCACCAAATTCTGGGAGAATATGAAAGAACAAAGACTCTCATTCACTGCGAATGCAAAATGGTAACAGCCACTTTGGAAGACAGTTTGGCAATTTCATTCAAAGTAAACATACTCTTACTATACGATCCAGCAAATATACTTCTTGATATTTACCTAAAGGAGTTGAAACCCATGTCCACACAAAAACCTGCACAAGAATGTTTATGCCAGTTTCATTCATAATTTCCAAACCATGAAATCAGCCAACATCCTCAGTATGTGAATAAATGGACAGACTGTGATAACTGCAGACAAAGGGAACATTATTCAGCGCTGAAAATAAATGATCAAGCCATGAATACATGTAAAGGAAACTTTCATACATATCATTGAGTGAAAGAAGCCAGTGTGAAAAGTCTACACATTATATGATTCCAATTATATGACATTCCAGAATAGGCAAAACAATGAAGATATTAAAATTTGATCAGTTTATGCCATGGGTAAATGGTGAGACAGAGATAAATAGGTAAAGCACAAAGAATTTTTAAGGTATTGAAACTATTCTGTATTATACCATAATGGTGGAACACATGTCATTACACATTTGTCAAAACTCATGCAATGTGCAACTTCAAGGATGAATCCTAATACCAGCGATGGACTCTGGGTGATAATGATGTGTAAAGTTAGGTTTATGAATTGTAACAGGTATTGCACTCCAGTGTGAGATGCTGATAGTTGGGGAAGCTGTGTTCATATTGAGGCAAAGGGGACTTGGGAACTCGCTGTATTTTCTGCTCAATGTTGCTGTCAGCTTAAAACTACTCTTAAAAATAGTCTGCCTAAAAGGAGGAAAAATAATTGGATTACATGCTTATAAATGTAAATTATAAATTTTCATCTCTCTGAAAATAACTTAGTGGAAATAGATTAGGTAAAATATCAATATATATGCTAAAACCTTCTTCATTGTCTATGGATCGTTGAACTATCTATTTACTTTTAGTAAATAATATTTGTTAAACCATGTTTATACTTGATTCAAAATATGATGTTAAAATATAAATAACTTTAAGAATATTTCAAGTAAAAGCACAGCTTGTAGCTTATATTTTATGGAATACATTTAAGAGCAAAAAACCCAAATATGGACTTTTGGGTTTCTACAATTCTGTTTTCAAATATCAGCTATATCAGCATTCCCCAACCTTTTTGGCACCAGGGACGTGCTTTGTGGAAGACAATTTTTCCTAGGACTTGGGTAGGGGAATGATGTTCGGATGATTCAAGCACATTACATTTATTGTGAACTTTATTTCTATTATTATTACATTGTAATATATAATGCAATACTTATGCAACTCACTATAATGCAGAATCAGTGGGAACCCTGAGCTAGTTTTCCTGCAACTAGACAGTCCCATTTGGAGATGATGGGAGACAGTGGCAGATTGTCAGGCATTAGATTCTCATAAGAAATCTGCAAACTAGATCCCTCTCATGTGCAGTTTACAATAGGGTTCCAGCTCTTATAAGAACCTAACGCTGCTGCTGATCTGACAGGTGGGAGAACTCAGGTGGTAATATGAGCTATGGTGAGTTGCTGTAAATACAGATAAAGCTCCTAATCCGCCCCCCGACCCCCGGTTACAGGCCACTCACTTCTTGCTGTGTAGCCTATTTCCTAACAGGCCAGGGACCAGTACCAGCTCCTGGCCCAGATTCTGGGAACCCTTGGGCTATATCACTAACTGTTTGACTTTGGCAATATACTTAATCCTTCTGTTCAGCACTTTTCTTGTTTACAACCCGACTGACCTGACAAGTTTTAGGTGATGATCAGGCATAATGTTTATAAAGCACTCTGCAATATCTGTCATATTAATTTAACATTAAAAATTTGGTATGGATTAGAATTTCTCTTATCCTCCACTTACCCTACTGATTTTACAAACTGATGCTTTCCATTCCTTATGTAAAACAAACTATCACAAATTAGTGAATACGTGTTTTTTATCATTCTACACTTTAACGTTCTAATATTCTGACAATTTTGTTTTCACCAAGTATATGTTATATTTATTTCCATACATTTTGTGCCAGCTATATTTATGACTGTAGTTTATAATTAAGTAAAAATCACATAAACTTCTGAAACATGACTTTAAGTAGGAAATGAGTGTTTCTGTAATAAATGAAATGTTTTGTACAAATTATTTGAACATGTATATTATTGTGAACAAGAAATCATAAATGACAGTGTAGGTGTTTTTAAAAATCATGAAATATTCTCCATTAACACATTACATCTATTAATGAATCCACCCTGGTATAAAAAAAGTTTTCCACCACATCAAACAATGGACTCATCAATGAATATTTAAGTTAAATTAAAATTTTTAAGATGTATTCATATCTATTTTTAGGATCTCCTGTTTTAACAAGTTCTTGGTTAATCATCTATGTAATTATAACTGATCACCCCTTTCTTGAACCACTACTTTAGTTGATTTCCTGGACATGACACTCCCTATTTTTTCTTTTATCTTACTGGCCTCTCCATCTGAGCATCCAGTTTTGGCTCTTCCGCACTAAGTCCCAGACCAGGGCATGAACTATCAACCATTTGCTGGGCACTGTCTCCAACTCTAGCCCTGGCTCTCTCTTAAAGTCTAGACTAGTTATATCAAATTCTGACACTTTTATTTGCATTTATAATACACATCTCAAATTTAACATGTCCAAAATTGACTTCTTCCCTTTGCTCACCCTGCTTTAGACAAAGTGCTATTTTTATACTTCCTTAAACACACTATGTTTTTTCTTTCTTTTAAAATCTTAGCAACATCTTAATATCTCTTGCAGAATATTTTTAAGATCTTCTCAAGGTTCATCTAATGACTTTATTTGGTTTTCTATCTCAATTTCAATTTTTGTAGAGCCCTTTTCTAAGTACCTTGTTTTAATTGGGGCCTCCTCAGATGCAGCACCCTCCATGCCCTTAGGCAGCTGTATATTTATTTATAGCACCTTTCACTGCTTGTAATCACAGTTTGCATTTAGCTGATTTATGTTTCACATTCACTCTGCTCACCTAAATTATGCTTCATGAGGGGAGAGTCTATTTATTCACTGTTACCATCTTCACAACGACATAACCTAAAACATAGTAGTGTCTTCCATTTTTTAATGAATAAATTCCTTTAGTTTCAACGAATATTCTATTTGCCATTTTTATCTTACGGATACTCTTTTGTTAGCTGAATATTTTTCATCAATTAGTATACTGTGAGTAAATCTAACTGTGGTAGGCAAAATGGCCTTTCAAAGATGTCTACTCCCCAATCCAGGAACCTGTAAATATGTTGCTTTACATGGCAGATGTGATTAGGATTAAGGACCTTGAGATGGAGTATTTATTCTGAATTATCCTGTTGGACCCAGTCTAATTACATAAATCGTAAAAGGAAAAAACTTTTCCTGGCTGCAATCTAAGGGAAATTTGAGTATAAAAGAATGGTCATAAAGATGCTATGTTGCTGACTTTGACAATGGAGCAAGGGAATGTAAGTTTAGGAATAGGGGCAGCTTCACTAAACTGAGAGAGACAATGAAATGGATTCTCTCCCAGAAAGAAACATAGGCCTGGAGATACCTTAATTTTAATACAATGAGACCCCGTTGGACTTCTTTATAGATCTGTAAGATATCAATTTGTAGTATTTAAGATATCAACCTTGAGGCAATTTGTTAATGCAGCAATAGAACATAAATGTACCAATGGTATTAAACATTGTTATACAACAGTTTTGTAGTCTCTGAATATTATGAATATCCCTCAATTTTAAAACCAATTGGCTTATACTGTTTATAGTTTTTAACCATTGTCAAGTAATAGATAAATATGATAGTGTATGCAGAATTAAAGGGTACCTGGACATAAGCAGCTCATGGGATGTGTTTCTTACAAAATGTGATGCAATTGATTCTTGAAGATGGTCCACTTAGATATGATGGTATATATCTAAAACTGTCCATCTTTTTTGAGTTAAATATTTTTTAAAATTTAGAAACATGAATGCCATACAATATTATGATATACATGTATCAAAGATTTAAATATCTAATAAGAGCATCAGCAGGGTAACAAAGTTGATTATCCATAGATTATTATTCTTCATTTCTGAAGTCTTCTGATTGCTCTGAGAAGTTTTCTGAAGGCTGCTTAGGTTTAGAAAATGAAAGAGGGAGAATAGCATTAAGATTTCTTGTTTTGGATAAGATAAATTACAAATACTATTAAATTAATGGTGCTAAAGTAATATACATTTGAAACATTAGATTATCTGAATTTTATTTTAAAAATGAACAAATTTTCTGTTCTATGATTAAATAAGTGGTTTTTTTTTTGTTTTGTTTTGTTTTTGTTGTTGTTGTTTTGGTGGAGAGAAGAGCTGGCAAATAACAAGCCAAGCAAGAATTTCAATGGAAAATTATACAGATACTAACATGTAACTTATAAATGGGAGTTTGGAACACAACCATTTGTAAAGTAGTAGTTGCTTCTCTGCATAGAGATAAATGTCTAACAATCATAAAGATACAGGCTTTTATATATAAAATTATTATTTAGATTTTAATAATTATTTTCTTCCTATATAACCTACCCCAGATTTCACTATTTATATGATAACCAAAAGGGCTTATGTCCTTTTGTGTTTTCACAGACTTTGTCATATTAGATATACATCTGTTATTTCTGTTTCACTTACTTTCTATATTGCCTTAAATATGCAATAACTTTAATGCTTGTTTTTATCTTCTCATTATTTAAACATTTTTATTATGTTTCAAATATGTGTGTATATAATCTAATCTTAGAAAGTGGTTTTTGAATCAGCACCAACTTTCAGAAATAGGGATAGTTTTACTGGTAGAATTTAGTTATAATAGCCATAATGCTAAGATTATGGATAAATAACTTGACAAGGATTGCAGAATGTTTGATTTTTATTAATTTTGCATTTCCAATGTCTTTTGTTTTACTACTTCCAGGTTTGAGTGTTTATGAATACAAAATAAATAAACGGATTTAAATTACTGTATTATTACAGTGCAGAAATGAGGAAGTGTAGTGGCCAGCTAGTCTTGAAACATGGCACTGAGAATGTAAGTACAATCCAATAAGAACAGTCATGAGTTTCAAACAGCAATTGGGCTCACATTGCATTTTCTCCGTAAAAAAATATTTAAGGCATTGTCTAAAAAGGGATGGAGTCTCTGACTAACCATGAGTTAGAAAAAGTAAGTGATATGAATAGAAACAAAAGACATCAAGGTTTAATAGGAATATTTTTCAGCATTACATAAAATGTTAATCTGATTTCTACATTTCTGGGATTTGTGCAGTCCATTTTAGAAGCTGCTATCTCATAATGCACTAAGAGATGTTATTTAACATGCCATTTATAAAAGGTATGAGAATGACTGACACTTTACGATTTAAAGTTCTCCCTTTTATAACTGGCACATTAGCCTAGAAACTGAATTATTTTAACCAACACAAATGTGCTACTTGAAAAAAATATATATTAAGCATTTGAAATGCCATACATTGTAGCACAAGTGTATTATCTGCAAGTAGCTTTCATTACTAAAAGCCTCAAATATACTTATATGATTTATATAAAAGATAAACTGTGGTATGCAATACAGCAAAACATACATAAATATACTACATATGTTTTTATTATATTTAACATTAAAATTAACTGTCTTTATGATCTGCATGACTGATGACTGAGATTAGTCATTATCATCTAAAATAGCAGCACAAAATGTTGTCCTCAGAAAATACTTGAAATATTTAGATGTAGAAATAGAATTGCTTTAAGAAAGGAACTAGCACTTCAATTACAATTGTACAGCATAATATGTAGAAAGTATTTTTGGATTAATAGTCATTTCAATACTTAGAGCAATTATAAGGTGTAAACTTTTTTTGTTTTGTTTTACTTATTTATTTATTTATTAGCTTGTATTTTACATTCAGAGGTATATGCACAGATTCATTACATAGGTGAACTTGTATCATACAGGTTTGTTGTATAGATTATTTCATCACCCAGATATTAAGCCTAGTACTCATTAGTTGTTTTTCCTGATTCTCTCCCTCTTCCCACACCATGTATCAATAATTTTTAAACTTGTAGTAGTAGTTTTATCATTAACGTGAGTTTCCTTACGGTAAATTTGTGAAAATTCTATTCAGAATTTCCATTTTTTAATCTTAAGGTTTTAAATGCATTGCATTCTTAAATCTATCCTGAATATTTTTTCTAGGAAATGATTAATTGCATATTCATCTGGTCTCTGATACAGGACATTCTCTAGCATAGGTTAAATGTATTAATGTTAGAGAATTATGAAAAAAAAATACTTATTTTCTCCAATACCAGAACATACGGGAAGCAAGTAAAGGTAATTTCACAATCCATCTAGTTTCTCATACTACTAAAGAAAAAGGAAAACTTGAGGATCAATGGTGGCCATAGTATGATTTGACTATGTCCCCTCCAAAATCTAGTGTTGAAACTTAATGACCAGTGTGATGGTATTAAGAGGTGATTGATTCATAAGAGCTCCTTCCCTCATGATAGGATTAAGTCCCTCATAAAAGATGGCTCATGCAACATTAGATTTTCTTGTCTCTGAAGGAATATGAAGCCACATGAGGACACAGTGTTCTTGTCTTCTGAAAAATATAGCAAGAAGGCATCATGTTGGAAGCAGAGAGTAGTCCTTGCCAGACAACAGATCCTACTGGTGCCTAGATCTTGGACATACCACCTCCAGAACTGTGAAAAAGTAAATTTATGTTCTTCATAAATTATTTGGTCTCAGATATTATGTTATAGTAGCACAAAATGGAGTAAGGCACCTTTAGTTTTTTACTGGTGTGGAAACTGTAGCTGAAGAGGTTTGCAGATTTATTTCCAGAAACGTATGACTAAGGGAAGTTTTCATTGATAATGAAACAGCCTTTCCCCTGTGTTATTTTCTACATTCTCAGTCCAGAGGTATAATGATAACAGGATCACACTCCTAGGACATAGATATTAAATGCATGTTTTGCCCAAAATTACATTTTCAAAAATAAAAAAATACCAGATGTTTTGCATCTTCTAAGATCTAAGAATAGTATCTGTGAAAATAAATTGCTAATATGCTTGACAATTCAGTGTAACGTTGTAAAACCATCTTACAGACTAGTGATAAAAAGGAACAATTGATAAGTAAAACACCTTAGTACACTTGGCATGAACACTTCAGTAGAACATATACACTACTAGAAAAGGCACACTAACTATAATAGAGATTTAAAGACAGTAGATTACATATGGAAAGAAGTATTGTTTTTAAGAAAATTAAGTCCTTACATTATACAGTTTATAAATGAAGCGATATCTGATTTTCCTTTACATATCAAATATGCACTATATAATTTGAAGCAAAAATACATTGCAGTATATTCTAATTTAGTCTCTTCAATTTAATTTCATGATAATAACTTTGCTTCTATCTTAATTTTGCATTTTAATTAAATCTGTAAGTATTTTTCTTTCTAAAAGATGTCCTTTATTCAGTCTTATCATATAACTGCTCCCAAATGAAGTAATTTTCCATCCCAATCAACAATATATAGTTATAATTTTAACAGGCTCTAAATGATTTAATTTTATTTTTCCACTTATACCTTAAGGAGAATTGAATAAAGCAGGCTTTGTAGGCTTTGTTTATTTAAAACATTCAAATATATTATACTTTCTGTTAGTTATAATATTTACAAATGAAAATGAGACAAAACAAAAAATTCATAAATAGTTGGGAAAGTATTCTATTTCAGATACTTTGGTTAGTGAAGGTGTCTGACAGTTAAGCAGAGACTCTTGCTCACTGCTGTGTTCCTGCTGCATAAAACAATTCTGGGATGAAGTAATTCTACATGTTGATGACTACAGGGTGTTCATGGAAATTTCAAAGTATTGGAAGTAAGTTGACTTGGCAGAATAATTTTTCTTGTATTATTTATTAGACATTCAATATATCAGAAATATTTTCTAATACATTAAATCACACTTAGGCTTCATTACCAAAGAACTGAGATATAAGAAAGTTGTGAGTGATGCACAATATCAAACATGACTCAGCATGGAGAAGGGAACTGTTGCTTTTCTCCAGGTTTTTAAGGTTTTATAGTCACAAAAGTGTGCTACCCGGAAACTTGGGTTACAATGTAAGCAAGAAGATTAAAAATTGCAAGAGAAAAGAGCTCATGTAGAAAACAGTAATGTACCAACATTTAGTTGTAAATGAATAGATCACATTTTTATCCTGTATGTCATACAGTGTATGAAATGCTTAAAATAGATAAGATGAAATAATTCCTTTAATGTATGTCATGTGTAATACATCAGTAGTATAATAAATGCCAATGCATATATAAAGTTACTAGCTAATATATATTCGCTGCATACTCTAGTTCAGTTATTTTTGAATAATTCAAAGGTATTAATCCATTTATTATTGCCTATATAACTCCAGGATCTAGGTATTATTATTAGTAACATTTTATGATTGAGGAAACTGAGATTAAAACTGAGATGGATAACTTGTCCAAAGTCACACAACTAAGTAATGACACTATCATGAATCAAACTCAGACAGTCAGACTCCGGATCCTGAGGTCTTGATGCTATTGTTATATCTTCTTGCCTACATAGCCTCAACATGATATATGCACATATAAGGACAAATTTTAACTCTCTTGTATGCTACATATCACTTGATTTTGTTAAACTGTCTTTTACTTTTAGGTATAACTTTAGACAATATATTTTAGAAGTAGCAACAAATTAATGATTGCCAATTAACTTTGAAAATATGGCATCACATACTTTATTTTGGATAGTCCTTAAATATAAAAGTTATGAGTTTGCTTACATTTCTTTAAAATCTATTTTTTACTCACATCAATAGGTCTTTTTTGATTTCTCTTTTAAAAGTGTTATTAAATTAAAACAGATGTATAATTTAGATATATATTATCGTTTCTGAGTCATATTGCCATTACTCCATCCTATACTGCATATTTTATCAAGAAGTGAACTTATCACAATAAGATCTTTAAATACTGACATAGATAGTATTGAAAATAATTTCTAAAAGTTAATAGCTTATTCCTAATTCAAACTGTCTCCATGGATCCATCCTTCAAAATATTAAAATCAATGAATAGTATAAACCACACCATCCATAGTTTATCATTTCAACCTCATTAGGAGACAGAGAATACCAAAAACTTCAAATTGTCCCTATGTGAAGAAAAAGCCTCCAAATTTCAAGGTAGTTCCCACTGTTTGTTACTATAAGACAGAAGGGAAAGAGAAGGCTTGTGGGACTCATTAACAAAAAGAAAGGGAGGGGTATTTGGAGAGTAAATTGAGAAGAACAAAAAAATTTGTGTCTAAAACAAAAAAGTTCAAGACTAATTGTTGAAATTAGTATAATTGTGACCTTGTAGTGTTCAAGAAAACTGCTTAAAAGTGTGCTGGACTGAAGGGGCAGTTGGATGGAAGCATTGATTATGGGGAATAATCATGTAAATGGCAGTGAAGGAAATTAAGGCACTAATAGGGAAAAATTAAGCATCCTGCAGAAATGTAAAAGGCTCAGAAACTAGACTGATCCAACCATTTCTCTACCACCAAAATTGTCCAGTGAAAAATTTTTCTTTGCCATACTGAAAAAAACTGATCCCCTTAAGCATCATAATTTGTCCCCCAAAGGCATAGGGACAGAAAGCAAACAAACAAAAAACCCCTCCTAAAAACCTCCATAGCAGTGTACTGTAAGAAGAAATCAGAAAGTGTAAGTTATAACATTTTATATGATTTGGCTCTCTGTCCTCACCCAGATCTCCCTCAAATTGTAATCCCCGTGTGTCGAGGGAGAGACCTGAATCCCTACATGTGGAGAGAGAGAAGTGATTGGATCACAGGGGCAGTGTCCCCCATACTGTTCTCATGTGAGTGAGTTCTCACGAGATGTGGTGATTTTGTAAGTGTTTGGAAGTTCTTTCTTTGCTCTTTTCTCTCCTGCCACCTTATGAAGAAGGTGCTTGCTTCCGCTTCACCTTCCATTGTGATTGTAAGTTTCCTGAGGCTTTGCAAGCCATGTGGAACCGTAAGTAAATTAAGCCACTTTATAAATTATCCTGTCTCAGGTATTTCTTTATACAGTGTGAAAACAGACTAATACAACATTTCAGCTTATATAAATATCCAGAATGAAAAATTTAAAACATTGTAACAGAAATGAACAAAAAATAGAAATGCATTGAATTGGGTTCAAACTCAGCAAAGAAACTGAAGTAAAAAGAAATATCCATCTTAAAAATAAAAAAAATAGATTACAAAGAAAACAGATTCGAATTAAAAATAAGAGAAATAAGAAAAGTGAGGAAAACAAATAAGAAGTTGAAATACATGCTGTCTATCCAAATCATGTATACAGGGATATAATATGGGGAGTTAATATTTCATTCTTAAGTTCACTTTCAATAAACATCTACAGTTTTAGACTTCTTTTTTCCTTATGCTGTGTTTGTCTTATAGTGTTTACTAAAATGTATTTTCATACTTATGTCTCAGAATATGCATTTTTATAACTTCCTTATTTAAATTTTCTACTGATTTATTATTATTTTCATCTTAGAAAGTATCAGTCTGCATTGGATTTGGGGAAATACTAATTATCACAGATCATGTGAGAAACAATATGATTCATATACTTAAAATGCATATATAAAACATCAGTATATATTTCATAAGGGTTGTCAAAGTTACACATCATATAATATATTGGCTGCACTGTGAACGAAAATGAGTGTTATGGTTGAAATAAGTATATAAACACACACATTTTATTTTGTGGTTAAAATAAATATATAAATACACCCCATTAATGGGGTCCTGCACTAACTGATAATAATAAAGTTTCATTAGTTGAATAATGAGATGAACTAGTTCCTCTGCATTCAAGATTTCAAGAAAACAAAATATGTACAATATAACAAATAAAATATACAAACTGTAACAACCCAAAATATGCTATAAGCCTTTACTTGTATTTTGAGAACATCTGGAAAATGATCCTAACCCTTTGTCTGCAGCAGCATTTAAAAAAAATTAATTTTTCCTTTCGTCTATTTTCAACACACTTGATAATTCTGCCTATGCTTCTGTCTTTGTCTGCATCCCTGTCTGAAACAACAAAAATGTAGAAATATTTTATTTCCCTATTCTAATGTTAGGACTGCATTCCCCTTTGTCTTTCTACTGTTGTGATAGTACATAATTGCTTTTGCACTTGGAGTTCAGCCTTTCCTCCCTTTTCTTTCAACTTTGAAATTCAGTCACTTTATTTCCTTTGTCTTTTACCTTATTAAAACAATGTTACAATACCTCAAACTCTTATCTAACATAAAGTATACTCCTTGGAAGATTTGGAAAATAGTCCTCAGGCAGAGGTATGTCAGGGTGACAGGACAAATGGAGCTGCAGAGAAAAGTGGGTGCAAACAAGAGAGAATTAATGAAGCAAGCTGGAAAAGGGAAGACTGCTGTAAATATTCACAGTGATGAGGAGTTTATTCTGTCATACATATAAGACAATTTCAGCCTCACCAATGTTGAAATATTTAAAAACTATTTTTCATATATCAAATAGCTGACATTAAATAAATCTAATAGCATCCAAAATTCACATTTTATATGTCTTGATATACATTGTTTTAGTGGTACTCAGTATAAAAATGAGGATTTTTTGTTTGTTTCTTTGTTTTGAAACAAGGAGTAGCTGCCCAGGCTGGAGTTCAGTAGTAGTGTAATCTCAGTTCACCGTA
Organism: Trachypithecus francoisi; assembly: GCF_009764315.1. Taxonomy (NCBI): domain Eukaryota; kingdom Metazoa; phylum Chordata; class Mammalia; order Primates; family Cercopithecidae; genus Trachypithecus; species Trachypithecus francoisi. The sequence continues at coordinate 113,192,351 of NW_022681454.1, forward strand.
GTCTCAAACGACCAGGCTCAGGAGATTTGATCCTCCCACAGCTTCCCCAATAGCTTGAGACTACAGGCATGCACCATTGTGTCTGGCTGTTTTTATTTTTATTGTTTTCTTTTTATTATTATTATTATTTTTTGAAGAGATGCAATTTTGCCATGTTGCCCAGGTTGCTCTCAAACTCCTGAGCTCAAATGATCTACCCTCCTGTGCCTCCCGAAGTGTTGAGAATACAAGCGTGAACAACTGTGCCCATCCAAAATGAGCTGCTTACTACATCAAGAACTTCATGTTGTTTTAAAATTAGGAAGATACATATAATGAATGTACAAAAGATAGCTTTCATTCACTGGTGAATAAAAATTAATTCATTTCAACAATCTCTAAGATTTTTAAGCATTATCCTAACCTGTATGAGACCATTCACCTTAAATACTAAGCAGTAAAATCAGTCAAAATAATGAACCCAGCCACCCTTGTGTGTGTGTGTGTGTGTGTGTATGCGGGGTGGGGGTGTAGGACTGTATTATGATTTTTTTTTAAAATAACTGATAGGAAAAGTCTAAGAGAGAAGGCCTACTTGGCTTCTGGAGATTGAGAGAGTGGTCATGATGCCATGGACTCTTCTATAAAAAATCTCAGCCACTTGGAGAAGCCACAGTCCTTGGTCTTCATTCAGGGGAGGCATAAAGACATAGTATCTGACCCCTCAGGGAAAGAATTTGTGCTTTGCTCCTCAGGGAGTTCTCACTTTCAGAATCTAAGGAGAATCTCAATTTGGTTAATTTCTTCTTCGAAGTTAGTACAGAAATGGCCTTGGTCACAAATTTTCAGTTGGAAATGACTAAATTTCCTTTCTCTAACATCATTTCCTTGTTTTATTAAAGTATTTTCAATAATACTTATAAGTATTCACAAGGCATTGTTAATATCATTGATTATTTAACACATCCTGAGGCATACACATTAATATTTTACTACTCTTGCACTGTCCATACCAAAAGCCAATATGTTTTATAAATCTAATTGAAATATAGGTAACATTTATAATAGTCAACACTCATTCCGTGCTTGCTGTGTAAACATTGTATGAATATATTCAATATTAATGTCAACTTCGTGAAGTAGGTACTGTCACCACCCACATTTCTTGGATGAAGAATGAACACACAAGGATTGTACGCATATTGTTCAAGGCCATGGGGCTGGTAAGAAGCAATTCCAATCCAGAGAGTGTGACTCTAGAGTCAATGTTTGCACTCACAACCCAGTATTGCCTGCCATACAATAAACAAGTCATATTTGACACAAAAAAATGTGTTCAGATTTGTTAAAGAATACTTAAAATTTTCCTTAAAAAATTAAATTGAAGTTATAATAGAATTTGTAATCAAATTTTAGTTAATGCTTACATACAATATAATAACACTTCAAAAAAGCAATTGAAATAACTTTTGCTTTTCTGTTAAATGAGTTAAATACCCCTAAGTAAAAGCATGTCTTTTATACAACAATACAATTAAAAATATGTAATGATACATTACATATTCTGTTGGTAAGTCACAATCAATATTCTCTGTAGAGTAACAAAATGTATACAAAATATTCTGCTAGTGTAAATATAGCAAGCTGTTTGGTCATATTGTGTTTACAGTCTCCTTGGTAAGAATACTATCACCTTGGCATTTTCCTGCAAGCTACCTGATTGTGTGCTGCATGAGCACAATTAAAATGCAGAAACCCATGGGGGTAGACTTGTGTGCTCATTCATGGTTATTTATAGATTCAATTACTTATTTTTTTCAGGGAATATTAGAGCCTACATGTTAAGGTAACTATGCTAAACAATGGGGATACAGCATAGGTAACGGTATCTGGAGTCTCTGCTCTCACAGAGCTTAGCTCTAGGAGAGGTGAGAGGCACGTAAACAGTATTAGCACAATGCCACCTGTAATTATTCATTGCATCAACAGAGACGACTCTCTCGGAGCACTTAGGAAAGACATCTCATCTGCTGGAGTAGGAAGGACTTCCAGGAGGTAACTTCCACATTCTGACATAAGGAATGAGGAAAAACTAGCTAGCGGAAACAGAAGAGGGAGTAGAAAAATGAACAGTTAGTACAAAGGCCTAAAATTAGCAGGAAGCTTAGTGACCTGGAAGAAATGAAATAATATTCTGTGTATTTATTTAGTTTGTGATGGAGAATAATAAAATATAATATTGGGGAAGTGAGGCAAGAGCAGACTTGAAGAACTGTTTAATCCAAATTCAAATTTGATTTTTATCCTACAGGCAGGTGATGAAAATAATTAATGTGTTTTTAGAAAGAGTATAATATCTTCAGATTTGTATTTTATAAATATCACTATCATTGCAAATTCTATAGTTTTTCAAGTGAAAGGTTATTAGACATAGGCAGATACTATATAATAGAGTCTATTTAATCATTCCACACATCTTTGTGAAGTTCTAGGTACTCAGTCATGTAAGTGAAAAAAACAGATACAAATCCTTGCTTTCATAGAGCTTACATTCCAGCAACAGGAAAATAAATATAATAAAATGATACATTACATATTCTGTTGCAAAGTCACAAGCACTGTCAAAAGAACTAACAAGCAGCCAGAGCAAAGTCATAGGGAGTGAGCTTGCCTGGATTGTTGAAGGAACAACAAGCAGGAAACTGGTGGTGAGTGAGCAAGTGCAGGAGAAAGATAAGACTTTGTAGCTCCCATGCAAAGACTTCACTTTTTACTTTTGGTATAAAAGGAACTCATTGCTGAGTTTTAAGTGCAGGAGTAACATACTCTGTACTCTTTTCAACATTTACTTTAAAAGAATCACTGAGTACTATTTTGAAGGAAAAAAAAAAGTTAAGAAGGCAGGTGTAGCAACAGAAAGCCTTGTTAAGAAGCTATTATATTGATCCCTGTCAGAGTAGATGCAGACTGATAACAATAGAGGTAATTAACAATGATTAAATAATGCATACATTTTCAAGTTAGAGGCATCAGGAATTTCTGATGTATTGGATAAGTGGTACGACAGACAATAGTCAAGGATGGCCCCCATTACCTGGGCAACTGAAAAACTGCAGCTACCAAATAAATTGTAATCTCAAATGAGTATGGTGGCATGTGGAATAAGTTTTGGGGAAAAAACATGAGGTTACTTTTGTATATGATAAATTTGGATGTCACTTCACATTGTAACACATGTGAAGTAGTCAGTTTGATATGAGTATATAGTTCTAGTGAGGCATCTTGGCAGAGAGAAATTTGGGAGTTTTGTTAGCACGTGTATTAAAGCATGAATTTAAGACTGGATGAGATTAACTAAGGAAATAAAGGAAAACAAGAGTGAGACAAAAGACACCTCAGCATTAAAAGATCAGAAATATCTAGGGTTTCTCTGTCAGTAGTTACCTGTAAAAGGCAGGGAGGGAATGGAAGGGCAGGCTTGGTCCAGAGGCTTTGCCTGCGGAGAGTGTCACTCTGAGGTGTGTGAGGTGCAGTCTGTTGCATCACCAGCAACTCACCACCAGGAAGCTCCTCTTTAGAGGATTTCTGTAAAAGTGCCCTGTGGAGTTGCTACAAAATCTCAGGAAGTACTAGGTTTCTGTATTATATGAAAAGTATCTGGAGATTGCAGGCATAAGATAAACCTATATATCTACGTTAGATCTTGCAAATAAAGAATATGAAAATCCAGTCAAATGTCTTAATGAATTCCTTTTCTCAGAGAATGATAGCGGAGAGAACTGAAAATTTGCCAAAATGACTGAAATATTTCACATTTCCTGAAAGACTTTTGCAAATGGAAACAATTTCACCATGTGCTGTATTCTTAACTAATGGGGATAGATTAAGTCTGATGAGCATCAGGAACTGCATTGCAAACAATGTCTCAGCATTTTAGCAGTGACTTGTTGAAACATTTAGAAATATTTACCTCAAATTTTTATGGGTAGAACATATCTCTGAATATTATGAAGACTAGTGAATTGAATACATTTTATGTTTTATCTTCAAATATAAATATCAAGGAAAAATACATTTCTAAATAAAAGTATATAAATACCCATTAAATGATGTTCAGTGGCATACAGAGATAGCACATTAGGAGTGGGTAAAATGAAAACATTCTGACAACATTATTTTATTGTTGAAGAAGCTTTGAAAAACTTGATAAGAAAAAGCAAGGTATTCAAACTCTGATTTATTAATAAATTCCAGTCTATATTGAAAAAAATTGTTTTCATTTCCATCATGCTATCTGTTTTGTTGAAAGACTTTGATGCGTAAATGGAGGGAATTCGAAAGATTCCATGATTACAATGCTACATGTTCAGCTTGTTATTTAGGGCAATGACAGAAAGTCACAGGAATTCCTTTCCTAAGACAACATTTAGTTTTTAAATTCTTCATTAACTTAGACAGATTGTAATGTAATAAATGGCTATATCACTTTGAACATGTTAATTATGCAGATAAATCATCACAGCATACTACATGGAAATGCCTTATTGTATTCGCAGATTAGAAAAAATTTCTACATGTATTTTCAAAAAATATGCACAAAAACACTAACAAGCTGGGAGAAGGGGAGAATCCATAAATTAGACTGAGACAGAGTGAACAGTTAGACAAAGTGAAGTCACATGCAGAAGTGGATCAAAGAGGAGGGAGTGCTGCTTTCAGCTCAAACAATATGTGAACTGAAAATTGACTATTGAATTTTCCAATATAGAGGTTATCGCTGCCCTTGAAAAGAGTAGTTTTTATATAATAATGAAGTAAATTGGGTTTCAGAAGGCATAGGAGGAGTGGAATGTGAGGCAGAGAGTATAAAGGACTTATCCACAAAGTTTTGCTATCCAGTGTAGTCAGACAAAAAATGGACAGTAGTTGATAGAAGATTATCAGGAGACACTTACAGGCTTGCATGAAAATGATGGGGTAATTGGGTAGAGAGTAAAAATTTGATATTGCAGACAAGAGAGTAGAGAAATTTCAAAGTAATATGTTTAGGCAGACATGAAAGGATTGGGTCTCATTCACAAGAGGAGATATTTTATCATCAGATCATGGAAATTTCATTAAGGTCAAAGGAAGAGGTAGTGTTTGCTTATGCTGGTAATTGGATGGTTGTGGTTATGACAGTCTGCCACATTTCATGGATTCAACATTCTTAGTGAAGTGGGAAGCAAAGCCATTGGGTAGTAGCAGAGCTAGAGCAGTTGAAGTGGTTTGAGGAGGAGAAAGTATAAAATAACCACATAAGAGGGTGGTAGGGTTTGAGGACTGGCAAGTTCTTGTATGTATGCTGCACAGTTTAAAAGGTCCATTTAATGTTTGTAGCCGTGAATTTAAGACAGAATTCTTTAGCGTGGCTTCGTGTTTTTCTCCTACTGCATTCTGCTATTAAGAAAAGTGTAGAGACATAGACTACAGCCTATAGCAGTGGTAGTATTTATCAAAATAACTCTGCAGATATGTAATTTACAGTACTTGGTAAACATTGTTTAGATATTGGGCCTGAGGAAAAGAATGGGTCAAATGTAATACCAACATTCGTAGCTTTGGCTGCATGCAAGTCAATTCACATTACTAAGAAACAGAAGGGGCCAGGGTTTAGAAAACACACAAATAAACTTACACAGTTTAGGTATTTGCCTATTTTACCTATGGATTTCTAGGGTAGATAGGCTTAGGTTCTAGGGTCTGGGGTTCTGGAAAGCACGGTGCACTGGAGATGTAAGTTAGGGAATAATCACCACATAGAAAAGGATTAATCCAGTAAAAAGAATCATATGTTAGAAGTCCATCAATAATTTCAAGAAAAGAAGACACAGAATTCAGCATACCAGACCACAAACATTTAGGAAATGGGAAGATGATGAGCAGCTGGCAGGGGACCTTAAAAAGAGAACCAAAGAGCAAGAAATAAAATTCTGAAGACACAGTAAATGATTGGTTCAAAAATTTAGAATGTGGCAGGAAAGTGGTAGGGAAAAATCTGCATCAATGGATGGTGCAACGTGTCCCAAAGTGAATAGAATATTCTGGGTCATTAGCACATTTGAACTTTACCCAAAGTGCATATTTCTAATTTCAGGGGAACCAATATTTAGGAGCCATATCAGTATCCAAATGCTGTTATGAGAATACATTAAATACAAACTCAGACACCTAAAACTTTGTTAATAATGCAGTATCAAGAGTTTTAGTTTTTGAGTTATGATTTTCTTTAAAAGTGTAAGTGGATTTAACTTGATAATTTTAATAACTGAATTTTTATAAAAAAAAGAATACCTTGTAACCTTGAATACAAATGTGGGACAATGACTAAAATCTTACTGTAATGAATAATATTCAATAATTGATCAGTCAGGAATTAGAGGTTACAAGCTAAATCCGTATTTATTTTTGTGAAATTAAGATAATATCGTTTCAAAACAGATTTCTGGAATTTCGAACTGAAACAATGAAATTTAGTGCCAAATTTTGAACTCCTTCAAGGTAGAGTATACTCAATAAACAGCTATTCAATTTCAAGCATCTACACGTTTTTTGAAAAGTTATAACTATTTTTGGTGACATTTTTCAAAGAAGCATAAAATTAGTCTCCTCTCAGTTTTGATTTTCATTTCAGAAGTTTAAATCCAAATTAAACTTTAAAACAAAAAGTAAATAGTTTCTGAAATACTCCTTTTGAGAAAGCTCAGAAATATCTCATTTCTTTTGCTTCTTATTTTCTCACGTCAGCTATAGTGAAAATATGTTCTTCCAGATAGTTCACAGTTACATGGGAAAGCTCATTGTATTTATAGGTTAAATGAATGAAAATTTGGCTGTCCTTTATATTAGGCAGGCTTCAATTGTTATTTGTATATTATGATGAAGTGCTTTACTTCTCAAGTGAAAGCTCCCTGAGGTTACAGTCATTTATGTCTTTAAAGAGACAGTCACGCAATTAATGATATTTAGGTACAAACTATAAAATAATGTATATATTTTGTATACTTTTTTGCTAAATTAAATATTTAAGAGACAAATTAGTAGGAATGATAAGCTGCCATATATATTTCTACAAAAACATCTCTACCTCCACCTCACAAACACTTCTTTGAAACATCCTGCTATACATGAGGAATAAGTAATATCCCATTTTATTTTAATTTTCATCAGAGTATCTAATCACATGTGCTCTAGCCATTTGGATATATTTGTAAGCATGAATTATCCATTCCTAAGCTTTTTTTTCTGTCAGTTTTTCCATCAAATTTGTATATTACAGACAATTAATCACCTTCTGGTTTAACATTTTGAATAGACCATATCCAAAGATACTCATATGAGGAAAGTTAGATATTCCTGGTGCAGTTATCCATTTCTCAAGTATATTAAAATATAAAGTATATATCAAACATTTAAATATTGTTTGACTAAAAACTGAGTTAGGTTTATGTATGATGAACGTAATTTTAAAATAAGACAACCTGGGTTTACACCCAAGCTTTGCTAACTTCATAGATTTAGGCAAAAATTTTGTTTTGACCCAGCTTTAGTAGAGTTCGTTTTGTCAACATTTTTTAATCATTTGTTTGATTTGTGGGAATGGGTGGTGAGAATGAGACTGAATATAGGATGAGTGGATATTGTTACAAATTATCTTCATCCACCTTTGTGTTTCACTTTGTTTTGTGGAGAACTCTTTTGGAATTTAATATTAAATTTAAGAAATTACAAAACTTTTAGTTTTTTATGTTACAGTTGTAAGTAACTCATACCGCTGTATTTTATTTTTATGCATTTGAATTAGCATTATATTTATAAGATAGTATATATCACTCAAAATGTTTAAAAACATGTTTCTAAGTTATTCCCTTTCTTTATTCAAGTAGGCCATTAAAATATTTATCTTTATGAGCAATTCAGAGTTGCATAAAAGTTTTGGATTTTTCATTCAGCATCCTTCCTGATAATGAAGACAATAATCAGTGTCTTCTGGTGCTCTGTCATCATTAGGCAAACAACTAAGGTCTAGACAGAAAAAGTGATATGCTGGGTTAATGCCTTTGTCAAATGTGGGTATGAACATGTCAAAGTCATTATCTGCCAGCCATCTATATTGAGCTGATGATACTCACTCTTCAGCAGTGAGGGTCTTTACTATGTAATTTAAATATCTAGATACATTTTTAAAAGTAAAATTTTTTGCTTCTAACCTATGACATTTCCTCTATACAGAAATAACCCTTTTAGAAACATCATCTAAACTTCTAGAGCTTGTGTGTTTGCAACATGTAATTCCATTCCTTGTTTTTCCACCTCTGCTTCAATTTGACACTTAAATACATCTAGCAACTTTGCCTAAAGTAAATTGAAGGCTTTCTTTACTTTTGCATGCATTATTAGAGACTCTAATCTCTCATCTATGGCAATTCATATTTTATTTCACAGAAGTGTAGTCTTTAATTTGCTCCTTTTGAAAAATGCTCCACTCTTGCATTACCTTATTAGATTTCTAGTCAATTCAATTAGATTCACTGCAAGCAAATTTATTTAAAAGATATTATATGCCAAACTACAAAGTCATCCTTTTGCAAGGATAAAATATGAATGGTCCTATTTTCAGGTAATGTACTTCAACAATCATAGGTTATTTCTCTAGCTTTTGGCATCCACAGAGTACTTAATTAGAATTCATTTGCCCATAGGCTACTAATTTTATAAAGATTGACATCAGCTGCAATACAATGAAACCTACCAAGTCATATCAGTAAGAAGGGTAGTGTTGCTTATAATCCTTTAATAGACAATTCAATATGATTTTGATATTTACAAATTAAGGCTTCACAGCCATTACCTTTATTTTCTTGACAATTATTTCCATCAGAATGTTCTAATTTATGACTATAAACAATAAGAATGTTGGCCTTATTTAAATTTCAGCAAATAAATATGGATCCATAAATTACAGAGAAATTTCTCTTTGAAGACCACTTTTAACAACACATTTAGAAGCTAAATTAACAAACTTATTACTCACATAAGTTGAAACATTGCGTTTGTCATCTTGAAAGGCAGTGGTAACTGAATTGTCATTGTGCTATTTTCTTAAATTAGGCTCTAAAGTGTATTTCTATATTAATTGAAGCATTTGGAATTGTTTGTTAAAATAAACACCACACATCACTAATTTCCCTTCCTCATGGACTAAAACAAATCATCAAGCATTTGGGAATCATATTTAAATTCTTAGTATATGAGCAATTTAATACCATGATCATTATTTAAGGAATTATCCTCAACCACAAAAATATCATATTTTGTCCACAAAGTGATAGGTTGAGAATATTCAAATTCTGACTACATTACTGACATACAATAGTTGAGCAGGCCACATGCAATCACAAAAGTGTATTGCCATTAACGGTGTCATTACGACATGCAGTGCACAAAGTAGTATATTTTTCACTAACTTCTGGTAGTTCTCATCTTTCCTCTCGCAAATTGGTGAATTATCAATTTTATTAATAAAATAGCATCAGCATCTTTATATTCACTGTTTAATTCAATACTAATTCAAGACCAGGAGGCTAAATTTTGACTAACAGCTGTTCCCTGAAGAAAGTACTATTTCATTTTACTGGTGTATGCTTTGTTCTCTACAAATAGTGTTCCCAAAGTCCTTTAAAAATCTATGTAATGACAACACAAACAATTATTACTAAAATAAAATAATTTTGTATAGCATAGAATTTTAGAAACAGAAAAATAGTGCCTTTTATTTTTGTAGATGTGTTTTTTTTATACAACCAGACAGTCATTGGTTTTATATCATGGAAAAACTATACATTTGGTTCAATATGTATGTGCTATTGCTTATCCACATTGTATGATGTCTTAGTCTGTCTTGTGCTGCTTTTATAGAATGCCATGTGCCAGATAATTTACATAGAGCTGAAATTTATTTCTCGTAATTCTGGAGGTTGGAAAGTCCAAGATAAAGATGCCAACATTTGGCAAGAATCATCTTGCTGTGTCATCCCATGGCAAAAGACATCCCATGATGGAAGGCACAGAGAAGGTGAAAGAGAGACAAAAGGGGCTGAATTCATCCTTTTTATAAGAAACACACTTCTGTAGTAATAGCATTAATTTATTCATAAAGGCAGAACTTTTATGGCATAATCATCTCTTAAAGTTACCACTCCTTAATGCTGCTAAAATGGCAATTAAATTTCAATCTGAGTTTGGAAGGGAACAAGTATTTAAACCATAGCATTCTGTCCCTTGCCCCCCAAACTAACGTTCTTCTCACATACAAAATGCATTTAGTCCATTCCAATATCCACAAAAGTCTTAATTCATTCTAGCATCTACTCCAAATTCCAAAGCATCATCTAAATCAGAGATGAGAGAGATTCAAGGCATGATTAATCCTGAGAGATATTTCTCTTCAGCTCTGAGCCTGTGAAACTAGACAAGTTATATGCTTCCAAAATACAATGGTGGCCTAAGATGGGCATTTCCATTCCAAAAGGAAGAAACAGACAAGAAAAGAGAGGTATCTGATTCTAAGTATGTTCAAAATCTAATAGGCAGAACAGCATTGAATCTCAAGGCTCCATAATAATCTCCTTTGACTCCATACCCAAGCTTCTGGGCATTTTGAGCTAGGAGTTAGGCCCTCAAGGGCTTGGACCTCCTACAAACCACAACTTAGCTGGGTTTAACCTATACAGCAGTTCTCATTGGTCAGAATCTTGTGCCTCCAGCTCTCAGGCTGGAGCTGCACACTGGTGTCTAAGAGTTCTGAGGTCTCAGCAATAGCCACACTCTTTTTTGCTCCACTAAGCATTGCCAAAATGAAAATTCCCTGCGGTGGTCCTGCCCTTGTGGCAAATTTTTGCCTGGGACCCCAGGCTGTCCAATATCCTCTTTAAAATCTAGGTGGAAACCACTCTAACCCTACAGCTTACAAACTCTGTGAACCTGCATAATTAGCACCAAATGGACTCCACCAAAGCTTACTGCTTGTGTCCTGTGGTGCTACCACACAGGGTACACCTGGGCCTGCCTAAGTCATGGCCAGCTTCTTACCACTCTTTTAATGGCAATTCAATTCCAACATGAGTTTGGGAGGGGTCAGGCATAAAACCGTAACATATGCCATTGTCATTATGTGTCATCCAAAAATATTAGTCGATAGAGATTGACGAAAACTCATGGTTTTGTCTAAATTGGAAAGTTACTTGGCTTTAATATTCTAACTAGACCTCTACATTTTTCAGCAATAATGTGAGGTTATATTAATTCTGGCAAATATTTATTGTATTTTGAAAAGATGTCCTTCACAATATTTCTCATTACACATACACATACTAAGACTGGTATTCTTACCAAGAAGTGTTTCTTATGTTCACTCAGTTTGAATACAGGTGGGGTTGTTATCACTGCAAAGTGAATATTAGTTCATTTATACTTAAAGACTACATTGTATTCCCGTTCTCTAGCAGTCAATTTTCAAATTATAAGAACATTTCCCACTCCTATTGCTTTGTTCCTATTGTATTATTTTTGTAAATAATTTTTTATTGTGGCACAATATGTACAACATAACTTTTGCCATTTTAATCACTTGTAAGTATACATTCACAGTGTTCTACAACCATTACCTCCATTTCTAAAACTTTTTCATCCCCCCAAACAGAAACTCTGTAACCATTAAATAATAACTCCCTTTCTGATCTACTGTATTATTTTAATGATTAATGTATTTACTGTAAATGCTTGCTTAATTTCATCTTCAAAATTATCTGATTACTCATTACACAATCTTATCAATATTCACTAAATATTAATGGAATTGTAAGCAAGATTTTTCTAATTAATATTCTCTGAATGCCATTCCCTGAAGGTCAGTTCTGTTAATGTCATCCAGAGATTATTAACAAAGAAGCCATTGGAAAATTGAGTAAGATAAATTTTCTTGTTTAAATGAGACAATTAACATTAATTTAAAAAAAACTTGTTTCAACTAAGATCAATTAATCACACTCTACAGATTTGTAAATATATTGACAAGCTATAACACTTAAAATCAGTTATGTTCTAATAATTGTTTCAGTGGTTTCCGAAAGCATATAAAGATTAAATATTTTCAACTAATTAACAGTCTTAATTTGTCAAGAATAAATAATAACAATATTTTGGGGGGAGTTTCACAGAAACATTTCCTAATAATATAAACTAAATGAAGTATTCAGAAATGTATGTTGGTATAACAAATTTTCCTGCTTTTATGAGAATAACATTTTTCTAACTAAAACTGTCAGATCAAAATTTTTCTGGAATGGTGGTTAATCATTCAAGTTCAAAGTAATGATTAATGTTTGTTTACTTTTCAAAATTTATTTTAAAGAGTTCATTCATTCATCTACAACAAGTAGTCATAAGACCTCATATATATGTAAAAAAGACATATATAGAGAGGAACATATATATTCCCTATATGATATATATATATAATGTATATGATATGTATATAAAATTTTCTTTCTGTATTTGAGACACAACCAGCTTCTTCAGCAAACCTGTTCAGACAGTGACAAGCATTTCCCCTGAACTAATAATCAGAGTACAGACTACTTGCTTTAAATATTATACTTTATCCATGTCATATTTTGCATCAAGTATAACATTGATTTGATGAATTTTAGAATCATTAAAAATTTTGTTTTATTTTCCTGACATCCTAGCAGAGGAGATTCTCTAAGTGAATAAATTACCATAATTATCTTAGTCCATGGTAATATTTGCTATATACTCACTGGAGTTTTTATGCACTTCCTTATATAGTTGTAGGAATGGAATTTTAGTTTTTATTTAGGTAGTTCATAACCTAGTACATTGAGAATCATATTTATAGCCATTGGTATAAACTCATTATCCCATCTTTTAAAATAAAAAAAAAAAAGTTGGTCAAAATCTCCTGCTGGAAACATCTCTACCCTCTATTTGCTTTTGAGATTTTGGCATTTTTCATTTTACAGTGTCTTTTTTTTTTCTATATACCTCTTCAAGTTTGGTTTTCTCTGCAACATCACTTTGCTATTATCTTTTGTTTTAAGTACTTTACCCATAGGCAAAATTTCATCCTTATGAAAGGTAATGGCTCTCAGAAATAAATACATATACATGGGCATGTGCACACACACACACACACACACACACATGTCCCCAGAGTTGTTGCTTTAGATAACCATATGAACATATCTTATCTTAGAATTTGTCCAAGCACCTAAAAACTCTCATATTTAAACTTTCTTAAGGATTGGTGCTCCTCATACCCCTCCTTTGCTTAAAAAAAAAAAAAAAAAAAAACTCATGTTGCCTGTATATGAACATCTCACTTTGGTAACCTCAAAACACAGCTGCAAATAATCCTTTTAATTTTCCACACTACTCCTCTGTGTACCACAGACTTTCGTTAAATATAATCGTTAAATGTCTATATATTCCCTTTAGAGTTTTGAAATGTTGCTTATCTCTTGTCCACATTCCTGTTTTCAAATTTGAATTTCTACAATATTTTCGTACTTCTTTTGTAACACTGATAATACAATATCTTGCAATAGTACAATTGTCTTTCATTCTTTAGTACGTCTTCTTGTGCATGGAATGTTTCTTGGTTATTTTTTTATCTCCTATTATTCCTTGTACCTGTTATAGTTATTGCATCATTGGTAAGAGTTCTATTTTTCTATGAATCTCACTACCGTTTGAGTTATATTTTCATGTTATGATATTTAGTAAAACAAATCTAAAAATTATCACCCTACGTTTCCTTTTAAATAGAGCTTTCCATTTACATTTTCGGTTTATTTTATATCAGCACATATTTTGTCTATTTGCTCACTGATCCACTCTTTACTATTTTTGTGACCACTCACATACCTATTTTATGCATGTCTAAATTGGCTGTCTACAAGCTGATAAAATTTTATTTATTATTTTATCATTCAGTAATTTTTGGACTTGCATGCAAGAAACAAATCTGTTCACTTATAAAATAAATTCATTTGTTCAAGGAACGAATATTGTTGGGGAAGCTCAATGTCGTTATGAGGGACAAAAAAGTAGGACTCTATAACACCAAGGTCATTATCAGTTCTACATTCTTAGAGCTGGCATCTTTCTGATTTCTCAACAGATACAATCCTATTGTCATAGCCATGGCCGCTTAAATTTCCCAGCCTATACTATCATGCCTAGAAGGGGAGATAGAATCCGTACCTTTAACTATAATTAAATGTTTTTAGCTTCACTCAAATTAGATTAACTTAGTTCACATACATTTACCTTTCAATCTCTTTCCATGGTTCAGTGTATGCTATACATTTATTACATTAAGAAAATAAATGCTGTATCTAGAAATAGGAAAGAAGATGGCAATTCTACTCAAATGAAATATGTGAAACTAGTGCACAGAGTGTTTTCCCTTGAAAACTGCCAGGTTTTATTTTCAGAAGAAAGTAGAAAGGTACACAACTACTCCAGGAAATTGCACTGTTTTAAAACTTCTTTATAGACTAGAAATGTCTTGAGGGCAAAGCCTGTTTCTTAATTGCCTCTATGCCTGCAGTGTCTAGCCTAATGTAAAAAGCATAGCAGTTGAATGCACATCATGTATTTGTTTTATACCGGGAGATTCTTGGTACAACTATAAACCACATATTTAATCTTCATGAGTTTTTTTCTGCCATTGCAAATAGAGGCTCAGTTTCTAATTTCTCTGTATAAATTATCTTCCCCAGAATTTGGAGAACGTGATTAGATATATATAGGAAATTTTTCTTCCATTTCCTCTATTAATTATATTCTTAGTTTGGTGGCATGAGGAGTGGTGGTGGTTTGGTAATGTTTATAGATTGTGACACTCAGGCTTGCAAACTTGTAGTGGACATATACACACATATATATTTCAGATATTTATTTTGTGTGTGTGTGTGTGTGTCAATAGATAGATAGAAAATGTGCATGTTTTCTAATTATTCAGCCCTGAGAAAATAAAGAGCTAAGAGTTCATTATATATACAAAAATATATACGAGTTTATAGCCTCTTTTCTTCTGGCAAAGACATATTCAGTGCTTATTTTTTTATTTTTCCTTTTTGTGAGCCTTAAAATACTATGAGTTATCTTGCTATTACATGCTCTTTTATTAAAAGGTTTATGGACATTCTTTATCTAATCCTCAACTGAACTAAAATCAGAATTTAATTAACTCAGCTAATTGATATACATTCTGTATTCTGACACTAATACATAGCGTAAGAAAGGTATAATAGGCACCACTGTTTAATTTACCAACATAAACAAATTTTCAACCATATAGTCGGCTATATTTAAGATGCCTTATGAATCATGCATCTATGGAAGGAATATATCTTTTAAGATGAGCGTTAATCATAGATCCCAGTAATAAAGTATGGATTAACCCTGTACATTGTTAGTGAAGCAATTTTTTAGTCTTTGAAAGTCGCAGGTCAGTTTACATAGTTAGCTAGATACATACTAAATATATCTAGATATATCTAAGTAATGTTATCTAGGTGATGATATCCCAAATCTGTATTATGTCTACCTGTTTCAGTGATCTTATTTATTGCATTACACACAACATATTCTTTGTAAAATCATAGAGAATAAATAAATATATGTATAAATAGATGTAGATGAAACCTAACATAGCCAGTATTTCCTGCTGGATGTTAATATGGCAGACTTTCTTTGCTTGAATTATATGGGAGATTCATTCTTATTCACACGTAACAGGGAGTCATTGTTTGCACACAATTTGTGTCCTAAACCAAGTATGTAAGCTTTGTCAATTTGCATGATAAGGAGAGAACAAATTCCCTTATTGTGAGTTTGTTATGACTAATTTTCAGCTTGCTGGTGGATTTATGATACATTGAATGATGTTTTTAAGATGTTTCACCCTTCAAAATGTTATACAAATCATATAAAATTGCAACTTTCTCTCTGAAGTTTTACAACAACCTTCTTTTTATAACAAGAGTCATTATTTGGATTTGACGAAGCCAAAGAAAAACCGCTCTCTCTCAGTGCTATGTTTTACTTTCAGTACAAAGTTGATAGTTATAATAAAATTATTTTCTATTTAAAGATAGCATTTTATCATAAGAATCTGAAAAACAATTCTTGTGATATTCCTCTAGGTTGCATTTTTCCAAAGAAAGTCAGTTAGTGTTTATATTTAAAAGCCCAGTAAAAGTATCGTATCTTAACTAAGAATCCATGTTAGATGTAGAAAACCATTCCAACTCCTTACCAGAGACAATGTACCCTGATCAGTTTTGGCCTGCCTCATTGTTCTTCTCTGCTACACTCCAGCCATTGGCCTTCATTTTGTTGCTCATATACAATACACTTATTGGATTTATTCTAAACTTGTATATAACAAATGAAAAGCACATTTCTTCTGTGGGACAGAAAGGAAAGAGGAGATATGTATAGACTACTTCTTTGTAGACAGATGATGTCAGTTATCTAAGTCTAATTATGGCAGAGAGATTGTGTCTCATGAAACAAATGGTTTTAGACTTCCATTCTGGTTACCAAGTGCATGCTGTGCAACATGTTTCTCCAAGCTAGTGAGGACCATGGCAATGCTGGTCATATCACATGCCACCATATGGGTCACTGTTACAAAATTCAAATTCAACCAAGCCAGAATTTGATATAGATTATTATATTTTTGAAATCATTTTTAAAAGAATAAGTCATATTTTTAGATAATCCTTAGCTTCTGTGTGAATATTTTATTCAGGCTCAGTCATATTATTTGTATCTTAGATAATAATAATTACCTCTACTACCTAATGTCCTTGGAACCTTTCTTAAAGGCCTTGATAACACATTCTCTGAGAAGTCTAGGTCTGAGATAAAAGCAGATGTAATTTCTGATAATATGTGTTTGTAGCAAGTGACTGCCCTTGTCCTGAAGAAAAATATTCTGAGGAAAAATAATCAAATTTACTCATAGTCTGGGACATTCTCAAGGTAGTGGACTTGAGTGCCTAGTCCTAGCTCTTCTGAAGATCTGGTATGCTTTCTTCTGGACTCCATGGTATAGGGCAATTCTGCAAGAAGATTTGGAGTCCCTTCTCTCCCTCATGCATATCCATCCCTAATAGGACTAATTAAAGCTAGCCAGAGCTCAGTAACAATGCTCCTCGATGCTGTATAAGCTATTTGCCTGGCTTAATTTTTTTCTCTTTTTTTCTTAAACAATTGTGGCCATAAAAAGTGTTCTCTCTCCCTTCTGCTGCCACAGGGAAACCTCACTTGGTCAAAACTTGCTTATCTTATAAGTCTTATGTGCATTTCTCTTATAAATATGTTCCATCTGAGGAAAATATGATAGCATAATCTCTCTGTGATACCTTGTGCATAAAGTGCAAATCATAATTCGCATTTGCTTGGTTTTTCCAAAGGTAGGAGATGATGTAACTCTTAGGGATGAGGGTGATAGAGTCATAGCAAGTGACAGAAGAGGATGAGGATAATAAAATCCTGTCCTGCACTAATCATTAAACTTGAATATTTAAATGACTGAGAGAAATTTCTTATCAAGTCATGTCAAAGTTTAAACACAAACTATGGTTTCTTATTTTGGTGTGGGTGTGTAGTGGGAAGGGTGCAGATAATATTTAGAATACACTTTACTGTCTTTTCAGGAGTTTTAGTTTAATAATTTCAGACTGAGTAAATGACCTACTGTGATAATTGACCACTTCTATCCTATGTTTGGAAACCATACAGTAAATCATAAAACTCCCTTTTAACTTTGGTCATACTACATATGTGAGTGCATTAAATATTTCCTAATATTGATCAGTTTTTAATTTTAATTTGACAAAAGAAATTATATTACTTAGATTTTGTTTGATTGCAGCAAACCATACCTTAAGAAAACAAACGGATTCCTGCTGAGAATATTTGATAACAACATTAAATTTATTTTATTGTCATTTATTTATCAGTAGATGGACAGAAATAGAGATAATATTATAGGTATTAAAACTTCAAAATTTTAGGAGAAAGTGAGTTTAACAAACAAAATATTTCACTGGCATTGCTATCACTGACAGTTTTTTTTAAAAAAGCAGCATTAAGGAATGTATCACACTTGAGGGACATAAGACATGAATTAAATTATTTTGCGTTGAAAGGTTTATCGATTTAATCCTGCAGCCAATTTTCAATGTTTTAATTTTTATAAATAGGTGAACTTTATTATTATATTTTAGCTAGCTCCACAGCTATATTGGATGATTATTCAAAGTTAATCAGGTTATGTAAGTCCTGAATGATTATTTTGTCCTCTCTGTTAGGCAACCTGAAATGTATATAATTAATTGCTGACTTTAAATCACTGGCAAAATAAGACTATTACTAGCTAAAGAGGGCTTAATGCAGAAAATATGGGGTGGAGGCTCAATATTGGCTTACAATTTCAATCCAATTTTCTACTGAATTAGAAAAAAATAATTTCTTTACATTTAAAACTTTATAGGTATGTCAACTTATTGATTTAGACTGACCATATATTTTATTTAAAATATCTCCAATATTATTGAAACCACGTTTATAGACTACTCAACAGGGCACAAAGTATAAAACATGGGAGACAAAAAATAGTGCCTTGCAAATATAAATATACAATTGATTAGTAGGAGAAACAGCATCTTGGAAGAAGTCTGGTAGGCAGCAATCAGAAGTGGAAAAAGAGCATGCTGCTGGGATCTATGTTGATTTATTCAGCAATTTTCAACTCTGATCACTTTTACCCCTCACCTGCCCAGGGGTCATTTGGCAATGTCGGGAAACAGTAAGTTGCCACAAATGTGGGGTACTACTGGTATCAGTGAGTGGAGACCAAGGAAGCAGCTAACATCCTGCACTTCACTGTACAGCCTTACCAAAAGAATTATCTAGTTCACATGCTGCTGTTGAGAAAAGTTAGTTCATATAAATTTGAACAACCTAATGAGAAAGCAGATGCAAAGAATTATAATCTTTAATTTTAAAATGTTAACTGCAAAATTATAAAATAACATACTCTATGCTACTACATTGAGTTAAAAATTTTTAGGCTAACATAAAGTGATGGCACTAATGTCTACATTTTTTAATGAAAAAAAGTGTATTTCAATTTGTGTGTTAAGCACTATTAGAATCAAAATATAATTTCAGAGAACTAGTAATTGAATATCAGATGGTAAAATATATAATCTATATGGAAATAATTATAATGTAAATTAAAATCAAATAGTATTTTCAGTTTGGTAGGACATGTTTAAAGCATTTTATGTATCAACATAAAAAAGAAACATATATAATTAATTAATAAAGAAAATTCAGTAAAAGACAAAAAGGGAAGCAAACAGAGGGGAAAATTGAGGCATAATAAGGGGAAACTGATGTGTAGCTATAAGAGACATCTAAAGTACTACACACAAAGTCTTATAAGAAAAAGAGAGAAGCAACCTATGCACTGGGTTAATAACCCAAGGTTATACTACCTGCTGTCTTGAAATTCAACATAAAATTGTGTAGACATACAAATCTTTCTTGACTTAAAATTTGCATACTATAACATATATCCATTTAAAAACATATAATTTTATTTTCTTAGTATATTTACAATCTAATTTTAGAATATTTCTATCCTCTTAAGAGAAATTAACCTTCTTCCACACCCTTTTCTCACTTAGTCCTGAGTTATCACTAATCAACCTTTTTCTCTCTAGATTGACCTACCTGAAAATTTCATTTAACTAAAATTATTTGAAATTATTATTATGAAAAAATAAGTTATTAGTATTAGATTTGTTCGATAAACTCAAATTACAATTAAATTATTCTAAAAATAAATATTTTAATTGTACTTAAAATATTCAAAAATATTTAAATATTTTACAGTTAAAATATTGATCACATTTATCAAAAGCTAAAATAAATATTTTTTATCTTTCTTTGGAACTTTATATTTTTAATGGGAAATGTAGGTCTAGATTTAAAATTATAATTAATGCATTACTATTACATTTCAACTATTTTCACAAACCAGGGACAACCTAAAATGACATCAGAGCTTTGGGGGAGTATGACAATCCATAAGCAAATGCAAATGCATGATAGTTTAGGAACACATTAAGAGCTGCCGGAAAATTCTTGAGAAAATTTATATTTTTTCATGTTTGTGCAGTAATTCAAAATGATTATCTCATACTTTTTCGTTAACGTATGCTACTTTTTTTTTTTTTTTTTTGCATACAGTGAGTACTTTTTTTACCAATAGTACCAACAGATAAGATACAGACAATAAAGCGGAGCTCATTGCACAGATCTACACCAATGGAGTCTAGGATTCTCTTCTTGCTGTGGCCACCATTATAATGTGAGATCACTTCTCCGCTCAACAGAACAATCATACCGATTCCTTAGGAAGACATACAGAAATCAATTGAGGAAGATCCTACCCTGGAATCATTTGATGTCCTTGTGTTATCTTTCGTCTACAAAAAGGTAAGTGCTGACATTAAGCTTAAAAGACTTATCAGAGGAGAGCTGGCTTAACATGTCAGCAATCTATAAACCATATATCTCCAGAAATAGTTGAGAATTATATCTATAACTGACTTATTATATTGGCCACATTATCTATCTATGCAATAAAATAATAATTTTAAATATATACCTGTGAAATTTATATGTATTTAATATTTTTAGTTCATCTTTGAAAAAATGAGTTACTAAAATACTGAAGATATTTTTAAATGATTATTTCCTGATTGCAACAGTCACATGATTCAGTGGTTACATTAAACTCTCTCTTCTATATCAAGTTATGGAAAAAGACAGAAAGATACAAGCTCTTCTTTGAACATGATAACAGCGTGATATAAAAGAAGATTGGGGCAGCTATAATTTTGAAAACTAGTTACCTATTATAGTATTCTGAATTCAGGTCTTTCCAATTTTTGAATAGCTAGCTAATTTCTTTGATATACATTTTATATATATTATATATGTGTGTGTGTATATATATTTTGTCTTAAGATCGGTTTGCTCCAGCGAAGTTTAACATCAGACCCAGTGGTAATTTAATTACCTCCTGTAAATTGTAATCAACTCACAAATTTGGGGTAGATTAAAAACGTATTCTACCTCTTTAAACAGTTTGTAAGCTCTGAACTTCAAATACTCTTTTTCATGTAAAGTTAAATTAATCGTATTTTGAAAAATACACTCTACAAATGTAACAAGATTTTCTAATTCATATTCACAGTATTTGGCTCAATTTTGGGCAGCATTAAAATAATTGAGTGTTGTGTTTACCCATTTATTTGTTGGCAGCTGGAATAATTTTATTTTGATGATGACGAATCAGAAACAAGGTATGAATTCATAATTAATATACTGTATTACATACAGAGGAAAAATATGTTTAGATTGACATTTAGAGTATATATTAACAGAGTTAAATTACCTTCTTTAAAAATAATCCATCAAAATCTAAATAAACTATGTGAAAGGGGAAGAAAATTTGCTTTTCTATTGCCAAGTTGAATCCAGATGTTTAGGTGTTTGATAATACATAATTGCCCATATTTGAGAATGACTTTATTAATTATGTTCAGCTTCTTTCATTTAGGGCTAGTTGAAATAATAAGACATGGGAGATCAGCCCTCCAAGTCAAAATTGCAAAACAGAAGAAAATTCCAGAGTTATATTACTGTTGTAAGTCAATCAGTCATTACTGTGTATACATTCTAAAAAAAAAAAAAAAAATCATTCTACCAAAAAGACACACATACTCTCATGTTCATCACAACACTATTCAGAATAGCAAAAACACAGAATCAATCTAGGTGCCTTCAACAGTGGATGGGATAAAGAAAATGTGGTACATGGACTACTACACAGCCATAAGAAGATCAAAATCACATCCTTTGTAGCAACATGGATAGAACTGAAGTTCATTTCCTAAGTGACTTAACACAGAAACAAAACACCAAATACCCCACCTGTTCTCACTTATAAGTGGGAAGCAAACATTTGTTACTCAGGACATAAGGATTGCAACGATAGAAACTGGAGCCTACTTTGGGCAATACGGCCATTTTATGTATATTGATTCTTCTAATCCATGACCATGGAACATTTTTCCATTTGTTTCTGTCATCCACCATATTTTTAAGCAGAACGAGGAAGGAAATAGGGGGACAAGGTTTGAAAAATGAACTACTTGGTATTATGTTCAATACCTGGGTAATGGGATCAAACTCCAAACCTCAGAATCACACAATATACCCAGGTAACAAATCTGCACATGTACCCACTAAATCTAAAATAAAAGTTGAAATTCTTTAAAAATTATAAATAGGGGTCAGGAACGACTGTAATCCCAGTACTTTGGGAGGCCGAGACAGGTGTATCACCTGAGGTCAAGATTTTGAGACCAGCCTGGCCAACATGATGAAACCTCATCTCTACTAAAAATACAAAAATTAGCTGGGTGTGGTGGCACACACCTGTAATCCCAGCTACTCAGGAAGCTGAGGCAGGAGAATCTCTTGAACTCAGGAGGTGGAGGTTTCAGTGAGCCACGGTCACGCTGTTGCTCCCCAGCCTGGGCAACAAGAGCTAAACTCCGTCTCAAAACAAATAAATAAAATAAAACAAATAAAATAAAATAAAAAGAAAAGAAAAGAAAAAATAAATAGAAATCAAATTGGGTATTTTTTTAAAAAAAGCACGTTACTACTGAAAAAGAAGGAAAAGACAAGATAATGAAGTAATTTTTGTTTTATTTGCTTTCTCCTATTTCTAGGACTTGCTATATTGCATCTCCTATGTATATTTGCCCTCATTGAAAAGAGTGAGTAAAGGATTGGAGAAAGAAAGTATGCTTTTCTCTAAAGCTAGGGAAGTTTGTATTTTACAATTGTTAAACAAAAAAAGCAAGAAAAAAAACCTTTTTCATATATGTACCTGTGAGAGAAAAAAGAGCCATAAGTTTATAGCTGTATTATGATGATATGATGCTCTTCCATTCCTTTAAAAAAAGAGCAAGGAATCAAACCCGACTGAATTCCCAGAGATGCTTAGAGTTCAAACGTTATCATATTCACTTTCCCAAATCCCCATTCTTTATATAATGTTCCACTTCCCTTCCTAATCTTCCTGATTGCATATTCCATGCCACTAATGATTCACAATTAGGTGGGCTCATCTTTTCAAACTATGGTGGTTGGAATTAGGTCTACTGTACATATTGTGCCTATATTATTTATAGATAGATAGATGACAGATAGATAGATAGATAGATAGATAGATTATATATACATATATATTTCAACCAACCACTTTTGTTTTTTGACCAAATCTACAAATAGATAAATTTTTATCTGCATTTCATTTAAGTTCTTGGCCAATAGCAGAACTTCAGTAAGAAAATTTAGGTACTTGATCCAAGGTCTTCTGGCATAAGATGTATGTAAAACTTAATAATATTCACATTATAATATTTTATGTCATAACTATTGCATGATTTGATTTATTTTAACTAATTTTAATATAAAATAAATCAAAAGAGCAAATTCTAAATGTGAAAGATAAATGTAGGAATATAAGAAAATTATTTTGGCAGCATGTCATTCTTTTCTGAAATTTTTTCCACATTGAATTTTCTCTAGTTTCTGTTACCAATCCCTATTTGGCATTGTATGTGGTGGGAAAATGGTTCACTTACAGATCACTAAACTGCTGATTTCTGCAAAGACTGAGTTGCTACCACTGTTTATATGAATATATGGTTTGTTATTACATGTAATCAAAACCCATCTGCCTATATCCATTGTCTCCTGTACAATTTCCCACTTCACAACTTATGTAGTAATGAAGTTAAGCATTAAAAAAACTTCTAAATATTTCTGATTCTAAGCACACATCCAGTCCTCCAATTTGCCTAGCATAACAAAAAAGGCCTACCTAAACTAATTGCTGATTTAACTGAAATTTTTAAAAAATAACTCCCTGTTTGCAAAGTTGAGTAATAAATTTTAAATTATAAAATTAGACAGAATTCTGAAAATAATCTTTTACTTTTGTAATCTTCTCAAATTTCCAAAGGATTTCACAACCTTAAAACGATAGATCGAACCTATAAATACCTAAGAAGTTAATGAATAATATTCAGTGACTAACAGTAATTAATATTATCCGTTTTATATAACGACAATGAAAACAGACATGGGAAAATGAGGTAGGTTGCTTTAAGCAGTGATTCTCATCCTTTGCTTCAAAATCATTTGGTGGAGTTGTTAGCAGTGAGCCGAGATCGCGCCACTGCACTCCAGACTGGGTGACTGAGCAAGACTCTGTCTCAAAAAAAAAGAAAAAAGGAAAAGAAAAACAAAAAAAGAAAAATACATGTCCAGATCCCTCTCCAGTCCTAATAAATAAAAGTCCTTGAGAATTATGCTCAATAAAGCTTGAGAATTATCCTTGAGGACCACATATCCTAAAGAACAACAAGCTCTTCAGGAAAATGTAAAGTGCTGTTACTTAATTGAAGCAAAATCCACATGCAGAAAGGAAGACAGCTTATAGTTGTTATTTACCAACTTGCTTTGCTGACACCCTGGCAACTTGAATTTGTTGTGTTTTGACCATGGAATAAAACTTGTGCTCTACGTGAATATGCAATATATGCCGTGCTATGATTAGAAATTTACTACATAGGAATTTATTATTTTTCTTTACTGCATAGAAATTGAAACTAATACTATTTTCTCTTTATTCCAAAGCATCTCTAAAAATTTTGAATATTTCTTGTGATAGAAAAATTAGAGTGAGCAAATAGATTGCAACCATAAGCCTAAATAAATAAATTTTTAAAAACGAAGCCTCTCTTTTATTATATCTGCTTATAGTATTATTTGAAAAATTCATAATTCAACTTAATAAATTTTTTTCAGAGAGACCTGGATATAATGTGTTATGTAAAATTTAAAATAATAGTATATTTTAATAAGCATCAAGATAAGTTTAAATTTTTATGTATGGGGTACATGAGATATTTTGATAGTGGCATACAATATATAATAATTACATAGGGTAAATAAGGTATCCATTACTATAAGCATGAATCATTTGCAAGTTTTTTTTTTTTGTTTTAGTACTGCAGGAAATTTTTATTAATTTTTATTATTTGACTTTTATTTTAAGTTCACAGGTACATGTACAGGTTTATTATACAGGTAAATGGCATGTCCTGGGGGTTTGGTATATAGATTATTTGCAAATCTTTAAAAAATCCTACTTATTGCAGCACTGTTCACAATACCCCAGGCCAAGATAACTTTTCTTTTACGAGTTGCCTATGTTTCCAAAATACTAATATATTTTTGGATATCAAACCCAAACTTTATAATATAATACAGATTATACCGTGGAATACCTATTACATGACTTCATCATGAATAATTAACACCAGATGAAAAAAAATTAATGTAATAAATTGTCTTTTTCTTTAGATACAATTGTATCTTTCATAAGATTGCAAATGGTATCACAGAAAATTTCTAAAATAAAGGAGTCATGTTGTTTACAAATAAACATTAGTAACAATTTTAGATAAATTCAATAAGAATGAAATAAAAGGTTCAAGCCATTTTTACTCTATTATTTTGAAAGGAAACTATGAGTAGTTGGAGGTAGGCTGGGAAGAATTTTAATATCAATTAATGAATATTTATTTCACTCTCCACTCCTTTTACATCCGTATGTTCCTGTTGTATCACCTTTATATTCCCTTGGGTGTATCAAAGGCGAATTAACTTTTTAAAACTGTTTTATCTTCTTTATTATCCATGTGATTTATCTCATAGAGCAACTCTTTTTATTTAAACATTTTTTTAACAACAAATTCACCCCTGTTCATACCTTGTCATTCCTTTTTTTTTTTTTTGGCATCATATCTGTCATATTTCTCCAGAAGGCATTAACTGACTCTATTTCCTTTTTATATTAATTTTAAAATCTTAGATGAACATAATAGATGTGTGTGTATATATATATATATACACACACTAGGTACATGAGATGTTTTGATACAGGCATATAATGCACATTAATCACATCAAAATAAGTTAGGTTTTCATTGTCTCAAGTATTTATTATTCATTTGTGTTACAAGTATTCCAATTATATTAATTTAATTGTTTTTAAATATACATTTAATTATTGTTGACTATGTTGTGCTATCAGATACTAGATCTTATTCATTGTAACTAACTATATTTCTGTACCCATTAATTATTATCACTTCCTTTCATCCACTACCCTTCCAAGCCTCTGGTAACCATCTTTTCACTCTTTATCTCTATAAATTCTATTTCTGTGAAATAGAAAAAAAAAAATGTATTTTTCCTGTGTGTTTTGATAATGATTGGATTGAATCTGTAGACTGCTTTGGGTAGTATGAACATTTTAACAATATTGATTCTTCCAATCCATGAACATGGAATATCTTCTCATTTGTTAAGTTCTCTTCAATTTTCTTCATCAGTGTTTTATGGGTTTTATTTTGTAGAGATATTTTAGTTATTTGGTTAATTTTTTTTCCTAGGTAGTTAATTTTCTGTGCTTTAAGTTTTTTGTGGTCTTTAGGTTTTTATGAATATAAGACCATATAATCTGTGCAAACAAGGATAATTTGACTTCTTCCTTTTGAATTTAGATGACCTGTATTTCTTACTTTTGTCTGAGTGCCCTAGTTGGGACTTGCAGTACCGTGTTAAATAACAGTAGTGAAAGTGGGCATCCTTGTCTTGTTCCAGATCTTAGGTGAAAAGCTTTCAGGTTTTCATCATTCAGTATGATACCATCTGTGGGTCTGTCATACATGATTTTATTGTATTGAGGTGTGCTTCTTTTATCTCAAGATTTTTGAGTTTTTTTTTTCCATTCAGAGATACTGAGTTTATCAATGCTTTTTCAGTAATTGACATGATCACGTGGTTTTTGTATTTCATTTGGTTGATAGGTATCATAGTGACTGATTTGGGTATGTTGAATCATCCTTGCACCCCTGGGATAAATCCAACTTGGTCATGATAAATGACCTTTTTAATATGTTCTTGAATTCAGTTTGCTAGTAATTTGTTGAGGATTTTTGCATCAGGGGTATTGGCCTTTGGTTTTCTTTTTTTGGTGTATCTTCATCAGGTTCTGCTATAAGTGAATGCTGGCTTTGTAGAATGAGTTTGAAAATGTTTCTTCCTCCATTTTTTTCAGAACAGTCTGAATAAGAGTGTTATCAATTCTTTTTTTAAATGTTTAGTAAAATTAAGCAATGAAACCATGAAATCCCAGGCTTTTCTTGGCTGGGAAACTTCTTATTACAGCTTTGATCCCATTACTTGTTATTGGTGTATTCAGGTTTTGGATTTCTTCATGGTTCAATCTTGGTAGGTTGTATGTGTCCAGGAATTTATCCATTTTTTTCTAGGTGGTCCAATGTATTGGGATATAGTTGTTCATAGTAGTCTCTAATGATCCTTCGAATTTCTATTTTTTCCGCAGTAATGTGTCCTTTCTCATCACTGATTTTATTTATTTGTGTCTTCTTTGGTTTTTCCTTTGTTAGTCTGGCTAAGGTTTAGCAATTTTGTATATCTTTTCAAAAGCTACTTTTCATATTTTTGATCTTTTATATATTTTTTTCAATTTCATTTATTTCTGCTCTGACCTTTATTATCTCTTTTCTTTTTTTTTTTTTTTTGAGACGGAGTCTTGCTCTGCCACCCAGGCTGGAGTGCAGTGGCCGGATCTCAGCTCACTGCAAGCTCCGCCTCCCGGGTTTATGCCATTCTCCTGCCTCAGCCTCCCGAGTAGCTGGGACTACAGGCGCCCGCCTCGTCGCCCGGCTAGTTTTTTGTATTTTTAAGTAGAGACAGGGTTTCACCGTATTAGCCAGGATGGTCTCGATCTTCTGACCTCCTGATCCGCCCGTCTCGGCCTCCCAAAGTGCTGGGATTACAGGCTTGAGCCACCGCGCCCGGCCTATTATCTCTTTTCTTCTGCTGATTTTCAGTTTGGTTTTTGCTTCTATTCTAGTTCTTTAAGATGCATTATTTTGTTGTATATTTGAAGTTTTCTCTACATATTTGTGTAGCCATTTATTGCTCTAAGCTTTCCTCTCAGTTCTGCTTTTGATGTATTCTTTTAGTTTTGGTATATTGTGTTTCCAATTTCATTCATTTTAAGAAAAAAATTTAATTTCCTTCTTAATTTTTTCATTGACCCTGTGTTCATTCAGGGGCAAATTGTTTAACTTTCATGTGCTTATGCAGTTTCTGGAGTTCCTCTTGTTATTCATTTCCAGTTTTATTCCATTGTGGTCAGAGAAAATACTCAATGTGAATTTACTTTTTAATATTTTTTAAGACGCAGGATGTGGTCTAACATATGGTCTATCCCTGATAATAATCCATGTACTGAGATGTGTATTCAGCATTTGTTAGATTAAATGATCTGTAAATATCTAGGAGGTCCATTTGGTCTATAGGAGAGATTGCTTCTGATGTTCCTTTGTTTATTTTCTGTCTAGATAATCTGTCCAATGCTGTAAGTGAGGAGTCGAGTTCTCTAGCTGTTATTGTATTAGGATCTCTCTCTCTAGCTCTAATAATATTTTCTTCCTCTATCTAAGCGGTCCAGTGTAGGGTGCCTATATACTTAAAATTGTTATATTATCTTACTAACTTGACCCCTTTGTCATTCTATAATGACCTTCTTTGTCTCTTTTAATAGTTTTTTGTTTTAAAATGTATTTTGTCTAATATAAGTGTAAGTACTCCTACTCTTTTCAGATTTCCGTTTGCATAGAATATCATTTTCTGACCCATTATTGTCAGTCTATGTATTTCTTTATATGTGAAGTGCGTTTCTTGTAATGAGATTGTAGGAACTTCATTCAACCATGTTATGTCTTGTGCTGAAGAGTTTACTTCATTTACATTCATTATTACTATTGATAAGTTAGTACTTATTGCTATCTGGTTGTTTTGTGGTCTTCTCTTCCCTCCCTCTTTCCCTCCCTCCTTCTCTCCTTCCTTTCTTGCCTTTTGTGAAGTTAATATTCTCTGGTGGTATGTTTTAATTTCTTGCTTTTATTGGTGTGTGTATCTGTGGTAGTTTTTGTAAATTTGAACTAACCATAAAGCTGGCAAATAGCATCTTGTAACCTATTATTTTAAACTGATGACAGCTTAACTCTGATTGCAAAAACTAATAAGCAAAGAGAAAGCTAATACAAACTTGACACTTACTTCATGCACCCTCTTTTTAACTTTTTGTTGTTTCCATTTATGTTATATTACACTATGTATGTCCTGAAAAGTTGTTTTTGTTAATATTTTTGATGGATTCCTCCTTTAGTCTTTCCATTCAAGACATGAGTAGTTTATACACCAAAATTACAGTATTATAATATTCTGTGTTTGTCTGTGTACTTACCTGTGTACCTTCAGATGATTTCCTATTGACCATTAATATATTTTCCACCAGGTGAAGAACTCCCATTAGCATTTCTTGCAGGATATGTCTAGTGTTGATGAAATCCCTCAGCTTTTGATTGTCTGGGAATGTGTTTATTTTTCCATCATATTTGAAGGATATTTTCAGACTTACTACTGTAGGATAAAAGTATTTTTGCTTCAGGACTTTAAATATGTCATTCCATTCCCCAATGGCCTATAAGGTTTCTACCAAAAGTCTGCTGCCAGATGTATTGGGGCTCTTTTATATGCTATTTGTTTCTTTTTGCTTGCTAACTTTAGAATTCTTCATTTATTCTTGACCACTGAGAGTTTGATTATTAAATACCCGGTATAGTCTTATTTGGGTTCAATCTGCTTGATTTTCTATAGCCTTCTTATATTTGAATATTGATGTCTTTCTCTAGATTTGGAAAGTTCTCTGTTATTATCCCTTTGAATAAACTTTATTCCCAATCCCTGGTTGCTTTTCTCTTTCAGGCCAATACATTTTAAATTTGCCCTTTTGTGACTATTTTCTGAATTGTGTAGGAGTACCCCCTTCTTTCTTTATTCTTTGATCTTTTGTCTCCTATGACTGTATTTTCAAATAGCCTATCTTCATGTTTACTGATTATTTCTTCTGCTGGTAAGAGAATCTGATGCATTTCTCAGGATGTCAATTTCATTCTTATACTCCAGAATTTCTGATTATTTGTAATTATTTCTATCTTTCTGTTAAATTATCTAATAAGATTGTGAATTATTTCTTTGTGTTATCTTGAATTTCTTTGAGCTTCCTGAAAACAATTACTTTGAATTATCTGTCTGAAAAATCAAATATCTCTGTCTCTCCAGTATTGATCCTGGTTGCCTTATTGAGTTCATTGAATTTAGGTTTTTCTGGATAGTCTCAATAGTTGTGGATGTTTTTTGGTGTCTCAGCATAGAAGGGATAAGTATTAGAGTCTTTGCATTCTGGGCTTGTTTGTAGCCATTCTTCTTGGGAAGGCTTTCCAGGTATTTGAAGGGACTTTGGTGTTATAATCTGAGTTTGAGAGCCAGGGCCTAGAGTCAAGAACCTTAGGAATCTACATGCTGCTTTATTCTACTACGGTTCAGCTGGCATCTAAGCTGCAATACAAAGTTCTCCCCACTCTTCCACTTTTCTAAGCATAGGGAGTCTCTTTGGGGCTACTACCTGCCCAGGCCTGCAGCAAGTACTGCCTGGTTACTCCTGATGTTCACTTAAGACCCCACAGCTCTTCCATCAGTTTCTGATGAATGTTCCCAGGCCTGGCTCTCTCCCTTAAGGGCAGTAGGTTTCCTGCCTGGCCCAGAACAGGTCCAGAAATGCCATTCATGAGCCAAGGTCTGGAATCAGGGACCCCAGAAACACACTTGGCGTTCTACCTCACTGTGGCTGAGCTACTCCCTAGACTGCAAGAAGAAGTTTTCTGTACTCTTCTCTCTGCTTTCCTCAATCAGTCCCTCAATCCCACTGATGTAAATATGGTGGGTCACACCTGAAACCAGCACAGCACTGTGTCTCGTTAAAGCCCATAGGGAGTTCTGTCAGAATAACACCAATGCTTATTCAAGGCTCAAGGGGTCTTTAGTCCGAGGTGGTGAATCCAGCCATGACTGGATCCTTCCTTTCAAAGGCAGTGGTTCCCTTCTGGACCAGAGTGGGTCAAGAAATGTTGCCCAGGAACTAGGGCCTGAAATGGGGGTGATGGGTGGCCTCAGAACTTCACCTGGTGCTCTATTCTACTCTGGCTCAGGAGCTATTCAATTTGCAAGACAAAGTCCTCTATATTCTTCTCTCTTGTCCCCTCAGGTGGAAGTAAAAAGTCTCTCCTGGAGCTGGGAACTGTGCTGCTTGGATTTTTTGGGAGTTGGGACACAAGTACTCCTTTGGCCACTCCAGCTGTCTCACTAGATCACAGGCACCCCATGTTTACGTCCCCTGGCTCCATGTCCAGCACAATACCAGGACTTGCCCAGGAATTTCAGTCCTTGTGGCCTAGACTGCCTTTCAAGTTTATTCAACATGCCAGAGCACTTAAGCAGAAAGGAATATACCATTCCAGTGGTCAGAACCTTAGTTGCTAGCCAGAACTCAGGTTCTGATCAATGAGGTGGAGTTTTCCCCTTTGCTAGGGCTGTTCTACAACCCTCCTTCCATGGGCACTGCCTGAATTCTGCCCTGTGTTGCTTTCTGCTGTGACAGTGCAGCACTGAGTACCAATGCTAAGTCCCACAATCACTGTGCTTCACCTCCCTCAGGCACACAGATTCTATTTCCATGCCATGAGGCTTTGCCAGGAGATGTGGAAGGAGCAGGGTTGGCAATTCAAGATTGTCTTTGCTACCCTTTTCAGTGTCTCTTTCTTTGATATGATGTTAAAACCAGATACCGTTCACTCATCTGACTTTTAGTTCCTATAAAGGTCCTTTCTTGAGTTGGTAATTGTTTAAGTTGGTGTTTTTGCAGAGGGAGGCAATTGCTGGAGAGTTCTACTTGGCCACCTTGATCCACCTCCTGCTGTATTTTAGTGTTTATAAAGCACAGTTCTTAAGGAACTATTGTAATTGCGTGTTTCCCTGTCTCAGCAATTCTACTCCCAGGGATTTACCCTAGAGAAATGAAAGCATATGTGTTCACAGAAAGATTAGCATTTAAGTATGCCATGTTATTTATTCATAATAACCAAATTTGCATCAAGTGGTGAAAAGATAAAAAATTTTAATATACCCATATGACAGAAAAATATTTAGCTATATAAAGGAAAGAAAGATATTCATACATAATGAAAATCTGTGAAAAGCCTAAGATTTTGTCTGTAACAGTCTTGAATGGTAGAAAAAGAAATATGAATTCTTGTTCAGAAAAAGAGGGTTTTTTTTTTTTTTTTTTTTTTTTACTTATGGCACAGAAAGCAGCATATGCACCAGAATACAATCATATCTCAGTATCAATGAGGGATTGGTTCCAGGACCTCTGCAGATACCAAAATTTGTTGATGCTCAAATCTCAAAATAAAATGATGTAGTGTTTTCACATAATCTATGCACATCTTCCTGAAAAGATTATATTATTTCTAGATTACTTATACATATTACATATGTGTATATGTGTGAGTATATATGCAATTATACATATATTTTATAATTATATATGTGTATTATAGATATAACCACATATAAATGCATGCTATATATATACATGAATATATAATTATAAAATTTGAACAAGATTGTGAGGTAGCTTTATCACCCATTTTAATGCCTCGAGAAAACAGAGCTAATTAACTTTTCTGTGTCTAGCCATACAATCAGTATAGAGTACAAAGTTTAATTCAAGAAAACTTGACTCAAAGCTATGCTTATTCCACTATGGTGCATGTCTCTAATTAATGTATTACAATTAAATGGTGTAAACATTCACAAGATAAATGGGTCAGTATCATATTTTAAACAGAAAATTTGTTTTCTAATTTCTTTGCCTCTGAAGGTGTTTTTATGCCAAAAATATACATAACAATATCATACATTCTAAAAAGTTATTAAGCCTGTAATTATGATTAATTCAAATTTATTAAGTTAAAATGTAATTACGATGTTAAAAGATAGTATCTGTAATCTAAGCCAGTACTAATATGTAGTTACCAACGAGTTCAAATGTGCTATTCAAATTGAATTAGAAAAAAACGTATTTATAAAATTATTGAATATATTGAATATGTAAAACATGCTGGATTTTTTAAGGATTATTAATACTAAAGCCATTTATTTATTTCTCAAATTATCTATGTAAGATTTATACATCCATGAATGAAGGATTACGTTCATACATCCAAAAGTATATGAGAGTGACTGTAAAACCATTTACTGTTTTTAAATAGAACTAAATTAATACCTTTTTTACTCTGACATCTCTTACATCAGCTGACTTTTTTTTCCATCTAATTAAAACAATATTTAGTGTCATAAATCCAGTGGCATCCAAAAACACAAGCCCACATATAACATTCTACTTATGCAAATAGTGTATCTGCTGCTATATGAGAAGGCCAATTATTATTTTGAACTAGATTCAGACACCCCTAATGCTTAAATATCAAATTTATTATAAGAAAATTCTATTAGAAATATTTAAAACATTAAAATGTTCATTGCAATATCACTATGTATAACCGGTACCTGGAATCACTTTAAGTTTCCTAGGATATTTGGATGTCAAATTCTATTTTCAACTACCAATGCCCATTGTCCCTAGTGAAGAAAAGTTCCTCTGCATTTTAAAGAGTATAATTACTATGATGTCTCAAACTGTTTTATAATGTTATTATATTAACAATGTATTTTCTGCTTATTATTCAAATCTTTCCAGTATTTATCTGTACAAGAGAGTTAAAGCAAGGGTAATATAGCACAACAATTTTCTTATATTTAAATATTTCATATAATTATTATTTTGGCTATATAGGAAAATATTGGTTGCACACTCATGCTTTTAATTGCATTAATAATTTGTATAACTTAAATAAAAATAATGCTTTATGGCACCATTAGAAAAGTGATTATATACCATGAGTGAATTCCTATCCACAATTGCTACAAAGAGAATAAAATACCTAGGAATACAGCTTACAAGGGATGTTAAGGGCGTCTTCAAGGAGAACTATAAGCTACTGTTCAAGGAAACAAGAGGGGATACAAACAAATGGAAAAAAAAAAAAAATTCCATGCTCATGGATAGGAAGAATCAATATCATGAAAATGGTCATACTGCCCAAAGTAATTTATAGATTCAATGCCATCCCCATCAAGCTACCATTGACTTTCTTCACAGAATTGGAAAAAAAAAAAAAAAACTACTTTAAATTTCATATGAAACTAAAAAAGAGCCCGGATAGCTAAAACAATCCTAAGCAAATATAAATAAATAAATAAATAAATAAAGCTGGAGGCATCACGCTACCCAACTTCAAACTATGCTACAAGGCTACAGTAACCAAAACAGCATGATACTGGTACCAAAACAGATATATAGACCAGTGAAACAGAACAGAGGCCTCAGAAGTAACACCACACGTCTACAACCATCTGATCTTTGACAAACCTGTCACAAACAAGCAATGGGGAAAGGATTCCTTATTTAATAGAAGGTGTTGGGAAAGCTGGCTAGTCATATGCAGAGAACTAAAACTGGACCCTTTCCTTACACCTTATATAAAAATTAACTCAAGATGGATTAAAGACTTAAACGTAAGACCTAAAACTGTAAAAACCCTAGACGAAAACCTAGGCAATACCATTCAGTGCATAGGCATGGGCAAAGACTTCATGACTAAAACACCAAAAGCAATGGCAACAAAAGCCAAAATTGACAAA
This sequence comes from Trachypithecus francoisi, assembly GCF_009764315.1. Taxonomy (NCBI): domain Eukaryota; kingdom Metazoa; phylum Chordata; class Mammalia; order Primates; family Cercopithecidae; genus Trachypithecus; species Trachypithecus francoisi. Next base: position 113,227,400 of record NW_022681454.1, read on the forward strand.
TGGGGTCTAATTAAACTAAAGAGCTTCTGCACAGTAAAAGAAACCATCATCAGAGTGAACAGGCAACCTACGGAATGGGAGAACATTTTTGCAATTTATCCATCTGACAAAGGGCTAATATCCGGAATCTACAAATAAGTTTATCAAATTTACAAGGAAAAAACAACCCCATCAAAAAATGAGTGAAGGATATGAACAGACACTTCTCAAAAGAAGACATTTATGTGGTCAACAAACATGAAAAATGGCTCATTATCACTGGTCATTAGAGAAATGCAAATCAAAACCAGTGGGTTGGGTGCTAGGGCAGGTATAATATTAGGAGAAATATTTAATGTAGATAATGAGATACCATCTCACGCCAGTTAGAATGGCAATCATCAAAAGTCAGGAAACAACAGATGCTGGAGAGGATGTGGAGAAATAGGAACAATTTTACATTGTTGGTGGGAGTGTAAATTAGTTCTAACATTGTGGAAGAGTGTGGCAATTCCTCAAGAATCTAGAATTAAACATTCCATTTGACCCAGTAATCCCATTACTGGGTATATACTCAAAGGATTATAAATCACTCTACTATAAAGACACATGTACACATATGTTTATTGTGGCACTGTTCACAATAGCAAAGACTTGAAACAAATCCAAATGCCCATCAATGATAGCCTGGATTATGAAAATGTGGCACATATACACCATGCAATACTATGCAGCCATAAAAAAAGCATGAGTTCATGTCCTTTGCAGGGACATGGATGAAGCTGAAAACCATCATTCTCAGCAAACTAACACAAGAACAGAAAACCAAACACCGCATGTTCTCTCTCGTAAGTGGGAGTTGAACAATGAGAACACATGGACACAGGGACGGGAAGATCCCAGACCAGGGACTGTTAGTGGGTGGGGTCTAAGACAGGAATAGCATTAGAAGAAATACCTAATGTAGATGATGGGTTGATGGGTGCAGCAAACCACCATGGCACGTGTATACCTATGTAACAAAGCTGCACATTCTGGACATGTACCCCAGAACTTAAAGTATAATAATAAAAAAAGAAAACTGTTTACATAATAGAATCTGGCTCCAGGCTAAAATTTTATGTATAATTTTTCGGGACAGACCATAAACAATTACAAGGTTATACCTGGCAGGCTTCATGGAGGAGAGAACTTCCCTCTCACACAAGACTTGGTGCATGTCCAGACCATTAGTATATTCTGGATGGAGACAGAGTCAAGAATTTAGTTATGCTGCCCTTGCAAATTCCTTCCTCCCTGACCAACCATATTCATCTTCTTATCCGTTTTCCTGTATTCCTCCTAGTCCAGAGGCTTCCATTCAGAGAAGCCTCTGCTTAGAACTTTTGGGGGTGGTGGTGAAAAGCTTGAGGAAAGCTATTCTTTTCTCTGATTCAGGACTGTTCTAGGCTTATTTCATCTCCCTCTCCCTCTTGTCCAGACTCCTTAGGTTCATAAAATGGCAGGAATCTTTTATTCAAGGCTCCTCGGCAGAGAGAGGATGACCTGGATCTGTGCTACCTGTCATCTGACTTTACCACGGTAAAGGTCCATGGACAAAAATTGAATATTTATGCCATTCTTGTTTAGCCTCTTGTTTACACTGTTGCAGTAAGTGAATAAAGGCTGGAATATTATTTTCGGTTTAGCTCCTTGTCCTAACTGACCACCTCAACACCTCACAGCTAGACACTTAATCATATGTTTCTCCCAACAACTCTGGGAATAAAGCTGATCAACTATTGATGTCAATATTTCAGAAAGAATATCTGATACTCATTTAGGAAATCATGTGCTTTAAATGTAAGACATAGTTTTCTGAATTGACATTTAAATTTGCTAAATAATATGGTGACCAAGTTATGTGGCTGTGCTAAATACGTTTGAATTTAGTGATATTAGGTATTAAATTATTCACAGGAGAAACAATTTCTAGTACTTATGTTGTTCATGCATAGAGTTCAATAAAAAGAAAAGTAATGACCTCCAGAGTATGTAATTTATGAAGCAGTTATTTATACTGCTTATCTTTAGAAAGGGATTCATAGTTTACTCAAGATTTCTCTGAGCCTATTTATTACAATTGTTCTTTACCTAAGGGTATAAACACTTGTATCAATATCAGGGACCAGCTTTTCACTATAAATAGTCTGTCGGAATGAGGTAAGGGGAGAGGATGTAATTAGAAGGATCTCTGACGGTGGTTCTTCTCTCACCTCTCATTAGGGTGCACTGACATGTATTCTCTCCAATGTTTCACACCACTGATAAAACAGAAAAATATGCAACAACAAAAAGAGATAAGCATCAGGCACTCTGTGACTCCTTCTCAAAATTATAATTTTTAAATTTTTATTTATGTATTTTTTGTATCAATGTACTTCATGTTTCCAAACTTAAAATTTGCAAAATAATATATTGTGAAAATCTAGCTCCCATCATTGTATCCCTTATAATCAGTCCTGTATGTAAATGCAAATTATAACATAAAGCATTTGAAGAACGTTTTGAGACTATTTTTACGCACATTCAAGCCAACACATATACTCCGTTTTCCAGCTTAAACACTAGTGGTGGTATATTATTAACAATGTTAGGTACTTTGATTTTTAATATATCTTTTTATATTATATCTTTCATGTCTGCATAGCTTAGTGATCAATTCATATCAATATGAAAATATCCCTTATTTCAGCTACATAGATGTTTTATGGTTGGATAAGAATAATTTATTCTGTCTTCTATAGATGAACATCTTGTTTCAACATTATTTTGCTATTAGAAACAATGAAATAGTCACTGCTGGGGCAAAAAAGTAGCCCTGTATATATTATAATACACCTGCAAATCTATCCACAGATTTTATTCCTTGAATGAGGATTTCTAGGTCAAAAAATTGTATGATGGCATCATGGAAAAATATGACCATAAATAAATGATTTACAGATAATCAATTACTTAATGACTATACCAGTCCCTAGAACTTTAGCTCTGTAACTTTGTCTTCTTTGATAAAATGTAGTGCTACTCCAATGTGTAATTCACTGTTTTGCATCATGTAATTGTTGCTGTTATTGAATGAATGAACTTGATGGACCTTATAAAATGGCATATAAAATGCCAATATTTTGAATATATGTATTTCTAATGTTCTACGTTTCAGATGTGGAAAACTTATTGAAATATAATTCCTTTTACCTTTTCCACTTTATGCTATAGTTGTCTTATATATTACACCTATATTATATTGAAAATCATGTCAGACATACATATATAATAAATATTGCCTAAATATTTACAGTTGCTTTTCCTTCCTTCTTTATATTTTTGTGTACTAGGTTTCCTTCTGGTTTTACTTATCTTCCATCTGAAGAATTTTCTTTATTCTCTAGCAATAATTTCATAGCCTGTGTGCTGACTATGAATTCTCGTAGTCTTATGAATTTTTCTTCTCTGAAAATATCTTTATTACACCTTTACTTCTGAGAGATATTTACCCTGTCTATAGAATTTAGCACTGACAATTCTTTACTTTCAATATTTTAAATATTTTGTGTGGGTTCCTTCTTATACTACATGGCTGCTGATGAGAAATCTCTAATTGTTTCAATTATTGTTAGCCTGTAGTAATGTATTATTTCTCTCTCTGCTGCCCATCCACTGCCAGTGCTGTGGGATTCTAGAGTCTGAGGCATGTGAGAAAAGAAAAAAGTAAAAGGCAGAACAAATTTAAAAATACAGGAAAATTTGCCCATTTACTCTGAGCTTTAGGAGTCCAGTTTCCTGTTGCTTTAGCAAGAAGTAGAAGGCATCTCCTGGAGCTTTCTATCTGTACCTACTTTTGCTATCCAAGGTCTCCAACTAAGCTAAGTTCATGTGGAGGACTAGAGGGGTTAGAGAGGAAAATAAAAATTAAGCAGATTCAGTGGCACTTCGAGTTTTGGTGACTTCTCTTATCCAGCAGCTTCTTTACTTTTCAAAGTCCTCAAATACCCTCCCCATTCATTCTGTCCATAGATGATTGTTACATTCAGTGGGAGAGTCAGAGCTGTGTATGGCGCCTCCATATCACCTGGATGGAATCCTAGAGGAATGTCCTGCAATTTCATCTAGGAGTAAAGAAAGAAAGGCTATACAGAAACAATTTAAGTGGGCAGCAGAGACAAAGAAAAAATTATCTTTCTATCTCATATTTTCTATATTTAAAATAATATTCATAGAGTACGTTCAATATATCAAATGTCCTATTTTATATTTGTAATCATGAGCCATGCATCTCACATCTTGTACATAGCTGTTTTGTTTTTTGAACCAGCCTTTACCCAACCAACAGAAATTAATTTGAAAGTTAATTCTGTCATCCAAGCTACCGTAATGAACTCTGGAGATGATTCGATCAGTGTGTCTTTGGTTTGTGTACCAGGGTCATAGTAAAAAAAATCCAAAAAGATTGAATTAACAAAAACATGATATATTAATGTATTGGGATATGGTCATATGTTTGGGGCAATTTGTAAGAACATTAGGTCTGTCTAACAATGCTTTTGAGTTAAATAACTGAAATAAGATACGCAACTAAAACCCATAACAGTGTTTTCCCACGCTGACTAATGCTCAAACAGCAGTTTTAAAATCAGACTCACTATGGTCCTTCTCATGCAAGATGTTCATTTATTGTGAGACTCACATAATAATCACTCTGAAATACTTGTAGTCATTGTACTATAAAGTTGTGAAAAATTTGAGATCACTATCCTATAAAATTTAGGAATGCTAAATTTTCCTTTATATTATAAATATCCTATAAATATAGGACATTTTCTATAGCAAAATTACAGTCATTTGAACAGTTGATACTTTCAGAAAACAAAATTAATCATTTAACAATAATTTTATAGCTAATCCAAAGTATACAATTTTATTATTTACATTGTAATAAAAATGGTATCAATACAATCTATTAATAATTTTTTATAAGATAGAAGCCTGACATTTACATCTAATAGTAAGTAACTGATTAATATTTTGTAATTTTAATGAAGTTTTAGAAGCAATTATTGAAATAATAAGCAAGATGTGCTAACTTTGCCAAAATACCAGTTTATAGAACTGCTTTGTGGGAAAACTACTATTAACGCTTGAACATTCTTAATGCCTTAGAGCTCTCATCATTTGCTAAGACATGATCAACAGCTATGCGGGCTGCCTTGGCCTCTGTCTCTGCCAACTCATGAATATGTCTTTCAAAAAGTGCCATAAACAGAACAAAGTATAAGCTGCTTCTGTTTTCTGAGCCTTCTGTCAATAATTTAAAAGCACTCTTGGTTGGGAAGAGAAAGTTAAATAGATGCCAAATAGAAAATGGTGAGTCTTATCAGGAAAACAGCATTTAGATGATACTCAACTCTAAATCATCTTAACATCATAATAAAAAATGCAATCTCTAGTTGAAAACATTTTGATATCTAAAATATATGTCATTGGGACCTACTATTCGAAGTGCTCTGAATTTTGTGAGAAAGTATATGTTAATCTTCTGCTTCATCGAAATAGTGTTACACATAGCTGGTTTCCTGGATTTGTTAAGGTTTACTCATATAAAGAACTAGGTTTCTTATTTTTTTATTTTTTTAATATTTAAGGGAGAACAAAGTTAATTTTCAGCATAAGAATATAGTGATATACATTTGTTTGTTTATTTTTAATGCAAGATGCCACTGAAAATTGTGATATAGAACCACAGTATGATAATTTGCAAAAATTGCCCCAAATTCTTCCTTTCTTTGTGCCCACCTCCCTTGTTGTTGTATCATTTAACCATGTGATTCCATTTGAGCACTGAAATATTAGCCAATTCGATCCCGTGACTTGTTTGCTGCTAGCTTTAGGAAATGTAATGGGCTACATTTGAGAAGCAATGTAGGCTTACATTGGAGAAGCATCTCTCAGTCTTCAAGGAAAGACTTCCAGTTCAACTTCAGGTAGTGCAATTAGCAAACAATCTAAAGCTATCAGCTCCTTCAGAGTCTGCCTCAGCTGCAGAGATTCATGCTGCTGAAGGTGAAGCCTTTTGTATAGTCTGCTTACCTTAGAGCTCCTAATAGACTGGAGCAAGGATTTGTTGGTACTGTTTCAAAGTTTGCCTTCTCCCTCTTACCAAATATGTTGTTCTTTTTTGTACTCTTTTTTTATAGAAGATAGCAACAAAAAAATAATTTGCACCCTACAACCCAATAGTGAATTTAATTCTGGAAAACCCAACCTGAGACAGGGAAATCCATCACCATGTGAAAAAGCCTGGGATAGTCTGCTGGATGAAAATGTAACATGCAGAGAATAGGTAAGCTGTAGCAGCTGTGGCCACATTGTACCAACCAAAACTAAGCCAAGTGGATAACTTATTAAAGACATGAATGAGCCTGGCTGAAATGAGCAGGAGAGTCACACAGTTGAACACAACCCAAGCTGGTAATCCATGGTTTTTGATTGGATTCATGCTTAAACCAGTTAGTTTTGTAATGAATAGCAATGAGTTTCAGGAAATTTATTTAAAAACTTTGACATCTAAAACTGAAGGACTACTGTGAAAAACAAAAACTTGAACCATGCAGCCTCAACTAAAAAGTTGAAGTAGCAAAAGGATCAACAGCTTGGACTAAAGGGGTCCAAATTAACTCAAACTATGAGAAAGTCTCTGAGCCCCCAAATGTTTACAAGCAGAAAGCACACTGACAAAACTATTTAGCCGCAATATAAACCATTTCTTAGGAAAAATAAAGGAAGTCTTGCAAAAGAGTTAACAAATCAGAGGACAGAGCCAAGAGGCTCAAAGAATGGTGAGGGAAGCCACTTTCGGTGAGCGAAATAAACACCTAATGAAGATGTATTATTTTGCCCCAGAATAGATAAACCTTGTAGTATACCCAGCTGAATTTCAGAACATTGAAGAACAGCAGCTCTTATGGGAATAAGAGTGCCCCTTCCAGGTAATCTCCTTCTCAACATTTATATTGGCTGAGTCACAGGCAGAAATTACCTTAGTTTGTGACTTTGAGGATAAAGAGTAGGTGTATTCTGGGACCTACCTTCTTGAATACAGTTGAAGCTCATGAAATTCTAAACTTCAAGGTTGATAGCATGATTTCATGAGACTGTTGAAAGTCCTAGAATGGCAATGAGAATATTTTTTATGTGGAAAAATTGTGGGTCATTTGTGGCCAGAAGTTGGACTGTGGTAGATTAAAAATGTGGCTGCAAAAGTTTTCCATTCTTGGTTTCATGTCCTTCAGTCATGACTTCTCCTGGTGATTTTAAAATTATCCCTGTGATTTGCTTTGCCTATGAGGTAATAAGCAAATGTGACACAAGCAGAGGCTTAAAAATGCTTATGCTTTAGGGGAGGTTAGCTGTTGCTCTTGGGAAACACAGCACCATATGAACCTGCTAACCTTCTGGCAGATGAGAATCAACATGGAGCAGAGATGAGGCTAAACAGCTGAGGCTTCTCTAAAAAACAAAACAAACAAACAAACAAACAGAAACAGTGCACTGCTCAGCTGACTGGCATCAGATAGCAGATGCGTGGGTGAGTCAGCTGAGATACATAGAAGAAATGCCCACTTGAGTCAACCCAAATTGCTAACCCACAAAAATATGAAGCCAAATAAATTGTTTATAACTACTAGGTTTGAGAGTATTTTGTTATGAAGCAGGTTAACCAAGGCAATTAAATGTAAAAAAGTATGCTAAATGAGGCCCGGCGCAGTGACTCATGCCTGTAATCCCAGCACTTTGGGAGGCCAAGGCGGGCGAATCACGAGGTCAGGAAATCGAGACCATCCTGGCTAACCCGGTGAAACCCCATCTCTGCTAAAAATACAAAAATTAGCCGGGCGAGGTGGCGGGCGCCTGTAGTCCCAGCTACTCGGGAGGCTGAGGCGGGAGAATGGCGTGAACCCGGGAGGCGGAGCTTGCAGTGAGCCGAGATCGCACCACTGCGCTCCAGCCTGGGCGACAGAGCGAGACTACATCTCAAAAATAAATAAATAAATAAATAAGTATACTAAATGAGTAATTTTATAAACATTAAGCCATAATGACATCAAATTGATTTTTAAGTTCATTAATGCATACAGTCCTCAAACTGCTATATTCTCTGTATACTGTAATGTTTCACATTTAATTTCTGCATCTATTCCACCAAAGTTTAGTTTTCACTTGAAAAGACAAAAATATTATTATAGGAAATTTTATATCATATTCATAGTTTGATTCATGAAAAATAAAATTCAAATAATGTTGATTTCTATCAATGATATTATGATTGCTTATTAGCTGCTATGCATATGTGAATCATTTGCCCATAAATATTATAGATTATATCATAACAAGTATTGAATAACCTATACTTTTCATTTTGAAGAAGTGTATTCTAATTTTAATCAGTCGTGCCTAAATTTAAATGTATATACATTTAAGAATTTTATCATAAAATGTCTTTAAAAAATCAAAAACATCATCAAACTGCCAAAAAAAAGAAAAGCTGGAGTAGAGAAGTGAAACTATTGCTCAGTGATACAGTCCCTTTTTGTTCCAGCAACAGCTGGGCAATCAACTTCAGTTATAACTATCTGCTGTGAGCAGCTTGCCTGTGGCCAAGTCAATAATTATAGAATCTAATGGTACATCAATTTTCTTCCAAGATTTAATTTGGCACACAGGGTTTTGAAAAAGAAGACTATCATAAAATATTGCTACAACTCCTGAATCTAATATCTTACTTGTTAGATAAAATAAATTGAAATCCTTTCATTAATATGTTAACAGAGTCATTTTAAAATTGAATTTTCATAGTGATCTCCTTGAAATTGCTTATAAAGAACTATGGTATATTGCTAAGGTTCTCATGAAAATTTTAAACAGATAATAAACCTTTTTGTCTCACAACCATAACACATCAATGCAAGGTTCTATATTAACCAATTTCTTACTGACAAAATAATTTTATTCTGATTGTTCTTGGTTTGAACATTTTTTATTTCTCTTGTTTAATTTGTGCAGAATAAATTTTGTTAGAGTCTTTTACAGATATCTTATGACAGTAGAGAGTACATGTGATCATATTTTATAAATATTTTCAATTTGATATTATGCCTAAATATCCTAAGTAGTGGTTTGTGAATAATGGCAAATTAAAATTAATTAATGAGAAGTTTGTTAAAAATGTAGATGCTCAAAAGATTGTATTGATAGCAATGTATGGCTATGTAGAAGTTAAGTGTTCCAGGATTTGTGAACCACCATTTTAAGGACTGAATCGATGATGAAATCATTTAAGTAAATTTATTAGCTACTATACAAAATAAAAAATAAAAAATGATACTTTTTAGATAACAGATAACAGCAAAATGAAGCATTTTGAGATAATACTTTACCTATAATTCTGGAAACATAAATTTTTATTTCTTAGGAATCATAGGAATTAGGATATAATAAACAAAAATGAGCTCAAAGATACAAGCTCAAAATACAAATTTTTGTTTATTTCCTCCTTTCCTATATGAATCACAATGTGAAGAGATGTCATAGAAATCTGGATTTTTAGCAAGCCCAGAAGTTGATTGTATAATTGGTTCTCAAAGTAGTGCCATTTATCTGATGTACTTACCATTGCTTACTAATCCCCACTCTTTGACAGGCATAGCATTCCAGTGCATTTCAATTTTTGTTTCACTGCTTGAAATGATTATATTATAGATACTCTTGCGCCTATGTTACAAGGGTAAGAAAATGATTAAATAATCATCTAAAGTCAAACAAATAAAAAAAATAAAGCCAGGAAGCAACTCAGGTCTGTCTGACTTCAAAATATGGATATATTTAAATTTTTTATATAAATAGCACAATATTTTATTTGATTTTTTGTGTCTCAGTCAAAAACACCAACTATCGTAACCAAATTTACTAGGTTAAAATTATTTAAACTTTGTGTGTAGATATATAGAACTAGATGTATGAAGAAACGTATTGCTAACAGAAGAAATCACTAAGAGAAATAGTGATATCTACATTTATATAGGTTTAAAGTCAGCTTTAAATTACTACTATTTTTCTGCAATTCAAATTTTATATGTAGTGTATATACATATATAATAGCATAGAAAATAAGTATTTACAGTATTAAAAGCATTTGTAGGGTAAGTGAAATTATTGCTAACAGATGGGAGTTAGAAATATTCTTATAGAAAAAAATGTTTACTGGGCGCAGTGGCTCACAGCTGTAATCCCAGCATTTTGGGGGGCTGAGGCAGATGGATCACGAGGTCAGGAGGTCGAGACAAGCCTGTCCATTATGGTGAAACTCCATCTCTACTAAAAATACAAAAATTAGCCAGGCGTGGTGGCGGGTGCCTGTAATCCCAGCTAACTGGGAGGCTGAGGCAGGAGGATTGCTTGAACCTGGGAGGCGGAGGTTGCAGGGAGCCAAGATCATGCCATTGCACTCCAGTCTGGGTGACAGAGCAAGACTCCAACTCAAGAAAAAAGGAGTTTATGAAATATTTATTACTTTATTGATGGATTTTTTTCTTTGTATTGTCTTTTCTTGTAATATCTTCTCTTGATTTTGGTATCAAGGTAATGCTGGCTTCATAGAATGAGTTGGAAAGTGTTCCCTCTTCTTCTACTGTTTGAAAGGGATTGTAATATATCAGTGTTAACTCTTCTTTGAACATTTGTAAAATTCAAAGTGAACCCATCTAGTCCTAGGCTACTCTGTTGAAAATTTTTTATGTTATCATTATTAATACAATGTCTTTCATCAATATGGAATTATTCATACTTTCTATTTTTTATTCAGTTTTGGTAGGTTGTATCTTAATAAGCACTTGCTCATTTTATTGAGATTAATTTTTAAATAAAACTATTCATATTCTTTTTATTTCTATAAGATCTATAGTAATGTTCTATCTTTCATTCTTCATTTTAGTAATCTGACTCTTCCCTACTCTTCTCTCACCTAGCATAGTTAAAGGTTGTCAATTTTGTTCATCTTTTCAAGAAACTAAATTTTGGGTTTATTGTTTTTGTCTAATGCTTTTCTATATTCTATTTTATTTATTTCTGTTCTAACCTATATTATTCCCTTTATTCTGCTTGCTTCAGATTTAGTTTGTTCTGTTTTTAATTTCTTTTCTTTTTTTTTTTTTTTTGAGACGGAGTCTCGGTCTGTCGCCCGGGCTGGAGTGCAGTGGCCGGATCTCAGCTCACTGCAAGCTCCACCTCCCAGGTTCACGCCATTCTCCTGCCTCAGCCTCCCGAGTAGCTGGGACTACAGGCGCCTGCCACCTCGCCCGGCTAGTTTTTTGTATTTTTTTAGTAGAGACAGGGTTTCACAGTGTTAGCCAGGATGGTCTCGATCTCCTGACCTCGTGATCCGCCCGTCTCGGCCTCCCAAAGTGCTGGGATTACAGGCTTGAGCCACCACGCCCGGCCTGTTTTTAATTTCTTAAGGTGAAACTGGTGGTAGTTGATATGATATTTTTCTCATTTTTATTATAATATTTACATCTAATACAGTGTTCAAAGCTTCCTTGTATAAGTTCTGGCATGTTATGTTTCATTTTCATTTCTCTAAATATTACTTAAATTATCTTGTGATTTATTTTTGAAGTATTAGTTATTTAGGGGGGATTTTTGAAAAATTTTTGATATTTTTAATTTTCTAAATTTGTTTCTGTTATTGTTTAATGATTTGTTTCTACTATAGTTGAAGAACATACTTTATATGATTTCAAAGCTTTTAAATTTATTAAGGTTTGTTTATGGCCTAGCATATGTTCTTTTCTGGAGAATATTTTGGGCATACTTGAGAAGAATGTGTATTTTGCAATTATGGGTGTTCTATAGTTGCCTTTTAGGTCTCACGGGTTTGTACTGTTGTTCAAGTACTCCATTTCATTACTGATCTTTGGATTTGTTATAATGATTATGGAAAGTAGGACATTGAATTTTTCAACTATTATTTTTGTATTGTTTATTTTTCCCCTCTGTTCACTTTTATGCATTATGAAGTTCTGTTGTTATTGCATGCATTTTTATAATTTTTAAGGCTTTTTGGGGCGAATGGAGTCTCACTCTGTCACCCAGGCTGGAGGGAAAAGGCAAGATCTTGGCTCACTGCAACCCCCACCTCCTGGGTCCAAGCGATTCTCCTGCCTCAGCTTCCCGAGTAGCTGGGATTACAGGCACCTGCCACCACACCCAGCTAATTTTTCTATTTTTTAGTAGAAATGGGGTTTCACCATGTTGGTCAAGCTGGTCTCAAACTCCTCACTTCAAGTGATTCACCTGCCTCAGCCTCCCAAAATGCTGGAATTACAGGTGTGAACCACTGTGCCTAGCCTAATTTTTAATGAAACACTTTTAGCATTATAAAATGATTATTTTGTTTCTAGTTATAATTTTTTACTAATGTTTTACTAATGTTTATTAATGTCTTCTCTAACACTGGTGTATTTACTCCAGTTTTCTATTGTTTACCGTGTGCATATATATATTTCTATTTCAATAGAATTCATCCATTTTCCATTATTTTTCCATTGACTCTTCACAAACTTATGTCTTTGAACGTAAAATGTATATTTTGAAGATAGCATATATTGGATCAAATTTTAAAATCCATTCTATTAATCTGTGCCTTGTTAATGAAATGTCTAATTAATTGATATTAAATACAGTTACTGGAAAGTTTGACATTATTTCTGTAATTTAGCAAATGTTTTTCTATTTGTCTCACTTTTTTGTACCTCTTTTTATGATATTCTTCTTTATTTTATAAATTTTTATATATCTTTAAAAAGTTATTCTTTATTTATTTTACTATGTATTATTTTATTTAGTTTTTAATGGTTGATTTGGGAATTATAATTTGCATATTTATTTATAATAGTCTGATTTTCCACCTCTATAATTTGCAAAGATATGCTCTATCCTCACCGCATCTTTGTGCTATTATTGATATACAGATTATGTCATTATTATATTGTTTGCATATTGATACTGGTTTAAAATTACTGCTTGCTATGGTTGTCTTTTAAAATAGGTAATAGACTAAAACAAAATATTTAAAACATCTTGTGTATTTACATATGTGACTAATCTTACTGGTAATATTTATTTATGTGCAGTTGAGTACTTTCCTTTCATCCAGAAGTACTCTCTTTAGTATTATTTATTTATTTATTTATTTATTTGTAGACCTGGCCCTCCAGCCATAAATTCTCTCAATTTTTGCTTATCTGGAAATTTCTCCTTGATTTTTCTCAATGTTAGTTTTGCTGGTGATAGAATTTCAGGTTGACAGTCTCACTTTTCAGCATTTTGAACATGAGATATCTCTACTTTCTGAACATTAAAATTTCCAGTGAAACATAAATTGCTAAATTTATTGAAGATTTTTTGTAAGTGGAGTGTTGACTCACTGCTTACTGCTTTTAAGATTTGAGTTCTCTCTGGCTTTCAACAGTTCTGATATGTCTGCTTGTAGATCCCTTTGACTTTATTTTTTTTTTTTTTTTGTAGTCCACTGAGCTTCTTAGATGTGTAGATCATGTTTTTAATTAAATATTGAAGTTTTTTAGACATTATTTCTTCAAGTAATTTTCCACCCCTTCATCTCCACTCCTTCTAGCACTGCTGTTATATGTTTATTGGTATACTTGCGGGTGAGCACAGGTTTCTGAGATCTCTTCATTTTCTATATTTTGTTTGCTTTATAAACGGGGTTATTTTAAGGAATCTCTCTCCAAGTTTACTGATTGATTCTTCTACTTGCTCAAATCTGCTATCAAAATCTCTAATATTTTCTACTGCTCTTTTTATACTTTTCAAATAAAAACTTTCCATTCAGATTTTTAATAATTTATATCTCTATTAATATTTTATATTTTGTCAGACATACTTCTCATATTTTCCTTTACTTGTTTAGACTAAGCTTAATTGTTTTATACTATGGTTTTCTTTCCTTCTTTGAAAATATTTAGAATGTTAAAATTATTATCTAAATAAAATAATTGTTCAGCAAATCAATCCAGTGGGCTTTTTTGGAAGCAATTTCTATTGATTGTTTTTCTTACTGCATATTATCCATACTTACTTATCACTTTGTATGCTTTATACTTTTGTTGTTAAAAATGGACATTTTCAATAATATATGGCATCTCAGAAAATAGGATTCTCTTTATGTCACCAGAATCTGGTTTTATAGATTATTATTATTGTCATTTGCCAATATTTCACCAGAATCTGGTTTTATAGATGATTATTGTTGTCATTTGCCAATATTTTGGTTAGTAGTTTTTCTCAATTGTCTTTTTATGTCTGTGATTTCTGTCCTTTTTGGCCACTGAAGACTCCATCAACTAGCTTAGTAACCAGCTAATGATGGATAAAGATATCTTTAAAAAACTGGAACTAATACAATCATACCTGATTTTATTTCACTTCACTTCGTTGCATTTTGCAGATATTGTATTTTTACAAATTAAAAGTTTATAGAAAATTTGAGTGAAGCAAGTCATCAGTGCCATTTCCCCAAAAGCATATGCTAACTTCATGTCTCTATATGGCGTTTTGCTAATTTTCACAAGATTTCAAACTTTTTAATCACTGCTCTATTTTTTAAGTGATCTGTGATCAGTGATGATCACAGGTGAGATCACTAGGTGAGGTCATTGATGAAGGTGGCTATACTAAATAACATAATTTTTTCTTTTTTAATTTATTATTATTATTATTATTATTATTATTGAGACAGAGCCTTGCTCTGTTGCCAGGCTGGAGTACAGTGGTGCAATCTCAGCTGACTGTAACCTCCGCTTCCCAGGTTCAAGCGATTCCCTTGCCTTAGCCTACCAAATAACTGGGACTTCAGGCGTACCCCATGCTCGGCTAATTTTTTGTATTTTAGTAGAGACGAGGTTTCACCATGTTGGCCAGGATGGTCTCAATCTCCTGACCTTGTGATCTGCCCACCTCGGCCTCCCAAACAACAGATTTTCAATGTAGATAAAACAGTCTTCTATTGGAAGCAGATGCCATGGAGAATTTTCATACCTAAAGAAGGGAAGTCAATGCCTGGCTTCAAAGTTTCAAAGTACAGGTTGACTATTTTATTAAAGAATAATGCACCTGGTGACTTTAAGTTGAAGCCAGTGCTCCTTTACCATTTTGGAAATCCTAGGTCCCTTAAGAATTATGCTAAATCTACTTAACCTGTGCTCTATAGAAGGCGCAGCAAAGCCTGAATGACAGGATATCAGTTTACAGCATGATTTACTTAATATTTAAAACCCACTGTTGAGACAAAACTCAGTAAAATGATTGTTTTCAAAATATTATTTCTCATGGACAATGTACCTGATCACCCAAGAGCTCTGACAGAGATGTATATGGAGGCTAATGATGTTTTTATTCCTGCTAACACAACATTCACTCTATAGCCTCTGAATCAAAGAGTAATTTTGCCTTTGTAGTCTTATGATTTAATAAATACATTTCATACGTCTGTAGGTGCCAGAGATTCCTCTAGTGGATCTCAGCAAAGTAAGGTGAAAACCTTCTGTAAAGAATTTGCCATTCTAGAGGCAATTAAGGACATTCATAATTTATGTGAAGAGGCCAAATATCAGCATTAACAGGAATTTGGAAGAATTGTAGCTTTCATGGATGATGTAAAGGTTAAAGACTTCAGGGGAAAAAACAACTGCAGATATGAGGAACAAAATATGTGAGTGAATTGCTATAATCTTATGAAAAATTTCAACAGATGAAGAGTTGTTTCTTATGGATGAGAAAAGAAAGTGGTTTCTTGAGATAGAATTTATTTCTGGAGATGATGCTGTGAACAATGTTGAAATGACAACAAAGGGTTTTGAATATTTTATGAACTTAGTTGATAAAGCAGCAGCAGTAGGGTTTGAGAGGATTGAAGTCAATCCTCTCAAAAGTTCTACTCTAGGTAAAATGCTATCTCAGAACATCACAAGCTTCAGAGAAATATTTTGTGAAAGAAAAATCACCGACTATGGCAAACTTCAATATTGTCTTATTTTAAGAAATTGCCACAGCTACACCAACTGTTAGCAACCACTACCCTAATCAAGTCACCAGTCATAAACATTAAAGCAAGACCTTTCACCAACAAAAGAATTATGACTCACTGAAGGCTCAGATCACCATTAGCATTTTTCAGCAATACATTACTTATTAATTAAGGTATGTACATTTTTAGACATAATACCATTGCAAACTTAAATTACAGTATAGTGTAAACTTAACTTTTTATGAACTAAGAAGCTAAAGAATTTGTGTGACTTGATTTATTGCTGTATTTGCTTTATTTTGCTGGCCTCAAAAAGAACCCACTATATCTTTTAAGTATGTCTGTATGTCTACTATCCTTTTATTATGGTTTTTGTGTATATGTTGAGGCATATGACCAATAGTTAGGCAGGAAGTTTCCAACACTTCCATAACCTTCACTTCCTGCTTATGCAGCCAGAGGTGAGGTTGATAAGGAACTTCTCTACTTTTTCCTGCACATGAACACAATTATACACACACACAAAATCCTTCAACTACATTTGGATTTATGGAGTCCCAAGACTATGTCTAAGCTTTTAAGTTGCTCTTATCATTTTCCAGTTTTTTTCTTTCAAAGTTTGTTGTTGTTGTTGTTGCTGTGAGTTTGTTTTCCACAACTGTTATTGCTGCCTCAGGCAGCTATGATGTTAAACAGTTGTCACTGATTGTCATCAGCAAAGATTCCTGGGGAAAAAGCTGCTCTTACTGGATAGTCTCTGAGTGAGGTAAAATAAAGACAAGCCTTGTAATTGTGTTTTCCTGAGGAATAACCACACAGGTCAAATAATGATATTATTTGATAATGGGGATTTAGAGGAGGTCCAACGCATTCTGTCACTTGCCATGGTTTTTAGGTTGCTAGCTGTAGAGAAGAGGATGGGAAGAAAGTAATGTAAAATACTGGTAAATTCACAGTTCTTAACAAAATTCAGTTGTTTTCCTTGAATAAATGCTCAACAGATTGTTGCAAGCATTTAATTTCCAGAATTCTGAAAAAATTGATTTTACTATTTTTTTGGCCATTATTCTCATTCGCATTTCTTTTTTTTTTTTTTTTTTTTTTTAAGACGGAGTCTCGCTCTGTCGCCCGGGCTGGAGTGCAGTGGCCGGATCTCAGCTCACTGCAAGCTCTGCCTCCCGGATTTACACCATTCTCCTGCCTCAGCCTCCCGAGTAGCTGGGACTACAGACGCCCGCCACCTCGCCCAGCTAGCTTTTTGTATTTTTTAGTAGAGACGGGATTTCACCATGTTAGCCAGGATGGTCTCGATCTCCTGACCTCGTGATCCGCCCGTCTCGGCCTCCCAAAGTGCTGGGATTACAGGCTTGAGCCACCGCGCCCAGCCTCTCATTCGCATTTCTTTTTGGAGGATAGAATATTTGATAGTTCTTGCTCTGCTAATCTCTCTCATGTCATCTCTATGGGTCATTTTTGATAGATATATTTAAAATGATGTAATAAATAATCAGATTACAGTCTGATATTTCTATCTGCTAATTTATAAAAGAATAAAAGTGAATCTACAGGTGTGATTAATTTATCTGTTATGATTTTTAAAGGCCAAATTCTGTCACTTAAATTATCAGATTCAATATTTTAATAAATCTATACGTTTACTTATTTGATTTTATTTTTTATATGGACATTAATTGCTCTTAGATATTGGCTATCTTTAGTGATTTTCTGGACCTGTATAAATGGAAACAGTGATATTCTTGAATGTCTGAGAATAGGTCCTATTCAACTTTGTAGTTTGTACCTAAGCCCCTTGGAATGTTCACTCTCAAGATTTACCTTCCTAAGGTGTCTCCTTTCAAAACATAGCTGCTAACCTATGGAAACTCAAGCTATATGAAGAAGGCATGTATAGGTAATCCTCTTGAAAACAGATGAATTCCTAGCTGTCATTTAGCATATACTGTCAGTGACATGTAGGTGAGTGAGACAACTTGAAAATCTACCCTGGCTGGCATTTAAATGACTGAGGCCTGAATGCCTTCTGCTGCAACCATATGAAAAACTTGAGGCCAGAACCCCTAGCTGAAGCTGTCAATTCTCAGAATCATGAAAGGTAATAATAAATTGTTTTAAGCCATTGAACTCGGGGTCTTTATTTTTTTGGCAAAGAATAACAGGAACTCAAATAGACCCTTATTCTGAATATAATTTTTTTTATAAATGTAGGTTATTTGTACTGATTTATGCATTGCAGTGCTGGCTAATCTCAGAGCATATATTTAAATACTCTAAATCAAATTTTAAACTAAACAACTAAATTACATTGCAAATATATTTTATTGCAAAAATATAAATATTATCACATTGTAAGGTCAGGTCATATTTCTTAAAATTATATTTTCTGCGGGATTGCCAATGATTTGCTTGTATTTAATAACAATAAGTTCACATTTTACCACATATTATTAATCAGTATTTAATTTTGAGGTTTAAAACCTGTATATAGGATCTCATATATTAAATATCAGAACCTGAGGATTATTTTTACACCTCATGTTGTAGCAAATGATAAGGATTAAAGAAAAGAACAAATAACCAAGTAACATAAAAATTTCTTATGAAGTGTTTGAAGTGAATATCCAAAGAATAAGAAAGACCTACGACAAAATTTATATCATCTTTTTATTTGAGAAAATAATTAATTGTCTTTACTTTTTTCCCTATCTACTCTTACAATTCTAACTTTGATGTCAAAAGTTTCCTTAGTCTTATGGTGTATTAGCCACTATTTTTCACATAAGAGTAAGAAAGAAACTAGCCTGATGAAAAAATGGGACCAAAAGAAACCATTACAATTTCAACAATTTATTCGTAGATGTAATATAACTACTTTTTAAATGTGCAAATGTGCAAAGTATGTATACAGATTCTTTTACCTTTTTCAATACTCCCTTTTATTTAACAGTGTATTGTTTTTTAAAATAGCAATTGGAAAAATATATTATTATCCTGGACTTTTAAAATCATTTTTAGGATTTGCCCATGTTTAGAAAATGTATATTTTACATAAAATGTGATCATTGTCTTTTTTTTTTTTTTTTTTTTTGAGATGGAATCTTACTCTGTCACCCAGCCTGGAGTGCAATGGCACAATCTCGGCTGACTGCTACCTCCACCTCCTGGGTTCAAGTGATTCTCCTGCCTCAGCCTCCCAAGTAGCTGGGATTAAAGGCATGTACCACCATGCCTGGCTAATTTTTGTATTTTTAGTAGAAACAGTTCTCGCCATGTTGACCAGGTTGGTCTCGAACTCCTGACCTCAAGTGATCCACCCACCTCCGCCTCCCAAACTGCTGGGATTACAGGCATGAGCCACTACACCCAACAGACAATTGTATTTTTCAAATAAATATTCCAATATAATTTTCCAAACCCAGGTATAAACAAATATACATTGTTTGAAATATTATTGTTATTAATGTCTTAAGGATCTTTTTTTGCTAATGACTAGATTTGAATGTTTCACAATGGTAAAAGGATGCTAACATGACCTTATAGGTAAGGTCAATTCAATGAACTAATGCAATATACTCTTGTTGTAGATTCCACAACTCAATATACAGTTGCAGTAGATTTGTTATATACTTGAATATGTCTGTCCTATAAGTGTCTGAGATAATTCACTCAATTGGAAAGAACTGCATATAGAGAAGTGCTAAAACTGTTATAGATCTGCATAAGTTTAGTGGTTTTTTAATCTAGGAGTCTCTGTGATTGATGGCTTGATGTTGGAGCCTCTGGGAAAGGAAGGAAGTTATACCCAAAAAAAGCCTCTGGAAGGTGCTGTAGTCATAATCTTTCTCACAGAATTACCAAGGAGTCAACTTGAAAAGCAGATTTGTACTGAACTCATCAAAACTTAACACCTCACCCTTGAAAACTATGTAATTCTCCCACATGATGTCCCCATTTTGAGGTAGGTCAACTCAGACTCAACAAGTTTGGAAGTGCCCAAGTTCCTGATTTGTCAAAAAGAAATAGTTCATTTAAGAACACAGCTGATGTGCCCTCCACACCACCTAGGCTTTAGATTTAAAAATTGGTCAGAAGATATCCTGAATGATATTTCCTAGAAAAGTGGGCGAAGGATATGAACAGACACTTCTCAAAAGAAAACATTTATGCAGCCAACAGACACATGAAAAAATGCTCATCATCACTAGCTATCAGAGAAATGCAAATCAAAACCACAAGGAGATACCATCTCAGACCAGTTAGAATGGCAATCATTAAAAAGTCAGGAAACAACAGGTGCTGGAGAGGATGTGGAGAAATAGGAACACTTTTACACTGTTGGTGGGACTGTAAACTAGTTCCACCATTGTGGAAGACAGATCCTCAAGGATCTAGCACTGGAAATACCATTTGACCCAGCCATCCTATTACCGGATATATACCCAAAGGATTATAAATCATGCTTCTATAAAGACGCATGTACACGTATGTTTATTGCGGCACTATTCACAATAGCAAAGACTTGGAACCAACCCAAATGGCCATCAATGACAGACTGGATTAAGAAAATGTGGCACATATACACCATGGAAACTACGTAGCCACAAAAAAGGATGAGTTCATGTCCTTCGTAGGGACATGGATGCAGCTGGAAACTATCATTCTCAGCAAACTAACACAAGAACAGAAAACCAAACACCACATGTTCTCACTCATAGGTAGGAATTGAACAATGAGATCGCTTGGACACAGGAAGGGGAATATCACACAATGGGGCCTGTTGTAGGGTGGGGGGGAGGGGGAAGGAATAGCGTTAGGAGATATACCTAATGTAAATGACGGGTTAATGGGTGCAGCACACCAACATGGCACATGTATACCTATGTAACAAACTTGCACGTTGTGCACATGTACCCTAGAACTTAAAGTATAATAAAATAAATAAATAAATAAATAAATAAATAAATACCAAAAGAATTCAAAAACATTGGTATTTATTTTTTCAAAATAAATCTTATTCCCACTCTGCTGTCTAAAGCAACACTGCAGGCTCATTGATGACTCAATTCATAAATGTTTCCCTATATAGCTGGTCCTGGCTTTCTGATATTTCAGCTAACTTGTCCACCGAGCGCTTGTGGCTGCTCAGCTTCAGAGGCAGCAATGCAGAACTGAAAAACTGATATGTTCACTACTGTAAGTAGGGGAAAAGCAAGGTTATTTCCATAACTTTTACCAATATTCTCCTTGATCAACTTTGCTATATTTTTATTGCCTCTTGTACTCTTGCTAAGGACTTAGCTATTTGGACTGCTACTGGGAAAACTGAAAACCAGCAGGTTGAACATACATTTATTTGGGCCGTGGACTGTAGAACAAATCATGGCTTCTCATCAAAACATTTGAGTTACTAATGTAGATGCCCAGGATAAGGGCAATTCTTTGATGTGAGAACTAGATTGCCACTACTGCTTTCTAGAACCATGATCATATCAGACAGTAACAACACATTCGCATATCAAAAAGCTACGCACATAGTATAAAGACTTTATGATTCTGATGCAGAGACTGCTACTGCATGTTAGACTCATTATTCCTGTCAAAATTTGACTCATTTTTCTCAACATGAGACAGACCATATGGCATGGGCATGCCCTCTCCCCACTCCCTGCTTGCTCCCAGCAGTTTGACTACATCAGACCTTCGATATCCATTGACATGCCTCACTCTTGTTGACAATTTGGGGGTTACACTTTTGCTATTCTAGTACAGACAACTGACTGCAGCTTCATTGCTGTGGCCCCTAAAGCTAATTTGTTTTATGTGTTTTGCTTTCCAGATGAGAGACAACATACTTTGTTGCAAAAGGCACTCAAAAATGGACTAATAATCAGTGTATTCAATGTACTTTCAATGTCCTGTCCATACCGTCTGTCTTTCACTGTCATCTGATATTATTGACCATCAAAACAACTTTCTGAAAAATTGACTTAAATCATCATTGACATATCTCCTTTACCTCCTCCTGCTCCAAACTCCCAGAAAGGGAGATTAGTCATTGAATGTATTTGTCCCCAGAAAAGAGTTATCCTTTCTGTACCCTTCCTGGGCAATGATTAGGACACAAGTGGAGAGGGATTCCATCAGCCACTTTGGAAATCGTATATTCTTTCCTGAATATCCCTTGGCATAATGTTTTTTCTGTTTTTGTTTTTTTGTTGTTTTTTTTTTTTGGCTCAGGTAGGTCTGCATGGGGAATATAGTGGGTCTCTGTAAGATTTATAATAATATTCTTGTTCCACTTGTACCTGATCCTTCCTGTCACAAAGTTTTTGGTGCAAATAGGGATTATGAGAATTAATCATTGCCGTTAATCATCATGTGTCATCCCAATAATTGCAACAGTGAAGTAATTATTAGAACGACAGTAAAGTTGCAATTATTGGAATGACACATGCTGATTAATGGCAGTGAGAGTGGGAAACTCTAGCACTTTACGTATGAACAACCTAGACACCAGAAGGCACAAAGGGACATAGGAACATTAATGATCTCTTTCACAATAGTCCCAGGAGCCTTCTTCAAGAAAGAAAAAGCCCTGGAGAGCTCTCCAACACTATTATTAAAATCTTAAATTTAACTGATTCTTGGACTTGCCATCACCCCATCCCTAAGCGACTTCCTCTAAAAATAGGGACTGAGCTCAATTATTTGATCTGGTGACCCTAAGACACCATATGCAGTGCGGTCTGTTACATGCAGACCAACAAATGAGGAGGCAAGTTGAGAGTACTACCAACCCATAACCCGAAGTGTTGCAGATCTTTTTTAGGTGAGGGGTTCACAACAGTTGTAAAGCACATTTTGTCTCCAGGATCACTGTGTTCTCCAAAACTATTGCACTTCTTGTGTGGATGTAAAGTTTTAATGGGCCTTTCTCATGAAAACATGATGATTTGTATTTTAGGGTTGTCACAAAAGACCTTAAAGTGTTTAATAAAATATCACCAGTAGATGTGCAGGGCTCTATGTGTAGCACTCTGATGACTGTAGAGGTGTCTTCAAATTGAAGTTATCCTTAGCTAACTAAGGAATTTTCTGGAGAAATAACCAACTATGTATGCACACTATGTGAAAAGCATTCCCTATGTTGATACCCATACAATTAGAAAAGCTGTTGCAAAATTTGGTTCTTACTTTAGTTGGAGTGATTAATGATATAACTTTGGCTTATAAGATATTCAGGCAAGCCTCAACTCTAATATTGTTGAAGTGGCCAATGTCACAAATAATGGAATTGCCCTAAACTTCCTCCATGGAAGCTAAGAATGGGCCAGTGCAATGCTGAATATATCTTGTTGTACCTACGTTAATGCCTCATTCCAAATGAAAAGGCCAATCCAAATTTAAGGAGAAAGATACCTGGATTTCTAAGGTCCATCCTGATGGTTTATAAGATTTGCTAAGTTGGTTCTGTTCGGGCACCTGCCTGTGTGGTTGAGGTCAATAACACACATTGGCCCTATTCTGCTTATTGGAGTCCTGTTGATAGTAATTTTAATTAAATATTGTGGAAGACCAACTAAACATATCTTGTCCAACCATCATTGATCAGATTCATCAGTGAGGCTAACTAAGTTATATACTTATGGAAAAAATTACCAGAAGCCAAGAGTGGTATGGAAACTAGCAGTAAACATTGTTGAGAGACAATTCTCCAAATGTCTCACATTTCTGCATCTATTACCATAAAAGGCACTAATTGTTTTCTAACAAACAGCCTTGGAAGAGATTGTGTCTTCCTCTGAATAAAAGGGAAGGTTTGCTTACTGTCTAGTTTATAAAGAGTAATGTCTCTCATTAAAGCAAAGGTCAGGGAAACTTAGCTCTCATTATAAAAATTCAGATTCTCTATTCTCAAGATTATTTTTCTGTAACAGACCCCAGTGCAGGTGCTGGTATCATCTGCACCTCTTCACTCTGTATGAATTGGAGACTGGGATGCCAGCATATATGTGGACTCTCTGGCAACTATTGTTACTGTTAGTAAAAAAAAGTTATTCCCTATCTCTGATCCATGAGTCATGTGAGTTCTATTACCATTACAACTGTAGTATCCTAATATTTTAGTTTGAGAAGAGGATTAAAATTTAAGACCATATACAGTTCTTGACAAATCTTATTTGAGACTGTATCATATAATAAGTTATATGATTGTCTCAAGGAAAAGCACTCATGCAATTATTTGAGTTGTAAATAAATTAGTCACATTTTCATGAAACACACATTTTTAGTTTAAGACACAACTAATATGTGAATCATGGTTAAACAGATTTGGATATTTAACATTTTCTTAAAATGAATTAAGTGAAAGATAACAACTAATAGTATATGTTCTCATGATAAAATTTTGCCTACTTATGGATTCTTTTCAGGATCAATTTCCTGTGGTTGCCATATCTATTCCAGTTTTTATAGTTTTCAGAAGTCCTAATAACTCTGAAAGTTAAGAACTTGTTGGCACCTCTTTACTCAAAAAAGGAAAATAGGGACAGAAGTCATCATTGTAACTTGTATGTGAGTTAAAAAGCAAATTTATGGATACCTTTTGAAACCATAGAGGGATAGGATTTGGATCAAAGGTGTAAATGTAGTTGAAATGTTTAATAATAATAGATATGAGACAACACTTGCCCTTCTCTCTTCCAGAGTAAATAATCTGAAAATAAAGTAGCTATAATGTTGAACAGCTCTACTCTAAGTCTACAGGGAGAGAGAAAAGAAAACAAATAATCAATTCAGCTCACCTAGATAGATGACAAGATTTATATTTCAGGGAGAAACATTCAAAGGTAAGTAGATTATACTCTAATAGTTAATACCAATAACACTAACTGATGCTATTAGCATCATCTGAGATTTTTGAGGCCCTTGCTGAAAAATTTTAATAAACTGTCTGATATAATCCTCAAAATAACTCTACTGTTTAGGTTTAGGTATGAGTTTTTGAGTATGAGTTATATATTTCAGTAACTAAAATTAATATGTTGACATCAACTCAATGCATATTAGGCTTCCATAAACACAGCAGACATTTTCTCTAATAAACGTGTCTACCACTGGCAGTTTTCCAGTCTGAGAGAGTAGAGGTGGAATCTACAAATATCCTACTGGCAAAACAGATTGGATGTCTCTGAGCTATCAGAAAAATGTTTCATAGTACCTTCCATGGCTCTATATGTATAGTGAAGTGTTGAACACATAAGTAATGTAAGCAAATAATCATTAAAGGAAGAAATGAAGCAATAATTGAGCAAACAAAAATTATAACCCGGAATTAAAGAACAGGTATTGTAACTTTTATAAGGAAACGATCAAAAGAAACAGCATTTGCCTTTTCAGCATTACCTTTGCTAGGGATAGTAAACAAATTTAGTTATTCTGAAACACAACATGATAAGGAAAAACTCTATTAATGTTGTCAGTCAGCAGGTGGCATGAAAGCAATCTAGAAATAAATCAAGTTGTACCTAAGATTTTTGTAGCAACCTTTGCAAGTGTTTCAAACTGAATGAATGTGGCCATATGCGACTGTTTATACACAAAAGCCATTTCAATAACTCCATATAAACAAAAACAGACAAGATTTTCAGCAGGCTCCTACCAGGTGTCCAACCATATGAGATTCAATTTGTTCCCACTATATTTTATTGAGAAAAGAACCTGTATTTAATGATCAATGTATCATAAAGAGCTTGTAATTCATCACTCAAAATACATGGAAAACTAACACACACAAAAAAGAGATCATGTAAAGTTCTAATGTGCTGTTGCTAAATGGCTTATATAGTAAATGCTGTGTTCTAGACAAGCATTAGCAGAAGCTGGCGTCTTTATAACCTATACAGTGGAACTTTGGAATAGTGCTGAATAAATCCCAGTGTAAGATTTTTCATTTGTATGAAAAGCATAGTGAAAGAAGGAGTAGTAAATCATGGTAATTTCTAATCTCTAATTGATTATTCTAATGTAAATATTCCAATATCATTATTCCCATTCCTAGCTGTACCTTATAGCCATATTAAAACCACTTAGGGTCCCATAACATTTCTCAAAACGAAAATACTCTAATTCATTTATTCTCATCCCTCTGTGAACATTCAAACCACTAAAACTACTTAATGAGGGTAAAAGGTCTCAGAAAAGAGGTTTACTAAATAAATTAGAATACCTGTGGGTGGTATCTGAGCATGCCAGAGAGTCCAATGTATAGCATTAATTGAAAAGTTACTGCTCTATAGGAAAAATAAACAACAAAAAGTAGAAATTTTTCTGAGAATAATGAAAAATTACACAAACTTTGGCTGTGAAAACTAAAAGAAAATTAATTAGAATGCAAATTGTGTATACAATTAGAATGAGAGAATTTCAAGATGATTTTAATAAGAAGAAAAATGTCAACATTCACTGGAAAAGGAAAATGTTTTTTATTTTATTGTACACAACGATGAACAGAAAAAGGAGTCAGAAAGATTATAGAAATGAAAAATGAAGTATGAAATATACTTACACAGAAGCTACAGTTTGTAAATTTTATTAAGAAAAACTGAAAAATCATTTTTATGTTACTTACATTTTTAATTTTATATCAACCTTAGATCACAAGAAATAAAAAGTATGTGACAATCTGCCATATTTTTCTGTTGTGCTTCAGAAATTACATCTGTTTTACTGGAAGTCAAGTGACAGAAAAAAATGTCTTTACTCCTTCTGATAAAGCAAGTGTATAATCAGATTAAACTACTGTGTTAAATTACTATCACCTATAGATTCTCAAGTAAGATCACCCTTCTTGGCCAGTCATCTGCACAAGGCTTACAACACTGCTTTGGTGTGCTACCTCATAAATGCACTCTGCCGGTTCACAAAGTTCTATGGCCAGATCCTGGTTTCTGCACACTGATATTGGTTCTCACCCCTGTAAGCCAAGTGGAAAGGAACTTTAACCTTACACCAGAATATCATCCGATGTTTCAAGGCTTAGCTGAGCACTGTGAGTTTCAGATGTTTATCAGCTTCCAGGAGATCACCAATATTAAATCTACCAGGCTTCAAACTGCCATTTTACTCCACTACCATTCTCCCTTACCAAATAATATTTCCACTTGAATTTTTATACTTACAGTGATTTGTTTCCTTTTCCTACCCTAAGATGACATTTCTCTTTTCCAAACAAACTGATTGTGCCTTTTGAAACTTCTGCTTCGTAATTTAAAATGATCTATTTTTCATGTGCAGAATTCTGCTTTTTCAAACTCCATTCTCCAGATAATAAAGTCCCTATAATTTTTATGTCCATGTTTCTTTTCCTCTTCACCTATTTCCCTATTCAGCTAAGATTATATCATATTTGTTTCCATTATACTTTCTTATTTTTGCCTGGTAATTCTGATGTGATGTGTAAATTTGACATACATATAATTTTGAAGACACAGGACTAGATAAGACCTACTAGGGAAAGAGAAACATACAAAGAGAAGAAGGAGGGAGTGCATCTTGGATTATCATCAGCAACTATTTCACTCATCTGTTTTATATCGAGTCCAGTTTTGTATCATACTAAACATTTTACATTTGCAATATCATTTATTGCTCAATAGCACCTCTATAAAATAAATCTACTGACCTCATTGCACAAATATGTAAAGTAACCTTTCAAAATGTCAGATAAGTTGCCCTAAATCACATAGCTATAACATGAAAAAGAAAGATTACTTATCTCTACCTTAAAAATTCAGTTTACTTCCACTATGCTTTTTGTGCAAGATATATGGTAAAGTAGTTTGTGCATATCTTCACTTTCCCACCCAAAATACATTAAGAAAATTAAGATTACCCATGGAGGTAAGAAAGCAGTATCAACTGCCCATTTCCTTCTTCTTTCTTTCTGGTTATGGAGAATTTACTTTCCAAAAATAGGCATTCTCTCCCAGGAAAGTCATGATTTCAGGGTCCTGGACTACTACTATTCTCTGGGTCCATGAATGTTTGTGTCTTTCTACAAGGTCAGACTTGTATTGATGCTGTTTCAATGACAAAAGCCACAAGCTACATGGAGCTTCCAAGGAAGCAATTCTCTTTAGTACTTCCCATTCACTCAGTAGTCAGAGCTATGGATACACGAGCTCAAGCCACTCCACAAGTCAGTTAATATTGCAAAACACACATAATAGTATAGTTGATCAATATATAAATGATATAAGTAGATTAAACATTCCACAACAAAGTAACATTGAACATCAAGAGAAAAGGAATAGGGAAAAGGGTTAGCAAACCAGTCCAGGGAGAGCAATGTAGACAAAAACAATATCTTTGTCTGGCCTGGGTAGTCTATCAGTCTTACAAGGCAGAGTGCTTGATGTGGACAGAGTCTTTGGTGGCAGATGTTGGGTGCTTATCATGAGTGACAGCAAGACGGTGTCTATTAAGATAACTGTCTTGAGATGGTGAAGTCCTGTACTTTTTATGGCCACAGAGTCCTCTGGTGAGGGCTAACAGTGGAGGAGTGTGCTTTGCTATGTCCTTGTCTGATTGGAAACAGTCTTTGTTTACTAGGCAAAACATCTAGTCTTGTTGGCAAAAGTGCCCTATGAAGTATAAGATAGAGACTTTTTCTAAGATGAAATTACTTAGATCAAGGGTGCCCTTTACAACGGTACTGCACTTCATTTCCACCAATCAAAACTAGAGGAGGTTAGTGATATCAGAAAAAAACTGAAATAGAAAGGGTGTGTCCACCACAACCATCACAAGCTATGGCAAGGATTAAACCTTTTAATAGTTCCATTTATCAGCTTATGTGATTCAGTGATGGGCGAATTTTTGGACTTAAATGGTTTATTCTACTTAGTGAGACAAAGCTTACTAACTAATATATACACATAAATTAATTGTATGGTTAAGTGTCATGAATGGTGAAAAACAATTTACTATAAAATTTAGTTTTATGAAACAATCATCTATCATGCTCATGGATTCTGTGGTCAAGATTTCACATGGGGCATTGCAGAGATAGTTTCTCTCTGCTCCATCATGTCTATGGCCTCAACTGTGAGACCCAAAGACTAGGGCCTCTTTTGAAGGGTCATTTACTTGCATATCTTTTGATGGTTGATGCTGATTGTTGAGATTCAGTTCATATCCATTGTGCCTTGACAAGTGGTCTCTCCAGAGGGGCTGGTTCAGACTAGCCCACAGTACGCTGAATGGCTTTCATGACCATGTATCCCGTGAAAGTAAAAAACAGGTAGGAAATGACGTTTTTAAGACCTAGCATTTAAATCACATGGAATTCACTTTCCACTATTTTCTATGGAGAGAAGCAATTACATCACCAACTTAGATTTCAGAGAAGGGAATAGATTTCACCTTCTGAGTGAAGGAATATCAGTCACATTTTTAAAATAACATGTGAGAAGATATATATGACCATCTTTGGAAAACAAAATATGCTATAAATATTGATATTAATTTGTCATTTATCAGTGAGAAATGGAAAATTGTTCATGTCCTTGTTCTCTTACCTTCATCATTTATTGTTAGGCATTCATAAACAATTAATTTTTAAATTTGCTATATACGAAACCACCTCTCAAATCACGAGGAATATGTAGGCATTATAAAACTTAATAGCGATCAGTTGCCCCTCTTTTAAAAAATAAATATCTGATTTCAATTGGTTTTGATGTAATAATATGATATATGAAAATCCTGTAAGCTATTTTGTGAGAGGTACTGGCATATCTATTTAGAGATATAAATACATTTACAGAAGATTGAAGATAATGTTTCTTAAAAGATCTAAATTACAGTAAATGTAGGCCAAAACTCTACCAAGTAAATCCCCAGTGACAACTGCCTTACATAACATCATAGTTGTGACACAGTTATATGAATATTTTCTTTAAATAAGAGTTTATTTCTAAAGAAACCTTTAAGAAACTATGACAGCAGTATAGAAAATTTCTTGGAGAAGAGCTCAGAATAGTTAATCTGTAGATGGTGTTTATCAGTCCCTACAGTCTTATTTAGGTTATTTTTATTATAAATTAATTCAAGTGATTTATATAATTATCAATCTTTCTACATCATTATATTCTTACCAATTTTCTTTGACTAATACAATCTCTCAAAGAGAGGCATACTATAATACATCATCTTGTAATTGCAATATATATATGTATCCTACAATTACAAGATATATCATCTTGTAACTTTTAAGAAAATCTTAAAGAAAAATAACAGAGAAACAGTGTCACTTTTCATTGGAATTATTGGTAACATGTCTAATTCAATGCATTGCTTTTCCTAAGCTAATTTTTCTTAAAATGTTTTATAATTCCCTAAACATTTCTAAAATAGTAAAAGCTTAACATAAAAATGAGTTTTTATAAACCTTCTAAACTTTTCCTTTCATATACAGAAATCGATTAAAAGGTAAAAACACAGAAAAAATCTTTGAAAATTGAATTTGACTAAGATTTGTTAAACAATACACAAAATAAAAAACACAAAATTGATAAAATATACTTCACCAACATTAAAAAATATTTGCTTTTTAAATACATAGCTAAGGACATAGAAAATCAATTGAAAGAAATTTTTGCTAATCCCACAACAGTTTTCTGTTCAGAAAATGGAAAGAACTCTTATACGTCAAAATTAATAGTAGAACAACCCAATAAAAAATTAGCAAGTAGAGAAATGCAAATCAAAAACACAATGAGATACCATCTCACAGCGGTCAAAATGACTATTGTTAAAAAGTCAAAAAATAACAGATGCTGGCAAGGTTTCAGAGAAAAGGGAGCACATACACTGTTGATCGGAGAGTAAATTATTTCAACCATTGTGGAAAGCAATATGGTGATTTCCTAGAGAGCTAAAAGCAGAGCCACCCTCCGACCCAGCAATCCCAACACTGGGTTTATAATCAGAGGAATAGAAATCATTCTATCATAAAGACACATGCATGTGGATATTCACTGCAATACTAGCCACAATAGCAAAGATATGGAATCAACCTAAATGCTCATCAATGACAGACTGAATGAAGAAAAAGTGATATATATACACCGTGGAATACTATGCAGCCATAAAAAATGAGACCATGCCTTTTGGGGAAACATAGATGGAGCTAGAGGCTATTACCTTCAGCAAACTAACACAAAAACAGATAACCAAATACCACATGTTCTCACTTAAAAAAAGTGGGAGCTAAATAATGACAATTAATGAACTCAAAGAAGGGAACAACAGCCATTGGAGTCTACTTGAGGGTAGAGAGTGGAAGGAAGGAAAAGAGCAGAAAAAATAAATATTGGGTACTAGGCTTAGTACCAGTGTGACGTAATAATCTGTACAACTAACTTCTGTGACACAAGTTAATCTATTTAACAAACCTTCACATGTACCCCAAAACCTAAAATACATGTTTAAAAAATCAGTAAATACTTGAATAAGCACTACAAAAAGAAAGATATACAATAAAATAGTCAATTGTTACATGGAAAAATGCTCATTATTACATAAAAGGATGCACAACATCACTAGACTACAGGAAAACATAAATTAAAGTGACAAGATGTAACTACACTTACATATGCTAAAATGGTTGAAGTTAAAATACTCAACATTGGTGAGTATAAATCAAAGTCTCATACAGTGTTGGTGGGTGTCCAAAATGTCACCTTTGAAAGCAATGTAGATGTATCATATAAAGCAAAAGATATGCTTATCATACAAATCAGCAGTTCCATTTATAGGTGTTTATCAAAGGGATATGAAAATATACCTTCACACAGATATGTATTTGGATATTTATAGCAGCTTTATTTATAATGACCCAAAAGTGCAAGAAACTCGTATGTCCATCTACCAGTGAATGGGAAAAATAAATATGACTTAAACTTACTGTAGGACACCACGTGGTGATAAAAAGGCAAACAAAATACATAGAACAACCTACATTAATCTTAGAGACATTATGTTAACTGAAAGTAATAAATTGTAAAAGAACATATGATTTCATTTATATAAAATTATACAAAAGGGCAAGCAGATTAGTCTTTCCTGGCAGCAGGTGTGGGGCAGGGGGGGGTCAGTATCAACTGCAAAGCAGGAGAAAGCTTTTTAGAGTGGTATAAATGTCTATATCTTAATAGTACTCTTGGCAGTTACATGTTTATAGACAGTTTTATAAGTCCATTAAACTGTATACTTCAAAAGGGGCAATTGTATAATATATAAAATTGTGTCTTGTTCTTTAAAAACAGAAAGAAAACTATTTAATGTTTATGTCACAGTTTGGACATTGTTATTTATGATCCCAGAGAAATAGTAATTTTCAAAATAGTTTTAATGAAAATGCAGAGCATTTCCAACCGTGCATCTTAAAACACATCAGAACAAATTCTGCCTTGACAGGAAATAACCACCTATCTCGATTAACGTAAATCAGCAATAGAAGATAGTTCACAGCCTGTGCTATGTCACGTGTTTATTAACATCAAAATCTAAGGTTATATTAACAGTATGTTACTGCTGCTATGTTAGAAATAAAAACGCTTTGAAAGTTTTAAGAAACTGCTGTACGTATCTAGTAAATATGCAACTTTAACTTGACTTTTTCCAAGTGAAAAGGAATGGACATTATAAAAAGTCTATCTAGTTTAGTCTTAACTCATATTTTCAATTTGAATGTTCTCATTTCCTGATGCATACTTAAAGGTAATTAAAAATATCCACGTAAATCCAAAGTATGTATGGTTTTCTTTCAGAGAAAGATAATTTAACTTAATATTTTATTTTATAAAAAATGTTTTATATATATATATTTCTATGTAATATACAAAATATATATTTCTTAGCTAAATGTATATCTTACATAAATATAAGGCTGCCATAATTATTATAATGTATTACATGTTTAAGTAATGTATTTATTGATTTTCTATTAGCTTATTTGATTATAGCATATTTTGATCAGAAAATATTTACATATACAGAAAGTCATAGTAATAGTTCTTCTACATAAAGTTTAAAATTATAATTTTCTCAAAGGACTGAATTTTATGCCTACTAAATATAGATTCTGTAAAGGTAAATACAAATTAAAAAAAAAAGAAACTGAATTATCTTGGTTCAAAATAAGGGAAGAGTCTCCCCTCCCCTCCCATTTTTTAAGCATATAATTTGGAAAATTTTTAATTTAAATTTTTTTTTGTTTATTTGCTATACATGTAAATCTTTTCAAAATTTAAATAAGCCTCTTACCAGCTTTAAGATCCAAGAATAACTTTTTAAAGGCCTTTGCATACAAAATTTAAACTCCATAGAGAACCACTCCGCTGTTTATTTTTAATCAGCCTAGATTTACAAGACCTTGTCTTCCCCCTCTGTCCATGCCAGTCCTCAGGTGTGCACCAGTACCAAGAAGGTAATGTTAGGTAATAACAAGAGAGGCAATTGGACGTTCTATTCCTTTCTGAGACACTGTGCCAGGGAGCTGATGCCACTTGACCCCCACATCTAGTCTCTGCCCCATCTCAAGCTTGATAGGGAGTTCAACGCAAGCAGGAATCTAACTGGATGAAGTAGAAAGAATTGACTGAAGGTCTAGGTATGGCCACAAAAAGCAAAAATATTTTCTTCTGTCTCCTTGTTTAAATGATTGAATCCACTACATATAACATTTGCTTTTTTAAAATTGTAGCCTGTTGTAAAATTTAAAGTCACTAGCTTAATCATACTCTGTTTTATCCATTTGACTACCATACAATATATTTCATGGACTATTTATTTGTTAACTCCTATTGGAGATTATTACAGAACATCTACAAAGTGCTAGGAACTTTCAAATACCACTATATTTTATTTTTTATTTTAACTTGTAACTATTAAAGAAAAATGATTTTAGGAAGAATATGCCCTATATTCATTGAATCCTCCTTAATAACTTGGTCACTTAATTTAAGTAAGCTAACATGTCTTTATAAAAAGTGCTTTACTAAATTAAAAATGATAGGATTCATTTACCTAAAAATCTCTAGCTGCCAAGCAAACTAATTAAAATGTTATCTATTCCTATGTCAGCAAGTCAAGGTATTTCAAATTGTGTTTTGATGCTATAATCTTTTTATCTATATTAGAAAAGGAAATGTACTCCGTAATCTTAAAATATTGCAAACTGAGAACAGACATTCTGGCTAGTGTATATTACCATATTCTGCTGAACCTAGAGAAGAGGAACAAAAGACATTATTTTAAGACAGATAATAAAGCAATAAAAGAATGGGGCCTTCTGTGAGATTTTATGTTTTCAGAAACATTGTTTTATTTCTTCTAATATTTGTAGTAGCATTATTGATTAGGTTTATCATTTGATATTTGCAAACAATGGTTTTACAAATGTTATTATTTTTTGGCCAAAATTAAGGTACAATTTTTATATTAAGAATGTAATTTACAGGTAATAATTATTTATGTTTAAATCTAATGTTTTCCTATTTCCCCAATATTTCTCTTATTTAATGCTACAGAAAAGGTTAGGCTTTTCTAACCATTAATGCTGAATATAATTCTTGTTTCAGAATTATTATATATCAATAAATCCTCAAACTATCAAAACTTTCACTTTATATTTAAAATAGCCTATTTGGGGAGGGGGGAATTTTGCAATCATCCTGTGAGGCTACATTTCCAGGGGGATAGTACTTATCAAATGGAAAAAAAAAAAAAAAAAAAGGAATGATTTAGGCCTTTTACAAGAAGCTAATAAAAGAACTTTCAAAGCTACTTCTAAATAGACATATATTCTCAGGAGCCCAAAAGGTCCATATAGTGCAAAAGGATAATAAACCTCATATGTTTGCTGAGAATCTTTAAAATAAATAGCTTCTTGTCAGGAGCATTGACTGTGGATACATAGAAAGCACAAGCACAGGATTTTCTTCTCATAGACTGTTAGTCTTTTGCTTATAATTGGCCTTAAATTTTTTTTTACCCAAATATCCACTGGAGATTTGAACTGCACTCTCAAACTCCCAAGGAGCCTATTGTTTCCTGTGGGTTCTTTCTCCTCTTTCATTGAGAAGCATTCACGTCCGTATTCATTCTCAGAGTCTACAGCTGGTAAAACAGGGCTTAACCCACTTTAAAAATGAAATATCATCATAGGCTAAGCAACTGCTTGTTTTGTTTAGTGAGTAGGAGCTAAAGCACAATTTCTGTTTTTCACAGTACAATAGTTTCTCCGTTTGCACATGATTAATAGTACTTAGCCAAGAAGAAAATGCTTCAACTTCATTTACTAGTGCTTCTCATGTATTTCTTCATCCGTTTCATAGAGAGATTACCGGAAAAAAAAAAAATCTGTACTTAACCTGGGAACTGGACTGGGAGGTTAGAGGGGAAACCTGAAGAGAGAAATTGACCTAGAACTTGAAGACTGGTATTTGAGAATTGAACCCAGAGTCTATCACTAACTAGCTTTATAATTTTCAGCAACCCACTCTTATTTCTAATTCCCAGTTTCATTGTTCAAAATGAAAATTATAAACCTCTCTTTTAGAGTTGTCATATTTTTTAAAAAATAATATTTTATACGTGAAAAATCTAAAGTCAATCTCTTATTATTAACACTGTCTTGGTTAATAAGTCTTTAAATCAGATGGTGTGAGTCCTCAAATTTTGTTTTTTTTTCAAAATTGTTTTGATTATTCCAAGGCCCTTCTATTTCCATATACATGTTTTAAAACAACTTATCAGTTATTATTTAGAAAACATGCTAAAATTTTTATTAAGATAGTACTAAATTTATACATTGATTAAAAAGAACCCATCACTAAATCCATGGTCATACTGATTACTTCCATGACTTTTACTCTTTTATTTATCTCAGCAATGTTCTGTTGTTTTCAGTGTATAAGTATTGCACATCTTTGTTCAACTTTGTTCCTGATTTTTTTTGTTTTGTTTTGGATGCTTTAATAAATTGTACTTTTTGATTTCAAAAATAAAAACCCCACAGGTGAAGAGTAGCAAGCTCTTACCATTCAGCTTCCTTAGCCATATTTTGTCATCTAAACAATAACAAAAAATTTAAAAATGTAGTTTTCTAAATTACCAAACATAGGCTCAGACTGAAATATAATTATGAACATTTTTCAAATGTGTAACTGCGGGCATCTTTGTGCTAGTTATCTAGAAACAGAGGCAATATTTTCTCTGCCTCTTAGTATTCAATAAGGCAGTATAAGAAAAATCGCTTAGCCCTGTACCTGGAACATGGTGAGTAATCAATGAAGGGCAACCACTGTTCTCCTACCCTGCTGCACTGACACAACTTGGTCCATGTATCCATGACTCTTGCCCAAGTCATTCATTCTTCAAGCATTCTAAGTCTCCTTGGATGGATGCAAACTGTATCCACCTCCCTTCACCTCCTCAGCCTCCAGCACACAAAGAATGCCAAGGCATCCAAGATCATCATTTTGTGATTAGGTCACAATTAAGATATTATGAGCAATATTCCTTTATGTTTTGTTGTTACTCAGGCTATGACTTTAGTAGTACTATATTATTAGAATTGTATTAGGGGCATTTAGAAAACTACTGTAAACAAAGGAGAATCTCTTACCACATAAATATCTGTAAAAATTGCAAAATGATCCTATAAGCAAGGAATTTTAAGAAAGATCATAAAGGGGCCATATTTATTCTTTTTATCCTTAGTAATTATACCTCTAAGTCAAAACAAGGGCCTAGAGTGGAGATGGCAAATAGTAGGTAGTAACAAGAGAAAAAAAAACAAACCAACATTATTTTGCTTAAAGACATTTCTCATTTATTTTCCTAACATCTTTATTGAGTTATAATTGATAGAAAAAAGAGCTGCACATATCTAATGTGTACAATATGATGAGTTTGGTCATATGCAAAGCCTCATGATACCATCAACACAATCAATGTGATAACAAATCCAGCACCTTTCTTGTGTTCCACTGTTTGGGGTAAAGGGAGCTACCTTAACAGAATATCAATCCACTTAGCAAATTTTGAAATGAACAATGCCATATTGTTAACTATAGGCACTACATTGTATAGCAAATCTGTAGAATTTATTCCTCCAGCATAACTGAAACTATATACCCACTGAAAACTCCCCATTCCCTTATCCCCC
The DNA here is from genome assembly GCF_009764315.1 of Trachypithecus francoisi. Taxonomy (NCBI): domain Eukaryota; kingdom Metazoa; phylum Chordata; class Mammalia; order Primates; family Cercopithecidae; genus Trachypithecus; species Trachypithecus francoisi. The sequence goes on from NW_022681454.1 coordinate 113,264,776, forward strand.
AACCCATTAGAGTCACTATTGTATTCTCTGCTTCCATAATTTTGGCTATTTCAGACACTTCATATAAGTAGAACTTTTTCTTCTGTTACCACAGTAGTAAGAAACTAGAAATCACTGACAAAAGAAAAACGGGAAAAGTCATAAATATGTGGAAATTAAGACACATGGCCGGGCGCGGTGGCTCAAGCCTGTAATCCCAGCACTTTGGGATGCCGAGACGGGCGGATCACGAGGTCAGAAGATCAAGAGCATCCTGGCTAACACGGTGAAACCCCGTCTCTACTAAGAAATACAAAAATCTAGCCGGGCGAGGTTGCGGGCGCCTGTAGTCCCAGCTACTCGGGAGGCTGAGGCAGGAGAATGGCGTAAACCCGGGAGGCGGAGCTTGCAGTGAGCTGAGATCAGGCCACTGCACTCCAGCCTGGGCGACAGAGCGAGACTCCGCCTCAAAAAAAAAAAAAAAAAAAAGACACGTACTTCTGAACAACCAATGATCAAAGAAGAAGTCAAAATGGAAGTCAGAATAGATCTTAAGACAAATGACAATGAAAATGCAACATACCAACATTTAGAAAATAACGTAAAATCAGTACTTAGAGGATAGTCTCTGTCATGCTTTGGCCACTCGCTGTGTATTCTCAGCCAGCGTGACTAGTGTTTTCTCCTTGCAGATAGCTTTGCCTTGTTTTCCTCAAAGGTTAGGTGTTCCCTTATGGTCATTATGTAGCACACCAAAAGCAGCTCAACCCACTCACAAAAGAAGCAGGGAGTCAAAGTTAATGTTCATCATGTTTGGCAGGCCAGGCAGGCCCATATGGTAAGGGAATCTGAGTGCTCTGGGTATGCCTCACATTCTTTTGATTTGCAGTTGCATGTGCCATATTCTGCTTTGTGACAAACTCACCATGACCAAACTTTGGACAAACTCCCTGCTCTCCTCTTTTCAATTAGAGCTTATGTTTTGCCCTCCATCTTTGCTGGGGCTGCATAGTCTAGCATGCTACAGTTTAACTGACTGTGGCAAGAATCCTGCTAAGTCAGTTTAATGAGAATCCTCCCACCCTTGATGTCTGATCACCCTTGTCTGCCTTCAGCAAGAATCATGTTAAGTTAGTTTAACAACAAACACCCAACCCTGGGTGTCTCTTCTTAGTAATTTTCTCTGCAGCAAACTTGCCACTCTGCTCCTTGACTATACATCCCCAGCTGTCTTGATTATATTCAGAATTGAACCTGATCTCCCTCCACTATCGCAATAGTCTTGACCCCTAACTCAATAGTCCTAAAAAAGTGTCTGCCTTACTGCTTTAACAAGCATCAGAATAATTTTTCCTTAACACTGTTTATAGCCAAAGTAACATAAGCCATTACATAATTTATTATATAAGTTATTTGCAAGTAATTCCTTTTCTTATCAATGCATTACAGAGCTTTTTAGTACTTTTCAATTTATGTTTATAATCTGGGGTACAGCAGGTGTTTATCTCTTTTGAGCAAGGTGGCCATATGTGTAGGCATAAGGAGGTAAAGATGTTTCCAAATTCAGTTGCTGTTGAGAAAAACATTTTTACAAGCAAAGGAACATTTTTGTTAGGAAGGCATATTTAAGCATAGCTATTAAGTTTGTATTCACTTCTATTAAAATATAGGATGAGAGTTTCCTTAAAAAGAACATTTCACACATCACTGTTCGGATTGTGTTTTTATTGTTATTTTTATTCCTGGAACAAAAAGGACATATTCTAATATTTTCAATGAACTGTAAGGATGGCATTTTTGTGACATTCCTAGGTATTATTTCATTCACTTTGTTTGAGAAATTGAGGGGAGTAAGGACTTCAGAACCTCTTAAAATTATAATTACAACCACCACAAATCTCAAATTTGAACCCATGTGTTCACTGAAATGTAACATCAAACTTACTAGGACCAAGCTCATGTTTCATTAAATTCCGTGAAAATAAATGTGACTTCTTTCATTATAAAAATATGTTTGCATTATTCATATACATATGGAAGTTTTAACAATGTTATTTGTGTATAAGCAACACTGTAACAATACTTACATTTATTAAGCCCTTAAAAGGTCTCAAAAAATACAAACAGAATAACTCTGACAATATGAGAATTGAAAATTGTAAAAGTATGTGCAAAGGTAGTAAACCATGTCTTGTCATAAAAAACATCTAAACATAACATCAATTTAAAAAAACTACTTTTATAATTTATTAAAGTAGCTAATACATGTATAAGATACAAATTCAAAAATACGAAAGGCAGAACAATACAAAGTAAGTCTCTGTCATCTCTTTATTTCGTCTTCCATTTCCCAGTGCCCTTTACAAGAGATGCCAATCTCACTAGCTTATAATGAACATTGACAAGACAGGTAAACAGATAGATGTACAGATGAAAAGACTTACTAGATATATGAACTTTGACAAGTTACATAATCTCTCCATAACTTAGTTCCCTAAACTACAAAGTAGGTGGAAGAATCTAGAATTAGGCGTATACAGTTTGTATATACAAATGGCATTATGGTCTAGTCATTATACCATGCCTTATTTTATTTGTCTTTTTCAAGATTTTGGAGCTAATTCTTTATCAGCTATATATTAGTGTGTCTATATATATATTTTTTTTTGAGAAGGTAATAATTACATAATATTCCATTGTATGGTTGTACCGTAATTTATTATAGATAGATCAATTCAATTGTGAAATTATGTCACTCTCAGACTTGTAATATTTCATACTGTTAACTGCCATTAAGATAAGATTTTATTCTACCTAATATTTACAGCAGTTTTCACATCTTCAAATTTGATTAGTAGTTCCACAGATACATTAATAGAAAACATGAAGTTTGGGATTCACAAACTCAAATATTTTCTTAGTTGTTTATATATGTATTCAGCAAGATTTATTCAACAGGCATTGTTCTAGTTACTAAATTTATAGCCATAAACATAATTAATGTATAAAACTTTATAGTGCTTCCATATTGGAGAGAGAAGAGACACAATATGCAACTATTATTTGTAAAGTAGTAATTCAAGAGACTTTCTTAATTAAAAAAAGAACTCTTAGGAAACTAGAAATAGAGCAGAGCAGATCATTTTTAATCTGATAGAGTGTGTTTACAAAAAAAAAACTAAAATAAATGTCATCCTCAATAGAGTATTCTCAATACCTTTCCCTCTGAAGTCAAAAAGAATATTATTCTTCTGATATAACCACATTAATTCAATTTTTTGCCAAAGGCCTCTCTCACTGCAAGAAGGCAGATTAATGAATAATATTGAAAAGTTTGAAATAGAAGCCGTTATTCTCAGGTAACTGAATACATATGTAGAGAATTATATGTATATTCAGAATATTCTAAATATGTATAAAGGATGTATATATGTACAGAAAATTTTAAACATTAATAGGTGATTTAAAGTCACAGGATACAAAAGCCATTTTGTTTCTATATGTCAGTTTTCCTGTATCTATTACTACACAAAACTGAGTGGCTTATAACAATAATCAGTTCCTTATATCTCAAGATACTGTGAGTCAGGAATGCAGGTAGCACTTGGCTAGGAAATTCTTCTGGCACACATAGTATCACAAGTCTCTGGGGTAGTGCTGTAGAACATTCATGACTGCCTCATTTACATGTCTGATGTCTTGGTGGAAATGCCTCGAATCCTAGGCTCAGCTGGGACTGTGGGCTAGACCGCACACACATGGCCTCTCCAACATCATAGTCTCAAGAGAGTGAGAAAATATATATGCCAACTCAGAACTCCTAGACATAGCATATCAAGAAACAAGAAGTGAAAATTGACTGAGCTGGGAAATTAGTAGAGAGTATATATTTTTTATCAGCAAAAGACATTATGGAAACCATCAATACTCAAGGAGACATGACAAAGACCTCAGCTCTCCATGAGGTAATTGCCCCAAGAGGAAAGCTTAAGTTCTGTGCTGAGTACTATATACAGGTTTTCTCATTCAATTTACTCATATAGTCCATTTCATAGATAAGAAAATCAAGGCACAAAAAAATTTAAGTAAATTGGGCAAGGTTTTAAAAACTGACTCTTCATGAAAAACAAAAAAACGAGGAACTTGAAGGTGCCCCTTTAGAGAAGAAATGATTTGATGATTCCACATACATAGATTAAGTCAATACTGATTTCAAAAACATGTATTGATAACAGTATTAATCTGTCACACAGCATAGAGAACAAACTTCAGTGGCAAAATGACAACTTGAAAATAGCCATGTATGGCAAAAAATCAGTTTATTTAAAGTATTAACGAAGCAATGACATGAGGATGTAGACAGGAAAAGTAATCATGCCACAAAATGTCATAATATGAAGCACCATTGTGTGTGGGGGCGGGGTAGGGGGCTGGGTGGTGTTTTCTTGATACAAAGAAAGGAAGAACAAAGAACGCATGAAGTTTTCAACCTGGAAAACTAATAAATGTACATGACTTTATACAGCTTTCTAAAAGCAGGTACACTGTGTTAAACATGATTGATATGTTTAGCTCCTGACTTGAAAATGTAAATCAGCACTGGCTTAGCAAGAGCTGTTGAGTTTTCCCGAGGTCTAACACTACAAGAAACTGTTCAATGAAAACTTTATTCCCAAGAAGCCATCTAACTGGTTTATAACTTTATGCAACTTTTGTACCTGGTAAATTGAGTGTAGGGGAAAGGGAGCAGAGAAGAAAGAAGGTTTAATTCACTGGGATGTATAATTCTTGTTTGTAAATTGTAACAAACACTAGTAAGTAAAGAAATAATAGCTTAAGGTGAACAGAACGTTTTCTCATTAAATGTGTTTAATTAGCACAGCTCCTTCTCTAGGGGCCAGGAAATAATGTGATCATGACAGTCCATGACAGTCCTTGACTGTGAATGCTGCTAAATCTGTTTAAAAGAAAAAAAAAAAAAAAAAAGAAACTAAAAATGCAAAACAAAATAAACCAATCATTTTTGCTTCACATGAAAAATCATTTAGCAATGACAAGGAAAGAAATTTATATCTGTACAAGTAAACAATATATTTCTATAACTCTGTGAAATTTTATATCCAGAGATATACACTTAAACAGAGATACACACTTATACACATTCACTACTTGTGTCATATAAATTATTTTTCAAAATAGGTTCAATTGTTTAGGCATACAGTGAATTAAGAGAGGGTTATTTGTAGTTGGTACACACAGTAAAATGGGAATTTGTAAAGACTCAAAACATTTCATGAGAGAAAGTACATATTGCAAATAGGGTAGATGATAAAACAATCATTTGAGGACATACCCTCATTCAGGTCTGTCAAAACATTATGAGGTAAGTATTATCATCTCTATTTTATGTATGAAATGACTATGGTTCAAAAGGTTAAGAAACTGGGAAAGTTTTTGACTGGCTCTAGTGTGTATCTGAAATTCCAGCATCAATCAGCTCACGTGAAAAAACCATTATATTTTCTGTTTACCTCTTGATATGGTTTGGCTATGTGTCCCCATCTAAATATCATCTTGTAGCTCCCATAATTCCTATGTGCTGTGGGAGCGACCCAGTGGTAGGTAATTGAATAATGAGGGCAGGTCTTTACTGTTCTGTTTTCATGATAGTGAATAAGTCTCAAGAGATCTGATGGTTTTAAAAACGGGAGTTTCCCTGCACAACCTCTCTCTTTGCCTGCTGACATCCATGTAAGATGTGAACTTGCTCCTTCTTTTTCCTGTATAAATTACCCAGTTCCAGCTATGTCTTTATCAGCAGCATGAAAATGAACTAATACAACTCTACTCTTTTAGAGTAAGGTAAAGATAATTTTTCACTCTACATGCAAAAATTAAGATGCATTTTGAACCCTTATCCTTGAGCATTGATCAATTTTCTAAAATTACTGGGAGTGTGGAAACAGTAAAGTAAGCTATCCATCAAATATCTTTCTTAGAAAAAAAAATATTCAGGTCTCTAGTAGTTAATCTACCACGTAGTAATAGGGTAAAGATACTTTAGTCAGCACATTAAACACTTAATTTAAAAGAGCATTGAAGTGAGTGCTTTCTATGTGTACTACCTTGTGCTAGGGGCAGTGACAGTCCAAAAGAAATACACCACATCCACAAGAACCCTACAGTCTAATTCAAAGGCATATATGTGAAATGTTAAAGGGAGAATATTTGTAATCTAGAGCTTCAGACAAGACTATTTTACGAATAATATTTCCTAAAAGTTAGTGAAATATTAAATTATTTCTGACTCTCTAAAAATTAGTGATGTATTGAAATATTTCTGACTCTCTGCTTCTTCCATGTCATCTGGTACGTTTACCTGAGCTATGATCTTAATTGCGATGTGCCTCTGACCTCGATCACTTCCCTACTTCTCTTGGACACTCTCCGCTTAATAATAATTAGTACATATCATGTGATAGCTTTTTATTCCTTAGATCTAACCTATGAGAATTCATCCCATTTTAGTGCTTTAAATACTATCAATATCCCAATGAATGCTAAATGTATATCTTGAGCTTTGATTCTTCTTGAACTGTAGTCTTGGTTGTTCAAGACATACATGTTCATCTCTATGTTGAAAATCTATTTCAAACTTACCCTGCCCAATAATGACTCTTGATCATTCTTTCTTAATAATAACTGGCACATACCATACATTAGATGTTTAAGCCTCAGAACAAAGCTGTAAGATCGTTTCCTTTAGGAGACTCATTTCAATCATGAGAAAACTGAGACACTCAGAGGTTACAAAACATACGCATAGCAGTAAGTGAAGATGGAATGCAAATCCAGTCTGTTCGCAGAGTTCATTGCATCAACCATGACACTCTATTGTTACACCCTCTGCCTCCAACACATATCTCAAACTGGGTCACTTCTCTGTATCTTCGCTGCCACTACCCTATGATACGCACATGCATTTCTACTCAAGTGTTCAAAAGGCATCCTATACTGTACATGTCAAAAAAGAGAACCTTTAATTTGTTCTGCTCTAAGTAATAAAACTTACCCTATGCCAAGCACTGTTCTAAACAGTTGTAATGCATTACCTCCTTTGATGCTTAGAGCAAATAATGAGATAGGTATTATGATTCTCATTTCACACATGAGGAAACTAAAGTAAAAAGAATTTTAGAAACTTGCCCCTGGCCAGTACATGAAGTTGGAAGCAAACCCTATCTGTCTCCAGCATCCATGCTCTCAAAACCACTGCTCTATATGCTTTTTCTCTTCACTAACTTTCCTGATGCAGAAATGCACTTCTATCTACCTGTCAGTCAGGCCAAATGTTTGAGACTTAGCTGTGATTTCTCCCTTTTTGCTATTTCAACACTTCCTGGCATACAATTACTAAACATATCTTCCCAGCATTACCTCCACCATATATGTATCAAACCTGATTACTTCTCACCATCCCCACTGCTTAATATTCCCCCACTCTTAAGCTCCTTAATCTACGTCAATAGCTGATGAACTGGTCTCTCATCTTCCACAGATCCTAAAGCCCATTCCACCTAAAGCATCCAATGTGATAATTTTGAAACCCAAAGAAAGCCATATCACTTTATTTCTAAGGACCCTGCTTGCTCAAATTAGAATAAAATGCAAACTCTGTTCCATGCCCTATTGCACTCCACATACTCTGGCCCTTGTATGTGTTTCTGAACTCATCTCACTCCAGGCTCTGTTGCATCCACTGCACTCCAGTCACACTGGCCATTGTTCTCTCCCTTGACCACACCAAGCTTGTTCTACCTTGCATCTATTAGCCTGGATATTAATTTTGCAGGCTCTTCCTACCTTACCGGTCTCAGCTCCAATGTTACAGCAGAAAGTTTCCTTTATCCCCTTCCCCAAAGCAGCAGCCTCCCTGGTATACACCCTGCTACTCCTTAGCTCACATTAGAAATCATCATACTATTCCGTGAGTTGATTTTCTGATTTTCTTCACTACAGGAAGGCTGGATGAGCACAGGGAACTTGCCTATGTTATTTATTGCTCTGTAGTCAGCTCCTGAAAGTATGCTTGAAACACAGTAGGCATTTAAATATTTTTGATAAAAGGGTAACATAAATGATCCAATTTTCTCAGTTTATACCTCTACAACTTTTAAGGAAACTCATTTTACTTCTTTTCATATTTCATCAACATGTTTTTAAATTAAACTATCCTCGTTCATGGTCTAATTATCATGATAAGTAGTATAAATTTATTGAGATCTTACAGTGTTAAACACGGCATATGCCTTTAAATGCTATCTTCCCATTTTACAAAAAGGAAATTGATGCTAAGAGAGGTCAAAGAACTTTCTCAGCAACACAGACAAAAATGCCAAAGTTGAGAATTAGATGAAGGGTTATCTCACTTTAAATCTCGAGCTCTTTCTAATGTATCCAGTTATAGATCTGACGAGAGTAAACACATGTGTTTTACAAAGAAGAAAAGGTAAAACAAACAGACTAATAATAACCAAAAAACCCTTTTGAATTACAAATGTGAACGCTAAGACGAAAACAATTGACTTCTACAAGAGTACAAGCAAAATTGTTTCATATTTAGTTAAAGGTGAGGAACAAGTAAATTCATTTCATCCTAGAAGGAAGCTTTTGAAATTTCTTATAACAGATAATAGAGCTTAATTATATAAATATATTCGAGTGTTTTAAATAAGTTACATTATGCATGGATAAGTTATTCAAGTAAACTCAAGAGTCTTGAAATTACATGCCTCACCCCAAAAAGCTAAGGTCTGGAGACTAACTATGCCTTTTCACAATTCCTTAGACTGTTAGGCAAATCACCCCAGGAAGATGGAGGATGAGAATTCTGATCCTTAGAAGAGGATGTCCTGTTCACTAGGTTTTACTGCATTATTATGCTTTTCAAACCAATGGGTGTCAGATCTCTCTTCAAAATATTTTAGAGAATGTCACATAGTTAGAACTGATAAACATGTTAGAAATGATTACATCTAATTTTCACATCTTGTAAACAAATAACTGAATACTGCAATGAATAATGATCTATTATTTGGAAAGTGTTTCTACATCCATAAGAATCAGACTCAGCATCATGCCTGGATGGTGAAAAGTCACATAACCAATAAGTCACCATCCACAGGGCTCCTGCAGTACAGGGACAAAACAGAAAAGGACCGTGAGATGCTGAGACTTGGTACATTCTAAAAGAACCAAAATTCAAAAAAAAAAAAAAAATGACAAGAAATATATACTCTGGATCAGAGAAAAATGAAATAAAAAGAACCAGGTTTATAAAATAAGGAAGAGGAGTCTAAGCATAGGAGAGAGAACAGTTGCTGTCAGATTACAACACCTCAGAGTCCAAGGAGGGGGCTAAGAAGAAAAAATACAGAGAAGAAGCCGACACTGCTGTTTTTATATAGAGGTAGAAGGTATAGAGGTTATTAAATGAAAATGTCAGCTTAAAAACAAAAGTTAGGAAAGCCAAGCTGAGGTATATCCTGCCAGTTCAAGAAAATTTAGAAACATTTCATCACGTGCCTCACATAAACCAAAAGAACTTTTTTTTTTTTTTGTTACATCGTATATAAAATGAACTTCGTGTGTTTTCTTTTAATGTCAGGCTGAAAAAAATGTCATTCATGTTTTTATTAGAATGGTAACCTTTTGTAATACAAATAATGTTCTTCATACTAATCTATTTAGTGATCTAAAAGATGAATATGTCTTTATATAGTTTGATCCTAGTGAAACAAGGACATTTTTGGGGTGGGATGAATGTGAGGAGTCAAACATTTCCTAAGACACAATGAACTTGGTTTTAGACCATGACGGTGTCCGATATTTTTCAAAAATAAAATATTTATCTTAGATTCACTGTCTTGTGTCATTTCATTTTTCTGTGTGTAAGTATGTATGTGTATGTGTGTGTGGAGAAAACACAATAATGGTGTGAAAATATTAAGAGTTAAAACATCCTGAAATATCTTATTCTGCTATCTTTTCATCTCTCTTTCAAGTCTTAATGTCTTTTAGAAAATCCAGGCATGCTTCTAGCAAGTTAGAATATTGAGTGCTTTTTAAAATATAATATTATTTGAATCTCAGTTTCTATTTATTAGTAAAATTCTATGTCAACAAGTATATATTTATTGCCTACTATATCCCAGGCAGTTTATGAAGGGCTATGAGATGTACAGAATTAAGAGAGATTGATAGCTCCAACTCTGTCTTTTGTTGTATCATTTTGTTCCAGTACACTTTCATATAAATTGATGATATTAGATTGAATAATTGTTAAAATATTGCTCTAAAATCTTACGATGTTGATGTACCAAATTATTAGTAAAGAATACCATGGTGATTAAAGATAGTCACAGATTCTTTGCTATTTACTAACCAAGAGAAAGTGTTTATTTCCTCTCTCCTGAAGTCAGCGCCAGCCCTGTGATGCTTGGCCTACTGGAGGTGGGAAAAGTGATGTTGTGCCTGTTCCAGGTCTAAGGCCTAGGGACACCTGGCTGTTTCTGTGTTTGTGCTTCTTGGGAACCCTGAGTCTTAATTTTTGAAGCTGTTTAATTACCTGAAGATATAAGAAATCTGTCTACTTATCATGGATAACACGAGGTGACACCAGGTATAGAGAACAGGCCTTGGCACTACTCACAAAAAGAGGGAAACACTACCATCATAGCCTGCCAGTCCGTCTCTTGCTTCAGCACCAGCTGCCATCAGATTATAGCTCCATGGGATTTCAACTGAAATCAGCATAACTGTCCATTGGGCCCAGTCAAGCCACATAACCATGAGAGAGAGGGAAATGGTATTGCTTTAAGCTACTAAGTTCCAGGATTGTCTGTTATGCAGCAATAGGTAACTGAAACAGATATTACTTCTCAGCATTACAGGAAGTATAATTACATTATTTATTCCATAAACTATATATTTCAGATTATATATAATAAAGTATCAACGTATACAGTCAGTTCTGCTATTATCTGACACAGATCGCGCTAGAAATATCATCCAGCTATGCAAAATTTTGTGATACGAACCACAAGCCCAATAAGAAACATGGAGTTAGGGGCATGACCCTCAAAAACATTGTCAGTGACGCATAAAAAATAAAGATTAAAACACAAGAAATGTGGAACTGGAGTTTTACATGTGGGAATAATTGACGAATCCATACATACTCCAATAAATATGGCGCTTTACCTTGATCAAAACCTAAAGTTTGCTTGTGGAAGTAAATGTGAGAAGAGTTGCATCTGAGAGTTCTTGCCAAGTGATGAAAGGAGGGTTATTCAAATCAGCCAGAAACTTGTAACACTAAACTTATTTGAGTGTGACTCATAACAGGTGCGTGCTGAACTGAGGTAGTTGATATAATTTTGACATGTATGTGTGTTCATCTGTTCTGAGTATGGCCACATGGCTTTGTTCACCTGAGTGCAGTTTTCTTGTTCGCCCAGTGTTTCTTGAGGATAAAATTGTGCTAAAGAGAAAACAAAATTTATGTTTTGTTAAAACTGTCCCCTAGTATTCAAATTTGTATTTTCAAAACATATATGTTATACCAAAACTGACTGTATGTGAATCTCTATAAAGAGTCCCAAATTACAAAGAAAAGACAGTGAATGGAATGGTGAACAATAATGTGTAGATTGCTGAGTAGAGACAAAAGACTGCAATAGAAAGAGAGAAGAAAGAGGCCATAATTACTAGGTGAATCAGTCTGTTTTTCAGGAGAAAGTGGAATTTCTGCAGAGCCTTGAAGGATGAGTAGTATATAAAGATCAAGGTGGAGGATCTGAATAACAGCAGCACTGAGCACAGTAATGGGTCAGGGATTCTCTAATAAACAGAGGAAAGAAAAGGTCTGGTTGTTAAAATTTAAAAAAAAATAAGAAAGAATGTTAATACCCAGATTATGAAAATCCTTGAGCATAAGAAAAGATCTTTATAACTATGGCAGCCAATAGAGAAGCATAAGTTCTTAAGCTTAAGAACTGGAAAAGAGTGAGGCTTTTTCATAAACATGAATTGATCATTAGCATAGATGATATATTAGAGTCAAGTAGGAGAAAAAACAAATGGCTCCCTAATTTCCTGTTCCAGAGACCTTTGTAGGTTTCTCATGTCCAGCTGAGGTTTGTGGTACACCAACCTTCTGCCAAATAAAATGCCCAATGTTTTTAAATCAATTTAGTTTTAAAACATGACATTTTATTCTCCATAAGCATTCTATGTGATAGGCCTATACCAATCCAGTGGGTTGTTAAATTTCAACAAATATAAATGACCTCAGTGATTGAGACATTTAATTGAAATTGAAGTTTCTTTATATTAAGCACACCTAGAAGTACTGCATATTTAAAACTGTATAACATGTTTATGAATAAATTATACTCCTAGACCAGTGTTATAATTGTAGTTCATATCTTTGTGAAGGGTTTTTGGATTGATTTAAAATGTATTGCAATATTTTACCTTCTAGATAACAGCATTTCATAGTTTGCTTCTAAATTCCACAGGGGTAAAACACATGCTATGTGACTTTTCACTGTGATGATGCAAAAGCATGAGGCATTTTGGCTCCCAACAGTTATGCTTGATACTAGAAAACCATTAATATTATTTTCTCTTTTAATAGATGTAAATATAGGCCAGGCACGGTGGCTATGCCTATAATCTCAGCACTTTGGGAGGCGGAAGTGAGTAGATCACCTCTGGTCAGGAGTCTGAGACCAGCCTGGCCAACATAGTCAAACCCTGTCTCTACTAAAGATACATAAATTAGCCAGGCATGGTGGTGCACACCTGTAGTCCCAGCTACTTGGGAGGCTGAGGTGGGAGAATTGCTTGAACTGCGGAGGCGGAGGTTACAGTGAGCCGAAACTGCACCACTGCACTCCAGCCTGGGTGACAGAGTCAGACTCCGTCTCAAAAAAAAAAAAAAAAAAAGAAAAAGCAAAACTACCAATCTGCATATTTCCTTCTAAACCCAAAAAGAATTCTTATGTATGTCCCTTAGGGAAGGATTTGTGTGATGTGTTTAAATAGATAAAATACAATTATCTTAAGAGCAATGTTTCCCAAAAACCTTTTTCACTTGCACACCTCACTGTGCTGTGGCCAAGTTTAGTCTTCGATGAGGAATCAGAATGCGCTGTTCTTACTGAGACCTGATCCTGTAACAGCTAAATATTCTCCGCTATGTTTCTGTTAGCTCTCATAACCTCAGGATGGATAGAACTCTTGTCGCTCCTTCCACAGGGGATTCCACTGTAGCAGCAGGCAGAGGCAAAGGTACAGCCTTCTAAGGAACTCTTCAGCAGTGAACATCTCCTGGAGAGGTAGACAGGAAAAGGTAAACATCGCCTCTCTGGATATGTCTTTTCCAAACAATTCTTCCATAAAGTTTCTCAGCTTATATATCAGTTTCCTACTGCCATGCTTAAAAATTATAACATTTATAATTTATCAGTTTTCTACTGCTATGTTTAAAAATTATAAAATTTAGCATATTAACAGAACAGACATTTATCATATCATAGTTCTTATGGCTCTAGAGTTCAGGCAGAGCCTAACTGGGTCCTCTGTTCAGGGTCGTAGAGGAGTAAAATCAAGATTTTGGTGATGCGAGGGTCCTATCCAAGACTTGAGGTCTTCTTCCAAGCTTCAAGGTTGTTGGCAGAATTCTGTTCCTTGTAACTGTAGAACCTAGATTCTCAGTTCTAAGAGACTTTCTACTGTTCGTTTTCACATGGCACTCTTCACAGCATGGCAGTCTGTTTCTTCAAGACCGGAGGAAGAAAAACTGCTGCTTCTAGTTTATTTTTCAAAGAAGGTCTAAGTCCCTCTTTAAAATGTTTCGCCTGATTAAATCTTCTTTTTTGTTCAACTCAAAAAGAACTGATTAGGAGTCCCTATTACATCTGCAAAATTGAGCTTTGCAATATAAGGTAAACTAATCATAGAAGAGAAATCTCATCATATTCACTAGATCTGTCCTACCCATACTAAAGGCCAGTGATTATACAAAGACATGGATTATTGGGGGGTAATCTTAGAAGTCTTCCTAGCATGCCCCCCAAACTCAACAAATCCTGAAGTAACACACAGTCATTGTGAAAGTTTCCTTTGTAGTTCTTGCCGAGATTCTCTTTAAAAATTTGTTTCATATCTGCCTCACAAATGGCAGAGTTAATGTCTCTTTTGTCAATTATTGTATCCCTAACAACATAGTATGTATTCAATGACTATTGATTGAATAAATTAAATAAAAATCATATATTATGCACTATAGATTATTTTGACATTTCTACTCCATTCTAATGACATATCCTATATGCTACTTTACAGGATATACATAATTTTTATTGCCTATGCATTTGCTGTCTTTTGATTCTGGTCCATTCAATACCAACACAACACCTTTATAGTATTCAGACATAGAGTAGAAATGCTACCATTTGAATATCTAAATCCTTACCTATCCCAAAATATTAATCAATTTACCATTCTGCCATTAGTCAACAGGCATTTTATTTCATAGTTGCTTTGGGCTTAGTTGTATACTTGGAGCCAAGATTTCCACAGAAGTAGTATTATGTAGAAATTTTTTTCTGTAATTTTTTTTAGAGAAATAAAGCTATAATATATTAAACAATAGCCAAGACTACATGACCACATAAAATAAATTCTAAGATATGCCATACTGACTGAGCATACATGGTCCAGGGTTTCAAGAGAGAGAGATCAAAGAAGTTTTGGAAAGTTAGGGAAGATTTCAAAAGAAATGTAATGCTTAAAGGCAACACTGAATAATAGGAAGATAATCACAGTATATTCCAGCACAGCTGGGTTCTGGGGAACTGGACAGGCTAACTATTGGTGTAGTGATCTAATGCCAGATGTGTATCGCAGAACAAAAGACAAGAGATATTAGAGTCACAATGAGCATCAAGCCTTCATTTTCTCCTTAGGTAAGCTCACTTAGGCCTATGACTTACGTTACATATCTGTACTGTAACAATTTCCAACTTTTCTTTATATTTAAATCAGATGTCTTTCTGAACTGACGGTAATAATAACTCACAGTTACTAATACCTTTCTAATTATATGCCATCCACTGTTTTGACTCCAACAGGGTTATCCCATGAAGAATCTGAAACTTTCCAAAATTAGATATATGATCTTCCCTTTAAAACCTACGCCTCTTTCAGTCTTTCCACAACCACACAGTGGCTCATGCCGCAAATCATAAAATCTCTGTGAATCTAAATAAACCCAGGCTCTCATTTCCATCTCCTAAAACTCAGTTGAGCCAGTGCACTACTTTCCTTATCTAAGAAACATCTCTCTCACTTGAACTACTGCAACAACTAATCTCATTAGAAATGCTCTGACACCCTCCACAATTTCCTCAATACAATATCAAAGTGCAAATCTTTTTCTCCCCAATTGAGTAACCATCAGTGGCTCCTTACTTCACTTTCTCATTAAAACACAATTCCTTACACATCTCACAAGACTTTGAGTGGTGTACTCTCACCCGTAACTTGTTGATTATATAGTGTGCTCCCTGCTAAGTTCCAGGCAAAGGGGTCCTTGTTCAGTTCTCCAAACAAATCGAACTCCATCTCAGTGTCTTCCCATATGCTGTTCACCTTCTCTGGAATCATTCCCCAACCCCATTCCTTTGTCTAGTTTCATCTTCCCAATACTGTGCCTCTAAGCTTAAATGTCCCACCTCAAAACAGTCTTCTCTGACTCCCTAGATGGGTCAGGTAAGGTCTCTCTTATATACTCACACAAACTTCTGCTTTCCCTGTGTAGCACATTTCATTTTTGGAATTAAGCATAATTAATTTAGTTTATTTTTCTGTGAATGGTGTCTTCACAAGCATCTGTAGTTACTTCTGTTTTGTTCTCTTTTATCTTTTCAATGTCTAATACAGTGCTTATCAAAGTAACACATATTCAACTACAAAAATTGGTCCTCAACACCAAAGGGCAGCTAACTTGTATCTTGACTGCAAGAAAGGTACACAGTCAAACATTCCTTTAATTTAAAAAACTAAACTGAACTAAAGTTACAATTTGCACAAACCTCACATCATCCATTTTATATTTAGATTCCAGCTCATAATAAATTTAATCTGCATGATATATACCCAAGAAAAGAATCCACATATTAGAGTAATATCCCTATTTTTTAGGATAAACTTTTAATTTTATCAGAATGAATCAGATATTTGCTATAATGTTCTGTATTCCAAAAAAATTAACTAAAAACAAATGTCATGTTGTAAACAAACAAAATTTGAAATAACAAAATCTCAGGCTGGGTGCAGTGGCTCAGGCCTGTAATCCCAGCACTTTGAGAGGCCAAGGCAGGGGGATCACCTGAGGTCAGCAGTTCGAGACCAGCCTGGACAAAATGGCAAAACCCTGTCTCTACTAAAAATACAAAAATTAATCAGGCATGGTGGCACACACCTGTAATCCCAGCTACTCAGGAGGGTGAGGCAGGAGAATCGCTTGAACCCGGGAGGCGGAGGTTGCAGACTGCACTACTGCACTCCAGCCTGGGTGACAGAGTGAGACTCTATCTCAAAAAAAAAAAAAAAAAAAAAAAAAGCAAAAAATCTCTTCCGAAACAATATTGTAACTTTTTTTTTTAATTGGAGAGTCTTTCATTTTAAAGGCATTATAGAAATTAATGAGATGTAGTGTTTAGAACTAACACCATGTACATTCTACATGGTTCTATTTCTGCCATCAAGTTCATTTAAAGAAAAATAATTAGAATATCATTGAGAAGGTGGCCACTGTGATAAGGAGAGAGGACAAGCTTCTATTAGATTAGGATAAGGAATCCTCTTGGTGTATATAGTACTATCTGGAAAAGAGTCATTACCTTATTTTTGAAGTTTCTCATATAAATGTAGCTGTGGGAAGGAAAAAATGCACTTTTTATGCAGACTTTTGAAAATTTATCTTAAACTGTATTCCGCTCTAATATGGATCTCTCTAAGGGCAAAAGAATTATGACTGAGTGTTTGAGATGAATTTTATTTGTGCCTCAATATTTAAGTATTTGCATTTTAATATAGACATTTCCATTTTTAAAATAAATATTTTCCTTGAAATCCTCTCATTACATATGTTGCCTTATTACAATATTTTTATTAAAAAGGGAAGTAAAATTTCAATCTAAAGTAAATTTGAGGTTCAGAAGGGTTTCAAGTCAGGAAAACTAATTGGAGAAGATTCTAAAATGCATTGTATCTAGTAGAAATCTGTAATATCAGGTACAAAATTCTAGTCCTTCAAACAACAGAGAATGTAGTTTGTTTAGCAAATCTATGAAAAAGACAATTACAAGTTTTTGATGGAGATCTTCAACAATTACAAGATTGTTATCCCTCCTCTCAATGCTGGATCACTTTAAAGGCATGACTTAAAAATACTTCACAATGCTAAGAAATAGTTTTTTGTTCTTAGTTTTTTTTCCTGTTTTGATTTAATTTAATTAAAATGATTTCAATCAGGACAAGGAAATTAGTCACATGGTCAATTCTGAAATTGTCATCATGAGGAACTTGAAGAGATACAAGTTGCTTTATCTCCTTTAAAAACTAATATCTTGGCCGGGCATGGTGACTCACGCCTGTAATCCTAGCACTTTGGAAGGCCGAGGCCGTCGGATCACTTGAGGTCAGGAGTTGGAGACCAGCCTGGGCAACATGCTGAAACCCCATGTCTACTAAAAACACAAAAATTAGCCAGCTGTGGCGGCAGGCGCCGGTAATCTCAGTTACTCGGGAGGCTGAGGCAGGAGAATCGCTTGAGCCCGGGAGGTGGATGTTTCAGTGAGCCGAGATTGCACCAGTGCACTCCAGCCTGGGCGAGAAAGTTTAAAAAAAAAAAAAAAAGAAAAGAAAAGAAAGAAAGCTAATATCATTATTATGTATTTATTATTGGATAGGGCAAATAAATGCGGACACTTATCTGAAGTTTAAAGAGTTGAAATTAGCACTAGAGAACATTTGGCAGGTAAGACATATCTGAGAAGTGCAGCAACCACTTTTATAAGATTAACCCCTTTGAAAACAGGCTTCACAAGAAGCAGCAGACTTGTTAGCGGTCGGTTCCATAACTGCATGTTATGTAACTTATTACTAATTTAGGCATCCAAGATCTGGCTTGGAAACCTGGTGAATTTCAGAGTCTGAGCTTAACATTTAAAACCGATCACCAAGGGTCCAACTCTGGTACTACTCCAGAAAGACAGCTGTTGGTTAAACTGATAACATGATACCCAAGTGCCACTGAGAACCTATAATGTGCCTTTAAGGATATTTTCCACTGAAGGGTTTTTGTTTAGCAAGACTTAATAGACATACGCAAATGACCACAGCATACAAACCATTGTGGATTACGTTTTTAACCCAAAATCATCTAGAGGAGCCTTTTCTCCCTGTGTAAATAAACTTACTTAAAACAGGGGAGGGAAAACTGGTTAAATAACAGGAGGGTCAGTTTCAGGATCCTTCACTTGAAGCCCTGAGAAGCGTCCTAACTTATGATGGTGCCACCACTGGAGTTAGCATTTCAAGTCGCCCGGCTCCGGTTTCTGGGAGAGAATCCCGGGCCCAGTCATCCATTGTGATTGCCTGGGGCTGCAGCCATCCTTGGCCTCTGCAGCTCCAAAGCGCCCAGACGTTCGCTCCGGCGGCGCTGAAGGGCTACGCAGTGCCCAGGGGCGGACCGGGGAGAATGAAGGCCACGCGTGGGCCGCCCCTACCTATCGTGCTCAGGATCCGGTGGACGCAGCAGGTGGCGACTCGGGCTGCGCGGGCCGCGTGGGCGGTGCCTTGCTTGCAGAGGCTGCAGGGCTAGCGCTGCGAGTGCACCTGGGAGTCCCGCTCTTGCTTAGAGGCATTGCACTGGGCCCTTGGCTGTTTTCCTTGGCTGTGTGTGAAGTCCGGCACTCCCGACTTCAGGCCGGTGTGCGCCAGCCCGGGGAAAAGGCAGGGGCGTGAGGCTCCTGCATCCGCCAACCCTTCGCGGATCAGGCTACCCCGGCCTTGTAGAGGAGACGCAAGGGGCCGGCTGACTAGCTCCCACTACTTTTCAGGGGCGGGTTGGTGGAGGTTGCCTGGGATGAGCTGGAGTCCAGCCATGGGAGGGATCCCGTTCGAGTTTCTGAGGAACAGGGGGAGGGCGGCTCCTTGCTTCCTAGTCCAGCAAAGACACACAAGGGCGTTTACCCCTTAATCTTAGGACAGTGGTGAGAAGAAGCGTATTACTGTTACACTTCATGTCATCGTAGTAATTATTAACACTGTTGCACTATTCTGCCACTTGGCCTCTGCGGTAATTTATCTGTATTCACTGCTCTCCACTCTATTTCACTGTCTTCCTGGGATTTCACTTGTTCCCCACAAGCGTACTCACTGGACAGAGAGCTCCACCAGGAATAGAATTTCGATTTTGAGTCTGGATCTAAAGATTCAGCGCAGCCTGCTGTTACATAGCAGTAGGCTGGAGCGGATGATTTCCTTAAATGAATGAAAAGACTGATTGGAGACCACGAGCCAGGTGTTTCCCTCTGTTCTCCAGTTCCCTGAAGAGTCATGTGTCCTAGGCGATAGATGACAAATGGAAGACCTGCAACTGAAATAAAGTATGAGAATTTGTTATCCAAATGTTTTGTTTTACCAACAGTCTGTCTTAGTCTGTTTCGAGTGCTGTGACAAAATATCGTAAACTAGTGGCTCATAAACAGCATTTATTTCTCACCGTCCTGGAGGCTGGGAAGTCGAAAATCAAGGTGCCAACAGATTCGTGTCAGGTGAGAGCCAGCTTCCTCATAGATGATGCCTTTTCACTGTGTCCTCATATAGTGGAAGGCATGCAGTGTCTCTCGGGCCTTTTATAAGGGCATTAATTCCATTCATGAGGGCTCTGCCCTCATGACCTAATCACCTCCCAAAGAACACCTTCTAATACTGTCACCTTGAGGATGAAACTTTAACATACACATTTTGGGGAGACACAAACATTCAGACCAAAGCAGGGTTTTTCATTGATTTTGCTTGTTTCTTTATGTATGTATGTATGTATTTATTTTAGAGACTGGCTCTGTCACCCAAGCTGAAGTAGAATGGTGAGGTCATACCTAACTCCCACCTTGAACTATTGGGTTCAAGTGCCCTCTGAACGCCTCCCATCTCAGCTTTGCAAGTATCAGGGACTACAGGTACAAGACCTAGGCCTGGCTCTTGATTTCCTTTTCTAATTCTCCTCTTTGTTCTTAGTAACTCAGAACATCTAAAGAATTATTAATCAATAGGAATCTAATAATGGTAAATTGTTCTGGACATTTGCAATTCTGCTGCCCAGCACTCTCGCTTTTGTGAAAACAGCACCCAGCCTTTGCTTTGAAATGCTTAATCATGCCCTACTCTCAGCCTGTTCCGAATTAGTTCTGTTAACTCCTGTTCTGATTCCAGTGCTCACAATACTTGCTGGTTCAATGCAAGTATCTTGTTCACCTGGTGACAGGGATTGTTGCTCAGATGTGTGCATGCCCCAAGTCAGGCCAATCAAAGACAAAAAGACCTAGTTCTGAAACTTTGCTACCCCTACAAGTTAGAGTAACATAGCTCTAGAGATGTTTTACTTCTCAGCTGCTACAGGACTGTTATGCTAAGATTACAGTCTCAATAGGGAAATGACTTGGCCCCCTGAAATATGGATGGTGATGTATAGATGGTTGCCCCTGAAGAAAATTGACTTTTCAAATCACTTGAACCCTTAGACCTTGTGGAAGTGGCCCACCCTTGCTTAGTAAGAGATGAAACTTCTCCTGTACTGGAAACGCTGCAGAAGTGTTTCTTCCACAATTAAACATGTGCCACAGAGGAGTTTCAGAGACCTACTCTTTTGGCTGTAAGATCCAAATCTAGAGATAAATTTCAGGATAACCTGACAAGGAGAATGGGTTTGGCAAAAAGTGGGGAGAAGAGTTGGAAGAGTCAGCATCTACAGGCAAGAGCCAGATACATACTCTTGGAATGAGATTCTTCAGGAGCTTGACCGAAGGGGCAAAAAGGTGAGCCTGAATAAGCAAGAATAAATTGATTTGGGAGCATTTTCTTGGGACACGAAATATAATAGGCTAGGAAGGACCTCAAGGAAAGAAGTAAATTTATTGTTAGCATAACCCTTAGAAAGTGATGGCTAAGGTTGAGTCAGATGGAAATGCCTGAATCACTGTAGCAGACAGTAGAGAAAGGATTACAGAGTTTGAAGAAGAGAGATTATATTATTTGAGACCAGAAAACCTATCAGTGAATGATGTTCTACCAGAGGGCCAAGAACGCACTATTCAAAGAAGGGTGTCATCAGGAATGTACTGGTGAGAGGGTCATTGGAGTCACAGATACTGATTGGAGATTCTCCTTCGCATGTGTAAGTTAATAGCAGGCGAAGTGTTCACAGAGCTGAATTCACTGATATCTATGAGGATGATGGCCTGGCCATCAGACCAGGAGTTGGCATTTAACCACCAAATGGCAGGAAGCTGCAATTACCGTAAAAATCCATAAAATCAGAGGGACAGTCAAGAGGCCGGATGCACAGAGAGTGGAGACTGTAAATACAGCATGGTGTTCTTAAGAACAGAAAAGAGCAGCAGTCAACCTGGGTGCTATGTAACATCTACAATCAGGAAAAGCAGGGGATTGAAGGAAGTCACCCAAAGAAAGTATGCAAGTATGTCACCCATTTCTCTGGAACTCAATATCTCAGATACACTCAACATCTCAGACACACAGCTAAGGATTTTATTCTTTTACTTCAATCCAGGTATCTGGATTCCTCACAGACTTAGAGAATAATTTGATGTAGGGGTAACATATCTGGGAGAGAATGGAGGGACACATCAACCTTCTACACCATTATAGCCAGCATGTCCTCTGGATCAATTAGATACAAAGAAGTTCCATTAACTGAAGAGCATCCCCTAGCTTGAGTCATTTGTATAATTAACTTGTTAATTTGAAGATGGTCAGCATTCAGTTGAATTTCTCACACTACAAATTTTCAGATCCTGGTTGAATGAAACTGCTAAAGAAGGAAAATGTATCAGTAGCAGTGTCATGACTTGAAAATCATCCACACCCGCCGGGCGCGGTGGCTCAAGCCTGTAATCCCAGCACTTTGGGAGGCCGAGACGGGCGGATCACGAGGTCAGGAGATCGAGACCATCCTGGCTAATACGGTGAAACCCCGTCTCTACTAAAAATACAAAACCTAGCCGGGCGAGGTGGCGGGCGCCTGTAGTCCCAGCTACTCGGGAGGCTGAGGCAGGAGAATGGCGGAAACCCGGGAGGCGGAGCTTGCAGTGAGCTGAGATCTGGCCACTGCACTCCAGTCTGGGCGACAGAGCGAGACTCCGCCTCAAAAAAAAAAAAAAAAAAAAAAAAAGAAAATCATCCACACCCATCACAATTTCAAGAATAAGGAGAATTCCCAATTTTGTGAAAGTTTTGAAAAATGAATATATCTTCCAAGAGAATGCAGACAACTCCTTGAAAAAAATTTTAACCAATCCATTACCTTTATCATCTGCAACCCTAGGATAAACTTCAAACAGAAACTTAGCATCCTGCAACATGCTATCTCAACTTTATTGAAAAGATAAGATAGTAAAATGAAAGTAGGAAGAAAAATTTATTCAAGGATAGATGATGTAGGCAAAATGATGTCCTGAATGTACAACTGCCTAGAGATACACAGTCTGTTTTTATATAGTTTCCTTAAACTTTGCAATTTTAGACAAAATTTGTAAGGGCCCCAAATGATACATAGTGTTTGGTTTCTTTCATGTGGTATTCTAGAAAAGGCAGAATTGTAGGAAAAAGAAATGCATCAGGGGATGCCAAAATTGGAGAACGGTGAAATGTGTCCCTGCCAAGGGACTTCGCAAAGAACTTTTACTGGTTTTGTATTAATGTACATTTGGAAAACATGTACATTAATATTCTGTCTATAGTGAGGGTATTGTAGTCATAATCCATGAATTATATAATTAGTTGCACAATTTTGACATAAAATATGTAGAATAATTTAGTACTATATAATTTATCTTGCTCTTGGCTTTTAAACTTGCTGTCAAAATGTCTGTTCATGAAAGAAATACTTGTCTTTACTTTGAATTCTTCGAAACAGAGCCTCCACAGCACATTCCCCTCTCGGGAATCAGCACCCTGGTTGAGCCAAGGAGCTGCACATCTCAGGGCTGAGCTGACCTAGTAGTTTGCATTTCAGGAAAACAAGATAATGCCTGAGCTGAGACACCTGCCTTACAGGCCAAAAATCTTTAGAACCCGCCTTCCCTGGAGCTTAACTAGAGCCTTAGAGCCTGAGGTGCTGAAACATTCCTCTTTCTCAGTAATGTGAGGGTTAATATTAGGTGTCAATTTGACTGGATCAAGGGATGTGTGTCTGTGAGAGTCTCACTAGAGGTTATTGATATTTGAGTCATTAGACGGGGAGAGGAAGACCCAACTCTCAAGTGGATGGGTGCCATCCAATTGGCTGCCAGAGTGACTAGAACAAAGCGAGTGGAAGAAGGGGAATAAGCAGCTTGCTAAGTCTTATGACTCTTTCTCCTCCTTTGCAGGATGCTTTGCTTCCTTTCCTCCTGTCCTTGGATATCAGACCCCAGGTTCTTCGGCCTTTGGACTCTGGGACTTGCACCAACAGACTGCAAGGGACTCTCAGGCCTTTGGCCTCAGACTGAGGGTTGCACTGTCAGCTTCCCTGGTTTTGAGGCTTTCAGACTTGTACAGAGCTGTACCACTAGCTTCTCTTATTCCCCAGCTTGCCAATGGCCTATCATGGGACTTTGCCTTGTAATTGTGTGAACCAGTTCTCCCTAAAAAACTCTCTCACATATATACATATATCTTATTGATTTTGTTTCTTTCAAGAACCCTGTGCCCAAACAACAGGGCCCAAACAAAGCTGTGCTCCATCATTCTGGGGTGCTGCTGCTGCTGATGATGCACTTGGATTTGCAGAGTCTAGGATACTCTTGTGCCTGAGCATCCCAGGGGCTAGAGTCACTACTACAGGATTCTTTATCCCCCAGGACCCAAACTGCCAGTGAGCCATAATGCTTCAGGTTCACAAATTATATCCATAACCTTATCCCTGGGCTCAAACTTGCAGAGCATCCCTTCTTCCCCAGAGTTGGCCCAGTGCTATGTCCTGTTTCCTAAGGGTAGAATCACAGCCCCCTAGAATCACCATTTGAGCTGCTAAAGAATGCCACAGCATTGCATATCCTAGCTCTGCAAGCAACCTACTCCTGTTAGCTATCACAGTCCTTCCTTACCTGTTGGAAACACATAAAACCCCTTTTTTAATGGATTTCCAGGTTTTTTTAGTTTGCTTTTTACAGTGGGAAGGTAATTCCCTGCAGTTAATTTTTCACAGAAGCAGGGGCACACCTAACTGGTATCATTTTAATTAAACAGTATTTGCCCAAACACTGACTTATAAATGTGAACTTTCATTTTCATAGATCTGCTTGAGGATGGGGCTTTCTTTGATTTTATTATAGAAAAATTTAAGAAGGGAGCCAGAAGGAAGGAATAGCTGTTTTAAGTATGTACTTAATTAAGCCTTTCCAGTCACTTGATGGTAGCTTGTAGCAATGACAAAGCTACTGTAACACATGAGTTTCACCACAGGCAAAGTGGTATGCCTCTGAATGTACTTTCTTAGCTTTATATAGTTTTTGAACAAGTAGATTCGAACATAGTGACTTGTAAGTCTGAGAGTATACTTCAGTGAAAGGAAAATATTTCATAGATTAAAAACTTTTAAAGCTCATGTTTATGGTGTGTTTGGTAGAAAAACAACTTACAGCTGGGTGCGGTGGCTCATGCTTGTAATCTCAGCACTTTGGGAGGCTGAGGAGGGCAGATAACAATGTCAAGAGATCGAGACCATCCTGGCCAACATGGTGAAACCCTATCTCTACTAAAAATACAAAAATTAGCTAGGCATGGGGTGAGCGCTTGTAATCCCAGCTACTCGGGAGACTGAGGCAGGAGAATCGCCTGAACCCAGGAGGCAGAGATTGCAGTGAGCCGAGATTGTACCACTGCACTCCAGTCTGGGGGATAGACCGAGTCTCTGTCTCAGAAGAACAAAAAAAAAAAAAAAAAGGAAAAAGAAAAATAATTTACATCTACAGAGAAAATTCCTTTTGTTTCACTCTATTATCATTTATCCTAGCCCACATAAAATCTAACCAAATCAGTTAGCTCTGAATGCAAAAATTTTCTCCCTGCAGTATAATTGTTCTTTCACTTTCTTGGGAAAATTACATAATATTTCTATAAAAACCACAATTACCTAACTTGATCTGGTGATTTTCATAGCTTGTTGGAGCATTTAAATAGAAAGAGTGATTTTTAAGGAAATAAGTGAATAGAAACACATACGTAAATTTTGTCTTCTCTTTATTAATATAATAGGATAGATGAATATATAGTGACAACTTTTTACACTACATAGTATAGTTATAGCTTTGCACTAGGAGAGGGGCTCCATTAGTTTTTAAAATTGTATCAAATTCTATATAGACAGCCTCAATGCACTTATGTTGTCTTCAATTATCACCTCAATTTAAATTTATAATGTTCACAGTACAGTCTAAAAGAAAAGTATGTGCTTTTAGGATAAACAGATGTAAGTTTAATACCTGGCTCAATAACACAGCTCATAAGTAAGCCAGAATATCAAAATATATACATATATAGACAGAGGTTTTTCCCCTTTTCATAGCTTTAATAGCAATATTTTCTCCCTGGAAGTCATTTTCTGGTGATATAAAGGCTTGGTATTTTCTGTAGATAACACAATAGAAAATCAAAATGTGCAGATGGAAAATAAATGGTATATAAAGATATATATAGAGATAGACATTGACATACACAGATATAAATAGATATCAGGTGTGCATATATCTATTATATATATATTGCAATGCACTGCATAAGAAGAGAACATTTCAATCAATGATGGACCACATATACAACACAGTGGTCCCATAAAATTATAATATCATATTTTTACTGTATTTTTTCTATGTTTAGATATGTTTAGATACACAAATACTTATTATTGTATCAGAATTGCCTACAATATTCAGTAAGTAATAAGCCACACACGTTTATAGCCTAGGAACAATAGACTGTACTATATAGCCTTGATGTATAGTAGGCTATGCCATTTAGGTTTGTGTAAATACACTTTTTGATATTCACACAACAATAAAGTCACCTAATGGCACATTTCTCAGAATTTATCTTTCGTTTATCATAAAAATGAAATGAGATAGTTAATTAGTCCATTCTCACACTGCAATGTAGATACTCTCTGAGACTGGGTAATTTATAAAGAAAAGAGTCTTAATTGACTCAGAATTCCGCATGGCTGGGGGCGCCTCAGGGAACATACGATCATGGTGAAAGGTGAAGGGGAAGCAGGCATGTCTTACATGATAGCAAGAGAGCAAGAAAGCAAAGCGGGGAGTGCCACATGTTTATCAAACAACCAGATTTCATGAGAACTCACTCACTATCACTAGAACACCATGAGGGAAACTGCCCCCATGATCCAGTTACCTCCCACCAGGTCTCTCACTCAACATATGGGGATTACAATTCAGAGTACAGTTTGGATTACAGTTTGAGATGAGATTTGGATGGGGACACAGCCAAATAATAACAGATAGTATAGACAATATAAAACATTATACTTAAATGTTGACAATAAGCTATAGTATATTCAAGGGAGTGTGTTAAAGTGCCTATTATAGTGAGTATATTGTAAATGCTCGTATGTGGTACCTATTAATATGAATATTATTTAATAAATTTATAGAGGCCAAATATAATCTTTTCAACAATTCAGGATACTCAAAACTCTACACAATTTCACTTCATTTCGATAAGCTCCCAAATATATTTATTATCATAAATTGAGAAATTAATTGAAAAATCTTAAATTTAATTACCTTCCTTCCAATATTGTGAATATTCCTGCTTCTCCCTTCCTTTGTCATCTATCACTAGGGTTATATTTTTCCAGCAGGGGTGAGAATTAGAACACACAATTGTTCATATATAAACTTAATCCTACAAATATTTACTGAAGAACTCTGAAGAGGATTAGAAATAGATGTTGAGAACTTATACAGAAATGGACATTGGATTTTCCTCTAAAACATAGAAATGTGAGGGAAACTCATTTCTCCCAAGTATCTAGTATATGATAAGACCTATACACAAATTATCAAACTTACATCTTTATTAAACAATGGAGTAATGTCCTTTTCTCACTTTGTAGATAAGGAAACCAGCTAAAGTTAAGTCACTCATTCAAGGTTGCACAAGCAGTGAGACTTAACTGGCTTAAGGGGTTTGCTAATATAATATATGGACATATAATGTTATTTAGACTATAAAATTATTACTATTGCCTCATCATTTTCAAATGAAAATGTTTTAATTTTGTTTCTCTGAAGCTTAAAGTCTTTTCATGTAGAGTCAATATAAATCATTGCTTTCCTCTGCAGCAAGATTCTCACTGGTAGTTTAAACTCCAAAGAAGCATTTTCCTCTTTTTCATCTCTTTAATAGCAATATTTCTTCACTGGATATTATTTTTTTATTGATTTAATTTTGGTGTTTTCTACAGATAACATAAAATTAAAATGTGCAGAAATAAATAAGGTATGAGGCTCACCTGCTGTCCATAGGCAGTGCATTGGCAGTGGTGTGCTTTACTACAATCTTGAAAGGCATCCTGCTCCCTGACAGTGATGCTACCATGCCTCAGCAGTGGCTACAAAAGCAGCTTCGGGTGATTAAGTATCAGTCTTTATGTTATAAAACTGCCCATAATGTCTTTTGTCACTAGTACTTACGTCTCATTACAAGCCTTTTTTTTATTTTCTGTAGATTCAACTCTAACATTGACAAAGAAAAAAATGCTCACCTCCATGTTTTGTCATTCAAGCCTTTTACCTTCTATTGATGGCTAAAAAATATTGCTATACTCATTTATAAAAAAAAAAGCAAAAAATAAATAAAATGTATTTCTGAAAATGTTCACAATTGCACATGACTTACAATCTAAACATACTTCTTGAGTATTTTAAGCTATGAAATTGCATTGTTTTCACTAATATATTCTAAGAAAATATTTATTTCAAATAGCATCTTAGCACGTTTACTGTTGCGGATTTGTGATGTGTAGTTAAGTGTCTATTGAAATTCTTATACAATGTGGTTTATATAAGTCATAGACAAGAAAACTGTTGTAAAAAAAAAAAAACATGGGTTTATTCAGTCGAACAACATAGGTTGTCTGAATGAAGATGTGTAGTTAGAAAAGATGTGGAGATCTAATAATATTCATATATGTTAGCTCAAGAGGGAAGCTATTCTAGACCTGAAGCACCGTGACTCT
The DNA here is from genome assembly GCF_009764315.1 of Trachypithecus francoisi. Classification (NCBI taxonomy): domain Eukaryota; kingdom Metazoa; phylum Chordata; class Mammalia; order Primates; family Cercopithecidae; genus Trachypithecus; species Trachypithecus francoisi. The sequence continues at coordinate 113,293,373 of NW_022681454.1, forward strand.
AGATAAAGATATGCAGATAAGTCAGCACTAGATACATTAATTTAAGGATTAAGAAGCATTAGTTCACATAAAATTTTAAATGTATCTCCTATCCATTCTTTCTTAATGTGTTCCTTCTGTTCCTATTTCCATTGATAAGTGAATTTGCTTGCTCTGCTTTATTGAATTAGGATAAAAAAGTTAATGGAGACAAGTGTCAAGTTACTTTGGAAAGAGGATCCAGTCTACCTTACTAGAATCTATTATGAAATATAATGTTTGTGTGCTCACAACTGCATATCCAGAACCAATTCTAGAAGTCTGTGGCTGCTAACTGATAATTTTATCAGGAAGAATCGTTTATTTTCAAATATCTTACCTAAAAGGTTGCCATTTCAAACTGATTTTAATGAGCAAATAAATTCACCATTTATAATATTGATACCTTGGAAGAAGGCTACATGTCAGTTTCTCACACCTTAATGCTGATCAACAAATTGCTACTTTTTTTAAGTGGTAGACAAATTCAATTGAGGGAAATGTGTTACAGTGAAATATTTAAAATATTTTACATGAGCGTGATGTACATAGACTGAAATAATCTATATTGGAAACCTTCGGACAGCTCAAAAGCAGTATGAGATCCTGGACATATGGCAGGACACATATTGAAGTAAAAGCAACAAAATTCTCCAACCTTATTGATCTGTGTCAGACTGCTGTATGGCTTATGAATATATTTTGAAATGTATCACAGTATCATAAAATAATATGGAGTTTATTATTTACTCTTTCCTTGGTGACATAAATCTCTGATTAAATCCAATTAATCAAAACGAAAATATTGAATATCTAAACAGTATTAAGATTAGAAAGAAATTTTAGGAAACTTGGGTCAGAGGAAACAGAAAAATATTAAAATCTGCAACGTGGTATCATATAAATAAGAAATCCAAAACTACAAAACTAGAATAGTGAACAAGGCTGGAAATGCATATATGTGCATACTTATATACTTGGTTCACGCTCCCTACTATACCCAAACCCAGGATTTAAACAAAACAAAACATTAATTTCATAGAATTACCAGTTAATTTCCAAGTTTGGTTCACTTACATTTAATACATAAATTGCTCAGTTTTTGTGAGGTTTCAGTTTTGAGAATTTTCTACTTCTTTTAGTCTGAAAGGTTTTATTCCATTGTGCCTTTGATTTTTTTTTTTCTACTGGAACATCGATCATTTTTTGTCTTAAGGGTATTTATGTCGTTACTTTTATAATTTTAATCTCTGCATATTCTAAAATATTCTTGTGTTTTTCCTTAACAATATGAAATATTTTAATGCATTTTACTTCAGTCTTTACTCATACCAATGAGGATTTAAAACCATAACAATTTTACATATATTTTTCCTTATCTTGGGCAAGTCTAAATGAATAAAAGCCTATCTTGTAGGGTAGACATAAAAATTTTAGTAAAATGATGTCATGCTTACAAATGTGTGTCAAGGGTACTGAAATTTTTCTATTTTAATTTGACAGATGTACACACATATACATATGCTTTATGTGTTTTAAATATATATAAATATGCTTTATTTAGATATAGCTTACATATAAAAAATTCACTCAGAGTGTAATGTTACTTAGTACTTCACAGAGTTGGTTAATAATCATAATCAATTTTAGAATGTTTCACCACACCAAAACATAACCTTCTATTCCTTAAGCATCATACCCCGTTCCCTATCTCCTGCTTTAAGCAATTATTAATCCTCTGTTTGACTATTTTAGATACTTAATGTGAGTTCATTAAAAATGTGTTTTTTATATAGTTGACTATGTTAATTGAGCATAATGTTACTTTTATATAGATTTATTCTCTCTTCCCACTTTTGTGCCATTGCCATTATACATATTACATGTAAATGTCTTACAACTCTAACTATATGTTGTTATAAATGTTACTTCATTTAATTTCAGGCCTGTTTGAGAAGCTGAGAGAAAAAAATGAAAGCAAGTATATATTTATAGAGTTTTTTATATTAATATCCTTATTTACCATTTTTACTTCTCTTCATTTGTTCTTATGAATTTGAGTAACCATCTGATGTTATTTCCCTATGAAACTACAACTTAATTTCCACCTACTTCCTTTGTGTTGTTATTGTCAAATATACTACATTTTTATATGATAGAGACCTAATAGTAAGAATAGTGGCTTTAATTCTTTTTGAATTAGTTAATAGAAAAAAAAAGAAATATGCATTTATACTATGTCATATCATTAAATTACATTTACCATTACTCTGTTTCTTTGTGTGTCTGTTTAAATTATCATCTTTGGTCACTTGCTTTATACCTTTAGAACTTCTTTTATTAATTCTTATAAGGCTCTGCAGCTAGTAGTGAATTCTCTCAGTTTTTATTTGGAATTAACTTTTTTCCTCTTTCAATTATAAAGATAAGTTTGTTTATGTAACATTTTTGGTGGTGTTTTTTTTATTTTCCTTCAGCACTTTAGATATATTACCCCATTGCTTTCTGGGTTCTATTAACTGTCGAATAAACTGTTAATCTTATTGAGGTTCACTTTGTTTGATAAGTTATGTTTTTCTCTTGTTGCTTACAAAATTTTGTCTGTCTTTCTCTTTCAACATTTTTACTATGCTATGTGGTTGTGGACTTCTTTTCATTTATTCTACTTAGAGTTCATTTTGTTTTTCGTGTGTGTGTGTGTGTGTATGAATATATATGTGTATATATATGTGTGTATATATGAATATATTATTACTTTTGATGATTAAAACTGCAATTACTTTTGCACTAACCTAATATATAAATATATATGTATGGTGTAAAATGCATATGTATATATGAATATACATATGAATATATATGAATATATATGTATGAACATATGCACACACATATATTCATGAATATACACACATTAATATATATTCATATATATACACATACTTTGTCACCAATTTGTAGTCTGTAAAACCATTATTTATTTAAATATTTTTTCTGCTTTTCTCCGCTTTATGACTATTTGCATTACAAGTACGTTGCACATTTAATAATATCCCACATTTCTTTGAGTCACTTTTTATTACTTTTTTCTGTTATTCAGAGTGCAAAATTTTAATTGATTTTTCTTAAAGTTCAATGACTGTTTCTTTTGCCAGTTCAAATCTACTGTTGAATCACCACAATTTTTTTTAATTTTATCTACTGTATCTTCAAACTCTAGCATTTCCATTTGTTTCTTTTTGTTGGAATCAACACCAAAATTAATCACTTTTCTTTTTTAGTCATTTCAATAATGTCTACTTGAAGATATTATACCATAAGATTTTCTTTAAATATAATCCATTAAAGTTTTTTACCAGCATTTGTCTCCAGTGTCAGATAGGGAATTACCTAGGTGAAAAAAGTGTCTTCGTTATTCATGAACAAATTGGATCATGCCTCAGTTTACACTAATGAGGTGACTTATGCTGAGTCCCTAGATAGCTATAGAATGTGGTTTTATCAACAGATAAACAATGATTGGAGGGCTGGGACTTTTAGCCAGCTTAGGCTCTGTGGAAGGAAAGGACTGGAGATTGAGTTCAATCATGTGACTAATGATTCAATCAACCAAGCCTATACAGTAAGACTTCAATGACAACTTTGGAGACTGATTCTCAATGAGGCTTCCTCATTCTTCCTCACTGGTGAACACACTGATGTACCAAGAGGGTGATACATTCTGATTACAGAGAGAGAGCACACAGAAGTTCTATATCTGAAACCCTCACAGTTCTTGTCTAAGGCGACTTCTCATTTGGCTATTCCTGAGTTGTATCTTTTATAATAAAACTGTAATCATATGCATGGTGTTTTTCTGAGTTTTATTAGTCTTTTAATGAATTATTAAACCTGAGAGAGGTCTGGAAAACTAAATTGATAGCCAGTCAGTGAGAAACGCAGGTGGCATGGGGATCCTACTTAAAGATGTTGTTCAAAGTGAAGTTAATCTTGTAGTGGAATGGACTCTTAGCTTGTGAGCTCTACAATAACTCTGAATGACTAACACCAGAACTGAATCATGGTAAACCAGTTGGGGTTCATATCAGAATAGAAGCATCCACAGGTTTTCCCCTTCTATTGCCTCCCAGTGACACAGCCAGTGGGCAGGGGGTACCTGGAGAAACTCCAAACAGCCTGCCCACCTGGGTGGAGCCTCAAGAAATTCAGGATGTTTGTAGTAGGGAGGAGCCTGTCCCCTCCTTTTCCTGTATGGAACCTGGGACTTCAAAGGCTGGAAAGGAAGCACTCTAGCAGGAACTCTGGCCTAGTGAGAGTCCCTGTTTCCCCCTTATTTTTCCCCTTTGCACTCAATAAGACAGAGTTCGAGATCAGCCTGGCCAACATGGTGAAACCCCATCTCAACTAAAAATGCAAAAATCAGCCAGGAGTGGTGGAAGGTGCCTGTAATCCCAGCTACTCGAGAGGCTGAGGCAGGAGAATCACTTGAGCCTGGAAGGCGGAGGTTGCAGTGAGCCAAGATCACACCACTGCACTCCAGCCTGGGTGACAGAGCAAGACTCTGCCTTGGGACAAACAAAAACAAAAACAAAAACAAAAAACCTTGTATTACTTACCATTTAAACAGTCTGCGAGCCTGAATTTTCAAGACCATGGAACAAAGAACCCCATCTTTAATTGAACTAAAGAAAAGTCTGGCAACACTAGTCAGTGTTTGTTATTTGCATTACTGATAAGGTATTTACTGGGAAGGCAGTATATAATAAAAATAAAATAATAATTAGTCTATGCTAATTTTCGTTAAGGTTGATAATGCATATGAAAAATTTCTTGTATTTTATAAATTATCATATAAAAATGTTTTTGTTTTTAATGTTTAATGGGAAATTGCCACAGTCTTTGAACCAAAAATATAGTCAATATATTTAACATTAATATTAAAAACAGTCCACATTTTACTATTCACATTGAGTTATTTTATAATTCATGTTTGGAAAACTGATCTTACATCATGATGTGGTAATAATAAAATGGGTATTGAACTATGGATTCAGGAGAAATAAGTTCTAGTCTTAGCTCTTTTCCTGCGTGGCTTTGGAAAAGTTACTTTCTTGTCTGAGCTCCATTTTTCTCATTTCTTTAAATAGACAAAAACTTGATAGACAAGATATATATATATATATATAACAAGCCCACTGAACATGACTCAGAATATGGTTAGAACAAAAATTTATTTTTGGTCCCTCACTGTTCTTCAAAAATATATTTAACAGAGGTAGGGTGTTTCTTTATCACAGTAGGATTCTGACACCCCATGAAAGATTGTTCCAAGGGAGAACACATTCTTGCAATACTCAGCCTCCAATACCTCGTATAGCAACATCTTTTTAGGAGGATACCCATCATACTTCATTTAGACTTCAATGGCTCAGCACTGGACAGCCTTCATAGGCAAACACTTTCCATAATGTTCATATGCTTTTACCTCATACCGTGTGCCACTCCCTCCTGCATCTACACCTTCATCACTTTGCTAAAACTTGGATTACTAATACCGGCCCAGTCTCTCATATTGAGGGCCTTTCTAAGTGGCTCATGCTCCAACACCATATGGCAGGCTGCCACACTATGGGGATGCCCTCCTCTTCTCTTCAGTATCCAACATCCATATCTGGGTGCCCTCCTGGACACAGAACTTCCTCATCCCACACAGGTGTTGAAGCCCAATGCCAACTACCACCCATTCTCTCTCACTTAGGCACAGATACTCACCATTGTTATCCTTACCTAAACGTTCTTGAATATAATTTGATATAATTTGTCAGGACTGGAGGAAAATAGCAAAAAAAAAAAAAAAGTAGAAGGAGAAAGAATAACAGGATAATCTGGCAAAAACATTTGAATTATTTCAATCAAAGAAAATTTACAGTCCTGTTTATTTACCCAAACATTTACCAATTCTTACTGTTGTTCATTTCTGTACATGCAAGTTTGTATCTGTAAGCATTTTTCTTCAGGTTGATCATTGTCTTTACTATTATTGCCTGGACCTTTAAAGTTGACATTGCATTATTGTCTGTCTCAATTGTAATGGCATATAGGCAGAACATAAAATTTGATTTTTTTCCACCAAAATTGGAAAAAATAATTAACATTATTTATTTATCTGCACCATTGACTTTCTCTTTATTTTATATTGAATCCGATGGTATGTAAGTCAAACTGCTTGTTATTATGCCAAAGTAAGATTTTTGTGTGTGTGAACTAGTTGTTTTCTTTCATGTTCTTTAGATAGGATCATTTCAATAGATCTGTCTCTCATTTCAAGCTTTTTCTGCTCTCTCTCATTTGTGGTAAGCCCATCTGTTTACTTTTTCATTTCGATTATTATATTTTTTCATTCTAGACTTTCCATTTTTACTTTACTTTTCTTTTACTTCCTACTTTTATAGATAACTTCCTTTTAGTCAATAATTATGGCCTCAGTTCCTATTAGGTCACTAAATATTTATGAAGATCACCTCAGATTTATATTATCTCAGCTGCTATTTCTTTCAAATAAGGAACTTTCCCCATTCCTTTGCGTGTAGAATGATTGATTTTCTAGCTTCCTTTATCTTCTTCTTACGTGTGTTGATCTTTGTTCCAGTAGCCAAATAATTTCTGAACCCCAAAACCAAAATATGCATTTTGCAGCAGCTATAACTGTTCAGTTCTTGCAGTCTTTTTCTGTGGCATTTTACTGAGGACCTTAGAATTTTTCATAGGCATGGGCAGTTTAGATGTAATCTAAGGATTTGTGCAGAGATTACATGTATACTCTGGCGATCTTTCAGCCAGAACTCCTTTCTTTATGGGATTTCTTCTCTCAAAACCCAGCCATTCTGGTTGCTTTCTAATTCTGTCTTCTGATACTCCAAGCCATTGTCTGAGGCTTTTTACTTTAGTTATGGGCACTCAGCAACTTGGAATGTAGACTTCCCACAGAGGACAAGACATTTAACAGTAGCTCTCGCTCACTGCAGCCCCTTGTGTCAAGGGGCACAAAACCTCGAGTTTCTGTCTTCCTTTGTCACTTTCTAGTAATAATACCTGATACTATTGTATTTTAGATATATATATTCAGTTCTATAAATATTTTAGCTTCTTTCATCTCTATTATGTTACATGAAGATATGTATGGAACCAATAAAGAAAATAGTTGAAAGATTTTAAAAAATCATTTTTGTATTCTTTTTCATTATGGTGTAAAACAGAGGAGGAAAGCAAACATGATGTTTCTTTAAATCCTAAAATTAAACCAGGGACGAGGATACACAAAAGCAATAATATAGAATGATCCCCCTTTCCCCCCAAATAAAAGTCCACTCTAGGAATTGAAGAGAAATCATAAACCTATGAGCCTACTGAAGTCTATGAAAACTCCAATGGGAACTTCTTTAAAATATATTTTCATCTTCACATTCAAATATAATTCTTCTTCCTACCTGGAATCATGAATGATTTGTTTGCTTTTCTTTCTTGGAGAGGTTGAAAATTTCAAAAAAATGATTCTAATCAATAATGGAAGTTTAAGTTTTTCAACTTTTATTTTAGGTTCTAAGGTACATGTGAAGGTCTGTTACATAGATAAACACTTGTCACGGGGGTTTGTTGTACATATTATTTCATCACCCAGGTATTAAGCTCAATAACCAACAGTGATCTTTTTTCTCCTTCCCCGCACTACCACCCTCCCCCTCAAGAAGTCCCCATTGTCTATTATTTTCTTCTTTGTGTTCATAAATTATTATCATTTAACTCCTACTTATACATGAGAACATGTGAAAGTACAGGTATGGGAACCACTAAGGCATTAAATACACCTAGGGCTTGGGCAATAAAGACCTGTGTTTGAATCTCAGCATCAATAATTTTTTTTTTTTTTTTTTAGACAAGAGTCTCACCCTGTCGCCTAGGCTAGAGGGTAGTGGCAAGATCTCTGCTCACTGCAAGCTCCACCTCCCAGGTTCACACCATTCTCCTGCCCCAGCCTCCCGAATAGCTGGAACTACAGGCGCCTGCCACCAAGTCTGGTTAATTTTTTGCATTTTTAATAGAGACGGGGTTTCACCGTGTTAGCCAGGATGATTTCGATCTCCTGACATCACGATCTGCCTGCCTCGGCCTCCCAAAGCACTGGGATTACGGGTGTGAGCCACCATGCCCGGCCAGTACCAATGTATTTCTTTTTTTTTTCTTCAAAAATTATTTTTAACAGTTGTATAACACTCTATTACACGGATGTACCATAATTTAAATATTGTTAAATTGCATGTTTAGGTTTTTTCCAATTTATCACATAAAAATATATGTAAGCAAATGAAAATAATGTGAGATATCATATTTGTAAATGCTTCCCCACATCTCTGAATTTTTCTTTAGCTTAAATTCCTAAAAGTAGGATAGCTAAGTCAAAAGATAATGAAAACTTGTGTTTTTGTTTTGGCCAAAATATCTTCTAAGAAAACATAAATTTTTATTTCTAGCTAACATTTAATTTTTAACAACACTGGATATTATTGTTCTTCTAAATATGTGGTGGTTCATTATTTCTTTATGTTTGCATTTCCATGAATATTGGTGCAGTTGAACATTTTTTCATGTGTTTATTATCCATATTCTGTTACAGATAATTCATGTCTCTTGCCAGTCTGTCTGTTCATCCTTCCTTCCTTCTTTCCTTTCAAAATTGTCCCTGTTTGCAGATGACATGATTATATATTTAGAAAACCCCATCATCTCAGACCAAAATCTCCTTAAGCTGATAAGCAACTTCAGCAAAGTCTCAGGATACAAAATTAATGTGCAAAAAATCACAAGCATTCTTATACACCAGTAACAGACAAACAGCCAAATCATGAATGAATTTTCATTCACAATTGCTTCAAAGAGAATAAAATACCTAGGAATCCAACTTACAAGAGATGTAAAGGACTTCTTCAAGGAGAACTACAAACCACTGCTCAGTGAAATAAAAGAGGACACAAACAAATGGAAGAACATATCATGCTCATGGATAGGAAGAATCAATATCATGAGAATGGCCTTATTGCCCAAGGTAATTTATAGATTCAATGCCATTCTTATCAAGCTACCAATGACTTTCTTCACAGAATTGGAAAAAAACTGCTTTAAAGTTAATATGGAACCAAAAAAAGAGCCCGCATTTCCAAGACAATCCTAAGTCAAAAGAACAAAGCTGGAGGCATCACGCTACCTGACTTCAAACCATACTACAAGGTTACAGTAACCAAAAATAGCATGGTACTGGTACCAAGACAGAGATATAGACCAATGGAACAGAAGAGAGCCCTCAGAAATACCACACATCTACAGCCATCTGATCTTTGACAAACCTGAGAAAAACAAGAAATGGGGAAAGGATTCCCTATCTAATAAATGGTGCTGGGAAAATTGGCTAGCCATAAGTAGAAAGCTGAAACTGGATCCTTTCCTTACTCCTTATACGAAAATTAATTCAAGATGGATTAGAGACTTAAATGTTAGACCTAAAACCATAAAAACCCTAGAAGAAAACCTAAGTAATACCATTCAGGACGTAGGCATGGGCAAGAACCTTATGTTTAAAACACCAAAAGCAATGGCAACAAAAGCCAAAATTGACAAATGGGATCTAATTAAACTAAAGAGCTTTTGCACAGCAAAAGAAACTACCATCAGAGTGAACAGGCAACCCACAGAATGGGAGAAAAATTTTCCAATCTATTCATCTGACAAAGGGCTAATATCCAGAACCTACAAAGAACTCAAACAAATTTACGAGAAAAAAACAAACAAACCCATCAAAAAGTGGGCAAAGGATATGAACAGACATTTCTCAAAAGAAGACATGCATACAGCCAACAGATACATGAAAAAACGCTCATCATCACTGGCCATCAGAGAAATGCAAATCAAAACCACAATGAGATACCATCTCAAACCAGTTAGAATGGCAATCATTAAAAAGTCAGGAAACAGCAGGTGCTGGAGAGGATGTGGAGAAATAGGAACACTTTTACACTGTTGGTGGGATTGTAAACTGGTTCAACCATTGTGGAAAACAGTATGGCGATTCCTCAAGGATCTAGAACTAGAAATCTAGAAATACCATATGACCCAGTCATCCCATTACTGGGTATATAACCAAATGATTATAAATCATGCTGCTATAAAGACACATGCACACGTATGTTTATTGCAGCACTATTCACAATAGCAAAGACTTGGAATCAGCCCAAATGCCCATCAGTGACAGACTGGATTAAGAAAATGTGGCACATATTGGAATGGAATGGCACATATGGCACATATGGAATACTATGCAGCCATAAAAAAGGATGAGTTCGTGTCCTTTGTAGGGACATAGATGAAGCTGGAAACCATCATTCTCAGCAGACTATCGCAAGAACAGAAAACCAAACACCGCATGTTCTCACTCATAGGTGGGAATTGATCAATGAGATCACTTGGACTCTGGAAGGGGAACATCGCACACTGGGGCCTGTTATGGGGAGGGGGTAGTGGGGAGGGAAGGCATTGGGAGTTATACCTAATGTAAATGACGAGTTGATGGGTGCTGACGAGTTGATGGGTGCAGCACACCAACATGGCCCAAGTATACATATGTAACAAACCTTCACGTTGTGCACATGTACCCTAGAGCTGAAAGTATTAAAAAAAAAAAAAAAAAGAAAGAAAGAAAAAAAAAACAATATATTTCTTTTGTTGCCCTGGGAAAGTCACTTAGCCAGTCTGGGTCTGTTTTCTGTCTTTCTAGGTTTATATAGAGAGAATTGTTACTATTTACCTTGCAGGGCCACTTTGAGGATTAAGTGTGATACGTAATGTATAATAAATAGGACCTGACCAATAAATGTTAGTTACTATCTTTCAAAAATAAAAGAACATGTGATATTTGGTTTTCTGTTCTTGCATTAGTTTGCTAGGTAGTTTGCCTCTAAATCCATCCATGTTCCTGCAAAAACATGATCTTATTCTTTTTTATGGTTGCATAGTATTCAACGGTGCATACGTAACATATTTTATTTATCCAGTCTATCACTGATAGTCATTTAGGTTGATACCATGTCTTCGCTATTGTGAATAGTGTTGCAATAAACATTTGCATGCCTGTGTCTTTATGGTATAATGATTTATATTCCTTTGGGTATAAACCCAGTAATGGGATTGCTGAGTCAAATGATAGTTCTGCTTTTTAAAAAAGTATTTTTTACTAAATAAGCAGTTTTTTAAATTTGTTTTTTATTTCAATCCATTTTTAGGGAGCAGGTGGTGTTTGGTTACATTAATAACTTCTTATTGGGGATTTGTGAGATTTTGGTGCACCCATCACCTGAGCAGTGTTCACTGTACCCAATGTACCCAATACATAGTCTTTTATCCCTCATCCCCACACGCCCTTTCCTCTGAGTACCCAAAGTCCAATGTATCCTTATACCTTTGCTGCCTCATAGCTTAGCTCCCACTTGTGAGTGAGACTGAGTTACTTCACTTAAAATAATAGTCTCCAATTCCATCCAGGTTGTTGCAAATGCCATTAACTCTTTGATTAATTGCCTGCTTTCCACAATGGTTGAAATAATTACACTTTCATCAACAGTGTACAAGTGTTCTGTTTCCTCTGCAACCTCATTAGTATCTGTTATTTTTTGACTTTCTAATAATAACCATTCTCACTGGTGTGAGATAGTGTCTCATTGTGGTTTTGATTTGCATTCCTCTAATGATCAGTGATATCGAACTTTTATTTCATATGCTTGTTGACCACATTTATGTCTTCTTTTGAGAAGTATCTGTTCATGTCCTTTGTCCACTTTTTAATGGGGTTGTTTGGTTTTCTCTTATAAATTTGGTTAAGTTCTTGATAGATGCTGGATAATAGACCTTTGTAAGGTGCATAGTTTGCAATAATTTTTCCCCATTCTGTAGGTTGTCTGTTTACTATGTTGACAGTTGCTTGGGCTGTGCAAAAGCTTTTTAGTTTAATTATATTCAATTTGTCAATTATTTGCTTTGGTTGCAATTGCTTTTGGTGTCTTTTTATGCAATATTTGCCCATCTCCTATGTCCAGGATGTTGTTACTTAGGTTGTCTTCTAGGGTTTTAATAGCTTTTGGTTTACTATTTAAGTCTTTAACAACACCTTGAAAATTACTATATTCTCAGGACATATTTTTATGCTTACATAGCTGTGAGAAACATAGGTAGGACTAGTTGCTTTATAGTTACAGTTTTCACTATTTTAGAATTCCTAAATTGAATATATCACTAAATAAAATGTATACAAGATGGAAAGCTTATTTAAATTGCTTTATTGAGCTCTACCTGTAGTATTTATTCTCTCTAAATTTAAATGAAGCATCCATCTGTTCTTTTATTGAGACATCTCTGATTAAATCCTCAAAAAAAATACAGAGAAAAACAGTAGACGCACACAAGTTACAAAAGTTCCATTAAAAGTCCACCTTCTATTCAAATGTGGTATTGAAGTTGAAGCATATTACTCAAAAGTTGTTTTTTTTTTTTTCCACAATCACAGAATGTGATTCTGTGTAAGTTTAGAGTAGATATTTTGTGACTCTAAGCTACATAGGGGGCTAATCTGTATTTATGGGACTATAGTATTTGTTATTGTCCACTACATATTGTTCTGAAAATCTTATTTTTTAAGTAACAATCCAGAAGGAATTTATTATAGTGAAAGCATTTGATTTTTTGATTTTTAAGGATTTTCTGAATTTCAGGACTGTTAATTTTATTTCATATTTTTCTATTTAAATATTTTCATGCTCAAAAGTAACTTAAAATAAAAATATATATTGTCCTTTTTTTTATCTTTTAGGAAACATCTCCAGAAGGTTTGGTCTCTGGGAAATGATATTACTGTTTTCAATCATCCTTACTTAAGAGAATTATTTTCAAATGATTAATAACCTTTAAGAATCAATAAAGTAACCTTAATAATAATATTTGCAATTCTTAAGCCCTTACTTTAAGATTTACTTAATATATTTTACCTCTTATTCTTGCAAAATAAATCTGCCATAAAGTTTATGTCAGTTTTACAGGAGATATAAATAAACTTATGGAGAGCATGTAACTGTCCCAAAGTCTCATAATTTAAAAGTTGTTTATTTAGAATTTAAACTCAGACCCTTTCAAATTCAAAAGCAAAGGACCCTTCAATGAATTCATACTAGATCACACATGAAGCACGATCCCAACTTTTGGCAGATTAAGTATAAGCAGTACACCAAAGAAATTAAAAACTAATTGCTCTTGTAACACTGTTCTCCACTACAATGTTTTATAGGCTTCACCTGTTATTATTTCTGTTGAATAGTGAAATGGAGAAAACAGAAAGAGGCAGAGCCTAGATTTCTGAGTACTTGCCTGAGTACTTTTCTTGATTATGGAGATAGGTATCTGACAGTTTTCTTTATGAAAATACCAGTAATGTATTTTTTTCGTCACTGATAGGACCCGACTCTAACTGACATCACCTGACAGAGTGTTGAAAATTATCTAGATGCATCCTTGAAAACGAGAAGATGCTATAATATCATGGCAATTTTGGCACAGTCCCTAACCTGAGTGGCATACCCTGCAAATTTCGTTCTGTAAGATAACAGGGTTTTTGTTTTGGTTGTTGTTTCTGTGTGGATAATAAAATGTAACTATGTGGTACCTGTGATTTATTTTTACTTTTGGTGATTTGTGTAAGGAAATAACATTTTAAAAGATGATCATGGAATAGGAGAAGTAGAAAACATGCAAAGTTATATGTTATTATAAGTAAATAAAACAAATTTCATAGTATCTACCTACATATCTGTCTGTCTGTCCATCTGTCTGTCTATCTATCTATCTATCTATGTATCTATCTATGAATTGGTTTGGGTTCCAATACAAATTGGAATTTGCGTTGTAGAGTTAACCCCAAAATGGAGCCACCTGTCGACATTATTGAGTGGTCTTAAACAGCATTATACTGTTCTTAATTTTATCTTACTTTTATGACAAACTATAGCATCATTATTTCTTTTTAATTTTTATGGGTACATAATAGTTACAAGGCATCATTATTTCTGATCCATGCCTTAATCTTCAGGATTAATTCTTTTAAAAAATGGCTTTAAAAATCAAGTTACATACCAAATAATAATAATTTTTTGAATGACATATAATTCTTCCATAGTCATTTCTATACCTTCATATATAATGATAAGATGTTACTATGCACAGACTAGAAGTTCTGTGTTAAACTTGACCATTAATTTTTGATTCTAGCATTAACTTGAACAATCTATGATACATTTTTTATAAAGGCATCTGAGGTTCTGAAATAATTTTTCTTTTTTTCTAAGTCATAGAGTGCCTTCTCTGCCAGGAAATATGTGTCTACGTAGCTCAATTAAAAATTTAACACCCCCTTATTCCTCAGAGTGATGATTTTGTTAAATTCTGTTTAACTGACATCCTTAAACTTAATGGTTCTTTTTTCCACTCTTATCAGTTATAGAATGTCACTATTCTTTCACAGCTAACTGATTCCTCAGTCAGCCTTGCTTTCTCCCTGAGGCACTGATACAGGAAGATCGTAAATTCTCTCACTGTAAGGAATTAATTGGCTAAACAATACATCCAGCCTAGAAAACTCACTTGCCCAGCTCTGCTGCTATTTGAATATGAGAGTTAACACCGCTGTAGAGTGGAAGTAGAGAAAGGTGTTTCTGTTGTTATTGAACTCTATCTAGTCTTGTTAGTTTTGAGACTTCAAATAAGTTAATGGTCTGGACCATAGCTATTTCCTCATGTATGTAGGCTGAATATTTATAACGTTTATCTACGTGTTCTGCATTATTAAATATGATGATATGTGTAAAGTGTTTAGTACATATTTGTCACATTGATTGTTTAATAAATATTAGATGATGTCATTATTGCTGTTATGTTACATCAAGTTCCAAAGGGAGCTTGTATCCTAAGAACCCTCTGGGATACATCCCAAATTTACTAAAAGTCTTCTGTAACTTATGATGTTGAACTAAATAATATGATGCAATAGTTTTCTATAATATAACGTTAAATATTTTCTGAAGTTCTGTTTCTTTTTCTAGAGTCTGCATGTTTACTGTTGGCTTAAATATGTTTTTTCATAATTGAAGAATTTAAAAATGTTTCATATATTTAAAAGAATAAGTGTATTATGATATAGCCAACTACAAACACATCTACATACAAAATCACAGGTATGTTTTGCTTTTTGAGATGTGCTAGCACTAGTTCTGTCTTCAAACAGGGCAGAAAATAAGATGATATGAGAGGTTCTGCCGGCTCTGAACACATAAACATGTGCAACTTCTATAAACTAATAAGCAGTACATCTTGTTTAAATGCATTGCAAGAGCAAAGAGGCATTTTGTTTACTTACTGAGATTTGAATGATGAATGTTTTGAATACTTCAGGGCACACTCTAATTATATCTCTATTCTTTCAAAGAAGAGCAAGATAGACTATATGGGGATGTTGAATTATAAAATTTAAATTAATAGCAAAATTATTAATATATTGTAAAAAAGTGTTTACCATGGTAAATATATAAACATAGCAAAAGGGCAATTTCTCCCTATTCTGAGCTGATCAATGATCACTGGAAATGGAAATGAACCTCAGGCTTGTCACCCCTTCTTGCTCCAGGTACAGATCATTTTACCTTCTCTTTATGCATATAGGTTACACGAGGGGAAGTGTGAACACCTGAAAAAGATAGATGTTCAGATAGAAAGGAGAAAGAATGGATACTGATAGGCACACAGTAAGATACTTACATATGCAATATGTTCATATGTTTACAAAAAAAATTTATTAGATCTCTTGTTTTGTTGGGTTTTGTTTTTCTTTTATGATACAGCATTAAAAATTCCAATACCATTTTTAATATGTTCACTCTAGAGCTATAAATGCTTTAGATGAGATCCAGCATTATAAGTTCCTGCCAGTTTAATTGCTGTCTTTAATTTCTAACTATTTATTTACTTATCTAGGGATCTCTTAATTATGAAAAAGTAAGTGTGCAAAAGATGTCATTCAATTTAAGCACTAATTAGGCTCTCTACTTGATTTAACATGATTTCCCCCTCTCGTAATGATTCCAGTCAATCAATAAGCATGTAGATATGGGCACCCAGAAAGTATATTCAAAAGCATGCTGTCTATGTATGATTGGTTTGCTGGATCCATAGTAGGGCAATAAGCTTTGCTCTTTCAGAAATTTGTGACTTAAACTTAAAAGGCTTTGCATTGAGGTAGATTAATGGTAATGTCCTAGAGAAACATAGGTAAACATTTTTGCTCCTAAGGACTCTGGAAGTTCTAAGATTGGTGGCGTGCTCAAGATTTTGTGGTTTAATTATGTCTTCTTTTCTATGAAATAATACTGTATCCTTCACAAATTTTTCCTCTGTTCTACAGATCCAAAGTCAATATTTCTCACTTGAAAGGAAAAACAATTTAGCTCCAACAATAACAAAAAGTGAAATTTTATTGTAGTTGAAATGGCAGGAAAATAAAGCCATCGATATCACCCTTCATCTCTTAATCATTTCAGACATGGATTTGGGCACCAGTGCATGTAGCTATCAAATAATCTCTTCTGAATGAGTGGAAATGGTCAGTTATATAAAAGCTTTAAAAGTGCAGGTCTGTAAAAAGTATAAACCGATAATGATACCAGCTATTATTCCGTGATTCTCCAATGCTGGAAAAACAGATGAGCAGACAGACTCCATCTGTCAAGGAATGTTGTAAAGGAAAAACATATTGTTAATTTCACTTGAACTTCATTGTTTTTAGCTGAACCTCTGCGACTTTTTTTTTTTTTTTTAACATTTTGGAAACTTATTTCTTGCTGGTGATTTCTTCTACTGCTTGAATTTAACATGGACATCAAGTTGTGTAGCCTAAAACAAATATTTGTTTACTAAAGGTTATTGTGTAACTTGTAAGATAATTAATATTTCTGTTTTACACTTGACACTTAATATGTAGTGACATTTACATCTGTATATTCCAGTAAGCACATATTCTACAAATCCAAATCGAGATGAAATTCCCCATTGCAGTATTGACTGTTTCAATAAAAGATATTAGAAGAAGCATATTACTCTTTATACAGATATTTTCATTTTCAAATTGTATGGTTTTTGCAGGCTGCATTATGTTGCAAATTAACTACAAAGATGAAGAAAATTACTAAATCAATCATGTATGGGATAGATTTTTCCTACAAATACAGCTTTATTCTAAGAGATTATGTTATAATTACCAAAGTACTCTTTGTTGTGGCTTCAACCAATTTTCTCTTGCTTGATTTACAGTTTTGTGACATCTTTATGTATAATAAAGTATAAAATTTATGCTAATATAAACAGATTATTTCTATCTGTTCTTTTTAAACAGTTCTGTGACTTTATCATGAGGAAGAATACACAGTTACTTAAACAAATAGTGAATTTAATTGATTACATTGTACGTGTGTATGTGTGTGTGCATGTGTGTTTGTGCCTTGCTCATTTGTGAGTATACAATTCTGGACTAGGCTATAAGATATAATATAGGGCCTCATAAGTTTGTTTGGAAAGTAAAATATATATGTATGTATATATAAAAGAGAGTAAATATATATATGCAATATATATGTATGCACACATATCTGTATATTAACAGACATAGACATGTGGACACATATATAGATAAATAGATAAAGGTATACTACAGAAGATAATATTTGATAACATAATATGAGCTGCATAACGCTTGAGGCATTGCGAAGGTGTGTCATGAGGAAGAGTTTTCCTACAGGTAACTGTGGTACTAGGCCCAGAAATAATTATATTTTCATGCAGAAGAGAGATAGAGGGAGAAAAACGTTGAGAAAGTGTGAGATAAAATAACCTGGCAAAGAGCATTATAGTCTGTATTTTAGCACTATGTTAAATGTATTACATAGTTTTTATTTCATTCTTGTTTGTCTTATTTAAGACAGAAAACAGACAAGAAGGTAGATATAGCTTTGATCAACAAGTCAGGCCGAATTCCACCCAATTGCAGAATGTGATTTATTCAAGATGATATATCTCTGTTAACTTTTAGTATACCACACAGGATTTCAGTCTTAAAAATAGTAATAACCATGTTTTTAAAATATGAGCATTCTACAATTATCTTTTAGACTTAATGTTCTCTGCAACGATTTGGAGATTCATTTAAAATATCTATTAAAATATTTATTTCAGCAAGTCATTACTTCAACACACATCATTTTGCATCAAATGATTAGTACATCTTTGTTTAAATAAGTTCTCCATTTACTTATGTGAAAATGAGAGATTAAGAAGACCTGCTGTAAATTACACAATATGACACTAGGAAGCCCAATGGGAATAACTTTTAACATAGGCTTTCCAAAAAAAAAAAAAAATATATATATATATATTATATATATATATATATATATATATATGATTTGCTGAAATTAAAAGTCTTTAAGTTCTAATAAATTTTAACTGATGTCTGTGGTGTTACATTCTTGGGTATTTATTTTAAAGTATTGATTTATTTGTGTATTCATTTTAAGGCTATTGAATAAGAGTGAACATTGTTGCCTTACAAAGCATGCTGAACGTGACAAAGTAATTTCATCAACATGTTTTTTTTTTTTTTTTCCTACCCTTTTCCCCCTAAAGTATCCCTGATAATGTAATAAAACTAAGTGAAGAGGCTAACAAATTTAAGTGGAAAAGAGTGGCATTAAAAGAAGAAACAAAGTATCTCTCTCGGATAGTCCATAAACCTTTAAGCAGGGAGAGTGATGATTGGGTAGAATTCCAAGACCTTTCCTGTAAGGGTAGAAGTTGTGCTTCCTTTTGCTAAGTATCAGAAGACCTTAGAGGAGTGGTGAAGAGTCTTTGAACTGAGTTTCTTTAATTCACATCCAGCCCAGGTTTAATCCACATCTAACCTAGTGATGTCTGTTAGAATTTATTTTTGTTATTTTATAACTAAGGGAGCAAGTGCCTCTTATCTTGCTTCAGTAAAACAACACTGCCTGCAGATGAGGTCTATGTATGCCTTGCATAGTAGTTGATGCTCACTTTCACAATAACAAATGATCTGTGTTTGAGCTATATATTTAATTTCTAATTTACTTTTGAACAGTTTTCACTAAGTCATCCACTGGAACAAGAAGTCTCATTTAAATACTGTGAGCTTTTCAGGACAGGGCTCAGTTATTTTCATATTACCCATCAATAGACAATAAATGTTATTTTCATTTCAAAATTATAAGTTGATAATCCATTGAATTTTCCATTTTAAATATTATCTTACGTCATTCCTAAGACAATCCCAAGGACATTGCTTCCTTGACATTCCAGAATGCCAATTTTGAAAAACTGTTCAAGTGTTTAAACAGAAAAGAAGGGAGTTTATGGTAGTGGAATACATCAACACCTCTAACAGAATTTCTATCCGTATACTTTACCTTAAGGAAAACAGGTCTCAACTTGGAAACAATACAAATATTAAGGATTGGCTGGGCACGGTGCTCACGCCTGTAATCCCAGCACTATGGGATGCTGACGCTGGTGGATCACGAAGTCAAGAGATCAAGACCATCCTGGCCAACATGGTGAAACCCAGTCTCTACTAAAAATACAAAAAAAAATTAGCCAGGCATGGTGGCAGGCACCTGTAATCCCAGGTGCTTGGGAGGTTGAGGCAGGAGAAATGCTTGAACTTGCTAGGCAGAGGTTGCAGTGAGCCGAGATCATGCCATTGCACTCAAGCCTGGGCAAAAACAGCGAAACTGTCAAAAAAAAAAAAAAAAAAGTTAAGGATTTGCCGATATTTTAATTTTTAAAAAATGTCATAAAGATCAAAAATTTGATTTTCTCTTCTTTGTGCTTTCGCTAGGATGGAAACATTTTAGATGTTTACCAACTTTTCCTAAGTAATATCATATCTGATGAATTTTAAAATTCATTTGCTCATATATTCAGTTATAAGCTTCCTATAAAACATTGCTGTATATTTTCTGTTAAACTCATACAGCTAAACCATCTGACCAAAAGTGTATTGTTTCTGTCTTTGCAATATTTACCAATTGTTATAACAGACAATTGTGATAAGGGTAATTACTCTTCTTTAATACACCACTTATGGTTTACAGTTACTTAAATAAACCTTGCTATGCTACAGAAATCTTAATAAATCATAAGGACAAGCTTGGTCACAGCGACTTGTTTCTTGATTACCTGAAGGCATACTAGATGAATTTTGACCATTCTAGCAACTTTCTCTATGGACACATTTGATTTCTATAATTAAATATCTGGTTAGACTCCAGATTTTGTGTTTTTGTCACAGCTGACTTCCTGACTGATTTATTCATTGTCTTGACATGAATATGCTACATTCATATACTGCAGGTTTTTCTGCATCTTCCTGCTGTTCCTTTGGGATAGGCATGGAAAACAAAACATCTCACCTTACAGCCTCACATTTTTATGGGCGTTATAAGGCTATCTTGACACACCTTACTTTGACTGAAAATGATGAGTTTCATCTTCCTGCCTCATTATTTTTTGTCTTTGACTTGTTAGGAATCGTGAGTTCTAAAGCAAACCTTCTGACTAGGGCACTATTTTTCCTAAAATTGCATTAGTGAAACAGAAAATCAGGCTTTTCTTATAGATCGCATCACATCTTCTAATTTCATTTGATTTAAAAAGCACGTGGACAATTTTAACATACGTAATATGTAATTTTAGGTAATGACAATCCCAAGATGAGGAAGATCATCTCAGTCCCAAGATGATAACCCTGGTTCAGCAGATGAGAAGTTACTGGCTAAAGAGTCATCTCTCTTAATTCTGCCAGCTTCTCTACAATAACCATTATTATCTTAGGAAACTAGCCAATATTTATTTTAATTAGACAATAAATAACACATATCTAACTTATCTAGTGAAAGCGTCTTATCTACCATGGTCCTTAAAGATAATTAGCTGGCTGATTTTATCTGAGATTCAGTTTTAGGGTGGGTCCTGATGATAGTAAGGTATTAAATATATGATTTTTCATTGATTGTTATAGGAATGATTAAATAAGAAACAATAAGAAGCATAAAAATGAATAATGAAATATTTTTACTTTAAAAATGCAATTAACTTCTGATTTTATTTATAGCAATAGATAGTAAAAATGATAAAGTCAAAAAAAGAACATTGAAAGTATATTATAATTATGAGCTTATGTTAAAAATGAATGTTTCTGATATTCAGAACATTCATACAATTCAAATTTTAAAACCCATCCTCACCTAGATAAGCAGGAAATATATACATCATTTACATTCTTCCTCCTTCTTCATGTTCCACATTTTACTGCTCCTCCAGCTTTTTTTTTCTAGTGGGAGAAGATTAAGATTCTTTTATTTAGATATTTTTCCCCAAGTCATTTAATTTAAGCTTCAAAAGTGAATTAAAACCCAACCCATTTCATCTCTCTGCTGCTCCACACACACACACACACAAGGATGCATTTTTTTTTCTTGGCAGGTTTCACTTAGTGTAAAAGTGAACAGGAAGAATCACATCAGCAGAAGAGCTAACAAAGTATAAAATCTACATTTTTAAACCTGATAAATTATCTGCCCTCCAAAACTAATTTTTCAGTTACCATGATAACAACTCAAATAAAACTTTAGAGTTTCTGAAACTGAACTAATGTTTTACCCTTTTGCTGTGTACAAGAATAGCAAGAGAAGCTTGGTTAATCATTTTAAGATTCTAAATGTAGGTAATCTAGGACCTTAGATGTGTTATCCTGGTTTCAGATTTTCAGCTATGATTTCTCTATCTGGATAAGGAAAACACATTACCTGAATTATAGCAAAAACACAAAAATGCTTTTCTAAGGAATAAATGAAGTAATGTATATGCATGTGTTTGATAAGTAAAACATCTGATGTAAGCAAAAGATATTCTTGTTGGCATAATAGAAGCAACAAGAATAAACAATTTAAGAAATAATACATATGCTAAAGGTTCTACAATTATTACTGTTAGTAAGCATTTACAAAAATAAGCTTTTTTGTAGAGCAATTTAGGTTCATAGAAAATTGAATAGAAATTACAGAGAGTTTCTCTATAGCAACTGTCCCTAAACACAGACCGCTTTCCCAACTATGGCTATTCCACATCACAGTTGTATATCCATTACAATTGATGATACTTATTGAATATGGCACATATTCAACATTACAGTATCATATAGACAAGTTTCACTGCCATGAAAATCTTTTGTGCTATGGTTATTCATCTCTTCCTCCACTAAACCCTAGCAACCACTGACTTTTTACTCTTTCCATCATATTGCTTTTTCCAGAATGTCATATAATCATATACTATGCAGCCAGGGACATACTGCATGCTTCCAGACAGGCTTTCATTAGGTTTCTTTAGATTAGGAATATGAATTTAAATTTCCTCCATGTCTTATCATGAGAGTTCATTTTGTTTTAGTAATAAATATTCCATCATCTGCACATACCACTGTTTATCCATTGACTTTAAGAAAAACATGTTTATTGCTTCCAAGTTTGGCAATTATGAATAAATTTGTTGTAAACATACATATGCAAGTTTTTGTATGGGCATAATTCTTCCATTCATTTGGATAAATATCAAGGAGTGTGGTTTCTGAATCACATGGTAAGACTATATTTATTTTGTAAGAAACCAAGAGTGTTTTATGGTGGATGTACCATTTTGCATTACTACCTACAATTTATGAGAAATCCCATTGCTCTGCATTCTTGTTAGCATTTGGTGTTGTCAGTGTTTTTTATTTTGGCCATTCTAATAGATGTGCAGTGGCATCTCGTTGTTGCCTTAATTTACAATTCCTTAATGATATATGATGTTAAAAAAAAAAAAACAACTTTGCGTGTATTTACTTGCCATATGCATATCTTCTTTGGTCAAGGATATGTCAAAGAAGTATTCGAGTCATATTTTAATCTGGTCTTTCATTTTCCTATTGCTGAATTTAAAGAGTTCTTTGGTAACAGTTGTTTATCAGATGTGTCTCTTGAAAATAGTTTATACCCAACCTGTGTCTTGTATTTTCATTATCTTGACATTGTCTTATGCAGAGAAAAGTTTTTAAATTTTAATTAAGCCAAGCTTATCAATTTTTTCCTTCATGCATTGTGCCATTGGTGTTGTATCTAAAAAGTCATCACTATACCTCGGTTACCAAGTTTGCCCTTCTGTTATCTTCTAGGACTTTTAGTGTTTTGCATTTGACATGTAAGTCTATTATATATTCAGAAATAATTTTTATGAAGGATTTAAAGTCTGTGTATAGGTTCTTTCTTTGCACATGTATATCCTGTTGTTCCTCTATCATTTGTTGAAAAGACTATATTATATTTTCTCCATTATAATGTCTTTGTCAAAGATCAATTGAAGACAGTTATATGGACCTATGTCTGGGCTCTCTATTCTCTTCCCTTGATTCATTTGTCTATTGTTTCTGCAATACTTCAATGTCCTGAGGACTGTAGCTTTAAATAAGACTCAAAATTGGTTAATATCAGTCATTTTACTATGTTCTATTCGTTCATAATTATGTTGTCTATTCTGAGTCTTTTGACCTCTTATATAAACTTTAGAATGAGTTTGTCAATAGCAAAAAATAACTTGCTGGGATTTTCATTAATATTACATTAAACATACATATCAAATAGGGAAGAACTAACATCGTGATGACCTTGATTTTTTTCTATCCATGAACATGAAGAATCTCTCTATTTATTCAGTTAATTACAGTTTTAAATCAGAATTGTGTAATTTTCCTCATATGGTTCTTGTACATATTTTGTTAGACTTATATCTATGTATTTTATCTATTATAATGATAATATAAATGATAATGTGTTTTTAATTTCAAATTGTAATTGTTCATTCCTGGTATATGGGAAAGTGATTAACCTTGGTATATTAACTTTGTATCTTATAACCATTCTATAATCACTTATTAATTCTAGAATTGTTGTGTTGATACTTTTGGAATTTCTACATAGACAATATATTATTTGTGAACAAATAAAGTTTTATTTCTTATGTTCCAGTCTGTATTGCTTTTTATTTCCTTTACTTTTCTTATTGCAATTTCTAGGACTTCCAGTATGATATTGAAAAGCAGTTGTGAGAGGCCACATGCTGGTTTTATTCTTCATCTTAGCAGAAGACTTTTGAGCTTCTCACAATTAAGTATGATGTTAGCTGTAGGTTTTTGTAGATGCTCTTTATCAAGTTGAAGACATTCCTCACTCTTACTAGTTTATTAAGAGTTTTTATTGTAGATGGGTTTTGGATTTTGTAAAATGCAGTTTTTCTGCATCTACTGATGTGATTATGTAATTGTTCTTCTTTAGCCTGATGACATGGTGGATGACACTGATTGATTTTCAAATACTGACCCTCTCTTGAACATCTGAAATAAATCTTACTTGATTACAGTGAATAATTCTTTTCACACATTGTTGGATTTGATTTACCAATATTGTTTGAGGATTTTTGTGTGTATGTTAATGAAAGATATTGCTCTATTTGTTTTTCTTGAATATATTTCTCTGAATATAGAATTATTTAATTTTTACAATCAAGCAAAAAAGATTGTTTTGATCAGTGTTAGCACAAAAAATATAGCAAAGTCTTTTTATCTGTGTGAGTCATCTGCCGTGATGTAAATGTATGAAAAGGTACTTCACATCATGTGTTGTCAGGAAAATGGCAATCAAAACGAAAATGAGTACCACCATGTTGTAGGACTGATAGGATTTGACTGTGTCTCTGCCCAAATCTCATCTTGTAGCTCCCATAATTACCACGTGTTGTGGGAGGGAGCCAGTGAGAGATAATTAAATCATGCGAGTGAGTCTGTTTCCTGCTGTTCTCATAATAGCGATTAAGTCTCACAAGATCTGATGGTTTTTAAAATGAAAGCTTTCCTGCTGCCATGCATGTAAAATGTGACTTGCTCCTTGCCTTCTGGCATGATTATGAGGCTTCCCCAGCCATGGGGAACTATAAGTTCACTAAACCCCTTTTTTTTTGTAAGTTGCCCAGTTTCGGGTACTCCTTTATCAGTAGCATGAAAATGGAATAATATAAAGACTTTCTCCTTAGTTCAGCTAAAAATGGGGTTCTTGTTACACAACCATGAAAGATTAGCCTTGCAGACGCTTTGAGACAGACAGGGTTTATTGGGTGAAAAGTAAATAAAAGGGAAACAGGGACTCTCAGCAAAGCCAGAGTCCTGCTAGCTGGCTTCCTGCCTCACTGATCAAATCCCCAGTTACCACACAGGAACGGGAGGGGCCAGGCTACTGGCGCAAAATTCCATGGCTCCTCCCTGCTCTGTCAGTGCACAGACCAGTTTTAGGTTCTCCCGGGACCATTTTATACTTGGGTGTCTCATTCCCACCTCTAAAGAAGTACATCTAACTGCCGTTGTAAGGATAAGGATAAGGATAAGGATAAGGATAAGGAAATATTACAATAAGGAGCAGGAGCGGGAGTGGGAGAAAGAGGAGGAGGAGGAGGCAGAGAAGGGTGAAGACCGATCTTAACTCCTTCCTGCTGACAGGGGGCGCTGTTTTAGGGAAAAGGCAGTCAGATCTCCCTCCGAGGATTATCTAAGGGTCCCCAGCAGAAAATGCCCTCTGTCCAAGACTTCAGTTGCATGACTGTTTGATGGATGAAGGCAAGAAGAGATAAACCTAGTTATTAGAAAACATATATCAAAACAAGAAAAGGAGGAGGTAAAGACAGCTCAAAAATCCTGAGGCATTTTACCAGTTTGCACAGGGAGAGGGAGGCTGAAATTCTGACTGGTCAAAAACTTTAACCTTTTCCTGGCCTGTTGGGTTTCTGAGTTCCCTTTCGCTGTGCCCAGTCGTAAGCCAACGAGTTTAAGGTTTGGGAAATTAACTCTTTCCTGTTTGGAGGATGCACCTGAGGGGAGTGTATCCTGTAGTACACAGACACAATTACCTATCAATAAAGAAAGTACAGAGGAGGAGAAATTAAAAAAGAAGACTTTTTTTTTTTTTTTTTTTTTTCCCCAAAGGAGTCTTAGGAGTTCAGGATGCATTTGCAAGGGATACAGGGATGAATGGTTACTCATCTAGAAAAAGGGGAACAGGAATCCTTGGTTCCTTTCACTTCCTAACAAATACCCAGGGTATGTGAGGGAGAGAAGGAAGAACATCCTCTTTCCCTCTTCCGTCCTTGGATCCCTGAGTACCAGTGACCTTGGCAGGTGCCAGCCATTAGTGTCAAAGCGGCTTGCATCCATCATCCATGAAACAGGGAGTGCTACTCGCACCTATGCAAGTAGGGAATACCCACTATGTTCAGTAGTTGTGGAGTTCCCTAGACCTCATTTATGCCACGGATACTAGTATGACCTTTAGCCACGAAACGGAAGGCTTGGCTTAATCAACAGAAATTAGCCACACTCACCTGTGCCATGCCTTTTAATCTTTGTTATCATCTTCCTCTAGATCCCTTAGATTCAGTTTTTCTTCCCAGGGCTTTTACTGGAAGCTTGAAATTGAGTTTAGTACAAAAATGTGCCTTGAGGGGTTGTGGTTGCATACTCTTTATCATAAGCCATATGTTAAGGTGAAACTGTGGAACTGAGTCCTCCTCCAACAAGAAAGAGGACAGGATGTCTAGTGACATGCCCACATAACTGGTGGCTTATATGCTTGCTAAGATTTAGATGCATGGTTCTTGACTTTGGTTAGCTCCCTTGATCTTATTTTCCCAAAATTGTTAGCGATAGGCATCCTATTCATTCCCATCACCTGGCAGGATTTGCAGGATAATTGTTAGAACTAGAATATTAATCCAGATTTTTATATTACCCATCTCCTTTTGTTCCTTCTGAGCTGCAGCCAGAGATCTCTGGTTTGTTCACAGGAAAAAGCAGGGTTAATATAAAATCTATGCAAAAACTTAAAAATAACTAATGAACTTAGAATTTAATGACAAATGTATGGTAAGTTTTGAAACATAATTTATCTCTGTCCAGTACTCATTTTTTTAGAAAAAGCTAATCATGATAGGACTAAGTCATTTGCAAAACAGACTTTACTCTTATACTGGGCCGGATTATTTGCATAAAGTGCAGAAAGAACAACTATTTCTGCACAGGTCTTTTAGATTTGCTTTGTGGAACAGATGTAGAACTCTGTTCCACAAGGAATCTCAGACATCTCCTATTAAAGCTGAGCCCAGCCATGGGTTTGTATCCTCAGATATCGGTGAGTTGGGTGATCCTTTCCTCTTAAGGTCCCAATACAAACTTAGAGCTCCTGGGCTTGTTAGAAAGTGACATTCTTTACTGACCACAGGTCAGAAATCCTGTGCAGGGACTGCATAGGCAAAAGTATTATGCCAGATTTTTCCCAAGGGGCTTTTGTCGGCTCTGCAAGTCAAGTTCAATTCCTTAAAGGGAAAACACCCTTCTAGTCTTGTTTATAAACTTTGGTAAAACAACCACTTTCTCCAGTTATGTCCTCTTGCAAAACAAAATGGATTCTTATTGCATTGATGCAAACAACTATATTACCATAAGTTAAGAATACTCACAGATAGTTTTCAAATTCTATGGGAACCAGGCAGAGAGAAACAAAAATGCTCCAGATTTTATTCGAAGGTGTATATTATACTTAATTAACAAAGACTGTAAATAGTTCAAAATAAATTTCCTTGACTGTGAAAAACAAAACAAGGATTAGCAATATTCCAACCAAAAGTCAAAAAGTTTACTTCAATTTCCTGAGTTCATTCATTTAGCTCTTGTTTTGCTTTTTATTTGTGAACATTTTAGATCTTCATGAGTCCTGTCCATTTTTCTTTATTCCAATGTTACAGACTCCAAAGTTGTCAGAAACCTGTATTTGACAGCACCTTCAATGCTCTATAGCTTATTATAAATTATCTTTTGAGAAGGATTAAAACAAGAAAACAATTCTCTGTGAATAACAAAATGTCCAGTACAGTTACAATTAGAAACACAATTGAAAAAGACATTTGGTTATCCCTGTGGTTTACGATAACTTAACATAACCTTAATTATCACTGATAGTATATGCTTAGACATTAGAATTTTAGAAATCTCATGCAATTTTGGAACATAAATTAGTACCATTCAACAAAATATAAACTAAAAAGATTGAATAACATTTTTGCAACCTCATGTAATTAAATATGTCAAATAATTCTGTTTACCTCTTTTCTGGATGTTCCAAGGGCTTTCTGAACCATCCAAAAAGCCAGTCATCAGGAAAGATAATTTTGAAACTGAATTTTGATTTGGGGAAGCCTGTTAACTATGTTAAATATTTAAAATAATTGATGTTATGAAATAGAATTCCAGATTGCCATAATTTATTTATTTTGTCAAAGTGATAACTCAAAAACTTAAAAAGTAAAAAATCATTTATAAGCCTTTGTAAATTTTGGTAAAGAGCATATTAGTATCTTAAGATTACCTTGTTGTGTTTTTATTTCAATGCTCAATTTACAGAAAAACCATATAATGCTTTTTCTTGCATTTAGCCAACCTGTTTATACATGGAATTTTTGCAAGGCTAATTTTTACAACTCTTTTACCACTAGTTTGAACTTTTAGCTTTATCTTATCTAATTTAAGACAATTCTTTAACCCTTGGCAAGAATTTACATTTTTATGCCTTCTGACATGGTTTGGCTGTGTCCTCACCCAAATCTCATCTTGAATTCCCATGTGGCATGGGAGGGACCCAGTGGGAGGTAACTGAGTCATGGGGGCAAGTCTTTCTCGAACCATTCTCATAACAATGAATAAATCTCATGACATCTGAGGGTTTTAAAAATGGGAGTTTCCCTGCACAACTTTTGCTTTGTCTGCTGCCACCCATTGAGACATGACTTGCTCCTTTTTGCCTTCCATAATTGTGAGGCTTCCCCAGCCAGATGGGACTATAAATCTAATAAATTTCTGCTTTGGTAAATTGCCCAGTCTCAGGTATGTTTTAATCAGTAACTTGAAAACAAACTAATGCACCTTCCTGTAACCTTTTACTAAGAAAAACATTTTACTGTTCTTATGCACCTTGTATGTAAATCTATTTCCAGTAGCCTCAATTATCTGTCATAATGGTAACCTTTAGCAATTTTTAACTTTAATGTAAAACTCGGTAAGTTGTTTTGATTATGTGTTAGGTGCAGCCAAGGTTTGACTCCTTCCGGCGTTGGTAAGTGTGTGGTTAGTTCCATATGTTTCCCAGGCCTCACTAACTTGAACAGTTCTCAAAAACCACAAAGCAATTTATATCCTCAAAACATTTAGCAAACCTTGCATCTGAACTGCATAATTTAGTTCACCTATTTACATTTTGACAACATCTGCATTTTAGCGATAATCTTTAGGTCTGTTTTTATTTCCCAAGGATTCAAGTTACATGAACTGAAAGGTACTACAGCTTTTATCTTCCCTTTTAAAACATACCTGATCCAAGTGCTTATCTTCCTTTAAGTCAATTAATCAGAGCTCTTTTATAGATGTCACATACAACATATGCATAATGACACAGACAAGCAGAAGAAAACCCAGTCACTGGGTGGAGCCCTTTAAGGGACAGGGCTAGGAAAACATGCAGATATCAAACCAAAGAGGACTCATTTCCTAAGCTTTATCCATGTCCCTGTGAAGGACATGATCTCATTCTTTTATATGACTGCATAGTATTCCATGGGGTATATGTACCACATTTTCTTGAACCAGCCTATCATTGATGAGCATTTGGGTTGATTCCATGACTTTGCTAATAATGCTGCAATAAACATACATGTGCATGTGTCTTTATAGTGGAATGATTTATATTCCTTTGGGTATATACGTAGTAATGAGATTGCTGGGTCAAATGGTATTTCTGGTTCTAGATCCTTAAGTAATCACCACACTGTCTTCCACAATAGTTGAACAAATTTACAATCCCATCAAAGGCATAAAAACTTTCCTATTTCTCCACAGCATCACCAGAATCTATTGTTCCCTTACGTTTTAATAATCACCATTCTTACTGGTGTGAGATGATATCTCATTGTGGCTTTTATCTGCCTTTCTCCAATGATCAATTATGATGAGCTTTCTTTTTACAATATGTTTATTGGCGATGTGAATATCTTCTTTTGAGAAGTGTCTCTTCATATCCTTTGCCCACTTTTTGATGAGGTTTTTTTTTTTTTTTTTTTTTCTTGTAAATGTGTTTAAGTTCCTTGTAGATTCTGGATATTAGACTTTGTCAAATGGGTAGATTGCAAAAATTTCCTCCTATTCTGTAGGTTGCCTGTTCACTCTAATGTCAGTTTCATTTGCTGTAGAGGAGCTCTTTCATTTAATTAGATGCCATTTGGTCAACTTTGGCTTTTGTTGCAATTGCTTTTGGTGTTTTAGTCATGAAGTCTTTGCCCACGCCTATAACCTGAATGGTATTGCCTAGGTTTTCTTCTGGGTTTTTATGGTTTTGGGTTTTGCATTTAAGTCTTTAATCCATCTTGAGTTAATTTTTATATAAGATGTAAGGAAGGGATCCAGTTTCAGTACTCTGCGTATGGTGAGCCAGTTTTCCCAGCACAGTTTACCAATAGGGAATCCTTTCTCCATTGCTTGTTTTTGTCCGGTTTGTCAAAGATCAGATGGTTGTAGATGTTTGGTGTTATTTCTGAGGTGTGTGTTCTGTTCCATTGGTCTATATGTCTGTTTTGGTAGCAGTACCATGCTGTTTTGATTACTGTAGCCTTGTAGTATAGTTTGAAGTCAGGTAGCATGACTCCTCTAGCTTTGTTCTTTTTGCTTTGGGTTGTCTTGTCTATATGGGCTCATTTTTGGTTTTATATGAACTTCAAAGTAGTGATCTTCTAATTCTATGAAGAAAGTCAATGGTAGTTTGATGGGAATAGCATTGAGTCTATATATTACATTTGGCAGTATGGCCATTTTTGTGATATTGATTCTTTCTCTCCATGAGTATGGAATGTTTTTCCATTTGTTTGCATACTGCCTTATTTCCTTAATCAGTAGTTCATAGTTCTCTTTGAAGAGGTCCTTCACATCCCTTGTATGCTTTCTTCTTATATATTGTATTCTCTTTGTAGCAGTTCTGAAAGGAAGTTCACTCATGATATGTCTCTCTGCTTGTCTATTGGTGTATAGAAATTATTGTGACTTTTGCACATTGATTTTGTATCCTGAGACTTTATTGAAGTTGCTTATAAGCTTAAGGAGTATTTGGGCTGAGATGCTGTGGTTTTCTAAATATAGAATCATCAAATGCAAACAGAGACAATTTGACTTCATCTCTTTCTATTTGAATACCCTTTATTTATTTCTCTTGACTGATTGCCCTGGCCAGAAATTCCCAAACTTTGTTGAGTAGGAGTGGTGACAGAGAGGATCTTTATCTTGTGCCAGTTTTCAAAGGGAATGCTTCCAGCTTTTGCCCATTCAGTATGATATTGACTATGGGTTTGTCATAAATAGCTTTTATTATTTTGAGATATGTTCTATCAATACCTTGTTTATAGAGAATTTTTAACAGGAAGGAATGCTGAATTTAATCAAAGGCTTTTTCTGTGTCTATTAAGATAGTCATGTGGTTTTTTGTCATTGGTTCTGTTTAGGTGATGGATTACGTTTATTGGTTTGCATTTGTAGAACCAACCTTGCATCCCAGAGATGAAACCGACTTGATCATGGTGAATAAACTTTTTGATGTGCTGCTGGATTTGGTTTACTAGTATTTTTTGAGGATTTTCACATTGATATTCATCAGGTATATTGGTCTAAAGTTTTCTCTTTTTGTTGTGTCTCTGCCAGGTTTTGGTATCAAGAAGATGCTGGCCTCATAAAATGAGTTAGGAAAAAGTCTCTATCAATTTTTTAGAATAGTTTCAGAAGGAATGGTACCAGCTGCTCTTTGTACCTCCATGATTTGGCTGTGAATCTGTCTGGTCCTGGGAATTTTTTGTTGGTAGGCTAATAATTACTGTCTCAATTTCAGAACTTGTTATTGGTTAATTTAGGCATTTTACTTTTTCCTGGTTTAGTCTTTAGAGGATATATATGTCCAGGAATTTATCCATTTCTTCTAGGTTTTCTAGTTTATTTGCATAGAGGTGTTTATAGTATTCTCTGATGGTATTTTGTATTTCTGTGGTATCAGTGGTGATATACCCTTTATTATTTTTTATTGTGTCTTTTTGATTTTTCTGTCTTTCTTCTTTATTAGTCTAGCTAGCTATCTATTTTTTTTTTTTTTTTCAAAGAACTAACCCCTGGATTCACTGATTTTTTTTAAGGGTTTTCCGTGTCTCTATCTCCTTCAGTTTTGCTCTGATCTTAGTTATTTCTTGTCTTGTGCTAACTTTTGAATATGTTTGCTCTTGCTTCTCTAGTTCTTTTAATTGTTATGTTAGGGTGTTCATTGGAGATCTTTCCAGCTTTCCAATGTGGTCAACTAGTGCTATAAATTTCCCTCTTAACACTACTTCAGCTGTGTCCCAGAGATTCTGGTACATTGTCTCTTTGTTCTCCTTGGTTTCAAAGAACTTCTTGATTTCTGTATTAATTTTATTGTTACCCAGGAGTCTTTACATGTGAGATAGGTCTCCTGAATTCAGCACATCGATGGATCTTGACTCTATCCAGTTTTCCAGGCTGTGTCTTTTAATTGGGGCATTTAGCCCATTTACATTAAGGTTAATATTGTTATGTGTGAATTTGATTCTGTCTTCATGATGCTAGCTGGTCATTTTGCACATTAGTTGATGCAGTTTCTTCATAGTGTCATCGGTCTTTATATTTTGCTGTGTTTTTGCAGTGGCTGGTACTGGTTTTTCCTTTCCATATTTAGTGCTTCCTTTAGGAGCTATTGTGAGGCAGTCCTGGTGGTGACAAGATCCCTCAGCATTTGCTTGTCTGGAAAGGATTTTATTTCTCCTTCATTTATGAAGCTTTGTTTGTCTGGATATAAAATTCTGGGTTGAAAATTCTTCTTTCTAAGAATGTTGAATATTGGCCTCCATTCTCTTCTGGCTTGTAGGATTTCTGCTGGGAGATTCACTGGCATAGGTTACTATGTATCAAAGAAAGTAAAATCTTATTGAAAGTGAAGCTGACAGCTTGCTCTTTAATTGACTAACTAATGCAGCATATTTTCTTGGTAGGAGAGAACATTTGGAATATTTTAAATATTTAAATCACTGACAAGCCAACAACAAATATTGTGTTACATTAGTGCAACTAATTTAATTTGTTATTTGCAATTAAACAAATTTTTGTCTACTGAACAAAAAGTTTTAGATCACCAGCTTTACTTTTTTTGTGTAGTCCAGTAGCTCTTATTTAACACTTCTTGTCTACCCATGCACTTTTAAGTTAATTCGTTAATAGAAAGTGGACACAATATACGTAACAAATGAATTGGAGGCAAAGAAGCCCTTGATTGTGCAATACACATTACGTAACTTGTTAATAAGTGAAGGGAAGTCAATTGCCTGTTAAAGTAGCAATAGTATGATTTCAGAGGTATTGGCGAAGGTATGATGTTAATTCTGGGAGGTGGAGATACATGTAGATATCATCTGGTTTCTGAATGAACTATGCTCTCACACATTTTCTAGAATTCATTTCAACATTTATTTCTCCATTTAAAAGAGTGAATTCTACTATTGTGCTGGCTTATTTAACTTGAAATTCAGTTGAAAGAAGAAAGACTCCTTCGATATTGAAGGGTTTTTTTTCTCTCAAAATTTATTTTCAGAAATGGGAAACGGAAATATAGCCAACAACTCATAACTAACAATAACTTTAACCAAATAATTTTGAAGTTTGTATGACATGGCAGCCCAACGTTTTTCATTGTCTTCTTGCTTCATGGGCAACTAGTTCACAGGCCCATTAGCATATAAAAACAATATTGATATGCATTGCTACATAATTTGCTCTATAATTATGTGTCATATATTAAATTCACTCATGTATACTGACATCTTGGAATATTAATGTTAAATGTGTATGTTCATTCTCAATTGTAATGTGGGTTAATATTTTGTAAATCTATTTTCTCAGATATTAATGAATTTTATACAAAACTTAGTGTTCTTTGGCAAATGTGTGAAATTAGTTGTAATTGCTTAAATCTGTTCAAATATCTTATTTGCATGTGCTTTTTTTTTTTCCTTTTCGTGTTTTTACAGAAAAATAGCTTAGCTGCTGTCTATTTTGGGCTTGATTTTAAAGTAGTTTCCTATCCTGAAAGTTATATTTTAGTCATAGAAAATAATGTGAATAGCTACAAGTTCACTTCTAATTCACCAGTCTTAGCTTCTCTTTGTAACTGTCATTTTGCAAATGATAAATTGAAACAATGGTAGCGATAATAGAAATGACAATGACAGCCAAACAATTCTGAATGTTCACTCTTGGTCATCTGTGACACTATGCTATTTACATATTTTAAATAATGTTTAAAATGACTAGATAAAGGAGGTATTATTATTTGACAAATTTTACAGATGAAACATGTTTGAAAAGTTTGGCTTCATAGATTTAGAATTGAGACAGTTCAGATGCTTAATCTACCATTCAACCTCTGGACACAAGTTTTATGTCACAAAGTGGAAATCATAATGACTGTGTCATAAAGTCATTGCAATGATAAAAGATATTCTGTGACTGGTGAAGGATAAACATTTAATAAAGGGTTATTACTATTTTAGAGTATAAACCTTCTATCCATGATTTTAAACTTATTTTCTTCTGTCTTCAGAACCTGGCTCTATTATTTTTGTCTCCTTTCATTTAAATCATCAAATTTGCTCTATCCACTGGAATTTCTATTTTATAAATTTTTTTCATCGACTTTATAGTAAAACAAAAAAAATCTGTATTCTCAAAGCAACCCTGAATATTGCTCCACACCTCAAGTTATTCTACTTTTTCTTAACTACTAAATTATTAGGGTATCTTACCAAAGTAATTTACAATAACAGATAACACTTACTATTCATTTACTTAAGAAGTGCATTAGAGTTACCAAAATGATACATGTGTTAAACTCAAATGCTACTAAGAGCTTAAGATCAATACTAACATTGATTAAAACAAAGATCATTAACCAGCCCACTCCAAGCTCCAGTCAGTGGATGTCTATGGCACATAGACAAACTTATTTAAATTATTTACTGATTTTTTGTATTTACCGCCATATTGCCAAATAATATGCTTATAATGCTATTATTGATTATGTTCTCATAAATAATTATCTATTTATTTCATACTGTTTTATGAATATACTGTTGTCTAATTCTACCCCAACAACACAGTCATTTTTACCTTCCTTCATTTTCTCAATATATTGAAAGACACTGAAAAATTTTCATCCCAGTTAAAAAACAAAAACAAATACAAATAATCTATCTGCTTTATCTCCTTTTGAAGCTGCTTCCATCTGTCCTGGGTGAACTCTAGCCAGCTGCACATCCCGAGACCGAGACATTTCCTCACCAACATCCATCTTCTAGTCTTGTTGGGTTCCTGGTTTTTAGTATTTTATGTCTTTGTCATTTATAACTTATTTTTCCCTTTTTTTAGGATGTTTAGTCTGCAGTAGTTTCTTGAGAAAGGCTACATGGTAAGTAAGATTTTTGTAAAGCCTTGCAAAGAGAAAATAATTGTCTCAATCTTGGTGGTCTCTTCGTTATGGAGTTCTAAATTGATAATTGATTGTTATCAGCATTCTGAAGGCATAAACTAATGATATTATGTCTCAGTATTAATCTTAAGCAGTCTGAAATATTCTGTTCCATTACTTGAAATCTGGTTTTTGTTTATTCTTTTTGCTGCTTGTATAATTATTTTCTTTATTACTTTTTTTCCTCAAATTTTAGAATTATAGTCTTTGAATGAATCACCTTTTTATTTCTGATAATAGACCCTTGGTAGAATCTTTCAATTTAGACACAAATATTAATGCTTTTGGATTTTAAAATATAATACTCTCATTTATTTTATCTGTTCACACTTTTCTATTTTTCTTTTTCTTTCTTTCTTTTCCTTTTTTTTTTTTTTTTTTTGACAGAGTCTTTCTCTGTCACCCAGGTTGGAGTAGAGTGGCACAATCTCGGCTCACTGCAGCCTCCGTCTCCCAGGTTCAAGTGATTCTACTGTTTCAGCCTCCTGAGAAGCTGGAATTACAAGTGTGTGCCACCATACCCTGCTAATTTTTTTATTATTATTATTTTTAGAAAAGATGGGTTTTCACCATGTTGGCCAGACTGATCTCGAACTCCTGACCTCAGGTGATTCACCTGCCTCAGTCTCCCAAAGTGCTGAGATTACACGGATGAGCCACCATGCCCAGATATGTGCACACTTTCTAAAATACATATAGTTGGAAATTGGATTTCCAGCCATAATAGTTTATTTTTCTTTTCTATTTCCTATTTCTGCCTTTTCCCTTTTTACTTTCTAGGAGATAGTCTCAACATCATTATGTTGTAGGTTTTCATAAAATGTCTATTAATCCTTGGCTGTTGATTCAAAATTTAGAATGAAACATTAAAAGCTTATTGGGACTCCGTGTTTATTTATGTGTGTAGACGGATGAAAGGGCTTGTTGAATGATGGACTTCTTTCATAATGAAATTATATTATGGAACACCAAATTGTTTAGTACTGTAGTTATTGTTTATTTTTTGTTTTTTCACTTTTAAAAAAATATTTTTAGGCCAGAGAGTTTCTATAGAGATGAATTTTCAAATCTCTGGCCTAGTTCTATATATCTATATGCATTCTTACTGATTTTTGGAGAAGAAGAGTCAGAATTATAATATGTAATGTGTAGTTTTATGTCCTTTCTGATGGTCACGACAGTTTTTGCCCTCACTGTCACCCTCAGCACCCAACACTACTATCTCCTGTGTTCCTGAAACTAGGATTACTTTGACTCAATTTTTTCTGAGAACAACATTCCTCAATCACCTTTCCAAGAAGGGATGTTCATATAGTTACATGGTTTGGAAAGGGTATTTGGATAATAACTCCTCCTTCAGTAAAATGTTAACAACTAAATCTTAATCCCATCTACCTGAGGCATTTGGCGTTTCTATTCCAGGAAGCATCCAGTGGGTTTCTGTTGCACAGATATTTTGCTTCTTCATGTCATCCTCCTATGCAGGCATTTAACTCTCAGCTTTCTCTGTGCTATAGGTAATTACCCCTCATCCTTCTTTCTGTTTCCGGAAAACATGTTATACTTCTCATCCACTGTCATCTCCTCTTTAGTATACTATGTAGTTTTAGGTTTATACATTTATATTTTATCACTGGCGTTTCAAATTCTGAGAAGAATCAGAGAAAGATACATGTTCCGATTTTCATGCTAAATGATTCCCCTCAATTCTTGACCACTGCCTTCATGAATTCTCCCTTTGCTGTCTCACACAAGACCTATTAATGACCAAGTCTAATGATGTCATTTAAGCTTTTTTCTCCTTGAATTAATTATATTTGCCAAATTTTCATTTATTTCCTGAAAGTCGTTCCCCTCCCCTTGGTTTTCATCACCATATTCTCTATGTTTTTCTCAAAACCCTGCTTCTCTCCAATTACATCTTAAATTTGTTGACAGAACAAGAATAGAAAGACCTTAGCATTATTTGTAATCCCAATGTGTCTGTGCTGTATTATTTAAATCTCCATAAGGGTTTGGCATTGCTACTCTTTAAAATCAGACCAATCCTCCAAGGAGAGAGAAGTATTGATCATATAGCACTGTTCCTTGGGTTCTAGTTGATAAAATTTAAAGAGAAATTTTACAATAATTCTTTCTATAGTTATCTCATTTCTTTGACTCCAAAATAACTCAACCTCATTTGTAACGTTTCTGACAGTGAGACAGTTTTCCAATTCACTAACATTCCTACTTGTGCATTAGAAAAGAATAAATCAACCCATTTTCTTTAATGAGAGCAAAATCCAGGCCATTACATTATCACAAGAATAGCATAGTAACTATTAAATGTGAATTAGGAAATAACAAAAAATTTGAATACCTAGACAACTCTGTCTACTGCTTCAGAAAAAAGTGTTTAGTGATATCTGTCTCAAAATTTTCATTCTCTCAATTATTGTCATTGTTAGCATATTTAAATGTATGTAGGGTATGGACATAAAACAAGCTAAAGTAACCTAACACACACAAACCAACTTTTGAATCAAAATTGCTTTGCTTTGCAATGTCTGCATACTTGTATATTTGTTTGTTTTATAATTTTTGGTAAATACATGTTTAAATAAAAATCTTTTATAAATATGTCCATTTCAATTAATTTATTCTTATGTTATCTGAAATATTTAATATTTGACAGATGTTAAATTATAGATATGAAGTACTTAAGACATTTAAGACTTATACTTATATATTTTAAATAACTACAACATACCTAACCTGATCAGTACATAGAATAATGTGTTTCACAGAAAATGTATGATGGCGTTATAAGTTCATAATACTAACTGGTAATTGCTTTTTTGCTATAAAAGTAAATAAAAATTTATGACTAAGCTATGGTTATTTAAATAATAACGCAATGTTTTTTATAATGTGACTGTGTTTTTAGAATTTGTTATAAATGTAAACAGATGTCAGATTTTCAAAGGTAGTTACAGAACTACTCTTATTATGGAGATGCATTTGATATAAGCTGTAACATACAGTTTGATTATTAGAGAGAATGATTTTGCATTTTGCTTTCAGAACAGATTTATTTGACCAGAGATGTAGTTTCTGTGTTGGAATGTCTTCTTTTGCTGGTGGGGTTATTTTAACTGCAAAGAGATAAGAAAAATGCAGAAATATCTCTTTCTGTCCATTTAAGTCACATCAATAAAACAACATTTTGTAACTATAGAGGTACATTTTTTTTCTTTTACCATGTGAACAATAAAATAAGTGTTTTAGACAAATTCATATTTCTGTAAGCTCTTTGGAAATATTACTATTTCAGCCTTCATCGAAAGCCTGCAATTTGCTATATTTCTAATACATGAATCATATTTTAGTTTATGGTTTGATACTTGTTATGGGTAAAATACATTTTTTGAAATAGAAAACTCTTTTTATATAGAGTGTGTATAGATGTCATGGTAGATAGATTGATGCCAAAGCTTGTTCACATACCTTTTATCCATGAAGGAGAAAAGAAAAGAAGAAATCTCTGGCTGGCCATTATTTTTCATTTCTTTTTGTCAACTATTTTTCTACACCTTCTTTTCTTTTTCAGCCTCTATTTCAGCTCCTTATCTTCTTACTCTGGAGTCCAACTGTCCATCTCTGTCCCTGAAACATCCTCTCTGAAGCCTCATATAATTGGCCCCTGGGCGCCAAGATACCAGAGCTGGTACCTCTTCATCTCATGATTCCCCTCTCAGCTTTCAGAAATAGTAGCAAGTCCTTTATGCCCTATTCCTGATGATTTTCCACATTCTGTGGTCTGATAGGTGACTCCACAACTTCTGTAGACTTGTTCTCACCAGGGTCACCAGTAACTTCTAGCTCAGATAGGCAGGGACTGTCTCTCTCTTTCTCTTTCTCTCTCTCTCTCCCTCCCTCATTCCCTCACTCTCTCTTCCTCTCTTTAACATATGGTGACATTAATTATTTTCTTTGGAAACTCTATGATATCATGCTACTCTGCCATTCTTTACTACTTCTGTACCTAAATCATCAAATGCCACTTTTCAGTCAACTTTCCTGCTGGGATACACTCTTTACAGGTTGGCATTCACTAAGGTACTGCTTTGGTTCCCCTTTTTTCTTTTTGTATATATTCTCTTTCATTCGCCTAGTTGTTCACAAATATTTCTTAAATTGCTACATTATTCTATGTACTTAGTTATGGTAGATAAAAACATGACACTGCCTCCAAGGGTCATAGTCTAATGAAGTAAGCAAACAATACAAAGATACCATATTGTGTGATAAGTGCTAGCATTATGCATGTATATCCAGGAGGATTTATTTAAATTGTATTCCAGTTAACCCAATAAGAGTGACCTCTGGGCCTAAGTTCAAATAGTAGAGAAATAAATTACCAAATGAAACAGAATTAGAGTGACTGGACACAAGAGGAAAGCGTTATACAAAGTTTGGCTGTACATGTATAAATAAAAGGATACTTTTTGTAACTACAAGTGGATTAATATTATTATACCATTGACCACATGTAAGAGTGATGTGAGAGATAAAAATTAAAGAGATAGGAAAAGATTAGAATATAAAAGTCCTTTTATGCCATCACAGAGAGTTTGGATTTTATCCCAGCAGTGATTAATAACAACCTAATATTGTCAGGGTCGGCACTGATATTAAGTTATTGTTCTGGAGGGTATATTCTTGTTTTTTTGGGTTTTTTTTTTTGAAGTAGTCTCGCTCTGTCACCCAGGCTAGAGTGCATCGGCACAATCTGGCTCACTGCAGTCTCCTCCTCCCCAAGCTGGAGCGTATTGGAGTGCAATGAGACTAGATTTAGAAAGGCCCGCTTGAACTATTTCCATAGCCCAACCTGAAAAACGGAAGTGCGAGCAAACACAGAGTGAGGGCAATGGATTAAGGAAGACAGAATTTTCCAGGATTAACTGACCCGATGTGTTCAGTGAGGAAATGTTCTAAAATAATTTCCAGATGTCTTGTTTTGCAAGTAGTAAGAAAATGCTGCATTCACCGGCAAATTAAAAACAGAACACGACTATGGCAGGTGTGTATGTGTGTGTGTGTGCATATTTGTGTGTGTTTCTCCTATTTTTTTTCCTTTGGGGAAAGAGAGAAAATAAGTAGTCTGAGACTACCTTAATATTTGAAAGATATTAATGCAGAAATGTTCAGTATGCAACTGCATTTACTGTTTTGAAATTTAAGACACCAACTTTGTCTGGACTTCAGCTGTAGATTTAGGAATTGTGTGCATCACACTGATAGATAAAACCTTGAGAAATGATTTATTTACCATACAGAGAACATAGAATTAAAGAAGGACCAAGTGTGGATTCCTGGTTAACACTATTAATGTTTCAGAGGATTACCAAAAATAAATCAGAAACTGTAAGCAAAAAGGAACAAAATAAAGAAAAGAAATTCTGTGGATGTATATGATACACACATTTTGAGCACTACATGGTTAGCAGTTTCACATGTTTGGGGATAATGACTTGCAACTATGAATTGAACTTAATAGTGAAGAGTTTAGCCATTAAGTAGCTAGTGGTGATTTGGGGATAAAGTGACAGTAGTAGGTGCTGGCTTGCTAATTCTCAAGGAGTGAATGGAGAATAGTGATGGCTTGATTTGAAGAAACAGAGATATATATACTGGACCATTAAATAAGAATTCCTTTGATATCTTTGTATAAGTATTTTACCTAATCATATACACAAGTAAACATTCCAACAAAAAGTGAAACATTTCTTTTACGGGTAAAAGAGATAAATGATATTGTACAAATCTTAAAGGGACAATTGGAGGTGATACAGAATATTGTTGAAGAGATTTATAGATAGGTATAGATAGATATATCTATACATGTATATATATGTTAGTATATATGTTCATATACATATGCATTTGTATATATATAAACACACATATTTCTTGCACAAAAGGTATCCTACTACACACACACACACACACACACACTTTTGTTCCTAGAACATTTGGTTTAACAATATACTCTGAATCATGTGTGCCATTTCAGAGAGACTGCACTGCTTATTTTTTATAGCTGCCTAGTATACCAATATGTGGATGTATCCTATGGTATTCAACCTATCCCTAGGCATGGTATTTTCCCCACATTTATTTTAATATTATGAGTAATACTGTGATGAATAGTTGCCTACATATGTTGTTTTCATGGTTGGATGCATATCTTCAGAAGGAGTTCCTAAAAACTGGAACGACCAGTTTAAAGCCTAAACACATACTGGCTTTGCCAAATTCTACTCCATACAGTTTCGAACACCATACACTCTCAATTCCAATATTTGGGATGCCTGTTTCTCCATAGACTTAACAGATTCTATTGTCAAGCTTTTATTTTATTCATATTTTTAATCGGGTATAAGAAATGGTATCTCAACTTATTTTTCATTTGATATTTGCTATGGTCTGAATATTGATGTTCTCCACAAAATTCATATATTGAAATATTAACATCCAAGGTGATAGTATTAGGAAGCAGGAAATTTGGAATATGATTAGATTATGAGGGCAGAGATCTCATAAATAGGATTAGTACCCCATAAAGGAGGCTTCAAGGATTTACCATGTGAGAACACAGTGAGAAGAGGCAATCACCAGACATTGAATCTGCCAGCATCTTGATCTTGAACATCTCAGCCTTCAGACTTAAGGGAAATAAATTGTTACTGTTTATAAACTATCCAGTTTACAGTGTTTTAGCTGTCCAAACAGAATAAGACAGTTGATTTGGTTTGGCTGTGTCCCTACCCCAACTCTCATCTTGAATTGTAATCCCCATAACTCCCATAATCCCCATGTGTATAGGGAGAGACCAGGTGAAGGTAATTGAATCGTGGGGGCAGTTTCCCCCACGCAGTTCTTGTGATAGCGAGTTAATTCTCATAAGATCTGATGGTTTTATAAGTGTTATATGGTGCCTCCTGCAGTCATTTTTTAATGAGTTTTCTACAGTGTGCCAAAAGGAATCAGCAACTGGCTGGTATAAAATGATCAATCATAACCATGTTGATCAAAAGGTTTTTTTTCAATTTTGTAATTTATCTATTTAAGCCTACTGTGGAATTCAGAAATCTAATATCCAGTGTAACTCTGTGAACATCAAATACTCATAATTTTTTACTCTCAAGAGCACTGAATCCATGGGGGCAAAATATCAAGGGGTAAACCAGAGTAAAAGATAATGGAATTTCCATCACCACTCTCTACTAGCAAAGATATGTAACAACACTAAAATAAGTCTAAACATTACAAAATTTAACCTAAAATATATACAGTATAGATCACAATTATGTTATCCATATTTGGACTGTGTGGTGTAGAATGATTAGGTGTAGGACAAATCAGAGAAAGAAGACCCAGCGAGGGGTTTCATAGAAAGCCAGGGAGAGGTGGAATGGGCAGGGCCATGATTTGGCTATAAAGAAAATAGAAAAATAAAGGACAAAGGAAGACACAGGCAGAGAGCATATCAGGGCAAAGAGAGACAGAACAGTGTCAAAACCAGGCCACTTTGACATGCCTGAATCCAAGTAGCCCTATCAAAAAAAGTATAAATCTCTGCGGTTTTACTTTTGTTTTTAAGAAATATTTTAAAGACTTATTTTCTTATATCAGGTTTTGTTTCACAGAAAAATTGAGAGGGTACAGAGATTTCCCATACAACCCCTGCCTCCACACATGCATAGACTCCTTCATCATCAGCATCCCCAATCTGAGTGGTACATTTGTTACAATTGATGAACATATATTGACACATCATAATCACTGAAAGTCCAAAGTTTACATTAAGGTTTACTCTTGGTGTTGTGT
This sequence comes from Trachypithecus francoisi, assembly GCF_009764315.1. Classification (NCBI taxonomy): domain Eukaryota; kingdom Metazoa; phylum Chordata; class Mammalia; order Primates; family Cercopithecidae; genus Trachypithecus; species Trachypithecus francoisi. The sequence continues at coordinate 113,337,214 of NW_022681454.1, forward strand.
ATTCTATGTACAATGTATAATGTTACGTATCCAGCATTAGACCGTCTTACAAACTATTTTTATGCCTCCCACAATCCTCTGTACTCTGTCTGCTCATTCCTTTCCACTTCCAATCCTTGGCAATCACTGATCCTTTTACTATCTTCACAGTTTTGCCTTTTCCAGAATGTCATATAGTTGAAATCATATGGTAGGTTGGCAGACTTTTCAGACAGGCTTATTTTGTTTAGTGATATGTATTTATGATTTCTCAATGTTCTTTTGGAATAATAATAAATAATGAAATAGCTTGTTATATTTTAGTGCTAAATAATATTTCATTGTTTGGATGTACCACAGTTTATTTACTCACTTGCCTACTGGAGGACATCTCTTGGTTGCTTTCAAGTTTTGGCAATTAGGAACAAAGCTGTTATGAACATCAAGATGCAAGATTTTGTGTTGATGTAAGTTTTCAGCACTTTTGGATACATATGAATTGCTGGCTCATATGATAAAAGTGTATTTTATTTTGCAAGTAAATGACAAACTATCTTGCAAAGTGACTGCACCATTCTGTACCTGTAAGAAATGAATGAGAGTTCCTGTTGCCTCATAACTTTATCAGCATTGATGTTGTTAGTTTTCTGGATTTTAGTCATCCTGGCTAGTTACTACAGTTTTGAAAAATATTTAGGCTATATGTAATAAGGATTTGTCTGCAGGCTTTCACTCCCTGCAAACAATTATTATTATTTGTTTCACTAATAATAACAAATAAATGTTGTTATCTATTTGTAATTTTATTTGACATACCTTCATGGCATAGATTGGATCTATAACTTCGCTATGATCTAATACTTTAGAAATTTGAAGAGAATATTTGTATTAACCTATGTATTTTTACTATGAGTGTAATACATGCTTAATAAGAAGTAAACTATATCACAGAATCTCATAAAAATAAAAATTTGACATATTTCTGTTGCTTACAAATTATTTATATTAAGATTTTAATATATATTTTTATAAAGTATATGCATATATATTAAATATAGTATATACATACTAGGGTATCAATTTAAAATATTAAAAATGTTCATTATTTTATATTGATATTGTAAGAAATACTACTTTTTATTATAAAATACATAAAATGTATCATAAACAAATCATCTGTATTTAATGAATCACTTCATGTTAAATATTAGTTTACTTTCAGTTTTTATATTAAAGATTGAACTCTCAAATCTCAAAGTTCAAAATTTAAAAGGATCCAAAATCTGAAACATTTTGACCCCTGACATGACACTCAAAGGCTTGTATTATATTGATGCTCAAAGGATTGTATTTATGTATTGATAACACCTAGGCTCTGTATGTTTTATGTATTAATTATATTTTAATATCTGGTAGTCAACCTTATTTTTCTGTTTCAGGAATTTTGAGGCTAATCTCTCGTGTCAACTACTGTGTCTCATCACTTTGAGATGGTGCACTGGTTTTTAAGTGGAAATGAAAGTTTCAGAGACAATGTCAGTTTTATTACACACACTCTCCACTTATGTTAATAAATATTTATCATTTTGATATTTTGAATATTCTAGAATAAACTGTAAAATTTTACAGAAAAATAAAGTGGATATTTGGCAAACTTTATTTTCTTTTACACATGCTAGATATACAAAGTGTGGATTTGTACGTAACTTTTTCTACCTTGAAAGTCCAGGTTTCCTAATAATGCTATGCATCTATATTTTCATTTTTCTTAGCTATTTTCTTTCTTTCCTTTATTTAACAAAATGAATAACACATGCTATGTAATGCTTGTACAAATAAAAATGGTTTTACTTGCCATAAAATAATTATATCTTAATTAAATTTTCACTTTAAAATGCATTTAAAATGTAATGAAAGCTTAGCTAAAAACAAATTGAATATATCCATAATAAGCACTGAAAACTGTAAATCGAAATATTTTTTATAGGTAAAATAAATTGAGTAATAATTATGCTTTGAAGTGAAACATCTTTAAACAACAGAGGTAAGTTTCAGAAAGCAATTCTATAAAGATAGGTCTTTTAAAATTATAGAATTCAAGTTTGGTCACTTAGCTGTTTCTGTTTAGAACATACTGTGTTTTTGTGTGTTTTTTTTTTATTTCTTATTCTGAGGTAAAAATATTATTGGCACAATTTACCACACATTAAGTGGGAAAGTGAATATTTCCCAGACACATTGAAAGCAGTTTTTAAATGTAATTTATTTGATTCAAATAATCACCACATTCAAATTATGTAGTATACCTTGATCATTCATATTCTCTATGAGTTTTTTATTCACTGTGGTCAAGCTCCACATTGGCCCACTCCTTTTGTATAGCTTACTAGTTTCTTCTCATTTTAGCTAACCAATAGGTTATCAGCCATTACAAAGTAAACTTTACATATTAAAATAAAATTAATGCTGTATAGTATTGATTGGCTCCTTCTAGGGAAAAAAAATCACTTATGAAGTACGTGCATTGTAGCAATATTATGAATATATATTTTTATCTGTTCTCATATTTTACATTCTGTTCTCTGAACAGGAAGGACGCAGGCTGCTATTTTTATATCAGATGGTGCTGGTGGGTGACCTACAGTATGCTCAGAATCCAAATAAAGGGAAAGATCAAAAAGGAATTTTTTATGAACCAATGGATCTACTTTTATTTTCTTCTGTCAAAACATCTTTTATCAGGGGTCCTTTCCACTGATAACTTTGAGATGCCGGTCTCTAGAGTTCTAATCATTTCAACAAGCATTTCAGAGTGAGGCAGAAGACTCAGCACACTACCAAGCTTGGTGAAGAATCTAAATTATAAATACATTTCTGAATAGTGTTTAAAGACATGTCCAACTATATCTCCAAGGAAGAATAAAATATCCTTTTATGTTTGCCCTAAAAACAAAGTCAAAATGCTTTTAAAGACATTTTCGATTACCCTATTCCTTGGTCTGTAATAAAATATTTTTAAGTAAAATATTAAGAAAATCCTTGCTTCTCACAGGGAAATGTTATTCTTCTCAAATTCACAAGGTCTTTGTGATTGATCTTGTCTCTCCCACCTTTTCTTGTCTTAATTACTAGAACATTAAGAGACAAATTTAAAATCAAACAAAGTAAATATTTTGACCCCTATAATTGTATTTTGATCTTAAGCACTGTTTTTATCTCTAATAAGCTTTATAATCTAATTGTGGCTTTCATTTATTTTAACCTATTTTAACACTTTTTTGAAAAGAGATAACATGTGAGTAAACAAATGAACAAAAAATAATGCCATGTATAAACCTTACTTTTTGTATCTTAATGCATTTTGGGTAAGACCTTTTATTATTATTATAATTAAAATGGATGACTATAGAGACACTATAAAATTGGGAAAATATTTTTTAAATACTGCTTAATGAAGGAGTTTTATTTTCTATCTCTAAAAATATTATTTTAAAAATATTACTATTCTGTAGATATTTAACAGGTTATATAATGTTTTAAAAATTACGTATATATAAAGCTACAAATTTGCTATAAAGTTATCAAAGTTTTTCCAACATTACCAAGAAAATGGAACTCTCTAGTGGTTGTGTTGCCATATACCACAAACTGTGTTAGGCATTTCTTTTCTTGGTGCCTATAGAAACAAAGAAGTGTATAATTTGAGGACTTTCAAAATGAAGAAATTCAGTGTGCTGTAAAATAAAATTACATGTCATTTTCATAGAGGGGAGAGACCATAGATACCTGTTACTGCAACATCAATATGAATACGGCATAATCAATTGGCCTTGAATTTTGAAGACATAAATTTGTGAAAAATGTGGCCTTTTTGGTCTTCAAACTTCTACAGAGAGATTTTATAAAAAGATCTGAAAATGTGTGTGTATAGCTGAAAGGAAAAAGAGAATGGTATTCATTCACTGAGACTAATGTTGGCAGGAAAAGTGTGATAAGCATGAGACTGGGTTTCTAAGGTTACTGCGAGACTAAAATCAAGATTATAACAAGTAAACATTAGGCAATAATTATTCCATAGAAAACGATGCATATTTCCAAAATAAAGAATTGCTGCAAGCTTAACAGATATATACTAGCTGTAAAGTCTAAATAATTTGTTGAACTATGATATGAAAATAGTAAAGATGATTGTCATTATTGCAGTAGTAGTTGAATTTCTTAACATATACTCATTTTATATAAGATGCAAATGCACCCATCATAAGTTATGATTCCGAAGATGAAACAAAGTTCATTAAAGTGCTCATTTTGTAGTTATAGGAACATAGATAAGGGTAGATGACCCTTCTCTGCTGCTATGTTTTTTCTGATATAATTTGTGGACAGCTACTAATAATAGCTGCCCTCCGATTTCACTCTAAGAAATTAAGAGACGCCAGATGCTGACAGAGAAAATGGTGTCAAAAACAGTATTGTACTCTCAACATAAATGATTCAGTCACTGTGTCAGGTGAAAATGAAAATGATTTTTGACTGCTGATAGACATTTTCTATGCTGCTTCCATCAGACAGTTCTACTAAAGGCGGACCAGACAATGGATGTGTGTGCCCCTTAGACCTAATAATCATCTTCCCCTGGGAGGAAAGGATGCTGGGACAATAGGATAATTATTATGGTAACTTTTTGCATTCTTGAATCCTAAAAGTATTTTTAAATTATTTTCAACCAAAATTTTTCTCTAGTTTCTTTTGAAATTTGTATAATTCCTAATCATAATACTCCAATCAAATTTATAAAGCTTGTTTTAAAACTTCAACATTTTTGCTAAAATTTCCTTTAGACAGAATCTTAACGAAGACATTAACATTTTAAATATACTTAGCATTAGGAAGGTTTATTGCAAATAAGTGATTGGAAATACTTGTGACATCAAAGCTTTAAATCTTCAAGTCTTATATGTCTGGGGACAGACAACCCCATCTTAGCAGTTCGGCTCTGCCTCCCAGGAAAACATAACCCCTGCAGAGCCCTAGGCTGTGTAGACAAGGACCTGACGGTTCCTCTGCAGATCTTGTCTTCTCAACAACTATGGAGGGTGAAGGGAGGTGCAGATATTTAACACAGGACTTTTGGAGAAATAAATTCAGTGATAACCCAGGTGATTTTATTGGAAAATGATAGATTTATTATATAATCAATATAGAGACAAGTAGAATAACGTAGAATGTTTCTCTATAAAAATTAATAGATGGCCACTGTGATTTTTTAAAAAATTAACCACAGGAGTTACTTCTGAGAATATTTAATAATTAATGGATTTTATACCAATCTTTAGAGCTTGCTTCCTGTGGGAAAGGACCTGCTAAATTTACCACAAGAAATATGGTGAAGACATGCAATTCCTTTAATAAATAGATTTGGATTAATATACATGAGTGTCTTTTATTTTTCTTTGAACTCCCTGACATCTTACAGAATTGTGTTGGAAATCCAAAAAACCTAAAATCTGTCTCCATGGAAATGAGGATTAAAAGTATTAAAAGTATTTCAAACTAAAAAGTAGCAACCATGGAATATGTGATCCATATATATTTGCATGCTAGTTGTGTTGAGAAGACGGCACCATTCTACTAACGGTTTCCTTATGTTCACATATTCACTAACTAAATACTGCTTGTTTTCTTATGCAAACTACAATCTCTTTGAGGACTTGTCTTTTCATTTTTCTCCTCCTGTACAATTAGGGTGTGGTTTTCTACCTTGCAAGTGCACAAAGAATATATGCTTGATGAATTAATTAAATCCAGATATTTTAAAACCCCAAATGGAGATATTACAGGTGCAACAATATTAATACATTATTGAAATTATTTGACTAACAGATAGAGATAACAAATTTCATCTCTGCCCCAGACTCATCCACAGATGGGAGATATATGGGATTCATTTTTCAATCACATTGAGATCAGTCATTAATTAAGTATAATGCATTCTCTGCATCTTCTTTTCTATGTTATAATTGTCATAATCTTTTAAATACTACTTTCAAGTACTACTGTTTATACTGCTTTAAGTAATACTTCTTTCAAGTAATACTACTATAGAGAAAAATTTCAACTAAAGGTTAAATCTTTTCATCAGATTTTGACTTTAGTCAAGAGAAATGAATTGTCTTAATAATTATAAACTAAGTAATTTGTATTACACATTAGCTATATATGAAAAGAATGAACGTTCAAGACTTGAGAATTTTATTCAAGACAATATCTTTGAAGGAGAACCTCAAACACTTTTTGAAAAAAAGAAATAAGACAGTAGAGTACAACTGTGTAACATGTTTTTTTTTTGTTGTTTTGTTTTATTTTCTGAAGGTAATAATGGGAAAAATAAGAAGGAATATTTTGGGTAAATGTCATTAAACACATGCAATTTAGTCTTTTGCTAAAGGCATGGCATTTGGAGTCAGATAGCCTTTTTGTCATTTTCTGGCTCTGTCACTCATCAGCTAGCTATATGACCTTGGGTAAGTTATTAAATTACTTATACCTTAGGTTTTCCATACTAATAATGAGGATGATGAAAACAATAATATTTTCTACATCATAGCATTTTTTTCTGATGATTCACTGAGTTAATTTATATAACACAGTCCAGAGTTGCAGCCCAGCAGATAGCAAACATGTGGTGAATGAGAGCTATTATTCTCTCTCTGTTTCACTCTCACTTCCCCTTTCTCTGCCTTGAATGCCTATTATATATTGGCTTTACTTGGATTTCCTCTTTAAATTGAAGGTGAATATAATGTCTTTACTTTTTGGGTTATTGGCTCTATAGATGGTCCTCTTCAGTTGCAAGGGACAGAAACCAATCAATTTTTCCTGACAACCTCTGAAATAAAACTATGGAAAAGTTAAATGGCTTTAATATAAGTTCTTCAGGAACTTGATTGGAAGCCATTTCTATATTGTACCTTATTTATGTGCACCTGCTCCCAAACTGGCAGCTTGAAATGACACATCTGACAAAAGTTTAGATTCTCATCTGTTGTTGCCTTTATCCTGACAGATAATGCTAGCCTGTCTGAGCTTTCTAATCTTATCTTAAACACATCTTTAACTATAATCATAAATAGGCATCACAATTATTTTTCCATCAAGAGTATTTTTCTATTATACATATTTAGAGAGCTGTGGTATTTAAAATTGTTGTTAGAGGGCTTAAGGCTTCTAAAAAACATTTTCCGAACCTGTAATATATTGCACTTAGGGTATCTTCATCCACTAAAATGGTGTTCTATTGTTCTTATAGCTATTTGAAAGGCCATTGACTACTAGTAATATAACAGAATGTCGACAGAAGATTTGATCACAGACAATATAAAATCAAGTTATGCAACATGAAATTGTAATGGTTAAAAAGAACCTTGGGAGTGAGAGGGGCAGGGGCAATAGGGACCAGGGCAGATTTTTCTGAGGGCTTGAAAACTGTGAGATCATACTTATACGATCTCAGAGCATTAAGAGGTCACACTCCATTTATAATGTAATGAGGTGACAGTACAATTCTATAACTGGATTTAAACTTCAGTTCCTTGTTATGTTTACTGCAGAGTCAGCATGGACTGGGTAACAAAGATTCTATACAGTTTTAAAATTATTATTTGTAATCCTGCCCTTTTGAGGAGTTTCTTATCATACTTTATAATATGAAATAAATAACTAGGTCTCTTTAGTCACACTTGAAAATTTTCCGTGATCCTGCTTGTGTACACGCCATTGGCATTTCCCTGTACTGAATGAAAATTGCAATCTATGAATATGGTTTACTTGACTAATATTTGTGTTTATTTGCTTATTGGTACTTGATTTAGATTCTTGGTTTGAATTACCTTCTTTTAAAAGTTTATTATTTTGTTGTGTATTTGAATGTATTTACATTTTCTTTGACATAGTTTAGAAATTGGCTTGGATTGAGGCTGAGAGTGTTATTATTGGGTAAAGAGAGAATAAATTTGTTATTACAGAATAGATCTCATTTTACATTCCAATTTCCTCATAGTGATTATATATAAATTCAAGTTAATTACAATTTCTTACTATAGACTTTCATTCTAGACAACAGGGAGCATTAATTTTATTTAATACAATATATAAATTTAGGCCGGGCGCAGTGGCTCAAGCCTGTAATCCCAGCACTTTGGGAGGCCGAGACGGGCGGATCACGAGGTCAGGAGATCGAGACCATCCTGGCTAACATGGTGAAACCCCGTCTCTACTAAAAAAATACAAAAACTAGCCGGGCGAGGTGGTGGTGCCTGTAGTCCCAGCTACTCGGGAGGCTGAGGCAGGAGAATGGCGTAAACCCGGGAGGCGGAGCTTGCAGTGAGCTGAGATCGGGCCACTGCACTCCAGCCTGGGCGACAGAGCGAGACTCCGTCTAAAAAAAAAAAAATAAAATATATAAATTTAGACACACAATAGAAAAATTCCTAAATTTGCAAGAAAACAAGACTGACAAGAATATCTTCTTAACTACTCAAATTACTCAAATTATCATAAACAAATTAATTTAAACACAGATTTTAGGCCGAGCGTGGTGGCTCACGCCTGTAATCCCAGCACTTTGGGAGGCCGAGGCGGGCAAATGACACGGTCAGGAGATCAAGACCATCCTGGCTAACACAGTGAAACCCCGTCTCTACTAAAAATACAAAAAAAATTAGCCGGGCGAGGTGGCGGGCGCCTGCAGTCTCAGCTACTCTGGCGGCTGAGGCAAGAGAATGGCGTGAACCCGGGAGGCAGAGCTTGCAGTGAGCAGAGATCACGCCGCTGCACTCCAGCCTGGGCAACAGAGCGAGACTATGTCTCAAAATAAATAAATAAATAAATAAATAAATAAATAAATAAAAATAAACACAGATTTTAAAGATGTATGTCGTTTTCAAATGAGATACACTGCAATATATTTTTGTACTTTATAAATAAAAGGGAATTGTTTAATCTTATCTTTCTCTGTAAATTAATCATTTATTAAATATATATTTTATGTTTAAATATAAAGTAAGAAGTTGAGTAATTCACATCATTTTGATGACAAAAATTACAATATATTGTAAAACTGCTTATACCACACATTATCGAGAATTGATGACCAACTTATATGCTTTCTTATATGACAAAAGAAAAAATATTAGCTTGAAATAAACCTTTCAATATCTCTGAGAGAAATATTTCCTGAGTCAATTGGCAGAGTTCTCAAAAAATGTAATAAAGTAAAAACTACATTTTTAGCATTCAAAGTAAAAATGACTTTGTTAATTAAGCTAAGCATACAAGCAAAATAACTTTTTTATTTTTCTATATTAAAAAAGGTTGAGGCAAAAAATATTTTGAGTTCTTGAAATTAAAAATAAATAAAAGCAGTTAAAATTCTTCTTTCTTTCAGTTCCACAAACTCTGCTATTCATCTTAAGCTTTTGTGACAAGTAAAACTCTATGTGCTTGCAAAAATGAAAACCGGGTTAATCAGATGAAAGATAACTTTAGATATGTCATCAGTTATAATTTTGTTGAAGGAATATAACATTTCATATGTAAATTTAAATTTACTGTGTATTTGATGCAATTGCATTTAAGGAATGTAACATGAGGTAGAATCTTGAAGTAAAAATGTAACTGAAATGTCAATATGTTTATAAAGATATTTAAAAAATAATTTTTGAGTTACCCAAATATATACTTTAGATCCTTCCTGTCAGTTATACATTAGGTCATCATGAAGTAAGGGTTATGTGATAAGTTTTAACTCAGGAGTCTTCTTTATTTTGCAAAGACTATGTAACTCTTGACATTGTAGATGGTGACTTGGAAGTTACTCTGGAGAGTTATTCTTGTCCAGCAATTATAAAGTGGGTCTGGTTGTTCAGGTCTCTAATTAAAAATTCTGGGGAGGGGAACAATTCAATAAAAATCCAAATGACTTTATAAGAAAATTAAACAGATTTTTAAAATATAATTAATTTAGCGACAAGTATGACAAACTATAGTTTGTATTACACAAACATATTTCTTTACAAATTTCAATATTTACTCACTATGCTTTTGTGATATCTTGACATAAGAAGCACATCTTGTTACTGGTCAGCAGTGCGTTTACTTGTATTGTCTTATTTTTGGTTTACATGCTCATCTTTGTAAAGTTTTTGTGTTGTTTTGTGCAGCAAATCTATGACCTTGTAAAATTTGCAAAATGCAAGGCCTTCTTGCTTTACTTTTCTAAGACTCAATTTTCTTGTCATTAAAACAGGGGTAAAAATAGTAAATGATACCATTTAAATAAGGCATTTCTTTAGGCTTAGATTTTAATGTGTTAGTGATTGTTCTAATGTAGATGATTCCAGCCTTTTTTGGCACTTTAAATGATTACTGATCATCATCTCATGTGTGGTGCATTAAAATACTAAATGGTCTGGTCAGGAAACTTATGCTATTGTCCTTTAATAATGATATATTCTGTTTAGACTATTATTTGTGCCACTAATTACTGACATGTCATTTTGTGGTTTTTGTATTGTATTGCTTTTTATATATTCTTTACAAAGTTGAATTTTTCCAACTTATCTAACTCAAGAATAAGTCTTAGATTTCCTGGTCTAGCAAGGACCTCTCTTCCTATACAATCTCAATTCACATGATTTTCCTGGATATTTTGTTAACCACAATTTCTACATGAAGCAACTCTATCTCTGCTCTTTCTCTGGGTCTTTGTGATTCTCCTAATTTCTTCAGATTCTGCTCTACCAGTGATTGTCTGGTCTCTTATCTCTGCACAGTGGAAAATCATAGTCATCTTCTCTGTATAAAGAAGTAATATCTGAGCATTTGTCTCTAGGAAGAGTGTTCTTGGATCCTCATATTTCTTTATTTCTAACAATTTCTCCTGTGGAATGAGTCACTGTTCTGCTCCACTACCAAAATAGAAACTATTCTAACATATTAATTATTTTCTTTTAACACTTAAAACAGCAGCCAAACTATGGAGCTTGTATATGAAATATTGAACCCCTGCTTTTTTGAGTATTTTACAATTATAAACTTTTTTATCTCTATATATGAATTATAAATGACATAAAACTTTCTGAGAAACGAGGGCATTTAATATTTAGTTTAAATTCTCAATATGATTGACCCTAGCACACCCAGAGTGCCCCATATCTCCTCCTTTTCATCAATATAACATCGGTATCCTTCGAAATGTTCTTTTTCACCTATCTCTGTGCTTTAAGTCTGGATATTCTTCCAAAGAAATAGCTGCAGAAACGTGCTGCCAGTTTCATTACATTTCAGTAAATATTTTCCCATATGTATATAGTGAATAAAGTAGTACATTAACTCCTTAATTCAATGGCTTCCAAATCCAGAAATGAGCATAGTTATGGGTCAAAAAAATAATAACATTAACACTAAGTTATGGTGGTGCGCCAGAATCTCGCTCCGTCGCCCACGCTGGAGTACAGTGGCCGGATCTCAGCACTGCAAGCTCCGCCTCCCAGGTTTAAGCCATTCTCCTGCCTCAGCCTCCTGAGTAGGTGGGACTACAGGCGCCCGCCACCCCACCCGGCTAGTATTTTTTGTACTTTTTTAAGTAGAGACGGGGTTTCACCGTGTTAGCCAGGATAGTCTCGATCTCCTGATCTCGTGATCCGCCCGTCTCAGTCTCCCAAAGATTTACCATTCTTAAACAACTCCCCTTTGTTATTTCTGGTTAAAAACTAAGTTTAGCAAATGCTAATCAAGGAATCTTTCCACTTTGGCCTCCTTTATCTCTGCCCACGTTCCCTAATTTTTGCTCATTTTGGCAGCTATTCCCACGACCTTTTGTCCAAAGCTTGCTCACATGATGCTTTCAGTCTCCTAAGTGAATTCTCGTCCTCTTCTCAAACCCCTTACTTCTCAATCTTTACTCTAAACCTATAACCAGCTGTTGCTTATTTGCTCAGAGTCACATTCCTTGTGCTTTTCAGAGCACCAATTATTAATCTAATAAATGAATATGTTTGGCCCACTAATGGATAAAGAATAGAGAGGAGTCATATTTTAATTACACACCTGGCAAGAGTGGAGTGTCTTTATTATGAAATGCCCACTCACAGTTTACTTTGAAGCTTTTACTTTAATGAACCTTCTGGGAAAATGATTTATTACTGGAGGAAGACATTCTTGTTACAGAAAAAAATATCAAAATGTCATTTTCTAAAAAAAAATGCAGTTTGAATTCTGTCCAACTAAAATAGATTATGCACATTCTGCTCTCTGGGATAGTAACTGTAAACAGGATGATGATATTATTATGCTGGCAAGTGATTAAATTTAGACCAAGAGTTTATGTACATATTTTGGACCTGTTATGAACATCTGTTTCTCCCCACTATAGAATAAACTATCAATTGCCTTTATCGGTGGACAACCTTACTGTTATACAGATTTCAACAATAATTCATGAAAAATATGCTACTATGAACATTTGATACCAGCACAGAGGCCATATATATGAGTTTACTTGTTTCACGCTCAGATATTTCCAGGTAAAGAAGTTCACAATAAGTCCTGTTAAAGTCTCTAAAACCTGTTTTTGGTAGAATATTGCCAGGATTAATAACATATAGCTGAAAGGGCATTTTATCATATTACAGATGAACAGAGTGAGTTTAGCATCTTCCTACTACAATTCAGACCTCATAAAGCAATAAATGCTGATTCTCAGAACACTGTGCTTCCTTCAGGCTCTATGTCTGTCCTTGGGCTTTATGATCATTTTACATCCAGAACCAGTATTAAATCAGAGTCACAAAATTCCATACCTTTTCTATGTTACTAGAGTATTGAAGCAGAATATCAGGTACAGATACCTCTGCTGAAACTATCCTTTTTGGTTTGGTTTGACTGAGGATGTTTAATCTTTGGAATACTACAACTGGGACTCTAGGTGCCAAAAGCAAAGCTAGCAAGAATATTTGCATTTACACCTTTACATTATTTTTGAATAGTTCTTCTACACAAATCGAAGAAAGTGATTGTTTTTTATTATGTGTCCTTAGGCTTACTACATACCTTAAGTTAAAAACCCTTCAATTTTTTATTTGAATTACAAAGTTAATGCTTTACACTGAAAACTTATTCTTGACAAAAAGAGCAAAACAAATTCTGCTTCACACATTTATTTAATCTTCATCGTTTTATATTCTCAATGAATTACTAGGAATCTTGATAAGAAAACTTGTAAACAGAAAATCTTGATTTTGTAAAAATAAAATTCAAACTCAGTTTTGCATTTACATTTATCATATCACTCTATCATAAATTAAAAAATAAAAGTTACACAAATGATTCAAAGCTCTTACTATAGGACTAGAGCTGTCACCCTACATTTTTTTTTTTTTTTTTTACTTTTTTTTTCTGGAAGAAAATATTTTGTATATATATATATATATATATATATATATATGTGCATATTCCATGGATATGGCAAGTAAGGGAGTGATATTTAGAAAATAAGAAAAAACTAATTTGGAAAAGTCCACACATGTAAATTGTTTTTATGTTAATCAGTGATGAACCTATGCAAGGCAAAGTCATTTTCATTACGGCACTTAATAGTATTTTGAAGCGCTAAATAATTCTAAATAGATATATCTTAAGGTTTATTTATTTAAAAGCAAGAATAGTCCTACCTATCTTCTTCCTTTGAAGACCCAGGGAAATGTCTCTTTCTATGGAAGGAATCGGTAGGACTACTGGCTAAGTGAAGGTTGAAATCAGTGGAAATATTGTGGAACACAAGACTTGAATAGAAAGTGGTAGTTGTAGCATTTCAGTAATTGGTAGTGGTTTTGATATTGGGTAGTATGGAAGGGTTTAGATGAAATCTAAATTCCAAAAGCTGGGTCAAAGCAGGAAAAAACATCCAACATAACAGCAAAAATCAAAGCAGATTGCAAAGAAAAGAGGAGGAAGTTTTTAGGAAAATTGCAAACACCAAGGATGTTTCAAGTTCACATTTGACAGCCAAATAGAGTCCTGTAGTCACAGTACCTAGGTTTAAATTTTGACTAGAGTATTTACCAGCTCTGTGGAATCAGGGAGGATAATCCTTACATAATTATTTTTTGTTTTGTTTTGTTTTGTTTGTTTTGTTTGTTTGTTTGTTTGTTTGTTTTTTGACAGAGTCTTGCTCTGTCACCCAGGCTGGAGTACAGTGGCGTGATTTCGCCGCACTGCAAGCTCTGCCTCCCAGGTTCAAGCCATTCTCCTGCCTCAGCCTCCCAAGTAGCTGGGACTACAGGTGCTTGCCATCATACCTGGATAATTTTTTGTATTTTTAGTGGAGACTGAGTTTCACCATGTTAGCCAGGTTGGTCTGGATCTCCTGGCCTCGTGATCCGCCCACCCTGGCCTCCCAAAGTGCTGGGATTACAGGTGTGAGCCACCACACCCAGCCAATACTTATTTTCTAAAAGTAAAATGAGAGTAAAAGTCTTATCAGCTTTATAAACAGCTGTGAGGATTAGAAAAGGTATTAAATATAATATCTTAGAATAAGATTTTAGAATAATGCATGGCACATTCCCAGGATTTCAATACATTTTAACAAGGTATGGCCATATTAAGAAGTTGTAAAAGTATTTTAGTTTTTGTGATGACTATTTTGTCTATTAAGTAAATAAAATAAAAATATTACCTTATGTATAAAATAAAATATTGACTTATTTTATGCTTTATGCTAGTTTTAATCTTTGTACTAACCTAAAATATATAATCTTTCTATATTATAGGATACGGAGCCAAAGGTATCAATTTCTCAAGGGGTAAATGCCTTCTCCAAGGTCACATACTGAAAAATAGAAGAATGGGATTGAAAATGACTTCCCTTTGACTTTCAATATGCTAGTGATCTTTCTGGTACACTTCACAGCTTCTGTGACACATTCCAGTTGGATTTTACATGGAAAAATTGTCTCTGAAAAGGAGAGAAGCTGTGAGCAAAATCGGTATGGAAAACTGAATTTTAAAAAATGGTGTATTTTTTATTGGTTCTTGGATACAGAATGAATAAAAATTCACAAGCCAAGAATAGTAAAAGTAAAAAGATATAAAGCAGATGGACAGTCTACATAGGTGTGGAGGATGGTAGTGATCAGTATATAAAGGTATGCAGCAGGAGGAAGAGATGGATGCAGAGAGAAGATGATATGTCCCTTAATCTATGTTCATTTCTGCCTTTCTCTAAATCTGCCTCTTATAGGTTTTTTTTTTTTCTATATGAATAAATTTTAAATGTGAGTCTTGTCATTTTCACTTATTTCTTTGTGTTCTTTCTCCTTCAGGATTATGGCTGCTGAAGTCCTGGTTGCTTCAACACTTCTTAAATATCTTTCAGTCTATCTCTATATCTACACAAATACACAAATATACATGTACATATATATGTGTTTGTCCATATACATATGTATGTGAATACATATAGAGATATAGATACAGACAAATGTTTTTCTAGTTATTTTAATGAGAACTACTTTTCTGTTTGAAGCTCTTTGATCCTACTGGAATATAGAAGTCTCAAGAGACGGTATATTTTCCTATCAATTATTAGGAGAGTTTTTCATAAGGAAAATGTAGCTGTGTTTTGCTTAATCTAACCTGAATTTATTTCAGTCAAAACTCTGAAAGTATACAAAAGTAAATCATTATGATAAGTAAACTTCCTTAGTCAGAAGTCAATTTTAGTTTGTGTTTCTTTTCCTAGTCATTTCTAATGTACTTTACCCAACATATTTAAAAATATTGCCTGAACTACTTTTCTTTCCTGCTCCCTCTCCTTCTCTGTCTAGACACTAACCATCTCATTTCATCCACGACTGTTGGCAGATGTCTGTCACTTCTCTTCACAAGTAGCTTTACAGACCTGCCCTATATTAGGTTTTCACTCCCAACATGTCAGAGCAGACTGTGAGTCAGTGACACTTGCACAAAGTCTTATCACTCCTTGTCAAAATCCCCAAACCATCTTGTCATATTTAATGTATCACAAAATTATTTTCCACTTTTGCACTTACCAGTAGTGTGAAGTTAGTGAACACTTTTCATAAATCTACTCTGATTAATTATATTTAGATTGTTTTAATAGCTTAGAATAGAAAAAGGTAGATGTATTAAGATAAAAATTGAAGCTTCATATCTCTCTTATCAATGAAGACAGGCATTTCAAGAGGAGTTCTTAACAGTTATTTGCAACTGAAAAGATTGTGCCATTGTCGACAATTTTCTCATTAGCCTAAAGTTTGTTTACTTAATTGATGACAGATCTTAACCAGGTATTTTAACACATATTTAGAATACATAACAGAATTGTAAGTTTTAAGCTTTAATATCTATGTCCAGTTGGGGGATACAGAAAGCACATATTCCCTTTCTTCTCTATTCAAGAATTACTTTTATTCTCTCTGCAGGAGAGATGGTATTATTTAAGGGATTTTGTTTTTACTTAATTTTACACAGAGTATATTACAGTTTGCTTGTATATTGATAATTATTCCCCTCAGGATTATATTAATTTGCATTAAATATACTGTAAGTGTATTCCACTATGTTTGATAATATAATCAGCAGTCATATCACAAGTGCAACATTTGAATTTCTCAAAAATTTGAAAATAATCTTAATTTTTTATTTCTTGATAATAATGCACTCATGTAAAATGCACTACATAATAGAAGAACAATAATTCCCACATACAAAAATATACACAGCACATCATTTATCTTACAAATAAAAGCTAAGATTAAAAATTACTGACAAATCAACAAGGAAAACAAACAACTCCATTAAAAAGTGGGCAAAGGCTATAAACAGATACTTCTCAAAAGAAGATACAGAAGAGGACAGCAAGTATGAAAAAATGCTCAGCATCACTAATCATCAGAGAAATGCAAATCAAAACCACAATGAGATACCATCTCACCCTCTCACCAGTCAGAATGGTTGTTATTAAACAGTCGAAAAATAACAGATGTTAGTGAGGCTGCAGGGAAAAGGGAATGCTTACACACTGTTGGTGGGAATGTAAATTAGTTCAGCCACTGTGAAAAACAGTTTGAAGATTTCTTGAATAACTTAAAACAAAACTACTGTTAATCTCAGCAATCCCAATATTGAGTACATACCCAAAGGAAAATAAATCCTTC
The DNA here is from genome assembly GCF_009764315.1 of Trachypithecus francoisi. Taxonomy (NCBI): domain Eukaryota; kingdom Metazoa; phylum Chordata; class Mammalia; order Primates; family Cercopithecidae; genus Trachypithecus; species Trachypithecus francoisi. The sequence goes on from NW_022681454.1 coordinate 113,354,433, forward strand.
TGCCATAAGGACATGTGTACCTATATGTTCATCATAGCAGTATTCACAATAGCAAAGACATGGAACCAACCCAGGTGCCTATCAACAGTGGATTAGATTTTTAAAATGTGGTATCTATACACCACAGAATAGCCATAAGAAAAAATGAAATCATGTGCTTTGCAGCAACATGGATGCAGCTGGAGGCCAATATCCTAAATGAATTAACACACAAACAGAAAACCGAATACTGCATGATATTGCTTATAACTGGGGGTCAAACTTTGGTTATACATGGACATAAAGATGGGAACAATAGGTGCTGGGGAATACAAGATGGGTAAGTGAAGAGGGAGGCAAGAATTGAATAACTACCTGTTGGGTACTATGCTCTCTAACTGTGCCAGGAGTTCAATCATACTGTAAACCTCAGCATCACACAATATATCCTTGTAACAAACCTGCACAGGTACCTCCTAAAACTAGAATGAAAGTGGAATTTAAAAAAAAAAAATGTCTATAAACAGCTAGTGCCACTATTTTTATCTGGAACTAACTGACAGGTCCTAGTTAACCAAAGTGTATACAGATTTTGAACTGACATATAACATTTATCTGAAATATAAAAATTATCCTTTTGGGAAAAAAAACCCGAATTCCTAAGTTTTATATAAACATTTTGTAAATCTGATATTTTGATCATTGAAAAACTGCATGAACAATCAAAATACACATCCAGAAAGAGCTATATAGATTTTTAAAAATTTTTTCCTTGGCGTGTGAAGGATGATATGTATCCTAATAGAAAGATATCTTTTGATTAGTAATATGATCTGGCTTTTGTCATCAAACACTCATCTAATAACAAAAACATAAGCACTTTCTATGAAGGACTATGCAATATAGTGATTACAAGCAACATGTTTGTAACTGCAGTCCCAGTGTTTGCATTTTGACTCCATCATTTACTGGCACTATGACCTTGAGCAAATTATCTAGCATCCCACAATAGCTAAATATATTAATATACTCTGAAGAGATGCCTGGAACATAGTACTACATGCACATTAACTATTGATATAAGAGCTATCCTTGAGGGAAATTCTATGGAGTCATGAAAATAAAAGTAAGAAGAGGTTCTATCTATTTAGTTTAGTTAATTAAGACATGTCTATGTCACAGTAGATGAATACATATTATTTGGAGACAGAGAAAGTGAATGAAAATGAAGACAAATTAAAAAGTAAATTTGGGCATGGCATCTCACACCTGTAATGCCATGCCTTTGGGATGCTGAAGCAAGAGGATCACTTGAGCCCAGGGGTTCAAGACCAGCCTGGGCAACATAGTGAGACCTTATCTCTACAAAAAATAATAAGTATAAAATCCAGGCATTGTGATGCATGCCTGTGGTCTCAGCTACTTGGAAAACTGAGGTGGGAGGATTGCTTGTGCCTGGGACATTGAGGCTACAGTGAGACATGATCACACGACTGCACTCCATCCTGGGAGACAGTGCAAGACACCATCTCAAAACAAAAGAAAACTAAACTAATAATCAGTAGCCTTTAGATACAGTTAAGGAAATAATATGTGTATGCATGTATCTCTAATTACTATAAATAATAATCTAAGAAAGAATAAATGTACTTGGAAATTTTGAAAAAGTATATTTGTTAAAGAATTTAATAAAAGTGCTAAATATTGGAAAAAAGGAAGTTAAAGGCTCAATTATTGATGAGTGCCCAATTGGTGATCTAAAAAATAAAATTACAAAAAAGTCTAAAAATATAGTGAAAGAAAGTAAAATTATACAACTATTAAAAATATTTCAAGGTTCACAATTGAGCTAGATAAGTAATAACCTTTATGCATAACTGTTGTTCCTGAAAATAGTGTTTATAAAGGGGAAAATAATGAAAAATATAACAAATTAAAATATCTATGATCTGAAGACTTAGTTACATACAATTTTATAATCAAATAGATCAATGTGGAGGTAGAATAAAATAACATTGTGTTTAAGGACTCTAGCTCTCATATAGCTTTAGCTGTTATGAAGAAAACAAATAAAATCCTGACAATATATTCTACTTGGAACAAAAGAAATTAAAGGGAGAAATACATGATATTGGAAATAAACAGTTAAATAATACAGGAGAATGACAAAACATACACACATTCTCAAGTGTACATATATTCAAATGATATCACAACTAAGATTCAAATGTCCAATTCTATTGGTTTATTATAGCAATTTGTTAAGTTATTTCATAAGTAAATTCAGGACTGCTTGAGTGGAAAATTAATATTATTATTCAAATAACATAACTAGGAAATTAGGCATTCTTAATTATGGGAAGAAGTTAAAAGATGTAACAAGTAAAGGGGAGGTATTAGAAGTACTAGGAAAAAGGAAAGCTATAAAAAAAGATCTCTTTCATATTTTAAACTGCCCAATCTGTGCCTAACTTCTGCAAAAATAAGCACTTTTTGGAAATACTACTAATGATGTAGTTTAGAAAGTGAAACAACTTATTTCTCTAAATATATTTAAAATCTCTTGGGATATCTAGTCGATAGTAATTATAATCATTTTCTTATGATTATCTGTTTTCTCCTGAAATTGAGAAATCAATGTTTCCTTTTGTGGAAGTAGAGAATTATAAACCCAATTACTGTGACTCTCATTGGTTAAATCTATGCTAAAATTTTAGGTTCCAAGTCTCACTCAATAATGTGTGGGTACCCATGTTCACAGGCCAAAGATAGCCTAGTAAAATGGCTCTTAATTCCACTGAAGTAGCAGGGATAGCTAGAAATTGACCAGTATTAAATGCGAACTTTTGTGTGATAATGGGGAATGTTGACCCAACTGCCTTTTAAAATACAAAGCAAAAAGAGCTACATTTTGTTCAAGGCTACCTTTAAATTTGCTCTCATAAATACATCCACAAAAAATACATTAGCACTCACAATAATACTGACACAGTCAGGTAAATACTCTTATTTTTAGTTTTTTGAGATGGAGTGTCACTCTGTTACCTAGGCTGGAGTGCAGTGGCAGGATCTCGGCTCACTGCAACCTCTGCCTGCCGGGTTCAAGCAATTCTGCCTCAGCCTCCTGAGTAGCTGGGATTACAGCCGACCGCCACCATGCCCAGCTAATTTTTGTATTTTTGGTAGAGATGGGGTTTCACCATGTTGGTCAGGCTGGTCTGGAACTCCTGACCACAGGTGATCTGCCTGCCTTGGCCTCCCAAAGTGCTGGGATTACAGGTGTGAGCCACTGTGCCAGGCCCAGACAGATATTCTTAAGCTGTAGTTTTTGTACAAGATAAGCAAAATTACATCCAGGTAATCTACCCAAAGATAACTTATTTTGGTCTACCACTAAAATCATTTTTCTTAAGCTCTTCTTGTTTGTTTATGCCTGAATTAGAATCCATTAAAATCTATTAATTATATTAAATTATGATTACACTTTAAATCCTTCTGACTGATTCCCAAATATAAGACACTTTCTGGAAATTACATTCCATTATGTTCAGACTGACATAAGTTTCATGGAGCATATTCTTTCCTAAATATCCATATTTCTTCTTTCTCTATCACATGCTGGTGAAGGTGGGACATGCGTCATCCATCATGGCAAGTCACAGAAGTAGGGAAAGGTGTAAAAATGGTGTAAATACTCAATTGTTAATTACATAGTTTGGATATTTAATGAACATTTTTTTCTAGTTGAGTATATTTTCTAATGTAAATTTTATGGTTTTTAAAAGTTAGATTAAATAGAAAAGGAAGTACCTGTCTAATTTTCTAAAGATCCTTCATTTGTGTCTCAGCATTAACCAAAAATAGATGGATAATTTGTGCATTATCAGAATGTTTAAAATAAACATCATTCTGGCTTTTCATTGTCATTGTTTTGTTAATTGTTCTTAATGAGACCTTTGTGCCCCATTTTCTGGCTCATATTTCCCTGCAGATTTCTCACTGATCTGGCTAATCCCATGAGGAGGCATCATGTGCTCTTCATCTCCGCCACTTATGCAGCTTGACCATCTGAGTTTTGCATGTAAAATTTCCTGGGACACTACTTGCTTTAATGCGGAGCCTGTTGGGTTTTATGCATTAAATTACTTTCTAAATCTATGGGGAAGTATTAGATTTATTGTTACGTAATATATTTTAAGATCTTTAAAGCAAACTTTTATTATATGAGAATTAATAAAATTAATAACGCCTTTTGTTTTAGACACATTCTGGGCCTAAAATTCAAGGATGACTTTCAAATGGAAAAAATAATATGAGTAAGAAAAAAGACATTCCCCAAGTCTCTATGGAGGCTTCTGTGTTTAAAAGACTTAATGTAACTGCAGAGTAGACATATCTGGGCCTCCTCTCTGAGATCTCCATAAACTCTCTTTCCTGATACTGTAAATTCAGAAAGAAAAAATATTATCTTAGGAGCTAGAAAATCATATCTTTGCTTTATTTAACTGAGGCTTTAAGAAAAACTTAAATATAAAAAGTAGCAGTTGCTTATGGTAAATTTTTGACTACTGAAAGTTGTTTCCTTAAGTGAGAAAAAGTGATGCCATGACTAAATGGAAAACAAAAATAAGTGTGCATAAAGTCACTTATTTTGTCTATATTCAGAACGCTACAAAAATGCAAAAAAAAATTGTTTCTGTAATCACCAGCTGAGATCACAGGGGAATATGTTTATAATACATGGTAATAATAAACCTCTCATGGTTTGGGTATTTGACAACATACAGAGAGTCACCCTATCATTTTGAGTAAAAACAATCACAAATATTACAGAGCAACTATAATTAACAAGAGGTATTTTTTTTGTTCTTGACTTCCATAATATTTCAACTTTTTTCCTAAGGTTGTAGTTTAAACGTAATAATGGTTTTCAAAATATCCTGCATTTGATGATATGAACAAATCAGAACTTTCAATCAGGGAACATCCTTAAGTGAGAGATTTGCTTGAAAAATTATTTATATGATGTGAAAAACCTGTATTTGGCAAGAAAGACACAAACAATGTAAGTGATTTTCTAACGCCCCAACAACTAATTAGTATAGAAACCAGAGTACAGGTTTACAGTTTTCCAAATCCCAGACCCATGCTCCTTTCATGCTGTGCACTCCTGTCATATGCTTGTTTCAAAAGAGCAGTTTCACATGGACACATACATTTTAAGTGCACGTTTATTGCATTGAAGCGGATCTGTGAGATACAGTTGTGTTTTTTTGTCTACCACTGTGAACTCAACAGGAAGAAACATCAGCTAACACAGTACCTTATTTTAGATGGATGTGAAATGATGTTGAATTGATGAATGAATGAATCACAATCTTGTGTCTGTTTTTGAATAGTCTTCGTGGAAATAATTCATTATCATGTATATGTATATACAGAAACATCATTTTTGTGTTTTCATTCTTTCATCAATGAGATAAAATGAACTTTAAGCAAATAATAAATCCAGATTATAAACTGGTAGTAATAATTCAGTTTCTAATATTTTGCTTAAAAATTAGCTAGTCAAGCTCAAGGAGACATCCCTAAACTGAGGATGGCTTGAAAAATCACAACTTTACATAACATTTTAAATCATCCCCACGAATGAGATCATATTGCTGTTTATATTGTCAAGTGTCTTAACTCATCTCACAGCTAAGTAGAAAATGGTTGTAAGTGCTGGCACTTACTAAGTTAATAAAAATGAACTTATGTGAATTACTTAAATATTGTCATATGTAAAAACATTTTATAATTATCCAGCCTTTAATTAAATATTTGTGTTTTAATTTAAAGGTCATATGGGTATTGCTATGTTTTTACACATAGCTGGGAACATATGAATGGGCAGGGTTTTAGAATAGTTCAGTACCTTTCATTCAGAGCTTTGATACACTAATGACTTTCAAGTGTGACTGTGGAATAATTATTCCTTTTATAACTGCAATGCTCCTTTTACTCATTTATGAGTTGTATCTTTTGTTATGCTCCTGAATTTTAAAATTTTTGCCAGAAGCCTGGATTTTCATTGAGCACTCATCAAGGAAGCGTCCTGATGCAATGTTATTCTTTTTTATATATAACCACAAATGAAGATTTCTTAGAAAAGAAACCTAGAGAAATAAAAGGCATTATGTGTGTTTATTATGAGAAGTAGAAAAAGGACATATGTGGAGGGCATATTTGAGGAGTCCAATTGGTCCATAGGCAATACAACCATATCTGCTCTGGCTGACAGACTCAACTATTCATTTGTACAAGAGCAAAAGAGTCTAATTGTTTTAAGGACATTTAGCAATTTATGAGGCCATTGTCCTTCAGCAGTTTATTCTAAGATCGATATTTGTAGCAGAATCAGAGCTTGGGAAGTGACTCCGTTAATAAATAGATAAAGCACACAAGCAATGACTGTGAATGTAACAAGGAAGGAGATTGTGTTCCTTCCACAAATATCAGTTGCATCATTTCAGAAAGCTATCAAGGAAAACAATGAAAATAAGCACTGAAATGGAATTTGTTATTTACCTTCAACTATTAAATATATTCTTTTGCTCTTTTTTTTTTTTTAATTGAGACAGAGTCTTGCTCTATCACCCAGGCTGACAGTGGTACAATCTCGGCTCACTGCAACCTCTCCATCTCCCAGGTTCAAGTGATTCTCCTGCTTCAGCCTCCCCAAGTAGCTGGAATTACAGGCATGTGCCACCAGGCCTGGCTAATTTTTGTGTTTTCAGTAGAGATGAGATTTCTGCATGTTGGTCAGGCTGGTCTCAAACTCCCGACCTCAGGTGATCCGCCTGCGTCAGCCTCCCAAAATGCTGGGATTACAGGCATGAGCCACCATGCCTGGCCTTTTTATTCTATTTTCTGTAGTTTGATAATTGTTTGAATTAGTATATATTGGGAAACTGTCACTTTTAAAACTGAACTTTTTGCTTCACTCCATAAGAATATTCAATAAATGTTATAATTGTCAACAATTTTAAATTTTTGATAAGTTTTTGAAAGCATCATTATTTTCAACTTCCTTTAAAATTATGTAACACAAACATGCAAATTTAGGGATTCCTCCATCAAAATTTTGTTAGTAAAATTATTCTTAACGGCTAGATCTAGTTGAAAATTAAGTAGATAAATTCGATATCTTGGGCCATCACTAGGTTTTGTCATCTTAAAATGATCTCTAACTCTGTTTCAAGTATTTTAGGTAGATTTATTTCTAAGAAAATTTTTACAACTAATGGCACTTATTAGAAAATAAATTTAGATAATTTGAAAGACAATACATGGAAAAATACTTTAGATGTTATTTTTCTGTCAGAAATAGAGTGTTTAAGCCTAATAGTTGGAAAGAAACAAAGAATATTTTTCTTATTTGGAATAATAAAGAAATATTTCAGTAAATTTTTAAAAGAGACTTTTTATGGGAAAGCAAAGATAGATTTTATTCTTCTGTTACTAGGACAGACAAATATATCTTTTCCTATATTATTGAATTTAATTTATTTCGACTTATTGGAGCAGGACAAGCCACAGACAAAACCTCTCAGACACCAAGTTAAAGACGGAAGGGCTTTATTCAGCCGGGAGCTTCGGTAAGACTCACGTCTCCAACAACCAAGCTCCCTGAGTGAGCAATTCCTGTCCCTTTTAAGGACTCACAACTCTAAGGAAGTCCGCATGAGAGGGTCGTGATAGATTGAGCAAGCCGGGGGTACGTGACAGGAGCCTGCATGCACTGGTAATCAGATCAGAACAGAACAGGACAGGGATTTTCACAGTGCTTTTCTATACAATGTCTGTAATCTATAGATAACATAACCGATTAGGTCAGGGGTCGATCTTTAACTACCAGGCCCAGGGTGAGTGCCGGGCTGTCTGCCTGTGGATTTCATTTCTACCATTTAGTTTTTACTTCTTCTTTCTTTGGAGGCAGAGATTGGGCATAAGACAATGTGAAGGGTGGTCTCCTCCCTTATTATCAGTTAATTTTTACTTACGGGATACTTTGGCAACATTAATTGACAGACTGTAAAATAGTTTAGTTCAGGTCGTAGTTCAATTGCAAAAGCCAAACCTTTCAAACACAAAATAATTCAAACACCCTACATTTTTTTTTCTTAGAAAAAAACAAATGTTATTTATTTTCTAAAACAAATCAACCAAAAATATACACACACACAAACACACACACCTCCAAACAGGCAAAACAATACAACCCAGAGAGTTTTTCAGAATTTTATATAAGCTAAAATTACTTTTTAACCATGAAGCTTGTAACTTCAATGAGAAGTTTCCTTGGCAGGAAATGAATAGTGTTTTGAAGGAATTGCTTATCAATCACCATTGTAGAAGTCAAGTAAGAAATTAAAATATGTGTTATATATGCTTCCAAATAACAAAGAGAAAAAATTAAGCGTTCCAAAAACATGTTTGTGAAAAGACAGACAAATCTGTTTTTAAGGTTATATTTTCAATTCTTACTGGTTATTGTACTTGCTAATTTCATTCTCTTTTTTCTGTTGAAGCATGAAAATTCAAGAAGGTAGACTGAGTAAGAATAATGAAAAGTTTTCCATTTCAACTGCTTTCTACTAGTCATTTTTTCATCCATAATGCAACTTTTTATGGGTCTTTGATCCAGCCCCATGGCTGTCAAAATGATTGATGGGGGCTGATGCTTAGAAAGGTTCAGAAACATGAATTTCTGGGTATTTGAACAAAAAAGCAGTAAAAGTTCTGTGAAAGTTATTGGTCAATGTTCTCATGGGTCAAGAGGCATGTATTACTAAACAAAGTACTTTTAGCAGAAAATAGTTACTTCTAAATTGGTGATACCTTGACTGTTTGATGGTAAATTGTAGTTGAATCATTTTCATAAACTTAGTCCACAGATATTTAAAGATCACACAATGAAGCGCTTACTTAGGACCAGTGTTTAATTCTACCATCTGTAGGACCAGTGTTTAATTCTACCATCTGTGTGCTCTGCAATTGACTGAGAAGTAAGTGTAAATCCATATAACTCTCAGTTACTCCTAAAAACATAGCAGTTGCATTCTTGTGTAAATTTCCCTTTCTTTTGTGTATGTTGCTTATGTATACAGAGACAACATTGACTTTTTTTCTAACAATTTGTTCATATTCAACTTTGTGTAAAAAAAAAAAATCAACTATAGAGTTAAACAGACCAGTGTTCAATCCTTCATGCTTCCATTTACCAAATTAGTCTCTATTTTTCACCTATGGAATGTTAGTAATAGTTATATATATTTCCCACAGTTGCTATGGGCATTTCAAGGTGTTAAATCATCACGCAGATAGTAGGGTTTAAACAAATACTTAATTTTCATCCTCTCAGTGTTTTTCAAATCAAGAAATTGTAAGTTTGATGGAAAACATAAAGAAGTGAAAATAGCTACTATTCAATGCAGATTGCCAAAAATACTTGTAATCGTAAAAGAATAGCTCTCCTATTAATTACACAAATTGTTAACATTTACCTAGTATACAGAAAAGAATTGGAAGGCTCGGAATCAAATAAAAAAATTTTAATAAAGGACAAGAGTAATTAAAACAGATTTGCAATATTGTAAATGATAAATTTAATAAATATAACTGGATACTAAATAATTATACACACATATTCACTTTATTGAAATCTACTTGGCTGAATTTCTCATTTAATTACTAAAGAAATGTCATAATAATGTAAAATTAAGAAACTTAAAATCTATAAATGTATGTTTTTGTGCTTTTTCTATGAGACAATAAATATGTTTAGATGATTTTACCAACTTGATCTGGTAATCACTAGAATGTAAGCTCTTGGAGACCAGAGGATTTTTTTTTTTTTCTTAATGTATTCAAAACACATAGAATAGTTTCAAACATGGAAGAAGGATTTTAGAAAATAGTTATTAAATGAATGAGTAACTAAGCAAATGAATCAATGAGCAATCCAGATAATACACAATAGTAATCTGAACTTTGCCAACCCATTAAAACAAGAATGGGTGTCAACCCTACAAATGTATGTATTATTAACCTCTTTTCACATATATAAGAAGAGTCACAATTAAATTCCCAAACTCGTAAAGCTAGTAAGTGATACAGTCAATATAGATTCCTAGGTCATTTGACTTTAGCTTTAAGCTTATAGTGGAAGTTTTGTGCACAAGATTTCAAATAAATACAATGTAATTGTTTTAGGGAATAAACTATTTATTTTTAGCATTTATACAAAATATTTACACAAACATTGCTAATGAAGTTATCTTAGAAAAAATTAGAAAGTATAGTCGCATGTATAATAGTAAAAAACTAGTTTGTCTACATTTACTAACACAGTATTACTCATAAAATCACACTATACGGAACATTATTTAAATAAAAATGAGGATATTTGTTACAGTTGGTGTCAAAATCTGCTTAGAAATACTAATGACAAAAATCTCCTTTTTTTTTTACTTTTTTAAATAAAAGTTTACTACTTTTACATACCTAACCAGAAATTAATTTTAAATTGCTTACATTCTTTGTACTTTCTATGCTTTAAAATACGTATTTTCTTTTATAATAATAATAATGCATTTTACTTTGAGATCTGTGACAGGAAGAAAAGTGTGAGAAGAATGTAATGGGCTAAACTTTCTCACTTTTATTTGATGATGAGTGTTTTCCAGTTATTCACAATTGTCAATAAAAATACACAAATAATGGTAAGAAACTGTTGGCCAATCAGAGATTATGACAGTTGGGTCTTTTTTTTTTTTTTTTAGAATAAGTTTGAATTCCCAAGAAAATAAGTCATTTTTAAATTTAATTATGTATTTATTAATTATAGTACTCTGTGGTCCATGTTTTAGATGTTATTGGGGTTAACTCTCTGAACTTCTGTAAATGTTCCATGAATTTTTGATATGACCACATGTTCTGTTTTCTTTTGCACATTAAAAGCCTCTGTACATATTTCAGTCAGTCATATGAGGTTTTATGATAGGGCAAACATGTTAATCTCATTTTCATCATTTAGGTTTAAGATTTCTACGTCTGTTTTAAAAATTTTTGAATATCTGCTATATGCACTTTGAAATTTTACCCTCTATTATTTGGAATAAATTATTAATGTTACTGTAGAATTTTTTTTTTTTTTTTTTTTTTTTTTTTTGAGATGGTGTCTGGCTCTGTCGCCCAGGCTGAAGTGCAGTGGCCGGATCTCAGCTCACTGCAAGCTCCGCCTTCCGGGTTTACGCCATTCTCCTGCCTCAGCCTCCCGAGTAGCTGGGACTACAGGCACCCGCCACCTCGCCCAGCTAGTTTTTTGTATTTTTTAGTAGAGTCGGGGTTGCACCATGTTAGCCAGGATGGTCTCGATCTCCTGACCTGGTGATCCGCCCGTCGGCTTCCCAAAGTGCTGAGATTACAGGCTTGAGCCACCGCGCCCGGCCTAGTGTAGAATTTTTTAACCTTATTTTCTTTAATATTCAATAACAAGAATTAAATATCATTATGCACATCTTGATGTAAGATGATATGCTTATCTTATTTTTATGTCTTCCCTCATTCTCCACATATTTCTCAATTTCAGGTGCCAGAATATAGATTCATATAGTTAAGTTTAAGCCAGGCATGGTGACTCATGCTTGTAATCCCAGCAATTTGAGAGACTGAGGCAGGCAGATCACTTGAGGTCAGGAGTTGGAGACCAGCCTGGCCAACATGTTGAAACTCCGTCTCAACTAAAAATACAAAAATTAATCGGGTGTGGTGGCAGGTGCCTGTAATCTCAGCTAATAGGTAGGCTGAGGCAGGAGAATCGCTTGAATTCAGGAAGAGGAGGTTGCACTGAGCCTAGATCCAAGATTGTGCCAGTGCACTCCAACCTGGGGAACAGAGAGAGACTTCCTTTGTCTCAAAAAAAAAAAAGAAAAAAAAAAAATTCATATAATGAAGTTTAATATATGATTTATAAAATATTGTATCTGTTGTTCTGTGTTTACTAGTACATTCCCTAATCTTGTAAAGTACATGCATTTATAATTACCTCTATTTTATCTTATATTTTTTCCTTGTGGCTTCCTTTCTCTCTTTTCCTTCCTTCCTTCCTTCCTTCCTTCCTTCCTTCCTTCCTTCCCTCCTTTCTCTTTCTTTCTTTTTCTTTCTTTTTCTTTCTTTCTTTCTTTCTTTCTTTCTTTCTTTCTTTCTTTTCTTTTTTCTCCTTCCTTCCTTCCTTCTTTTCTTCCTTCCTTCTTTCCTTCTTTCTTTCCCTCCTTCCTTTGTTCCTTCTTTCCTTTGTTCCTTCCTTCTTTCCTTCCTTCTGTCCCTGCTTCCTTCCTTTGTTACTTCTTTCCTTTATTTCTTCATTCCTTCCTTCTTCCCTCCTCCTTCCTTTGTTCCCTCTTTCCTTTCTTCTTCCCTTCTCCCTTCCATTTTCTTTTTATTTCTCAATTCCTTCCTTCCTTCCTTCCTTCCTTCCTTCCTTCCTTCCTTCCCTCCTTCCTTCCTCCCTCCCTGCCTCCCTCCCTTCCCTTCTTTCTTCCTTCCTTCCTCCCTCCTCCTCTTTCCTTTCTTTTCTTTCTTTCTTCCTTCCTTCTTCCTTCCTTCCTTCTTCCTTCCTTCCTTCCTTCCTTCCTTCCTTCCTTCCTTCCTCCTTCCTTCTTCCTTCCTTCCTTCCTTCCTTCCTTCCCTCTTTCTCTTTCTTTCTTTTTCTTTCTTTCTTTCTTTCTTTCTTTCTTTCTTTCTTTCTTTCTTCTTTCTTTTCTTTTTTCTCCTTCCTTCCTTCCTTCTTTTCTTCCTTCCTTCTTTCCTTCTTTCTTTCCCTCCTTCCTTTGTTCCTTCTTTCCTTTGTTCCTTCCTTCTTTCCTTCCTTCTGTCCCTGCTTCCTTCCTTTGTTACTTCTTTCCTTTATTTCTTCATTCCTTCCTTCTTTCCCTCCTTCCTTCCTTTGTTCCCTCTTTCCTTTCTTCTTCCCTTCTCCCTTCCATTTTCTTTTTATTTCTCAATTCCTTCCTTCCTTCCTTCCTTCCTTCCTTCCTTCCTTCCTTCCCTCCTTCCTTCCTCCCTCCCTGCCTCCCTCCCTTCCCTTCTTTCTTCCTTCCTTCCTCCCTCCCTCCTCTTTCCTTTTCTTTCTTTCTTTCTTTCTTCCTTCTTTCTTTCTTTCTTTCTTCTTTCTTCTTCCTTCCTTCCTTCCTTCCTTCCTCCTTCCTTCCTTCCTTCCTTCTTTCTTTCTTCTTTCTTTCTTTCTTTCTTTCTTTCTTTCTTTCTCTCTCTTTCTTTCTTTCCTTCTTCCCTCTCTCTCTCTCTCTCTCTCTCTCTCCTGCTTTCTTTCTTCTTTCATGCACATTACTCATCTTTTCATATGTTCCTATTCATGAGTAATACTTTCAACTATTCATTTGGGTTGCTGAAATAAATATAATCAAATGAATTGTTGTCAATACCATGGTGTGTCTCTTTTATATGTATATATCTTTATTTTTCAAGTTCCACTTTCTGCATACATCTGACAAACATAGTTTGTTTTATTACCTTGCTTTTTAAATTTTTGTTTATGATTTCTTGATATAAAGAAAATAAGGGATGTTTTAGGATGAATTTTTAATAGTCTTTTTAATGAAAAAGAATAATTCCATACTCATTTTGTTTTTTAATATATTTTGAAATTTTATAATTAATGAAATAGCATGCAGTCGTATTAATAAATTAATGAAGTATGAGCCCAACATTATTGCATTTTAAATATAAAGTTGAAACCCTGTTCCTTTCCTATATCTTATGTTGTATATAAGCTCGGTCCTTTAATTTTTATCTCTCTTCTTTTTTAATTCAGCAACTGCAAAGAGAGTTCAAAATATATTAGTGATTTTTAAATTCACATCTATACTGGCATTCTTTCTTTAGCCATTCTTTCCTATCTCAACACTGATCAATGTATCATGGATATTTTTACTTAAATTTGCTTCGCTCATGTTGTAATCAAGATTACTTCATAATAAAACTGAACTTTTCCCCTTTCATGCCAAACTGACTTCATCTTCTGGTTTTCCTACATACCTCTGTATATACTGGCTATAACAATTTCCAACTTTTGAAATCTGGGTTTATTTGCATGATCTGCCTAAACAGTCTGGTGTATCTTTCTCACTTAAGAATGTGTGCTCTTTCTGAACTTCTGAGGAAAAACATGTTCTCATTGTCATTATAAAATCAAAGTAATAATAAATTTGTTAGCCTCCTCTTTCCCACTCCTATCACATTCAAGCCTCTTTCCTGTAATAATTTTTAAATGTCTGTATAGTAATGGAAGTTCTGAAAGGCAAGGGGAGTATCTACCCTGTCGACCACCCAAAATATATCACAATACGCTTAAGGCACCAGAAACTGAACAATATTTGTAAAATATTAAAAAAAACTGTAAAGGCTGTTTTGTGCTTTTAATATCTTTTTAAAGGTTAAAAAATATTGTGTATAAATATTCCCTCTCTATATGAATTAAGATATAATAAGGGAGCTTTAAAAATACGACACATATTACATAATTTTAGTATTTAGTATTTCTAGTAGGTTTTGGCTTTTCTATGCATCCAAGATAATATATATATTTTTTCTTTACGAAAACAGTTTACATATGTAAGTTGAACTTCAGGTTAAGTCATGTAACATTTTTTCTGGATATCCAATACTCAGTGCTTGAAGATTGTGTCCTTTTGTACTTAAGATAATGGTTGAGGTTTGGAGTCTGTCAGACTTTGAAAATGAGTCTGTCCCCAGGTTACCAATGAGTATGTGACCTTCTGCTAAGTTTTCATTTTGGTCAAAGTCTGTGTGACCTTTCAGGGACTTTCTTTGTACAAATCCGTGCAACACTTAGGCAAAGCTTAACATCTAAGGAAGATGTGATATTAAATATATAGACATGTTCAGCCTGGGCAACATGGCAAAACCCCATCTCCACAAAAAAATACAAAAATTAGCCAGGTGTGGTGCAGCTATGGTCCCAGCTACTCAGGAGGGTGAAGTGGGAGGATTGCTTGAGCCTGGAAGGCTGAGGTTGCAGTGTGTTGGGATTGTGCTACTGTACTCCATCCTGGGTGACAGAGTGAAGTCCTCTCTTAAAACAAAATAAAAAAGAAGAAAAGATGTATGTAGAAATGTCACATTGTTCAACTGAAAGATATGTGGGTGACTAGATAAAAGGAAGTTACGTGACAGTAGCAAGCAGGACAATTATTCACTTAAGTGACTCCTCTAACAAATTCTAAATATTGAATTACGTGGAACATACAGCTCATCCCAAAGTGCTTTTTTCCCCTTCCTTAATAATAGTTCAATAATACAGAGTAAAATAGAATAAAAATCTGATAATTATAAGAAAAGATAACTATAGTTGATGAATTCCAATGATCATAATCAACTTGTTAAAAGGTACTCTGTCAAGATAAACTTCCTATACACACATAGTAGGCAACAACTTGACCAAAGTTTGGTGGAAATATTAGGTTCCAACTCACTAAAGCTCATGCATGTGCATGTGGACATGCAAGTGTGTGTGTGTGGTGGGGGCTGGCGGGGCTCTGGGGGCTGTGGGTATGTGTCTGTATGTTCCATAAAGGAATCATAGAATGGCATTGACTTATAATAAGCATATGGAGACATATGAGAAAACTAAATTAAATTCAATATTCATTTCTTACAGCTTTGTAATTTATTTGAGTAATTTATTTTCCTTTGTTTAAACATAGGTGGCATGACTTTTCATAGTACATCAGTACTAATTAATTATGTTCATACATGCCTCTAAGAAAGCCTAGAAACTTAAATATCTTAAAACAATTCAAAATTTGAAGCAAATAAACACATTTACTATATAATAGTTTTGCATTTCTGATCTTATATGAAATATTGTAAGTACATGGAATTGTACCAGTTTATAGGAATACTAAAATTATAAGAAGTTAAAAATATACACATAATATTACCTTTAATAAGTTAGTTACTGTGGGTAGCATTTGATGTAATGTTTAAATATTTTTGGTTGAGTTACTTGGATCAGCAGCTATATCGAAGTTAAAAGAAGTGTGCAAGAAACAAGACATTAACATTTGGTGGGTTTTAGCCATTTATTTCAATTTATGTGAAAAAATCAGAAAACAATAATCTTCTTAATTAAGATTAATTGAATTAAGATTGACTTAGTGTTCATTTTAGTTAACTTAGGCTGCTGTAGCAAATTAGCGCAAATGAGTGGCTCAAACAACAGAAATTTACTTCTCATTCTGGAGTCTGGAAGTCCAAGTACAGGGTGCTAGCATGATGGAGATCTGAGGTTTACTAGTTAATTGGCATGCATTAGATACATTAAAATAACCTTTTGCGACTAAAATTTTAACGTTGCCTTCTAGTATTGAACATATGCCTTACAATAAAATCAACATTTCAGTAGGTTTGCCACTAGTATGCAGAAAACCTTAATGGAATAAATGAGCTGTTAGTTTCTCTTTCAGAACAGGGATATTTTAGGTAGGGCTATGGAAAGATTTTATCATGTCTAGGTATAAAAACAAGCATAAGCGAAGTCACACAAATGGACTTTTTATTATTTATTTCAATAATGTCTCCTTTTATCTGCCCTTTGTCCTACTGCTATTTAGACTACCTTCTTGTTGGTCACCTTCCATCTTCCATTATTTTCTGTTTGGAAATTTACCTCAGTCTGCTATAAAAAACTCAACAACTGTTATTCCTTTTTAATTATCTCAACATGCCAGATTAATCTGTCCCAAATATTCATGATGTGCATCCATGCCTCCATTCAATCAATCTATAGAATGTCTACCATTTGCCAGGAATTATGCTGAGTTTTGGAGACTTAAATGCAAATAAAACATATTCCCTGCAAAAAGGTCAATGACTCAAATGAGTGCTGTGGGTATAAATTGAGAATTAAAACACAGTGAAGGTTAGAGATATAGCTACAGAGAATTACAATATGACAGAGTTGTATTCACATGAACCACACTCTTGGTATAACTTCTGATATTGCTCCTAACTTACAGAAAGATACAGTTTGTTTTCTAAAAGCTCATTATAAATCAAATTACCATAAAACCTATCTTATTTTCTCTTAGGAATAATGTTACAATTAGGAGTTGATTCAGAAATAGTAAGGCCCTGACAAGAATATAAATATAATCAACAACATATCATAAAGTTAATTTCAGTGCTTAAAACCAGTCAGAATTCTGTAAAGATACATCCACGTGGAATATGAGTTTGTGTGTTCTGGTGTATGTGGGTGCATGTGTGTGCACATGCAGACTCACAAAGATGCTTTAACACTTCAAATAAATGTTTGGAAAAATCTTAACCCTTTAAAAATTGCATACAATAATACAAATTTCTGACTGTTAGTAAATTATCTTTTATGCAGACAAAGACATCAGAATTAAAAGCAAATAAATATTAGAGTAGTCAAGATGCCGTATAGCAGGTAAAAAGCCAAAACCTAAAATGAAACTCCTATCTGGGAGAAAAGTAATTTAGCCTTATGAACACCTACACCTCAGAGGGTCAGGCATGTGAGCAATTAAAATCTAACAAATTGATATTAATATGCCTCAGTAACTGTGATTGATCTTACAGAGCCTATGTTGACTATATATCAAGAAACAATTTAGGATCTAGTTTAAAACAAAGTTTATAATCCTTGTTTAATGGATTTTTGTTACCTCAGGCAATACAGAGCATAAAAATGATTAAAAAGTTCCCTCTCCCTGTAATCAATAAAACTGTTCTCCAAATTAGGATCCAAAGACTCCTTAGCAGGCCTGGCAGTGCTGCATCTGTAGAATTCCAAATAAGCCATCTATCATTATTCCCACCCACAAGTTCATTAGACACCTCATCCCCATCTGATATGCATTAAAGTCAGGTAAACAATCAAATCAAAAGGTCACTTCTTAAAAATATGTAGTTAGACCAAAACATAAATCAAAACTTCAACAGAAATACACTAAAATACAGTGTTAACAAAGAGATTAGAAAATATACATACACGTGTGAAGTGATAAACACAGCATTCTACAGATATAAATCTTAAAGAGGAGTTAGAATCAATTACTAAAAACAGAAATATAAAACGAATCTCAATTAGTTGTATTACTCAAAGGCATTAATCCCTATTTATTATGAAATAAATAAATATATACATGAATAAATTATAACATCTACATTTTTAAATAAAAGAATAGACTAAGTTATGACTTTGAAATTAAATTTTAATTTCCTTTGTGATTTCAGGAATCACTTCTATATGTATTTACAAATATGAAAATTTCTGAATTCATTTAAGCTTTAAAAACTTTTAAATCTTTTTTTACACGTGTAAAAATATATGGTATAGTGAAGGTCAAATGCATAGATTTATATAGGTTTTTCCATGAAAACTTTCTCACTGTGTCTATTTTATGATTTGTATAGCAAAAGTGATACAGAGTTAAACTTTCATATACACTGATTTTTCATAACATTGCTATATTTTGGTGAATTTCTATTTTTAGTGAACCTGAGGAAAAATACAAACATAATTTATAAATACGGTAATTATAATACCCACTGTCTCACATGAAAATAAATATCTAAATTGTTACATTTGTAGATATTCATGATTCATCACTTAAATATTTTACTTGACTGTAACTACAATTAATTAAGATTGACTTAGTGTTCATTTTAGTCAACTCAGGCTGCTGTAGCAAATTAGCGTAAATGAGTGGCTCAAACAACAGAAATTTACTTCTCATTCTGGAGTCTGGAAGTCCAAGAACAGGGTGCTAGCATGATGGAGTTCTTGGTGAGGGCCTTTTTCCTGGTTATATTTTCACATATCCCTTCCTTGGTACCTTCATGCAGAAAAGGAAATCTCAAACCTCTTCCTCTATTGATAAAGACATTTAATCCCATTATGGGATCTCCACAGTCAACTCCTTAAGCCTCATTACCTCCCAAAAACCTTACCTTCAAATACCACCAAACTAGAGATTAGATTTTCAACATATGAATTTTGGGGAAGGCATAAACATTCAGTTCATGCAGTATTTAACAATTATTCCACTTATTTTACAGTATATGTGTGTGTATATATGGGTGTAGGTGTAAACTTATTAGAATCTAATACAATTTATGAAAGATTTGTCACAGATGTTTTATTCATAACTCTGAAACAAAAATGAAGAGAAGTATATTTTATTGAATTACTCTAACTCTATTGAATGTTTTATCATTGCTATGCATATGATAAATATAAATGATTTATTAAATATTCACTATTCTAATAACTTTATGTGGATATAACATTTAACACTCACAACAACCCTGTATTAGCTTCTATTATTTTCCTCACTTTACATATAAAAAAATCTGAGGCACAGAGGATTATAAAAATTTTTTCCAAGGAAGCACAGCTAGTGTAGTAGTCAAAAGCAAGATGCAAATCTGATCATTTTCCCCCCAGTGTTTGTCATCTGCTTCATAATATTTTCCATGTTGATATCTTAAACTTCCTCACTATATCCTGAAAATTTCAAAAGGCATGAGTATATAAGCCAATAAGTCTCAGAATTTTTAATTGCTAGCAAGATTAACTGAGCAGGGTAAGGTGAACCAACATCACATCAGCTAGCTGGTGTCTCTGACTTGTAGCCTGTGTCACTAAAGGCTGAAAACCATTTTTGTGACCGTGTCCTTCTTTCCACTTTTTTCTCTTTCATACCTCTATGGTTTTCTAGAGTTTTCAAAACTTGATAGGTGCTGGAAGCCTTTCATTTTATATATGATCATAGTTTAATACAATAAAAGCAGAGAGCATGCAGTTCACATTTATTCTTTTTCAATTACTAGCATAGAATAAAACTCACTATTAAAACTAAGATGAGGAGAACATATTAAAAGTTTTAGTCTCTAACAATTGCAAACTTTAGATGTGATTATATATAAGTTTAATATCAGCAATCATATTTCAAATTAAGTAAATCATGTGTTTCATTTCATACATAAAATGAATAAGAAACATTTTATTACAAATCCAAATATTATTTTGTTCTTATTCTCAATTTATTTTAATTTTAGAAGAACAAGTAAATCAGTAACACTTTGAAATATAAAATTAATGTAAATTACGGCAAATATGTGGAATTAGTGCTCTTACTTTTCATTGGATCTTTTTGTGTGTCTACTTGTTCTGAAGAAGCTGTAACATTAAAAGTTATATATATAAGAGCTCTTATTAGCGAATTGCTTGTTTTTTATTGTTTATTTATTTATTTTTATTTTGAGACGGAGTCTCGCTCAGGCTGGAGTGCAGTGGTGTGATCTCGGCTCACTGCAAGCTCCGCCTCCCGAGTTCACGCCATTCTTCTGCCGCAGCCTCCCAAGTAGCTGGGACTACAGGCATCCGCCACCACGCCCGGCTAATTTTTTGTATTTTTAGTAGAGACGGGGTTTCACAGTGTTTGCCAGGATGGTCTTGATCTCCTGAGCTCGTGATCTGCCCACCTCGGCCCCCCAAAGTGCTGGGATTACAGACGTGAGCCACCACGCTAAGCAGCAAATTGCTTTTTATTTAAGAGATACACCTGTGTGATATTTTTATGGTGGACTGGCATTCTGTTAAATTAGTTTCTGTCAGAATATACAGTTGAGAAGATCCAGGATTTCATTCAGTAACTTCCCAGTGTCTAGTTCTGAGCAGGAGGAGTAGGAGCCAAGAATCTATTGTAATGAAAGCCTTGGAAGTCCCTTTGGTTCCCTCATCCATGTCGGGGTCAGAAGCACCAGATCCTCCAGCGCGACATTGGAGTCATGGCACATTGGAGTCATTCTTGGAGATCCTATCTATGGCCAACTCCTGTAATAAACAATTAATCTCTAACATCAGATCATTCTCAGTTTAAAATACTACAAGAACCTTGCTAGTAAGTCCTGAAGATATAATATGATAAACCATGGTCCAAGGTTCATGCTGTCATAGAAAAAAATAATTTTTCATCAAATAAATATATAAAATAGATTTTACAGTGTTTCTTTTGTTTTCTACTTAATATATTTAATTCATGAAATAGGTAAGCTAAGAAAGAACATATTACTGGCAAATTTTAAAAATATTTTATAAGTATTTTCAAAATAAAATTCATTTGGAGTTAATTATTGCAGTTACTTTAACAATCCGAGAGTATACCTGCTTAAATGGTTAGCTTTGTTAACCATCACAATTTCTTCTAACAAAATTAATGTATGTTCTCCAACTTGAATTTTTTTTCAAGTACCTCATCCAAAAGGCAAATACATCATATTGAGATTTGACAAGTGACAGATTACTTTAAATCACAATGAAAATATTTATGTCTCTTAATAGACCACTGAGGATAAACACAATATAAAATGTTAGTATTTATATTCCATATTAAGTTCACATATCCAGTTATAATAACATACATTTAAAATTTATCTCTACTATTTTACAATTTTCTGATTTGCCAAATGACTGAATATCAAAATACCACTGATACATTTATATCAGTATGGATAGATGCCTTTCCTTCTGGAGCATGCTTAGAAAGTTTATTAAAAATTTTATGGTGTTTCTCATAAAACAGCCAACTGTAACTATCTCATGTATTGGGATTTACCATTTATGAACACAAAAACACAGGCTATTATTAGATGGCATTTGTGGGACTTTTTATTACAAACATCCCTTTAAAAAATATGGTAGAATATATGGATGCATGAACACAAAAAAGTGAGGATGGTCTAATGATGGTGAAAAATAATTCCTTTCTGTAATGAAGTGGAATCTTATTTTCCTCTCCTTTTTGTTCATTTGCATTGATGCATTTGTTTTTCACCAGCTTATAATGGTATAAAGTGAAGATACCATGAGCTGCTCCAAATACTTTAATTTTTTTTTTTTTCTTCACTGAAGGCAAAAAGTCAATGAACATTGATTTAGCTTGCATAAGGAGCAAGTAAGGCACCCGGGTCTCATGACCGTTTATAACACTATTAACCAGAACATTTTCTCTCCTTAATTTCTAGTTTACTGGTAAAACAAAATTTTAGTAACCTTAGCAAATACTGAGTTGACCTTCTTTACAAGCTTTGAAATTTACTATTTAATTTGTCTTTGCTCAAAAGATATGTAGAAAATGATTAAAAATGTGTCATTGTCTGAACCTGAATGCATGACCTGAATATCACCAATGACCATATACTTACTGTGATCTATTCTCTACCATCATGCAATTCTAAATTCTAAATTGTAGGATAGAGAATTATCATGATGAGTTTATTCTTTTTCAAACAATAAACCATCTTATATCTTAAAAGTGTAAAAAAGTAAAGTAGAGGCTCCTCTTCAAAGACTTTCCTCCCCATCTAATTATGAATAAATAGTAACTTCTCTTAGAAGCTAAATTTATTCAAGGCCTATGCTAACATTCTTAAATATCTGTTAGCTGTGATAAAGAAATCAATATACTTTATGTTCTTAGCTCCCGCAATTTATCCCAAATATTTGCCCTGGCATGCTTATACTGCTCCAAGCAAGCATAAAGTCATAGCCTGTTCCTCTTCCTTATTTAAAAGTGTTTTTACCTTTCTCAGCATTCCACAAGTTACTTCCTCCTTCCTTTGTTCCCCTCTACCTTTGCCTCTTTTAAACAGTTCTAAGTTGCTAGCCAATCAGGACAAATAGAGAATGTGAGGTCCCGTTCCAGCCAGTGGAAGTAGGGTGGATGCGTCAGGTTGTAAATGGCCCTGTCTCCTTTTTTTGGTGTACTCTTGTGGCAAAACCGCTGGCGAATGTACCCTTTCTGCAGGAAGTAAAAATGGCCTTAATAAACAAATTTATGCTCAAGTGCTATTTCTTTATGGCACCGAGGAACAAACATTTCAAATAAAGGTATTCTTACTCCAGGTGGAATTAAGTCAAAACATAGGATCCACATACTTGCAAAAGTCCAAAACTATTCCTATTGCCCCCAAATCCCCATTTGAAATCTTAGTCATTTTAATCTTTCTACAGTTAACCTCATTGTCTCATGATAATTGTGTTTGGAAACCCACATTCTTTCTTTCTGGAACTTGAGATCAAACTTTCTCATTGCCATGTTTAGGGTTAGTTTCACGTGTTCATGGTGTTATAGACTGAATGGCCCTTCCAAATTCATGTTAAAACCCTAATCCCCACTGTGATGGTATTAGGAGGTAGGGCTTTTGGGAGGTAATTAAGATTTGATGATATCATGAGGGCAGAGCCTCATGAACAAGATTAGTGCCCTTAGAAAAGTCATTACAACTCATGTCTGTAATCCCAGCACTTTGGGAGGGTGAGATGGGCGGATCATGAGGTCAGCAGATTGAGACCATCCTGGCTAACATGCTGAAACCCCGTCTCTACTAAAAATACAAAAAAAAAAATTAGCTGGGCGTGATGGCGGGCACCTGTAGACCCACCTACTTGGGAGGCTGAGGCAAGAGAATGGAGTGAACCTAGGAGACAGAGCTTGCAGTGAGCTGAGATCTGGCCACTGCACTCCAGCCTGGGTGACAGAGAGAGACTCCTTCTCAAAAAAAAAAAAAAAAAAAAAAAAAAGTCATTACAAAAGAACTTGTTTCCCCTCTCTTCTCTCTACCATGTGAAGATACAGTGAGAAGTCAGCAGTCTGAAGCCTGGCAGAGGACCCTCACCAGAACTCAACCTTTCTGGCCGCCTGATCCAGGAATTCCAGAGACCAAAATTATGAGAAACAAATGTGTTATTTGTAAGCCCCCCATCTATGGTAATATGTCACAGCCATCTAAGATGAGTGAAATATATGTATTCATTCAGAAATAAAAATGGTGATAATGAAAAAAGTTATTATTTTAATCCCACTGATATGGTTTGAGTTTGTCCCCCACCCAAATCTCATGTCAAATTGTAATCCCCTGTGTTGGAGGTAGGGTTTGGTGGGAGCTGATTGGATCATGGGCACAGAGTTCTCATTAAAGGTTTAGCATGATCCCTGAGGTGCTGTTCTCTTGATAGTGAATGCGTGAGTTATCATGAGATCTGGTTGTTTAAAAGTGTGTGACACCTCCCCTCTCTCTTCCTCCTGCTCTGGCCAAGTTCAGCCCTGCTTCTTCTTGTTTTACGATGACTGTAAGTTTCCTGAAGACTCCTCAGAAGCAGAAGCTGCCATGCTTCCTGTATAGTCTGCACAACTGGGAGTCAATTAAACCTCTTTTCTTTACAAATCATTCAGTCTCAGGTATTTATTAAAGCAATGGGAGAACAAACTAATACACCCACGTAACATATCGTTGTGAAATATGCAGGAGTTAAAAAATGTGGATGATGGAGGAGGTGGAGCAAGATGGCAGAATAGAAATCTCCACGGATTCTCCCTCCTGCAAGTACACCTAGTTAACAACTATCTACAAACATACACACACACAAATCTACTTTATAAAAACCAAGAATCAAGTGAGCAATCAAAGTATCTGGTTTTACATTCATATTGATGAAAGAGGCACTGAAGTGGTATGAAAAACAGTCTTGAATCACTGATGACACCCTTTCTCCAGCCCCTAACGGCGGGGGTGTGGTAGAGAGAACAGTTCTGTGAGAGGAAAAGTTTAGCAATTGTGAGGCATTGAACATGTAATGCTACCCTGTTACAGCAGAAAACAAAACTGGACCAAACACAACTAACACCCACCCACGGAGAAAGTATTTAAGCCAGCCCTCATCAGAGGGGAATCACCCTTCCCAGTGGTACTTGAATTTCTACAAGACTAACCACTGTGGACTAACATGGCTTTGGGCACCTAAATAAAATAGAGGGTCAGCCTTGGCCACAAGAACTGAAATTCCTAGGTGAGCCCTAGCGCTGAACTAGGCCCAGAGCCAGGGAACTGGGAGGCACATGACCTACTAAGATACCAGCCAGGATGACTTAAGGGAGTATTGGCATCAACCCTGTCCTAACCCAGGCTCCAAAATAGACCCCTTCCTTCCACTTAAGGAGAGGGGTGGAAAGAATGGGGAGGATTTTGTCTTGGATTTGGATACCAGCTCAGCCACAGCAGGATAGGACACTAGTCAGAGTCATGAGGTCTGTTTCCAAGCCTTAACTCCCAGATAACTCTTACAGAAACACTCTGAGCCAGAAGGGCAGCCTTGGCCTTGAAAAGAAGGACCCAGTCCTGGCAGGATTTGTCACCTGCTAACTGAAGAGCCTTTGGGCCATGGATAACCAACAATGAGAGCAAGGTTCTATTTTGAGGGCCTTGGGTGAGTTTCTGAGACTTTCTGACTTCAGGTGAGACTCAGAAGAGTCCTAGCTATGGTAGCTATAGGATGAGACTCCTTCCATTTTAGAAATGAAAAGGGAAGAGTAAAGAATTTTGTCTTACCTCTTAGTTACCAGCTCATTCACAATGGAGTAGAACACCAAGGAGGCTCTTGGGTTGGCTCTCAGTCAGCAATTTCTGGACCTGCCCTGGACCACAGTGGAATCTGTTGCCCTGAATGGTGAGTACCAGCACAGGAAGCATTAAACACAAACTGATTGAAGAGACCTTGAGCCTTAAAGGAACAATGACAGTCATCTGTCAGTACTGTCTGTGGGCTGTGATAGTGGTGACCATGTGCTGAGACTCCTCTGCCTTTGGAAAGAAGAGGGATGAATGTGAAGGACTGTGTCTTATGGTTTGAGTGTCTGCTCAGTCACAGTATAATAGAACACCATGAAGACGTCTAGGGACCTGGGGAATCCTGTCACCTTGAAGGGAAGAACACAAGCTGGGTTGGCTTCACCATTGGCTGACCGTGGAGCTCCAGAGCCTAAATTGAACATAAGGAGTAGCCATTGAGTGATTACAGCAGGCCTTGTGTGAGACCCAGTGCTTTGCTGGTTTCAGGTATGATCCAGCACATTCCTAGTGATGGTGGCCACAGAGGTGCTTGTGTCACTCCGCCACCAGTTCTATGTGTCTCAGAACAAAGAGAGACTTCATTTGTTTAGTAGAAACTGAAGAAAGAGAATAAGAATCTCTGACTGTGAATCCAGAGAATTCTCCTGGATTTTGTCTAAGACCATCAGGACAATGCCTTTGTGGGTCTTCAATAACCACAGTGTTACTGTGGTTGGGTAACCCCTAATGCAGATACAGCTCAGAGCACAACACTCAAGTACTTTGAATATATGGAAGGCTTTCAAACAAAGATGGATACAAACAAGCCCAGAATGAGAAGACTACAATACCTAACTCTACAATGCCCAGAAACAGACTAATATCTATAAGTATCAAGACCACCCAGGAAAATATGACCTCAATAAATGAACTAACTTAAGCACCAGGAATCAATCTTGGAGAAACAGAAATATCTGACCTTTCAGACAGAGAATTCAAAGTAGCTGTTTTGAGGAAACTCAATAAATTTAAGTTAAGAGAAGGAATTTAGAATTATATCAGACAGATATAACAAAAAGATTAAAATAATTTACAAGAATCAAGCAGAAATTCTGAAGCTAAAAAATGCTATTGGCATACTGAAGAATACATCATAGTCTTTTAACAGTCACTAAGCAGAATTGATCAAGTAGAAAAAAGAATTAGCGAGCTTGAAGACAGGTGATTTGAAAATAGTCAGAGGAGACAAAAGAGAAAACAATGAAAAACATGAAACACAGTTACAGGATCTAGAAAATAGCCTCAAAATGGCAAATCTAAGAGTTATTGACCTTAAAGTGGAGGTAGGAAAAGAGATAGGGGCAGACAGTTTATTCAAAAGGATAATAACAGATATTTTCTTTTTCCCAAATCTAGATAAATTATGTGTATGAACCTTCAAGAAATACAGATTCTTCCTTGTAACTCCCAAGGTCATCTTGAGGAATAACAGAGAAGTTCATATGGCATTCCTCTGACTATCTAGATAGAGGTAGCATTCTGTGAGTGACCTTAAAAACTCTGAGGACATTCAGCATGAGTAGACAGCTTCAAAGATAGCAAATACTATTGGTAATCTTAAAAGCTGGAACGGTCTGTGATCCAAATGATGTTGATTCAGTTACTACCCAATTGCTGTCTTCATCTAATCCATTCACATTACTTTATATAAAAATAGATTCAAACTTGCTGGAAATGCTACTGATTTAACAGTTGAGAAAATGCTATTCATGCATAAGTAAAGCAAAATATGTGCCTAATCCTGACAACCTTGAATTGTCTTTGACTTTCTAGTTATAGATGATCACTTCTCAATTTTAGTCCTTGACATACCATGATGGTGCTACTATAAAGAGTGTGTTGGGGAAGGACTAAGCTAGAGCCAGAGTGATGCCTTAGGAAGCTGGCCCTATCAACCAGTAGAATAATAATAAAGACCTAAACCAAAGCAAACATCATGGATTGGCCAAACTGGAAGTGGGGCGATATATAAACACAATAAGCAGAATAGACAATTTGGAGACTCAGTAGATCTGGGTTGAAAAGAAAGTGGCATTTAACATGATTTTCAGGTACTAAACTTGGAATAGAGATGAATTATTGTGCTAGCCAGAATACAGGGAGAAATATATAGTTAGTAGATACAATGTATGTTTGTGGCTAGGTAAGGCTTTCAGTTTTTTTTGTTTTTTTATTTTGTTTGTTTTATTTTGTTTTGTTTTGAGACAGAGCCTTGCTCTGTCACCTAGGCTGGAGTTTGGTGGTGCGATCTCAGCTCACTGCATGCTCTGCCTCCCAGGTTCACGCCATTCTCCTGCCCCAGCCTCCCGAATAGCTGGGACTACAGGCGTGCACCAGTACGACCACCTAATTTTTGTATTTTTAGTAGAGATAGGGTTTCACCATGTTGGCCAGACTGGTCTTAAACTACTGGCTTTAAGTGATACACCCACCTTGGCCTTCCAAAGTGCTGGGCTTACAGGTGTGATCATCATGCCCAGCCAACTTAAGCTATATATATATATCCTTAAATATACAACTATATATGCATCCTGGAAAAGCAATGTTGCATAGTGGTTAAGACTACTGACTGGTAGCCAGTCTATGTGGATTCATGCCTCAGATATTCAACTTTATCAGTATTTATTTGCAGGGAGAAACATCTTGGGAAAATCCCTTACTCTCCCTTCTCAGTTCCTTTAAATATAAAATAAGAACATATGGCATACTTATTTCATGAGAAATAAAAGAGTTAATTTTACTTTATAATTATTTTTAGAACTTAGCAAGTGATAATTTAATGTTTATTAAATAATTTTATTAATAAAACTGGTTTCAAATATTTCCAAAAACTCTACATATTTCAATGTAAGTAGAACATTAAAATTATAGGATAAAACTGTAAAAATCTCTAATACTCTGTATGATTGGTTTCCCAGGTTTCTTTTGTGTAAGGAAGTGATTACTATATTTAAGTGTGACTGATGAGTGTACTGAAATGCTAATCTTAAAACTACTAGAGAGCTATATCCTATTATAAACTCAATATAGTAAATTGTACATAATTTCCTAGCAACAATATTGTAATGGGTTACTGAATTTTGAGAATATCACTCCAAAAAACATAAAAACCTTTCTGAAATGTTTTCAGTGTTGACCTGAAAAATATCAATGAATTCTCAACACACATTTTATTCATATTTTGCTTCTCCTGTTACTATTAAATCGTTGTCTAAAACATTCTACTCTTGTCATTAAAAGATAATATAAACTAGCTGTTGATCTCTCCGGTGATACACAGCAAAATTATACAATTTTTAACCATGCAGATTTGATGGAAGAAACAACTTTATAAATGTAAACATAACCAGATAAGATTAGACAGTTGCCTTTTTCAGGAAATTTCTAAGAAAACTATAGACAGTTTTAGAATTTTGGACAAAAACAAAGTGACAGTTTTTTTACTCTAATGCTTTGATAAAAAATTAATCATCATCCTCATTATAATCATCATCAAGATCTTAATAATGGGAATCGGAAAATAATAGGACAAGACAGATAATCACAGCAAAATGTCAATACCACATTGAAAGGACACTTATATAAAGTACCCTTAAAGGAGAATTGCTTGAAAAGCAATGCTAATTTACAGAGAAAAGGAAAAACCCATTTATTTTATTATAAATGCTTCCTTTAAGAAAACCATAGTAGATTAATCAGAGGAATGCAATGGCCTATCTGTTATTGGCCTATCAAGGTTAATTTCCCCTATGTTTATGCTTACCATAGGTTAACGCTCTGTTATCTCATTCGTAGCAGAGCTCACAAAGGGATTAGCTTTCTCACAATCAAAGTGCTATGAGCAACATAGCTTCTCATTTGTTTCCTGATTCTCTTAATACTGGTATGGTTCCTAATACAATGTCAAGATAATGAGCTACTGGCACTATTTCAATAAATATAGGTTCTAAAAAATGTTAACTACATTTATGGCTGTGAAAAACATGTTAACTTGTGTTGCTTCTGATTCCAAATATTTTCCTTGCAAGAGTAATTGAAGAATAATTAGGGCATCTAAAAAAGAACAAAGACATTAGTGAAAATGGCAGAGTAGATAGCTCCAAGAGCTTGTGTCTCCACAGCATCATCAAAAAATCAAGCAAAACCTGTGAGAATCAACTTCTTTTACAGAAAGCTTTCATTTATATTATTTTAAATGTCAAATAAAATGTATTTATATATAAGGCATTACACATACGATCAAATTTTTTTTTGACACCACAGTATTTGAAGAGAATCACAGTTTAAAATTAAGGAATAGAATACAGTTGATACAATACAGGTGTATTAGTCAGGCTAATACATAATTCACATGACAAAATATGATAAACTAGGTGGCTTAAAGAGACATTTATTTTCTAACAGTTCTGGAGGCTGGAAATAAAAGATCACGGTGCCAGCATGGTGGAAATTCTGATGAAGTCTGTCTTTCTGGCTTGCAAACAGTTGCCCTCTTGCTCTGTCTTCACATGACAGAGAAAGAGATAACACTCCGATGTCCCTTCTTGTACGTACAATAATTCTATCTTATCCATATCCCACCTTATGAACTCATGTAGCCTTCATTGCCTCCTTCTTGAAGGCCCTATTTCCAAATCTAGATTAGATTGATTAGAACTTCAACATATGGATTTGTGGGTCAGGAGGAGGACACATTTAATTTACAGCAATAAGAATGCTACTTATTCCAATAATAATTTTGCAATGGAAAGCCAAAAATCTACATATCAGTCACATATCAAATTCTGAAGAAACCCAGTATGATCTTTAATAATTTAACAGCATTGTCCTCCAAAACAGCACCCCACTCTTGTCCTTTTGTTGCACACTTTTTTGTTTTCGATATATTTGTGACCCTGGCCACCTATATTAGGTCCCAAAGCATCTTTATTGTATACCTTCCTTATCTCAGGACTAAGAATCAACCTTCCTAGTCAATGATTCAGTGAATGAGAATTTTAAATGTATTAACTCAATCTAGCACGCTTAACCTGGTTACAAAAAGCACTGCCTCCTTTGTTCTCTCATTGGGTCTTCCCATTATCTGAAACAAACATGAAGCCAGAGGAAAGATGGGTTTGTTGATTTATTTCAACAGGTTGGTTTTTAAAAGAAGGAACTAGGTGAAGCACAATATAGAATATGGAATGACTCTGGAAAAAAAAGGACTCTAACTGGTACTCATAACACTAAATAATGTAGGGATTGGAAGTAAGTTATGATAGAATTTGTGGAAGATAAATAATTTGAATGAGAATAGTATTAGTGAAGTTTTAATTTCACCTTCCTTCTACCACTTCTATTATTACACAAAGCCAGTAAATACATCTTGACATGAAATCTGTTAATCAGTTGAAGATCTTCCTTAAGTCATACAAGATTAGTGTTAAACTTTTAAATAGATCATTTTAATCCAATTTACCTGGATTACTCATGAAGAAAAAAGTGAAGAGAAATCTTTCTGCCAAAAAAAAAGCCATTTTAAAATACAGGGACATTAACTTCAGATACTTAAACCAATGTAAAAAAAATATAAATTTCAAAGCACCAAATTTAAATGCATATTTAGTGCTAGCTTACAATGAATCAATGCATTTCATTCACCCAGTGTAATTATTTTCTGGTATCTTTGAGAGAAATACATTAGTAGCTTAGATGAAGCCAAGATTCATAAAGATGTGAATATGCAGAAGATAATAATACGGGAGTAATATATGTATAGTGTATCCACATTTTTTGTGTTATGTCTTATCAGATTAAAATTTTAGTAACATATTTGAAATGTATATTTGTACTTTAATCAAATTATATATATTTTATAACACTTTAGCCTGATTGAAGGTATGAGTCAAATATATTAATTGGGTTATATTAGTGGGACTGTAGTACCTGTGAATAAGACAAATATGGGGAATTGGCAGTCACCAAAATAGCATTATTCTCCCTGCAAACAAGAATGAGCAAAATGGAACATTTTGGTAAAATTATTTCTTTATTCTGGCACTATTCAGATAACTACCAAATAAGATTTTAAAATATATTTCTATTCATTTGCTATATATAAACCTGTTATGTGAAGGCACAAAAAATACATAATTATAGCCTCCATTTCTCTCCTTCTTTGACATATGGAAGCATTAAGATCCCTATTCACATTAAAATGAAAAGGTTTTTATTTAAGACCTAATTTAGATGAACCCGGAATTGAGGATTATATAAAAAGTTAAGAAAATACCTGATTTGAGAACTGACTTCTATTGAGCTCTGTCTTGAAAAGTGAATAGGAAAATTTCACATTATAAAAAAGACCCAAGATGATATCTTACTCAAATTTATTTTTCCACTCCCTGGATTTCTAGAAATCCTGTTGTAATGTTAGAATATATGTTAATTTATTTCCATAGTAATATTTTCATGTTGAAAATAGAAACTAAAATTACTGAGTTATCCTCTTGTGCCAGAGAATAACTTTCATTATTGCCTTAATTAATACTGAAAGAGTTCTTACCCATTGCAAAATATTTTAAATATATAAACTTCTGCTTATTTCTCATAGGTAAAAAACCCTGTGAGTTGGGCAAAATTAATAGCATTTTACAAATAAGAAACCTGCTAATAATTAGTAGGACTGATATTTGTACTGAGGTAATCTGGCTCTAGAGTCCAGGCATTTAAGCAGGCCACTACATTGTTCCTCGGGTTCTGCTATGGGTATCTGCATATTTGATTCTTTCAGTAATATTACATAAACTATTATAGACCATTGTGATGTTATGCACGGAAGACAGGACTTAGAATAAGAAAGTCAGTATTTGAGTTTTGACTTTGATACTGAAAGTTACAACAATGTAAAAAGAAAAAAAGGCCCTTTTCCTTGCAAGATACCTCCTTTGAATCCTAATTTTTAAAATATTGTGAAAAGAAATATGTCTTTCTAATCTCACTTTCTAAATAAATTATTTATTTTCTCTGTCAACAGCCTCAAGAACTTCAAACAATTTTACCAAATCTTTTATTATATTCTTGATTAGGTCTAGCTAGGAACAGGGCTATTTGAAGCTGTTGGAATAAATATATATGGGTATAGTAATATAGGTTTTTCTAGACGGTCTGCATATCATCTCGGCTGTACTAGATGACATAATTTTATTATTGCAGCTTAAAATTCTTTAAACATATTTTTCCACAGCCATATCTCATTATTACTGAATTTTAGACTTACTTTCAACTGAAAACTCAAGACCTTTATCTTATGATCTGCTGCAGTGAAGCTAGAAACTTCTCTAATGCCTTGACTAGGAAATTTAAACAGAAATTCCAGCCAGTCAAAGAAAGAAACAATTTGTATTTGGGATCAGTAAGAGGGAAATGTCAAAATCCCCAAATTTATGCTGAAATGTGTGTTTATGTGTATGTCCATGACGGTAGTTATATCAATACCATGTGGGTTAGACTGAATAACAGCTTCTCAAAGATGTCTATATTCTGATCTCCAGAGTCTATTAGTATGTTATTTTATATGGCAAATGGGGCTTTACAGACGTGCTTAAATTAAAGATCTTGGGACGGGGAAATTATGTTGGATTATCGAGATGGTGCTAATGTACTCCAACAGGGATTACATTAGAGAGTTAGAAGAAGGCAGAAAGGTCAGAATGAAAGAGAAGACATTGCCATGACGGAAGCAGCGTCAGAGAAGAAAAGGTTACCATGAAAGCGGAAGTGAGAGTGAAGTAAATGTATTCCCCTGCTGGAGTTGAAGATGGAGGAAAGGATGAGGAGCCAAGGAATGTGGGCAGACTCTCAAACCTTGTGTTTACAAGGGAATGGATCCTCCCTTATACCTGCAGAAGAGCATAGCCAACACGTTGATTTTAGGACTTTCCACCTCTAGAACTATAACATAATAAATCTGTGTTGTTTTAAACCACTAACTTTGTGGCAATTTATTATAGGAAAAACATAAATCTAATACACCACCCAAATATGACTTACAATAACTACTTGGTAGAATGACTGTTTCTAAACTATATTCTCTTTCCCTACCAAGATCAGTGTTTATTTTCACTTTTCTACTGCCTTCAAAATGGCTAATGAATATCAGTAAAATATTATAACAGTATATGTCATCAATAGCAGTATGTTTTTCATGTACAGTGTTAGAATTAAGAGTTGAGAAAGTAGAAAGGAGGTGTATTTCATTTCGCACAAAGATAGCAATGATGTGAAAGTTGTCAGAATCAAAATAAAGTCATCTGTGTCAAAACTTTTGACAAACAGGGCCAGGGAAGGCCATATAGGGAGGATTCTTGTGCGTGAATGCCTGATTTAAAAAAACTCATCACAAAAGACTCTGCAAAAACAGCTGCCTTGAACAAAGACCGTCACAACCTTACACCCACACACATAAAGAAAACACTTCTGCAAGGACATCTGCCCAGCAACTGCCTGTCCAACTTTGAACTCTGCCACCCTTTTAATGGATCCTTGCAGTCAAGAAAAATGATCTCAAAAGAAATATGTAATTCTCCTAAATTTTCCTTTAAGACTTTTTGTCTTTCTTTACCTCCCTGAATATGCAGTTTATTAAGGCATGTATATTTCAACTTCAATGCCTATTATAGAATAAATATTATTTTATTTCAGAAAGCCTACCTATGTCCATTATTTGGGTTGACATAAATTGATGTCTCAGAAGTGGGACAAAAGGGAGCTCACCTCAGATGGATCTGCAGGTCCTGGAATCAACTATGGGACGGACTGAACTCTTAGTGTTCTTTGCTTTCCTGAGTCAGCTTTTCTGTCCTGGTGAATCTCCCCTCAGATTCTCAGGCTTCCTCCCTTTAGTGAGTTATTTTTCACTTTACTTAGAATCTGATTTTGTAATAAGTCTACCTTATGTAAAAGACTTTGCATTCTTCTTGGGATTAACAATGTCTTTTTTTTTTGTTTTTTTTTTGGACAAGCCCTTTTTAATAGAAAGACAGAGTTCTTTTAGAGAATACTCTTGTTCTTACAGAGTTTACATCTGACTGTGAGGACCATATGTTTTCTGGTGAATTCACTTTTGGTTTTATGCATCTGGTTTAACATTTGTTTGATCTGCGTGCCTGGCTTAAAATTTTTGTGAGTACTCTGATTTTGCTTTCATTACAATTTGATTATGTGTGTTTGTAAATAATTTGGAATTTCTTTTCTTGTTTTTGAAACTTTTCTGAGGGCAAAAAGACATTCCAAATAATGAGCATGAGATGGCCGATTAAAAGACACTAGAGTGGTCTCTATCATCTAAAACATCAGTCCAAACCGTTGACTTTCCCTGATTAGATGTATAAGATTTTCTTTGCTCTCAAAAAAATTAATAAGAAATGGAATAAAATGCTTGCGTATTAAGGCATGGAAAACTTTTTGGGGTTCTCACAGACTATACATTCAAAATGTATGGTCCATTCTCATGTACATTTTAAATAGATGGACAAATTGCATCATGGATAATTTATGTCCACTAAATAAATCATTCAAATGCTCCAAACTTATGTCTCTTAAAACTTCCCCAGCTAATTCTGGATGACCTATACAGGTTGATTCCACTAGAGTAGCTTTTAATTCCATGTTTGTGAATAGCCTTCTATCAAAATTTTCCCAGCTTTTAAAAGAGCTCACACAGAATGGAAAACCATGCCCACTTCTAATCTAATTAATTTTGCAAAACAACTTGCCTTGACCCTCGAAAACACTAAAAAAAAGAAAATTATTAAAATTCTTAAGCTTCAATTGTAGTAGATGGAAGCTCCCAGATAAATCACCAAACGAAGACTCCCTGGTCTCTGCCAATATTGTAAAACAAAACAAAACAAAATAACAAACAAAAAAACATGTCACTGAAAAAAAGAGTTTTGCAAAAGTAAGATGATCATGCAATGTTTCTCTCAACATTCTCTACCTCTACCTGAAGACCAAACTTGATGATGATGATCTGTTTCTTCCCAGCTTGGCCCTCTCCAAGATATCCATTCCTTTTAAATTTTCACTTTTACCTCCTTTCACTTTCTTAGAACACACACACACACACACACACACACACACAAATATATATATACACACATACACCATGGGATATGTATACACACACACACATACCATGGTAGAATCTCTTTTTCTTGAAAAGAGGAAATAACTTTTGAGTTTGACAAACACTGACATATAGAAGCTTCTATTCTCTTCTTTTAAAAAATCTTGATTCTTCTAAATATGCTAATTTTGTCTTATATTAAGATGATCTATTGTTGCTAATTTCAAAAGGGACTTAGAAATGTTTTCCCTCCCCCTTAGGGCATTTCATCCAAGATAAGGAGAAAAGGGGCTTTCAAATTATAGCAGTTCCATGGCAACAAACGACCTATCCCTGTACACATAAGAGGGATCCCTTTGGGAAATGTAAAGTTATATTTGCCTGGCTATCACTTAGGGTGATAGAACAGTTATGTAAAAGATTGATAATCTTAAAAAAAAGAGAATCAGAAAAATATTTTTTACAGTTAAGCTCTCAGAACAAACAAGTCAAAATCTTGAGCTCAGAGCAATAATATAGGATATTCTTTCCAGAATAAAAAATGCTTTTTTAGGACACATGAGCCAGAAAAAGCCATACAAAATCGGTTTTTAAAAAATGCTTCCCATATTGACTGCTCAGGGAAACCAGATCAGCAAACAAGGGACAGATTTATTGCTGAAATTCAAGGGTGCTTGAGTATTCTGTTTTGCTTATACAATTCAGTCAGTTCTAACTTATCAGGGGAACCAGCCCCAATATTTCAATGTAGGTTCTTTTCTATTTTCCCTAAGTGTCAGCCAGTCTGAGAAATAAAGAGAAAGAGTACAAGGAGAGGAATTTTACAGCTGGGCCTCCGGGGGTGACATCACATATTGATAGGACCATGATGATGAGCCCGAGTCGCAAAACCAGCACGTTTTTATTAGGGATTTTAAAAGGGGAGGGGGTGTAAACAGGGAGCAAGTCACAAGGATCACATGCTTCAAAGGGCAATAAGATCACAAGGCAAAGGCAGCATTAGAATTACTGATGAGGGTCTACATCCAGCTGTGCACATATTGTCTTGGTAAACATCTTAAGAGGAAACAGAATTCAAGAGCAGAGAACTGGTCTGACTAGAATTTACCAGGCTGGAATTTCCCAATCCTAGTAAGCCTGAGGGTCCTGCAAGAGACCAGGACGTATTTCAGTCCTTATCTCAACCACATAAGACAGACACTCCCAGAGCAGCCGTCTATAGACCTCCCCCTGGGAATGCATTCCTTCTCCAGGGTTATTCCTTGCTGGGAGAAGAATTCAGCGATATCTCTCCTACTCGCACATCCATTTACAGGCTTTCTGCAAGAGAAATATGGCTCTATTCTGCCCAACCCTGCAGGCAGTCAGACCTTATGGTTATCTTCCCTTGTTCCCTGAAAATTGTTTTTATTCTGTTCTTTTTCAGGGTGCACTGATTTCATATTATTCAAACACACATGTTTTACAATCAATTTGTACAATTGTGGCCCTGAGGTGAGGTACATTCTCAGGGTATAAAGATAACGGGATTAACAGATTAAACTAAAGAGAGTTATAAGAAATTTATATAAGAGCATTATTAGGGAAGTGATAAATGTCCCTGAAATCTTCACAATTTATGTTCTTCTGCTGCGGCTTCAGCCGATCCCTGCCTTCGGGGTCCCTGACTTCCCACAACATGAACTAAAATGTAAACATTAAAAAATGTAACTCTAAAATTATTTGATACTGAAAAAAAAGATAAAAATTGTTTGTTTTTTTAAATCAAACTGCTACACAAAACATCTATCCAGAAAATTATTCTACAGCCTATGTAAGATTACCTGTAGGGGCAAAAAAACTTTAGCCATGTGAACATGTCCTAGTTTTCAAAAATATAATTTAGATTAAATATTATTTATAAAATGGTAAATTTATGTTATTATTCTTTGATTACTAAAATTATAAAATCAAAGTGATAAGATATTCATTTTGTGTATGTGTATGTGTTTAGGTGTATTTATGCAGATATACATGTATTATTTTATATGTTGTGTTTACATTGTTAGAAGCTGGCATAGTAGACCACAGATTACTTAAGGAATTCTATCCAAGTTGGTTTCAATAAATGAGTGCTCATAATATTGGTAAAATAACTCGGTGCAGTGGTGTGTGCCTGTAGTCCCAGGTATTCACTACTCAGGATGTTGAGACAAGGGCATCACTTGAGCCTAGGAATTCTCAAGGTGGCAGTGTACTATAATTACATCTGTGAACAGTCACTGAACTCCAGCCTGGGCAATAGCAAGAGGTTATCTCCAAAATAAAAAATTAAAATATATAGTAATGAACACAAATGTCTTTTAGTTCACATAACTAAGATCAATCTTTGATAAATAAGCTGGTTATAATTTTGTTGATACAATAAAAATAAAAATGCCTTTAGAAATGTCAGCATATATTTTTTTCTGGGTTTACTGGTTGGACAGAATCATAGTTGCCTCTGTTAGATGTTTTAAGGTCATAAAACTATAAGCCTTAAAATCAAAATGATCTTTATGTAACTCTCTGGTGAGTAAGATTAATATAATATTGTTGCTTTAATGAAAGAAGATGTACCTTCTGAGTTATTAGCAAAATTGAAGTTTCCTAGAGCAAGAAGCAATTCTGCCTCTAGACTGCATCTCCAGCTTCTTTAAAAAACTTGGAAGTCAATATTCCTGTACTTCTAATAAGAAAAAAAAAGGAACAAACTGAAAATTATGGAATCTTCTTGGATTCATCATAGAATTGAGTTTTCAGAGTAAAATGCTGCCCTAAAATCCAAAAAGAGGCAAATACAGAGACTCACAGCTAATACCTGCATGCCTAAAAGAAATGCCTTATAAGCTATTAATGGGTAGGAATACCTAAATGATAATTATTACGAATTTCTGTAAGCTGGGTGTAGACTAGCCTGAAAGTGGGAAACTCCTGAGCCTGCAATCTTATGAGAATGGTCTCCCACATTCTAATGGGTATGTTTTAAGAAGCCCACTAGATTCCCATGATAAAGAGCCAAGAAAATACCATGGTATTTAATGGCAAGATGAGGGGAAAACTAATCCTTTTGAAATACACTCAGAGCATTCTCCAAAACAAAGGCCTACTCAGTAAGGGAAAAGATCTTATCAATATTTTATTAGATGTGAGAAAATAAAAATTACCAAACTCCAAGTCCCTCTAACTTTCCAATCTCACATAAGAGAGGAGCTGAGAATTACTTGTGAAGGCCACAGCATAGGGAAAAAGACTAAAGACATTAACGAAACACATCACTCACAGTAGTAAAATATGCATGCTTTCATGCTTCCAACCTCATATGGGGCCTGTACCAAGACAGACTACTTTCTAGATCATAAAAATGAGCAAACTGAAAAAAGCAGAAATCATGCAAAGTATATTCCCAGAGCAGGTTAAATCAAACTAGAAATCAATAACAGTAAAAGGAAAAATCCCAAATATTTGGACATTAAACAACACTACTAAAGAATGGGTCAGAGCCTTAAGAGACATATAGAAATTATTCAAAGTAAATTAAAATGAAAATTCAGTTTATTGAAATTTGTAGAAAACAGCAAAAGCACTGCTTAGAAAAAAATTATCATTTTATATTTATATGTTGGAAAAGAAGAAAGGTTTAATATCTATAATCTGTTTCCACCTTAAAACACTAGAGAA
The DNA here is from genome assembly GCF_009764315.1 of Trachypithecus francoisi. Classification (NCBI taxonomy): domain Eukaryota; kingdom Metazoa; phylum Chordata; class Mammalia; order Primates; family Cercopithecidae; genus Trachypithecus; species Trachypithecus francoisi. The sequence goes on from NW_022681454.1 coordinate 113,393,785, forward strand.
AAAATAATAGTTTACTATGAAAGCAAACAATAAAATAAATTATAATCATTAGAGCAGAAATCAGTAAAACTGAAAACATAAAAACGCTATAGAAAATGAACAAACCCAAAAGCTGGCATTTTGAAAAGATAAATAAAATTAATCAACCTTTAGCCACCCTAACCAAGAAGAAAATAGAGAAGATGAAAATTACCTGTATCAGGAATAAAAGCAGGGTCATTACTACTAATCCCATGGATGTCAAAGGGAGGATGAAGAAATATTACAAATAACTATATGTCAACAAATTTGATAGGTTAAAAAAATGGACAAATTTTTCAAAAAACACAAAATGCCAATATTTACAGAAGGAGAAACTCACAATCCTAATAGGCCTATAAAAATTGCATCAGTAGTTAATAACCTTCCAACAACAACAACAAAAAAACAGATCTAGATGATTTCACTAGTGAATCTTATCAAATATATCAAGAAAAAATAATATCAATTTTATAAAATCTATCCCAGAAAATAGAAGCAGAGGGAACACTTCCTAGTCAATTTTATGAGGGCCACATTACTCAAATACCTAAACCATGTACAGACATTGTAAGAAATAAATTCTTCAGACCAATATTTCTCACAAAAACAGATGGAGAAATCATCAAAATCTGAAAGTCAGTTAATGTACTATAGTACCTCATTGTGTTAAAGAAGATAAAATAAAGAAAAAAGTAAAGGAAAAATATACAGATTGGGGAGGAAAAAATAAAAGTGTCCTTGTTCTCTGATACCAACATTACCTGTGTATTAAATTCCAAAGAATCGATAACAACAAATAAAAAACCTTCTGGAACTAATAAGTGAAATAAAAAGGTCACAGGATACAAAGTTATTACGCAATAGTCAATTTATTTCCTATATACCAGCATAATATGGTTCAATATGATGGTATTTATTGTGAAAACAAAGTCCATCTTTATACACACTTATTCAATAGGTCTTATCTTCTTAAACATTTACAAGTGAACCTCACTTGAAATACAGCCAGAGTGTTCTCCAAAACAAAGGCCTACTCAGTAAGTGAAACAATCTTATCAATATTTTATTAGATGTGAGAAAATAAAAATTACCAAACTCCAAGCCCCTCTAAACTTCCAATCTCCCATAAGAGAGAGAAGCTGAGAATTACTTGTGAAGGCCACAGCATGGGGAAAAAGACTAAAGACACATCACTCACAGTAGCAAAATATTCATGCTTTCAACCTCATATGGGGCATGATCTTTACCTCTCTTCACTGAGATTGGTTGCCGAAGCAGAGCACTTCAGTTGCTGCTTTGCAACTCCTACTGGAAATCATAGATTTCTGTAATAATAGACGACACTTATGTATCCCAGAAGAAAACGTCTAGTTATTCTTTTATTGTCAAAAATGTCTGAAACTGTCAAGATTAGCTCTAGGAGCTTGACTTACAATAAGTATGTTCTCTAAAATATTTGTTATGTTTAAAACACACTATGGGCTTACTGTGTTGTTCTTTCAGATAGCCAGTGCATAGTACTGTGTCTGTGGTTCATTGTTTATTATTTGGGTGAATTTGAACAGATTACATAGCGGTTGGAGCTTCAGTTTCATTATCTGTAGATTGGGTATAAAAGAATTAGCCTCAAAATTGAATGAGTTAATCCATGCAAGGAATTTAGAAAATGCCTATTATATAAGTAATGAATAAGTTATTTTAATTACAAAGAAAAATGTTATTTATATTAACCATGGATAATAGCTAATATAAATTATTTTTTTTTCAAATTGGTGACAGTAAAACCTCATAAGATATCACTCTTAGATTATATTTTAAGCAGTTATTGTCCTGTCAGATTTTAGGTCAAAAGTTTCATATTATACAACTTCATATGTTTATATGATGGGCAATTATTGATGTCAAGTAAACTGTATGAATGTGGTTTGTTTATTCCTCAGTGATATGTGTGTGTATCTCTACCATATTCCTTGTCTTCAGAACACACTATGGGCTAAATGTATTGTCCTCCATTCTAGGGACCCTTCAATTAACTAGAAGAGTCACTTTTCAGATAGCCTGTGCATAGTATTGCGTCTGTGTTTCTTTATTTATTATTTGAGTGAATTTGAACAGATTACATAACCTCTGGAGCTTCAGTTTCATTATATGTAGATTAAATACAACAGATATAGCCTCAAAATTGATTGAATTAATCCATAAAAGGAATTTAGGAAATGTCTACTAAATAAGCATATTAGATAAGTAATAGACATTACTTACATAATAAATATTATATGTGGTCCAATTATATTATTAATATCTCTAAGTATTTCTAAGTATCTATTTATCTATCTATCTATCTATTTATATCCTCTCTCAAGGTTTTAGGAGATGGAAACAATTTAAAAAAAAACAAAACAAGACTCAAGCATCTCATTCTTTCTATTATTTTCTCCCTATTGTGGTTAATGGAAAGAAGTCACGTTTGGGTCTAATGGGGAAATAGAGGCTAAAATTTAGCAGATTAAAAGATGAAGTTAAAAGTTAAAATACCAAATATATGCACCTACTATGTATCCACAAAAGTTTAAAATTAAAAAACAGCAAGATTTAAAATACCATGATTAGGGCATACCTAAAAATAAAAAGAGAAAAGAAAGTCATTACAGACTAATACATATCAAACTGAATAAAATTGTCCCTCAAGCACAAGTATAGCAGTTGAGTTTGCAGAAGATTCATTGGATGTTCTGTTAAAGAGCAGCTGGACTATATTCTGATTCTCTCTGAAGGTTTGCTTCCAGGAACATGCCATATGGATTGCATATTAGTTAAAGTTTTGTCTGGAACATTTCCAGATGTCATTGCCCAAAGAATTTATGAGTGTTTAATGTAGCACTAGGTAGAATTCTTTGTAGAACTAGAGGATATTTTTGTTAGTACTTCCCATTGAACAAAAAATAGAATATACTGTTGTTGGCAGACTAGTTTTTGTTGGTTGTTTTTGTTTGTTTGTTTTAGCGTATTCAATCACCCAGGTTTTGGAGTTGTATAATTATTATATTAGAATAAAAATAAGTATTTATAGAATTGCATGTCATATATAATTGAAAATATTCATAATTATGTCCTCCCTACTGGCAATTAAGTTGAAAACAATATATAATTTATTTTCTGAAACTGAAAGAGCCAAATGGCATTGATTCTGGTATAATGTACTATAACCCTCATCAGTTGCTTCATGTTCTGAAGCGGAGATGAATATATTAAATGCCTGGGGAAGTCCAAGGCCTTTCTTCCATTTAGACACAGGTCTCCTAGATTGCTGATGTAATTAAAGAATAATCAAGGCTTTTTAGATTTATTTTATAAAACGAAGTGGAAATAATTTTTTTCTTGAAAGAGCTCTTGAGCAAATTTCATTTTTCATTTGTCTCAGTTCTTGCAATTCTATTATGAACATTTGTAGGGTTGTATTCTTTGTGATTCCCAATTGAGTTCAATAATGGACATGTGTTGATTGATTTGAAAATTAGCACAGGTATAATGTGACACTTCTTAACATATCAATAAATATTTATGACAGATTATTTCAATACTGTTGGAAAGTATGACTCCTGCTTTGAGAAGTAATTCATTGGATGTTTTAAACAATTTGTATACATTTCAATATTACTTCAGATAAAACTATGTTTGTTGATAGAAAAGTGTTCTTCATGACTGAAAACTTAACTAACTCTCTAATTTCAAAATAATTTTTAGCTATTAAAATTTATCAGCTAAAATAATTTCATATTTACCATAGTTATAACCTGAAAAATAAGTGGATCTTCATCACTTAAAAATTTCACATAAAACAGAAATATTTTAATTTTTCTGAGTAAAAGAAAAATTAAAAGTTCAATGTAAGTGGGAAAAAATAGTGCTCACTTCATGATGTGATGCAAAAGCTTAATGAGTTCCATTTTCACTTCTGATCTAAGCGGATCCTAGTAGTGTGTCTCTTAAAAATGCAGGAAACAATAACTCTCAAAGCCCTTTCCCTATTTTTTTCTGATTTTAAAGACATTTAATTTATTATTATAATTTTAGTTTTTAACTTATGAAATCTAGATTAGGTCATCATGAAAAAATGAATGCTAGTAAGAAAAGATAGTTTGGGGTAAATAGGCAAAAGAAAATACTAGAAGACACATTAATTCACTTAATAGGTTATATGAAAAAGTGGATTGGAGGTTTGTGTGGTAGTAAATGTTGTCTGAAAAAATTCCGAAACTTCTCACTATGTAGAGACTTTCGTCAAAAGGAAATCACCTGTTTAACATTTATTAGACCTTCAGTGTACCTTAACAATGCTATAATCCCTGGGATGGAAACACTGGTGGCTGCAGTAAAGGCACAGAATCCTGCCTAAGGGGTTTTCCTCAAATCTCTCTTACTGAGCAAATCCTTAAACTTCTGTAGGTACAGCCGAAAATGTTGCCTCTTTTGGGTATCAGTGAAAATCCATTGCAGTTGAAGAAAGGAAAAAGGAAAAATCTTCTACCACTAGGACAGGGCAGGAATATGTGCTTGGTCAAGAAGTAGAGATGGGAAGTAGCAAGAACTCTGACAATGTCCTTCAATGTCCAAGAACATTGTCACTGATGGACATTGTAATTGTCCAACAGAGATGTTGGATCAGAATACTAGAGCAGCACCCAGAGTCCCAAAGACACTAACAAACGTGGAGACACAACACAAGGGATATCTAAAGCTGCAGATAGACCAAAGAGTGAGAATTGTACTCTGGTAACTTAGGCTCCAACTTAAATATAGTGATCTTAGAAGAATTTGAGCCCAGTAACATAAATAAGCTCATCTTACTGACTCAAACTCCCATACTAAAAATCTAGCAAAGGGAAAAATTTGCCCATTTCAGGGCATAAATAAAGTTTAAATAAGCTTCAACTATGCTATACAAGATGTCTTCTGACAAAAACAATTATGAGTGATAAAAAATTGCAAGAAACATTACAAAATGATGTATAAAAAAAGCATAACAGAATCAGACTTTAACATATACATTGGGACTATCAGAGGTGAATTCAAAATAACTATAATTAATATTTTAAAGTTATCATCAAATAAACTAAATGCAAGATCAGACCAATCATTTCAGCAGAAATCTGGAAACTGAAAAAGAATCACATGTAAATGATAGAAATGCAAAACAGAGTAATCAAAATAATTAAGAAATGTATTCTATGGGTTGATCAGTAGATTTTACAAAGTCATAAAAAGAATTAATACATTTGAAGATAGGTTAGTAGAAGTTATAGAAATAAAACATCATGATAAAAATGGTGAAATAAAATCTTCACAAAGGATCTGGGAGCCATGAAATAATATCAAATTTCATGACGAATGTGTAATTAAAATCTCAAAGTGAAAGATAAGTGGAGAAGAAAACTTTGAAGGAAAAATAGCCGAAAATTGTCCAAAATTAATGTCAGACATCTCACCTGAGATCTGAGGAGGTTAGAGAAAATCAAGATGAAAAAACATCACACACAGGCACAGGCACACTACATACACACACACTCAGAGATATCATATTCAAACTGCTGAAGAGAGCAGTTTCCACAACTCCTCTCTAAGAAATATATATTTATAGTATTATTTCTTTCATTTGTTTACACAGTCAAGTTTGAAAGTTCAAAGAGACATTGAAGTGACATTGACTTCAGAGGTGAGAAGACGAAAGTTCATCTTAGGAGTTGACTTGCTCAAATTGAAAATGGGTTTGACATTCTTAGACTAATCTGTAGTTAAGATATAATTATTATTCAAAGTGTTAGAAATATCAGACAAGGATAACATATACAAATGTTTGAGAGCGATAGATAAAATAATTATGAAATACTTTAAAGGTAAAATATGATGTAACATTAAATTTAAATAATTGGAAAATTTTAAAAAAATAGGATTAGAAGTATTAAACAAAGAGTTGACGTATAGATTATATACTGTAAAACACATTTGATAGAAAAGTCAGAATTCATTCCTCACTGTGGCTTCACAATTCTGGTCAGTCCCTTTTATCTTGCTCTTAATGTATTTTTATTTTGTTATATTTATATAATCTCAATATGATTAAATCTTAAAGCTCTACAAAATATTTTAGACATAAATGTAGGCCAAAATATCTATTAAATAGACGAAATACCTATATAAATAAAATTAACAATGTAAGAGTAAGCTCCAGGCTGGGCACAGTGGCTCACGCCTGTAATCCCAGCACTTTGGGAGTCTGAGGCGGGTGGATCACGAGGTGAAGAGATTGAGACCATCCTGGCCAACATGGTGAAATCTTGTCTCTACTAAAACTACACAAAATTAGTTGGGTGTGGTGGCAGGTGCCTGTAATCCCAGCTACTTGGGAGGCTGAGGCAGGAGAATCACTTGAACCCGGGAGGCAGAGGTTGCAGTGAGCCAAGATTGCACCACTGCACCTGCACTCCAGTCTGATGACAGAGCAAAGACTCCATTTCAAAAAAAAAAAAAAAAGAGTAAGCTCCAGAGAAGCACTGAAATATTTCCCCTTGTTTCAATTGTCTATAATTTTGTTTTCTTTATATGTAAATATTGTTTCTACAAATAGTTTTCCTTGCTTTCCAAATTTTGTCTCTTACTTTACAAATGATGTATATTTCTCCATTCTAATATTTTGATATCACAACTCCATCATGATATTTACTACAGCCTTCATCACCAAATGACACTGAAAAATGGTGACTACATGATTATGAAGGACATTCATTTGAAGTTGATGCTGTTTGAGCAATGAGAGCAATGTCAGTTATTTGAAGTTAAGATGAATTTGCTTATAATAATATTTTGCTTTGTTATAGAGATATGTGTTCTTCTTTGGGCAAATAGCATTTCTAAATGAATTTTTATTATTCAAATATTACAACTCATGTTATGAAGGAGAGGGAGAAGAAGGTAGAGGCAGAGAAGAGTAGAAAGAGGAAAAGGAAGGGGTGAAAAGAATAAAGAAAGAGAAAAAGGGGAGTGATTTTAATAGATGGATACAACTGCCTTTGTTCAACATTATGCAATTGCAAATCTCCCTTACCCTGAATCTCTGTTTGTCAAGGTAATACAAGTTAGAAAGAAAAATTGACAGGTTGTTCCATTAGTAATAATGTCTTTTAAAACTTACTATCTGACATAAAGTTTTGTAAATGTCACAATAGATTATGCTTTATAAGATGAAGTGATCAAACAATTTCCAGAAAGATAAATCATTTTTTAAATGTTCAATAGTAAAAAGAAAGAACATGTTTCAAAAGAAAGAAATAATTTAATAAATGTGGATTTAGTTATTTCTTTTGCCATCATAGGGGAATAAATATTCTTTTTTTTTTTCTACCTTCCCTATTCACAGGGAATTAAATTTTTGTAAATGCTAAAGTGTATACTGTGAAAACTGTTTATATGTGTTCTGAGGTCCTTCTCTGCAACATAAAATTTAGAGGGAAAAAAAGTAATTTTATGAGAAATTACCTTGAACAGTATTTTATCTCCTAATAACTTTGAAATTTGGGACTGACATGAGCAAGTGTAGAATTATTTTACATAAACATAGGTGAAATAGTTTTAAACAATCTGGTTCATTCCATAAATTTATCAAAATAACAAATTGTTCAGACTAACAATTTTGTTAAAAGTGAATACTTCTAGAAATGTTTCCAGCTATTTATAATTTTTATATCACACATGTGATTTTACAAATTTCATTTAAAGGTAAGCATTTTTCATTCTTTTAACAGAATTTGGGTTTGTTTTTTGCAATCTCTGAGAGAGCTTTAAAATTTTGCATGTGTTTCTTAGCATTTGGTTTCATTTCCTATTTCTAAACATGTCACTGAATATAAACTGAGATTGCACATGCTATTTTCTATAGATTCAACCTTGAAAGCAAAAATTGTTTCAAATTGTAGCACTATAATGAAATGGAGTGGTTGAAATTGTATTTAAAATGCCACTGTAAAATCTTCCTTAATTGCAGAATAAAAAGTGCATACCAAGTGCTAAAAACATGTTTAAATAAATAATATAAATATCATTGATGAAAGATAAAATTCATCTTTAAAATAAAAGTATTTTTAAAAGTTGAAATTATTTTTAAATAGTTTTTAAAATCTTAAATGTCTCTATTTGGATGAAAACTAATACTGGAGAAACAATTTGTGAACAATTGTTGGCAATCAATTTCTTTCGGATGATTCTCTGAAAGACAGAAAGAAAAATCTAAAAATTTCCAAAAATATCTAGAGTAAACATAATTCACTGAAAATTACCATACAACAACTCAGTAAAGGAGGCAAAATGCTTAAAAATTGCAAAACTACCTCCAAGGTGAATAAAATTAATAATATTAATATGTGAAAAATAATCTTTAACTGGAAATACATTTGTAATTTCAATCAGTTTGTATGAACTCTGTGTTGACTGAACCCAAACACAAATAACTCATTCTGCTTGTCTGAAAATGTCACAATCATAGCAATATCCATAACAAAGGAAGAGGACACATTTCAATATTTATAACTTGACAACTTTCGATATGTGACTATGAAACAAAAAAAATTTTATTTATGAGTACTTATGACACATGAGTAACACACTTTTAAAGACATCTCAAACTGATAGAATTAATTAAAATTAATTTCTTGAAAATTAATCATGTGTTCAGGTATTGATTACATTTACCTCACATTGATTCTTGATTATTTTGTCTGAGAGTTATGCAGCATAAGAAGCTGCCATTATGTTCTTTGTGCATTGTTTACATCATTCTAGTTTGGGGTTGCTGACAGCACATTAGAAAACATGGTCAAAACCGACAAGAGATACACTAACATTTTACAATAATGTTTCTTTATTAAAAGTTATAAATTATTTTATTTTATAGATATGAAGTGATTCATTAATATAGAGAAAAGTATGAAAAAAATATTTAAAATACTAGTATTATTTAATAATTCATCAATAAGACTTGTCTTCTGTCTTAAAAAAAATTGCTTGAATACACTAGATATGAACTTCCCACATTCTTGTAACAATAACACACTTTTTTATAACTTATCCAACTTATCTCAATTTGTTCACTCAGGGTATATGACATGGAGAATGGCATTTTTTCTCTTTCTCTCTCTCACATAATTTAAGATGGCTCCTTAAATTTACTCTGGTAAGCCAAAATGACAAAGAAGACATTTCATTCTGCCATAATCTATAACTTATCTACGAAACCTTAAGGGGAGTGGGAATGCACTTGTTCAATGAGTCCTAGAAAAATGTTTTCAAATTATAAATAGGGAATATTTGTTTTTCTAATAAGGATTCAACTTGCTCCCCTTTTCTTTCAAACTTTTCTGGTATTTTTTATTGCAGTTAATAAAATATAATGATACCTACCCTGTTAACGAATTTGAAATTTTATAAGTACATCATTGTTAACCATAAGCACAATGTTGTACAGCAGATCTCTAAAGCTTTTTATCTCACATAACAAAAACTTTATACATATTGAACAGCAGCAACTCTCCTTTCCCTTTTCCCTCAGTCTACAGCAACAACCACTGTATTCCCTACTTCTAATGAGTTTTAAGACTTTAGTTTGGGGAGATCGGAAAATTTTCTTTTTTCTCTTAAGTGAATGGCTCTTGCAGTCAATTTGTGAGTATCGTTCTTGCTTAGGAGTTTCCTAAGTCTATTTTGAAAAAGCTATCTTGAAAGACAAAGTTAATTTATTCTCTCTTGTTTTTTTTTTTTTTTGAGTTGCATCCTCATTGAACCTCATGTGGAAAGCCCCCAAAATCAGAAATTACCCCAAATTTAAAATCTACATAAGTTAATATTTTAAAGTGTAAACATATTACTCTTGTTTAACATCATACACACAAAAAAAATTATCAGTGCTATTAGTATCCAGTGAGTGGTTCTTATCTTAGGAAGAACAGAATCATGCCTTAAAGAAAGTTCATAGATACCCAATTCTCCTCCTTCATAAAAGCACAGACTTTGACTGTACTTCAAAGATTAGGGTAAAAAGGTAATTGAAGGACTAAACGATTGCCACTGACCTTAGAATGCCACTTTCCCTAATTTTTCCCTCACCATAGACCTATCTGTTCCTTTTCTCTTCACTTCAATAAAACCAAATTGCCAAAGGACTGCTGAAGTGAAATAATAATTGCTCTCATTCTGAAGTCCATCTTTAACTAACTATAGCTGAAACTACTAATTGAAACTCTTAGTACTCTTTAAAAACTCTGCCTTTCTTCTTCAAGACATAACACTTATTCAGACTCTTCTTATGATGTGGCATTAAGAAGTAAGGCTCAATGGTAACAGTCTTCTGGTTAAGTTTCTCCCCTAACAACTTCTTTCTATACTAAAGTGCTTCTCAAAGCCATATTATAAGTAATCTGTTGAATTACCGCCCATTAAAGAGTTTATTAGTGCTATCACTATGATTACATATAGCCTGAAGAAAAGAAGAATATGCATTGTAACCAGATATAAATATTGTAAGACATTTGTTTAGAGAGCTTACTATTTTAGTTCATCTTAAAATATAAATTTCCTTTAAGTCATGGTACTTCTAATATTGCATGGAAAGTATGGATGTGCTAAAACAGAATTTGTACTTTATATGAAGTCATGATTTATTTTCTACACACACACATCATGCAGTAATTACAACCTCAATGCTCGATGTGTGGTATAATCTTGTTTATGTTCAAGTCATAATATGGAATTATATGAGGTTATATTCTGGCACTGATAGAAGTGGTTGTTTTGTAAAGAGATGTAAATTTTCTTGTGCTGCATTCCTTCCAATCCTCATTGCTTCTTTGCCAACAATTAGAATCAAAATCGAACCTGTCACATTGACTCATTTACAAAAACAAGCCAGGAGAAAAAGGCGTAGGAATGAAAAGGACTCTAAGATTTTGCTGACTTATCCTGATCATCCTTAGGTAATATATGTTTAAACAGATTCTGATTATGCTGGACTAAGGAAAGGTGTAAGGAAAATAAGTTAAGTAGTGCTGGAACCATGTATTTATTGCCTATCTAGAGTGAGGCCCAAAGAAAGGAAAAGAGAAAGTTTCTTAAATGGTCTAAGCAGGAAGAGAAGTTGATGTGCTGCTTTTTCCTTAGAAATAAGCATATTTAATTGTATTCAATGTATGTGTGGCAAGAATACCTCATGAAGGCTGAGGCAGTTCTGAATTAGGAAATTATACCTTCCTTTGTGGTTTGGTACAAAGACATGCCTTATTCCCTTAGCTTATTAACAGCCCCCAAGAGACTGACAATGTGAGTATGAAACTTCAAGTGACTTTGCAACCAGAGATGTCTTTTATAAGCACTATGTAAATGTAAGCTGATCCAACAAGGAAAAACATATAAAAATACTCATCATTATGGTAAATGTACATATAATTTTGAACTCAAACAGGTTTTAGAAGCAAAAGCAGATTGCCTGATACAATATTTTTCTTCCCCGTGCATTCGATGCTACAATGTCAACTTTCCCTTAATCCATACCTGTAGCTTCAGAGAGAATTCATTTTCATATAATTATTGCAAAATTCAAACAAAACTTAAGACCTTGAACGTTTAAAGGTTTTCTGTGAGCCTTTGCTATATAAGTAGCCCGGATGTCCTGTCCAATTGTGGTTCGTTTCCTCTTGCCGCAGCATCTTTTGCCTGCCATAGTTTTTATGCATCAGGTTGTTCCTCGCGACCTACCACTACCACTTCTCATTACTTCTAGGCTGAACTCAAATTCTCGCTGACTTCAAGGGGTCAGGTATAAGTCTGACCTAGGAAGAGGTGCTAATCATGACAAATAGAGTTGCAAGATGTTAATTTATATAGCAAAACCTGGAAAACGCATGAGACCCCTAAGAGCTGGATTGGGTTGGAAATACTATATGATGAATTGGGACAGCTTTGTTTACATGTTACAATAATCAGAGATTCTGTACTCAGTGGGTTAACTTAAGCATGTTGGTAGTGTTTTCTTAGATTTGCTTGATTGATTAACTGGAACCTAGAAACAAAGATTGACTGCTGTAACAAAATACCATAAACTAAGTGTCTTAAACAACAGGAATTTATTTCTCACAGTTCTGGAAACTGGAAGCCTGTCAAAGAATAATAAAAGCAGAGGCCATAGTTTAGGTATACTTCAAGGCCCACTGTCCATAAATACCAAATTAAAACTTAACCTCATTTTCAGGAAACACTAGCTTTAATCATAAATGAAACACAAAACATAGGTTTACACACTTGTCAGTGAGATTCTGTGAAGTCAGACCCATCAGCAATAGACAAATAAGCTTAAGCATTACTCCTTTCCCTAGAAAGATTGTTAATGTATAACAGAAAATCACAAAAAAGGTCAAACTACTTCCTTCTTTATGCTTTATAAACTGTGCTATAAGGAACGCTTCTTACTAATTGGTTTGAAGTTTTCAGGATTGCAATCTGTACTTTTTTTTATTGTATAACAATAAACTTTTTAAATTTCCCTAACTAGTTCTTACTTTACTCTTGATAAATCCAAAATCAAGGCGCTAGCATGGTTGGTATCTCATGAGGGTTCTTTCCTTTGGTTTCTGTCTTATCACTGTAGTATTACAAGGCTTTTTTGTTTTTGCTTTTTGTTCTGTTCTGATGGAGAGAAAGGGAGGAAGCAATTTCTTTGGTGTCTCTTTTTAAAAGCAGACTAATCCCACCATGAGGACCCCACCCTCATGACCTAATCTAAACCTAATTGCCTCCCAAGTACCCCACCTTCTAATACTTTCACACTGGGAATTAGGGCTTCAACGTGTGAATTTGGAGTAATAAAACTCAGTTTATGGTAAGCTGTTCAACACATACCCTTATTATAGATACTCATTTATCAACAAAGTTGTGAGAAATAGATTGGTGAGGGGAGGCCTAACATTCTAGGAGAGAACTGTGGAAAGAATATCAACACAATAATTGTGGGGACTGCTGTCATTAAAGTAGACTCCTTGAATTCAATGAGAAAGATAGGGTCCTGGGATTACGTGGGCCATGTGGTGGCACTTAAATGCCAAAGATAAGGTGAGAATAGTTACTATAATTGGATACAGATTGAAAGTCGTATTCTGAATGTTTTTATTTTTAGAGATCTTTGTCATGAGCTTATACATCATAGCATTCCCAGAACTGGAAGAGAGAGCCATCCTACTAAATTATTACTTGATTTGGGTAAGCAGGAAAGCTCTACATTATTTGAAAATAAGTCTAATATTTAAAACCACAATAGACAGAGATGGCCTCTCAAAATTTCTAAATATAAAACTGTTCATGAGCCCAGAGCCCGTCAAATGAAAGATCCCTTTCTTCTTGAGAAAACATTCTATTATTCAATCAAAAAATTAAACTGTAAATTTTTCTCCTACCCTTTTCTAAAGGTACTTGATGCCATTTATCTGGGTGTCTTACCAATGAAGAAGGCAAAACAAATTTTTTTGTGTGTGAATTACCTGACACTATCTCTGAAATAACATTAATCCTGAAGAATCAGAATGCTCCTATAGTCAACCAGTCACAGTAAGACTTATAGTGGTAGAGTGAATAAATGGAGTTTATCTCAGCTCTACCTCTCAAATAGTAGAATACATCTTTCCTTATGGGATTTCAAAGATTAATTTCTCCATCAAGAACTTGAAAGATTTTGGAATGGTCATGTTTATCATATTTCTATTTAACTTACCTATTTGGCTTGTGTGTGGAAAATGACTGATCTTGAAACATTGCTCTGAGTTATTATAATGTTTTATGTTCTGATTCCAGTTACTGCTCCTGTTTCAGAGGATAATTCAACATAGACTCTACCTACTGATATTCAGCTGTGGTACTAGTAAGTGATCTCTCTCTATGCCAAATACAACTAAAAATAATTTACTTTTATGTGGAAAATACAGCAGTGTATCTTTACAGTTTTACATTTGGATTAATTCAAATCTTATTGTCAATGTCACAATGACTATGATATGGTTTGACTATGTCCCCACCCAAATTGCATCTTGAATTCCCATTTGTTGTGGGAGGGACCCGATGGGAGGTAATTGAATCATGGGGGCAGCTCTTACCCATACTGTTCTCATGATAGCAAATAAGTCTCATGAGATCTTATGGTGTTATAAAGGGAGTTTCCCTGCACAAGCTCTCTTTCACTGCTGCCATCCATATAAGATGTGACTTGCTCCTCCTTGCCTTATGTCATTGTGAAGCATCCCAGCCATGTGGAACTGTAAGTCCACTAAACTTCTTTCTTTTCTAAATTGTCCAGTCTTGGGTGTGTTTTTATTAGCAGGATGAAAATGGACTAATACAGTAAATTGGTACCAGTAGAGTGGGGTGTTGCTGAAAAGATACCCAAAAATGTGGAAACAAATTTGGAACTGGATAACAGGCAGGGATTGGAACAGTTTGGAGGGCTCAGAAGAGGCAGGAAACTATGGGAAAGTTTTGAACCTCCAGAGACTTGTTGAGTTTCTTTGACCAAAATGCTGATAATGATATGTACAATGAAATACAGGCTAAGTTGGTCCCAAATGGAAATGAAGAACTTGTCAGGAACTGGAACAAAGATGACTCTTGTTATATTTTAGCAAAGAGACTGGAAGCATTTTGCCCCTACACTATAGATTTATGGAACTTTGAACTTGAGAACGATGATTTAGGGTATCTGGTGGAAGAAATTTCTAAGCAGCAAAGCATTCAAGAGGTGACTTAGGTGCTGTTAAAGGCATTCAATTTTATATGGGAAGCAGAGTATACATGTTCAGAAAATTTGCAGTCTGACAGTGTGATAGAACAGAAAATCCCACTTTTGGAGGAGAAATTCAAGCAGGCTGCAGAAATTTGCATAAGTAACAAGAAGCAAAATGTTAATCCCCAAGACAATGGGGGAAATGTCTCCAGGGCATGTCAGAGGTCGTCAGAGAAGCCCCTTCCATCACAAGCCCAGAGGTCTAGGAGGAAAAAATGGTTTTATGGGCTGGGCCCTGGCCCCTGTGCTGTGTTCAGCCTAGGGACTTGGTCCCTTGTGTCCCAACCCCTCTAGCCATGGCCAAAAGGGGCCAACATAGAACTTGGGCCATGGCTTCAGAGGGTGTAAGCCCCAAGCATTGGCAGCTTCCACATGGTGTTGACCCTGGGAGTGCACAGAAGTCAAGAACTGGCGTTTGGAAACCCCTGCTTAGATTTCAGAGGGTGTAGAAAAACTCCTGGATGTTGGAGCCCCCACAGAGAATCCTTACTGGGGCACTGCCTAGTGGAACTATGAGAAGAGTGCCACCATCCTCCAGACTCCAGAATAGTAGATACACTTACAGCTTGCACCATGCACCTGGAAAATCCACAGACACTTAATGCCAGCCCATGAAAACAGCTGGGAAAGAGGCTATACCCCACAAATCCACATGAGTGGAGCTGTCCAAGAGCATGGGATCCCACTTCTTGCATTATTGTGACCCGCATGTTAGTCAAGGAGTCAAAGGAGATCATTTTGGAGATTTAAGAGTTGACTGCCCTGTTGGATTTCAGACTTGCGTGGGACCGTAGCCCTTTTGTTTTGGCCAATTTCTCCCCCTTTGGAATGGCTGTATTTTTCCAATGCCTGTACCCCACAATGATAGATACATTGTATTGTATCTACATTGTACTGTATCTATCATTGTGGAATACAGGCGTTGGATAGATCAATCAATCTGCTTTTGATTTTACAGGCTCGTAGGCAAAAGGGACTTGCCTTGTCTCAGATGAGATGTTGGACTGTGGACTTTTGAGTTAATGCTGAAATGAGTTAAGACTTTGAGGGACTGTTGGGAAGGCATGGTTGGTATTGAAATATGAGGACATGAGATTTGAGAGGGTCCAGGGGCAGAATTATATGATTTGGCTGTGTTCCCACCTAAATCTCATCTTGAATTCTCACGTGCTGTGGGAGGGCCCTGGTGGGAGGTAATTGAATCATGGAGGCAGGTCTTTTCCATGCTGTTCTCATGATAGCAAATAAGTCTCATGAGATCTGATGGTATTATAAGGGGAATTTCCCTGCACAAGCTCTCTCTTTGCCCGCTACCATCAATGTAAGACATGACTTGCTTCTTCTTGCATTCTGCCGTAATTGTGAAGCCTCCCCAGCCATATGAAACTGTAAGTCCATTAAACCTCTTTCTTTTGTAAGTTGTCCAGTCGTGGGTATGTCTTTATCAGCAGAATGACAATGAACTAATACAGACTACAAAGACACCTACCATCAAGACAGACATTACACAGAACATCACACTAGCATTCTACAGAGTGTTACTCTTGTCTGTAACGCTGCTGGCATTAAGGTGATTGGACCTGATGAGCAAAAACTAGCACGTATTTTAGAATCTTTATTAAGACTCATATGGACAAGAAAGAAGATAAATGTCAGGAAATTCAGAGATCTGCTACCTCAGTGAAGTTTCTGGGGATCCAGCAATATATAGAGAATGACATACTACTTTTCCTAGGATGAAAAACAAGCTGTTACAAAATCTTGGTAAAAACAATTGGATATTTAAGGAAAAAAAGCATGAGACATTTGACTGCATGACTCTGACCCATTTACAAAGTAAGCCATGGCACTTGCACTTGTGAGTGGAGACCACAGCAACAAAGGCTCTGCAGCAATTCCAGAGTTCCATAAGGCATATCTCACACTTCAACATTACAATCAAACTCACTCAGTTTTACTCAGATTTTCTGTGGAAGACAGAAACGTTCTTTGGTGGCTTTGAAATATCCCAATATTCATACCATAATTCAGCTATCTAAGGTTTCAGGAAAAACACCTTCTTTTCAGATAATTCTTACAAGCAACAACTGCTGGTTTTCTTTTAAGTCATGGTGGAAATCGAATGTCTAACTCTAAATACCAAGTGACCAGATGACTCGATGTCATAGATGTAATGGACTCTACCAAGCCATATATTGGGGCACTATGGGCAATCATTACACATATCATTAAGTGGAAATGCTTTTTTAATACATTACCTTTGAACAGGACCAAAAAGCACAAGTTAGTTTAATGGACTAATAACTTAGACCTTTACAACAATTTCTTCTACATTACCACTTTCCCCTCAATTCACACTTATGACCTCATGAGGAATTTCTTATGAACAGTTGACATAGAAGGGAAAAAATAATATTTGTGCCTGGTTTACAGATATTAAAAATAAAATCAGCAGAGTCAAAGTTTCAAATAAATTGATTGTACTTGATGAACATAAATAATTTTTGGTAATTACAATGATTGATTTATTAAATGTAGTCAGAATAGGTGAACAAAGAATGATAGAATTAAGGCTTGCTTGACTGGCATATTATTGAGGAATAGTATTGAAAAAAACAGAGCCCACTGTTTATTTGCTTCAGTCACCTGTCCTGACAAAAGACCATCAGACAGAACATAATACAGGAGGTATTCATAAGAAAATAGTAAACTCTAACATGAGATAAGTGATTCTAAGGGCCACCTAGAAGCTCTTTATTATTCCAGTTTTCATTAATTCTTTTTTTCCATGAGAAAAGCTATACCTCTTTTCACTGGAAGTAAGTGCAAATTAAACTGTTAATAATGGCAAGAATTTCTGTGAAATCATTAAAATAAAAAAGAAATACTAGAGCAACAAATAAGCAAATATTAGATTTTTTACATATTTTTTTCTGCATTTTATATAAAGCTCATCATACATGTTCAAGTAATACTTTGAGAAAATAAATAGATTCCAAACAAGATATCTTCCCTGAACTCCACATCTAAAGGTCTAATCATAGTTGTTTTACTTCCTGTTTTCCATGTCTCAGAAAGTAAAACCATCCATCCTACCCATATCACTCCTCAAGGTCACGCTTTCATTATCCTCCTACATTCAAACAGACATGCAGAGCTAAGATTCTACATTATCAATGTCTCATATCTATTTATTTCTCTCATTTCTCTCTCATGTTACCCTAGGTCAAGCTTCATCAATTTATAGCTGAATCATGGAAAAACTATGAATTTCACCTGTGTTCTTTATTTTCTAAAACCCACTCCCCATGTAATAAGGAGAATGATTTTTCCAAACCATGAATCTCATATAGCTGTTTTTCTGCCTCCAGTTTTTCAGTGACACCTCATAAGTGTAACCCTTTCACATGGAGCAAAAGATGCTTCATCAAGTGACACCAGCTCGAACTCCTATAGACTTGTCTTCTGCCGATTCCTCAGATGCTTCCTCATCTTCACTAAACTCTTCATCCTTCTCTGGAAAGCACTATTATTGGGGAGTGTATATGATTCTTCAATGCTATTTTCTCTATCTGAAGTATAAGAATCCTGATTTATGTATGATTTTGCTTTCCACAGTTTCAGTTATTGGAGGTCAACTGCTGTCCAAAAAATGTTGGATACAATATTGTAAGCTATTTTGAAAGACAGAGAGCAAGAGAAAGATGGTTCATATTTATCTAATTTTTATTATGGTATACTGTTATAATTGTTCTATTTTACTGTAGTTGTTCTTGTTAATCAGTCATTGTGACAAAGTTATAAGTTAAACTTTATCATAAGTGTGTACATATAGGAAAAAGCCTGGTGTATATAAGTTTCAAGAATATCTGCAGTTTCACGTATCCACTGGAGTTCTTGGAATGTATCCCTGAAGGTAAGGGGGTGTACTACTACTGTAGTAGTCATCATAACACACACACACACACACACACACACACTTCATTTCTTGGCCAACCAAATAAACTACCTTATTTTGATTGTTGTCTTTATTTTTTCAATTGGTGTAAATATCACCTCAGAAAAGCTTTCTCTGACCCTGTCACATTTTTGTGCCCCATGAGCATACTTATCCCACTTGTGGCACCTGAAAGCAGATCCTGATAGCATCTCTTCTCCACTACCTTTTAAGCATGTTGACATCAGGAATTGTGAAGTTGAGTTTTTATTTCTCTGTCATTGGCAAGTAGATAGCAAAAGACCAAATAAAGTGTATGACTTTAACAAATGAGTGAAGAGTAAAGATTGAGGAGACTAAAACAATTATTACACTAACATGAAAATAGCTGCTGAATTAAAATGTATATGTTACATGGTTTTACTTTTTTAGTCTAAAAATCAATCCCCTCACACAACTATCGATGACGCCTGTTAGATTTCATTTTACTCTCTGTTGCCCTAGGCAGATATAGAAACATTTGGTGGCAGGAATATTCATGTGTAATTTTTCACTCAAATTTTATGAAATTATTTGCAAATGTGCCACTTATTTTTCCCCATTAGGCTGTTCTTTTCCATTTCCACGTTATCTGATGGTTTTCATTGGTAAAAGCCATTCTTTATCTATTCCATCCAAGTCAACATCCAGCTGACCTACACTTTCACAATGTACTCCCTCATCCAACTCATATTCTTACTTTTAGGACCATGTCTTATACAACTTTGATCTATCCTCATTATTTTCACAAAGGATAGTCAAACCTCTTAGCCTGAATACATTTTGTTCCCGTGACAACATTTTCACAACATTCTTTTTTATTTTACTTTATCTTATTTTATTATATTTTGTTTTTTTGATTTCCAACATTTATTTTATGTTTGGGGGAACGTATGCATAATATGCAGATTTTTTTACACAGGTAAACGTGTCCCGTGGTGGTTTGCTGCACAGATCATCTTATCACCTAAGTATTAAGCCCAGCATCCATTAGCTATTCTTCCTGATGCTCTCCCTCTTTTCATCCCCAACTCTCCAAAAGGCCCCAGTTTGTGTTGTTCCCCTGCCATGTGTTCATGTTTCTCGTCATTCAGCTCCCACTTATAAGTGAGAACATACAATGTTTGATTTTCTATTTTTGCATTAGCTTGCTGACAATAACAGCTTCCAGTTCCGTCTATGTCCCTGCAAACGACGTGATCTCATTTTCTATTTATGGCTCTATAGTATTCCATGGTGTATATTTACCACATTTTCTTTATCAAATCTATCATTAATGGACATTCAGGTTGATTCCATGTCTTTGCTGTTGTGAATAGTGCTGCAATGAACATACGTGTCCATGAATCTTTATAATAGAATAATTTATATTACATTGGGTATATATCCAATAATGGATTGCTGTGCCAAATGATATTTCTGCCTTTATGTCTTTAAGGAATCGCCACACTGTCTTCCTCAATCATTGAACTAATTTACATTCCCACCAACAGTGTAAAAACGTTCATTTTTCTCCACAACCTCACCAACATCTGTTGTTCTTTCATTTCTTAATAATAGCCATTCTGACTGGTATGAGATGTTATTTCATTGTGGTCTTGATTTGCATTTCCCTAGTGATCAGTGATGTTGAGCTTTTTTTGTATGTTTGTTGGCTGCACGTGTGTCTTTTTTGTTTTGTTTTGTTTTGTTTTGAGAAGTGTCTGTTGATGTCTTTTGCCCACTTTTCAAAGGGGTTGTCTGTTTTATTCTTGTAAATTTGTTTAAATTCCTTGTAGATACTGGATATTCGACCTGTGCCAGATGGATATATTTCATAATTTTTCTTACATTCTGTAGGTTGTCTGTTCACTCTAATGATAGTTTCTTTTGCTGTACAGAAGCTCTTTAGTTTAATTAGAACCTATTTGTCAATTTTTGCTTTTGTTGCATTTGCTTTTGGTGTCTTTGTCATAAAAGCTTTGCCCATGCCTATGTCCTGAATGATATTGCCATGATTTTCTTCTATGGTTTTTATGTTTTGGGGTTTTATATTTAAGTTTTAATTCATCTTGAGTTAGTTTTTGTATAAGGCATATGGAAGGGGTCTGGTTTCTGTTGTCTGCATATGGCTAGCCAGTTTTCTCAGCAACGTTTATTAAATAGGGTAATTTTTCCACATTTTTTGTTTTTGTCAGGTTTGTTGAATATCAGGTGGTTGTAGGTGTGTAGTCTTATTTCTGGGTCCTGTATTTTGTTCCATCAGTCTATGTGTCTGTTCTTGCACCAGTACCATGCTGTTTTGGTTACTGTAGCCTTGTAGTATAGTTTGAAGTTGGGTAGCGTGATGCCTCCAGCATTGTTCTTTTTGCTTAAAATTGTCTTGGCTATTTGGGCTCTTTTTTGGTTCCATTTGAGTTTTAAAATAGTTTTTGTCTAATTCCTTGGAGAATGTCAATGGCACTTCAATGGCAATAGCATTGAATCTATAAATTGCTTTGGGCACTATGCTCATTTTCATGATATAGATTCTTCCAATCCATGAACATGGAATGCCTGTCTATTTGTTTGTGTACTTTCTGACATTTTTAGGCAGTGATTTGTAGTTCTGGAAGAGGTCCTTCACTTCCCTTGTTAACTGTATTCCTAGATATTTTATTCTTTTTGTGACAATTGTGAATGTGAGTTAATTCGTGATTTGGCTCTTGGCTTGCCTATCATTGGTGTATCAGACTGCTAGCAGTTTTTGCACATTGATTTTATATCCTAAGGATTTGCTGAAGTTGTTTATCAGTTTAAAAAGCTTTTGGGCTGAGACAATGGGGTTTTCTAGATATAGGATCATGTCATCTTCAAACAAAGAGAGTCTTACTTTCACTCTTTCTATTTGAATACGCTTTATTTCTCTCTCTTGCCTGATTGCACTGGCCAGAACTTCCAATACAATGTTGAATAGGATTGGTGAATGCGGGCATCCTTTTCTTGTGCCAGTTTTCCGGGTGAATGCTTCCAGCTTTTGCCCATGCAATATGATATTGGCTGCGGGTCTGGCAATATGTGGCTCTTTTTTATTTTGAGGTATGTTCTTTCAGCACCTATTTTATTGAGCATTTTAAAAATGAAGGGATGTTGAATTTTATTGAAGGCCTTTTATATGTCTATTGAGAAAATCATTTTTTTGTCTTTAGCTCTGTTTATTTGATTTGCATATGTTGAAACAGCCTTGCTTCCCAGGAATGAAGCCTACCTTATCATGGCAGATAAGCTTTTTGATGTGCTGCTGGATTTGGTTTGCCAGTATTTTATTGAGCATTTTTACATCTATGTTTGTCAAGTATATTGGCCTGAAGTTTTGTTTTTTGTTGTATCTCTGCCAGGTTTTGGTATCAGGAGTATGCTGGCCTCACATAATGAGTTAGGGAGGAGTACCTCCTACTAAATTTTTTGGGATAGTTTCCGTAGAAATGGTACCAGCACTTCTTTATACATGTGTTAGATTTCAGTTGTGAATCTGTCTGGTCCTGCACAATTTTTTTGTTGATAGGCTGCTTATTATTGCCTCAATTTCAGAACTTGTTATTGGTCTATTCAGGAATTCATTTTTTCCTGGTTCAGTTTTGTGAGGGTGTATGGGTCCAGGAATGTACCTATTTCTTTTATATGATCTGGTTTATTTGCATAGAGATGTTTGTAGCATTCTCTAATGTTTATTTGCATTTCTGTGGGGTCAGTGATGATATCCCCCTTATCATTTCTAATTGTGTGTATTTGAATCTTCTCTTTTGTTCTTTATTAGTTTCGCTAGTGATCTATGTATTTTTTATATTCCAAAAAAAAAAAAAAAACCTCCTGGATTAATATGGTTTGGCTATGTCCCTACCCAAATATTATATTGAATTGTAACTCCCATAATTCCCACGTGTTGTGGGCGGGACCCAGTGGCAGATAATTGAATCATGTGATTACTTACCCCCACACTGTTCTTGTGGTAGAGAATGCATCTCACAAGAGATCTGATGTTTTTATAAGGAGTTTTCCCTTTTGCTTGGTTCTCATTCTCTCTTGCCTGCCACCATGTTAAGACATGCCATTTGCTTCCTCCATGATTGTGAGACCTTCCCAGCTTTGCGGAACTGTGAGTCCTTCTACCTTTTCTTTTAAAAAAATAAAAATAAATTATCCAGTTTTGGATATGTCTTTATCAGTGCTATGAAAACAGACTAATGCATGCATTCGTTGATTTTTTGAAGGTTTGTGTGTGTATGTGTGTGTGTGTGTGTGTCTGTCTCCTTCAGTTCAGCTCTGATCTTGGTTATTTCTTGTCTTTGCTAGTTTGGAGGTTTGTTTGCACTTGGTTCTCTGGTTCTTTTAGTTGTGATGTTAGGTTGTTAACCTGAGATCTTTCTAGCTTTTGATGTGTGCATTTAGTGCTATAAATTCCCCTCTTAACACTGCTTTAACTGCGTCCCAGATTCTGGTACATTGTATCTTTGTTCTCATTAGTTTCAAACAGCTTCTTGATTTCTGCATTAATTTCATTATTTACCCAAGAGTCACTCAGTAGTAGATTGCTTATGTAGTTGTATGACTTTGAGTGAATTCCTTAATCTTGAGTTCTAATTTGATTGTGTTGTGGTCTAAGAAACTGTTTATGTAATTTCATTTCTTTTGAATTCGGTGAGGAGTCTTTTACTTCTGATTATGTGATCAAATATTAAGTAAGAACCATGTGGCAATGAGAAGAATGTATGCTCTGTGTTTTGGGGTAGAAAATTTTATAGATATTGATCAGGTCCACTTGATCCAGAGCTGAGTTCGTGTCCTGAATATCTTTGTTAATTTTCCATCTTGATGATCTTTCTAATACTGTCAGTGGGGTGTTAAAATCTTAAAATCTCCCACTCTTATTGTGAGGGGCATAAGTCTCTTTGAAGGTCTCTAAGAATTTGCTTTATGAATCTGGGTGCTCCTGTATTGGGTGCATATATATTTAGAATAGTCAGCTTATCTTGTTGAATTTAACCCTTTACCATTATGTAATTCCCTTTTTTGGTTTTTTTTTGTGTGTGTGTATGTATGTTTTTAGATCTTGGCTGGTTTAAAATCTGTTTTGTCAGAATCTAAGACTGCAACGTCTGTTTTTTGTTTTCCATTTTCTTGGTAAGTTTTCCTCCATCCTTTTTTTTTTTTTTTTTTTTTTTTTTGCCTATGTGTGTCTTTGCATGTGAGAAGGGTCTTTTGAAGACAGTGTACCAATGGGTCTTCGTTCCTTTATCAGCTTGCCATTCTCTGTATTTTAATTGAGGGATTTAGGCCATTTACATTTAAGGTTAGTATTGTTATGTGTAGACTTGATCTTGTCATCATGATGCTAGATGGTTATTTTTCAGACTTTTTATGTGGTTGCTTCATAGTGTCACTGGTCTGTGTTTTCGTAGTAGTAGCTGGTAATGGTTTTTCCTTTCCATATTTACTGCTTCCTTCAGATGCTCTTTCAAGGCAGGTTTGGTGATATTGAATTTCCTCAGCATTTGCTTGTCTAAAAAGGATCTTATTTCTCCTTTGCTTATGAAGCTTAGTTTGGCCAGATATAAATCTCATATTTCTCAGAAGTTTTGTTCATTATTTTTCATTATTTTTTTCTCTAATTTTGTCTTCCTCTTTCATTTCAGAAAGATACTATTTAAGCTCGTGATTCTTTCCTCTGTTTGGTCTATTCTGCTATTAATACTTGTGATTGCATTGTGAAGTACTTGTAGTATTTTTTGTTTTGTTTTTCTTTCTTCATCTCTAACAAGTTAGTTGTGTTCTCTAAACCGTTCTCTAACAAGTTCTCTAAACTGGCTATTTTGGCTTTCAGCTCCTGTATTGTTTTATAATTCTTAGCTTCTTTACACTGGGTTACAACATTCTTCTTTAGCTCAGTGAAGTTCATTATTATCCACTTTCTGAAGCCTGCTTCTGCCATTTCAGTCATCTTGGCTTTAGCTCAGTTTGAGCCATTTCTGTAGGGGTGTTTCAGTTTTGTAGGAAAAGGGGCAGTCTGGCTTTTTGAGTTTTCAGCACTTTTATGTTTATTTTTTCTCATCTTTGGTCATATTTAACTTTGATCTTTGAGGCTGCTGACCTTTGATGAGTTTTTGTGGGGTTGTATTGGTGGTGGTTGTGTTTTCTGTTTGTTAGTTTGTCTTTCAACAATCTGGTCACACTTCCATAGGGTGGCTGCAGTTTGCTCAGGGTCTGCTCCAGACCCTAGTTGCCTTGGTTTTTCTTGTACCTGGAGGTATCACCAGTGAAGGCTGTGAAACAGCAAGGATGGCAGCCTGCCCCTTCCTCTACAAGCTCCATCCCAGGGGAGCACTGGCCTGTTGCAGGCCTGAAGACATCTGTAGGAGGTGTCTGGAGACCCCAGTTATGAGGTATCACCCATTCAGGAGGAACAGAATCAGGGAACTGCTTCAGTCTGGCTGCTTCGTGGTAGAGCAGCTGTGTTGTGTTGGGGATCCCTTTAGCCCTCAATTGATTTGGGCTCTCCAAGACCCACAGGGTGGACCGGCTGGGAAACCAGAATGGCTGTGGTGGCAGTCTGCCCTGCCCCTCAGGCACTCTGTTCCAGGGAGACATTAGAGCTCTGCTGGTCCTGTAGAACATGGGTGGAGGTGACTGAAGGCAGGCACCGACTGGGAGGACAGCCCCAAGAGGAAGATTGGATCAGTGTCGTGCTTAAAGAAGCAGTCTGGACATGCCTGACAAAACAGCTGTGTCATGGTGGGGAACCTCCTCTGCCCCTGTCTGCTTGAACGGTCCAATGCTCACAGGCTGGAATGGCTCTGTAGTCCAATCAACCCAGGTGGCAGCCCTCCAGTCCTGCAGCCACTCCATCCCTGGGAGAGATCAGAGCTTTGTCAGTAATATGTGCAGGTGGGGGGCATAGCTGGAGGTCCTGGGTGGGAGGTCCCACTCAGCGAAGCAAGTAAGTGAGGTAATAGCTATGTTAATTATTTTGATTAAATCTTTTCACATTTTATACTCTATTAAAATATTACATTGTGCTTCATAAATGTAATATAATTATGCTTTGTTAATTAAAATAATATAACTAAAATAATAAAGTTTTATTGATATAATTAATGGGATTTTAGAACGTCTTTGCAACAGTCAAGGCTAATTTTTCTCAATCAATACATCTTCTCATTGCATACATATTCCAGAATTTTGAGGAGATTGTAGCACCTGACTGTTTTCTTCTATTTTCACTCTAACCTTGTTCTGAGTAACTTTAGTTTCCTCACAATTTCGTAATTTTTTCTATGGCAATAACTTTCACTTTATTTTTTCTTTAGTACTCCATGCCTGAGGCTTCAGTCAGGATTTATTATCTCCCTCAACAGAAATGCATTCTAAACCATTAACATGAAATTCCTCTATCTGATAACAAACACTTATCTCTGATAAATGTATTTTTTCATTCACTTCTGACTTTAAATCCCTCCATATATTTTTAAATTATCATTTGATTCTTGACTTTACATTTCCAACAAAATTCATCATCATGTCAGCCCACACTCATCTTCAATTCCTTTCTTCTTCTGCTCTGTGATGCTTTCATTTAAACACGTTTACAAATTGGATATCTCTAATCAACAGCTTTTTCCCTTTCCTGAGCGTTGCTGGCAAAACTACATAATTCTCCCAGCAGGGCAGATTTATGGTTTTCAATTTCTGTTGGATCCTCCAAATTGCTTGGCAACTCCATTACTTGTCCACTCAAATGACTCTTTGTTTGATAGCAATAACCTATGAAATGGTGAGCAAATTCTCCCCTTCACAGCATTATGTACTTATTTCTAGTGTCTCAGAGAAGCTCTTCACTCATGCCCGTTTGTGAACTTACAAACTGTAGTCTCCAAGCTGTGTTACTTGGGTATTACTCTTACTTCCCACATCTGCTTCTCTAGTTGCTAACAGAAACTTTACCATAGCCCCTCACTCTTCTGAAGTGCCACCAGGGAAGCTTCTCTCAATGCTCTGAGGGGATTTCTTCCCTGGAGAGTCAGAATAATAAGGAGTTCACTACTAAGCGAAAGGGCTTCTTGCCAACCCGTTATCACATGTAGTTACTTGAATACCGTATCTGGAAACTCATGTAGTCTTCCTTATAGAATCCTGAGAGCTTGGAGCCTTCATTTCCTAATCTTAGCTGCTCAGATTTAACCCATAGTGCCACAAAGAAACATCTTTCCCATATTTCTCTCCTTTTCCTCTTAGTTCTGTCCCCAGCCAAAATCTCTTACATACTACCAGATATAAAAGAGAAAATGTCTTGGATTTTAATAAAGGTAAAATACATATGGAATATGTTAAGAAGTATAAATAGAAGCATGGTGTCCAATCTATACCAAGAGTAATATTACATATATGTTGTTATACTTATCCATATTAATCACCCTTTATCTTCCTTTTAATTTATAATATGACTATAGAGACTCTATCTAAGCTTCCTGTTTTTTATACCCATGGCTGTTCTGCTTACTAAGCTGATAATATTGGCTTTAACCTCACATAAGAACAAAAATAATTATTCTATTCATTCATTTATTCAATAAACATTCCACCATTTATTCAAAATGCAATGAACTAGTAATTTTGAAATATGTACATATTTATTTTTAAAGAAAAATTAATTTTTATTTGTTGAATATCTTATGATTATGACAAATTCTGACTATATATTTTATGCTTAATCATAGTTGCTTGCTCACAGGACAAAATATTCTTTTCAACAATCAAAAAAATATATAGAGAAAACATTATTGGAGATTTTAAAAGCTCAACATTAAATTCCGAAAATCATAGACCAGCAAACTTATGGAATGCTTACGGAACTGACACCTTGCGAGCACTTGGAAAACGACAGTCATTAAATTCCAGCAAACATTCACTAATAATAAATCACTGTGTATCTTTATACATTATCATTGAGTGAGTAGATGAATGAATGGATATCTGGCCCAACCAAATATCTATTTTAATAGAATTACTAGACTGGTAGATATAGAGAATAGCAAATTATAATGCATTATGTTTTAGCAATAGATTGGACGGACACTATCCTTTGACCCAGATGGAAAAATGGAAAGCAGATGATAACAGTTTCACACACATGCAGCTAATTTCCTGAATAGACCTAGAAAATATGTATTCTAGGCAATAAAACATTTTTCATCATGTCTTTATCTACCCGTGATGCACATAAATCTCTATGCTTCTAATAACCCTGAATCCATATTAATCTGCCTCAAATATTAGAATATTTGATAATTGGCCTTTTGGAGAAATAACTTAATATACTTTGAGGAACAGGTATGTTATGCATACAATTGGAAAGCATATAATAAACTTTCTAATTCCTTTCAGTGGTGTTGTAAGCACTGTATAGAATGGCCAAAACAAATATCTGTCAATTAACTCAATAAATTAGCTATGAAAATCAGAAATTTTGCTAACGGCAAAATTTTGGGGTTTTGGTTTGTTTGTCTTTTTCTTTTTGAGATAGGGTCTCCTCTGTCTCCCAGGATGAAGTGCAATAATGAGATTATGACTAACTGCAACCTGGAACTCCTGGGCTCAAGTGATCCACCCACCTCAGCCTTCTGAATATCTGGGAGTACAGGTGTGCACCACCACCCCTGGATAATTTTTGTATTTTGAGTAGACACAGGGTTTTGCCACATTGCCCAGGCTGGTCTTGAACTCCTGGGCTCCAGTGAACTGCTCACCTCGGCCTCGCAGAGTGCTGGAATTACAAGTGTGATCCACCGCAATCAGTCAAAGTTTATTTTAAATAAGGCCTATTTATCAAATTTAAAATAATATATTTTTTTCATATTTAGCTGTTCATTTGTAGTGGCTGTAGTATGTTTATCATTCTGTGTCAGTAGTGAAAGCATCTCTGATAGTATAAGCATTCAATTTTCCAATTCTCATAATTTTTTAAAAATTTATTTATGTATCTTTTTAAATTATACTTTAGGTTCTGGGATACATGTGCAGAACACGTAGGTGTGTTACATACGTATACACGTGATATAGTGACTTGCTGCACCCAACAACCTGTCGTCTACATTAGATGTTTCTCCTAATTCTATCCTTACCCCAGTCTCCCAGCTCCCGACAGGCCTCAGTTTGTGATCTTCCCCTCCCTGTGTTCATGTGCTCTCATTGTTCAACTCCTACTTATGAGTGACAACATGCAGTGTTTTTCGTTTTTTTTTTTTTTTTTTTCTGTTCCTTTGTTAGTTTGCTGAGAATGATGGTTTCCAGCTTCATCCATGTTCCTGCAAAGGACATAAACTTATCCTTTTTTAATGGCTGCATAGTATTCCATGGTATATATGGGCTACATTTTCTTTATCCAGCCTACCATTGGTGGGCAACTGGGTTGGTTCCAAGTCTTTGCTATTGTGAAAAGTGCTGCAATAAATATATGTACGCAATATAATAGAATGACTTACAATCCTTGGGTTATGTACATATCTAGTAATGGAATTGTTGGGTCAGATGATATTTCTGGTTCTATATCCTTCAGGAATTGCCAGACTGTCTTCCACAATGGTTGAACTAATTTACACTCCCACGAAGAGTGTAAAACCATTTCTATTTCTCCACATCTTCTCCAGCATCTGTTGTTTCCTGACTTTTTAATGATCATCATTCTAACTGGTGTGAGTTGGTATTTCATTGTGGTTTTGATTTGCATTTCTCTAATGACAAGTGATGATAAGCTTGTTTTCATATGTTTGTAGACCATATAAATGTCTTCTTTTGAGAAGTGTCTGTTCATATCCTTTGCCCACTTTTTGATGTGGTTGTGTGGTTTTTTTTTTTTTTTTTATTGTAAATTTGTTTAAGTTCTTTGGAGATTCTGGATATTAGCCCTTTGGGTATATAACAAAATTAAGGCAGAAATATATACGTTCTTTGATAACAAAGAGAACAAAGACACAACATACCAGAATCTCTGAGACACAGCTAAAGCAGTGTTAAGAGGGAAATTTATAACACTGAATACCCACAGGAGAAAGTGAGAAAGATCTAAAATCAACACCCTAACATCACAATTAAAAGAACTACAGAAGCAAGAGCAATTTCAAAAGCAAGCAGAAGATAAGAAATAACTAAGATCAGAGCAGAATTGAAGGAGATAGAGACATGAAAAATCCTTTAAAATATCACTGAATCCAGGAGCTGGGAAAAGATTAACAAAATAGATAAACCACTAGCCAGACTAATGAAGAAGAAAAGAGAGAAAAATCAAATAAACACAATAAAAAAAGATAAAGAGGATATCACCACTGATCCCACAGAAATACAAACTATTATCAGAGAATATTATAAACACTTCTACGCAAACAAAGTAGGAAATCTAGACGAAATGGATACATTTTTGGACGCAAACACCCTCCTAAGATGAAACCAGGAAGAAGTTGAATCTCTGAATAGACCAATGACAAGATCTGAAATTGAGGCAGTAACTAATAGCCTACCAACCAAAAAATGTCCAGGACTAGATGGATTTACAGCTGAATTCTCCCAGAGGTACAAAGAGTAGCTGGTACCATTGCTTCTGAAACTGTTCCAAACAATAGAGAAAGAGGGAATCCTCCCTAACTTTTATGAGGTCAACATCATCCTGATACCAAAACCTGGCAGAGATACAACGAAAAAAGAAAATTGCAGGCCAATATCCCTGATGAACATCGAAACGAAAATCCTCAATAAAATACTGGCAAATCAAATCCAGCAGTACATCAAAAAGCTTATCCACCACAATTAAGTTGCTTCATCCCTGGGATACAAGCCTGGTTCAACATACGCATGCATTTCAGTAAACATAATCCATCACATAAACAGAACCAATTACAAAAAATCACATAATTATCACAATAGATACAGAAAAGGCCATTGAAAAAACTCAACAACGCTTCATGCTAAAAACTCTCAATACACTAGGTATTAATGGAATGTATCTCAAAATAATAAGAGCTATTTATGACAAACCCACAGCCAATATCACACTGAATGGGCAAAAACTGGAAGCATTCCCTTTGAAAACTGGCACAAGACAAGGATGCCCTCTCTCCCCACATCTGTTCAACATAGCAAGTTCTGGCCAGGGCAATCAGGCAAGAGAAAGAAATAAAGGCTATTCAAATAGAAAGGGAGGAAGTCAAATTGTCTCTGTTTGTGAATGACATGATTGTATATTTAGAAAACTCCATCGTCTCAGCCCCAAATCTCCTTAAACTGATAAGCATCTTCAGCAAAGCCTCAGGATACAAAGTATATATTTTGGAGGTTTATTTTCTATATCCGAGAAGCATAAGGTGGAAAAGCAAAGACATGTAGTAATGAATACAGTTAAATGAAATGTTAAAATATTTATGATAAAAGTCTCTGTAAAATATAAGGTCACAATGGCTGGGCGCAGAGGCTCACGCCTATAATCCCAGAACTTTGTGAGGCCGAGGCGGGCAGATCACCTAAGGTCAGGAGTTCGAGACCAGCTTGGCCAGCATGGTGAAACCCCATCTCTACTAAAAATATAAAAATTAGCCAGTCGTGGTGTCAGGTGCCTGTAATGTCAGCTACTCGGGAAGCTGAGGCA
Source organism: Trachypithecus francoisi (assembly GCF_009764315.1). Lineage (NCBI taxonomy): Eukaryota > Metazoa > Chordata > Mammalia > Primates > Cercopithecidae > Trachypithecus > Trachypithecus francoisi. Next base: position 113,425,291 of record NW_022681454.1, read on the forward strand.
GGAGAATCGCTTGAACTCAGGAGGCAGAGGTTGCAGTGAGCCAAGATCGTGCCATTGCACTCCAGCCTGGGGGACAAAGTGAGACTTTGTCTCAAAAAAAAGTAGATGGATTGATAGATAGATAGATAGATAAATAGATAGATAGACAGATAGATAGATAGATAGAGATATATGTATATATAAAGTTACAATGAAAGAATGAAGCAATTTTAATTGGAATATAAAACAAAGGATTTCTTCTTACTAAATTATGTTAGTAGGATATGATGGTATAAGAAGGGTTATCTCTCTCACATAAGATTATCATAAGCATCAAAAATAATAATACTTATCATATCACATTGTCAAATGAGAAAAAGTAAATACATATTTTTAACATACAGATGTGTATATGAATACATGTGTGAGTTTGTGTGTTATAATAAGGAAACTTATTCTTGGCCTCCATTTTATTTAAAAACATGTATTATGTGTCCATTTGTTGAACTTTGCTAGTAATTCTGTGAGCAAAGATCTCTTCTAAATTTTGCCATATCCTCATTTTGGTATTCCGCTAAACTTTTGCTTTCTTCTCCTTCTTGACATTAAATTTTAAAAAAATCTCATAACTACTCACAGAACAATTATGTGCAAAATGCTATGCTATAAATTACAATTGGGTAGGCTGAAGGGGATTATATGGGTGAATAAGGTTGGGTCTTTGCCCTCAAACTGGTCACAGTAGAGGCTAAAAAAAAACTGAATATAATAAAGATCAGCCTCAGTTTTCAAAAATGGTGCATTGCTCTTTTTCTGTCTCCTTCTTTTTCACTTTTAATTTTAAACATTAATTTTAAGATATTATCATCCAAAAGATAAAGACTTTTCTGTCTTTGGGGAAAGTATTTAAGGCTGCATGCAAATTCAAGTTCTTAAAACCGATTACAGTGGTATGATCTTAACAAAGAGAAGTCAGCCCTGGATGTTTTATTTACATTAACTAGCTAGATTGATAACAACTTTGAGTCCTATCACTAAAAACAGTCTTAAGTATGAGTAAACAAAGTTTTATCATTAGAGAGATGAAGTCATTAACTTCTAAAAAAGGACTTTTTAATTTTATAGTTTTCTGGATTTGGTTGGTTGGTTCTGGATATTGTAGCAGCCCTGCTTTAAAAGATACATTACACAGGTAGCATGTATTGAAAAGCGTTCTAATATGTAGGGTTGATTACATGTTTGTGTCCAAGTGTATCATTTTGGGTTGCTCAGAATAACAGAGCCATATTAAGTATTATGGGAATAAACAGGTTAAATCCAGAAATTAGGGCTATACAATATTTGGAAAAGCAATGAAAGTGAAGGTTGGTAGGGAAGGCTACAGCTGTGAAGTCAGCTGATAAGTCACTGGAGCACCAGGAGCCCTGTAGCAAGTATAGGTGACCCTTGAACAATGCAAGAGTTGGATGTGCCAAACCCTATGCAGACAGAAATCTGCATATAACTTTTCACTCCCCAAAAATGTAACTATTAATAGCCTACTGTTGACTGGAAGTCTTACCAATAAGAGAAACTGTTGATTAACACATATGCTATTTTGTATTATATACTGTATCCTTACAATACAGTAAGAGAAAAGTAAATGTTACTAAGAAAATTATGAAGAAGAGAAAATACATTTACTATTTATTAATTGGAAGTGGATCATCAAAAAGCCCTCCATTCTTGTCATTTTAATGTTAAGTAGGCTGAGGAGGAAGAGGAAGAGAAGGGATTGGTCTTGCCCTCTCATGAGTGGCAGAGGAGAAAGATAATCTGAGTGTAAGTCGATACGTCCAGTTCAACCTGTACTGTTCAAGGGCCAACTGTAGTTCTAAAACTGTTGCCAGGAAATTGCCTTGGAAAAGATAACAGTTAACTGTCTCAGCCTGTAGCAGTAAAGCTAGAGATCCCTGGAATGCTCAGTTGGGATATCTGCTTCCCACAGCCTCTTGAGTGAATATCTTCTTTCCAAATTTTGTGAGAGACATTGTAATATATATATTTTAATTCAGATCCATATAGGGAACTGCTAAAGCTGGTGTTGGTTATTGGTAATTCAGCACAGAAGAGATGATGCTTTTTAAGCAGGACTTGATTCTTTTCCTCAAAAACAATGAAATTAATACTACAGAAATAAAATAATTAAATCATATTTTTGAAATATGCTGATGGAGGGACAGTTTTCTGGTGACACTGCAAAGATCTTAGCCCTTAACTTTCTACCAACCATCTTGCTAAACTCTAGTTGGGTAGCTAATGGCTATTTACTTATTCAACAAATATTGAATTATTCTTTATAGGCTAAATTACAGTCCCAGTCTTGATCATGATCCTTCTAGTGCTGTAATCAACACAACCCTGGTTTCTCCTATGTGTTTCAAGAATTTTGAGGTTGAACAATATTTGGAATGAAATCAAACTTTGACTGCCCTTTCCCAATCTATCATATAAAATGTTGCAGCTTCGTACTCACCATAAAGGAGTTTTTTTGAGCATCCCTCACATTGCAAAATATAACACAAGTTTGAGCTAAGGCTTTGGTTGTTTTTCTCCTTTCACAACTCTGACTTTAGCATAGATTCTCATACTATATTAACTAATTTGAAATTGAAGAGATAATTCAGAAGTTAGTTTTCTTAATATTTCCAAACAAAATGTAATACTGAAGAATGGTTTACTGAAAAATTCTATTAATCTACCAAAAGTATTTTAATCCATTTGGCACTTACAAATTAAATAAATGATTTATTTAACTAGGTAGATAACACAGTGACATTGCAGATGATTTTACTTGTCATTAAATATGTTATATTAAGAATTGACAGGGCCTGCAGGCAAGATTGCCGACTAGATGAAGTTAGGAGGAATATCTGCCACTGAGGGACGGAAGCATTGGAAAGACTGGTGCACTCCAAGGAGATCTTCCATTTAAGAATGTTGACGGTAGACAGAGGGAGGACATAAGGGCTGGGCTGAAGTAGGAGAAGCTAGAAACCCTGCATAAATCTATCACACACTGTGACTCGTTCCTGGCCCCCAATGACTCCTGGGTAAGGGATGAGTTGAGCAGGTGAAGAGCGACCAATTCTCAACACAGACCTTCGGAATCTTGACAGTGGGAGGGCCCATGACCCCCATGGATGCTTAAGCTGACAGGGATTGCTGCTTAGAGGGGTGGTAGGGGCAGGACTCCAGCCTATACAAAGCCTAGAGGGTTTAGTATGGAAATGTCTGCAGGTGAGTAAGGTGAGAGACACCCACCCCTCAAAGCTTCTCCCTCTCCCCTAGGAGACTCTAGCCTTAGGGGAACTGTTGCATTTGAACAGAGCAAGGCAATTTTCCCATGAGATAATGCCAGTCGGATCTGGGAGCTCTTTTGTCTGCTCAGCTCTCCTGAGGCTCCAGTCGGTCTCTTCCTGCTTGCAGTGGCGCTTCGGATGCCCAACTAGAATGCTTCCTGGGGATATGCATTATAGCTCCTATGCTGGCAGGCCATGCCTGACCATTGGAGAGTTCCAGCAGAGTGAGCCCTGCCAAAACATACAAACCCACTTGTGCCCTCCTCTCACCACAGCCTCCCTTGTGCCACTTTGCTGGCACATACTCACCCATGGCCAACCATTCATCGCTTTATTGGCATGCTGTGCATGGGTGGATCATGCCTCTCCTTCTGGTGTAAGGGTGGCCATATACCCTGCCCTGACATTGTTGCTGGTATGAGCACACCCATTGCCCCAACACGGCACCACTGTACTGCCATTGCTGGCATTAACATGTACAGATGCCAGTGTCTCTGCTTCCCACCCTGTACCACGACTGCTGCTGGCATGAATGAGCATGCACCTTGCTGTGCTGCCACTGCTGCTCGAACAGGAAAACGAGCACATGAGCATGGATCCCACTGCCATTGCCTGAAAAACTGTTTTGGCTGGCACCACCCTTCAGAGTGTTATGACAAGTGTTATGGGAAGACCTCAGCCCCTCCAATGCAGCAGGTTTCCAACCTTGAGGGGTTAAAGAACAAAGCCAGGGGCCTGATACCAGCCCCCTAGAGTTACAGCACACATCCAAGGAGTACTAAGCTAAGCCGTGGCACCACAAAAATCTACCATAAACAAAGCCAGTCATCTAAACCCACCTTATCCCACAATCAAAATCCCAAGGACATCAAAGAAAATAAAAGCAAAATATAAAAACCCATCCAAAGACAGCAGCTTTAAAGACTGAAGGAATATCAACCCACACAGATGAGAAAAAAAACAGCAGGGTAACTCTAACAACTCAAAAAACCAGAGTGTCTTTCTAACTCCAAATGATCTCACTAGTTCCCCAGCAATGGTTCTTAACCAGGCTGAAATGGCTGAAATAACAAAAATAGAATTCAGATTATGAATAGGTCCCATATTTCTTGATGGTTTTGCTCATTCTTCTTTATGATTTTCTCTTTATTTTTTTCTAAGTTATTTTGGACAGCCAGTTTTCAAACTCCGAGGTTCTTTCCTTAGTTTGGTAGATTCTGCTGTTAATACTTGTGATTGTATTCTGAAAATTTTAAAGTCAGTTGATTAGCTCTTTCAACTGAGTTTGGTTCATTCTTAAAATGTCCATTTTTTTCTTTCCTCCCCTGTATTATTGTATTTTATTCCTGAAAATTCTTGGATTGTGTGGATTTTGACTTACTCCTGAATGTCAATAACATCATTCTCAGGACACATGATCATCATATTCTTCTAGGTCAAAACAAAATTTAAAATGTTAAAGGCAGCTAGAGAGAAGGTGCAAGTCACGTACAAAGGGAACCCTATCAAGCTAACAGTGGAGCTTTCCGCAGAAACCCTACAAGCCACACAGATCATTGAGGTAGAAATCTAATAAAGATATACAGGACCTGAACTCAACACTTCAACAAATGAAACTAATAGACATCTAAAGAACACTCCACCAAAAAACAACAGAACTAGCTTCTTATCTGTAAATAGCACATACTCTAAAATTGAACACACAGTTGGCTATAAATCAACCCTCTGAAAATTCAAAATAAACAAAATCATACCAAAAACACTTGGACTACAGTACAATAAAAATAAAAGTCAAGACCAAAAGAGTTACTCAAAAGCATATAGTTACATGGAAATTAAACAAACTGCTCCTGAATGACTTTCGGATAAAAAATGAAATTAAGGCAGAAATCAAGAAGTTCTTTGGAACTACTGAAAACAAAGGTACAACACACCAGAATCTCTGGGACATGGATAAGACAGTCATGCTAAAGTCATCCCATTAAGCTAAGATGGGAGTTTATAGCACTAAATATCCACATCAAGAAGTTATAACAATCTCAAATTAACAACTTAACATCACAACTAGAGGAACTAGGGAAACAAGAGCAAACCAACCCCAGAGCTAGCAGAAGACAAGAAATGAACAAAACCAAAAATGGATTGAAGGAAATTGAAACACAAAAAAACTATAGAAAAGACCAACAAATCTAGGAATTGTTTTTGTTTTTCAAAAAAAAAAAAATTAGCAAGATACATAGATCACTATCTCAGCCAATAAAGAAGAAGAGATAGATGATTCAAATAGACACAAAAGACAAAGAGAGTGTTACTACTGACCCCACAGAAATACAAAAACCCACAGAAACTACTAGGAACACTTTTATGTACACAAGCTAGAAAAACTACAATCGATGGATAAATTCTTGGAAACATATCCTCTCCCAAGACTGAATCAGAAAGAAATTAAATACCTTAACAGACTAATAATGAGTTTGAAAAGTGAATCAGTAATAACATGTTAATAAAAAAAAAGCCTGGGACCAAATGGTTTCACAGCAAAATTTGACTAAATTGTATAAAGAATGGTAGGTGTCACTTCTCCAGTCCCAAGAAGTACTCCTCCCTAACTCATTTTATGAAGGCAGCATCATCCTGACACCGAAACCTGGTAGACTTGCAATAAAAAAAAAGACTTCAGGCCAATATCCTTGATGAACATAGATGCAAAAATACTCAACAAAATATTAGTAAACCAAATCCAGTAGCACATCAAAAAGTTAATTCACCAAGATCAAGTAGTCTTTATTTCTCTGATGCAAGGCTGGTTCAACACACACAAATCTACAAATATGATTCATCACTTAAACAGAACTAAAAATAAAAGCCATGTAATTATCTCAATAGATGCAGAAAAAGCATTCAATAAAATGCAACATCTCTTCATGTCAAAAACCCTCGAAAAATTGTGCACAAAAGGAACATACTTAAAAATAATAAGAGCTATCTAAGACAAACTCACAGCCAACATTATACTGAATGGGCAAAAGATAGAAGCATTTCCATTGAAAACTGGAACAAGACAAGGATAGCTTCTCACACTACTCCTGTTCAACATAAGACTACAAATCCTGGCCAGAAAAAAATAAGGCAAGGGATAGAAGTAAACGGAATCCAAATAGTAAGAGAGGATCTAAAACTATCCCTATTTTCAGATAATATGATTCCATATCTAAATAATTCTAGTCTCTGTCCAAAAGCTCCGTGATCTGATAAACAGGGATTCTTTATTTATAGTAATTTATTTTGTTTAAATTAATCAAAATTATTTACTGTACTCCTGATGTAAGTCCAATATCCTAAAGTAGTGACTACATTATTCTTAACCCTGTCAAAATTCATGGAGTTAGAGCAATAATCTACGTCTTACAAAAACTCTGCCTTCTGGACATTAGAAGTTTTTGCCTCAAGAAAGATAACATCGATTTTGTAACCGCCTCTGTATGTGTGGGCATGAGTGTGTATGTGTGTCTTGTGTGTCCTTGTATGTGTGAACATATGATAAAATTCTTGTAAAATTAAATGTCACATTCAGCTGAGCACTAGAAACAGTCTATGCTTGTTTGAAAAATGGCCATCAGCTTGTCTCTCGTCCTGTCAAATGCCAGCTGATGTGTTATGATCACTTCAGGCCAAAACATCAGTGTTCCATAAGAAAACTGGCTCAATAAAGTGGGAGAAAATGCAAGACAATCTGCTAATTTTGTGGAGATTGAATTCCATACTTTTAATCATTTAAGAATATTTTAGCCAGTTTCCCTGCAGATGAATCAGTAAGTCAGAAATCCCATTTGGAGTTAGGCATGAAAAGAAATTCATCTGAGTAGCAAGTTCCATAAAAATTGTTTATTTTAGTTTTGTACTCTAGTTGTACAGGAAGCTTTTGTCCTGTTATTTGCAAAAGCAAATTTTATTTTGTGTGCATGTGTGCTTTGAAATTTTCGTATTCAGTAACCATTTAGGTAAAATTGTATCTATGTGTCTATACAATTCTTGAGCTCCATTTCTGGGTCATATTGAGAGGATATAATCCATTCCTGAAGGCAGATATTACAGCAGTCTTGAGGGCAACCAAATGTCAGCAGCTGTGCCTAGCAGCAGTGTTAGTGGCCAGTTTGTTCCCATGTTATCCACTGTGGTACATTAATCTGACTGTTTCTTATATTATAACTTCGGTTTCAATGTTTATCTCAGAGGAGATTTTGAATAGAAAGTCTTTTTAAAAAAATTTTATTTATTTCAGAAAATATACTAACAACTTCAGGGAACATTGCTAGTTCACAAAGAACTGATTTACTGAAATATAAGCTGCTTAAGTCTTCCATTTTTCTTCTCTGTATGTTCTAATAATATATTTCATAGACTAAAGATTAATACAGTATTTGTGAAGTATAAGTATGCTAATTGATGTATGTATCTGAAGACATTGTTTAAATGTCTCATTAACAATCATCCTTTAACTCTCTTTTATAGTATATTTTAATGACATAAATGAATAATTATTTTAACAAATATAAATATATAGGACTTTGTCATTTAACAAAGTATTTTCCTGCAATCTGAGGATGTAGCAGTGAGCAAAACAGTCAATAAAATGCATAATTTAAGAGGATAACATACTAGCATGGGTCAATAGAAAAATATAGAATGAAATAGATATCATATATAGGATGATTACTACTGTGGAGAAATAAGAAAAGTAAGCAAAGTAGACAGTGCTAAAGACTGGAAGTGAACTTGAAGTCTATAAGTTGAGGCGATCAGAGAAAAATTCACAGAGAAGGTGATATTTGAAAAGCAACATGAGGAGATAAGGGAATAAAATATGCATGTATTTAGGGGGAAATCCCAGGCAGAAGGGATGACAAGGGCAATAGTCCTGGTGTGGGCAGGTGCTTGGTGTGTTCAAAGACATTGAGAAAGTTGATCATGAGCATTCAGAGGGAGTCTGACTTCCTTCTCTCATTCCAAGAACAGCAAATTGCAGCTCTCATAGACTTAAGAGAGAAGAATACAGTTGTTCACTTTAAATAAATGTGTACTTAAAACAAAAGCTTCTTATTGCTGACATACTTGTAAGTTTTCATGTTTTCCGTGAAACAAGATGAGTATATTACTTCTGGTTAATTGATCTTGATTGCTCACAAAGCTAGTTATTTAACAAAATAAATACAAAGCATATTACTTTTTAAAATTTTCCAGCAAGTCATTTTATGCTTTTCTGAAATATCTATTCAATATAGTTATTTTATATGCTTTATTTTGTTACCATATAAAATACATTTAAAAGTATTTAATACCATGATAGAATTTATATAATATATAATACGAAAAACATAATATAGAAGTGTTTTTAAAGTACCTATTTTACTTTAGTTAGACACATATATTTTGAAATTCTGTGTCAGTGGGTAATTTGTGTATCCAATTCGGTCTGTAGAAAAGCTGTATAGAATCTACATTGTAATCCTTCAAGGCTATGCATACATTGTGCTCTCCCAGCCTCATAATCTTCAAGGAAGTCAATTCAAATATTTTAAGTTCTTCTGAAATTATTTGAACACCTTAGTATGGAGAATAATTTGTTTTTAAGTGTAAACTATTGATCACACAATTTTGCTTTTGATATTTTGAACAAATGATTTGTAAAGTTTTCTACACATGTTAGTGAAAATTTTTTCAGCTAAATGATATTTAGTTTTGTCCTATTCTTATCTCAGGATGAGATCTCTTAGGATGATAATGAAGAAAGATTATTTCACAAAGATTCTCCTTAGCTTTAATGCTTTTCTTAAACCATCTCTAGCAATGCTGATGATTGTTTGGTGGTTGTTGCAGGCTATTTTATCCACATAAATTTTCATCCTTAGAAATGTGTTACCACTGTATCTTCAGTCGTTCTCTATCTGTAGGGTGATTACTCCCTAAAAAGCATCTTTAGCTGATATATTTTTCCCCATCTCAAGACATACATAAACAATTGCTATTAGTTACCTGTATTTTAATAGCTCCAGGCCATCTCACATTTAATATATGTAAAACTCAATTTATTTTGTCCCACAAACCTCTCCTCCTGTGTTTTCTATTTCAGGGAAAGGTGCCAATAGTTCTAACATAGCTGAAGCAGAAAGGTGAGTGATGTAAATGTTTAACACACTTTCTAACTACACGTTTGTAAAAAGACCAAGTCCTATTGAGACAATCTCGTCACTAGTCTCTGAAAACTGTGTGTTTCCTCCATTCTCGGTGTCACTACTTTAGTACAGAAAATCATATGCTCTTGTGGAGTTTTGTAAAACAGTTTCCTATTTGACCAATTTTTGTCTGATCCTCACCACAACATTCTCCAAAATATAGCCAATAATATTTTCTTAAATGCAAATTTGATCACATCATGATTTTGCAAAAAAGTTTCCTATACCCGATCTTCTGCCGGGATTTTGATATAGATGTATATAAACACGCGTATTTATTCCATTTGGTTTTCTTTGTATTTTCAGTAGTGATAACTACATGGAACAGTAAAACTTGTTTGTTTTTGAAATGAGATCTAAACATTTTTGAGTAACTAATAAACCGTTGGTGCCCTTGAAACTCAAATCATCTGACTTCACTGTTAAGGCACAGAAGAAGGTAATACAGAAGGGAAAAATGCACAATGCAGCAATAAAAATTAATTACATATTATTTTACAATTACTTTCAAATATTTGATGATGATATGACCATATTATCCCCTAAAACTCAGTTTCTTGGCATTTTCATAAATACATGTTTGTAATTTTTCTCTAAAACATATTATGGGTTTCACAACACTTCGGCACATTGAGTTAAAAACAAGTTGACTATTATAAATAGTAATGTTTGCTATAGGTGCTTTAACACCACATGGAGTCAAACAGCAACTACCAAGTCCTGTACATACAGTTTTTGGTTTTTGTATTACAATGAAGGGTTTAAGTTAGTTTTATGAGAGGCACAAATATTGTGTGCATAAATATTGTAGTCCCTTTTGAAGGGAAAATATGTAAGTTGAAACTGAAGCATCTTGATGAAACGTATTCTTGTGATACCAGAAAGCAAGGAAGTACTTAAAATACTTAAAAAATAATGAAACACACACACACACACACACACACACACACCCATCCACAATAATGGGTGTATGTCAAAGGAACATAGATATCAATTGATAGAGCTTCTGGTAGTCAATCCTAGAACAATTTGAGCAAGAAAATACAGTAATACTAGAATGTAACACATAATATAAATAACCATGAATTTATACCAATATGAATATATGCTTAGATACATAAAGAAATAAGGAAAAATAAACAATTCTCTCTTGCAGAAATATTCCAGATAATTTAAGCAGATATGCTATTCTCAAATGGAGTATAACTCTTAAGCTTTAAGTGTGGGCTATTCATAGATACAGTTCTTCCTTCCATAGAATACAGCACGGAAAGGGGATAAAAAGAGAAATTTTATAGTGGAGAAACCTGAAAAACATGATTTCAGCCAGATGACCAAGGTCAACACCAACTGCAAGTAGCGTTCATAGCATAATATAATGTAATGAAAATGGCAATTTAAATCTGTGCTCTTCCCCTCCTTCTAAGTAAGCTCTTGCCTATAGACTTGGCAGAGCTTGGTTCATTCTTTGGCACAAAAACAGCTCATCCTTTATGATACTACTTATTTTCTATCCCTTTAGTTTTTGCAAATGTTTCCAAATATGGCCTAATTGCAGCCAGATATTCAGATAATCTTTTCTTAAACTTTGTTTAAATTGTATCAGATATTATTAAATTAAAGTTAAATATTGCCACATATTTCAGTTCTAAATTGAATGACCATGCATATCCAAATAATAGTTTTAAGTGACTCTCACTTTTTCTTGCTCATTTTTCTGCATTTGTCCTTCATAGGCATCCAGTCTACGTACACAAAAGAAGGAAATACATAGACAATATGGGTTCCTCTTGAAAAAACAATTCAAGAGTGTTTTGTGTGAAGCTTTATCACAGTGTTTCCCATAGTAGCCTTTAGATTCTTCAAAATTATAGCTTATAGCAGAACTTACAAGTATAAACATAAGATAACTTACTTTCAATATTTTCCCAAGGCTGAAATTTTCATCATTATTTAATGAGCTAACAGAAAGACTTTAGCTTTCTATAAGCATGGCCCCTCAACATTCAAGCTTATGTGAACGATAGAGGAATTTGAAATTTATATTTAATAATATAAAATGCTTCCATTACATAACTTCCATGTGTCATATAATTACAACATTTTTTGAACATTTTCTAGGCAGCATTTTACTTGTTTTGTTTTATTCTATGTGATTTAATGTTTTCTTTTGTGAAAGAAAATTATTTCTATACATATGAGTCTTAGAGGTCCATTTTCATTTCATATTGCATCTCCTATGGGTCTGACCAGTGCCCAAAGCTCCTTCCACTGTCAGAAGTCACTCTGCATCTGGCTGCTCTCAGTAGAGTGTTGAACACAATTGGCAAAGGTTGAAACATGGACATTTCCTTTCATTATATTTAAATGAAAACCCTGTGTACTACATTCATGCATCACTTAACAAGGGGGATATGTTCTTAGAAATATGTCATTAGGCAATTTTTTTGCAATGCAAACAGTATAGACTGTACTCACACAAACCTAGATGGTCTAGCCTACTATATACCTTGGCTGTGTGGTATAACCTATTGCTTCTAGCCTACAAACCTGAACAGCAGATTACTGTGTTGACTACCATTGGTAATTTTAATGCAGTGGTATTTGTGATCCTAAATATATCCAAGAATAGAAAAGGTACTGTAAAAAATACGGTGTTATAATCATATGGGACCATCTTCATATATATGGTCCATTATTAACTGAAAAGTTATGTGACACATGACCGTATTTGGAAGCTGCCACAGTAAAATCCTCAGAGGAATGATTTTCTATTCCACTTTTATATACATGAGATCTGGAGCAATATCTTAGAGAATATTAATGTTAAGAGACTCTATTGATCTTCTCCACTATAAACCAACAGCAAATTGTCATAAACATACATCTTTAGTTCTAATGTCACTTTTGTAAAATATGGGACCAAATAATTTCTACTAAATGAACAATGACCACACTGGATACAGCTTCAACTTCAGGCACAGTGGACAAGAAATGATTATGCTGCAAATATGGCTTGTACTTTGCTCACTATTTCTCTCTTGTTCGTTATTCTGCTTCAGGTGCATTGACACAGATTGTGTCAGGATCCAGGGAATGGATGTATGCAGAATACTCCACTTTCTGTAATTTCAAACTTGCGAATTCTCTGGGAGGGTACATCAATAACATACTTTCGGAATTTACCTTTATTTATAAGATAATTTAATTGTAAAATTTGTAATTTTTTGTAATTTTTGATTTTGGTTTATGGATTATTTTGAGGATCTGATTTAGGCTAAGAAATACCCACACATCTTTTTAAATATAAGTTTGCTGTGTTAGGATGTTTGCAAATTTCCCAGAGTGCAAGCACACAGATGCAGAATTACTGAAACTTAAGTTTTTAACTTTCTACATGGAATTTTATCATTCAAATAAAAAACATAAATAGGTAGATAGAACAATAGATACTTAATTGTTAAATAGATAGGTGTCTGAATTTGTCACTTTTATTCTTAATGGTATTTTATGCCATCTCAACTTTGCTTCATTAGTCAATTACTGAGAACTAAAGTTAAAGGTGTAAATGCCAAGAAATTTATTTTATATTACAGGCAATATATATGACTATAAGGTTTTTTTAGCCAATTACTAAGGCAAAGAATAAACACGCTTAATTAGAAAATCAACTCCATGTTATAGCAAGTAAAAATCAAGTGAACGATTTCTTGTTCACTGTATTAGTTCGTTCTCACAATGCTGTAAAGAACTACTTGAAACTGGGTAATTTATAAAGAAAAGTGAAGCAGTATAATTGATTCACATTCCCGCAAGCTATACAGGAAGCATGGCTGGGGAGGCCTCAGGAAACTTAAAATCATAGTAGAAAGCTGAGGGGGAACCAAACATGTCTTCATATGGCAGCAGGAGATAGAGCAAATGGGGAAGTGCTGCACACTTTCAAACAACCAGTTCTGGTGAGAGCTCACTCACCGTCATAAGAACAGCAAGGGGGAAATCCGCTCCCATGATCCAGTCACCTCCAACCAGGTCCCTGGATTATAATTCAACATGATATTTGGGTGGAGACACAGAGCCCAACTATATAGTTCACCATTTTGAAATCCAAAAACCTCTCAAAATAAGTAAAAATTTTCTGAAGTGTATGACAAAGTCTTGGCTACACAATTTGAATTGAATTAATTAGAACCTCAGTATAACTGCTCCTTTTCCCCCATTCCTTCTGTGTATGTGTGTGTGTGTGTATATATGCATATATATAAAGAAATATATATCATGCAAAAAATTTACCATTCTCTAATATATGTATTTCATGAGAGAACTTACCTTTCTGAAATCTGAAAAATAAAACAAACGTTTCCATTGTAAATCTGACACTTCAACAAAGATCATTAGATCACACAAAGAAAATCACATTGAATTATGTATTCTATAATTTAAAAAAATTTTTTTTTTACTATTTTGCTTTTCATCCTCATCTTCTTTTCCACTACAGTGAAGGAGCAATCCAGCTTTAGTTGACGGCTAGGACTTCAGTGTATTCTTGAGAATTTACAGTTTACTAAGTGAAGACAATTGTCAGGTTTGGTGTCAAAATTCTGAATGTTTTCACCAGGTTAGTTAATTTTTTTTAATTTAGAAAACTCATTTGAAGATGAAAATGGATATATTACATACAACACGAGTTACTGAGAGAACTAGAGTAAGCTAGATTTTCTAAAGTATGTAAAATGCTTAATATATTTTATTTGTATTTAATTGTATAATTACCAAGAGACAGTAACATCAGTGAAAATATACAATGATAAAAATGTTGTTTATATTACTAATTAATATGAAACAGGATCAAATTATTTTATTCTCCATTTAAGTGATAACAATGGTAACAATGATCACAATAATGAATAGTAATAATTTTAGTAAATACTCATTAATACTCTTTACCTGATGTTTTTGTAAGCTTTTTAAATATATTAACTAGTTTTACTGTTCAAAAAACTTTTAGAAATCAAATGTCATTATAGTTTACTCTTTTTCTTATACAGAAGAGGAACTGAGGCATGTATGGAAGTAATTGGCTGAAATTCACACAGCTAGTAAATGACAGAGTACGTGTTCTTTACTGTTGAGCTCTATTGTCGCTACTGGAGGTCAATATAATATCTAGGAATATTTTATGAGAAAAGTAACACAGCATTTTAGGAAACAATTTCCTTTACCAGAAAACTAATTCCTCACCAAAATACTATTTTGTAATCAACATTTTTATCTTCACAGGTTGGTTGCTGGTTGATAAACAGTTTTGTCCCTGGGTGCAAAATTGATTTGTTCTGTCCGGCAGATAAGAAGCTCATGCTTCATGTTTGATTAATAGAGTTTTACATATCATTGTCTAAGCTTCAAGTATTACAAAGCCAGAGTTTTTTTGAAAATGCTAATGGCGTTTTGGATTAAAATTCAATGTCTATCTTCAAATTTTTCATTGAACCTAGGGCAATTTTTTTTTTCATTCTTCTATGTCTCATGAAACCATAACAATTAATGACAGAGTTATGGTTTGATATTTGGGGCATTTCTTTCAGGAAAAAAAGTTATACATGATTTAAAGGATGCAGCTTACATAAAATTGCCTTATTATCACTGTTTTTTCTGCATAATATGTGCTGAAAAACAATACAGCCCAACTTGCCTAATTAGCTTTAAGACATTGAAATACGTGCTGTGATCACCAGACAGTGCTGTCTGCATTTCCCAGAGCATCCAAACAATTACATGTGGAATTTGATCTTGCAAAATACTTCTGAGTTAGGTACAACACCGAATTATTGTTCTCTTGTAATAAATCCCCTACTCCTAGAGGTATTCTCCATTCCATTCCTTTTAATGCTTGGTTGCACTGCCTGTTTTGCTTTGTTTTTGTATTCCCAGATGCTTCTCAGTTCTTGGCTGTGACAGTTGGGTTATGAGTGGTATTTGAGGTTAATTAAGTCACTGATGAATTTTAAATAGAGGTACAAGATGAGGACAGCAAGACATGAGAAAAAAGATCTTACTGAGATTAGTCTGGGGGAAACTGAGGATGATGTCCAAGTCAAAGAAAATATTTTAAGCTAAATATATATGTATTTTATATATATGTGTGTATATATGTGTGTGTGTGTGTGTGTGTGTGTATATATATATATATATATATATATATATATAACTCTAGATCAGGAATTTAAAACCCAGGTCTCATTAATATAAAGCACGGACCATTTAAGAATGACATAGGCTTACTGTTGGATAAATGTGGGGCTGTAGCCAGTTTGTGAAACCTGGTCTAGATGTTGGAAAATAAGTTGTGGAAAAACTAGAAGGAAAAACTATTTCAGCAGTTTAGGCAAAAGATGATGTCGGCATGATAAGTTGGTTATGAAAGGAAGTGAGTGCAAGTAGCTATGTTTTCTAGATAGAAAACAATAGAACTGGTTTAGGGATGAGAGGAAGGGCTACAAAAGAGTTAACTGAGTGTGACAGACTTTTAGCTTGAACAATTGGGTGGCTAATAGTGGCATTTACCGAGATAGAAAAATAGTGTTCAAAAAAATAAGTTTTGGAAGCCATGTCAAATGTACCATCTGGACATGTTACATTTAAGATGATGATCAGTTAGATACTTAAACATAAAAACCTATAAATCAGAGAACAATTCAAGGCTAGGAATATTTTTAGTATTCAGACCAGGTATGGTTTCAGCAATGGAACCAGATGAAGTCTTCTGGGAAAGACTGAAGATATGAAGGACAGACCCCGAGACTAAAGAACCAGGCACTAAAACATAGTGGAGAAATGGTGTATTTGGCAGTTTAGAAAGAAGCATTTATGGGGACAAGAGAAAGCATACACAAATGCAAATTTATTAAACAGGTAAAACATGCTGTCAATAGAAAAGAGATGCAAATTTTCATGAAAGCTTCTGAGTGTTAGGGCAGAATAAAAACAGAGGTAGTCAATTGATTTGGGAAAACTATTATTTTTCAACTTAGAAAAGAGCAGTTTTAGTGGAATGGAGGAAAGATGAATCAGAGTGATATTTGCTGAAAGGTGAATATAATGTGGCAATGTCAATAGTGCAGACATATTTTTTAGAGACTGGATTGAAAGAAAGCAGGGGAATGGAGAAACAGCTTAGAAGTGCTTTGGTAGACAAAGGGCAGTGATTTTTGTTTGTTTTTATTTATTTTTAATATATGATAATAGACTAGAATTTTATAATTATAAGAATAATCAAGGATATGGTGAGGTTTTTTATATCTACACACATAAATGACTGATAGCC
The DNA here is from genome assembly GCF_009764315.1 of Trachypithecus francoisi. Classification (NCBI taxonomy): domain Eukaryota; kingdom Metazoa; phylum Chordata; class Mammalia; order Primates; family Cercopithecidae; genus Trachypithecus; species Trachypithecus francoisi. The sequence goes on from NW_022681454.1 coordinate 113,442,168, forward strand.
ACATGTTGAAAGGGAATAGAGAAAGAGCACATGTAAAAGGGTTGGCTTTTTAGAGTACCATAGTGATTTCTGCTTTTCTAACAGGATGAAAGAGAGAAAATGCGTGAACAAATTCTAGCATATTTATGAATTTGATTATGTGAGCTTCTGCTTAAATTGCTTCTATTATATCATCAAGGTATAAAGACAAGTTGATAATGTGAGGAAAGGATAAGCACATTGTAAGATTTAGAAGAGGACATTTCGTTATCCTTAAAATATACAGGAATGGGAGCTACTGTGGAATTCTTGTAGGAAAGTTATATATTATTTTCAGTTTTGCAGTCATAGCTTTTCTTTTCTTTTCTTTTTTTTTTTTTTTTTTTTTTTTGACGGAGTCTCACTCTGTCACCCAGGCTGTAGTGCAATGGCGCCATCTCGGCTTATTGCAACCTCCACCTCCCGGGTTCAGGCAATTCTCCTGCCTCAGTCTTCTGAGTAGCTGGGATTACAGGTGCATGCCACCATGCCTGGCTAATTTTTGTATTTTTAGTAGAGAGGGGTTTTGTCATGTTGGCCAGGCTGGTCTCGAACTCCTGACCTCAGGCATCTGCCCGCCTTGGCCTCCCAAAGTGCTAGGATTACAGGCGTGAGCCACTGCACCCAGCTGCAGTCATGACTTTTTAAGTGTGATCAGCTAATAAAGTTGAAAATTTTTCTGCAGAAATTTGTAAGTGGCGCTATGCACAACAAGAATAGATGGATTCTTAGAAATTGCTTGTTCGGTGCCAGATGAGGAGAACTGAGAGAGAGAGAGACAAAAGGTTAAAGTTTTGATTATAGGTTTAGGATTTCAGGAAAGTTAGTTATGTTGCCTGTTAACTTGGTTTCCTCATTTATAAAAAAGTTGATCATAACAATTTCAAGCAATTTTAACATGTTATGATTTGTCTACCTGTTTTATTCTAAGAAGCTCAATTTTAGTTACTATCTAGGATTGGGAAATCTTACCTAAACTGTTAGATTTTCTTTAGCCTGTTTGATGTTCTATTTGCACTGAAAAATTGTAATGAAAATGTGGACTTGAATTATACAAAAGAGAGTTAAAATATGAAATTTGGGAGTGGGCTAAAAAATTCACTTTCCAGCCAGGCGCCGTGGCTCAAGCCTGTAATCCCAGCACTTTGGGAGGCCGAGGCGGGCGGATCACAAGGTCAGGAGATCGAGACCATCCTGGCTAACACGGTGAAACCCCGTCTCTACTAAAAAATACAAAAAACTAGCCGGGCGAGGTGGTGGGCGCCTGTAGTCCCAGCTACTCGGGAGGCTGAGGCAGGAGAATGGCATGAATCCGGGAGGCGGAGCTTACAGTGAGCTGAGATCTGGCCAGTGCACTCCAGCTTGGGTAACAGAGCGAGACTCCATCTCAAAAAAAAAAAAAAAAAAAAAAAAAAAAAATTGACTTTCCTAAAATATAACAATAAAATCATCTGTTGAATAAAACAAGCCTGAGAAGAAACAAAGATAATAATGGTAATAGGTATACAGACTTGAATTAGGATTTCTGATGCTAACCATATGACTTCCTCAATTGCAAATATTGATGCTTCTAAATCAGGCAATGAGTTTTTAAAAATTTTAACAAGCAAATATACTTATTGATAGACACAATGGATGATTCCTTAAAACAATTCATGTATTATGTGCAACTAAAATGATTTATTGATGCTATCTTTCTAATTTTATTGTGAAGAGAATAGTTGGAGTACCAACAGGAAAAGAAAGAAACCCAGTTTCCAATGAAGCATTTAAAATTTAAAATGTAAAATGTCTGTGATAGTCTTTAAATTATAAAGGCCATGTGTATTAGTCAGAGTTCTCCAGAGGAACAGAACTAATAGGATATAAAGATAGATATATACATAAAGGGGAATTTATTAACTAGTATTAAATCACAAGATCACAGGTCCCACAATAGGCCATCTGCAAGGTGAGGAGCAAGGAAGCCAGTCCAAGTCCCAAAGCTGAAGAACTTGGAGTCTGATGTTGGACAGCAGGAAGCATCCAGTACGGGAGAAAGATGTAGGCTGGGAGGCCAAGCCAGTCTTACTTTTTTTTACATTTTTGAGCCTGCTTTATATTCACTGGCAGCTGATTAGATGGTCGCCACCCAAATTAAGGATGGGTCTGCCTTCCTCAGGCCACTGACTCAAATGTTAATCTCCTTTGGCAACATCCTCACAGATACAACCATGATCAATACTTAGCAATCCAATACTTCAATAGAATCAAGTTGACACTTGATATAACCATTACTCCATGCCTTTCTTCCTGTCCTGCTTTTAGTTTTGAAATATCTGCCTTAATGAAAATCTTTAATAAGATTAGAATGCCACATTTTATCGGTGGATTGAAGTGTGTATAATTTTTCATGGATCTATTATTCAAATGATAATGATACTATTTGGTTGACTACATGGTATCATAGTATCTATAGATACTATTTTCCAAAATATTATGAAAATATTTTTAAAGATTTTACAGACAGTTAAAAATGCAGAGATAAATATCTTTTGTTGTATCATAAAGTTTATATTTCCAATCATAAACAAAATTTTTTCCATATCTCTATTCTTATTGTGACCTGGGCCTCTTCATCCTCTCTCTTCTATTCAAGTGATTCAGAAATACGCACTACAGGAAACATGGCTGAGAACTATGCTTGGTTCTGTGGAAAGAAAAATAAATCAGAGTAATTTTTTTTGCTGCAGAATATCATAAGATAATGTTTGCATTTTATGTTGGTTCCCATGTGCGTACCTGTAAAGTTATGTGCTCACTGGTGAAGAGGACAATAGAAAATGAGAGAACACAGAAGGTAAAGTGCAGAAGTGAGTGGAGTACTTACCTCAGAAGGTTTCCATCAAAGAACAGCAGTGGGAGAGTTTTATTCTAAATGTTAGGGTCAGAGAAGTATTTGTATATGATGTAACATTTGAATTGAAATTTGAATCAGGAATAAGATATCATCAACCTGAGCAAGGTGAGAAGGATTAAATAACAGCAAGAGCAATATATATAGTTATAAAACTGCATGGCACTTTCAGTAGATGATGAGTAGTTTAAATCCAATATTTGAGGACTGAATTGGTTATAATCCTGGAAAAAGTTTCAGGTTCAAATTGTGGAAGTTTTTTAATTGTTTGCTAGGAAATTTGACCTCTCTTCTAAGCCGTTGAGAATCATGGGGGATTTTTAAAAAGTTACATGACAAAATCAGATCCGTGTTAGGGAAGGAAATTCTGACAAAAAAAAAGTAAGAGAAGGATTAAAGAGAGAAGAAAGGGAAACCTGGAAGTAAATTAAAATAGTGTCACAGTATTGTGTAAAACGATTAAGAAATAAGTAAGGTAAGAGTGAACGATTACATCAAAAAGGATCAGTATTATTTACTTTAAAGTTTAATTCTAATTTGTGCTGAAATGGCCATATCAGCATGAATGCATACACCTGTCACAGATAGTTGTGACCTTCATTGGTACATCTTATTTTAGAATTTAATTTTACATGTTTACAATTTACAGAAAGTTGACTATACATTAAACATACATTGTTTTATTGAGGATTGCATGTTCAATAAGATAGATAATAATGCCTGTAATAATACTAATACATTATTTGTACATATTAATGCCTGTAATACATATTAATACATTATTTATCATACATTAAAGTAAAACGTTATGGCTTCTTTGTAAGATTTTATGCAATAAAATTGAGCTTAGAAATAGGTATCTTTTAAGTTACATATGGTTTAATCTGACAGCGGAAATCTGCAGTATACATGTTTAGCATTTTTTAAATTCTTTGTCTTAAAAAGTTAACTTTTGGTTGAAAATATATTCCTGCTTAAATCCAAGATTTGACACATTGCTTGTCTGCAAATCACGCTGCCTCTTAATTCAAATAGCATTGCATCTTCACTTCACAGGCTAATTAATTTCCTTTGTTTTACAGATATTGCCCTACAATGCTGATATCAAAGCCACACAGTAAAGTCATCTGTTAGGACCCAAGAGATTTTGATAACATTCAAGCTTCTTCAAGGTGTGAGGTCAACTCCATAAATATTTGGGAAGAATTTAAATTGTCGCAAAGTAGAAACTAACACCTATCAATAAAATTAGTTATGAAAGAGCAGGGAATTAGCCTCAAGAGTCTGTGTTGCCACCTGGGAATTTATTCAACTGGAGTGAGTTTCAACAAAAAAGTAGCATTTGTTAGAATGCATTTTTGTTTATTTTATTTTATTTTTTTATATTTTTTCTTGTTCAATTATTTTTTATTTTTTATTTTATTATTATTATACTTTAAGTTCTAGGGTACATGTGCATATCGTGCAGGTTTGTTATATATGTATACTTGTGCCATGTTGGTGTGCTGCACCCATCAACTCATCAGCACCCATCAAGTCATCAGCACCCATCAACTCGTCATTTACATCAGGTATAAATCCCAATGCAATCCCTCCCCCCTCCCCACTCCCCATGATAGGCCCTGGTGTGTGATGTTCCCCTTCCCGAGTCCAAGTGATCTCATTGTTCAGTTCCCACCTATGAGTGAGAACATGCGGTGTTTGGTTTTCTGTTCTTGCGATAGTTTGCTAAGAATGATGGTTTCCAGCTGCATCCATGTCCCTACAAAGGATGCAAACTCATCCTTTTTCATGGCTGCATAGTATTCCATGGTGTATATGTGCCACATTTTCTTAATCCAGTCTGTCACTGATGGACATTTGGGTTGATTCCAAATCTTTGCTATTGTGAATAGTACCACAATAAACATACATGTGCATGTGTCTTTATAGCAGCATGATTTATAATCCTTTGGGTATATACCTAGTAATGGGATGGCTGGGTCATATAGTACTTCTAGTTCTAGATCCTTGAGGAATCGCCATACTGTTTTCCATAATGGTTGAACTAGTTTACAATCCCACCAACAGTGTAAAAGTGTTCCTATTTCTCCACATCCTCTCCAGCACCTGTTGTTTCCTGACTTTTTAATGATTGCCATTCTAACTGGTGTGAGATGGTATCTCATTGTGGTTTTGATTTGGGTTTCTCTGATGGCCAGTGATGATGAGCATTTTTTCACGTGTCTCTTGGCTGCTTAAATGTCTTCTTTTAAGAAGTGTCTGTTCACATCCTTCATCCAGTTTTTGATGGGGTTGTTTGTTTTTTTCCTGTAAATTTGTTTGAGTTCTTTGTAGATTCTGGATATTAGCCTTTGGTCAGATTAGTAGATTGCAAAAATTTTCTCCCATTCTGTAGGTTCCCTGTTCACCACAATGAGATACTATCTCACACCAGTTAGATTGGTGATCGTCAAAAAGTCAGGAAACAACATATGCTGGAGAGGATATGGAGAAATAAGAAAAATTTTACATTGTTGGTGGGACTGTAAACTAGTTCAATCATTGTGGAAGACAGTGTGGTGATTCCTCAAGGATCTAGAACTAGAAATACCATTTGACCCAGCCATCCCATTACTGGGTATATACCCAAAGGATTACAAATCATGTTGCTATAAAGACACATGCACACATATGTTTATTGCAGCAGTATTCACAATAGCAAAGACTTGGAACCAACCCAAATGTTCATCAATCATAGACTGGATTAAGAAAATGTGGCACATGTATGCCATGGAATACTATGCAGTCATAAAAAAGGATGAGTTCATGTCCCTTGTAGGGACATGGATGCAGCTGGAAACCATCATTCTCAGCAAACTATCACACGGACAAAAAACCAAACACCACATGTTCTCACCCATAGGTGGGAATTGAACAATGAGAACACTTTGACACAGGAAGGGGAACATCACACACTGGGACCTGTCATGGGGTGGGGGGAGGGAGGAGGGATAGCATTAGAAGATATACCTAATGTAATGACGAGTTAATGGGTGCAGCACACCAACAAGGCACATGTATACATATGTAACAAACCTGCATGTTGTGCACATGTACCCTAGAACTTAAAGTATAATAAAACAAGAATAATAGTATAAAAAAGAGCTTTTACTTACCATGTTTTAGTGTAAAGGATATAGTGTCTATTCTTATTTCTAGTCAAAGTTACTACATGATGTAAATTATGTCAAATATTTCTCCTCAGTATTATAGATACTATTTTTATAAAATGTGTTAGATTCTTATGAGTTTAAAAATAAACTTTAATAAAAGATAAACATTTAGCTGCATTCTCTGAATGTGAGATAAATGTAGGTTCTTCTTCAGGGACTGTTTATTTCCTTGGATAACCAATCTACTTTTTCTTTTTATGATTCCACAAAATCCTAATACGAGAATTCAATGCCATTTCTGTGATTTGAATGCGTCCTCCAGGAAGCATGGGCTGGAAACTTAATTTTTAATGTAACAGTATTGGGAAATGGTGCCTAATGGGAAGTATTTTGGTCATGAGACCTCTACACTTATGAATGAATTAATAACAATTATAAAATGCCTTGAGGCTGTGAGTTCACTCTCTTGCTTTCTCTTTCCCTCTCTTGCCCTTCCACTATGGGATGATGCAGCAGGAAGGCCTTCACCAGATGTCAGTCCCTCGATCTTGGACTTCACCGCATCCAGAACTGTGAGCCAATAAATTGTTATTCATTATAAATTACCCAGTTTCTGATATTCTGTTAGTGCAGCACAAAATGAACTAAGACAATATGGTATCTGTAGACGTTGCTCTGCTGATAAGGATAAAGTGCTCGTAACAGGGTGAGAAATTGTTAATTTCGTTCACAAATTGATATGTCTTGCTCTTTAAAGATTATCTCACTTTGCGTCCTTTGTAGGACATGGATGCAGCTGGAACCATCATTCTTATCAACTATCACAAGAACAAAAACCAAACACCGCATGTTCTCACTCATAGGTAACTGAACAATGAGATCACTTGGACTCGGGAAGGGAACATCACACACTGGGCCTATCATGGAGGGGGGAGTGCATTAGGGATTATACATGATTAAACGTCATGCACATGTACCCTAGAACTTAAGTATAAAAAAAAAAAAAAAAATTATCTCACTTTTTAATCAACTTTATTTTCCCCTGCCTGAGGTACATTTTTATATTTTTCCAATTCTATCATGAGCTGTATTCTATCATGACTTATTCTCAATTTTCTGAATGCTTAAAAGTAAAGTGTATGTCCAATGTTTCAACTTTTAATTACTTTTGTAAATATGTAAATTAACTACAAGTGTTTGCATTAATAAAGAGTATTTTGTTTGTACTTTTAATTGGCATTTTTCTTTGAAATAGGTAAAATGTATCTGTTAAAATTAAAAGACCATATAATATAATTAAAATGTGAAAATTTTTTACATAAAATTAATTTTATTGTATACATTCATTTAAATGTCATCAACAGCATTTTAAAGTAAAACTGCTTCCAATTCTAAGTTTCAAAGTCATCTACCTGACAGTATAAAGAATGGTGATGCACTTCATGCATGTTATGTCTAAAGAGCATAGACAATTTCAAGAGTAAGATAAATTGTTTAATACTACAAATGTACATCAGCCTCCATTTGCCATTATTGTGAAAACCATTTCTAATTTATGAGTTCCTCTGAAATCACAAATGGGAACATCAAGATAAGCAAGGAAACAGATGTTTGAAACTACTGGGAATCAATACCTAATTATGCAAGAATCTATTGCATTCTTGCCGTCTGAGAAGAAGGATTTGACAAGTTAATTAATTTGTCTTTCCTCCTATCTAAGCACATCCATCACTCAAATCCTACATACACTCTGAATCAATATCTATCTCTAACATTGGCAGGAATGCAATACACAAACTTCATGACAGTCAGAAGCAGTTGCATTTTGTTATGAGGTCATAGAGGTCATAGGACTCTTGTCCTATATGGAAGACTGTCTCCTTACAGACTGAAAGGTGTTATCACTACAGTAGATGTATAGATTTTATAGATGTTGCTCTGCCAAGCACCGAGTGCCATAACTATAAAAGAAATTCCTTTATCCTCCTTAATAAGCACATTTTTGGTTTATGCTTATGAATTATGTCCTCAAAAATTCCAGGCCTTTCTTGCTTGAGTATAAAGGCAATACTAATACAAGTAATGTATAGTTTCAACAAATTATTTGGATATTATGCTAACACCTCATGGTGACTTTATGACCTTCAGTAGTCCTAAATTACATAAGAAATAATAGACTTTTAACTTAAAGTGAATCTTCTCAACAGTCTTGTAAAAAAGTAGCTATATGTTATCCTGTTAGAAGACAAGTGTTTAATGTATCATAGCTGGACTAGTCCGAAATGACATAAGTAACAGTTAACTGACTAAACAAATTCCATTGCTTTTAATTTCTCCAACTCAGCACCCTCAGTAAATTTAATTCTCTCAAGTTCTAACTTCTGTCCTTACACCATTTGGAGTCCATGGCCTACATAGCTTATTATCAAAAGTGAATCTTGTAAGTGTGTTCATTCCTTCGCTTTTCTCTCATCCAATAACCTTACTCCTGGTAAAAACCCATCTAACTTCCTTCTTCATGTATGCATGAAGCAACATTTCTGGAAAAATAAACAATCAGATACACCAAAAGTTGACCAGGCTTACTTGAAATTAACAACCAAAAATGTCAAATCAACAAACGTTGCCCAGTGGTACCACATATTTTTTCATGACTTTGCTTCCTCAGTCTCCAAAGCAGCTGTTTTGTATTTCCTTAACCATTAAATAGCCCCCATTCTTCTACTCAAATGATAGTATTGCCTTATACTTCAAAAAGAGGAAAAATCACAAGAAACCAATGTCTCATTTAAGTGACAACAATCAAGGTTTGCCCTCCTTTCTGTTATAATGAATCCTTTGCCTCTGCTTTCAAATCTATGCTCCTTATCAGCATCATATTCCCTTTTGCTATGTTAGAAACTTCCTAAATCTAATTATCTCCTCTGAAGAGCATCAAATACTCTCATGGTTCTTATCAATCCCCTCACGTGCCAGTATGCTTTAGTGTCTTCTATCATAAAACAAGAGTAAAGAAGTTCTCACTTTTGCTCATATCCCCTTTTAACTACAATTATTTGCTTACAGTGAACCTTTAGAACAAAACTTGAAGAAAAAAACTATATCTTGTTGTTCCTACTTGTGTCCCACCTGTGTTCTCCTTAACTAACTTCATTGAATTTCCTACTTCAAAAAGTGCACCAAGTGCTCTTGTTAATGTCATCGAAGAAGACTGTTTTCTGCTTCATATGGGACCCCTTTACTGGTTCCTTCCTTGTTAAAACTTTAAAAGCTCAGAGTATTGTTTAGCTCTTCTTTACTCCTGAATTTCCTAGATTAACTTAATTCTATAATTTATGTAATATCTATAGGTACCTATATGTTAATGACCTTTATCACTGTAAATGTGTATACCATCTACTTGATTACTTGAATTTCTACACACTTGAATTTCTTCTAGGTTCAAATTTCTTCTTAAAATAGAACACTTAATTCTCATCTTCACCCACATACACTCAGGATGCTTTTTCCCATCTTTCCTATCTTAAAGAATTATGCTATTATATACACAATTTTAAAATCAAAATACCTAGGAATTTTCCTTTATGATTCTCTTTCCTTTATCCTCTATATCCATTTTGTTCCTTCACAATCTTTGTCTATTTCATTCATTACCGTCCATATGGATTCCATTCATTATATCTGTTTGTGTAATGTGTGCTAAATTGTATCAGCCAGTATTCTCTGCCTGGATTACCAACATACACCACAATAATTTCTCATCAGACATTGTTAGAATGCAGAATTTTAGACCCTGTCCCAGATCTACTTAATTAGAATTGGAATTTTAACAAGATCTATTTCCATGTGATTATTATGCATATTAAAATTTGAGAAGTCTTGTATAAAATCTGACCCCTATCAACCACTTTCAACTCAGGTATTAGACTTCACCTGTGGCCTCTGGTATCTTTCTATTTCCCTAAATCATCAGTTTGTTTTGTTTTGTTTTGTTTTGTTTTGTTTTGTTTTGTTTTTCTCATAGGATCTTTGCAACAGTTGCATTCATTCCCCATGAGGCTTTCTCTGATTATCAGTGGCTGGATCTTTTTTGCCATTCAGGTCTCTGGCTAAATCTTAACTCCTAAGAGTGTTGGGACACAATTTTCAATAGGTGCCTCCAGTTGCTGCAAGTCTGATGTCAAATATTCAGACTATCTTTTCAAGGATGTTTGTGAATTAAACAGCTGTACCAAGTCTTCCTCTAGGGTAAATAATTGGTCAGTTTCGCTAGCAACCCCCATTAAAAGATCAAAGTTACCTAAGTTTGAATTTCTTCAGCTGTGCCATAGACCTAGTGTGTATGCAGCCTTCAGCTGGGCCTGCCTACAAATTACCCTTCTATATTTGAAGAAGAAGGAGGATTGATGGAAATATGAAGCTTATGTTATCTACCATGCTGTGAACCATAAAGTTTTTTTCTTCTCCATTACCCATGAAAGTGGAGCATGAAACAAATGACCTTTGAAAAAGAGGAAAGAGATAGTGAATACACAGATTCTGTTAAGCATGCGGAGTCCTGGAATCAAGGTGGACAGTAAAGATATCAAATGTCATTTCTCCATAACAATATTAATGTAATTTTTTACCTGAGTATACCTATTGGAACCTAGCATCTAAAAAATAAACCTAGAATTGATTAAGATTTAGCTAAGGAGTTAACTTTTCACTAAGGAAAACAAAAACTGCTTAATTCACTAAGGAGTTACCTTTTCTTTAGGATATTTAGAACATCTCGAAGTGGTTTCCAATAATTAGACTATACTGTTTTGATTATTATTTTTTGTTTCTTTCTCCAACATCAAAATTGAAACAGCAGTAAAGCCCATTTGAGTATGAAACATGCATAAATGCCAATTATTTTTCACTTCATCACTACTGCATGAGCAGCTTCATGGTTCTGAAAATACTATGACAATTTATTTTTTAACAGCTTCTAGATGCTTAAAAGATAATTTTGTACTGAATTTATTTTCCTCTACAGCCAAACTCCCCACTGAGCTTTGGGGTGTGAAAAGCTCATTACTCCAACATCTTGGTTAATAACATTTTTCAACTATAAATAGTAATATTAATTAAATATGTAGTATTATTCTAATACTACAATATAATTCAAGATTTGTTAAATAATTTCAGTTTTTAACTAATGTTTCTGGCAAATTTATTCTATTCATTAGGTCATAAAACAATTGTTACGGTAAGAGAATATAGAAATGTCACTTGAGGAACCAAAGGAAACAATAAATGTGATAGGGGTTCTTAGTTATTAGGATAAAGTTAATGTTCCTTGTTAATTTGATGTCAAATTATATATTATTTTATTTTATATACATTGACCAACATTTAAAATAGTCATTGAAAGAAAAAATAAGATTTAGTTAAAATTGTAAATCAGGAGAGGAAAATGTGGCTTACTATTATAGCATTATTTAGGTACATAATTTTCAATATTCTAAGTGAGTGTGAGTCAACAAGAAGATATATTTGACAAACATGCTAATGAAATGTCAAGATATAGTAAAGAAGTCAAGCATTTAAAACGAGGAAGCTGACAGTTGTCTTTGCTGGCCATGCCATATGTGCTACTTTATTCAATTTTAGATATTTATTTTAAGAGGTACAATGACAATTTGAAGAACAAGGAATGGTGAGAATATTCAAAACCATCAAAGACTGGGTAATGGAATTAAGAATATTTACCTGGTACAAGATACAACTCATGGTTGTCTTTAATCAAGTGAGTAATTGTCATGAGGAAGCTGACTTGAGTTTTTGCTAGGACAGTCAGAGAATAAATGATTGAGAAAATGACATTTTATCAGAGACAAATAATGTGAGGTAGTGAACCATATAAAAATCTAGGTGATCCAGGCACTGCAGGATAAGGGAACAGCAACTGCAAAGACTTGAGGCTAAGCTGAGAACAGAGAAATGACAAAAGCAAAATGTTATACATGCAAAATATACTGTTTATACAATATGTATGTGTCAACAAGTAGATTTTGAATTTATTTGGGCTTTTAGAATTATTTTGTCAAATAAGCATCCCAGTCAATTACAGACATATATACAATAGTTGATTATAAAATTTGCTTTCTTTCAAATTAATTAATGCTGATTTATTAAATGTTGGTTCAATAAGAAAAACTGCTTCTTCAGATTCATTTCCAAAATACATTATTTTCAATAAGCAGTAATACTTGGTTTGATTGAAAGTTAAATGGAATGACTAAGAAATGTTTCTCCACACCCCTTTAGAAAAAATTATTGTGATCCAAGTTCATATTCACAAATATCAGTAGGTCTTCATAGACCTTAACACAAAATACTGTAAAAGTTTGGACTGCCAATTCAAAGACAAGTTAACTGTATTACAATTTGTCAAATTATGCTTATAAGTTCATCACTACTTTTTCTTAATTGACTCTCTTGTTATGTCATGCTGTCCTATAACTTTCTATTATTTATTTTTTTTTTTTTTAGTCTCAAATTTTTAGCAGATTACTTTAGGGTTATTTCCTTGTGTAGATATCTGTCACATTTTTACAACATAGTTGACCATTTTCTTGGTTATAAATTTGTGATAAGGAACATACTAAAGATGCAAATTAGGTCATTATCATTTGGTGAGAATTGTATTTAAATTGGCTAGATAAGCTGGGGAGAGAAAATTAGAATAAAAGAAATATAAAAGGTTATATTTTTCAAAAACACAATGTCTACTTAAAATTGTGTAATATTTCACAAAGTATATTTAATATGATACCAATTTGTCTTTCACAAATTTGTATATAGAGTATCATTACAAAAATTTTGAAAAATTCAAAACACATCAATAGATATTGTGCAACTTCTGAAAGTTGAGTGGAAGAATAGGAATTGCTATCACAGATCTTCTCCTAGCTTAGAGTTATTTTTACTTTTATAGAACCACTTTTCCTGGAAGGGTTTTACAGCCAACTTGAAGAAACTGTCCAATTAATAACAATTAAAAAGTCTTACTAATTAGATACAATTATACTAATATATATGAGCAAATATATTTCCCTAAAATTGTTGTAGCATTAGATCATTTAAACTTTCTCTTGTATCTGCCGGGCGCGGTGGCTCACGTCTGTAATCCCAGCGCTTTGGGAGGCCGAGGCGGGCGGGTCACGAGGTCAGGAGATGGAGACCATCCTGGCTAACACGGTGAAACCCAGTCTCTACTAAAAATACAAAAAATTAGCCGGGCTTGGTGGCGGGCGCCTGTAGTCCCAGCTACTCGGGAGGAGGCTGGGACTACAGGAGAACGGCCTGAACCCGGGAGGCGGAGCTTGCAGTGAGCCGAGATGGTGCCACTGCACTCCAGCCTGGGCGGCAGAACCAGACTCTATCTCAAAACAAAAACAAAAACAAAATAAACAAACAAAATTTCTCTTGTGTCTGACACTATGTTCTCTCACAATTTTCTAAATTCTAGATATTTAATAATTCTGCTGATATTTTTCCCAGTTCCTTTTACAATTTTATCATTTTACTCTCCAATTAGAGAATCATAGACTGACTTCTTGATAAATGTCAATATACTTTTAATACAATACATAAATCTATGCGAAATCAAAATTGGTTACGAAAAACTCCAATATCTATTTGCCTAACTGACCTACTTTCCACAATTCAGACTTTATTCTGAGCAAGGCAGGCCACCTGCTAAGGCATATGTAGATACGCAGAGAACCCTGGAAATATTTGTAATAAAAATTTGAGAGCATATATAAAGTCAGATGTATTTGAATAAAAATGAAGTTTATCAGAATTGAAGGACTGATTCTGTTTAACTACTATGGCTATCAAATAAATTTGATCAGTCTTTTTTTTTGATTTTTCTTTATTTCAAGATTTTATTTTATTTCAAGTTTTTTGTTTGTTTGTTTTGTTTTTGTTTTTGTTTTTTTGGGACAGAATCTCCTTTCACCCTGGTTGGATTGCAGTGTCATGATTATAGCTCACTGCAGCTTCTACCTCCTAGGTTCAAGCAATCCCCCCAGCTCAGCCTCCCGAGTAGCTAAGACTACAAGCATGGGCTACAGAACTTGGCTAATTTTTAAAATTATTGTAGAAAAGGGATCTTTCTGTGTTAACCAGGCTGGTCTTAAACTCCTGGACTCAAACGATCCTCTCTCCACAGCCTCCCAAAGCACTGGGATTACAAGTGTGGTCATTATGCCTAGTCAAGATTTTTTTCAAGGATTTTAAAAATACATTTTCAAAATTCTAAAACAATGAAAACAAAGTAAATGAGACATTAGCAGATGAAGGAGGAGGGGACTCAGTGATGGTGGTCACTGTAACTATGCGGGAGAGACAAAAAGGCAGCAATATATAAAATCCTTAAAAACAGAAGAGTTTATTTTTGTTTACTTCTCTAATCTCACAACCTGCAAAAATGGTTACTACAGCATAGCTGTTCAATAAAGCTTTATTGAAAAAATAAATGAAAGATCGCATGGAATTGTAGAGGAGTTTTACAAACACAAAGAATGTATATGTTGTATATTTCCACCTTCTAGAAAAAATGGTTCTCAAACTTTTTAGGCTTATTAATATTTTAAACTTTAAAAAATTGTTGAGGACCTGATTGAATTTGTATTTTTGTGGAACATATGTAATATTTGTAATGTAAAGTATAATATTAAAAATATAAATATTTACTGTAATCCTTAGAACAATGAGAAACATATTATATGTGAACAAAACTAATGTTTTTGTGAAAAATATTTTTAACATAAAAACTAGTAAAAAAAAAGTGGGGAAAGGATATGAACAGACATTTCTCAAAAGAAGACATCCATACAGCCAACAGACACATGAAAAAATGCTCGTCATCACTCGCATCAGAGAAATGCAAATCAAAACCACAATGAGATACCATCTCACACCAGTTGAATGGCAATCATTAAGAAGTCAGGAAACAATAGATGTTGGAGGGATGTGATGAGAAATAGGAACACTTTTACACTGTTGGTGGGATTGTAAACTAGTTCAACCATTATGGAAAACAGTATGGCGATTCCTCAAGGATCTAGAACTAGATGTACCATATGACCCAGCCATCCCACTACTGGGTATATACCCAAAGGATTATAAATTACTCTACTACAAAGACACATGCACACGTATGTTTATTGCGGCACTATTCACAATAGCAAAGACTGGAATCAACCCAAATGTCCATCTGTGACAGACTGGATTAAGAAATGTGGCACATATACACCATGGAATACTATGCAGCCATCAAAAAGGATGAGTTTGCATCCTTTGTAGGGACATGGATGCAGCTGGAAACATCATTCTTAGCAAACTATCACAAGAACAGAAACCAAACACCGCATGTTCTCACTCATAGGTGGGAACTGAACAATGAGATCACTTGGACTCAGGAAGGGGAACATCACACACTGGGGCCTATCATGGGGAGGGGGGAGGAGGAGGGATTGCATTGGGGAGTTATACATGATATAAACGTTATGCACTGTACCCTAGAACTTAAAGTATAATAAAAATAAAAAAAGAAAAAAAAAAAAAAAAAAAAAACAGAATAGTTCTCGATATCTTTAAAGTATGTCTCTCTGGATAATTGTGGATATTCTTCTTTGATACAACTAAACATAAAAATGATGGTATCGTAAAAGCTAATTTAATGTAGCATCTGAAACCATATCATTGAGCTTTTTGCAGTGTTTCACATTAAAGTCCACTGCACTTATATGCATTTTAAATTAATATTTCACCCATACATGATTTTGTAACATAATACATTGGTCATTTGGAAAATATGGGTTTGGTTCTTTGAATCATAAAAATGCATCCAAATGTTGATATATTGCACCATACAATATAAAGATATTTGCATTCAGTAGTTTTCTCATCAGAAAATATGCTAATTTATTGGACGTTGTCAAGCTCAAAATGGCAGATACAAGTTTTCCTAATTCTAATGTTTGCCCTAAGTTCAAATTTTAAGTTGTTTTCCTTACAATGTCAAACTAACTTAGTTCATATTTAAGAAAATGTCCACCAAGTACACAAATCTACATAACTGCAGGTCATCTCATTCTCTCAAGTAAAAGTTGTTGTTCATTTACAAAGGTAACTAGTTCAATTATCAAATCAATCACACAAGTGCTTTCACTTAAGGCAAAAATTGTACTTTGTTATGTACCATGAGTACTTTATTCATACTAATTTTTTCAAACATAATATTAAAGGTATGAATACCATTGCCAATATTTATTAATATTAATCTTCGTATCTTCATGGACCATGAAAACTGGCTTCTTTTTTTTTATTTTCTTACAAGAAGCACTTCCTGGTGAAAAACACAGTGACTACTAGAAAGGTTTGGTACCACCGTTTTGATTCAAGCTAAGCCAATAGTAGTTTCACTCACCATTGAGTTTAACATATTAATGCAAACGTTAACACAAAAACAAGATATCCTAATATTAATGTGAAAACAATTCTGCTCTAATAGACCCCTAAAAACCTTGTGGCATCCCCATGCAAGTCTGCAGATCACACTTTGAAAACAGCTGCTCTACAAGGCTCTTATATTCAATTTCATTTTCTCCAAAATACAGTCCTATAGAAATAGTTTCTGAATCTATTTTTCCTATATGATATTGTTAATTCTTCTAACTGTATATAACTGCCAAACTCTATTACTACATACAAAACAAAACAATATGTGGCATACTTAAATTTGTGAAAGAAATTAAATGATAAATAGCCTTGCTTTCAGCCTCTTGACCAGATAAGACTGGTTTTGATTATTGTCTATCTCTGAGAATATGTTATGCCACTTTGGATGTATTTTTTTCTGGCTCATTTTTTTTGTGCAACCGTAGTTATTTTACAGTACTGGCCTTTTGTTATCGGTAACAATGCTGGAATTGGCAGGGTAAAAATAAATTTTCTGCAGAGTATCAGTTAATACAAATGCCTGGGAGTATGCAAACCTTGTCCTGATAAAGCTTTATTTGAATATTAATATTAATATTTTGCCAATTATG
Organism: Trachypithecus francoisi; assembly: GCF_009764315.1. Taxonomy (NCBI): domain Eukaryota; kingdom Metazoa; phylum Chordata; class Mammalia; order Primates; family Cercopithecidae; genus Trachypithecus; species Trachypithecus francoisi. The sequence goes on from NW_022681454.1 coordinate 113,459,330, forward strand.
AATTAAAAATAAGTGCAGTCTTCATGATCATTAATTATTTTTTGAATTATTATATGAATGTGATTGGCTCAGCTTGAACTACACACCTTCCCCTCTGATAGGAAAAGGAGGCAGATTTTCTTTGAAATTCATCCAATACAGAAAACATAAGTTTTCAAAGGAAATTGTGGTGCTATTAAAAGACAACAGTATTGGTTTCAGCCTGAATTATTAAATAAGTAACTCATTTTGGTAACTTACAGGCACGTTCGATATTGGCTCCAGAGAGACAGGAAATGTGCTGTCCTAGAAGAGCCTTCTAAAATCTTCACTCGTTGTAACATAAATCACTGGCCAAGTGACAAAGCGAGTGGAAACATGAGTCAATTTACCTTTTTGGAGCTTGGATGAAAATATACAGAAATCATAATCTTTATTTTATGATATTTTTTTTTTGTTTCCGTCATTGTATCATAACTGAAAATTTCTAATATAAATATTTGAATGAGTTAACACAAGAAATGTTCCCTCTTCAATATTACAATGTATTTAAAACTGAAGCATTCATTTATAGAAGTGAATCACCCCTATGTAGTGAAAAACAACAAAACATTTTAGACTCTAGTGTTATGAAAATTATTTTTAGACATAGCCTAGAAACTTGGTACGCAAAATAATTTGTCTAGAAAAATAGTAAAGAAAATGCAATATCTGTATTTGTGAGGGCTTTCCAGCGTGTTAGCTTATAAGCTACATTTTCCAGAATTTCTTTCCAGTTTGTTTCCAGTGGTATTGGACTTGAGAGAGATACTTGTTTTAGAGTTGGAGGGCAAAAGTGAGACAGCAGTCACTTTCTGTACCTCATGTACATTGTTGTTTCTCTGTGGTGAAACAGTAGATGGTCACACCACAGCTCCACATTCCCTTGGGTCCTCCTACAGCTTCTCCGACTCCTGAACCAGGTGTATGTGTTTTCCTTTATAATGAAGGGCCTCCTTGCCTTCCATCAACATCAGAGGCAGAAATAAATAAAACAGATATCTGTCTTCTTTGACTGCATTGTCCTTCCCCACCTTACATCCATTTCCCTCTCCTGACTGTCTCCTGTTATCTGGCCTTCAAGCTCCAGCATCAGAATGCTACAGTAGGTAGTCAGGCAGACATGAGCAGGCAAGAGATCTCCCCTAAACCAGGAATGTCAGCCAACCATCAAGTGATGTTCAGGTGGTTGTTAAACTGTCTCTCTAAAATAATAATTGGTCACTACTGGCACCAGGGAAAAGACAGTCTCCCGATAAATGGAAAAACCTGAAACTGGTGATCAGCTTCCCAATAAGATCTCAGGAGCTGGGAAAGTAGATTCAAACATGCTCACTAAGAGGCAAAATGGTGGAGTTTACTAATATTAATCTTATGGGAACACTTGATTGGTAAGGGAAGAACGCCTCAAGTGAGCATGTGTACAACTTCAATAAACACATTGCTCATGTGTCCCCTCCTCGGTGCCGGCAGGCCACCGCACATGCGGGCAGCATACCTCAAGAGAAGAATCAGGGAAGAAGGGACACAATCCCCAAGGAAGCATACCAACATAGAAAACCCCATGTCAAAGGGCAAACCACACGCATTTGACTCCCTCAAGTCACCTGCTTGGCCCTCTTCCAAGTGTAGGTTACTTCCTTTCATCCCTGCCCTAAAACTTTTAATGTTCAGTTCGCTCTAAAACTTGCTTCAGTCTCTCCCTCCGCCTTATGCCCCTCAGTAAAATTCTCTATTTTGAAGAGGCCAGAAATGAAGTTGCTGCAGACCTGTATGGATTTACCATACAGTGTGATTAGGATATGTTCCCTAGAGGTAAGACACCTCTACGCTTTGCCTTCTTCAGCTGGAGGCATTCAACCCCTATGTGCACATTCCTTCTTCTCTTTCATTCTCCTGCTTACTAACCAACACTCAGAACATCAGAACAATCCTTCTCAGCCACAGTGGCTCCACTCCCCCAAGCTGATCTCTCAGTTCATACTGACAGGTGGCTTGCTGGGAGTGGAAAGGACCTTGGAGTCTATGATGAGATGACCTGAGACATTTAAGGCCCTCCTGGACAGGAGACTCATGAGAGTGATAGGGCTAAAGCCTAAATAAATGCAATGTCTAGGGTTTCATCTGCTTTTTCAAATAAAATCAGCTCTTTCCCCAAAACCTGCACACTTATCCTCCTGTTTCCTTTGTGTGTATTCTGAAATACCCTTGTGCATCTGCTGGACCATCCATCTCGGGGGCAAGTCAGTCTCGTCTCTGGTTTCACTTAGCATGCCTTGTCTCTTCCTTCCCTGCCTTAAATACACACACTCCCTGTTATTCGTGTACCCACAGCTCTTGCTGCATTTTTTCAGGAGTAAAGCCATAGGTGCCCTTGCGGATATCTCCTGAGATTTATGTTTGTTTCTACCTTACCAGCTGTGATGATGTCCAAAACTTTCCCCTGTCTGCTGGCTTATTGCTGGGACAGACACTAATTGGAACCCTGGCTCTGCCAGCTCCTTATGACTTAACATATGCTTTTCACCCAGGGAAATGTGTTTTGGTAGCTTTTGAAGCAGTTTTTCCTCCTGCCATAGGACCTCACTCTGGCCCTTTAAGAACTCCACCTGATATGATTTGGTTGTCATATCTTATCTTGAATTGTAGCTCCCAAATCTTATCTGTAATTGTAGCTCCCATAATTTCCACATGTTGTGGGAGGAACCCAATGGGAGATAATTGAATCATGGGGGCAGTTTCCCCCATATGGTTCTCATAGTAGTAAATAAGTCTCATGAAATATGATAGTTTAATAAGGGGAAATCCCATTCACTTGGCTTTCATTCTCTATTGTCTGCCATTATGTAGGATGTGCCTTTGCTTTCCACCTTGATTGTGGGGCCTCTCCAGCCTCATGGAACTGTGAGTCCATTAAACCTTTTTCTTTATAAATTACCCAATCTTGGGTATGTCTTTATCAACAGTGTGAAAATGGACTAATACAATAAATTGGTACTGGTAAACTGGGGCACTGCTGTAAAGATACCCAAAAATGTGGAAACAACTTTGGAACTGGACAACAGAAAGAGGTTGGAAGAGTTTAGAGGGCTCAGAAGAAGATAGGAAAATGTGGGAAAGTTTGGAACTTCCTAGAGACTTGTTGAATGCTTTTGACCAAAATGCTGGTAATGATATGGACAATGAAATCCAAATTGAGTGGTTTCAGATGGAGATGAGGAACTTGTTGGGAACTAGAGTAAAGGTGACTCTATGTTTTAGCAAAGAGACTGGTAGCATTTTGCCCCTGCCCTAGAGATTTGTGGAACTTTGAACTTGAAGGAGATGATTTAGGGTATCTAGCAGAAGAAATTTCTAAGCAGCAGAGCAGTCAAGAGGTGACTTGGGTGCTGTTAAAAGCATTCAGTTTTAAAAGGGAAATAGAACATAACATTTCAGACAATTTGCAGCGTGATGACGCCATATAAAAGAAAAACTCATTTTCTGAGAAGAAATTCAAGCCAACTGCAGAAATTTGCATAAATAATGAGGAGTCAAATGTTAATCCGTCCAGACAATGCGGAAAATGTCTCCCAGGGCATGTCAGAGACCTTTGATTTCATGGGCTGGTTCCAGGTTCCCCCGTCTATGTGAAGCCCAGGGACTTGGTGACCTGCATCCCAGCCTTTCTAGCTAAAGAGAGCCAAGGTACAGCTCAGGATATAGCCTCAGAGGGTGCAAGTCCCAAGTTTTGGTAGCTTCCACTTGGTGTTGAGCCTGTGGGTACTCAGAAGTCAAGAATTAGAAATGCCTGCATGTCCAGGCAGAAGATTGCTACAGGGACAGGACCCTCATGGAGAGCCTCTGTTAGGGCAGTGTGGAAGGAAAATGTGGGGTTGAAGGCCCCACATAGAGTCCCCACTGGGGCACTGCTTAGTGGAGCTGTCAGAAGAGGGTCACCATCCTCCAGACCCCAGAATAGTAGACTGACAAACAGCTTGCACTGTGAACCTGGAAAAGCCGCTGGGTTTTGGACTTGCATGGGGCCTTTAGATCCCTTCATTTTGGCCCATTTCTTTCATTTGGAATAGGTGTATTTATCTAATGCCTATACCCTCATTGTATCTATGAAGTAACTAACTTGCTTTTGATTTTACTGGAATCGTAGGTGGAAAGGACTTGCTTTGTCTTGGATAAGACATTGGATGGTGGACTTTTGAGCTAATGCTGAAAGGACTTAAGACTTTGGGGGACTGCTCAGAAGGCACGATTAGTTTTGAAATGTGAGGACATGAGATTTGGGAGGGACCAGGGGCAGAATGATTTGGTTTGGCTGTGTCTCCACCCAAATCTCATCTTGAATGGTAGCTTCCCTAATTCACACATGTTGTGGGAGGGGTCCAGTGGGAGAAAATTGATTCAGGGGGGCAGTTTCTCCCATACTGTTCTCACTGCAATGGATAAGTCTCCTGAGATTTGATGGTTTTATAAGGGGAAACGCCTTTTGCTTGGCTTTCATTCTCTCTTGTCTACTGCCATGTATGATGTACCTGTTACCTTCTGCCATGATTGTGAGGCCTCCCCACCCTCATGGAACTCTGAGTCCATTAAACCTCTTTTTCTTTATAAATTATCCAGTCCTGGATATGTTTTCATCATCAGCATGAAAACGGACTAATACACTACTTAATTGCTTTTTTTGAGTTAGCATTCTTATGGGAAAAGGAAACTTCTTCTTTTGCCATTTGTGAGATCTTATCCCAAGCCTCAAGTCCCCTTTATGTTGAGAGATCAAATAAATTTTGCCCTCTGGAATCCAAGGCTACTGTTTTTGCAAGCATCTGAGGGCTTCCATGAGTATTCTTCTTGCATACTCCCACTTCCTGCAGTAGCCTCCATTTCTCTTTTTTTTTTTTTTTTTTTTTTTTTTGAGATGGAGTCTCGCTCTGCCGCCCAGGCTGGAGTGCAGTGGCCGGATCTCAGCTCACTGCAAGCTCCGCCTCCCGGGTTCACGCCATTCTCCTGCCTCAGCCTCCCGAGTAGCTGGACTACAGGCGCCCGCCACGTCGCCCGGCTATTTTTTGTATTTTTAGTAGAGACGGGGTTTCACCATGTTAGCCAGGATGGTCTCGATCTCCTGACCTCGTGATCCGCCCGTCTCGGCCTCCCAAAGTGCTGGGATTACAGGCTTGAGCCACCGCGCCCGGCCAGCCTCCATTTCTCTAATCACTTCCACACCCTTCTCATTATGCATCAAGACCTTGAAGGTCAGATTCAATGGGAGGAAAGTCCAGCCACCTTGTGGCCATGAGCTGAAAAACCGGCTTCTTGTCTACTTAAAAAGCATGGGAAATGGAAATTTGAGAAAGGAGATAATCATTTTCTTGCTAGACTGCTCCAAGTAAGAGTCACTATAAGGTCATGGGGACAAGACTGTAGGTTGGCCCAAGGCCGCAGGTGCAAAAGACCCATAGGATAGAGAGGAAGATTGGTTTCAGGCTAATAGATTACCACAGAATAGAGATGAAGGCAAGACTAAGGTACCCAGTATGACTGGTTCATTCCAGAGTGCCAAGGGCAAACTGGGACCCCCTGTTCACTCTAGTGTCTCCTGTGTTCTCCAGTGGGTAATTGTGACCAGATAGTACCAAGGTTAAAGGTACACAGTAAGACTATTCATTTTGAAACCCTAAGGATAAGTGGAGGAAGCCCTATTTAGGATAACAGGAAAGTAAGAATGGAATCCTTCCTTTTTCTTTTCACGTTTTTCTCATCTGCTGTCTCTTCACACATGGGTACTCATGTCTTCATATTGCACAGAACATACCCCTCAGATGCATTCCCAAGAGCAGGGAAAAGTTTAATCCCCAGGCTAAAAACACAAACTAGTTTTCCCTTGTAATACTCTTTGGCCTAAACATAAACTGGGAGGAAATGCAAAAGTCAGCCTTAGAACCCAGTGCGCTTATGCAGGAAATCCTCAAATTAGCCTTCTCAGTCCTTTTTATCTGAGGGCAGAATAAAGAGGACAGGGCTAAGGAGAATAATAATGCTGCATCAAGAGGCAGGCTCACCTACTGGCTGCTCTGCAAGCTCTCCAGCCCCCTCCAGGTTGCCCTAAGGAGACTACTTCAGGTAGTTACAATTGATGTGGGAAGCCAGACTTCTGGAATGCAGAATGCAGACTAATAAGAGGAAGTCACACATGGCTTGCCCTTCTGCCATAAGCTCAGCCACTGGAAAAAAAGGCTGCCCTGAGAATTGAAGGGCCCTTGGGATAGAATCCCAACCCTTGATAGCCTTGAGCTGAAAGGACTCTCTGCTCTTGGTGGCTTCCAAATTAAACGTTGTCATTAAAAGTACAAATCCAAGGGCAACTTCGGAGGCAGCAGGTAAAATTATAATTCTACCTTTTGGTTTCAAGAGCTGCCTACTCTGTGCTAATTTCCTTACCTGAGCAACTCTTCTCCAAATCCTGTTGGATAATGGGGGCAAATGGCACCCCCTCTCTCCAGAGAAAAGATTCACACCGCTTTGGGCCAAAAATATACTTTTTAAATGGGTGCTTACTTAATATTTATCCAACCTCTAAATTCACCTTTCCCTCTAACAGCCCTATTTCTCCTGGGAAAACTACCTAAATCTTTAATGAATTACTTTAATCTGGACAGTCCTACCTCAGAAGTTTAGAAATAGCCCACACTTATTTGAACAAGCCCTAGCAAAAATCTAACCAAGGAATCTCTTGAGGGGGGATAACTCCTACAGTGTATAGATAACCTCCTTATCTACTCCCCATTCACAGGATTCACATGGCAACAAGCTTTAACTTTCTAATAGAAGGAAAATGACTTCTTTAATCAACAGCATAGGTAAAGAGGGATTTTGAATAAGGAATTTTATAAAGAAAAGATATTTTGTACAAAAAAAATGATCTTGTATGATAAACTCTTGTCCTAAAGTAAAATGACTGGTTGTTTGAAAAGAAAGTTCAAGCATGTTGTTGATGGTCTGTTTATATCATAAAAAAAAATGTGAAAGTGAATTTAGGAAAGAAATGTCAAACAAATTTAAAGCGAATTAGGTATAGTAAATATTTTAAGGTCATTAACTGCTACTATGACTCTTAACAGCACAAATTTCCTGCTTTAAAGCCATCAAATTCTAAGTAAGGACTGGGGACCTACAGAGTTACCCATGCTCTCTAGCTATGCTGGAAAGACTCACACCTTATCTGAACTTCTGTCTGGTGTCCTAGGCTTCACACCTAGTATGTAATTAGAATCACTTACTTACCAGGTTTTTCACCAAAAGTAACAGTTGCTAAGAGTTAACAGTGTTAACACGTACTTGAGACTACTGGAAAAGTAGTTTTAAATGGAAGATGTGTACAGAAAGTGAAATGTGCTTTTGGTAAAAGGTTATAAGAAGGCATGAGAATGTAGATATTTTTGCCTAGTTTAGAGGGTTAAAGGATTGTTATAAGTTAGATAGGATAAAGCTGAAGTTTTAAGCACATTGTGAAAGGTTTGTGAAAAGTTTATCTCATAAAAAAATTCTGTGTGTAATCATATCAGCTAAAGTCAAAGGGATATTATTCAGGATTTTGTAAATTGAACACTGGAGTAATAGTACAACAGAACTTTATTAAAGCATTAATCTGTTCATTATAAATGTGTTCTTGGTACATGTTCCAAAATGATGTGAAACTCCTATAATTCTTATATAACTTAGTATACATTATCAGTAATCATTATAATTGTTATGTTAAATTATTTTGTTCCACAGAGGTAACAAATTTCCTGCCAATTATGTCTAACTGTAGCTGTTGTACTATGTTTTGTCATCTGCAGACAATTGTTTTGATCCTCTTCAAAAGGTGGTTTATAATCAACCATAAGACTTTGACAGTTGCTCTTGACATTCTTCTAAATCTAAGAACCTGATTTGTCTCCTCTCACCTTCAGGCCATCAAGTTTCAGATAATCTTCAGCGACAGATACCATCCTCTCAACGTTCAAGAATCACCCTTTGATAGTAGGCCCCTAGACTTTTGTCTTTTGCAGTTACAAAGCTGAATCCAGTTCAATGGTAGCAATTACATTATTCTATATTAGAGATAAGAATAAGAATTGGAATAAGAATTTATATTATGAATACATATGCAAGCAATCACTCTGTGTGTGTATATATATATATATATATACACACATGAATACCACAATAAAAAAATACCATAAATTCTAGAAGAGAGATATTAACCACATGCTATAGATATAAAAAGTAGCCAGAAGTCCTGGACAAAGGATTTGAGAAGATTCCCAGGAAAGAAATATTATTTAAATTAGGAATTGATGGTTGAGTACTAATTTTAAAATAATTTTTTATCATAATTAAGTCAACATGGTAGACTGAATGATATAGAAAAAGATTCATCAGACTCTCAAATTTAGCAATACTAAATAAAGTAACACCAACCAAAACTGTTATACAGCTGAGCTTAAAATCAAGGAGCTGCAGAAGGATACAAAAAATATTATAACACATATTTGTAAAAAGGCTAAAAACAAGGATATATATGTTTAGTAAACTTACATAGACACACTCAGAAATCATTAGCATAAAATTCAGGTCAACGGTTAAATCTAGGTTGCATGTCTATGTCAGGGTTAGATCATTGGTGAGTAGATAAAACAGTTCAAATATATATGAAATATCTTATTTAAAAAATAATCTGTTACATGTATTTTTAACTAGTTGAGCTTACCATCTTTCCAGTGACCATCTATTTCTGTCATGTTCTCACTTTCCTCTATGTTAATCCACAATTACAATCTCTGCTTGCTCACTTAGCTATTTCCCCTGCCTCTCTCTCCCATAATAATCTGTTGCTTTTCAAAGCCTCAAGTCTGTTTATGTGTAACTCTCTTTCTATATCTGCAAGTGAACACTTGATTGTCATTGCACGCACTCAATCACACAGCATGGTCTCATTCTAAATACATTATCTCAACCTCAGTGGACCCTAAGTGGTTCTAACAATTCCTAATATGCTTTACTGCTCAAGTTGTTTTGCTACCCTTCAAATGAAGACATACTACCCTTTCTTTTCCTCCCATTCTCAATTGACATTTACGTTTATTATAAGAAAATGAAGAAAATGTGAAAACTAGTCTCACATTCCTTGACCAAAAAGTCTGCCTTTCTACCTAACTCTATTAGAATGAATATTTCTTGGATCTCTCTGTCTATAATCAGTCTTTCCATTTGTTCACCAGAGTTATAAACTCTCCCGATTTAGGCCATTTCTTATATAATCACCCTTTCTTTCTTCTACATTGTCTATATTCCTTTGTTTCCTGGGCTCTTCCAATTAGAATGTAAATACGGTAAAATACATTCCATCTTAAAACAACAACAAAATTCTCTTGACAGAACAGGCATCTCCAGGTACTGGTTCGTTTTTTACCTCATAGTATAAATATGTCACTAGTGTTGTCTATATTTGGTATCCCCACTTCCTTTTGTCCTGTGATCTCTGGAATCAACATTTCAAAAGAGCTCTTACATCCATCCCTCGAATGAGAATTTCTACTGCCAAGGTCGACAATGACCTTCCATTTCCAAATTCAAATGTCAGTTCTTGTTCCTGTTTAAGTTGACCTTTAAGCGATGTTTGTTCCCGCTGACCATCCCGTTTTCTGCACTTACTTTCCCAACTTTTGATACATTACACCCTGCAGGATTTCGTCTCGTCTAAATGACCATTACTTATAAGTCTCAAAAGTTAAATATTATAATTTTTCTAACCAATAAATCAAGAGATATTTTATGATATTTCATCTGAGTCTTTTTCTTCTTCTTTTTTAGTACAGTATTTTGCTATTAAGATTACCTTCTTTAATCACTTGTATAGGAAACTGTCTACAATCCAATGACCCTCAAATTTCATAGCTCTATTCCTGAGCTTTTCTCTGAATTTCAGATTCATTTCAAAGCTTAAATGTTAACATGTACCAAAAATAAATCCAATTTATGAATGAAGTTTTAATCATCCCAATGTCTGCTTCTCCCCAGTACTTATTACAGCAAATGGCATACAACTCACTTAATTGACCATCCAGATTCTTGCTGTCATTTTTCCTTCTCCATTATTTCTATCTCAATCTAATTCATGAGGTATTTCTGTTTTTTTTTTTTTTTTTTTTTTTTAGAAATCATGTTCCAAGTGAAAACATTATAATGGAGAAACTAGATTAATTTAATATAAATTATCTGATCAAGCAAAGTGTCACATAAAGTGATACAACTACATATTCATCACGTGCTTCAAGAAATAAGATAAGAACTGTATAGCATAAAGATAATACTGTCTTGTCACTCCATCAAAAAAATAGTAGAGAGAAATACATGAATCAAGTAAATTATATGCACATAATAAAATTTTATAAACAAAATTATATTTTATCCAAAATTTATACGTACATTGATATGTAAAATTATATATGTACACAGGGACATGCATTCACACATATACAGACATGGCAAATCTCACTGCATCACTCGGTATCAACCAGTTTATCCTTTCGATTGTTCTTCCAATGTATCAATTCCATAAATATTCAAGGCCATTATACTTATAGTTTCCTTATCTGGAATACTCTTTCCCAGATATTCATATCGCTCACTGTTACACTTCATTCGGTGTTCAAAAAGACACTTCTCGGCCGGGCGCGGTGGCTCAAGCCTGTAATCCCAGCACTTTGGGAGGCCGAGACGGGCGGATCACAAGGTCGGGAGATCGAGACCATCCTGGCTAATACGGTGAAACCCCGTCTCTACTAAAAATACAAAAACTAGCCGGGCGAGGTGGCGGGCGCCTGTAGTCCCAGCTACTCGGGAGGCTGAGGCAGGAGAATGGCGGAAACCGGGAGGCGGAGCTTGCAGTGAGCTGAGATCTGGCCACTGCACTCCAGTCCGGGCGACAGAGCGAGACTCCGCCTCAAAAAAAAAAAAAAAAAAAAAAAAAAAAAAAGACACTTCTCAAATAGCCTTATGTTACCACAGTATCTAAAATATCATGTCCTGTTATACCCTCAGCCATTTGTGAGTCTCTTCCATTAGAATGCAAGGTTCATGGAGGAGATGGATGCTATGTATTTTGTCATAATTGCATCCTCCTTGCATTATACATGTTATGTGGTAGTTGTTTGGTAAATGGTTGTAAAGAGGATATATAAATTAATAAATAAATATTTTTTTTAGTTCCAAATGTTTACAGTATTTTAAAATTATTCTTGATATTGGTATTTTTTATATGTTTATAACAGGTTGATAATTTTATTACATGAAGATCAGATATAATTTTACTATTTTTAATTTTTGGAATATTTAAATCTCTATTTCTTAATGTATGATCAATGCTTATGAATATTTATATGCTCTTGATGGTAGAAACTCTATTCTAATTGTATAGAATTGTACCAAAGGCATAATTGAAATTACATCTCTTTGATTCTTAGATTTCTATATCCATATTTTTTGGGGGTTCCACATGAACACTATGTACTATGCCTGGTAATCTTTTTATCAAGTGTAGCACTAGAGAAATAATTTACCTTTTATTTGGTATATGTCTTTATATATTTTGAATTATTATACTTTGTCCCATTTGACAGTTTGCTAATAAGTTTCTCGCTCCTGATTTTTATGGGTGCAAATATCACATAATTCTGAGCAAAGAGTAATGAGAGGTCACGTGCTATGGGGCCTCTAGGAAAACGTTTTCCATTTTAGAGCATATTTGTAAGTAAAGATGGTCCTTTTCTAAATCTCAGTATTGCTTTATCTTGATGTAGTACCTGGAGATACCACGACTGTTTACCAACGGACAAAACTGACACAGAGAAGGTGACAAAGAAAACATTCTGAAATTTGTCCTGCCTGCTAGTCAGAGATGATAAATTATCTTTTTTGTTTAAGAAAATGACGTGAAGCAGACAATACCCAAACTGATACAGTACTTGAAAAAATTCTCCAAGAAAAATCCTGGGAATTGTGCTCTCCCAATTGAAAAAAAAAAGTGAAATGTTTTGGCTGTTCACTTTATATTTCAACAATAGTTTGTTTTAAAACTTTTGGTTCACCTGTTCTACATTTAAATGCTTCATAGGATATTTTTCACTTAAGAATGCAAGATTGCAATATGGAGAATAATTTATTTCACTCTTAAAACTTATTTGATTTTGTCACATGCATCCCAGGTTCTGCCTATTTCTATGAGGTGCAATGAGTTTACTGGACTATATGTCTTACTGTTTGCTATTATTATTATTAATATTTTTGTACAGAGAACAGTGTCCTGTTCCCATCTACAGATCTATTTCATTTTCTTTTTCAAAAGTTGTCCTGTATTATACATTTAAATTGTTTTCTCTTTTGTTTGGGTTTGTCTTTCATAGATACATATTTTGTGCAAATTGGAACTCATTTTTCTTTTTTATTCCATAAGAGCATAAGTTTTCTCTCTTTTAAAAATTTTGTGAATATGTATGTGTGTCTATTATTTTTAGTTTTTCTTAAATTATGAATCAGAAATTTGGCCAGGCATGGCAGCTCACACCTGTAATCCCAGCACTTTAGGAGGACAAGGTGGGAGGATCACTTCAACTCAGGAGACAAGTCTGGGCAACATGGATAAGCCCTGTCTCCACAAAAACTACAAAAATTAGCCCTGCATGGTAGCGCAGAGCTCTAGTCCCAGCTACTCAGGGCCGGGGTAGGAGTTGGGGGTGGCTGAGGTGGGAGGATCACTTGAGTCCAGGAGGTCAAGGCTGCAGTGTGCTGTGATTGTGTCACTGCACTCCAGCCTGGGTGGCAGTGTAATACCCTGTGAAAGAAAGAAAGAAAGAAGAGAGAGAGGAAGGAAGGAAGGAAGGAGGGAGGGAGGGAGGAGGGAGGGAGGGAGGGAAGGGGAGAAAGAGAGAGAGAGAAAGAGAGAAAGAGAGAAAGAAAGAAATGGAAAGAAAGAGAAAGAAAGTAATTCAACTGTTTGTAGTGTTTCTGATTTTTTTTCACCATCATGCAGATGATGATTTGAAAATGTTGACTAAGGATCTATCTCTCTTCCACTTGCTGTTAACAATGTTACCATAACGGTTTGATGACTTTGGCTTTTCTCATTTCTTTTGCACTTAGCCAGATAATTATTCCTCTTCTGTTGTCTCATCAACTGTAGCTTTGAAAGGTACTAAACTGGGTAGTTAAAAACTGGAAAATTGATTTTATACTTCAGAGATTGTGATTTAATTTTTACAGTTACAACCTGGCCGTTTTCATTGATTAAAAACCCCAAACAGTTCTTATGAACAGCTATTGAGAAATATTTACTGATGTTAATACTTGTTTAGTTCTATTTTGGGATTAGTTTCTGTAATTCATAGTTTCCTTACAAATCATCAAAATGTTCATGTTTATTTTGATAGGATTTAGAAAAGTTTACTCTTATATGTTTTTTATTCCATGAGTGTTTATTCATATTATCTCATTCTCATTTTCTTTTCAAATTATCTGTATGTTTTCTTGACTGTGTTAACTCAGTGGTAATCTCTCATTATTTTTAATGAAAAGAACAGCTCTTGCACTTGGTTAGTAGTTTAATCAATTTCTTTTTTCTACTTCATTATTTTATGCACTTATATTTGTTCTAGTTTGCCTTTTTTTTTTTTTTTTTTTTTTTTTTTGAGACGGAGTCTCGCTCTGTCACCCAAGCTGGAGTGCACTGGCCAGATCTCAGCGCACTGCAAGCTCCGCCTCCTGGGTTCACGCCATTCTCCTGCCTCAGCCTCCCGAGTAGCTGGGACTACAGGCGCCCACCACCTCGCCCGGCTAGTTTTTTTGTATTTTTTTAGTAGAGACGGGGTTTCACCGTGTTAGCCAGGATGGTCTCGATCTCCTGACCTTGTGATCCGCCCGCCTCGGCCTCCCAAAGTGCTGGGATTACAGGCTTGAGCCACCACGCCGGGCCAAGTTTGCCTTTAATATTATTCCCCATCTAACTTTTGAATTGAATGATTATTCCATTTGTTTTAACTATCTTTTTAGTAAACATTTCTAGTTAACGTTTCTGACTATTTAACTAAACACCAGTTTTGCTATTATATATCCCATAGATTCTGGTAAGTCACAACATTAAGGTAGAGTCTCTACTAATATTGAACATTGGTGAGAATAATGATTTACTTTTTATTCCAAGTTGCTTTCCTATGCTTAACTCTTCAAGCAGCTATAAAACATGCAAAGTTGTAAGTCAGATAATGATGTGGGCAGTGGACACAGTGTCTGTCGTGGTTGCCTCTCGATTGTCTCATAGAGACTGGTATGATGTTCAGGGTTCTTGGCAGTGGTCCCAAGGTGAGCTCTCTGCCCAATTAAAGAATCAGTGTGCCTATTCCCATATATATCCCAGCCTGCAAAAAAAAAAAAAAAAGTTAATAATAAAATACAGAAAATAATATTCCTACCTAGTGACCCAGGTTAACTGTCACTACTCTCCTAAATTTTGAAATTCTCTGTGCTAGACCTGAGATAATCCTTAATTATCTTTGTGATGTGTATGAGACACAGATATTCTCCAGTTAGTTGATTAGGGGCTTTCCAAGTTCCAACCTGTCCGTTGCCTGCTATAGTATTATTTTATTTTAAATAAATGTGTTTTTCAGTAAAAATTACTTTAGGAATCTTATTTTTTTACCTTTTCTTCTTCTTCTTCTTATAATTTTTTTTTTTTTTTTTTTTTTTTTTTTTTTTACCTTATCTACTTGGTACTGAACTTTTTCATCTAGTAAACTATTCTAATTGAGAAGCAGAGGAGGTCAGGCATGGTGTCTCCCGCCTGTAATCCCAGCACTTTGAGAAGCCAAGGCTGGCAGATCATTTGAGGCCAGGAGTTCCAGACCAGGCTGGCCAACATGATGAAACCTCATTCTACTAAAAACTATGAAAATTAGCCAGGTTTGGTGGAGCACGCCTGTAGTCCCAGCTACTCAGGAGGCTGAGGCAGGAGAATTGCTTGAATCCGGGAGGTGGAGGTTGCAGTGAGCCGAGATCATACCACAGTACTCCAGCCTGGATGACAGAGTGAGACCCCGTCTCAAAAAAATAAATAAATAAATAAAGAGAAACAGAGGAAACAATAGGAGAATTAAAGTAAAAAGACCAGAGTCTGTCTTTCAGCTTCATTAATTATAAAAATTTCAAAAGGATGTAAGTCGTAATATTTTTTTGAGAACAAAACTATAATTTCATGATATGTAAAATATCTTATCAAATTATACACACATGCTAGTTTTCTTACTTGTTCTCAAAATTACATTATCTCTTTCTAATATTTAGTATTATAATCTTCTTAAAGGTAATACATAAAAGTGAAACCTCATTATACATATCCTTCCTGATTAAGTGCTTTGGTTTATTTGAGCTAGTTTCTTCCAGTATAAAAAGTGAAAAATTTTAGAGCAATAAATGAGAAAATATGGACAATGAGATGACGTATTTGTACATACTAGGGAACTAAACAGCTTCTCATCATTACTTTTAGAATTATTGTACCTGGTAACTCTTGATTGATTTTTCACTTTGGAATGATGGCTGTGACTTTTGAAGAAACAGAATATTTAAAAAACAGCTACTTAATAACAATCTCTTACTTGTTTCTGTGTGATTTTTATTATATTTCAGAAGTGTAAATTACATTTGGAGATTATTAATGAAGTGGGCATAGTTAACACCATCTACATCCAATTTCTATTAGGAAATCACATTAAATTTGATTTTCTTTCTTGAACTATAAGTGATATGATTAGTTGTCACACCTTTACAAATTTTTCTCTTTTATTTGTGGGTGTTTGCAAGAGCAATAAACAATTTTTATTTAAATTAATTGGTCTGATAAGTCCAAAAATAATAGGTGGATTCAGTGAACTGTTATTATTGAGAATTTGACTTTGGGCA
Organism: Trachypithecus francoisi; assembly: GCF_009764315.1. Lineage (NCBI taxonomy): Eukaryota > Metazoa > Chordata > Mammalia > Primates > Cercopithecidae > Trachypithecus > Trachypithecus francoisi. The sequence goes on from NW_022681454.1 coordinate 113,475,338, forward strand.
GAGAAACTTATCACAAAAGATAAGCACAGTAAAAAATACAGCCTTGAGTTAAACATGAGATTGACTTCATATGGCAATTTTTGCTTCATATTTATTTTATATACCCACCACTCTATTTCTCATATTGATGGCATATTGAGCTTAATGAGGTGGGTGGTGGGTGAACTCTATGTGCGCTCAGATGAGGAACACATTCAGTATGCCTCATTAGCATCACATTCTGAATAGAATAAGGCTGCTTACTTTCTTTTAATAAGCATTAGTGATGAGCTGATATACTTGTTATGTTTGTTAAATTCAAGTAATAAATTTTAAATGATCATGTAAACAATCTGATACAATATTTCAGAATTTTATAATTTTTAATTATGTGATGATGTTAATCTACAAACAAACTTAGAGTACTACACAAATTTATTGTACTTGAATGAACTACAGAAAATATATTCAAAGCAAGGATACAGTCTCATAATTGTCCATAAACTTATAAAACTTTATTATGACTGCAATGAATTGAAAATTACAGATGCATGCTTTTCTATTATTTACAGAATATTTAAAATAGAATGTAAAAATATTGGATTGTACCTTCAGGAATTTGTATTGTATACTGTTATAAAAATTGTTATATGCAGCTCAGATATAAGTTGATACAGAAAAGACTCATGAAAATGTAAGTAATCTACATTGATCTGTTATTAGTAAATAACAACAACAACAACAGAAAAAAACCCAGCAAGAATGTATATCTATACCCACACACACACACACACACACACACACTTTATTTTCAACTCCAAAAGAAAAATGAGTAATAAATGTAGACTATGTTTTCTTGAATTATTATTACTAAACTTCAGCTAATGTTAAAAAGTACAACAGAAAAAGAGTCCTTTTATGCTCATATTATATTGATTGATATACAAAGTAATAGAACATACATTTTAATGTGTATCTTTATTTACAAGTTTATGTATTTATACTATCATTTATATAACAAGTGACAGTATTCATGAATTTTTTCAATATAATTATTTCTTTTTGTATTTTATTATCTTCACTTTGGAGAGGAAAAGAAGAGTAGCTACATCATTTAAAAATTGAAATGAAATAAAACTCTGGGTTGAAAAGCCTCATCATGTACACTTTTGGACATTTATAGAAGTTTAAGTTTGGAATCTTTTAAAAATAATTTTGATCCTTTAATGTCTGATTTCAAGTTTTCATTGAAATGCAATGCTGATAAATAAAGCATCTATAAAACGTGGCCTTTTCACATTTCTTCAGAAATGGAACTCATCTAAGATGCTTTTAACTGGCCTCTCTGAAGCAGCATGCTCTATCTCATTTTGCTCCCCACCCAGTAGCCAAAAACCAAGCAACCTGAAAACTTCACTTCCAAGATTAAAACACTCTGTACTTCACCCTCTGCATTATCTAGTTATGGAAACCCTTTCAGTCATCTGAAGCCTCTGAAGTCACTTTGTCTTCTACACACTGCAGTCTGGCTACTCTGGACTTGTTTTTCCTTAAAAGCAATAAGCAAACTCCTGCCTCTACTTTCACACTTACCCCTTTGCCTGAAATGCTTCATCACCAACTATCCACAGAGCTCGGTCCTTTATTTTCCTCAAGTGTCTTATCAAACAGTCCCTTAGTTTAGAGACTTTTTTGGATCACTTTTTATAATTGATAAATTGCTTTCTCCATACTTATTTTTTCTCTTATCAGTTTAATTGATATTATATTATGTACTTAACTTTGGTTTGCCATGTGTCGTGGGCTGAAATTTATTTCCCTACCCCCTGAAAAAATGTATATGTTGAAGTTGTGATCCTTAGTACTTCAGAATGTGACTGTAATTTGGAGACAGGGTCTTCAAATAGGCAATTAAATTAAAACGAGGTCATTAGGATGGGCCCTAATTCAATATAACTGATGTTCCAATAAGACGAGGAATTAGGACACAGACTCACATGTAGAGGGAAGACCATGTAAAGACTCACAGAGAAAATGGCCATCTACCAGCCAAGGAGGGAGGCCTCTGAAGATGGGTTTGGTTCACTGCTGACACTTTGATCTCTGACTTCTAGCCTTCAAGACTATGAGAAAATACATTTCTGTTGTTTAAGCCTCCCAGTTCATGGTACTTTGTTAGGGCAGTCCTAGTAAACTACTACATTGTCCTCTTTGTTCCCCACTCACCACCCTTTAATTCCTAGAAAAAAAGATCTTACTAGCCTTTGAGGACTTTGCTTATTTCATTCATTGTTGTATTTCCAGTAGGTCAAACCATTCCTGGGGCATTGGGTTGCTCAATAGATATTTGTTGAATAGCTAAAAGTGCAACAAATAATAAAATGCTTAATAAATTACCTATATTATGTCCAAGGAATGCTGAGTTTTATGATATTTTATGAGCCTTATTCATGAAAAAAATTCTCAAATTCCAATACTGAGTGTTGTAGAGACTGGAAATTGTATCCCTTTCATTTGCATTGAATTGTGTTTGTCAACTTGGCTAAGACTGAGAAGTATGCAGCTACTCAATATTTACTATCTTATATGAAGTGCCGATTTACTGAACACCTGATGAAAACATAATTTGCTATTCCCCTACCCGCTTCTTTTCTCTTGCAACGTGTAGATTCAGTGATGTGATCATACCTTCCCCATTTCTGATCCAGCCTGCTTTTCTCTAAATATTGAAGCTCTCAAAATCATCTTTTTTGATGAAGCCTTCAAAATGTCTCCTGGAGATTTCTTTGACCTTGGCAAAATAAACTTGTATGTTGATTGGGACCTGTCTCAGATGCTTTTTTCCCAAATACTTTGCTGCAGTTTTCTCAGAGATGGCAGTTTCCTCACATATCTTCATGAGCTCCCCCAGTGTTGTAACCACTTTTGTGGTCCAAAATACAAAGCTTCTAAAATTTTCCTGTAAGCTCCAACCAACTATGCACACAGATGCTTTAGCATGTCGTGGTTGATGACTTTCTCCGATCCTCCAAATTCCTTTTATTCCACAGGACTTAATTTCCCCAGCTCCTCTTACATTATGTACACTCTAATTTTGTTTACAAATAATTTGTCTCCATAAAAAAAGAATTGGTTCTCTTCTAAATCAACAAACTCTGACCAATAAACCAAATATGGCAAAATATGGGACATCCATGGATATGCTTTTCTAGATTGTTCTACCCTGTTTTTCATGGATAAGCATTCGTTTTTGAATAATAGATGATTTTATAAATTTTAAAAATAAAAAAATCACTTTTAATTGAAATTATAATGTAGACAAAAAGTATGTTGCCTACTATTTTGGTATTTTTAGTAAACAAAATTACAATAATTTTCATAATATATGTTTGCTTTGCTTCCTATTAGACATGTCTTATACAATGAATTAATGAATACAATTATCAGCAGATATATTATTCATCGAATATGTGACATGAAATCACACGTTCTAGTAAAATTGTTCATCTAGCATAACATTCCCATATGCTGAGATATTACTATAAATAATTTTAAAATGTCTTCTAGAATTAAAAAGTTTAACAATGTTCTAAGATAACATGCTTGCTCTTAAAACAATCCAGTAAATTTTAAAATATTTTGTACTCATCCATAATTTTAAAAAATTTAACAACATTAAATGGTGAAATTAAACATGTTTTTCACTGTAAGAAAATTATTTATATCGTGAATGTGGAAGTGGCAGAGTTGATAGTGTTATCGTTCTGCACCTGTGCCTGGAGAGGATTTGCCTGATTTCTCTTGACCCTAAGAATCTCATGGCCACCATGTGAGTAGACTTGAGCCAGTCCACACAGGGATGAGGGGTCATGTGGAAAATTGTGATTTCCAATGGCCCATCTGCCAGTTCCCAACTGCCCAAACGTTGACTACAGGTACATGAGTAAACCCCTGACAAGATTGGTCATTATTTAGTTGTTATAAACAATGCTATTATAAACATATTTGAATATGTATCCTGGTGAAAATATATACACATCTCTCCAAATTATATTTCTAGGAGTAAAAAGGCTGGGTCACAGACTATTTGTATAACATAATACTAAATTTTTCCAGAGTAGTTGCCTCATAAGAAAGTGACTTTGCTGCATCCTTGCTAGCATTCAGCTTCCTTGGATTTTGCAATTTTTAGCTATTCTGGGAGAACATTTAGTGGTGCTTCTTTTTCACTTTTTACTTATTTTCACCGTTTTTTCCCCCCACATGAGACTATGTTTGTCCATCATGTTATAATGAATTTAGTAACACCAATATTATGGGATCCAATAATTTTAAATAGCTATTTCGTTTTGTGACTGTTTTTACATCCTTCTTTTTATTTCCTGAGAGAAAATAACGATTGATTTCTACTTGCAGGATGTATGATGTGTTACCTAGTGTGAAAAATGTATATATACAAACACAGGTACATACATATACACATAGTAAACACACTCATAGATATGTATTCTTAGTAATGCCATTATTCATTCATATAATCAAAAATACCAATACCAATTTTTGTGTCTTTATGAATCATATTTGAATCTTTATTGAATTATTATTTGGGGTTGGCAAGTACTGTCTTTACCCTAGTTATATTGAATTACTAAAAAAGAAATTCTTACTCTTCTAAGCTGAAATTATGATCTGGTAGAGGTTAAAGAATTAAAGACAAGTGCCAAAAGAGGATCTAAGATAGAGGTGCATTCGTTTCCTAGGCCACCATAACCGCCTGATGAGGTCATGCTCCCTTCTCAAGCCACAGTGAGCTCAGTGAGACCGTGCTTCCTTGCCTCTTCCAGCTTGTGATAGTCCCAGGCTTTCCTTGACTTGCAGATGCAGCAGTTCAATCTCTGAACATGTCTTCACCGGTGCTCTCTCTGTGTGTCTCTCTTCTCTTCTGATAGGGACACTAGTCAAACTGGATTAAGAGCCTACTCCTCTCCAGTATAACCTTGTCTCATTGAGTTACATTTGTAACAACCTTATTTCTAAATAAGGCACATTCTGAGGAACTGAAGGTTGGGACTTCAATATATCTTTTGGGGGAGAACTGAACTCAGCCCAAAATAGATCATCTTCTTATAGAAGAGAGTTCTAGAATGAAGATATTTCAACTAAGAAATTGACAGAAAGATAGCTAAAAACCATAATGGTATTATTTTTAAAATGTGTTTTTCTTTCAGAAGGAAGGAAGGAATGAAGGAAGAAAGGAGGAGAAAAAGAGAAGCACTCTAGTGTAAGAGATACAAAAGCATTTTTCTACAGCTTAAACATTTATAAAGTGAAAACGAAGATAATTAGGGAAGCGATAGCAGAGATCAAGCTGGAGAAATAAACAGGTCTATACGAAATTTTACACATTATTCTAAGGACAACGATGGTTCATTTTTTTTAAAGGACATCATTTTAAAAATTGCTTTCAAAAGTCACCTTGGCTGAAGAGATGAGAATGGGTTGAAAAGCGGGTAGACAGCCTGCAGTCAGGGAGACTAGTTACATAGGAAGAGTTCAGTCTTTCCTAAACAAGACAATGGCAGGTTGTATAAAATGAGATGTATTTGAAAGAGATTTTAACAACAAAACATACGTGACTAAGAGTTTGATTGCTTATGGGGTATATGAAAGAAGGAATGAATTCTAACTCCCAGGTTTCAGGATAAGTAAGTGGGCAGAGTGAGGCAGCATTCAGTGGGATGGGAATACAGAATTTCAGCCTATTTCAGTGGGATAAACTCAATTTGAATATATTAAGTGTGATTTTAAGTGTCTATGGGTATACAAGTAGAGATGTCCTATAGGCAAGTAACTGTTTCTATATCGTACTGTAATTGAAACAAAAGAAGTGATTGTCTGGAGAAGAATTTAAACAGAATTAAACTTTAATTGCATTTTATTTTTGTATTAGAGATATTTAACATCGATAAAAAGTGGGTGAAAATAATATGTGGCAGAGACTGGGAATTATCCAGATATCTCAAATCCTCATAGAGTACTAATTTAAAAGTCCAATTAAAAAAAATTAATGGCAGAAAAATACTGATAAGTGAGTGGTGTTGCTGTCCATTTATTTGCCTCATTATTTTCAATTTTCACATACAAAGAAAAAAATTGAAATTATTGGCATAGGGCTAAATCAATTGTTAGTATGTTTCTTTTTGCCTTTTCTGACCAACTTGAAATACACACACACACACACACACCACACACACAGACACACACCACAAGCTGGGAAAAAAAAGTTGGAAGAAGAAACATTCCCTATACTGTGCCTTAATATCACACTAAGGACCATGATCTTCTCATGAAAGCAGTCTGCATATTATTAGTATTGTATTTGGTACAATTTATTAAACTGGGATTAAAATTCTGTCTCTGACATGTAATAACAACAGTTAGAACTGACAGCCCTTGCATCATTCCCCACACTCATCCAGTGAACTCTGTATTACTGCTTCTTTCCCATCATCTGCCAAATTCATAACCAAAACAACTATCGGATCTTCCCAGATGGTCCATCTGATATCATTTGTACTGAGCTTGTCAATCTACCAAACTCAGTTATATAATTCTCTGCTCTCATTCCAAGATGATTTTAGACATCCTACTACATCCAACATAGAAGTGAGACTATGGTAAAGTTTTATTTAATGTTGAGAGTAAAAATCTTTTTTGTGATTTTAGCTACGAGGTGATTAATATATTTGAAAAGTGATCATCCAAGGAAATAATGAAATAGAATAGCATACTGTTATGATGAACATTGAAATAAAAATATTCCTATTTGTATTTTATCATAAAAATTATAACTCCCTCTAAAAAATCAAAGCAAATGGGTAGAATTTCTATATTTTATATTACTAAAATTGTACATGGACGGTTCATTTGATTTTCTAAAATACTACAGCTAAAATGAATATACGTTGACACTTATCAGTATATACGTACACTACGTAAACGTTTGTTGCAGTAGTGTTGAAATTTCTGTTTGCAAATTATACAAAACATTTTCTGATGCTGAATTTTATTTGGTCATGAAAATGTTGATCTGAAACTAAGTGAAACAAAACAGTTCCAAATTCTGATTAGTCCTAGAATGTTTTATTTTTCCTTTCTTTTAGTTTTATTTTTTTAAGAGACAGGGTCTGACTCTTTTCCCCAGGCTGCCGTGCAGTGGCACTATCACAGCTCATTGCAGCCTCAAATTCCTGGCATCAAGAGATCCTCCTGACTCAGCCTCCCAATTACCTGGGACTATAGGTGCTCACCACCTCACCTAGCTATTTTTTTTTTCTTTTCTTTTCTTTCTTTCTTTCTTTCTTCCTTTTTTTTTTGAGACTAGGTCTCACTATGTTGCTCAAGCCAGTCCCAGACTCCTGACTTCTAGTGATCCACCCATCTCAGTCTCCTGAGTAGCTGGAATTGCAAGTGCAAACTGCCTTTCCTAGGTGAAAAACATTTTCTGTATATTAAATCTAAAGTAGAGGTTAGTTCATAAACTGGAAATGGAGGGCTGTCTCTTATGATGATGTTATTTAATGAAAATCAGTTACTGATCTCCACTCTACTCTTTGGAGGGCATGCAAAATTAGAAATTGTATTTTTAAAATTTAAAAAATCTTTAAATTTATTGCCTGGCAATAAAAGAAAAATACCTTGAAAAACAAAGTCTGCAAAATGTTGGCAAGAACAAGAAAACAGTGATACATTTATTTTTTTTTACAGGAAAAATAACTTAATATTCCTAACATACCTTTCTCACAAATCCCTTTCTATAGAATGCATCAGTCCATGAATGTCACTTGGTCAAAATCATCATTGGTATTCCTTCTGGTAGCTCTATTACTGTACAGGCTCTAGAGTATTTTCTGTTATAGCCTACAAGAATAAGAAAATTGAAATCTTTGTCATATTTATTTTCATTGTCTTTTTCATATATATTTGCTCACACTAGCTATTTAATGTTGTTGTTTTTCTCTTTATTTGCCAAGAAAATTATTAAACTAAAAGAGGCCATTTCGTTCTGAAGGTATTAATTACAAAATCATAAAATTATGTAATCCACCTGTGCAGAAGAAAAGAGGAACACACTTTTTGTTAAAGGTCCTAAGGTCAACAAAATCTTTTAGTAGTAATATATTCTGCTTTAAAGGAGTTCCATAAGTTTTAGTTAATGAAAATAAGAAACGGTGTAAGCTTCTGCTATAGCACTTTGAAGATTTCACCTTGAACTAATATATACTTTATTAACTAATGAGTACAAATGAAATTATTTCTGGCTATGCAACTACAAAGCTTTTTTTAAAATAATGGTTTATCTTTATCCCAATGAACTTTTTCTCACAATTCACTGAATTGCCTGTTAATTTGTGGACAAAGAATGAACATTTTAAATATTTTCTTTTACAAATTAAGATACATGTAAGCATCACTCTTTATTCCATGTCTGCCAAACACAATTCGGAAAAACTATGCTGCCATTTGGGGACAGAGAGAGAGAGAGAGAGAGACAGAGAGAGAGAGAGAGAGAATAGATAGATAGATAAAAAATAATTTTTAAGATAAATGCATTGTTTTCTGAAGCTGCATTAAAAAGCTCTACAAGCTGTGTGGCTTCAAATGATAGAAATTTATTTTCTTACAGTTCTGGAGGCTAGAAGTCCAAAATCAAACTGTGGGCAGGGAAGTGATCTGAGGTCTGAGACTCAGTAGACTGTGCCTCTTCCTAGCTTGTGGTGGTGGTTGTCAATCCTCAGAGTTCTTTGTCTTGCAGTGCCATCACTCTAATCTCTGCCTCTCTGGTCATACGATGCTCTCCTTGTGTGTCACAGTGTTCAAATTTCCCTCTTATAAGGACACTGGTCACATCGGATAAGGCCCTGCCCTAAAGAATTTACATTATTGTACTACAAAACCCTATTTTCAAAGAAGTTTACAGTCACAAGTACTAGGGACTAGGACTTCAGCATATACTAGGGGAACACAATTCAACTCATAACGATGAGTGTCATGATATTTAGGTGTTATATGATAATAGCAACTCAGGGGCACATAACATATAATAATCTTATCACAGAAGACTTTCAGTGGATAGAATTCTCTTGCTACTCAAGGATCCTTAAATGTAAGGATCTTAAATAATGGTTTCAAACCTTGGGAGGAAGAAATATAAGACAGAAGCAGGCTGCATAAACTTAAGGAGCTCTATTAAAATATGTCTGCTGCACAGGTGTTAAAACAAGGTGCTACTTTCTAGGTAAGACCAAATATGCAATAACTGAACTGGTAGCAATAGTCATGATGCTGTGACACCATTGCTTAAGAATAGAATTTGTTCTGCGTGACGTTGAAATAGACACAAGACAACTAAGAGAAATCTGGATCCAAATTTAGGGAATCAAATAGTATTGGTGAAGTTGAGAAGAGAACTATAAAAGATAGAAACCACTTATGAAAAGCACATACAAACATGTTTTCTAGCATTATTATTTATTTAATATCATATTGCACTTTGTCAGGCAGTCTTGAGTGCTAACATTTTATTATATTTTCTAAGTGTTTTATTTTTTTCTGTGAAATCCTTAAAAGTTAATTTAATCATTAATAAATATTTCTAGCTTGTTTCTAGAAATATGTATATTAACTATTCAAAATGGCAGTGAGCTCTGGGAAGCTCAGCAAGACTGTGTTTTTCTGACCATATAGTATTCAGATCAACTCCAATACATTCTTCTATCTTCTCTAATTGGACAGCAGCCTCTAATATGTAATCAGGCACCTAATTACATAATTATATAATAGCATGTGAAATAAAGCTTTGCCTGTTTATGTAAGTTTAGTTTGTAATCACATTAAGTATATTAATTGTTTTCATTCATGTTGTGCGTATTACACTGTTACATATTTATGATTTTTTGCATTACACCCTCCTATAATGGGCTTTTATAGGAATATTGTCTTGTTAGTTGTGAGAAGCAAATTATTTGAATTAATGTTCATTAAAATTCATGAGTATTAATCTGATTATTAGGAACGATAACACTTAATATTTTTACAGCACTTTCTATGTGCCAGGCATTTTAAAAATCATTTTTATCTATCTTTAGTCAGTATTCAGAACAGTCATACAGGTTAGCTAATATTAATCTCCTCATTTTTAACATGAGAAAATTGGCGCACAGAGAAACTAAATAATTTTGCTCAGGTTTTTCAGTAGGTAAGTGAAGTTAGAATACAAATTCACTGTGTCAGGCTCAAGAATCTAGCCTCTTAACCAGTCCTCTGTCTGTCTTGTGATGTAAAGTGTATTCCCAAGACAATATAACAGAATTAGATAGGAATACAATTTGCATTTTATAAGTTTTTAAATTATTTTAAAATAGAAGGAGAAAAGTGATATTTATGTATAATGAAGAAAATGTGGAGATTGTAGTATGAGAATATTTTAATTAAGAAGTTTACGTAATCATGCTTACACATCTAGGACTTAAGTGTAGTTATCTGTGAACCAAGTATTCCAAGGACTGGTACTCTTTCTGCAGGCTTTACCAGTATTTATAAGCCTAGAAACTGATATTTGGAATAAATGTTGTTTGTTTATTCAGCAAACATAATGCTGAATGGTTTATTTTGATTCAGAACTTTGATATAAATTTGAAAAAAAAGTTAAATACTAACTTTTTCAAAACATGTGTAGACATATATGTTACAATACTGTGTTACCCAAACACTTAAAGTATACAGGAGAAAGAAAAGAGTGACTCTCTGGTGGGATCAGCAAAATCTACACAGTCACAGTAACAATATGAGTGGGAAGAAAAAATCAAAATAAAAGCAACAGCCAATGGAAAAGCCCAGGAGCCAATAACATCATGATGCAGTAATTTTTGTAATTTTTCTCTGATCCATTTCCTGTTCTTTTCTCTACTCTGTATGGCAGAGCACTGATACTTGCAACGTCACAGGTACTCTTGCTCACTGGTTCTGTTTCTAGTTTACCAATAGTAAACACTGGAGATTAGAAAGTGATGAAGCCAGGATACTTCTTCCATTTTATGGTTTTTCAGATCGGAGGTTATATCACCTGTGGTTCAAGCTCCTGATTGACATCCCATTTTCATAAGTTCCAGTTTCTATTTGAAAGCTTAGAATCCTGAGCTCTGGTAACATGAACGTTTTTCTCTCCATTCCTAGGCTTAGTAGCTATTTCCTTCTATGATACTTAATTATCTTCTGTTTGCCCTTTTATAGCTTCCAACAACCTTGTATTGGCAGGTTTAAAAGCAAAGTTTATGTTTGAGCTTACTCCAAGGCAAAGTATAGAGGAGAAAAATGGCAACAAAGAGGTTGGATAAAAGAAACCAAGAAAGAAGAGACGGAAAAACAGTTGGAAAACCAGGGAAGTAGTGTGATGGAAACCAAGTGCAGTTCATGGAGACAGCATTCATCAGTGTGGAGTATCTCGTGATGATAAAGCCTGAGAAATATTTATTGGGCTTGGAAATGGAGAGTTTGCGAGTATTGATATTAAAGAGAGTTAAATTTGGGAAAGAAATTTGAGGAGAGAGAAAGTTTAGATGCCTAGTAAGTGACGATTAGGAGAGAGAGCTGATTAAAATAAATTGAGTGATTAAGTGAAGAAATTAATTAATTAATAATTTAAGACAGAAAATTATCAACTCCTGTGATCTCTCCTTAGCATTTCTCAGTTGCTTAGGTAAAGAAGATAAAAAGTTAAGTTGTCCAGATTATCTGCATTGGATATATTTCATAGAAGCACATAAAGGAGTGGTTACTAGAGATTCCAAAGAAAATAAACCATGTGACCAGCTACAGATCTAAGATTGTAATGGGAGGGGACTAATAACATAGAGACTCTGAGGGTAGAACTTACTTATGATGGATCTGTCTTCATTATGGTATGGGTTATATTAATGTCAATAGTTGAATGATGACTTTTGGGCTCGGTATTATGAAGAAATGTGGGAAAGAGTATAAGGAAGGAAACATAGGTGCAAAAGGCATGCCATTTGAGATGAGAACAAGGATCACAGGTATGTAAATAATTGCATTTAATTGATGGGCCTAACTGCCCCAAGCTTCCAAACTTGCTGTGATAAATATTGAGTCCTACAGCATATTCTATACCTTATAATTGAAAATATTGATAATGACTTCTCTTATTCCTAGTTTTATTTCTTAAATTTGTGAAAACAGGTATGTATGTGTGTGTGTACTCAAGTCAATCTATTTCAGTCATTCGAAAGAATTTTCATTTCTTTCTATGTCAGAATTTAGAGAGGAAGTAATACATCTTGATGAGTTTGGTGCTCAAAAAAAAGAATTTAAAATTCCAGAAAAGAACTGGAAAGTAGAAAGCAGTCAGTAAAAGTTTCTCTCTACTTAAATTTGAAGAGTTGTTTTGAGGTGTTTTATTAAGGTAGACTGCTTCCTTACATATAGTACATATGTTTACAGAAAAATTTCTACAAAAGAAAAAATAATGGTGCCTTATAAACTCATTAATTAAATATTAATTAGATTCATAAACAAAAATATTAATTATTATTTTAAAACGGAATATTTTCCATTCTGCTTGTATCCAACTTTTAAGCAACTCAGTGATGCTCTTCCACATGTTTTTTCCAGATTAGTTCTCTTTTTGCCAGGGACTGTTGTTTGTAGAGAATGCTAGTACTAGTAAAACTAAAATAAGTTAAGAAGTTACATCTGGAATGAAACCATGAAAATTCAATGCAAAAATATTTTCTGAACACATTTGGACTAAACACTTTTGATTACTTATGCCACTGCCTATTTCCTTCCACTAACTAATTTGAATAATTTCTTGTAAGCCCTGGTGTAATAAACATTTGGGGAATATTGTCGTTATCCATTCCTGTAATTGCCGGGTAGTGTCCTGGAGTTAGAACAGCTTCCAAAATATATCTCAAAAAAGAGTTGGAGGAAAAAAATGTTATAATGTTCCAGAGTTTTATTGTAATGAGTTCCTGAAAACAAAACCAAGCATGAAGTGATGTTAATCTCCTATTACACATAATTTGCCAAAGGGCACATGAAGCCTGTGTTTGGCTTCTTAAGCCTGAACACAGTTGTAGATTCATCAGTTAGAAACAGTTAGTTATATTTATCTTTAATGGAGTTCCTAAGCCTTATCAACAGATGGAAGAACTAACTCAGGAATAAAGTCTAATTTGATATAAAAATATAAAAGTTTTAAAAACAATACAGGAAACATCAAAATACAGAAAGGTAGACAAAAATATATTTTGGAAGATTTTACATTGGTTCCTTTTCTTAAATTACTGGGATTTTTGTATTGATTTCTTTTCTTTTCTTTTTTTTTTTTTGAGATAGAGTTTCTCCCTTGTTGCCCAGGCTAGAGTGCGATGGTGCCATCTCGGCTCACTGCAACCTCTGCCTCCCAGGTTCAAGTGATTCTCCTGCCTCAGCCTCCTGAGTAGCTGAGATTACAGGCACACACCACTATGCCCGGCTAATTTTGTTTTTTTTGTTTGTTTGTTTGTTTTTTTTTTTTTTCTTTTTTTTTTTGAGACAGAGTCTCGCTCTGTCGCCCAGGTTGGAGTGCAGTGGCCGGATCTCAGCTCACTGCAAGCTCCGCCTCCCGGGTTTACGCCATTCTCCCGCCTCAGCCTCCCGAGTAGCTGGGGCTACAGGCGCCCGCCACCTCGCCCGGCTAGTTTTTTGTATTTTTTTTTTTTAGTAGAGACGGGGTTTCACCGTGTTCTCCAGGATGGTCTCAGCAGAGATAGAGTTTCTCCATGTCGGTCAGGCTGGTCTTGAACTCCCGACCTCAGGTGATCCACCCACCTCAGTCTCCAAAGTGCTGGGATTACAGGCCTGAGCCACCATGCCTGGCCTCATTAAATTTGTATGGGAATTTATTTAAAGTGTCATTTTTATGCATGTTCTAGAAATGGCACAATCAAACCCAGGAAAGTAAAGAAAGAAAGGGAGGAGAAAAGAATGCAAAAAGAAATAGAAGAAACTAAATATACTATTATGATTTCTACTCAATAATTCTGTCCACTCTATATTTGTCTGCAGCTTTCTGACAGTTTACTCACCTAGTCATTATTTTACAATATGAGAATATGTACTAGTAGAGTATGTATCCCTGCTGAATAATATAATGAAATCAAAATTCTAAATTTTCTCTTGGAATCTAATAAGAATGGCATCACAAGTTCCACAATGTTAGAAAAATGCTACACATGTTGTTGAGAAATATGACAATATGATATGGAGGAAGAATAAAAAAGTCATAAAACATAATCATCTGAACCAATTGGCGTTAAGTCAAGAGAAGAGCCACCATCATGTATATTATTTCATAAGAAAAATTTTTGTAAGACTAAGACCTTACACACTGGGACAAGCTTAAATAGTAAAGAGCCCAAAAGGCTGGAATCAGAAAAATCCCACACTACATTTCCTGAATGAGTGGTGTGGGTGAATACATTGGTACTTGTAAGGAGTCTAGCTCCTGGAGTGGGCCTGGCAAGTGGGCTACGTAAGTTGTTGCCTCTTGTCACCAGTGTATCTATGAATTTGCATCAAAACATCTAAAGATGATCCCAGAATTACTGGTGGTTAGCAGGACCACATTTGGGAAGAAGAGATCAATATAGAGTAGAAAGAGTGAAGATAAGCCAAGTCCTGCCAGTATATCTTCCATCAAAGACACTAACCATAATGACTGTCAGATAATAGTGGCTGTTGCCCAATTTCTTCCTCCAAATTTTGCTCAATTATTTTTCTCCAAAGTCAAATGGTCAAGAGGATCCTCTAAAATGTAGTGTCATTATTTGAGACTTTTGATTGTGATCTCCTCTGGCATAGTACCATCCCACCGAAAGAGAAAGCAACGATTATTATTATAAAAACTGTAAAATGTCAAAATGTTTATTATTGTTGTCATTAATCTCCTGACTGCAATGTATTACTTTGTTTCAATATTTGAAAAAGCTCAAGTATCAACCAGGTGTTTGGGGTTTTGAACATTTCAATTTTAAATTTGCTCAGTAATTTTTAACTTAACTGCTGTTTCTTCCAGTTCACACTAGATGTATTTGGTAATTTCTAGGCAATGTCATTCCTGTTCTCCCCAGAATTGGTGAAACCAGCAACAGAACTATTCATTTCATTGTGAGTGAGAAAAGTCCACCAATCAATGTGAATGATCCTGATAAAATTATTTAGAGTTATAGATAACTACATTTAGCTATGCTCTTTTTTGTGAAGATATTATATAGAGAAGAAAATATACATAAGCATACTTACAAATACTTTTCTAATGGGATGACAACTGGCAAATTGTTACATGAATAGAAAAAGGAAGCCACTTAGAAAAATGACAAAACTATTTGGTGAAACTATGCTATTATGTTATCATTACATTAGAGTAGCTATCTTTTTTGCTTTCTTTTTTATGTTAGCATGTGGTAAATATAAAGCATGGTTTTTGCCATAAAAATGCAGATATTTCAAATAAGAGAATAATTCCTTCTTTAAATTATTTTAAAGCAGCTGCCAGATTATATTGGATTTTCTAGCAGCTATTTTATAAGTATATTATAAAGACTATAATTTTCTCAAAGATTTTCTTATTATCAGGTTAAGCACGTGCAATGGTTTCTCATTTAATTTGCACCAGCAAATTTCAGCAATTTAGCCAATTTAAGGTCTATAAACACATATGCAACATTTCAAATTTCTTTATGCAGACTTCATTTTTCTCACATTGTACTTTAACCCATTGCAGATAACACCAGTCATCTCAAAAACCTTTTCTATTTGAGGTAATTAACTCATTAAAAATAATAATGCTTTTATAATAAGAATTAGGCTGGGCCCAGTATAAATTGTTATGTTAATGTTAAACATTGTAACAGAGAGACACGAAGATATGTTAGTTAAAACAGAATAGAATTTCATTATTTGCTCAAGTAAAGTCCAAAAACTATTCCTGAGCAGCAGACAACGTTTCTCCAGTTGGTTATTTGTAAAGCCAGATCCTTTTTATCTGTGATTCAGCCATCCCAAGAAGGTTCTGCTTATCTGCATCTGGATAAAATTAAAGATTATACAGATGCAGATGTGAGATGTTCTAATAAGCTTTACATCACATTGGATTGAACATAGTCACTTGTCCTTGCATAATTTCCAGGAGCCTGGAAAATCCAGTTTGTATGGCCAGGAAGAAGAATGGATTAGTGCAGCAACTAGTCAGTCTCTTCCAAGCAAGGTAAGTTACTGGAAAATATAAACTAATTTTAGTTTGGGGAAGTGTTAGATTAGGCAGATAGCCAGGAGCAAGTAGGCAAGGAGTCCCCTGGCTAAAGAAGTCCTGAAGGTGCTGCCCACTGATAATCAATGTTGCTCACTGATAGTCAGCAAAAAGGACAATGGTTACACTGGCTACATCTAGCCTTGTGTTTAGGCTCCTCTGGCCCTGAAGGGGACTGATAAAGAATCTAGCCAAAGATAATAATGCTAGGGATTTTCCCCACTGATGAGCATGCACACTCCTCCAAAACCTCACATTAGAATAGCCTTTTGCTCATTATAATGGTAAAAATAAACCCCTGGGTGGAGACTTTAAATGCTAATGAGATATGTGACATATGTACTATCATGTGCACATCATAGTGCCCAAAGGAACCTTCAAAAACATGCTTTCAAGTAACACTCCATCAGGCCCCTCCATAAATAATCATGTCAGATTCTTATAAAAAGAGTCCCCCACTAGCTGCTGTTGACCTATTCTTTCAAGTATCCTACTATGTCTCATCTTTCAGAGTCTACTGTCTCTTTAAATAAACACTGTTACTACTATTTTTTCCAGAAGGACCAACCCTGAGCTGTTTTCCAGCTGGACAAGCCTGGACCTGTATTCCACTCCTCTCTAAAATGTACCTTATTTTTCTTCATTAAATTCTGCTACTTAACCCTTACTATATGTCTCTTGATTGAATTGAAATTAGACAAGAATGGAGGATTCCACACTTCCTGGTAAAATAAGTATTATGTTCCCCAAATTGTAGGAATAAGGAGGATTTTAGTATTTGTTAGGACACATTTCTCTTACTCACTTTTGCATGCACATTCTTGTTAGCTGATGATATTTATGAGATCTTCAAGGTATAAATTGATCAAATGTCACTTGTTACTTTGCTCTACAAGAAAAAAATATTGGGAAAGGCATCTGAAGGGTGCACTTAAGAAAAATGTTGAAGACCGCTGGGTTCTCAAAAGCTATGACAAAGTATTTTAAGATTTGGTGATTCACGTGTTTGAGTGTGTGATTTGTGTGTTTGATTTGTGTGTTTGTGTTGAGTTGAGTGAAAAGCCATCCTGAGTGAAAAGAATAAAACTGGAAGACTTGCGCTACCTGACTTCAAATTATACTACAGAGCTACAGTAACTAAAACAGCATAGTGCTCACATAAAAAGAGACATAGACCAACGGAACACAATGGAAAATGCAGAAATAAATTCACACATCTACAGTGAACTCATTCTCAACAAAGGTGCCAAGAGCATCCAACTAGGAAATGTAAAGTCTCCTCAGTGAATGGTGCTGAGAAAACTGGATATACATATGCAAAAGAATGAATCTAGACACCTGTATCTTTACATATACAAAAATCAAAGTAAAATGGATTAAAGACTGAAATCTAAGACCTAAAACTATGAAACTCCATAAAAGAAAACCTTGGTAAAACTCCCCGGGACACTGCACTAGGCACCAACTTCTTGAGCAATACTGCACAGGCACATGCAACCAAAGGAAAAATGAACAAAAGGGATCACATTAAGTTAAAAAGCTTTTGCACAGCAAAGAAAACAATCGACAAAAAGAAGGGAATAACATGCAGATTGGAAGTAAATATTTGCCAACTATCCTTTGGACAAGGGATTAATAACCAGAATACATAATTATGTCAAACAACTCAAAAGGAAAAAAAAATCTAATAATCAAATTTAAAAGTGGGCTAAAGATGTGAATAGACATTTCTTAAAAGAAGACATGAAAATTGGAAACAGCTATATGAAAAGGTGGTCAACTTCATTGATCAACAGAGAAATACAAATCAAAACTACAATGAAATATCATCTAACCCCAGTGAAAATGTATTTTCTCTAAAAGACAGGCAATAAGAAATTCTGGCAAGGATGTGGAAAAAAGTGAACCCTCATACAGTGTTAGTGGGAATATAAATTAGTACAACCACTTTGGAGAACAGTATGGAGATTCCTCAAAAAAAACTAGAAATAGAAGTAGGATATGATCCAGCAATCCCACTGCTAGGTATACACCCGAAAGAAAATAAGTCACTATATAAAAGAGATATCTGCACTACCATGTTTATTGCAACATTGTTCACAATAGCTGAGAGTTTAATCAACCTAAGTTGGATGAATCAATAGAAGAATGGATAAAGAAAATGTGGTTCATAATCACAATGGAGTATTAGCCATAAAAAGAATGAGATCCTGTCAGTTGGAGCAATAAGGATAGAACCAGAGAATATTATGCTAAGTGATACAAGCCAGGCACAGAAATTCAAACTTTACATGTTCTCACTCATTTGTGGGAGTTAGAAATTGGACTCTTGAAGATAAGGGTAGAACGATGGTTACCAGAGGCTGAGAAGGATAATGAGGGGGAAATTGGAAAGTGAGGATGGATAATGGGTACAAAAATATAATTAGATTGAATGAATAAGATCTAGTATTTTGTAGCACAGCAGGGTGAGTACAATCACCCATACTTCATTGTACATTTTAAAATACCTAAAAAAGTGTAAGTGGAATGTTTGCAACACAAAGAAATGATAAACATTTGGAGACCCATTTACGCTGATTTACCTTATTTACACTGAGCATTACACACTGTATACATGTATCAAAATATCTCAAATACCCTATACATATATATATATTTAATATAACCATAAACTTTAAAAATTATTTTTTAAAGTTTGAGGAAGATGTTATACCACCCCTGAAAGATTTTCCATAAAATAAACAAGGCTGGGTGCACTGACTCACGCCTGTAATTCCAGCACTTTGGGATGCCAACGTAGGAGAATTGCTTGAGTTTGAAACCAACCTGGGCAACAAAGTAAGACCCCCATCTCTAGAAAAAAGTAAAAAATAGAATAGCTGGGCATGGTGGTGCACACCTGTAGTCGCAGCTACTCGAGAAGCTGAGGTAGGAGAATCACTTGAGTCCGGGAGGTCAAGGCTGCAGTGAGCTGTGATCACACCACTGTACTACAGCCTGGGTCACAGAGTGAGAGCCTGTCTCAAAAAAAGAAAAAAAAAAAAATAGAAAACAAAAACTCCAAAAAACCCCAGTTGAAATAAGGGAAGAGCAAGGATCAAACTCTTCTTTATATTCAGTGAGGCCAGCATTATTCTGATACCAAAGTGAGAATAAGTTTTTTTTTAAGTATATTACAAAGAAAGAAAACTATGCCCCAATATTCCTCCTGAACATGCTATTACCAAATAAAATCGAGCAATATTGAAAAAGGATAATAGAGCAAGTAGATTTATCATAAGACTGTCAAATTAGTTTAACATTTCAGTATCAATGTTAATTTACCATCTAAGAAAATAAAACGAGCAAAGCCAGATGAGGATCAAAGTTTACACAGGAACAGCAATTTAAAAATGAACATCCATACATGATAATAACTCAGCAAACTAGAAAAATCAGGGAGCCACTTTAACCTGATCAAAGGAGCTTGTGAAAGTCTACCTCTCATTTCACATGTAGTGTTGAAGAATGTAATATTTTCCACTAATACTCAACATATACATTGGAAATGAATATTTAAAACTGTATTTACTGGAAATATGGGTTTTTGTAGAAAATCCTAAAGACTTGGCAAAGCAATAATCAGATACAATAAGGCTGGTAGCCTGTCCTGGGATACAAAGTTAATGTTTTTGTGTTTTTACTCATTAACAACAAATATATGGAAGGTGAAAGAAAAAGTACTAATTAAAGTACTATAAGAAAATCTGAAGCAATTATGGTCACATTTAACAATATACATACAAGGAACACACTCTGAAAATTGCTAATTGCTGACAAAAAATAAAAAAAATTAGTACTAAATCATAGATTAAAAGACATATTGTTTATATGCCAATTTTCCTGAAATTTGGTTATAGATTCATTACAAACCATTTCAAATTTGCATTTTAAGCTATAGTAATCAAGACACAGTGGTTTTACTATGAGTATGGAAGGAAATATTAATGGAATAGAGTAGATTCCGAAACCAACTGGGTATTTCTTAAAATAAAACTTTACTGTAACACTAACACTGCCACAGCTGTTCGTTCAAGTATGTTTATGGCTGCTCTTATGCTAAAACAACAGAGCTAACATTGGAACAGAATAAAGAACCCAGAAACAAAGCTGCACATCTAAAACTACAGCTATTTGATCTTTGACCAAGTTGACAAAAAGAAGCAATGAGAAAAAAAAAACTCCCTACTCAATAAACGGGGCTGAGATAGATGGCTCCCATACTCGGAAGAATGAAACCGCACTTCTACGTTTTACCATATAGAAAAATTAATGCAAGATGGATTAAAGATTTAAATGTAAGACTTCAAACTATAAGAAAATTAGAAGCAGCCCCAGGAAACATCATTCTGGACATCAGCCTTGTAAAAGAATTTATGACTAATTGTCAAAAGCATTTGCAACAACAACAACAAAATGACAACTGGGAGCTAATTAAACTAAAGAGCTTCTGCACAGCAAAAGAAGCTGTCAACAGAGTAAACAGGCAACCTACAGAAAGGGAGAAAATATTTTAAAATTACGCAATAACCAAGGTCTAATATCTAGAATCTATAAAGAACTTAAATAATTGAACAAGCAAAAATCAAATTACCCCATGAAAAAATTGACAACGGACATGAACAGACACTTCTCAAAAGAAAACATAGAATCAGGCAAACAAATATAATTACAAAAATGCTTAACATCACTAATCATCAGAGAAATAACATTAAAACCACAAAGAGATACCATCTTACACCATTCAGAATGGCTGTTATGAAATGGTTAAAAACCAACAAATGCTGGTGAGACTTTAGAGAAAAGGAAATGCTGATACACTGTTGGTGGGAATGCAAATTAGTTCAGCCAGTGTGGAGAGCTGTTTGAAGATTTCTCAAATAAATTAAAACAGAGCTACCATTTGACCCAGCAATCCCATTACTGGGTATGTTACCAAAGGAAAACAAATTGTTCTGGCATAAAAAACAGTATGCACTCATCTGTTCATCACAGTACCTCAAATTCCTACTTATAAATGGGAATGGGAACTTATAAATGGGAGCTAAACTCTGAATGTTCATGCACATGAAGATGGCAACAGAAGACACTGGGGACTACTAGAGGTGGGAGAGAGGGTGGGGGAGAGGATTGTAAAACTACCTATTAGGTACTCTGCTCAGTACATGGGTGATGGGATCAATCATACCCACCCCAAATCTCAGCATTATGTAATATACCCACCTAACAAATCTGCACATATACCTCACATCTAAAATAAGAGTAGAAATCATTTTTTAAAACCCAGCAGAGTTTAGTAGTTGCAGTGGAGGACCACATGTTCCACATGATTGTATACACACACAGACACACACACATACAAAATTATCTTGCCTTTTATGGAAATAATTTGCAGATCTCTAATATTAAAGAGACCCACATATACATCAATTATGTGTTCCAAAATATTCAATGGAAAAGGATTGTCATTTAAGCAATGGATTATGGTTGTTTATCCTAATATAAAAAAGAAAAAAAAAAGAAGGAAAAAAGAGCTTTTGCTATTACCTACACTTCATGGAAAAATTAACTCATAATAAACTGTTGACCTGTATGCAAAGAAAACAATATAAAGCTCCTAGAAATGCATAGAAAAAATTATCTGTGACATTTTGATATGTAAAGATTTCTTAGATGTAATAAAATTGCCTGAACCATGAAATAAATTGATTAAAGTTTATCAAAATTACAATCTCCTATTTTCCAAAACACACTATTATGTAAAAGAAATGGGAAGCCAGATTTGGAAATATATTCCTAATATTGATCTGACAAAGCACTTGTATCCAGAATATAGAAGAATTATTATAAATAAAAAATAAAGCAAGTAACTCGATAAACTGGTCCAAGAAAGACATTAAAGTGGTTGACAGCCACAAGAGATTAATAGTGCCCTTAGTATCTGAGAAATGCAAAATAGAACCATAATCAGTTGCCACTATATCTCACCAAAATGACTAAAGTTAAGAAGTTGACAATACCAATAATGTTTTTGAGGATGTGGAATAATGAATTTTTTCATATATTGTTAAGGAGAACATTAAATGGTACAACTCTAGAATGAGTTTGACATTCTCATAAATTAAACATATATTTATCATTCTGTAAAACTCTACCCTGAGGGGCATTTACTAAGGGAAAATAAAAAACACATGACCACACACACACACTCACACACAAAAAACCTTTTACATAACTATTTGTAGCATATATATATATAATTTTTTTTTTAGATGAAGTCTCGCTCTGTCACCAGGCTGGACTGCAGTGGCACGGTATTGGCTCACTGCAACCTCCGACTCACTGGTTCAAGCGATTCTCCTGCCTCAGCCTCCCAAGTAACTGGGATTACAGACACATGCCACCATGCCCAGCTAATTTTTGTATTTTTAGTAGAGACGGGGTTTCACCATGTTCGCCAGGATAGCCTTGGTCTCCTGACGTAGTGATCCATCCTCCTCGGCCTCCCAAAGCATGTATATATTTTTATTAATCCCCAAACTGGAAGAAGTTGTGGTATATCTGTACAACAGTATGCTATTTAGCAACAACAGAAAACAAACTTCTGAAATACCAGGTGATACAAATTTCATTTTTGTCACTATATAATTCATAAGTTCTATGTATATGTAATTTTATAAAATAAAAATTTAAGATATAATGATAGAACCAAATCTATGGTTGCTGGGGAGCGTTGACTAGGAAGTAGTAGAAAGGAATATTTATTGTTGATGGATATGTCCTATATCTTGATTTGGTTAGTGATTATTGATTATATATGCTTTAAAAATTCATTCAATTGCAGACATGTAGTTTTCATTGTGTACGTAAAGTATAAAGTTGATTTCCAAGAATAAAAGCAAAATCTAGGCTATTGCCACCATTCTAGTATGAAATGAAGAGCCTTTAATAAATTACTTAATTTGTATGGGATAATCATAAACTATAAAAGAAGAATTTAGACTAATAATTGATAAGGCTATTTCAGCATAAATTTAAAATACCATCTTGGGTAGTGCAAATATTTTTAAATTAATACATCATGAGACACTAGGCAAAGTAGATGTTATCATACAGACTTTGTTCTATAGAAAAAAAAACCATGTGCATAACATGCAGGTTTGTTACATATGTATACATGTGCCATGTTGGTGTGCTGCACCCATTAACTTGTCATTTACATTAGGTATATCTCCTAATGCTATCCCTCCCAACTTCCTCCCCACAATAGGACCTGGTGTGTGATGCTCCCCTTCCTGTGTTCAAGTGATCTCATTGTTCAATTCCCACCTATGAGTGAGAACATGTGGTGTTTGGTTTGCTGTTCTTGCGACAGTTTGCTGAGAATGATGGTTTCCAGCTGGATCCATGTCCCTACAAAGGAAACAAACTCATCCATTTTTATGGCTGCATAGTATTCCATGGTGTATATGTGCCACACTAGAACTTAAAGTCTAATTTTTATAAAAAAGTGCTATAAAGCACTCAAATTTGCAAAAAAAAAAAAAAAAAAGAAAAAAAAAAAGAAAAAGAAAAAAAAAGAAAAAAGAAAAACAAGAAAACCAGTAACAGAAAAAGTAAGATGATTTGTCTGAGATATATACTTAAATGTGAAAAAAAATCTTGACAAATGAAGGTAACAGATTAACAACGGTATATTTCTAAGTCTTTATGTTGAAGGTTGAGGTTCCAAGTTGGAAACGAATACATGATGGCACAGTAAACAGTAATACTGGAAGAAGAGGGAGAAAAAGACATTTTTGTATTATCAAGGGCTTTCTCATTTGATGCACATATAATAATAACTAAACCAGCCTCATGCAAATTACTTCAGACCCATATTCTAAAATGTTATTTTTACTTAAAAATAATATGTTTGTCATTACGAAGTCTAAACATAAGCATAGTTATGATTATAGAGTTATAATTAATATATTTTATCACACTGTTTTATATTCACATTTCATATTTTACTGGACAATTGTCATATATCACTAAATTGTTTTTCAGTTAAAATGTTTACTCTAAAAAAGTCAACAAGAAAATATCTGATATAACATATCAAATAAAATATTTAATATTCAAATATATTTGATATTGGGAATGTGTTTATTAGTAAATGCATGATTTTTTCCTTTTTTACACTCCTTTAAAATATCTTAATATCAGAAATATAATAATTTAATGCATGTTCCATTTCAGTCTTTCAGTATTCTGATTATTATTAGGCTAGATTGGCAAGGACATATTTGTTAAGTTATTGCCATCTACATTGCAGACTATGATGTATACTGCTTTTCTGAAGAAAACGATTATCATGAGTTTTATGAAATTCTGGTGATCTTAGACGTTTTTTGGTTGAGACCTTTTTTCTCTTTTCATGTGTCACTGTTAATTGTAAGTTTTGTACCAAAGAAAGAATTGTGTACTATTTTTCTAGTCTTCTCTGTTTTTTGTTGTTGTTGTTGTTGTTGTTGTTTGTTTCCTTTTGTTTTGTTTTGTTTTTTGACATTACTTATTAGGTCTGCCATTTAGACAATAAGAAAAATAATGGCTAAGTTTTTTATACTTGGAAGTTATTTTCATGTACATTCAGCGCTGTCTATTAAAAGTCTGACCAATGTCTTTTGGGTAAAATAATGAATTCTTCATGGTAAAATAATCGAAGCATTACAGAGAGCACACACATATGAAATACATTACCATTAATTCCATTCTTATTTCCAAAGTTCACATTCATTTGGGAGATATTTATTAGAATGATGTATGTGTTTAATTTCATCCAAATTTGCACTACACGAAGTTTGAAATTCTTACAATACTTTGAGAATAATAATCCTGCAAATTAATTTTGATATCCAGTAAAACCTCAGGCTTTAGAGAATGGAAATATTTCAATTATTTGATGTATGTTATTGAAGTTGGTCTACTTTAATTTCTTTTTGGATATGTGTATCTTCATCACATCATTGGAAACACAAAGCATCTTGCTATTCCATCACTTTGGCAGCTTCATCAGCTTATTGTAATGTACATTTTCAGTCAACAGTCACTAGAGATCGATGTGTGAAATAACAAGGGTGTCTTATGATTGCAAACCTGTTCTCTTGATTATCATTGCTTCATTTTTTTCTGTAAGAAGGAAATTATGAATAACATTTTTGTCACTAAATAAGTGATTTATCGCCAGAGGAATTCTGTTTCAAGTCTTGGTCTGAACAGTGTACACAACTTCTATGTTGCCAAATTCTATGCTCTGCCAACGTTTTGTCTGTTGGACAAATGCCTGTATCAAACAAACTAGTACATTTTAATTTAATTTAAGCTCCTTCAAGTTACTTTTGACAGATCACTCATTTGCTTCAAGGTGTCAAGAGTTTCATATATAAATTATTAAGTCTTGGCATCGCCTTCTGGCAGAGGCAGCTGTATGTTGAGAAAAGGTATGTGTTGGCCGGGAGCGGTGGCTCATGCCTGTAATCCCAGCACTTTGGGATGCTGAGACGGGTGGATCACCTGAGGTCAGGAGTTTGAGCCCAGGATGACCAACACGGAGAAACTCCGACTCTACAAAAAAAAAAAAAAAAAAAATACAACCCGGGCATGGTGGCACATGCATGTAATCCCAGGTACTCCAGAGGCTGAGGCAAGAGAATCGCTTGAACCTGGGAGGCGGAGGTTGTGGTGAGCGGAGATCGCGCCATTGCACTCCAGCCTGAGCAACAAGAGTGAAACTCCGTCTCAAAAAGGAAAGAAAAGTTCTGTGTCTCCTTTCATGGTGTACATTTGGCTCAAAATACTGAACCAACAAAGGTACCTTATTTCTTGATCTTTGTGTCTAAAGAGGGCGGCTTGTTCTTACTATGAAAACTAAGCATCAAAAATGTTTATCGCCCATCTTAAGATGGTAAAGTGTGTACACAATTTCTTTATTCATTTGTCTGTCCACTGGATGTTAATAAAAATTCAGAAGCCATATGTTAAGGATATCAGAAATTCCGAAAATCTCCATTCCCCAGAAACTGCCTAAGGAAGGGCCCACAAGGCTGCCATATCATCCCCAGAACAGGAGAAACACCTTCTTTTTTACTGTAGTTAAGGGAAAAGTAAATTCTGTTACACGACATCACAAAAAAAGTGATTAGAGATTATCAAAGTTTTGTTTTAATTAATATAATACAATATTCAAACTATGTAATATTACTCTTATCAGTATTACTACTATTACTATAACTCAGTCAACAGTAACTTGGAGTTTCTTGGCCATATTTTTAATACTCTAAGTACCTACACTTTATTAAATCTTGCACGTATTTGGCAATCTAAGTAGAGAATTTCTTATTAATTCATACTCCATTAATACAAAGACCAACTTCTTTGGCAGGTTGGGGCTAACATTCAATTTTGGAAAATTAAAAAATAACATTTTTCAAATGGCTTGCTAGGAAAATAATACAAAATAGTATAGGTATATTTAAATCAGTTACAAAAACAAATTATTTGGAGAATTTCAGCAGTATGTCATACAGAATATAGAGAAGCCAAATTCTGGTATTAGTTGTGACTAATGTTAGAATTTGCATACAAACTTGAAGCTCTTCTGTTGAATTTTAGCTCTTCTGTTGTCAGCTATATGACAAACCAAGACCTTTACTTTGTGTCTTTTGTTATGCAAAACATAAATATATTAATTGTCCCTTCTTATGAAATGCAGTTATGAAAATTAATAGCTATAATTTATTTAAAGTGTTTAACAGTGCCTTATACACATTAATAATTCATAAATATTATTATCTTTTAATACTGATAGTAATTTGTATACAAATATGTAATATAATTTTAAAGTAACAGTTAACTACTTAAAGCAGTGAACTTCTCCTTCATAACATTTCATTAATAGTTTAATTCTGATGGTAGTAAACCTTTATCTCTTTAAATTTCCACAAGCTAATTACCCTAAAAGATTTTTTAAACTAACATTTACTAAAATTCAACATGCTTGTGAATTTATTATATCCATCTATATAATACATACATAAACACATATAAATATGTACTTTTTAGGATTTCAATTCCACTTAAAATAATTTCTTTAGGGGATGTAACAAATGACAGAGATAATATACTAAAGTTGATGAGATAATTTAGTGAGATAATATATTAAATTTAATAAGGAGTATAATTATTTTTATATGCCAAAAGATACAGTGGGAAATACAAATTATCAGTTTAGGTAATTGATCTGGAATAGGTGGAAGAAGAAATAATATTGGAGGTAAACATTTTTTTGAGAAACATAAACACGTGTAAAAAATGAGTAAATAAATTGAGATGTAGACATATATATTTATAGGTAGATGTTTTATATTTAATGTTTTTAAATAACAGAGAAAACCTATGCAACAAATTTATTTCCATTAATAAATAGAAATGTTGGCATTGCAAATATATCTGCAGCAAATTCATGAACAATCTGCTTTGAAGATGTTATCTTTCTTGAAGTATTTATTGAAACATCACCAGGTTGGTCCCACCTTTACTTTTATATCCTGTTCTATGTGTAAGAAAAAAAAAAAAAAAGATCTATATTTTGTAGGCAAATTCTTCTCCCAAACCCTTCAGTCATAATGGAATGCTCTTTGTGTCTCCAGATTAAATATTAGAAAACAGAAGTCAGATGGTACATCTAGTTCTAGATCCTTGAGGAATCGCCACACTGTTTTCCATAATGGTTGAACTAGTTTACAATCCCACCAACAGTGTAAAAGTGTTCCTATTTCTCCACATCCTCTCCAACACCTGTTGTTTCCTGATTTTTTAATGATTGCCGTTCTAACTGGCGTGAGATGGTATCTCACTGTGGTTTTGATTTGCATTTCTCTGATGGCGAGTGATGATGAGCATTTTTTCATGTGTCTGTTGGCTGTATGAATGTCTTCTTTTGAGAAATGTCTGTTCATATCCTTTGCCCACTTTTTGATGGGGTTGTTTGTTTTTTTCTTGTATATTTGTTTGAGTTCTTTGTAGATTCTGGATATTAGCCCTATGACCCAGCCATCCCACTACTGGGTATATACCCAAAGGATTATAAATTATTCTACTACAAAGACACATGCACACGTATGTTTATTGCGGCAGTATTCACAATAGCAAAGACTTGGAATCAACCCACATGTCCATCTGTGACAGACTGGATTAAGAAAATGTGGCACATATACACCATGGAATACTATGCAGCCATAAAAAAGGATGAGTTTGCATCCTTTGTAGGGACATGGATGCAGCTGGAAACCATCATTCTTAGCAAACTATCACAAGAAGAGAAAACCAAACACCGCATGTTCTCACTCATAGGTGGGAACTGAACAATGAGATCACTTGGACTCGGGAAGGGGAACATCACACACTGGGGCCTATCATGGGGAGGGGGGAGGGGGGAGGGATTGCATTGGGGAGTTATACATGATATAAATGATGAATTGATGGGTGCTGACGAGTTGATGGGTGCAGCACACCAACATGGCACAAGTATACATATGTGACAAACCTGCACGTTACGCACATGTACCCTAGAACTTGAAGTATAATAAAAATAAATAAATAAATAAATAAATAAATAAAAGAAAATAGAAGTCAGAAAAAGCAATTTGTTTGCCCAGTCATGATTAATATAATGAATTATTTTTCAAGAATTATCAACGTATTTTCTTCTTGTAGGTATCTTTTTAGAATACTTCTGGCACTGTTTGTTTAAAAGGCTTTACTTACTCCAATAAATGTGCCTTGGTGTTTTTGTTGAAAAACATTGATATGTGTGTGTGTGTGTGTGTGTGTGTGTGTGTGTAGATCTAATTTTTTCCTCTATTTCTCTGCGTTCATGTGGATTGAATGTTTTTTATTGCTTGATTTCTCCCTCTGTGGTGACTTATTGGTTACATACCTTTATCATTATTATTATTATTATTATTATTTAGTTATGGGTTACATGTGCAGGATGTTGCACAGGTAGGTAAATGTGTGCCATGTGGTTTGCTGCACCTGTCAACCCATTGCCTAGGTATTAAGCCCAGCATGCATTAGCTATTTTACCTAATGCTCTCCCTCCCCCAACCCACTCCCATGACAGGCCCCAGTGAGTGTTGTTCCCCTCTCTGTGTCCATGTGTTCTCATTGTTCAGCTTCCACTTATAAGTGAGAACATGTGGTTTTTTTGTTTTCTGTTCCTGCATTAGGTTGCTGAGGATAATGGCTTCCAGTTCATCTATGTTCCTGCAGAGAACACGATCTCATTCATATTTATGGCTGTATAGTATCCCGTGGTGTATATGTACCACATTTTCTTTATCCAGTGGCTCGTTAATGGGCATTTGGGTTGATTCCATGTCTTTGCTATTAGGAATAGTGCTACAATGAACATACGCTTAAGGTTACCTTAATAATGAAAACTAGTGTTACTAACTTACTAATAAGAATGCAAGCTAACATTTTAGCTCTACTTTCCACTCATTGGACTTGTGTGCTGCTCTTGCTGAATATTTAATATATGTATTGTATATATACACTTTATATATTATATATTATATACTTTATATATTATATATTATATTATACATACTTTATATATATTATATAAGATATTTCTAAGATATTATTATTTCATATATCAGTATGTATTTATATTTACCCTCATAGCTAACCTTTCCATTTCTCTTGATTCTTTGATCTCAGAATAAACTCCCTTCTAAATTTATTTTCATCTTTCTGAATAATACTTTGATACTTTGCAGTTCTGATACAGTTCTGATAAAAATTCTTACAGTTTTTGCCTATTTTTGTGAATATATTATTAAGGTCCACACAATTATACATAAGTAGGGATTTTCTTTCAGTTCTTTGAAGATAACATTTTATTGGCTTTTGGTCTGCATTGTTTTGTTTTGTTTTGTTTTGTTTTGAGATGAAGTCTTGCTCTGTCACCTAGGCAGGAGTGCAATGACATGATCTTGGTTCACTGCAACCTCCACCTCCCGGGTTCAAGCAATTCTTCTGCCTCAGCCTCCCTAGTAGATGGGACTATAGTTGTGTGCCACCATGCCCTCCTAATTTTTTGTATTTTTAGTAGAGAACGGGTTTCATCGTGTTAGTCAGGATGGTCTCGATCTCCTGACCTCGTGATCTGCCCACCTCGGCCTCTCAAAGTGCTAGGATTACAGGCGTGAGCTACCACGCCTGGCCTGGTCTGCATTGTTTTTATCGAGAAATAATCTCTCTTTTTCTTTGTCCCATTAAAGGTAATCTGTCTTTTTGGTTTGCTTGTTGGTTTGTTTGTTTGTTTACTGCTTTGAACTTATTCTCTCTTTTTTTTTTTGATGTTCAAAGATTTGCTATGATGTGCCTCAATGCTATTTCTTTTATATTACTTGTAGTTTATGGAGCTTGTGCTTTTTCTGTGGCTAGCCCTACGATTGGTACAAGAAAATTCTCAGTCAGTATCTTTTCATGTATTTCTCCACCCTGATCATTCCATTATCTTTTTCTGGAATTTCAACAAAAATTATTCTAGATGTTCTCATTTTGTATGTACATCCTCTTTTTTATTTTATATACAGTTTTATATCCATGATTTATCTTGTATATTTTCTTATCATCCATTTTCTACTTATCTAATAATCTTTGTGTTTAGTTGCTCTTAATCATGTTCAAATGAGATCTTAATTTTAGATATTGTATTTTTGAACACTAAAATTATCATTTTGTTTCTTTTTGTATGTGGTAGTTTACTCTGAAAAATTATCAGTCTTGTCTATATCTTTGAACCTAATAAATAATTGTTAAATGTTCTCATTATAGTATTTCTATTAACTATTTCCACTCTGAGTCTATTTCTATTTTTAGTTTATTTACCTTGGTTTGACAGCATGATTGTTGTCTCCCAAGTGCCATGATTTAACAAATTATAGAAATAACCTGAAGCCTGAAGTAATACTATCTTCCTTCAGAAGGGATTTCTATTTTTTTCAGAAATGTGCAAAAATCTGCAATCATGCATCACATCAATCATAATTCAGAAACTAAGAGACTAAAATATGAGTCCTTGTCAGGCCATAGAGTTTCCTGATTTACACTTCTTCCTGGATGTAGCACTTTGGGCCAGCGGAGGCTTTATACTGTTATACCCTTTGGCAGTTTCTACACTCAGAATTTTACCCCTACTCTCACACTCTGCTCAGCTCTGCAGCCTGTTGGCAACTTTTTCCAAAATAGATAGATAGATGCCTTAAAGGATATATGATCCCAAAGGCTAAACTTAGGTTTACGCTTTTAATTTCCTTCATCTCCTGGATCATAGAACCACAAATCTTCACTCTCTCATTAGTTATTTTATGCCTTTAAGCTTTTTTAACTCTCTTTGTCTCTCTTTCTTAAGTTTTTCCCTCAATTTCCCACTGTTAGTGGTAGTTCAACCACCAACCTATCTCTTCTTATTGAAGAAGTTGACTTTCTTCTTGTACTTACCACCACAACCATGAAAGGAGAAAAGCCCTCAGGAAAAAGATAGGTAAATTGGTAGTTCATTGACTGTATTAGTTTCCTAGTACTGTCATAACCATGTACCATAAATTGAGGAGGTTAAAACAAAAAGATTTATTCCCTCCAAGTTCTGAAAGTCAGAATCTGGAAGTTAACCTACCAGCAGGGCCATGCTATTTCTAAAGGTCTATGAAAGAATCTTTCTTTGTCTCTTCAGTTTCTAGTAGTCCCAGGAGTTCTTTGGCTTATGGCTGCATACCTCCAATCTCTGCCTCTGTGTTCACATGGTCTACTTTTCAGTGTGAATTGTTTTTGTGTGTTTTCTCTTTTTCTCATAACAACAATGCTATGATCTCATCTTAACTAGTGACATCTGCTGAGACTCTGTTTCCAAAGTCTGAAGTTCTGCTGGATGTGAATTTTGGGAGACACTCTTCAATGTATTAAACTTAGTCTGTTTCTTTTCTTACCAGGATTCTGTCCCTTTCTGGTTTTATCTAATTTAGTTGTTCTCTAGTGCCTTAAAATAGTTGCTTTTATATTGATTCCATTTTTCATTATTGTTATTAAGTGAATGGTTTGTCTAATGCAAGCTACTTTGTCATGAATAGAACCAGACTTCCCCCTCTAGTTTTCTTTTTCTTAGTGCTCTTGAGAGCAGCCTGCAGTTGTCATCCATCAGCTTTATTCCCTAGAGTATGTTGTACATGTTATACAGGTAATGAAAACTCAAATAGTATTATATTAAGTGCATTCATGCATATGTCTACTACTAAATTAAAATATTATATTGCAATGGTATGCTTGTAACTTTGTCTACTATAAAGCTGAGTGTGTTTTTGTATACACCATACCTGATTCAGCATGTGATGTATACTAGAAACTCCAAAAATTTGTATTTAATAAACAAGTTTATAATTGAATGAATACAGAGGAAAGGGAATAATTGCCATGATTGTTGTATTACAAAGACATAAGGAACCTACTCAGATGTATAAAAGTCAGAAGAAAGCAAATGAATGAAGTTTGAGTCTGATTTTGGTATAACTAATCATTTTAATGAAAATAGATAAATTTAATAAACATCAGTTAATGTACCAGATAACATGGTAATTACATTATATATTGTATATTTTAAATTTCAAATTAACTTTATGAGATATCATTCTTAGTTCCTTTATCTGTTGATGAACTGACTCCTAGCAAGACCATTCTGCTTCAGGTGACTCAGCTAACTGCTACTTGGGACTCTAACTGTAGAAACTGTACTCAGTTTTCTCCCATGGTTTTGATTTAATTTTTAAATCAGTTAAATTTTCTCAACTATTTTAACATTACAAACCCTTTCAGAGATCAATTGATTCAGTAAATTGATAAATATAACCTAATTTGCATAAGAATAATCGGGCTCAGGTTTTGACTTGTGAATGATGCTATTTTTGGCTTTTATGAACAAGTCTGAGAGATTTGCAATTTAGGTTTACTAAATTGGTCTGTTCACTAAATGTAAAAGCGAGACAGAATAAACATGTCAAAAGCTGAGCTTAGCTGGAGCGCTGATCTGACAGATGTCACAGTAGCGATTAAGAGAACATGTCAAAATGAAAACAACAGTCAAGCCGTTAATCACTTACAGCAAGAGGATAAATACAGAAAGCACCAACTCCCCCAATGTTCCATTTTCCCCATGGAAAGGTGCCAAGTGAGTGTCAACTGTATCACAACAGATGAGAGGTACATTGTCTCACGAGAGCTGAGTGAGTCCTGAATAAGACTCCCGATATTTTATGGACCCAGGGGCTAGAGGGAGAGTAAAGGTGAAGGGTTAGGGGTGGAAAACTAATGAGAACTAAGTTCAGGTGAGGAAAAGTAGTTCCAGCCTCTCTCCTTCCCCTCTGTAAGCAGGTCTCAGTAGAGGTGCCTAAGGAAGTCCTCAGGGAGAGCCCCTTGTAAAGACGCCTCCAGTGGAGTCAACTGGTCTAGAAATGCAGCAGTGAGTAAAGCATGGCCAGCAAGGAGGCCAGAGTCTTGGCTGCAACTCGCTTCAGAGGCTACAATGCACTCTTTGTGCACCACACTTGGCGCAGGGAGGGTAGTTTCCTCTGTGAGGCCTGAGAGGTACAGTCTTTGTAATTGCCTATCGTCTGGCCTAATACAACAACACACATAGGATTTTGGCCTAGAGTTGGACTACTTAATATTGTCATCATTTAAAGAGAAATAATCTACAACTATGTTAAATTGTTCTTTCTGTTGTAGGAAATATATTCTTTAATAAAGCCTATCTGTTACACATACAGAATGCCAACTAAAATAGTCCAACTGTTATTCACATATTTTGGGTTGAAAGACTGATAGTGCACACGCAGTTTTCCTGGAGTAATGGAAGAGCTACATGGCCCTGCAGTGAAAAGTACTTGAAAATTTTGCATAGAGCCATAATCACAATGCAGAACTCTGCAAACATTAGAATTATAGAATGATACACACATTTAGATAAGATCTCAGTAAACATTCTATTTTTATTTCTGACATTCTATTGAAAACAATGGCTTGTCAGTTTTGTTGAAAACAGTGAAAATAGCCTCAAATGAATGCTTATGTGACAAAGTGTTCAATTGTCCTCTGAGTCATGCCCTTTGACCATTAATTATATACATATATATATCTATATACATAAGAAACAGAAATGTTTAAGATTCATGTTTTTTAGGTTTAACAAATACTAGCCTACCACAATGCCATTATATATTCAGTAATTATTATATATTATAATATATATATTTTATATTCATTATATATTCAGTAATACACACAAAATTTAACAAAGAATTCTTTTGCTTCCAGTAAAGGGATTACTCACGTTTTTTACTAGTAAATCCACCATTGGATAACATTCTGTTGAGAAATCTGGGGCTATATCTTTCATCTCCAGTTTCTCAATTCTCCCTAATTTGTGTTTATGAAAAGGCTTATAAATATCGACCAAGGATCTCCCAGGTATCTCAACCTCACCCATCAACCATCAATCCTAGTCATTACTTTTAGAATGTACTTCTTTATATAGTTGAAAATGCAGTGGTTTGTTATTTGTGAAACACTGAAAAAGGAGTTTCCAAATGGATGCTAACCAAACTTGTGTGTATTTTAGAAGACTTTTAGAAAGAAACATCTAGAAACAAAATGACATAGAAGCTTTATTAAAATGGCTCTACAATGCATTCTAATACTGAATCTTGTGACCACACAGGTATGTTAATTTTATTTATTAATACTTAACTCTATTGAAGATATCTGTGGCAGAAAGGTTTACATTTGTGTGAACTATTTTGGG
This sequence comes from Trachypithecus francoisi, assembly GCF_009764315.1. NCBI lineage: Eukaryota > Metazoa > Chordata > Mammalia > Primates > Cercopithecidae > Trachypithecus > Trachypithecus francoisi. Next base: position 113,510,635 of record NW_022681454.1, read on the forward strand.
GGTCACTGAAAAATGTTTGGGGTGTGTGTGTGTGTGTGCATGTGCATGTGCGTGTGTGTGTGTCTGGGTGTTTAACTTTATCAGACTATTAGAATAACTCCAGGAAACCGGGACATTTACATAATAGAAAAATAAAATATTTTACTGAAGATTCCTCAGAGTATCCAGTTTAATTCTACTTTATTCCATTCATTTTTGTTTATGAATTAATTGTTCAACTTTCCTTATTCCATGTACAATTTGGATCATGAATTAATGATCCACAAGAGTTTAAGTAGTTATTTAGAAAACCAAAACACCTCTTCCCCCTCATTACCTTCATTACTCAATGGTTTCTTCTTCATTATTTGGTGCTACGGTTTGAAAGTCCTTTCCGAAGCTCATGTTGAAATTTAATCCCCATTGTGATGGTATTGATGGGAGCGGCAGCTCATCTGGAGCAGCCTCTGCAAAGATGCCAGCTGCATCAGGGGAGTTGCCACTGGGGCTGTGTGCTCCATGGGTCGGGCAGAAGACAAGAACAGGTGGGAGCCCCACCCCCTTCCAAGTTGGTGGGGTGAGAGCCCCGGCCTCCAGGATATAGCTGCAGCCACCAGGCCCCGGTTGCAGACCCAGGCATCCCTGCACTCTTGCAGCCAGGAAGACCCCTGTCCCTGTAGGCTTGGAAGTGCCTGTTTCCACTGCCTGGCCTCTCCCCACTCCTGATTCCCACTCCGATTTTGTACCAAAGTTGAGGCCAAGCTTGGGTGCTTTCATGACCCTTCTAGGTATGTGCATGCTCCAACCAATGCTGACACATCAATCCCCCTCTGCCTTAGCCCCCTCCAGACTTTGGGTGCAGATGACTACTAGAGGAAGGTCAAGGAGAGGCATAGGGCAGTTCGGCATGGTCCATGAGGCCCTTCTTGACACAAACAGCATTGGTGCTATGTACGACATGTTGATGGTGGCAGGAGACAGACAGGTTCCTGGGCAGAGAGGAAAGGTCCAGATGAAGCTCCACCTTTGAGCCAGGGACAGCGTGAAGCCCAGGAACCAGGCTGTGAGTTATATGTGGAGTCTGAAGCGCCAAAAGAGAACTTATGGTGCCTTTTTTTGGACCCGTCTATGGCCACCCACAGACCAATCACCAAGCACTTTGGGCCACCCATGGGCCAGTTAGCGGCCCTGACCCACACACACTCAGCCAGACTCAGTCAGATGTTGGGACAAACTGCGGACCTGCTTGCAGATAGGAGCTATGCAGCTATGCACTCCAGGTCTACTCTCAGTTGAGGACTGCAGATGTCAGGATGACCTGCCTGCCAATAGGAGCTACCCACTGTGGGTCTCCTCTCCACTGAGAACTGGACACTTATTGGGACAACCTGCCTGCAGAAAGGAGCCACCCACTTTGGGTCTCCTGAGGGCTGTTCTGCTGCTCATTGAAGCTGCTCTCCACCTTGTTTACCCTTCAGTTGTCCACATACCTGATTCTTCCTGGACATGGGACAAGAACTTGGGACTCGCTGAATGGCAGGACTGAAAGAGCTGTAACACAAACAAGGCTGAACTCCCCTATGCCTCCTGCTGCATTGTGGGTAGTGAGAAGGAGAGAAGAGCTGTGACTCTTCAGGGAACCCAGACCTAGGGGTTCCCAGGGCTTGGGCTGTGACACCCTCTTTGGGGCTCTGCAGTTCCTTGCATCTCCAAACTTCCAGGGACCACCACATCCCTCTCATTCAGACACGGGTGCTCACAGTGGAAGTTGTGTCCTTCACATCTGGTCTAGCCACAGCCTCAAATGGAGCTGGCATCTGTGCCAGCACCTGGAGCTGCCAACCCTGCTGCAGCAGACAGCTTTCCTGGCTCTGCTCAGTGCCTGGAGCCCACACTCACTTGCCTACACACCCCTTGTTGCTCCACACCTGGCTTGCCCTTGGCAGGTGTGAGATCCAGGCTGGTAGCACAACCCGAGCGCAGCCTGTCAGGCTGAGTGGGTGAAACAAGCCCAGCAGAAGAAAGCAATACTCAGACAGAAGGTGCCTCTGACCACAGAGGTTTCTGGCTGGTGAAACGACACCCCAAGGATTCTATGACAGTATTAAAAGATAGGGCCTTTATCAAATGATTGGACTATAAGGGATCTGCCCTCATGAATGGAATAATTCTATTATTGTGGGAGTGGGTTAGTTGTTGCTGGAGTAGGTTCTTAATAAAGGAATTAGCTTTCCAGGTGCTGTGGCTCAAACCTGTAATCCCAGCACTTTGGAAAGCTGAGGTGGAAGGATCACTTGAGCCCTGGTGTTTTAAACCAGCCTGAGCAACATAGTGAGACCCCATCTTTACAAAACATTTAAAAACTAGTCAGCTCTGTGGCTTGTACCTGTGCCTCAGGAGGCTGAGGTGGGAGAATTGCTTAAGCCCAGGAGGTCAGGACTGCAGTGAGTCGTGACTATACCACCACGATCCAGCCTGGGTAAAAGAGTGAGACCCTGACTCAAAAAAAAAAAAAAGAAAGAAAGAAAGAAAGAGTCATACCCACTCCTCTCTGGTAGGTTTGCTTGCCCTTCCACTTTCTGCTTTCTATCCTGTGATGATGTAGCACAAAGGTCCTCACAGGATGCTGGCACTATGCTCTTGATTTCCTAACCTGCAGAATTTTGAGTCAAAAAAACTTAAATTGTCTCCAAATTACCTAGTCTCTGGGATTCTGTTACAGTAGCAGAACACAGACAAAGACATTTGGTCAAACTAAATTTAAGTATTTGGGCATGTACTGAAGTAGCCAACTAATTTGTTCTGTCCTTTCCAACATAACGTCCATTGTCCAAATCTAGTATCATCCTCCCTAATATATCTTTCACTCATTTCTTTTTATTTTCAAAATTATTTTTACTACCACATGTGCCTAAACGTTAACTTTTTAAGAGGGGTTGTTGATTTTTATATGAATGTGCTAAAAAGCAATTCGTGGCATGAACACAAACATAAGTAAAACACATTGTAGAAGATCTTCCACACTTTAAGTGCTCAGGTTAGGATAAATGAGAAGAGTAATATAAGATTTTTGTTGATGTTGACTATTAGTAGGTTCATTTCATTATACTATACAGAGTTCTGAAACAGATGACAAAATTCTCATTTTATGAAACATCCTGTCTCTGAGATAGGGTATTAGGAACTGTGACAAAATGAGCAAAGATGGAGACTTGTTCAGTTTAATTCAACAAGTATTTGTTTAACTCTTATAAACGATGTGTGTGCCAGAAGAGTGTTCAGAAGAGCCAAAGTTGAATAAATCAAATCCCTGCCCTTCAGTACTCACAATCACATGGGGGAAGTGAATTTAAGCTATATATATATTCTCATATTTCTGAAATCAGCATGCATCTTAAAATTAACACCATGTCAAAATGTAATTGGCAGAGCTTTTACTTTTTTAGTGTTACAAAAATAATGGAATAACTTACTATCCATTACAACGAAATTTAGATTTGATAAAATGTGGTGGTTTTACATAAGACAGAACAAAGAGAATGCTAAAATAAAGAGGTTAAAATATCCTTTTGGGGGTATTTATTTGGTAATTTATTTTCATTTCTCAACTTTTACTTTACTTTCAGTGGTAAGTGTGCAAGTTTGTTATATAGGTATAATGTGGGATACTGAAGTTTGTGGTACAAATTATTCCATCACCCAAGTAGTGAGCATAGTACGCAACAGATTTTCAAACCTTGCCTCGCTCCCCATTCTAGTAAGCCCTTGTTTATTGTTCCCATCTTTATGTCCATGAATACCTAATGTTTAGCTCTCACTTATAAATGAAAACATAAAGTTTTTGGCTTTCTGTTCCTACATTAATCCTGCTTAGGATTATGGCCTCCAGCTGTGTCCATGTTGCTGCAAATAACATGATTTTATTATTTTTATGGTGGCATAGTATTTCATGGTGTACATATGCTACATTTTTAAATCCAGTCCACCATTGTTGGGTACCTAGGTTAATGCCCTGTCTTTGCTGTTGTAAACCATGCTGTGATGAACATATGAGTTTATGTGTCTTTTTGGTAGAATGATTTGTTTCCTTTTGAATATACACCCAGTAATGTGATTGCTAGGTCTAATAGTAGTTCCGTTTTAAGTTCTTTGGTAAATCTTCAAACAGCTTTCCACAGTGGCTGGAATAAGTTACATTCCCATCCCAATAGTGTATAAGCATTTCCTTTTCTCTGTAACCTTTCCAACATTTGTTATTTTTTGACTTTTTAGTAGTAGTGATTCCACTGATGTAGATGGTATCTCATTATACCTTTGATTTGCATTTCTCTGATGATTATTTATGATGAGTACTTTTTCATATGTTTATTGGCCACTTTTATGTCTTCTTTTGAGAAGTGTCTGTTCATGTTCTTTGCTCATTTTGTTAATGGGGTAGATTTTATTTTTTCTTGTTGATTTAGGTTCCTTATATATTCTTGATATTAGACCTTTGTTGGATGCATGGTTTACAAATAATTACCCCTATTCTGTAGGTTGTCTGTTTACTTTGTTGATGTTTTTTTTCACTATGCAGAAGCCCTTTAGTTTAATTAATTAATTAATTATCAATTTTTGTTTGGATTACAATTGCTCTTTAAGACTTAGTCAGAAATTCTTTCCCAAGGCCCATGTAAAAAAGGTGTTTCCAAGGTTTCCTTCCAGAATTTTTTTTTCCAGAAATTCATTGCTCACTAATAGAATTCTTATAGTTTAAGATCTTATATTTAAATCTTTAATTTATTTTGAGTTAATTTTTGTATATCATGAAAGAAAGGAATCTAATTTTATTCTTCTGCATATGGTTAGCTAGGTATCCCAGCATAATTTATTGAATAAGGAGTATTTCCCCCATTGTTTGTTATTGTCAACTTAGTTGAAGATTCAAAGGCTATGGGGTACAGCTTTATTTCCAACTTTTAACCATTTCTTAATTGCCTGCATGGTCTGATAAGAAGTATAACAAAAATAATTGATATGTGTTTTTACTAGTACTTTGTTCATAACTAGTACATCGTTATGGTTATTCTCTTCTATATTATACTGGTAAATTAACATCATGTATCATAAATAATCAATTTTTTCCAAATCTGCTACTAATAATTGTTTCATTAACATAAAGTGAGAGAAAATATTAATACATAATATATAAACCCAGTAACTGTTTCCTAAGTGCTTCTGACACCTATTTTTAATATTCTCTGCTCTGGTTACATTTCAAACAGTATAACTGAATCGAAAGTCTATGTCAGTTCTTCGTTTTTGCTATTTTGGAAAAAAAATAAAAATAAATATACATATGAAACGTATACTATAATTACATAGATTTACATAGATTACGTATGTATATTACGGGTATCTATGTTATGTTTATGTATATATGAACATATCTATATATGTATATTTCAATGTTGATTTCCCTTCAAAGTCAAAAATGTGGATATGAAAAGAATATAGAACACACATGGAAATCTACTTTCTGTGCCAAAATTAATAAATGGGTTCCAGACAGATAGTTGTCGTCTCTTGCAGTATTGATAACAACTGCTCTTCTTTGTAAAGTCCAATTATAAGTCAGTTTATTTTTTCTGTCTCCAAGATCTAATAATAAAAAACAATATGCATCACGAATATAGCTCAAATAATGAACTTTAAAATTCTTATGAAAGTTCTTAAGCAGTTCTTTTAAAGTTTCTATCTTAATCTTCTACATATTTTCTCAAGCAATTAAAAACATAACTATCTTTTCAAGTCATAGTTTAATAATATTTCATAAGTATATCTAATTTTACCTAAATTCAAAGACATGTGATAAAAAAATCATAGTAAAAGCTTACATTAAAACTTATTATCGGCCGGGCGCGGCTCAAGCCTGTAATCCCAGCACTTTGGGAGGCCGAGACGGGCGGATCACGAGGTCAGGAGATCGAGACCATCCTGGCTAATATGGTGAAACCCCGTCTCTACTAAAAAATACAAAAAACTAGCCGGGCGAGGTGGCGGGCGCCTGTAGTCCCAGCTACTCGGGAGGCTGAGACAGGAGAATGGCGTGAACCCGGGAGGCGGAGCTTGCAGTGAGCTGAGAGCCGGCCACTGCACTCCAGCCTGGGCAGCAGAGCAAGACTCCGTCTCAAAAAAAAAAAAAAAAAAACTTATTATCTTTTTAATATTATATACAGTTTTTGTTCTTTTAAATCTAGAAAAAGTTATGCTTTACACTTATTTTGCAACTCTGTCAAATCATAGATGATTTCTACTATGTCAGGATAAAAATGGAAAACGTATTTTTAATACCAGATTTGTTTTTTTTTTTTTTTGAGATGGAGTTTCACTCTTATTGCCCAAGCTGGAGTGCATTGGCACGATCTTGGCTCATTGCAACCTCTGCCTCCTGGGTTCAAGTGATTCTCCTGCCGCAGCCTCCCAAGTAGCTGGGATTACAGGCATGCACCACCATGTCTGGCTAATTTTGTGTTTTTAGTAGAGGCACGGTTTCTCCTTGTTGGTCAGGCTGGTCTCGAACTCCTGACCTCAGGAGATCTGCTGGCCTTGGCCGCCCAAAGTGCTGGGATTACAGGCTTGAGCCACCGCGACCTGCCTTTTAATACATTTTAAGGGAAAAGGTATTATTTTAGCCTCCTAATTTAGAGTTTTCTCCAGAAAAAAAAAAAATGATTTAGATTAAAAACAAAAAACAAAAAACTTCTTTCACTAAATTTTCTTCTACTGAGTAAGCTAGAATGTGGGAAACTATTAAAGAAAATCACATAAAACTTCAGTCATTTTCTAAAGCATGCAACAAATAATACAGTACTCTAAATCTAAGCCTAAAGTGGAAATAAATACTTCAACTGTATCTCAGCATGATATTCAAATCTCTTGCTCCTATTTTGCACACACACATAAACACAGATATATAGATATACATATAAAATATATATACTTATATAAATATATATATTCTATATATATACTGAATAATAGTTAAATCAAAGTTAGAGTGAAGAAAAAAATCAATATATTACCTTTTTGTGTTCATGCTTCTGACTTTAAAAATAAGATATAAATTATCAGAGGTATTTTCATTGTGACATTACTTTCTTATTTATTAAACTAATTAAATATGCTAAACCTTTCATGGCATAACCATTATAGTAATTCTTGAACATTTCAAAAGAATATGATAATAGTTATTATGTTGAATTGTGAAATAATTGGACTCATTTCCAGAATCCACAGAAGACATTGAACTCATGTCATTTAATGATAAAATATAGCTATTGAAGATTTCTAATTATGAATTTGTCAGGTGGTGGGGAGACAAATGATCTGATTTTACTCTTAAAAAATGAAGGACCCACAATACAACATAGGTTTCTGGGGAATGTATTGCAGCTTTTTTTTTTTTTTATTATAGAAAATGTTGAATAATAGTGTGAATCCCTGTAGAGAGAAAAATGTTTTCTGACACCAGGAGTATTTTATAAAAGAAGCAGGAAAATAATTTCCCTCAGGCCCAGTGATATACTAGAAATAACAGAAATTTCATCTTACTCTCTTCCAAACAAGAATCAACATTTATGATGCAATAAGGAAGAGCAAAGCACATAAATATAATGTGTGGTGACAGTGTCTGCTTTGTGTGTGTATGTTCTTTTGTATGTGTTTGTAAGCAAATGTGTGATAGAGAGAGATAAAAGACACCCAATAATTTTGTGAGTAACAATTTTAAGCAAATTTTCCTGTACTCATTGATTTCTCTTAACATTGCTTTATTATTAAAATTACAGAAGACAGCAGGTAGTTTAATAAAGTCACTTTGTTTATTCAAAAAATATGTTTTATATATGGGAAGATACAACATGACAAATTTCAAAACATACTCACATGACTCTTACACCTGATCATTTGAACTAATGATTCAAGAAATACTAGCCATTGACTGGGTGCAGTGGCTCACGCCTGTAATCCCAGCACTTTGCGAGGCTGAGACTGACAGATCATGAGGACAGGCATTTGAGATGAGTCAGGCCAACATAGTGAAATGCCGTCTCTACTAAAAATATAAAAAATTAGCTGGGCATGGTGGCAGGCACCTGTAATCACAGCTACTTAAAGGCTCAGGCAGGAGAATCACTTGAACCTGGGAGGCAGATGTTCCAGTGAGCCGAGAAACCATGCCACTGCAATCCAGCCTGGGAAACAAGCGAGACTCCCTCTCAAAAAGAAAAACAAAAATAAATACTGACCATCAAAATACATATATGAACCATTCTTTGACTGGAGAAATATGATCCCATTAGACACCGCTCCCCAAAGAGCCTTGTTTCTTGTATTAAACCTATGTAGGGTTTAAAATTTAACATGTGAAAGTCATTTTGGTAGTGGGATAATGCTATTTTCACATTGATTTACAAAGTTTATGTTTTATTAATCTAAATGAATACAAAAACTATTTGACAAAATTCAACACTCATTTTTGATAAAAATTATCAACAAGGTGATATTTGGAGAAAAATGCCCAAAAAACCTACAGCTAAAATCATATTTTGTCTTGAAAGATTCAATGCTTTCCCCCTAAATAAGGGAACAAGAAAACAATGTTGCCTCTTACCACTTCTATTCAACATTTTACTGAAGGTTTTACTTAAGGTGATCAGTCAAAAAAGTTTATAAAGAAAATAAAACTGTATTTGCAGATGACATGATCTTGTCTGTATAGAAAATCCTATGAAACCCACATAAAGAGCTATTTGAACTAAGAAAAAAAGTTCAGCAAAGTTGCAGGGTAAATGGTCAACACACAAAAGTCAGTTTCTTTCTATATACTATCAATAAATCATCTAAAACTAGAATGAGAAAAAATAATTTATAATAACATAAAGAAGATAAAGCATTTGGGAAGAAATAACAAAATGAGTTCAAAACTTATATCATGGCAAGGTGAGGGGGCTCATACCTGTAATCCCAGCACTTTACGAGGCCAAGGTGGGTGGATCGCTTGAAGTCAGGAGTTCGAGATCAGCCTGACCAATATGGTGAAACTCCATTTCTAGTAAAAATACAAAAATAGTCACACATGGTGGTGGGTGCTTGTAACCCCCCAGCTACCTGGGAGGCAGAGGTGTGAGAATCGCTTGGACCCAAATGCAGAGGTTGCAGTGAGGCGAGATCACACCACTACACAGACAGAGAGAGACTCCATCTCAAAACACAAACAACACAACACAAAACAAAACTTATATTCTGAAAACAACAAAACGTTCAAAGAAATTGAAGAAGCCCAAAATAAAAATTAAGGTATGTTCTTGGATCAAAGACTTATTGTTGTTGAGATGAAATTACTTCCCAAATTTTTCCACAGGTTCTATGTAATCTCTATTAAAGTTACAAAATAGATGCTTGTAACAACGTGTAATTTTAAGGAGCCCAGGATAGGCAAAACAATCTTGAAAAGAACAAAGTTGGAGAGTTGGAGGACTCACATTTCAGATTTCAAAAGTAACTACGTAGTTACATTAAACAAGTCAATAAGTCAATATGCTACCAGCATAATGATAGGGATACTGGTCAATAGAATAAAACTAAGAGTCTAGAAACAAACCTACACATTTATGGTCGGTGGATTTTTAATAAAAGTACTAAAACAATTCAAAGGGGAAAATAATAGTGTCTTCAGCAAATCAGGCTGGGACAACTGGCAACGAAAAATTAACATAGATCTAAACATAATAGCCAACACTAGAAAACTCTTAGAAGGAAAACAATATAGAAACATATGCCCATTACTTCAATCTAGGCAAAATCTTTTTACATATAATAACAAAAAAACAGTGACAAAACTACAGTATTTCATTAAAGTTAAAAGTTCTTGTGATTCCAAGGGGCATCAGTCTGTTCTCATGCTGCTATGAAGAAATACCAGAGACTGGCTAATTTATAAAGGAAAGAGGTTTAAGTGACTCCAAGTTCTGCATGGCTGGGGAGGCCTCAGGGAACTCACAATCGTGGTGGAAGGCACCTCTTCACAAGGTGACAGGAGAGAGAAGTACAAAGGAAAGTGGGGAAAAGCCCCTTATAAAATGATCCGATCTCATGAGAACTCACTTATTATCAGAACAGCTTGGGGAAACCGCCCCCATGATCTAATCACCTCCCACAAGCTCCCTCCCCCAACATGTGGGGATTATAATTCAGATTACAATTTAAGATGAGATTGTGGGTGGGGACACAGCCAAACCATATCACAAGGATATTCTCAAGAAAGTGATGAGAAAACCCAGAGAATGGAAAGAAATCTTTGCAAAACATGCATCTTATAAGGTACATGTATCGAGAATGTCTACAGATACTTTACACACACATACAAATACACACACACACATATATAACTCTGATAGTGAAATAGTGAAAAGACAAATAATACAATTTCTTCACTGAATATTTTTGCAGTTGACTGATAAGTACATGAAAGGATATTCAACGAATGTAGCCATCAAGAACGTGTAAATCTAAACCACAATGAAATACTACTTCTTGCCCACTGGAGTAGATGTAATCAATAAGACATATATAAATATATACAATAACAAGATTAAATCCATAAAAGAGAAGACAGATAATAACAAATGTAGCTGAGGATGCAGCAAATTTGGGACCTATATACACTATTCCTGGGAATGCCACTTTGACAACAGTCTCCAGCTTTTCAAAAGTTAAAGAGAATTATCATATAGTCCCAGAATTTCACACCCATATACAAAACCAAGGTAACTAAAAACATATTTACAGACAAAAACATGTACATTAATGTTTGTGGCTTCATTATTCATAGTAGAAAATACAGAAACATTTCAAATGTCCATGAACTTAAGAATGAGTACATGAAATACATGGAATACATGTACACGGAATGTTATATTATTCAGTAATGAAAAGAAATGAAGTTGATGCATGTCACAGCAAAATAGATACTTAAAACATGTTAAGTGAAAGAAGCCAGTCACAAAGGACTATGTATGTTATGATTTTTATATGTGCAATGTCTAAAATAGGCAAATCTATAATGATAAAAAGTGGATTAATTATTTTCTGGGGCTGAGGAGAAACAGGGAGTGATTACTAATTTGTAAAGGATTTCTTTTCAGGTGTTGAAAATCTTCGGCCGGGCGCGGTGGCTCAAGCCTGTAATCCCAGCACTTTGGGAGGCCGAGACAGGCGGATCACGAGGTCAGGAGATCGAGACCATCCTGGCGAACACGGTGAAACCCCGTCTCTACTAAAAATACAAAAAAACTAGCCGGGCGAGGCGGCGGGCGCCTGTAGTCCCAGCTACTCCGGAGGCTGAGGCGGGAGAATGGCGGGAACCCGGGAGGCGGAGCTTGCAGTGAGCTGAGATCCGGCCACTGCACTCCAGCCTGGGTGACAGAGCGAGACTCCGCCTCAAAAAAAAAAAAAAAAAAAGAAAATCTTTTAAAATTAATTGTGATGGTGGTTGTACACATCTGTGAATACACCAAAACCCACTGAATGTGCATTTCAAATGGGTGAATTGTGTTATTTGCATAATATAAATATATGTATTTAATGTAAAATATATGTAATATGATATATTTAAATATAAAATATATACATTTTAATATAATGTATATTAATATAAATATATATATAATATAAATATATATATATTTTGAGATAGAGTCTCACTCTGTCACCCAGACTGGAGTGCAGTGGCGCGATCTCAGCTCACTGCAAGCTCCGCCTCCTGGGTTCACACCATTCTCCTGCCTCAGCCTCCCAAGTAGCTGGGACTACAGGCACCCGCCACCATGCCAAGCTAAGTTTTTTGTATTTTTAGTAGAGACAGAGTTTCACCGTGTTAGCCAGGATAATAGAAAATATTTTATATCAATAAAGCTATTGTTTAAAAATGGTAACAAACACTCAAAACTCAAAAAACTGTATAGAAAGTAAGATAAATTTTTGATAAAGGACAAATTTCTTTCATGTTTATAAATGTTACAACTTGTCTTGTTGTGTTGGCATCTGTGACCCCTATAAAGAAAGAAATCAAAGATGTGTGAAGAGCTGAATGTTTCTAAAGAGAACAGAAAACGTTTAAAGACCGGTAAGTTACCAGAGCTTGTTGATAGCATCAGCATCTCTCTACTTCCTCGTCCAAGGATGTATTCCCAGAAATTATCGAAGCCATTACTCTATCTAGTGTGAATATTTTTCTTTAGTTCGTTTTGTTTTTATTTCTCTACTTCCTTTGTGGAAAGCCAAGATATACATCAAGTTATGTGAGATAACTCCGAAAAATTCAATTAGGGAGACTGAAAGTCACTGAAAAAGAGAGCGTATTGTGTATCTTTTTTCTTACAGATGACCTCTGCCAATGTGGTACCAGATTTCTTTTTCTCTGATTTTTTTTTTTTTTTTTTTTGAAGGAAAAGAGAATTGACAGAATAAGAATCTTTGAGTTTTTTTTTAAATAAAGTAGGCCATGTGGACTCTTGCTAAGCATAAGCCCTTCTTTTAAATATTTTATGCAAAGAGGTCACCTGATGAAGGGGGAAAAATGTGGTGTCCTATTGCAGGCAAGAGTTAGCAGGAGAGAATTTAGAGAGTCCAAACTAAAGTGAATTTCTATCCTACAAGTTCTCTTAAAACTCTCCCTTTTTTGCACAAAGGAGTCAGTATTTGGATGCCAACTTCATAAATATCGATGACAGTCAATCTTAGCTAGGGGAACCAATGAAGGACAGAATAGCACTGTAAAATAAATAGTATTTTCTGCCTTTTACAGTTTCCAGAATCTATTCTCCAAACTCAAAGAAAATCACCCTGAAAAAGGAAGGTAGGTGGAGAAAAGTAGAGTATTTTGTCCTTTCCACATTCAATTTCTGCTTAATGAATGGGAAACCATGGGAGTTAAAGTACATATACAATTTTGGTTTGACTACTAAGTTTATTACACTTAGAGTTTGAAAGTTTGATTAAGACATGTGTAAAGAAAAGAAAAGAAAGATTATTCAGAGAAAATGACTTCAAGAGTGTGAGAGAAGAAAATAGAGTATTAATTTTGAGATAATATTTGAAAAAATCATGTAAAAATTTAAAAGACTATACTGATTCAAAAAAATAGGTTAAATACATTTATATCAGGTTATCTCAGATTACATTGTCATATCAGCAGCATCATAAGTGGAGAGTAGTGATGAAGTTGCTTTGTTAGAGGAATGCAAAATGTTCATAATACATAAATGAGAATTCCAGAGTGATTAATAAAATAATTTGTGATGGGTTAAATTTATAATTAATATATTTTAGGAGAAATAATAATATTCAGGTGACTCTTTCCATTAGATCAAATGGAAATAAAGAGAAAGTGCTAGAGTTCACTCATCTTTCTATTACCAAAATGTCCTTATAATCAAGGTTCTAGAAACTGTGCCAGACTTTAGATGTGAAGTGGAAACTACTCCAGATGTTATATCCTCAGGAAGCCTATGATGGGGTAAAGACATTACATAAATAATTAACTAAACACATTACATGCTAATAAATTCTGCTGAATACTATGAAGAGAAGCAAACAATACTCAAAGTAAAACTGAACAACAAATAAAACTAGTATATGGGTGAACTGGCCTACTTTTTTTGGGTGGTCCAAAAAAGCAGATATTAGCAGATAAGATTTAAGCTGTCATTTTAAGAATGGAGATGAATCACTATCTTCAATTGTGAAATCAGGGTTAACATTTTCTAAGGGTTTGAAGTGCTTTGCAGAACTTCATATTTGATAGGGAATGAAATAAGTGAGTAGAAGTGTGTGTAGTGGGCAATGAGTTTGTGCAAGTATCAAAGGGATATGCATGGAGGGTGAAAGATCGAGTGCAAGGAGTGTTCAAAAAGCTTTAGATGATCACTTTTGTGGATTGCATTTGACTTTTAGCTTCACTTTTGTTACAGTATGGCATATCCAGGATTCAGGGAGAAAAAAGAAAGGACAGTAAGGAGTTTCAATAAGGATTGCAGATGAAAACTGGGGACATGTATGCATGTGACTTCAATTGAAATGAACAACAATGAACAGAATCTAAAGTATATTTGGAGGTAAATCATATATGGGTTAGGATAAAGGGGGAAATCAACAATAAGTCCTAGATTTCTCACTTGGCCAATGTGGATTTAGTGGAGACATTTATCAAGACAGGGAAGAGAAGATGGGGCACACAGCAGATTTAGGCATGGGAAGCAAATATTCAATTTCGAATACATTTGTTTAAATGTAGCTTTGTATTATCTGAGCTCAGAAATAAAGCAGGTGCTTAGATGGAGGAGATCACTGTTTTTGTTCTAGATATAAAATCATTGGTGTGGCAGTTGAGAGAAAATCAGAGATAAGAGAGATTCTAAAAATTAGTGAATTGATTATTCAACTTTCTTATCTTAGTTTAGAAAGATTATAGGGATAAAAATGAAGCTAGGAGAGGACAGAAATCTGACATAAAATTTAGGATTTGAAAGAATTGCCCTTTAAAGGTAATGAACAATTTTAACAGAAGTGTGGGAATGAGAGAAGAACAATAGAAAGAAAAAGTTTTAGTCAAATGTTTGAGTTTGGGATTCTTCAAGATAAAAAAAATACAGAGGGATGGTAATGCCTGAGGTATAACATCATGTTGAAGGCTGCATTCAAGCAAACAAAAACAAGAAAAATAAAGATTAATGGAGTCAATGAAGTGTAAGAATCTGCTTGAGGCTTTTTTGTCAAGTATAACTTTATATGCCTCACAAAAGCATTTTTCTTCACATCTTAGGAAGTAAAATGCAGTAGTTCTTCGAAAAACATTTGGAATAATAAAGATTTCATTTATATGTAATTTTGGTTTTCCTTAATTTTAGTTTCATAGAACTTTTCTATAATGATCTATAAAGTTTTATACATCAAACTGAAAATGACTAAAGTTATAAACTATTTATAAACCATTAAGGAAAATAGAATAATATCATATCAATAAAGCATGTATATGCTAATTTTGCTTATCAGTAAAACACAAGTGTCTTTAATTATATTATACAAATTATATATTTATATGTTCATGACCTGGTTATATATAAAATTTATATTTTGTTATTGCTAATGAGAGTAGTAAACAACATTTTTCCTTTTTACTTTTCAGTTCAACATAGTTAAGAATCCCTGAGAAATACATATAAAAGCCAAAAAAAAAACGTAAAAATGATAGTACTTTTACTGTCTCAGATTTGTAGATAAATAAACTGGTGTCTCATAGATGTAGAGAATCCACTTCTCATTGTACTCCTGAACTAGACAAACTTGCCCCTCCACCTAACGTTCTTCTGGATAACTGCCAACAATACACCCATCTGAACAGTCAGTTCCCAAGAACAGGGAACCCAAGAACCAACTTGCTCAGCAACTTTTGTTGTGTTCACTCATCTTCTTTTCCCTGGGGGTAATGATGGAGTGGGTTATGAAAAGGACCAGTGGATGCCTCCGTGGAGCTCCTCAGCACTGAAACCTGATATATGGTTCAGGGACAGTCTTCAAACACTTTGAGTCATTTTGCATTCTTAGTTTTAAGAGAAACTGGCTGTGACTGAAAATAAATTTTTAACAAGGTATTATGTTCCTCGCATAATCTTCAGGAAAGCTGGAATACTAAGTTTAAAGCTACAGGGGCTAGAAAATGCCTCATGCCAAACCACGTTACTGATCCAGTGAAGACATCTCTATTGCATTTGCTAAAGGAGTCTGATCTCGCTATTACAATTTCTGCCACCAGAACGATTACTCTGTAGTTCCTGCTTATTTTTAACGAAGTCTAATTAGTGAAGTCTCAGTTACATGTTGAACTACTCTCTTTTGCAAGAGAAACTTGGAAAGTCAGTATCTGGCAGTTTCAGCTTCTTTAGTAGGAAGCTAGATATGTTTCTCACTGAGATTCATAGTAGTTCAATTCCCCAGATGTAGAAAAAGGGGTATCGATGTTACGCAATAAAAAGAACCATAAATGCTCAGTACAACCACCATACTTGCTGTCATTTATGCATTATATTTACTTATTTAACTTATTTAAGATACATTTATCTTACTGTCCACAGATTTACCCTGCCCTTTGGTGATGCCTCTGAACAATGAGTCTAGCCACTACATAATCCAAAAGATGTCTAACTCGTTCTCAGCAGAAGGCAACCCAAAACCTCAGGATCCTGCATCATCACCAGGGTCAAAATCTTGACTGATAGTCATTTTATTTTCTCAGTTTTTTTCGTGTTCTCTTTTTGATGTTCTGTTACCTGTGTATTAAATTATAATGCCATCAATTAACATCATATCATGTGAAAATACTGAGAAAAGTAGAGGAAATAGCTTCCTTTACATAAAATAACACGTAAGTAAATAAGGAGATAGGCCAGGCGCGGTGGCTCACGCTTGTAATCCCAGCACTTTGGGAGACAGAGGCAGGCAGATCACCTGAGGTCGGGAGTTTGAGACCAGCCTGACTAACATGGTGAAAACCCATCTCTATTAAAAATACAAAAAAAAAAAAAAATTCACCAGGCATAATGATGCATGCCTATAATCCCAGCTCCTCGGGAGACTGAGGCAGAAAAATTGCTTGAGCAAGGTGGAGGTCACTGTGAGCCAAGATTATGCTGCTGCACTCCAGGGCATGGGCAACAGAGTGAGGCTCTGTCTCAAAAAAAAAAAAAAAAAATATATATATATATATATATGGAGAGAAATATTGAACAAAGGCTCTATTTGGTGAATATGTTTTTCCTCATCCACAATCAATTCATGTTCCTTTTACATTCTCTTGGCACTTAACTGATCAGAGTTCTCTAGTTTATGATATGATCCACTCACTCCTGAACATTCTGATTCCTGGGAGTTACTTCCTGTATGGGACCTCATTAGCTTCTACTCCTTTTTGTTAGTGGACAATAGCAGTATTAGAGGTAGCCGAGAGAATCACATATATTCCTTCCCTGCTTCTCCCATTTCCTTGTAAGAGTTAAAGCGAGCACCCCAGCAAATGCCAAAACACACTTTAGATAATCATGAATACCACCTAATGGGCAGAAAGCACTGTCAGCTTCCAATATGACACAAACTTTACTTTGTCCTTAATGGAAGTAGTCATATTGGATGCAAAAATAACTAAGTTGAGGACTTAGGTGTCAATAGGATAAAAATAATAATTTGTTCATAAGTTATTAGGCACAGTAATGGGAGATGAAATTACCTCAAAGCCATGGATCCAAAATCTATACATTTAAATGCTAGAAAAAATACAATTATTTTTCTTTGCTTATTCAGAAAATAATGGGAATATGCGATTTTAGGAATATCTTGCCAAGTCGGGACATGGCAAAATTTAGTACACTATGCTTAATATTTTAACCAGAATTTAGTTAACATTAACAGATTGTTAAAATAATTAATGTGAAGAACATTTTTCTGTAAGCAAATTGACATCTAGGCACATTCCATTATTTGATTTATTTTGTGTGTATTCGTGCATGTGCTTACAAAACTCATAGGATGTCTTACAACTTTTGATTGGTTCCAGTAAATTTTTAAGCAACAATATGTATAACGTGGTCTACATAAAAACTTTTCTCTTTTAAGAATCTCATTGTTAAAAATGATTTTCAAGTTCAATAATAAACATCTGCCAACTTGCGACTACCCAATGTCCTCCTCTCTCCAGTGGTTTCTGGAATGTCTGTTTGTAGTTTACTTGTCCCCAAGCTGCTTAGTGCTCCCAAGGCTTCCATTAACTATCACGTAGCCTTAAAATTATTTGTGCTACAGGTTCTAAATTTGTATGATCACTTGGACCCTCTCTGTATATTGAGACCTTTCCAATCAACTCTCTACTCACTATTAATATTGTTTATTTTTGTTTCTCCATTTTCACAAATTCTTTTAGTACTGTACGCAGGAAACAAGCTCAAACCCTGTTTCTAGGACAAACTATCACACAAGAATACTGTTTCTTCTGTCTTTTCAATGGATACATGCAGAAAACACAAAATGCTTCAAAAAACATGTACTATCTCAGGCTCTGAATTCCTGAATTTAGCTTATTGACAATTATATGGACCTTGAAATTAGATGCAAGCAGGGAATGAAATAATTTTCACCACAGCACAAAAAGTAAAATAAAGGAATGACAGAATCTGGTTTGTAACTTAGAAACAGCAACCACAATCATTAATGAAACATTGGCTAATGTGTCTCAGACTCCATCTAATTAAAATAGGTGAACAAGGAAAAAAGCTTGAGGATGAAGACTAGAAGGGGAAGATGGACTATGGGAGAAACAAAAGAAAAGGAGTATGAATATTACCCTGTTAATCAAGCTTTATTTAATCATAGAAAAGGGCATTTGAATATTAACAGGTTATTTTTATGCACACTAGCTCTTCAGAAACAATGATCTGAAGGAATATTTAATTAGCAAGTCTTTTATAGTATCTCTTTCAAATAGGAATTATCTCAGTTATGCTTTTGTCATGTACTGGAAGGCAACCAAATTATTGTCAAATTACCAGATGAATGCCTTAGGTACTGGTATTTCATATGAATGACAAGAAAAAGTCTAATAATTCAGAGCATGGACATTAATATTAACATTCTAGAGGCTGGGAAAAAAGTTTCTCTAACAGAGATAAATAGTATTCCATAACATGTTAAATTTAGGGGTGACATATTTCGATCTTTACTCCCCAAACATGCAGGATACAAGGTTTTTTATTATACATACAAAAATATATGGTTTAATGGAATTGTAAATCAATCATAGTTAGAAACTACAGGCATACAATTTTAAAAATTTTGTATTAGCATTATTGAAAAGATGACAAAGTTACTTTTACAATAGCAGTAAATATAAAACATCAGAAATGCATTTCTTTGGGAATTATTTAAATTCATGAAAGGGAACAGATTTCTGTGGTTTTTCTTTTAGTTTCTTTTGAGTTATTCATATTTAAGAAGATAAAAATTGCATCACCTTTCAATACTAGGATTATTTATATACATAAATTTATTTGATTAATGAACTATTTTAAAATATTTGTCTTGTAGGATCTGGACTGCACATTACTTCTATGCTTTTCTTTAAATACATTTTAGAATACTTTTTTTAGAATACCAATGCGATTTTTCAAAAATACGTAAATTAGAACTTGAATAAAGTAAACTCATAATCTAGGTGTACTGATACTTAAGAATAACTAAGGTCTTTAGGAGTTAACCTTAAATTATTAAATATCCACCAGAAAAAAAAAAAAAAAGGTCTACTTTGTATCGAAGAGCTAAACATCTCAGCCAGTTTTGGGCTATTGGTAATTCTTCTCTTTGGGAGAAAAACAGTGGAAAATACAGGACCATTAAAAGCTTTCTTGATTGATAAATGACTCTCCTGGGCAAAAAGTCCATGCAACATGGAATCAAATAATAGGAGACAGCCTGTTCATTCCAGAGATCTTCTTTAAAGAGCAAATGACATGATAAAAATGAAGAGCAGAAGATCGGCTCTGAGGAAAGTTATTTGATTTCATTACAGATTTTCAAAGTTAAAAAGAAATACATACTTGTCAGATTTTCCACTAATGCTTTGCATTATGAGAAGAGGAAGGGAGGGAGAGAGAAAAGGAGGGAGAAAGAGAAGGAAAGAAAAGAGAGGTATCATAAAATAAAATATTATTTGTATCCTAGCTGAGAATTATCTAAATTGGTATTCAACATACTCTAGAAAGATTGTATATTGTAGAAAGTGTTCCTGACCAAAAGACCTGAATTAATATTATTTTAGAAGAAAGTATCATTATGCAACATTTTATTTCTTAGTTAAGCATCATGAGGAATAATGAATACAATTTCCATGAACAGGAATTGGATGAAATGTTAACATTTTTTATATCACTGTGAAAAAATAAGATATCAACAATTATTTGAATAATCTGAGATTACATAAAGCTTGTCAAAACAGAGAAATATTAAAAATCAACTGAATATTTTTTCTTTATAATTGTTAACATTCATTTTCAAAATTTTACATAAAAAACTAACTCAATTTTTCACTAATAGGGCACAAAAATGATTTGGACTTCTATAGGCATTAATTCTATCATTCTTTTTTTCAATCTAGATTAAAGGTACAGGTCTTCAGAAATACTAACTATACATAGAGAAAATGCTATTGTAGTGCCCTGGTTTCTTATTTTTTTTATTTTCTTAATTGTTTATTTTATTTTTTATTACCTTCCTTTATATAACTATGATTTCCATCTCTATTATTAAAGATCTTCTCCATTTCACATTTAATATAGTAATTGGTTTTTTGATCAATTCTAAAAATTATGACAAATTTTGTATTATTTGGCAATTTGTTTTCTCTCCTGTTTCTTGATTATTAATATATATTACAGTACAGAACAATAATGGAAATAATAGGTAACATTTTGTTGCATGTTCAAACGAATATGAACCAGATTTAAGAGATTTTGCTGTTTTAGACCCACATATATTAAATGTAGCCATAGAGTTTTACTCTTAGAATATAATCCTTTTTCTAAATGTCTTCAAAACTCTAAATTAATAGGAGATATAACTAGATATAACTAATTATAACTATTATTGTGAAATTATATAATTCTATTATTATGAAATTATAACTACTACTTAATTCATGAGGACTAATATTATTTTACTGACTTGTTCAAGACATTTAGGGAAAATATTTTATATATTATCTTCTAATGGCAAAAGAAAAGCTTAAATGTCATAACTTTATTGCTGATTCTTTTGAGTCATTTTAATGCAGTATTTTAAATGGTTTAAAATATGTTTTTTAAAATGAGAAACTATTTTCTTAGCTTTAATGAACTTCCCTACTCTTCAGAATTAATTATGCTAAACATATTTCAAGAGTTTCGCTTCATTATATTCTCATTTAAATAATTTTCGATGACATACCACTTAATACAGTTTGTTGTGCAGGTATTGACAGTTAAAATTCTGTGTTAATCACAAGCATCTTTACTTTGACTAACATAATACATCTTATTTGTCCCGATGTTACCATCTATTAGAGAAATTAATAAGCCATCGTCCCATCAAACATGGCATAGGTCTTACTGCTGATAAAGTGTGGTATCCTTTCATCTGTTTATTGAATATCCAGGTTCAACTTTTGCTTATGACATAAATATTTAATTCCTAGAGTGCATGTCAAGCGATTTTGATTATATATTTCTGTCTTATTTTAGATTGTATTTCCAGACAGAAACTATTTTTAACAAAATAATTTGTACAACACAAATTTTTGACCTTACTATTTTATAGAAAAATGCATTGCAGTTTATAAAATATAGAAAAAAAAACTACACAAATCACAAAGATGTTGCTGGACAAAGTTTCACAAAGTTGCTTCAAGTTGCAGTCGCCATAATGGAAAACAGTATCCTACTTTCAGCAAGAACTGGGATTTCTGTCTGTGCATGTTATTTAATGGAATCATACGATATCTGCTCTTTTATATCTGAATTCTTTCTTTCAGTATGTTTTTCCCATGTTGTTTATTGTAGCACACATTTATTTAATTTGCATTCTCTTTTAAGGGTTATATCACAATTGATTTTTCTATTCTCGATAGAATTTGATTTATTTTAATTTTTAGGTTTTATGAAAAATGCGTCCTTTATGAGTAACAGCATTCTTTATGAATGACAGCATTCTTGTACTTTTATGACACACATGTACATGTTATTATTGGGCACATACCTATGAATACAATGGCTGAGTCATCGATTATGTGCATACCAACTTCAGATATTGCCAGTTCATATGGAACCTGCAGGTTTACTTTAAGTTCTTGGATGCATGTGCAGAACATGCAGGTTTGTTACATAGATATACAGGTATGTAACAGGTATGTAACAAACTTGCACTTTCTGCACATGTATCTAAGAACTTGAATAATAATAATAATAATAATACGCTTTTTCTCACACAGCAGCACAGAAATTTTTTCAGACAACTGAAATTGTTGGAACTTTTAAGACATTTTATTCATTTTTTTAGGACAGCCTAATAATTCTGCCATACATCTACGAGATCTATGTTGTTTTTTGTTCTTGCTGCTGTTAAGGTCAAAAAAAATTTACATAAGCACAAAAGATATAGGTCTTTTGTCTGTTCTCACATGTGCTAAGGATGCTACTTCTTTTGTTATCAAATATATTTGCCAGATTTTCTTGCCAGGGTGTGCTCCCTTGAGACCCGAAAATAGGAGGCATTCATGAATGAGAGATTATGGAAGATAAGATAAAATGAAAAAATTATGCTTGTGGCAGTATTTCTTGCAGAGCTGGTCCTCGGACTCAGTCTAGGCAGTGTTTGCTATTTGATCTCTGAATTTCTGATTAGCACACTCTTCATTCTTTTGCTCTTCCAGTTCTTTGGTCTTTTTTGATACCAACTCCTCGGATCAAACACCTTTCTTCTTGGAACATTTGGAGAAAAATCTGGTTTCTTGAGTTGATATTCAAATTGTTTGGATGAAGGATGAAACAAAACCAATGTTTTCATTACATTTACAGCACCATATTAATGTTCAGTATGAAATCAAGTGATTGAATGGTAGTTATTAAGAATATATATTTCCCTGGAGTATGTTCTGTATACTAAATAGCTAAAATATTATAATTTTTACAGTTTGGAATTAAGATGTCAATACTATTTAAGAAAAAAATGTGTGTAACAAAGTTTATAATGAGATATTTTTATATTTTCCAACCATTCTTTTCCCATTCTCTAGAGAGACAAAGTAATGACAAATTATTGGTCATATTTAAAGATCACATCCAAATATTAAAAAAAAAAATTCTCAAACTAACTGCAATGTAAGATTTACTCAGGAGAATATTTGCCACAATCATGGAAATTTTCAACCTGCTTGTATCTGCATGAAGTGTGTGTCTCTGGATAGAATCTAACTGGGCATATAACATGGAATTTAATAAAGCGTTTGAACCAAATTTTTAGCATTTTGTTTGAGCTATGTCCAGAAGTGGCAAGTGGTAAATCCTTATTCACTTTTTTTTTTTTTTTTTTTACTATCTACATTTTCCCCTTTTATGACTTCATGATTTGAAATACCATTTCTGTGCTGATGACTCCAAAATTGCACTTCCAGGTCAGGCATTCTTTTGAACTTCAAGTTAAAAAATACACTTCCAGTTTTCCCTTCTTAGAAACAGAAAAAAAAAAAAAAAAAAAGAGAGAGAGAGAGAGAAAGAGAGAAATGCAAAATTTGTCAGAATTATCTTTTTCCACACTCTGGACATTAATCAAATGCTTGCAATAATTTGAGTGTTTATTCAAGAAAATCTGTGTCAGAGTTTGTTATATTCTTCTCTTCCTAGATCTGGCACTGCCTTGAAAGCCAGCAGCCTCACAATTATGGTGGCTGTGAAGACCAGAAGTCTCTCAGGCACAGAAAAGAGAACAGGTGCAGAGCTCATGAAAAAGTCCCATTTCCAGAGCATTGTCACTACCTGAGCTGTCTCACAACACTCTGGAAAACTCCACTTCATAGAAAAAACTCTGTAGATGACAAACTTATAACAAGTTGTTGCTGTCAAAAGTAATATTTTTACAATTTAAAATTGCTTGTGTACAGTGGTAAAACAGGAAATGTAGTTCAAAATGAAGGGGAAAAAAGTGACTACTTAAAATATAATTGATAGCTAAGGTACTGAAGAGGAAGCTAATGATCAGAATGAGTAAAGCAAAATATCAGATTGAATGATAAAAGTCATTTGATCAAGCAAAAATACAGCTCACTGAAAATCCCATGTTTGGAAAAATAATTTAAAACTTTACAAAAGCATTTTCTGTCGTAAACAGACTAAAATTAAATAGTCAGAAAAAATCAAATTAATACTTTCCTAAGAACAAATAACTCAGCAATCAAAATTCTTGTTAAGGAATAATAAAACCAAAGCGAATCTATGATTAAAATTTAATAATCAACCCATTACAAAACTAGTAATTATGTACAAATAAAAGGCTGTTATAATGCTAATTACGTGTAGTTATGAATTTTATTGTCCTAATTCTTTTCTCTGTCATTATACTTCACTGATTTCCATTCAGCCTTTGTCTAGCTCAGTGCAAAGAATTTGCTACCCACGTATAGTCACTTCATTTAACAAGAATAAATGTAATTATCACCTGGCTAGAAGCTAAGGGGATTTTTTTTAACCTAGCTGGAGTAAAGTGACCCAATTAGCACCTTTCATGAATACTCTGAATTTTATAAATTTTATAATATGTTTGGAGCTTAGAACAACTCTGATTGATGGTTTTCTTTTCTCAGGAAGTTTTTATCTCCTCATTTTCATGTCTCAAATTTCACTTTAAAATCTCAGCTCAAAAACCACAAGCTTTTTTAAACTTGTACTCATCCAACATGCTATTTTACCTATCAAACAACTTATTCACTTTTTCGCTTAATATTCTGTCACAGAAACATATTTAGAATATACAAACAAGATTACAGCTACTAGCTTAATGTTATCTCATATAGAAGTAGAAGGTTAACATATTTATCCATTATAGATAGGATGGGTGGCCATATCTCTTCACTCTTTGAAAGTGTTTATTCATCATTCTAGGCCTTTATTCTTAAGGTTGCATTCTCTAAGTGGATAAGTAGGAAGCTGGTTAACTCGTATGATAAAATCCGAGAAGTGAATTAGTAAGGGGGACTGTAATAGAATACTCTAATAAAAGTCCATTGATTTTAATAATATCCATATTTTTTAAAATAAAGCTCATTTTTATTTTTTAAATGCATAGGTGCCGTAACTGACTTTTCTGTCTTTGGAAATGAGATAAATTTTTAGGAGATGTTGATACTCTACAACAAATGTCTCTATGTTTGTATTTCCAAGATACGTCTCAAAATTTGGTTGTCAGGCGTTCCTTTTTACACTTCTTTTAAAATTGCTATTACATTTTCTCCATTGCATTTATGAGTATTTTACAACTCTCAAATGACTCACGGTCATACTCTTTGAATTTATTTTCGTCTATGTTCCATGTCTCTAGCAGCTTCTTCTCATCCCCTTTGCTGTTTTGTTTTGTTTTGTTTTTTTTTTCCTCAACCTTCTGGACTTACCAAATTTCAGTGTTTACCTCAGTTTCATCTCTGTCCCTTTCCCATTTTGTCTTTCCACTAACTTCACTCATATGATAATGACCTCCTATATATGTCTTCAGTCCTACCTCTGGGCAGTCTCCATATTTATAGTGGCTTATTATTTTATAGCAATAGCAATTGTTTCTTGGACTCAGACACTATTTTGTTGTTCTTACAATATGTAATGATTTTTAAAAAGTTTATTTATAATTATAAAATATGGCATATGTTAATTATAATTAACCTGTTAACACTGAACCATTTGTAGAAAGTTATGCCAACAGACTATTTCTGTGGTTGCAGTTGAATTCAGCACATTTCAGTCAGTGATCATTGTTTAATCTCGCATTTAAAGGACTTTCTTGACTGAAACATTTTGTTTTGTTTTCCTCAGCCTGGAATTTCATCTACTGGAGCTTACATGTCTAGACCTTCACTTCCATCAGTTCTTTCCTCAAATGTCACCTTCTCTGGTTGCTTTCTCAGCTTTTCAGTATAAAATAGAAGCCATCTAACTGCTGTGATCATGTCTGGTTAGTCCCTGCTTTATCTCTAGCACCTGTAACAGTGAATGAAGATATAGCCTTGTAAAACCTGTTTTGCATAAAAAAATACACGAATTGATGAGTGAAAGAATAAGATATATGTGTATCACTAATATAGAAAATGTTACCCTATATGCTAAGTGCAAAAAAGTATTTTGTGAATCATACATAGAATGATTATATTTTTAAAATAATAATATATGAAATGCCTATGAAATTTTTATATACTTCTCCCTCTGACTACTCACATAATTTTGCATGCATGAAGACTAACAAGTGAAAAAAAAAAAAACAGGAAGGATACAACAAACTGATAACAGTAGTTGTAGTAGTTAACCCTAGATGATAGGATTCAGTGTAGGTACATGTGTTCTGTAAGTGGGTGATATACGTAGTATGGGTGTTTAATCGTGGCACAGGTATTATGATATTTTATTTGATTTACACATTTTATTATAATTTGTTTTATATAAATTACATATGTGGTATGTACTTTCCAAATATTAAAAGTAAATATTTCTATAACATTGAATCATTAATATTAAAATTAAAGGAAATTTTGCTTTGTTGAAATAGATATTTGTGTTAAGTTAAGGAATATTAGTTTATCTTTAACATTTTGAAAATAATATGTCAAATTCTGCAACTATGTTTGTGAGCCTCTATTGATATGATGTCACTTCCAATATAATGTATTCTTATAATCTCATAAGAAAAATATGCTAATATTATTAAATAACATATATTGGTAAACTATTTCTGTTTTAAAATATTATGTTACTTAGTGTAAGTAAATTTTTAAATAATTCATTTACTAAACATGTTAGTCTTGTAAAATATTTGTATCATCATTTATGCCTGCCTTATAGAATAAGTTATTATACTATACCAATGTCAAGAGACTGAAAGGCTAATTTATGTCAAATAAACCTTTACTTGTAAATGCATACACTAGATTTCAGTATGAAGTATAATTGAGGGACTAAGCCTTTATAAACTTAGGTAGCCTAGAGTCTTATACTGCAGACTTTTAATTTAAATATAAGTTTTCACAATAATTTTTTAATTTTTTTTTTTTTTTTTTTTTTTTTTTTTTTTTTGAGACGGAGTCTCGCTCTGTCGCCCGGGCTGGAGTGCAGTGGCCGGATCTCAGCTCACTGCAAGCTCCGCCTCCGGGTTTACGCCATTCTCCTGCCTCAGCCTCCCGAGTAGCTGGGACTACAGGCGCCGCCACCTCGCCCGGCTAGTTTTTTGTATTTTTTAGTAGAGACGGGGTTTCACCATATTAGCCAGGATGGTCTCGATCTCCTGACCTCGTGATCCGCCCGTCTCGGCCTCCCAAAGTGCTGGGATTACAGGCTTGAGTCACCGCGCCCGGCCAATAATTTTTTAATTTTTTGAATGTAATTTGAGACTATTTATTAAAGATTGTGACCAGAGCATCTCAAAACAATCTGCTTTTTATAAATTATGAAAGAAAATCTGGCAGGGCGCGGTGGCTCAAGCCTGTAATCCCAGCACTTTGGGAGGCCGAGACGGGTGGATCACGAGGTCAGGAGATCGAGACCATCCTGGCTAACACGGTGAAACCCCGTCTCTACAAAAAATACAAAAAACTAGCCGGGCGAGGTGGCGGGCGCCTGTAGTCCCAGCTACTCCGGAGGCTGAGGCGGGAGAATGGCATGAACCCGGGAGGTGGAGCTTGCAGTGAGCTGAGATCCGGCCACTGCACTCCAGCCTGGGTGACAGAGCAAGACTCCGTCTCAAAAAAAAAAAAAAAAAAAAAAAAAAAAGAAAATCTGTAAACATTCAAGATGAAATATGATATTATCCTTGGTGTTTGTCATGTCAACACAAGGAAATTCAAATATATGTCATTGTAGGGTCTGATGAATATCTAGATAATGAACTCAAAAAAACTTAGATGGTATCAACCAGATCTAAACAATAACTATAAATTGAGGGGTATTTTATATTTTTTCTGAATTTTCTTATTTTATAAATACCCCAAGAATACATGCATGACACTATGCTATTAGTGTGAAGGGAAAAATAAAAGCAGGTTTTTCTGCTTACAAAGAATTGATCACAGAATGAAACACAGACACACACATAGTTATGTAAACTGATAAGTACAAGAGATACCATGACAGACATAAGGTCGTATGAAATTGGAGCGGAGACAAATTCCTACTCATGTTAAGGTAGCAATCTATAGAATATTCAATTCTGCCATACTGGATAAAATGATGAAAAGATTTATATGGCATTATAGAAAATTAAATGTTTAATCTTAAAAGAGGGGAAAACAAGCCTATGAAGGAATGATTTCAAGTAAAATCTATATTTGTCAATAAGTTATACTAAATAATGACATCACAATCAAAATATAAGTAGCTAGAAGTCTGATGATCTATATCAGAGTTTAATTTGCTTATGCAAGCACATTTTGTATGTATCAAATTGTACTGTGCGTAATATATAATTTATACAACTTTAATTTCTATTTAATTTTTCTGTTTTACGTGTACATGCATGAGCACAGTGGGTTAATTTCAACTACCCTAGCTTAAAATGCTTGTGTTTAGTTTTCTGATACAGCTTCCCTGGTGGGCCTTATTTGCATGGAGCAGTCTGTGCTTCTGGCCAAATTGACTTATGCATTTCAACCTTCCACATGATTGATAGAAATTACCCTAGATAAAGTAAGTTTGAGGTGATCTGAATTAATCATTAAGAGAGCAAGATACTTGTGTGCTGCCTATTTTCTGTCTTCATTGTAACACAGTTTTTCCTTCTTTTACCCAGTTTAGTATCATATAACTAACTCATATAAGAAAAGGTTAGTATTTGGTAGCAATTATTCAAGTTATTGGCAAGCGTATTAAATGTCACTGATATTTTGTTTTATTTTAGAAATGTATACCAATAAGAAAATTATTTATCTAAGCAACATCAAGAAAGCTAAACCAAAGTTATATGTAATGAATTATTTTGAAACTGATTTTTATTGACCAGATGAGGAAAATCTGTAAAACCATCATAGACTTATTTACTTCACTAATGGTTAAGGTAAGAAAAGACTGAATTTCTAAATGGCTTCATGAAACACAGCAGAGACAGGATTATCTTTGTCATTCAGGCAGCCAGTAATGCAGAGTAATCAAGCAGGTACAGAGGCACGCAGTTTTGCTTAATTTTACCACCAATCCTTTTTCAATGATCTAAGTAATTCCCATTATTTCCCTCTGGTAAGTATACTGGCCAAATGCTTCTCAGCCTGTAAGTTATAAACAGACACATATGTTTGACACTTTAGAAAGTGCAGTCTCAGGTTGGCTTTTATGTTCCCTAAAACTCATCTTCTTCACAATGATTGCACTAAGTAATATGGGTGGAAAATAAGCAAAGTGTTTGTATGGTAAATTATAAATTATATAGAAGTGCAACATCATTAGAAAGACTCATAAAAACAGAGGAGAACACAAAGTTCCTTTTTGTTGCTGAAGTAGATGTGATCTTGAATATAGATTCATACAGACGAGACCAGGATTTCAGATTCGAGAATGGAATTTGTGCAGACCATTTTATATATTGGGTTTTATTTAGAAAAAAATCAATTAAAATATCATAATTCAAAATTGCCAGTTCAGAGGACTACCTTGTATATAAATGCACAGTGTAACTGTAGAATAATTTTGTTATATAACGAAACCCCAGATCTGAATCTCAGAAGCTAAACTGAACGGAAGGAGATGTTACTTTACCGACCGGTGATAGTCAATTAAAGTTGTCTTATTTAGCTTTAAAGTTCTATAGCAAAGAATTTCAACTTAAAAAATTTAGCTTAGTATAATTCTAGGTATAAATAACATTTTTATCTTTTGCAGAATTTGATTTTTGCTTCCTACACCTTAGCTGCTGGAAACTCTTTCAGGGCAGTATATAGACCAATTATAGGGGTCATCTCTCTTGTTTTCCTTTATTCAGCAACTTTTCCCTTTACTCAGTCACTATCATTGCCTTATGTTCAGTGTTATGAAAAAAATATTTCATATATTTTTTTCTTTTGTTAAGGAGAATATAAATTTGATCCATATTAGTCCATCCTAGATAGAAACAGTTGTGACTCCTGTACTTTTTATTAATTATGGTGACTCACTAAGTCATTTGTGTATTGGATATGATGATGCTTAAATTTATTTTATGTATACTTTATTAATTTTTTTCTAATTTAAATTAGAGATTAATATATTTAAGTCATAAGTATGTGGAACAGTATTGTATTTGGTTAATAACATTACATCATATTTTCAGTGTTTGTATTGATACAGGAGTGCTTGAAAGGAAAGACCGTGGTCGCTTTAAATGATAGGAAGCGGGGAGGGAGGTTCTGGATAAAGGCCAGTCGCTGGCTAAGGTTCCACCCCATGGACCTAGGTGAGGACAGGCACTCCTGCTTTGGCACCCAAATGTTGCATTTTCCAAGATCACCCTGGCCTCCTGCGCCCCCATCCTGGGCCTATAAAAACCCAAGACCCTAGCGGGCAACACACAGGTGGCCACACCTCCAGAGGAGCACATCATTGTAAGAAGACACAAGTGTGTGGATAGCGAGAGGACGTTGAGGGAGCACCCTGACAGAAAAGCACACTGACAGATGCCAGCGCGCTGGCAGGCCATCCACCACTGGGACAAGGCAGGGTTTGGCGGGGACTGTCAGAGGAGAACCCTGATCGCTGACCCAGCCTGACTCCAGGGAAAAACCATCTCCCTCTGGTTTCCTCATCTGCTGAGAGCTACTTCCACTCAATAAAACCTCGCACTCATTCTCCAAGCCCCCGTGTGATCCAATTGTTCCGGTACGTTAAGACAAGAAACCCAGGGATACCGAAAGCCCTCCGTTCCTTGTGCCAAGGTAGAGGGTCTACTGAGCCCTGATTCTCAAACCTATTCTACTTTTCCACATGCCAGAAAGTTTGTTACAAAATAATGTACTTGTTCTGACAAATATCTCTTTGACAAGAAAAATTATCTTTCTACAGTCTTTACATAATCTCTCTCCATCATACTAAGGAGAAAAATAAAATTAGCAGCCAAGCAATGCTGCAATCCCTTTCCTCAGAATCGCATCCCCAGAAAGACAAAATGGGAGCATTAAAAAGAAAAATAAACTTATTGCAAGCAAAGTAAACTTCCGCTAAGTATTGTTATTTTTTTCCTTGCAGAATTCACAGTCTAAATTTCTGCTAGTTATACAGTGAGTATACAGATTGATGTATACAAAAGAATAAGGAATCAAGAAAATATTTATAAATTAAATTTAGGCCAGGTGCCGTGGCTCACACCTGTAATCCCAACACTTTGGACGGCTGAGGCGGGCAGATCACTTGAGGCTATGAGTTCGAGATTAGCCTGGCCAACATGGCGAAACTCTGTCTCTACTAAAAATACAAAAATTAGCTGGGCATAGTGGTGCACATCTGTGATCTCAGCTACTCGGGAAACTTTTGTTGCTGAAGTAATTGTGATATTCAATGTAGATTCATACAGACTAGACGAGGATTTCAAATCAAGTAATGGAATTTGTGCAGACCAGGAGACATGCAGGAGAATCTCTTGAACCCGGGAGGCAGATGTTGCAGTGAGCAGACATGGTGCCACTGCACTCCAACTTAGGTGACAGAACGAGACTGTGTCTCGAAAAACAAACAAAAAATTTGTATTAAATTCTACTATTCTATCAATTATATTTAAATATGAGTTACCTAAGAATTATAGATTTAACTTTTACTTGTTTTGTTTTCTGCACATTAATTCTATTTTTAAAAAGTTATTGATTATCCAACAATTAATATATAGATGTATTTTACTAAAAATAATTTAAAAGTATTGGTACAAATATATTAGGGCATTAGGAAGTTGTACTTCTTTCCAGTTACCTAATATGTTCTGTTACTTATTAAATGTATTAAATTATACCTTCACATTGTGGCAATGTAAATCCAGCTTCAAAAAGTTTAACTTATTCTGACTTTGCCATTCAAATCAATTAGAATTTGCTAAGTGGTAGCAAGATACTGGACGGTTTACTAAACTAGAAAAGACAGAATACTTAATGTTGAGTAGAAATATAACTCTCCCTGTTTAATCCTGTTACTTATTAAGGATATGTTATCTAAAGTAGCAGCCAAGGTTATCAAATCTAAGTTGACAGACAGTTGAATTAAATACTTCATTTGAAAGTGATCTTAACATGAAGATTGCCCACAATTATATTTAAAACCGGACGTTGTAATGTAGAAGAAGAAAAAAAAAGCAAAAACTATCATTATAGCAAACAGATTCAGGTTTACCAGCTTAAAAAAGAAACACAAATATCCACACAAATGTATATTTTTGTTCCCACTATCATGACAAATATTTTTATTTCTTTACGAAAAATGTAGTTACATAAAACATGCCTGCATAGTTGAGTATAATAATGCTAATATCTTTATAGATCTTTGTAATGTACAGTCCCTAAAACTGTGCCTTTATAGCATCTTTGGAATGTATATTTTATTTTTGTTCCTTCTCTTCTTTTCCATTTTTTTTTTTTTTTTTTTTTTTTGAAACAAGGCCTTGCTCTGTGGACCAGGCTGGAGTGCAGTGCACAGTCACAGATCACAGCAGCCTTGAACTTCTGGGCTCAAGCGATACTTCTGCCTTAGCCACTTGAGTAGCTGAGACTACCAGGCGCTCGCCACTATGTCTGGCTAATCTTTTAAATTTTCTTTTTATGGAGATGAGGGCTGATTATTTGGCCCAGACTGGTCTTGAGCTCCTGAGCTCAAGCGATACTCCCAGCTTGGCCTCCCAAAGTGCTAGGATTATAGGCAAAAGCCACCACATACAACCAAGAAGTACATTTTAATAAATACATTTGCATATCATATTTGTAGATGTGTAGATTTAACAAAAAGTAAAATCGGATTGTTTTATAACTACCACTATAAAGATCAGTTTTCAAAAATCCAATACGATCAATTGAGGATAATTTAATTAATTCAAGAAGTAGGCTGGACATGGTGACTCACAACAGTAATCCTATCATTCTGGGAGGCTGAGACAGGCAGATCATTTCAGTTCAGGACTTTGAGACTAGCCTGGGCAACATGACGAAACTCCATGTCTGCAATAAATAGAAGAATTTGCCAGGCATGGTGGTGTGCACCTGTTGTCCCAGCTACTTGGAAAGTTGAGGTGAGAGGATTGCTTGGGCCCTGAAGGTAGAGGCTGCAGTGAGCCAAGATCTGCACTCCATGCTGGGTGACAGAGCAAGACTCTGTTTAAAAACAAAACAAAACAAAACAAAACAAAACGAAAAGAAAAGAAAAGAAAAGAAATAAACTACTTTTAGTGCTCAGTTTTCCAAAACCTATTACCAAGGTTATTCAATCTCATAAGTTTTAAATTTTTTATTTTGATTATATTTATCTCTAAGAGAAGGTCATCTAAAATTGTTGACAGGTTCATAAAGTTAAGTAATATTACATGTGTTATGTTGTATATTTATGTGTTTGTGTTGGTGTGGTATTACAAGGCTTAAATTCAAGATTTAAAAAAACTCAAAGTACCACACAATAAGAAAAAAGAAAATTCGTACTTGTAGTAAAAGAGAAGTAAGTTTATTGAGACATGGAAGAAAAATGTTTTCATAAAAGAAGCAATTGAAGAGAAACAGTAATCTCTAAGAATCTTGTGACATAGTCTATAAATCTTTGTACTTCTTTTTTCTTCTATATTATACAAAAACCTTCACTAAAAGTGGAAAAAATATCTAGTGTGATGTGAACTCAAAGGAAGAGCTGGGATTTGATACAATTTAGATATTTGTAGATTGTTTTCAGTTTTTAACTTATAAGTTCATTTCAAATTGCATACATTACTGTTAGAGAAAAAATACGTAGAAAACTATTTTTACCTGCTGCCTGTTGTGCTTTGCAAGTCATCATGTTTATCATAGATAGTACCCTCCAACTCACAAATTGCATTCAGTTAAGTATACGTACTAGTCAGTGTTCTTGAGAAAAACAGAACCAATAGGAGATTTGTTATGAGGAATTAGCTCAGGCACTTATGGAGGCTGAAATATGTCATGATCTGCCATCCACAAATGGGAAGCACAGAAAAGCTGATGATTTACTTCTAATCCAAGCTGAAAGTCTAAGAATCTGGGGAACCAGTGGTCCAAGTCCAAAGGTCTGAAAACCAGTAGTACTGATGGACTTTCCAACACCAGACAAGATCATAAATTTTCTTTCTCCACCATTTTTTCCTATTCAGGCCTACAAGAAGTTGAATAATGCCCACTAACATTGGTGAGGGAAGGTCTTCTTTACTCAGTTTACTTATTCAAATGTTAATCTCTTCTGGGAAGACTCTCACAAACACAGCAAGAAATAATGATTTACCAGCTACCTAGGCATCCCTTAGTCCAGTCAAGCTAACACAAATTAACCATCACACATGTAGGTTAATGTATAATTATTTATTAGATAGTTTTCTGTAACTAATTTTTTCAATAACTAGGTTCACATAGAATAAGCAACAGCCTATATATGCCTGTGATTGTAGATTAATAGCAGATTCTCTAGGGAGTAGAAAATAGATCAGGGCACAAAGAAAGAAGATTTCTACATTTATTTTTATACTTTTATACTCTGGGAGACTAGAATGTAGCGTCCACAATTAGGCTTTTTTGGCATTGAATTTTTTTAATTGAAGGCAATTAAGAAGAAGCAGATGCAGAAAAGTTTTCTGCCCTCTCTTTATTTTTCTAAAAGCAAGCCATAAATTTACAAAGATAAAAGCCATCTTGCCCCCTTTTCTGCCAGGAAGAATAAAGATAAACTGCAGAAGACAACTTTAGACCATTATCTGCCTGAAGATGGCACCTGAGGAATCTATATTAATAAGGTTTACTAACTATGCTTTATCTGCCATTTATTAACTTTCCCACAAACAACAACCCCTAGAGACTCATTTCTCTAAATATTTATTATTTTTGTTGAAGATATATGTAAGCTAGAATTTGAAGACATCTCTTAGAGAACCACTCATTTCCTAAATATCCACCATATTTGTATTAAACACACATGCTAATAGATTTGTTTGTTTTTTCTATTGTTAATCTGTCTTTGGCTACAGGGGTCCATTCCAACTAATAACCAGTGAGGGCTGGAGAAAAAAAAATCAATCCTCCCCTACAATTTTGTACTGCTTTGCTTACTACTTTTATTTTGAATGATTTTAAAGTTATAATGAATATCTCTTATCTGTCTTTTAGAACTAACTCATAATTTTAAGAAATAATGGATCTTCAGAAATAATTTAGAAAAATCATTGAGTGTTTGAGCCTCTTTTTTGTCTACTCTTTTATAGTTTACTTACTACTCCTTGATCTAATATTTAATTGGATTCTTACATCTAATGTAAAAATGAGAAACAATGTCTATTAAAAAGCACTCTATCTGGTGCCAAAATTCTGGAATTATTTCTAGGTTTACCTTTTTCCTATAGGAAAGACCTTAAGTAAAAGCATTTAAGCTCTGTAAGTTTAGGTTTCAAACTGAAGGATAGATAATAATGGGACCTAATTCACAGTATGTCAATCATACTGTGTTAAATCATGTTAAATCTGTTAAATACTGTGTTAAATACATGTTAAATCATGTATGTTAAAGCAATTAGTTAACTGTTATCAAACATTAGACAATAGACACCATATTCATTACCTAAAGTCACATAGTTAAATGTGGAACAACTAGTGATAAGATTCCAGTAACTTGACTCCTTGTCCAGTGTCCATTCCCTCCCCAGCTATGGTTGTAAAATAAGGTATGCCATCTTTCAAATATGATATAAAATATAAATCAGGTTACTCTTCTGAATAAATATATAATCATTATTCATAGAGATGGTACTAAAAGCAGTAATTGTAGTATTGGTAAATCATATACAGAGTTAAAGAGATACTATTTTTGGCAGGGCACAATGGTTCATGCCTATAATCCCACCACTTTGGGAGTCCAAGGCAAGAGGATGACTTGAGACCAGGAGTTCAAGACTAGCCTGTGTAACATAGGGAGACCCTGTCTCAATCAAAAATTTAAAAAAAAAATTAGCTGGGCATGGTGACACACACACATCATCCCACCTACTTGGGAGGCTAAGGTGGGAAGATCACTTGAGTCTAAGAATCTGGAGTACAGTGGGTACAGTGGTGCTATCATGGCTCACTCCAATCTCCAGCCTGGGCAACAGAGTGAGACCTTGTCTCAAAAATTAATTCATTAATTAATTTGTAAAAGAAGATACTATTTTACACTTTAACATTTAACTGACCTCAACCAAAATTTAGTCAATAAACATTTTTTAGGAATACACATCTATTACAAGAAACACTTCTGATTGTCAATTTGGGGCATAATTTTGAGTGTGTGTGTGTGTGTGTGTGTGTGTATATCTGTCTGTCTGCCTGTCTCAGGTTACCAAGGTTTGAGAAATGTAGCTTAAGAGAAACAAGGCGAATAACAAACTTTCTGCAAAGTCTAGTTTTTTACAGAAATAAATATCTATGGGCTAGTTTCTATTTTTGTTATTGATTTGTACAAAATGTTGCTGTATTCTCAATCTTATTGTTTGATAAAACAGTATAAACATTTTCCTATGTTTGTCTCTTTAAAAAAAAATGCTATCCTTTACTAATATTACATTTTGAGAGATTTGATAGTGTGATTAATCTCATATAATTCTGAAGATCAAACGTCTGCTTTCAAATAACATTTCTAATGTTTCTTAACTTTTGACTAGATGATGTACTTAATTGATGTAATTGTTTCCTTTTACTTAAAGTCAAAGAACCTATAGCCATTGTACATTGATCATATGACCAAGCACAATTTACTTAAACTCTCTATGCCTGTTTTATCTGACACTAGCAGAAAAAACAGTACTTACTTTCTGTGGTTGTCAGGAACATTAAATACATTCATAACAAATCAAGAATTTAGAATGAGCCCTAGAATAATAAGTAATTCATAAGTAATAAATAGCTGTATTATAACTGTATAATAATTAATTATTGTTAATTACATTATTTGTGTTGTTATTATTGCTACTATGCTTTGTATTTCCATACTTTCTTGTTATTTCTACTCTTATTGGTCATATTTAGTCTCTTTTACTCCTTCTCATCCCTTCCGTCTTGGGAACTTTATCTGCTGATGAAGGGTATCATTGTATTTTTCTCTTTGAATTGCTTCTTTCTGTCTCCCTGAATGTGTTGTGAGGTCCACAAACACTGTTCTCCATTACTCTTAAACATCTACACCCACACTAGGAGGGCTGTCCACTTTCTTAAGAATATCAGCTTTAGAATTTAGCATAGGTAAATGCCCGTGAGGGAGTCTCTTCTTTCATTCTATCTGGGAGAACTGGGTATCAGTGAAGGGTAACGGATCCAACAACTGAGAATGCAAATGTGTAATTACCTTGCGGATTTACTGCATCCTTTTCTGCTTTTGTAAGTGTTCATTTGACACAGGCATTTCTTCAATTCTGCCTTTACCTTCACCTGGCTTTTATCTGCAGTGTATTTACTGCAGTCCGGTTTATTCCACTGTCATTATAATCTTTCCGCTTGCTATCTATTCCCATAATTTCTGGTTGATAGAGGCATTTTTTTTTCTCATTATATGTATTTTTTTTGTTTCTATTTGAGGGATTTTTAATAAATTTCATAGATCCAAAATCTCTTACTTTACTTTGCCTTTATTATCTTTATTTACTCTGTAGTGTACTATGTTTATTTTTTAATTCTTAGCAATATTTAAAT
The DNA here is from genome assembly GCF_009764315.1 of Trachypithecus francoisi. Classification (NCBI taxonomy): domain Eukaryota; kingdom Metazoa; phylum Chordata; class Mammalia; order Primates; family Cercopithecidae; genus Trachypithecus; species Trachypithecus francoisi. The sequence continues at coordinate 113,548,334 of NW_022681454.1, forward strand.
GTTATAATAACCCTTTGGGCTACTGAATCAACTATTTAATAATGTATTATGAAATTAATTACCTTATATGTCTTGGCGACCATATCCACTGTCTCCATAATTTAAAAGAGAAATGAGAAAAAACAACCTGGAGAAAGATGTGGAAAACCAAATACCATTTAAAATAATTTCTTTATAAAAATAACACTATTAAATAATAAAATGTTGACAGATGGTATAGGATTAAGTTACGGTTTTGAATAAAATTATTTAGAAGTTCCTGACTTTTGCTTTACTTTGCTTTCTTGTCATTTTCAGTATTGATGGTACTGCATTTCTCTATTTCAGTGTCAAAACCCTAATGGCATGCATCTGTCAGCTTTGTCTTTAACTGATACCAGTTGTTTCCTTCAGTGACATCTGTGGCATTTTAAAAAATGTTTTCATAGTCACAATTTCATCTGTTTTAAGTACGTTAGTGACTGTGGCATATGACATTTTGCATTTCTTAGCTTTTAAAAGGGGTCAAAAATACAATATGTTTTATGAAAAGAGCTTTCAAAAATGTTGCCTTGCTCAGGCTCTTTATTTTTTCACACACCTCCTCTAAATAGCTGTGCTTCACACATTCAGACTACAGTAAACAATAATAAACAATAATTCTGCTTTAATAAGTTTAAATAAAAAGCACTGTTGTTTTTCTGTGTAATCTTCTTTTTAAAACATGCCTTGCATTTGGTAGATACACTATAAAATTCGGAAAGACCAAGATAGTGAAATTTCTATAAACAAATTTTACATATAGCAAGTTGATTATTACTGAGATAACTCTTCTGCAGGTTCTGCTTGTATTTTCATGCAATAAAGAAAAGAAAAAATACATTGCCACCGTTCAATCTGAGGCAACGTTCAACCAAAAATTATATGCTTATCTACTATAAAATGATTTAATGATGAGGTAATTGCTGATAATATTATTATTGATTATATGTTCATTATTAGAATTTATTAGCTTTTTAATTAACATTTTATCTGATATAATATTCTAACAAGTTTACAAAGTGTTCCCAAAAGATAGTTTATTCTCTAATATTTATATTTAAGTGTACATTCAATAAAAAACAATACCATGCCACTGTAGTATATATTTTAGGCTTAAACTAAAACTCTTGTGCTCTATTGTCAGGCACTTATGGAGTCTTAAGTTCTATTTTAGACAAGTTTATCTCAAATATTTGTTTTTTCAAGGCATAATATTTCTTTTGGATTTGGTTAAGAAGGATAAATTAACAGATATTCAGTGGTGCTGCTAGTGAGATTCTCAGTAAATTGAATTTATTGATTGGCAGTCTAATTCATTTTTTCCATGACAGTGTAAGCTCCTTGAAGGCACATAATGATAATTTGCTTGTTAGTGCATCTCCAGTAGCTAAAATCATGCCTACCACATATTTGGCACTCAATAAATTTTTGCTGAATATAAAATTAATCACTAAACATCCTATTGAAATACTTTAATTGAGCATGCAAAGTTGAAACTGTAAAAAGTTTAGGGTAGCTTGTACTTAATGTAGAGAAAACAAAGAAAATGATTACAATGATATCTATTTCTCAGCACTTTCCACCTATATACTACTGCTTTGCTCCCAGATAGATATATTGATGGGTCAGATGTATATTGCTCAAGATAAATAAGGCATATACAGTGTTAAAGGCTCCTTCTGAATAACAACCCAGCTGTTTGAGATCCACCTTGTCTGACTACCAGAAACACAGAGAAACAGAGGTATGGTTCAAATACCTTCTGGATAGGATGGATACAACAACCACAGCATCAGTACATTCCTGACTGTTATTTATCTTATTTATTTATTTATTTATTTTTTTTTGAGGCGGAGTCTCGCTCTGTCGCCCAGGCTGGAGTGCAGTGGCCGGATCTCAGCTCACTGCAAGCTCCGCCTCCCGGGTTTACGCCATTCTCCTGTCTCAGCCTCCCAAGTAGCTGGGACTACAGGCGCCCACCACCTCGCCCGGCTAGTTTTTTGTATTTTTTAGTAGAGACGGGGTTTCACCGGGTTAGCCAGGATGGTCTCGATCTCCTGACCTCGTGATCCGCCCGTCTCGGCCTCCCAAAGTGCTGGGATTACAGGCTTGAGCCACCGCGCCCGGCCTATTTATCTTATTTTTAATCATTTTCTGTCATAATCATCTGTTATTCCTCCCATGCTGTTCGTGTGAAGCAAGACTCCTAATGATTTAGCTATCCGTCGACTCCAAAGCCATTGCATCAGAAACCAGGTACTCTTTGCCACATTCAGTAAGTATTTATGTAGTATTCAGAACTGTACTAAACACTCACTATATTTTAGATGTAGAAATATGAAGCCAAATAGGTTTATCAAATTACTTTCTTCAGGTAGCTTCAAATATATAAATGGAATTGAAAAATGATAAAAATAAAGTAAGTAAAATAAAAACAATTATTATGTTAAAATCTAATTTAAGAAAATAAAATGTTGAAGGAAGATACACACAGCAGGGGTGTGTTTCCATTTTTAAGTCAATTCTCATTGATTTATTTTTTTTTAAGAACTTTTTGGAGGAAAAGTTTGTACTTGTAAATATTTTCTTTACTTATAAAATTTAGAAAGACAAAAGTGTGGATATTTTCATATCCAAATCATGCTAATTAACAAAATGTTACCTCTGGGCCAGGCACAATGGCGCATGTCTGTAATTCCAGCACTTTGGGAGACTGAAGCAGAAGGATCACTTAAGCCCAGGAGTTCAAGACCAGACTGGGCAACATGGTGAGGCTTTTTTTCTATTAAAATAAAAAAGTTATCTCTGAATCATGTTATATTACAAAAGTGAAATTCATTTAATATCCAAATCAAATATGGTTAGCTGTTATTTTACAGGAGAAAGAAATCATAGCTACATTCTGAGGAAACTTCTCAACAGGTAGTCATATATGCATTAACTTTTTGACAAATTTCTTATAAATGTATTCAGTATAAGATATATCTGCTCTAACAGTATTTCTAATTTCCGTGTTTAAGCTAATATGATAGGAAATTCCATAAAATCAGGCCTTTCTGTTGACTTACCTTAAACTAAGAAATGGTTCATTATCTATCTATTATCTATCTATCTATCTATTATCTATCTATCTATTATCTATCTATCTATCTATCTATCTATCTATTATCTATCCATCTATCTATTATCTATCTATCATCTATCTATCTCTATCATCTATCTAACATTTCTTGAGATTCAGAGAATATTTTTGATCAAAAGAGCATGGAAATCAGCCATTACAGAATTTGAGATGCTCAAGTTCATGCTGAATTATCTATATTCAAGGTAAAAATATAGAAAACATTCCTCATAGATAATATTTTAAATAAGAATAGTGATCACACATTTTTAAAATATACTAATTAAAGTTAACAAAGAAATAAACAGTCAAAGATAAATGTAAGAAAGATAAGGAGAACAGGACCAGTGGTAAGAGAATAAAATTGTTGAATTTTTAGCACTGATTCAATTATCAATTTGAACTTTTTCAGTTTAGAAAAGATTATTCTATGGTATTGTAAAGTAGAAATTTCTGTCTCAATATCAAATTATTCTAAGATATACACTTATTTTGTACCTTCATTTCAGACTTATTTGGTTTCAACATACTAGATATATTCTCTCTCTCTCCCCTTCTGACTCAATCTCCCTCAGGATTTATGAAAATATTATGGCACTCATTGTGCTAATAAAAAGCTATTTAATAAAGTCCACATTTTACAGATAAAAACAGATGAAAACATTTTTCAAAGTGAGATATGTATTGAAAGTTTTCTGCACTGCAATATTACACCAATCATTAGTTTATTGCACAGAAAGTAAAATGAAGGGTTGGTGGTGAAAATTAGGAGAATCAAAAAATAAAATGTAGTATTTTTCCAGAAACTAGATATATAATGGTGAGTAATACATTCTACTCTCTTATTCTTATGGACTTATGTGCTCAGTGAAAGAGACATAGAAAGTCAATTAAGCAATAAAATAATAAAAATAATTACAAATTTTGAAAGTCCTGTATCTTTTCTTAATTCTCATACTAAGCCAGCTGTGTCACTCTGTGCTTCATTTGTTGTTTTTCTTCATTACATTCATTATGTTTTAATATAAATTCTGTTGAGTCATTCTTCTTCACAAGTCTCACCTAGATGTCCCATATATTTAAGTGCTTTCTGGTTGCAAATGTGGAGAACAGTTCAGTCAAAGTGGATGGCACTGGGATTATAAGGAACATTAAAATATGGGGATATATATGAAATCTATGTAAATAAAGAGTAATGTGAGAAAAAATGCTTAGAATTTTTCCTGGAATAATAGATTTCTACATTTGTCTGTGTAGGAATCCAAAATCAAAGAATAGTTTGGAATAGATAAGATATAGCTCTTACTTTTTTAAAACTTTATTATTATTATTATTTATTATACTTTAAGTTGTGGGGTACATATGCAGAATGTGCAGGGTGCACATTCTATGTATACATAGGTATACACATGCCATAGTGGTTTGCTGCACCCATCAACCCGTCATCTACATTAGGTATTTCTCCTAATGCTATCCCTCCCCTAGCCCTCCGCCCCGACAGGCCCTGGTTTGTGATGTTCCCTTCCCTGTGTCCATGTGTTCTCATTGTTCTATTCCCACTTGTCAGTGATAACATGCAGTGTTTGGTTTTCTGTTCTTGTGTTAGTGTGATAAGAATGATGGTTTCAAGCTTCATCCATGTACCTGCAAAGGACATGAACTCATCCTTTCTTATGGCTGCATAGTATTCTATTTCCTTTTATTAATATTTCACAATACTAAAATCTTCTCAATAAAATAAAATGAAATAAAACAAAGAGGCTCAAATCTGTCTATTAAGATTTGAGTAATACATCAAAATATTGCAACATGAATTGCAAAATATTCTGACACTGTGCATTGTCCAGTTCTCAATAAAAGTTAATTATAGGGTAATAAAGGAAAGCAAAACAATCCTCGGCACTGTATTATCTAATTAGACAGCTATATTCAGCATTTTTTATCCCTGTGTAGGACTGGTTAGCCTTATAAAGCCATTAAATGTGGAGTTTTCCTTTTACTAATCCAGTAAGTTTGATACTGTTTAATGTAAGTATAATTTCATCTTTAAACAGTAAATTTTAAGGCACTTTAAAATCAGTAAACACAATTATAGTCTTCAAGTGAAATATGCAGTATGTATGTCATCCAATGCTAGGCACGACTGACAGTACTGCCTGTAAGCAACACCAATAGAAAAGCATGATTTTCCTTCCTTCCTCTGAACAATAGCCATGCTAGAAGGAAAACTTTGGTTCATGAACGTGTGTATTTGCATAGGATAATTTCCCTGAGTTTATCAATAGTGTGGAAAATCCAAACTGAACTTGGTCACCATATGTTATTATAAGTTCAGTTTCTTCAATGTTCTCATTTAAAATAAGTTGAAACAGATGGATAGAATTCCTCTGTATGAATGTCAGCTGAATAATTGAGCCACGGCATTTACTTAGCAAACAGATATAGAAATACTAATGAGCACGGATATCATAGATATCATTTTGTATTTTCTACCTCTTTAATAGTTTTTTACTGATGAAATTTGGAAAATGAATATTACAATGACTGTCATGAAAATTAAGGTGACTTGGCTCTTTATAAGTAGCAATTTGAGAATAGAGTCATCTCACACCATCTGTTTTCTTTCGTTTGTAGTAGATTGTGCAAATAAGTTGGCTTGCTTATTTGCACGATGATGAGGAACAAAAAAATCAGCTAAGAATAAAGCTAGAATTTAGTTCTGTGTTTGTGGAATTTTAAACTGTTTGAGTAGTTAAATCTAAAATATACAAGGTGGCAAAATTAGACATTGTAATAAATAATTACAATCTAGAGAATACATATGATGAAATATCCTCTTAAAAAGTGAAATGGCTCACGTTTTCATGTTTTGCCTTTTTTAAAAAAATCAGCATGAGACAGTGTTGATGTGAAAGACATAGACCTGTGACTCAATAAATCTAAGCTGTCCTTATTCTTGCATTGCATTTTTCTGGACCTCAGCCTGTCTTCTATGAAAGGAAGTGACTGAGTAATTTGATCTCTAAGGAATCTAGTCCTAGCAACAGAGATCCCCAAACGAAACTTTGGGGGGTAAAATATTAGGATTTTTTTGAAATCTCAGTAGTTGGAAATTGCATGTGTTATAAAAGATTATCTAGATAGATATAAAACACTCTTAAAATTGGGGAAAAAATAAAGTATATATTTAAAGATAAATATTTATCCTGTATATTATCTCTGTCAGAATGGCATTAAACTGAGTATATACTTTCTAAAAAGATTCAATAATGGACTTTCAGTGACTTTGCAAATTTTATTGATACTATAATTTGAGAATAAGACAAATCAAAGTCATATTTTTTCCTATTTAAAAAAAATTTTGAACATATTAAGATATGACTATTATTGATAAAACTGATCCATTTATTTTGTTTATATAGTTATATACCTTTATTAGGTAGTAATATAAAAACAATGTCTGGGAATTTTTAGGAATTTTTTTAAATGTTATTTTATGATCAACAGTATGTAAAGATTATTTGGTATACTCTTTGTTTTTGTCTTGATCAATCTTTGAATTTTATCCCATGACAATTGTAACAATTTTCTCTCATACCATTATATATTGGTTTGCATAGTGTTAAATAATTTGAACATATTTTTAACTTATTCCTAGAAAGACTTTGAAATATTGCAAAAGATTATGTAAAATGATTATAGCAGAATTGAGAAAACAGACTGTCTGTGGAAAAAAAACTTCTGTACTAAGGTAAAAGAACATGAATAGGAGTTTGTGAATAGGAGTTGGTAATTTTGGTCCTATGATCACTTAAATATGCATAAAAATTGTTCGAAATAAATCTGAACCACTGACTCCAATATAGTACTTTATTTGATTTCATTTTTCTATTTTCCTGACTTTACAATGGTCTCAAGAATCTATGATAATTTAAAAATGGAATAAATGGTAAGAACAGTTATAACTTTCATCACAAAGTAGGGCATCCCCATTGCTCTGATGGTATGGTGGAAGGATTTAAAGCAGAGTTCCTCTGAAATAAAGGACTTTCAACCATCCACAAAAGCCAACAATTCAAAGTGAAAAATTCTTATCTTCTTTTGTATATGTATACATAAGAATACATAAAGCATAATTACACTTATGTCTGAAATCCTGGTTTCCAACATTTGGAGTTGATTATCTCTGGTCTTGTAATTTATTCTTATTTTAACAGTTGATTTTACTTAGCTCGAGATGTCTTTTATAATCATGTTTGGATACTGAGCATATAAAAAGATTTTAACCTACTTATATGTGACAACTTCTGTATTCAAATGAGAGCTTCACTCCAGTTTTTTTCTCAGTAATATGAATGTTGGTGAGCTTCCTTAATGTCCAATATGGAAAAATTTTCTTTGGATTACTAAATCACTTAGTCTTGTAACCTTAGCTTAATTTTGATCTTTATCTGATTTATTTCAATTTATCCTTACATCTATCTCTTAATTTCATTACCCATAACATTGAACAACTCTTCTCACATTGCCACTAGTTATAACTGACTTGAAATACTACATAATTTATCAAGTTAACAAGCAAAAAACACAAAAAAAACTGACAGCACTTGAATTATATTAGGTCTCTACAGTTCTGTCATTTGTTCACATTAATATATTTATAAAGCCTAACAAAATGTTGAAAGTATATAGGACTTTAAACAATTTGAATATGGAAATATTTATAAGAAGATTTAAAAGTGGTGAAAATGAAATACAGTTTCATGTAGAATAAATGCAATCTAAAGTTTTGTGAAACTCATTAAGATACTAAGAAGGCATTTGTATTTTGAGTGATTGCTTTGAAATAAACTATATATATTTTTACATATAAATTTTATATATATATATTTAATTACATGGATTTTTGTTCCTATTGCCAGTCGAAAAACCAGGTGCCTTTATGGAGTGAATTGTCACTTGGCTGGTGAATTTATAGATCAATAAACATTTGTAAATCTACCACTTTCTATAGGTGCATCCAAATAGCTACATACCAAGTGTAAATTAACTGATGCCATTTTTGGCAAGATAATTATTGTAGATATTTAGCAGTTTAATAATAATAAGAGCACTCTAACCTCGTGGAAACAATTTCTCCTTCAGAACAAAAGTTTACTCAACCATTCAATCTGGTGAGTGCCAGTTATACAATAACAATGGATGCTCTTTGTTTAAATAAGCTTTGTGCTGATTGTATTATTATTTATATGTATCTGTCTATCAATGACATTAACACTTTTAGTCAAAAAAGAAAAATGTAAAAATCTACATTTTTAATATTCTGCTTCCTGTTTCTTTTTTTCTTTTTTCGTTTTACTTTAAGCTCTGGGATACATGTGCTGAACATGCTGGTTTGTTACATAAGCAGACATGTTGCGTGGTGGTTTGCTATATGTATCAACCCATCATCTAGGTTTTAAGCTTCACATGTGTTAGGTATTTGTCCTAATGCTTTCCCTCCTCTTTCTCGCCAGCCCCTGACAGGCCACTGTGTGTGATGTTCCCCTCCCTGTGTTCATGTGTTCTCATTGTTCAGCTCTCACTTGTGTGTCAGAACATGCAGTGTTTGGTTTTCTGTTCCTATGTTAGTTTGCTGAGGATGATGGTTTCCAACTTCATCCATGTCTCTGTAAAGGACAAGAACTCATTCTTTTTTATGTCTGCATAGTATTCCATTGTGTATATGTGCCACATTTTCTTTATCCAATCTATCGTTGATGGGCATTTAGGTCAATTCCAAGTCTTTGCTATTGTAAATAGTGCTGCAATAAACATACATGTGCATGTGTCTTTATAGTAGAATAATTTATAATCCTTTGAGTATATACTAAGTACTAGGTTTGCTGGTTCAAATCGTATTTCTAATTCTAGACTCTTGAGGAATCTCCACACTGTCTTCCACAATGGTTGAACTAATTTATACTTCCACCAAAAGTGTAAAAGCATTCCTATTTCTTCACATCCTCAGGAGCATCTGTTGTTTCCAGGCTTTTGAACGATTGCCATTCTAACTGGCATGAGATGGTATCTCATTGTGGTTTTGATTTCCATTTCTCTAATGACCAATGATGATGAGCTTTTTTTTCATATGTTTGTTGGCCACATAAATGTCTTCTTTTGAGAAGTGTCTGTTCATAACCTTCATTCCTTTTTGATGAGGTTTTTTTTTCTCCTAAATTTACTTAAGTTCCTTGTAGATTCTGAATATTAAACCTTTGTCAGATGGATAAATTGCAAAAATTTGCTCCCATTCTGTAGGTTTCCTGTTCACTCTGATGATATTTGCTTTTGTAGAGCAGAAGCTCTTTAGTTTAATTAGATCTCATTTGTCTATTTTGGCTTTTGTTGCAACTGCTTTTGTTGTTTTAGTAATGAGTATTGATGAAGCATATCTCAAAATTGTAAGAGCTATTTATGACAAACCCATAGCCAATATCATACCGAATGGGCAAAAACTGGAAGCATTCCCTTTGAAAACTGGCACTAGACAATGATGCCCTCTCTTGCCTCTCTTATTCAACATAGTATTTTAAGTTCTGACAAAAGCAATCAGGAATAAGAAGGAAATAAAAGTATTCAAATAGGAAGAGAGGAAGTCAAATTGTCTCTGTTTGCAGATGACATGACTGTATATTTAGAAAACCCCATCATCTAAGCCCAAAAACTCCTTAAGCTGATAAACAACTTCAGCAGTCTCAGGAGACAAAATCAACATGTAAAAATCACAGGCATTCCCATATACCAATAATAAACAAGCAGAGAGCCAAATCATGAGTGAAATCCCATTCACAATTGCTACAAAGAAAATAAAATACCTAGGAATACAACTTACAAGGGATGTGAAAGACCTCTTCAAGGAAAAGTACAAATCACTGCTCAAGGAAATAAAAGAGGACACAAACAAATTGAAAAACGGTCCATGCTCATGGATAGGAAGAATCAATTGTGTGAAAATGGCTATACTACCCAAAGTAATTTATAGATTTAATGCTATCCCTATCAAGTTACCATTGACTTTTTTTAACAGAGCTAGAAAAAACGATTTTAAATTTCATATGGATCCCCAAAAAGAGCCCGCATAGCCAAGACAATACTAAGCAAAAAGAACAAAGCTGGAGGCATCATGCTACCTGACTTCAAGCTATATTACAAGGCTACAGTAAACAAAACAGCATGGTAATGCTACCAAAGCAGGTATATAGACCAATGGAACAGAACAGGGGCCTCAGAAATAACACCACACATCTACAGCCATCTGATCTTCAACAAACATGATAAAAAGAAGCAATGGGGAAAGGATTTCCTGTTTAATAGTGTGCTGGGAAAACTGGCTAGCCATGTGCAGAAAACAGAAATTGGACCCCTTCCTTATGCTGTATACAAAAATTAACTCAAGATGGAATAAAGACTCAAACATAAAACCTAAATATATAAAATCACTTGACAAAAATCTGGACAATACCATTCAGAACATAGGCATGGGCAAAGACTTCTGCTTACTATTTCTATATCGTTTTTATCCTTGGCGTTTAATTTAATAAAATCACTATAAGCAATAGCAAAAGAATGTGAGACACACAGAAAATGAAACAGTGCTAAATTAGTGCAAAATACATTTCTTATTAAAGTTATTTTTAATCCAATAATATAAATGTGTTTAATTCTGATCTTTTACAAATTTGGGTATTATATTGACTACATTTGAAAAAAATATTTAATAAAATGTAATAATCTTACTTAAATCACTTAGAATTGATTAAAGTATTTTTTATTAAAAGAATTGTATGTTGTTTTTAGAACTTTATTGGATGTATTCAATTAGTAGTATATTTTGACATGTTCCTTCTCATATTTAGCATATTAGCATATTAGACAACTCTATGTCTGAACACATGACACTATAAATTTGGGAATTGGTAAAAAGTGTTTAAAATACAAGTGCCAACTTTTTGAAAGTTATGATTAGTAATATAAAAATCTTTAACTATGCTACAATTTTAGAAGCAATTGTTGCTTTTACGCTGCTAACCACTACAAAAGTATAGAAAGTATATATATATATGTGTATGTGTGTGTCTGTGTGTGTGTGTGTATATATATATATATATATATAAAATTCAAGGAACTTCTTTTACTCGAAATTCTTTTGTCCCCATAAATGACTTTCTGAGCCTCACATTGGATTGACAGCCAAGAACTGGTAGTATAAAAAAGAAATTAAAAACTTAAATCTTGAAAATGGAGAGATGAACATACCAAAAATACCAGAAAATTCTGTTTCACTAAGAGCTCGAGACATATTAAGCCTTTTCTAAGGTACTTAAAGTAATAACTCATATTTTCCAAAAAGAAATATAAACAACAGGTGACAAACATAGTGATTTTAAAAAGCTAAACAAAAGAAGGAGTTGGGCGAGATATACAAGAAAATTTAAGTAACAAGAAAGCAGGATTCTACCTGTCTTTAGATATAGAGGACACTCTATAGTACTAAAGTCCATAATCAATAATGAAAATGCAATACTTGTGAATATCTATGTACAAAATAATTTGACAACCACAATATAAACCAGAAATCATGAACATAAAAGGGGTCTTATAAAATACACTGGTAATAAGAGAATGCAACATACTACTCTCAGTTCAAGAGAAGTAAAGTGAAATATACTATTTCCATACACAATAGGGCAATAGGGTATAATATGCACATGGGCTATGGAGTCCGACACAAAGTTCCAAATTCTAATTCTGCCATGTCTAGCAAGTTATTTTAGGGGCAACTTAAATCTTGCTGTCTTCATGTGTAAAAGGAGACAATACAAGAATCTGCCATATAATTTTATTATAATATAAGGAATATATGTGATAATCAAGACAAAAGATTTAACGTGAATCCTATCACACAGAAATTTTTAAGGAATTATTAGCTAGTATTATTTAAATAAGAATATTGTGATGGGGTTCATGACATAGTACCCCAAATTATGACATCTTGGCCTATTTAATTTTTTAAGCACACGAAATTTGAGAAATGGTAGGTGCTAGCAGGACTCTGTGACCTTCCCCTGATGCAGGTCATAAGACGCCCAAATGAGAAGTGCCCTCCTTATGCCCAGAGGAAAGGAGCAACCTTATCTCTGAAAATGGAGAAATGCCAAGAAAAATCTGAAAGAACAGCTCTTGCTAAATTCCCCTTAGTTTTACTACTAGTAACTAATAGATCTTTTGAGCCAATGACATTTTCCCATGACTCCCTACACTTCTTTAAACCTAAAGACACTCAGGTTTATCTGTTTCTTCAGATCTTCATTTCCTTGTAAAGGTTCCCATGTAATGTAAAACTTACATTAATTAAAGTTGTACACTTTTCTCCTTCTAATTTGTCTTTTGATACAGGACACCTAGCCAAGAAGTTAGAAGGGTAGAAATAAAGTATATTTTTTACTCTTCTACAATTGCCTTTTATTTATTTACTTCTTTTACAATGCTTTGTTTTAATTTTACAATTGACTTTAATTTAGTTATTACAGAAATTTTCTAACACATTCAAGAAGTGAGAACATTTTCCTACAACTTAAAAATCCAGAAGCAACTGGAAAAGAATTATTTGATTTTAAAGAGATATGTCCAAAAGCTAACCCACCAACCAAATATAAAAACTATAAATAATATATAAAGACAAATATCAAACTTTGAAAAATCAGCAACTCATTTTACTTATTAACTTAAAATTTATTTTGGAGGTACATTTCTCTAAGTGGCTAATTTTAATGTTTGGTTCATACTAAAGATTACAGAAGCCTAAACATTTTTTCACCTTGTTCTCTGTCTGTTAGCATTTACCAGTTCTCACATACATGTCAATCCTTTATTTTTTGACCAATGGCAACTAATGTTAACTCAAGTTTACTCAGTAACAAATGAAAAATATGAATATATTGCCCAATATTTTTCTAAATTGAGATCTGCTCACACGAGAAAAAAATCTGGTTATTGCCACCGTGCTGAGAAATATAACAAAGAGATGAACGCAAGTGTGCAGAACCAAAATTGGAGAAAGATAATGAAGAACTATGTGAGTTGCCATACGCTCTAATACCAGTTCAGTTGTCTGTTTTCACTAACTGCATTCTAACTGAAATCAGTTGCTTAATTTATCTGTTTTTGTTATTCATAAATATTGGCCCAGGTAAATTAAATAAATAAATACATATATATGTATTTGTTATATACACACACACATATATATGTACATACATACACACATTTATATATGTACATATATATACACACACACATATATGTACACACACACACACACACACACATATATATATATATATATATATATATATATGATGGAGATGGAGGCCAGGTGGCCTAGGGATGATAAGATGATAAGACAGGGACAAGTAGACAGAGATGGCACAGATGGCATTCAGGGTGGGATATTGCAATAAATGGCCCAGGCCTGGTTGAAGCCCCTGGGAAGGGGCAGTTCCTGAGCACTCCTGGGTTGCACCAAGAGCCTCACCAAGTCCATCACACTGGTCAGACAGGCCCCAATCACTTCCCAGTCTGGGGACCCAGGAAGCTCCAAGAAGTTGTTCATCAAGAACTTCTGAAACAAAACTAAATTGCCTGGTAACTACACCCAGGACAAGAGTACAAGAGGCAGAAGCTTTGTGATGTAGTGAAATACATATAGGTATACATCAATAAGATAAACCTAGAAGAGCTCCACCAAGCTACAATTTTTTTTTTTTTTTCTCACACACTACCACTCTACCAGCAGCTGCACCAAGCCTGTGAAGATCATGAGCAAATTCTTACCTCTGGAGAAGACTCAATAGATAGTGACTTATTTATTTATTTATTTATTTATTAGATGGAGTTTTGCTCTTGTTGTCCAGGCTGGAGTACAATGGTGCGATCTCAGCTCACCGCAACCTCTGCCTCCTGGGTTCAAGTGACTCTCCTGCCTCAGCCTCCCAAGTAGCTGGGATTATAGGCAATGGTCAGCATGCCTGGCTAATTTGGTAATTTTAGAAAAGACGGGATTTCTCCACGTTGGACAGGCTGGTCTTGAACTCCTGACCTCTGGTGATCCTCTTACCTTGGCCTCCCAAAGTGCTGGGATTACAAGTGTGAGCTTGTTTTATTGTTAAGGAAGGTTAATACATGTTGGCAAGATCACTGCAGACAAATGATCATGATTAGAAGCATTTTATTGTTTTTTAATCACACTTGTGTACATCAGAACTCCAGCCTTCCTTCTGTCTGGGAGATGAGATGAAAATATTTAGAAACTATATCATTAGTGATAAAATGGATTGGAGTCAAATCATTGATATCATTCTTTCATGAATAGAATGAGGGAAAGATCGTGAAGCTGTAGACAGAAGTTTATTATAAATTTACATATATGTTCTCTCATCTTCAATTATATAAAGATTCATTTAAATCGAAATGTTTGAAAGAGACTCACTGTTTACGCACTACAGAAGACCAAAGGTTAATTCAAGAAAGAGATGGTCCAGAATATCTTAACCACATAAGGAGACATTTGGAAGAATAAGGGGATTCAGTAATTACATATTTAGAAGACAGAACATAGAAATCACTGATTGCTTTTGTGGAGAAACAGCTATTAGGAGAACATTTTACAGCAATTCTGCAGAAAAGGCCTGACTAGTTACTTGATAAGATCAAAATGCTGAATCTCACACAGATAAATCAACTGTTCAGTCGGGTGAAAGGCAGGCAGAAGTTGCTGCTGTAACATCGGAGTGAATACATCAAGACTTTGAGGACAACAATTGTTATAAATCCTGAGAAATACAAATATGTGGTACAAGACCTGCTGACCTGCTGGATTTCAAGGACAAAGGGGGCCACATGACAAAGGTTTGCAAGAAGAATGAGAGATTTTTCAACCTGATGGGGTACTTCCAGATGTTCTTCAACAGAGACCAACAAGAGACCAAAAAAACCTGCAGACCTCATCACAAAGTATGTTGATTCAAAGTTAGAAGTGAGCTAAAAAGAAACAGTGAACAAAGAGCTAGAAAGGATCCTGGACAAGATTATGATAATATTTAGGTTCCTTCACAATAAAAACGTATGCATTAGTCTCTTCTTGCATGGCTATAAAGAACTAATAGTATTACATACACTAATTTATTTTTTAAAAAATATTTAATTCATTCACAGTGCCACAGGCTGCATAGGAAGTGTGGCTGGGGAGGCCTCAAGAAACTTTTGATCATGGCAGAAGGCAAAGGGAAAGCAAGCACATCTTACATGACTCGAGCAGGAGGAAGCTAGTGAAGGAGGAGGTGCTACATATTTTTAAAAAACAGATCTGATGAGAACTCTGTCACAAGACAGCACTAAGGGGATGGTGCTAAACCATAAAAATCACCCTGATGGTCCAATCACCTCCCATCAGGCCCCACCTCCAACAATGGGGATTATAATCCAACATGAGATATGAGTGGGGTCACAGAGCAAACCATATTATTCCTTCCTTGGCACGTCCCCAATCTCATGTTTCTCTCATATTTCAAAATACAATTTTGCCTTCCCAACAGTCCCCCAATGTCCTAACTCATTTTAGCATGAATTGAAAAGTCTAAGTCCAAAGTCTCATCTGAGACTAGGCAAGTCTCTTTCACCTATAAGCCTGTAAAATTAAAAACAAGTTGCTAGTTACTTCCAAAATAAAATGGGGTCACAGGCATTGGGCAAACACTCCCAATCCAAAAGGGAGAAATTGGGCAAAACAAAGGGGCTCCATGATCCATGAAAGTCTGAAACCCAGCAGGGCAGTCATTACATCTTAAAGCTCCAAAATAATCACCTTGGACTACATGTCTCACATCCTGGCAACATAAATGCAAGGACTGGTCTCACAAGGCCTTGGGAAGCTCTGGCCCTCTGGCTCTGCAGGGTAAACACCCCACAGCTGCTTTCACAGACTGCTGTTGAGTGCCTGCAGCTTTATCAAGTGCATGATGCAAGCTGTTGGTAGATCTACCATTCTGGGGTCTTGAGGATTGTGGCTCTCTCCTCACAGCTCCAATAGGCAGTGTCCCAGTAGGGACCCTTTGTGGGGGCTCCAACTCCACATTTCCCCTTCACACTTCTTTAGTAGAGGTAATCCATGAGGGCTGTGTACCCCTGTACCATACTTCTACCTGAACATCTGGGTGTTTCTTTATATCCTCTAAAATCTTAGGATCTGAAATCCCAAGCCTCAACTGTTTGCCTCTGTGCATTTCCAGGCTTAACACCACATGGAAGTGACCAAGGCTTAAGGCTTGGACCTTCTGGAGCAGCAGCCTGAGATATATCTGGAACTTTTTTTATCTACGGCTGGAGCTGGAGCATCTGGGACACAACAAACAGTGCTCTGAGATTGCACAGGGTAAAAGGTCCCTGGGCCGGGCCCAGGAAACCATTTTTTCCTCCTAGGACTCCATGCCTGTGATGGGAAGGGTTGCCATGAAGGTCTCTGAAAGGCCTTCCAGGTGTTTTCCTTATTGTCTTGGCTATTAACATGAAGCACCTCTTTACTTAAGCAAATTTCCATAGTTGGCTTGAATTTCTCCCCTAAAAATGGGTTTTTCTTTTCTCTCACATGATCAGTCTTCAAATTTTCCAAACTTGTATGCTCTGCTTCCCTTTTCAATATAATTTCCAGTTTCAGATGATCTCTTAGTTCACACATATGAACATATGCTGCTAGAAGCGACCAGGTTAAATCTTGAATGCTTTGCTGCTTAGAAATTTCTTCTACCAGATACCTAAATTATCTCTCTCAAGTTCAAAGTTCCACAGATCCCTAGAGCAGGGGCACAATGCTGCCAGAGTCTGTGCTAAAGCATAGCAAGAGTAACTTTTACTTCATTTTCCAATGAGTTCCTCATGTCCCTCAGAGATCACCTCAGCCTGAACTTCACTGTCCATATTACTATTAGCAGTTTGGGCACAACTATTCAACAAGTCTCTAGAAAGTTCCAAACTCTGCTCATCTTTTGGTCTTCTATCTGAGCCCTCCAAACTCTTCCAACCTCTTCCCGTTACCGAATTCCAAAGCTGCTTCGACATTTTCAGATATCATTATAGCAATACTCCTGGTAGCAATTTTCTTTATTACAGAGCCAAACCATATCGATGTATTTGAAATATTCTATAAAAAAAAAAATTTGGCAAGATTTTTTTGTTGGAATAATTGCCTCAGTTGACGCTAAAAAAGCTGTGTTGTCAAAGTTTACACATGAGTGCAATACAGCCTTTAGCAGCAAACTGAAAGACATTTTCAAAAATATGAAGCTTTCAAAGTACATCATGGTTAATTTGAGGCAGCATGTGAAAAAAGTGAACCAGTCCCTACTGAACTCACAGTAAATATTCTTAGTATGGGATACTGCCCAGCACCCATGCCCAGGGAAGTACACTTAACTCAAGAAATAGTTAAGATTCAGGAAGTATATTACCACTAAGATATTTTATCTTGGAAAGCACAGTGGTCAAAAATGTGAATGACAAACTACAGTGGGGCATGCTGTTTTAAAAACAGTGTTTAAGGAAAGGAAGAAGGTGTTACAGGCATTCCTGTTCAAGATGTTCGTGTGTCTCATACTCAATGGGGGAGACAGATTTAGCTTTGAGTAAATAACTATGGCTACTAGGAGAGAAGATAGTGAATTCCAGAACTTAACAGTCCCTGTCTTAGGGAGAAGGACATGTTCTGATTAAAAGTCCTAAAGAAAAGAAGGTAAAAAATGGAGAGAAATTCTTCTTTAACAGAGAATATATGTAGAAGTTGTTTAGAATAAAGATCCGTCAAATTTATGTGAAGAAAATCATTGAGGACCACGTTATTACCACGGGGAGAGTGTTTCAGAATAGGCAGTATCAGATTGATGTTGCAATAGTCAGAATAATAAATATGAGAAACATTATCGGTCAGAATTCTCTAGTTTCTAATTGTGTAATCAGCTTAAATTTCCAGTAAAGCCTGTATATGTGAAAAAGAATATTGTGTCTTTTATAAACAAAGACTGAATGGGAGAGACAAAGACAATCTGAGTCAGTACCACATAGTGGTATGATACAACAGTAGACTTTTTTTTTTTAATTAAAAAAGTAAAACGTATTTTCAGAACAGTGAAACTCATCTGTGTCTCTTCTAAGATTCCTTACAATTGTACTATCTGTGGACACTTTTGAATTAGAAGGAAAGGAGATGACTATTTGATCATTCTTTTTTTTTTTTTTTTTTTGAGACAGAGTCTCCCTCTGTGGCCCAGGCTGGAGTGCAGTGGCGCGATCTTGTCTCACTGCAAGCTCCGACTCCCGGGTTCATGCCATTCTCCTGCCTCAGCCTCCCGAGTAACTGAGACTACAGGCGCCCGCAACCATGCCCGACTAATTTTGTGTATTTTTAGTAGAGACGGGGTTTCACCGTGTTAGCCAGGATGGTCTCGATCTCCTGACCTCGTGATCCGCCCTCCTCGGCTTCCCAAAGTGCTAGGATTACAGGCGTGAGCCACCACCCCCAGCCTGGATCATTCTTTGTAAGACTCAATAATTTCTGAATGCATATATAACATTTTCTCCTTCCAGTTCTTTCTCTATTTCTTTTAGGTGTTTAAAATGGCCCCTGTTGTTCTGTGCCAAATAACTTTGAGATTGGCCAAGAAGATATTGGTTGCAAGAAGTTCCTTTATAAGGTCTTGTTCTTGTGACGAGAAACTAAAATATTTGTTTATTTGTGTGTATGTGTGACATCATCACTGTACAATAGTAAAGATCCTAAGTGCTGCATTATTTCGCTATAATGATTCCTTAGGTATTTCTGACAACAACCTCTCTCAGTTGATGGACAGTTAGAGGGAAAACAATGATCCTTAATTGGTGAACATTAGAAAGATACAGCTAGTGTTCAAGACTGATGAATTGATTATGCAACCTAAACATTGGCATCTGTGTGCTTCAGATAATTTCAAAGTTTTAAACTTTGATGACTGATTTTTTTAATAAATCAGGTTTCTAAGTGAGATACCTGATGTGCTAAGGGAACGTTATGTCTGCTGTGCTTGATAACATAAACTGTTCGATATGTATTTTATTTCAGCTGAGTTACTTGTGAATTTTCTTTTTAAGGGTTTGGAAAATTAGTGTGTTTGTTTCCATTCTAAGATTGAGTCAGGCAGTCTTTGTTTTTTTTTTTTGCATTGAGGTAACTGCCATTTCAATTATTTTAATCACAATGGTCAGGGTCCTTGTTCTCTGCTGTACGTCTGTAAAAAGTTGTATAGGAGACTTAAAATCTTGATATTGTGAAGCAGATGTTATTTTTGGAAAATATTAGAAGGATTTTGTTAGTACCTGGTTTCATGTTATATATATGTGTGTGTGTTTATATATAAATATATACAGAGAGAGAGAAAGAGAGGTTGAAAAAATGAAAGTACAGTTGTGATGTTAGTATGGCAACTATGACAAAGATACATTTGTATCTGAAAACATTTTCAGAAAATATTTTCTGAAAACATTTACAGCACTTTATGTTTTTATAACAGCATGTTTTGTTTTGATTAAAAACTACCAAAAAAACTTCAGTTGTGGTGTAAGTGTTGATCAAAGAAAAAGTTTAAACAACTTCAACAGAATTTAGTGAGTGGAGAATAGGGAATGACTTATTTTCCATATTTTTGCCCTTCCTGTTCCCATTACTTCCCCTTCTGTCCAGAAGTTCAAAATCACTTTTCTTCTGTTTAGCCTAACATATATATTAGCCTCACTCATGGCCACCTACTTGAGTTTCATTGCTTTATAAAACTCCTATGCATAATCAAACTTTTTATGTTAATTTGTGTGTAGTCAGTTTAATTTCTGGCGCTGAAGCAAATGAACCAAAGATAGGTAAAGAAAAAAGATATTTTCCTCCCCTACAATGCAATTGACAGATTTCTGTAATTCTTTTGTCGGTTTCACTGCAAGCATAGTTACTCTGCTGTCCAGTTCAAAGTCGTTAACTATTACTGTTTTACATTTGTAGTATCTATTTATTACAGTAGAATTTAGTGTGAGCTAATCTTTTTCTAATTTAGCAAAATAGCAATTGATATTCTGAAAACATGCTGATTCAACATTAAAGTCAAAATAAGATTTACTTCACACTGTGCTTTCCCTTTTGGTAACCATTTATGAAATCCATTTATTCCTACCACATGCAATTGCAAACTAGATTTGTTGGTATGAGGTTTTAGATTTTTTAAACATCAAATCCTACAGAGTAGAAATTAAGGGCAGCATTTATTAATAATAGTGTTAAAAATGGACCTTAAATACTCTGATGAAACTTAGAGAACAAAATTAAAATATTGTTTTAAATAAATACATTATAGTGGAAACGTAATTTTCAACCAAAATGAGTGATGGAGATGTAAGTATCAAATTATTGAAGTTTATTGAGCCATCTTGTGGGTGCAGCATCTGTGGTTGTTTTTTCCCAAAAACATTTTCGGAAAGTTTAGTGTTTATACATTTTCTTTAAAAACAGAGCAGGGAAGTTGCAGTGGGGCAAATGATTACATACTTGTGAGAATTCAGTTAGTGCTCAGTAAATCTACATTTTATATAAGATAAGACCTGCATTAGGGAAGTTCAAAGGAATTATTAATCTCATCTTGTCTTTTTCTGTACCTGGGAAGATAAACCAGTAGACCTTTGAAAAAGCAGGTTTCTGTTTAGCCCTTAAAGATGAAAAAACAGTTCCATTATGCATAGGAGTTTTACAAAGTAATGAGACTCAAGTAGGTGGCCCTGACTGGGGCTAATATATATGTTAGGCTAAACAGAAGAAAAACGATTTTGAACTATTGTACAAAAGGGGAAGTAATGGGAAGAGGAGAGGTAATTGTATGGTAAGTAAATCATTCCCTATTCTTCACTTACTAAATTCTGTTGACATTAATTTGTTGAATGTTTCTCTTTGATCAACACTTACACCACAACTTTCAAGGTTTCGCTGGGATTCCCTTGGCCAAGAGGGGGTCCATTTAGAAAATGGGGCCTTAGAATTTTACTTTTATTTTTCATAAAAAATATGTCTTACTTTCTTATAGATGGCAAGATAATACTTCTTATCTTTCTTTTTTTTTTTTTTTTTTTTTTTTGAGGCGGAGTCTCGCTCTGTCGCCCGGACTGGAGTGCAGTGGCCGGATCTCAGCTCACTGCAAGCTCCGCCTCCCGGGTTTACGCCATTCTCCTGCCTCAGCCTCCCGAGTAGCTGGGACTACAGGCGCCCGCCACCTCGCCCGGCTAGTTTTTGTATTTTTAGTAGAGACGGGGTTTCACTGTGTTAGCCAGGATGGTCTCGATCTCCTGACCTCGTGATCCGCCCGTCTCGGCCTCCCAAAGTGAATACTTCTTATCTTTCTACGTGTCTAAATGGAAAACATTCAAGGTAACAGCTTTTTTCTTCAATTATAGTTACATTCAAGTGATATAATATTAAAATTAATACATAGACATCATTATCAATTAAAAGTTAAAATTGATAATTTTTAATTATACTACTGAATTTCTATGTCTACTGTATAAAAATTAATGCTTGAATTAATTACTGTAAAGTTTTTCTTTATTTTGCTCTTTTAATTTCATTCATATGAAAATATTTTTATGTGTGTTTCTGTACGTTGCCCCAAGCCACAAGATTTTCACTGTAGAGTTCATAGTTTTTTAAATGTAACAAGTCTATGATCATGACAGGATTTTGATAAACATTTGGTGACATGAGCATGGTTGTAGTTCAGTAAAATGTAAAGACATGTGAATAATCAAGATACCAGTTGTTACCTACCTTAAAATTATTAAGCTATAAATTTATAAGCCATTGGGAGAGTGTGACTGTGAGTCTAATGTGATTGTCATCAAATTGAGAAAACTTTGGAGAAAATATAACTTCTCATCTTTGACTTCGAGCTTAATTTGGAAACCAATAAAGATGCCAAAAATGCCTACTTATCTATTTAAGCTGTACTACTGGAAGTAATCTAATAATTTGATATTCTAAAGCATATTTACCAGGCATGAGTACCAGATTCATGAATTGTTAAGATGGGTTGTGAGACATGGAGGAATAAAGGAGAACAGTTCAAAAAGTAATGAGAAATAGGTCAAATCAATGAGGGCATAATTAGCTATCATCGAATCTAACTTTCAAGTGTCCTGTTAATTAAGATCAACTTTGAAGAAGATAGTATTTTTCTCATATCTTTTTCAATTGCAATACTTCAAATTTTAAATAACTTCCATATGTGTCCATGAATTTTTATATATTTAGGTAAAATTATATCGATAAACAAAATGATGTAAAAAAGAGTATTTTTGGAACAACTTAATTGAAATAAAATTATCAATACATTTTATTTATATTTAACCTAATATCTCATGAAGAACAACAGGAAATGATGTAAATGACAATAGAATATTATTATACAAAATGTATATGATTTTTGTATTATTTAACAGTTTTATACATAAAATAAGCAATATTAACATTCATATACTATTAATATCATTAATATGATATAGTAGCAGTCATTTAAGAAATTCTATGCTGTATTTTAAGGGTATTGGGAGTTGAACAGATATTATGATTGTTATGTTATACTGATAAAATGTTAATTGTAAGTAATATTTTTAACCGCATCAAGCAACTTAAAATTCATGATATAGTAAATTTACAGATAAATCAGGCAGTTAGCATGGCTTAAAACAACATAAAAATCAGTGAATTCTGTGTCCTGTAAATACAGATTGCTAAATTGGTTACATACTAAATGACAATTTCTTTAGCAATGAATTATCTAGAATAATTTGTCTGGGTGGTTTCCCCAACATATCATCATTAGCATTAATTATGTCTGATTAATATTCTTAAAAATATAGCAGTTTACCTATAGACTTAGAGAAATAATTTTGTTTAATATGGTAATAATACTAACAATAATTACAACAGAAATAATTAAATTGATTTACCAAGATGATAAAATTTTGGAATAACTTGTAAAGTATTTATACTTTTATTTATTAGAACAAGAATTATTTTTTCTTCTAGAAATGATAACATCTGATAGGCATGTATTTTGTTCAGGAAAATATTTTACATTTATGTTACCTCTAATTAAACAGACATAGATAAAAAGTCAAGTAAAACTGTAAGGAAGCAATATCATTAATCACCTAATTTAGTTCATCAAATTTGTGTATATATTTATTCTACGTGGAATCACTACAGCTTATTGATATAAAATGTTTGCTTCACTTTTAGTGCCATTCCTGTACTAAAAGTTGTATAATTTATATAAAGCTTCTGATTAATAAAAGTATTATTACAGAGTAGCATACACAGCTCCTATTTTGCATAATTAAATTGTAAATGACAACCATATGAGCCTCCATATGTTCTATCAGTTTCTTTACTCATTTGTACTCTCCTATGCATCAAATGACCTTATTAATAACCATTACCACAGATTCCCATTAACAAAACTAAATGTACACGTATTTATCTAAAGTGTCCATATTAGAGTCATTATGAGACAGTAACCTTTACTGATTCACAAGTTCAAACACAAACACAACTGCTGGAAACAGCTTTAATCCTTTACCATCTTGAATTACCCTGTAATTTTGTTTGAACATGTCCCCCAAATTTCATGTGTTAAAACCTTAATTGTCAAATTCATATGTTGACTGAAAGTAGAGATTTTGGAAGGTAATTAAGATTAGATAAGTTCATCAGGGTGAGACCCCCATAATGGGAGCTACGACTTTATAAAAAGAGAAAAAGAGATCTGAGGTGCACACATGCTCTTAGCCTCCTTCATGTGATGTCCCCTGCCATCTTTATGATACAGTTGGAAGTTCCTCACCAGATGAAGCCCCTCAATCTTGGACATCCCAGTATCCAGAACCACAAAAAATACATTTCTTTTCTTTCTGAATTCCCCAGTTTATTGTATTCAGCAATAGCAACAAGTAATGAAATTAGACAACATGTTAATTCAGGGAATTTTACAATAACTTTGGAAAAGCTGCCACCTAGAAGGTTCTCTCTTGTCTAGAATCCCAAAGGCAGATATATTTTATGCAAACCATATACATTTATTTCTTTCATGCAAACCATATACATTTTAAAGACAATGTTTCAATCTTTAAAAAAGGTGAATTGTATCTTGCTGGGCACTTGCTACAAATAGAGAGACAGAGAGGCAGAGAAATGGAAGGAAAGAAGAAAAGAAAGAAGGAAGGAAAAAAGGAAATAGTATTTTTCCATCTCTGTATATTTATTTGATGTCACAATTTACAAGTGGTGTGACCAGAGGTTGAGAATTCTCAGGCATATAAAAACAAACGGTTTATTGTATTCATGATATAGTTCATTTAAAAAAATCACTATGTATTTTGAAGAGTGAGTGGATGGCCTGCTGATGATATGTTACTAAACATGTATTATTTTTACTTTAATAGCTATTCCTATAAGTTCCAGATACGGGAACAAGTGTTGTAGTGATAATAGAAGAGTTTTCACACTTTGTTTAATCTATTTTACGCATAATTTAATAGGACTTTCTTTCAATAACTACAAGAACTTAAACTCTTAAAATTGTCTGCTAATAATTTTACTTAGTTGCTTAAAGTGTTTAAAAGTTATTTGAAACTATGGTGTCTTTATATTTCTGGAATGTATTTTAGTATTTGGTAGGAAAATCTTGGCCTTATATAACACTAGTGTAACTAAAACGTAGAAAGGGAGAAAACCCAAATGAATCTTTGAGGTTTAATGAGAGATTCAGCAGCATGAGGACCTAATATGTACTGTGTTTAGTACATTTAGATAATTGGTAATGGTGACATGAGTCACTTCAGTGGAATTCTGAAAACCAGGATCGTAAGATGTAGAATATATGGAGATCAGGTAAATTGATGCAAAACATACGCAATTCTTTTACATAAAGGTATGTTGTGTACTTTTTTTTGAATATCATGTAGTATTTATTTTAAAATTTTTAATTATTTTTTATTTTTATTATACTTTATGTTCTAGGGTAAGTATACTTAATATTTTAAAATTTAGAAATTTTGCATTTCAAATTATTCTTAGAGATTATTTCTTTTTGAGGGTCAGAGTTTATATCACAGTACATTTGCTCTTTTGGCTGACATTCTCATTTTTTAGATTAAATACTTTAAGATCTAATATATACAAGACAAAATACATTCCTAAATTGTTCAGTTTGATGGTATTTATAAATTTATATACATGTGTTAACACTACCTTAATAATTACTAAAATATTGTCATAATATAGTGACTAACATTTAATCAAAGTAGATGAGATATGTCTTTCTTAGAATTAGTTAATAGAAAGAAAGAATGTTATCATAGACAATAGGTAGCTATAAACAGAAATTTAGTATTTATGCATTTTATCCTTTTTTTTTTTTTCTAAAGATAGTGTTCTTTTGAGAAACTGCATACAGGTGGTTTACCAGTAGTTTGTTCTTTAAATAGCTGAATAAATATCTCAAATATAACTACATATTTGGATAGCTTCTACAGTTTTGCTTTTGTGAATAAAATAATCTTTACTGTTTTGTCATTCCATTTTCAAATGTATGTTTTATAAATACTTCCTCCCAGTATCTGGTTTGTTTTTCATTTTTCTTAATGGTGCCTTTGCGGTGGCTCAAGCCTGTAATCCCAGCACTTTGGGAGGCCGAGACGGGCGGATCACGAGGTCAGGAGATCGAGACCATCCTGGCTAACACGGTGAAACCGCGTCTCTACTAAAAAAAAAAATACAAAAAAACTAGCCGGGCGACGTGGCGGGCGCCTGTAGTCCCAGCTACTTGGGAGGCTGAGGCAGGAGAATGGCGTAAACCCAGGAGGCGGGGCTTGCAGTGAGCTGAGATCCGGCCATTGCACTCCAGCCTGGGCGGCAGAGCGAGACTCCGTCTCAAAAAAATAAAAATAAAAAAATTTTATGAACTCGATTTTATCTTTTTTGGCAACTTTATGCTTCATGTTTGTTTCTGTCTGGTGTTTGCATATTGCAATGTCACAAATATATTTTCTCTTAGACCTTTTGTAGTTTGTACATTTACACTGCAGTATTTGACTTATTTTGTACTAATTTTTGTATATTGTTTGATGTAAAAGTTGAGATTCTTTTTTTC
Organism: Trachypithecus francoisi; assembly: GCF_009764315.1. Classification (NCBI taxonomy): domain Eukaryota; kingdom Metazoa; phylum Chordata; class Mammalia; order Primates; family Cercopithecidae; genus Trachypithecus; species Trachypithecus francoisi. The sequence continues at coordinate 113,574,779 of NW_022681454.1, forward strand.
AAAATATTTATCAGATTTTTCTGTATAATTTGTTAAGAAGAATAGCACTTCTTATTCAGTTACCTTGATGTTTTATTTCTTTAAATTTATTTGGCTGTGTTCATGGATCAATTTCTGAATTCTATTCTGTTGAATTAAATGTCTGTGCTTATGCAAACATATCATTATCTTGGTTAAAGAATCATTATTATGTCTTGAATTCAGGTAATAAAAGCTTATCCAACTTACTAACTCTCTTCAAAATTGCTTTAGCTGTTTAAATCCTTTGCATTTTTATACAAATTTAAAAGTTAAACTGTCAATTTCTATTTCTGAACAGCTAGCTTAGATTTGGCTTAAGACTACATTGAACCTATAGGTCAATTTGGAGAGAACTGATATCTTAAAATGAATTTTTTGTATTGAAGAAGATTGAATACATCAAACTGATTTCAAGTTCAATTTCTATCCGCAATGTTTTGTTTTTTAATGTATAGGTATATTAGTTTGCTAGGGCTGCAATAAGAAAATATCAAGCACTGAGGGACTTAAAGAAGAGGAACTTAGTTTTTTCCATTTTTGGAGGTCTTGAAGTGTAAGGTTAAGGCACTAGCAGAATTGGTTTCCTCTAAGGCATCTCTTACTGAGGCTTGAAAACGATCATCCTCTTGCTGTATATTCACAAAGTCATCCTTTAATGAAATGGCTTCCTTTTCACTTATTACCTCTTTAAAAGCCCTACCTCCCAATATGGTAACATTCTAAAGCAATGGATATTTAGGGGCTTTAGCCTATAAATTTTGGGAATACAATTCAGCTCATAGCAACAGATCTCACAAGAATGTTGTTAATTATTTTGACTACATATTATATATTTCCAACTTTATATTAATGTGCAAGCTTAAATGCTTTAAAATAATCTCAGTAATCATTGAAACAATTCTAACTATAAATAATGAAATCAAAATGTTTCCGTGCCCTTTAAAAATGTTGCCACAATATAAAAGTATTTTTACTTTTTTACATTTTGCATATATATATATATATATACGTGTGTGTGTGTACAGTCAGCTCTTTATATCCATGTATACTGCATTTGAGAATTCAACTAACCTCAGATCAAAAATTTAAAAAAAAAATAAAAACCAATACAATAATAAAAAATAATACAAATAAAAATGTGTAACTACTAGTTACAGAGCACATACAAAGTATTAGGTATTATAAATTATCTAGAGATAATTCAAAACCTACAGAAGAATGTTCATAAGTTACATGCAAATGCTACGCAATTTTCTTTTGAGACAGAGTTTTGCTCTATTGCCTAGGCTGGAGAGCAGTGGCACAATATACCATTTTATATAAGGGACTTGAGCAGTCCCAGATTTCGGTATCTGTAGGAGGTGGGTGAAGTATGGTGGGGGATTGTCCTGAAACCAATCTCCCATTGATAATGAGAGATGACTACCTATATCAGTAATCAATTCTATTGTAGGTTATGAATGTCTACAGAAATTTTTTAAAAAACAATATTTACTTCGTACAATGTATTTTTTTTTTTTTTTTTTTTCTGTGTGTGTGAGTGTACTCAGGTAGGATGATGGATGGGGTGGCTACAAAATAGAAAACATTTTTGTTCTTTATTATTATTATTATTATTTCTAACTTTTATTTTAAATTAAGGGGTACATGTGCAGGTTTGTTACATGGCTAAATGTGTGCCATGATGGTTTGCTGCACACATCTTCCAATCATCCAGGCATCAAGCCTAGAATCCATTAGCTATTCTTTCTGATGCTCTTCTTCCTCCTACCTTCTACTCTCTTTCCAGCAGGCCTCAGTATGTTTTGTTCAACCCCCCACTGCATATGTCCATGTGTTCACATCATTCATTTCCCACATATAAGTTCCTGCATTAGTTTGCTAAGAATAATGGCCTCCAGCTCCATCCACTTCCCTAAAAATGATATGATCTCATTTTTTATAGCTGCATACTATTCCATGTTGTATATGTACCATATTTGCTTTATCCAGTCTATCACTGATGGACATTAAGTTGATTCTATGTCTTTGCTATTGTGCATAGTGCTGCAATGAACATATGAGTACATGTTTCTTTGTAACAGAACAATTTATATTCCTTTGGGCATACACCCAATAATGGGATACCAGAGGCATGAAGAAGAGCTGGTACCAGTGATACTAAAAGTATTCCAAAAAAGAATTGAAAAGGAAGGACTCCTCCATAACTTATTCTATGAGGCCAGCAGCATCCTGGTACCAAAACCTGGCAGAGATACAATAAAAAAGGAAAACTTCAGGCCAATGTGCTTGATGAACATCAATGCAAAATTCCTCAATAAAATACTTGCAAAGTGAATTCATCAGCACATCAAAAAGCTAATCCACCATGATACAGTAAGCTTCATCCTTGAAATGCAAGACTGGTTCAACATACGCAAATCAATAAATGTGATTCATCACATAAACAGAACTAAAGACAAAAAACACATAATTGTTTCAATGGATGCAGAAAAGGCCTTCAATAAAATTTAATATCCATGCATGTTAAAAACTCTGAATAAAATGTATATTGAAGGAAAACACCTCAAAGTAGTAAGAGCCATCTATGACAAATCCACAGCCAATATCATACTGAATGGCCAAAAACTGAAAGCATTCCCTTTGAAAGTCAGTGCAAGACAAGGATGCACTGTCTCATCACTCTTATTCAACATAGTATTGAAAGTTCTGGCCAGGGCAATCAGGCAAGAGTAAGAAATAAAGGGTATTCATATAAGAAGTGAAGAAGTCAATCTACTTTTGTTTGCAAATGATATGATTCTATATCTAGAAAACCCCATCATCTCAGCCCAGAAGCTTCTTAAACTGATAAACAACTTGAGCGAAGTTTCAGGATACAGAATCAATGTGCAAAAATCACAAGCATTCCTATATACCAACAACAGGCAAGCTGAGAGGCAAATCATGAATGAACTTCATTCACAGTTGCCACAAAAAGAATAAAATACCTAGGAATACAGCTAGCAAGGTAAGTGAAGGACCTCTTCAAGGAGAACTGTAAACCATTGCTCAAACAAACCAGAGATGACACAAACAAATGGAAAAACATTCCATGCTCATGGATAGGAAGAATCAATATCATGAAAATGGCAATACTGCCCAAAGCAATGTATGCATTTAATGTTATTCTCAGTAAACTACCATTGATATTATTCACAGAACTAGAAAAAACTATTTTAAAATTCATATGGAACCAAAAAGAGCCCCAATAGCCAAGACAATCCTAAGGAAAAAAATACAAAAGCCGCACTATCCAACTTCAAACTACGTTACAAGACTACAGTAACAAAAACAGCATGATACTGGTACAAAACCAGACACATAGACCAATGGAACAGAATAGAGAACACAGAAACAAGACTGTACTCCTACAATCACCTGATTTTTAAAATCCTGACAAAAACAAGCAATGGGGAAAGGAGTCCCTGTTTAATAAATGGTTCTGGGAGAAATTGCTAGACATATGAGGAAAATTGAAATTTCTTCCTTACACCATATACAAAAATCAACTCAAAAGGGATTAAAGACCCAAAACAGTGAAAACCCTAGAATAAAACCTAGGCAATACCATTCAGGGCATAGTCAAGGGCAAAGATTTTATAACAAAGATGCCAAAGGCAATTGCATCAAAAGCAAATATTGACAACTAAATAGGTTGTGTACAGCAAAATAAACTATCAACAAAGTAAACCAACAACTTACAGAATAGAAGAAAATCTTTGTAATCTATCCATCTGCCAAAAATCTGATATCTAGCTTCTATAAGAAACTTAAACACATTTACAAGAGAAAAGTAAACAATACCATTACATTAAAAAGTAGGCAAAGACATGATCAGACACTTCCCAAAAGAAGACATACATACAGCTAACAATCATAAGAAAAAAATGCTCAATATCACACATGAAAAGAGATCATTTTATTGATCGTAAAATCTTCGTCCTTGCCTAATCATTAGAGAAATGCGAATCAAACCCACAATGAGAGACCATCTCACACCAGTCAGAATGGCTATTATAAAAAAGTCAATACACAACAAATGCTGGTGAGGTTGTGGAGAAAAATAAACGTTTTTACACCGTTGGAGTGAGTGTAAATTAGTTCAACCATTGTGGAAGACAGTGCGGCTATTCCTTAAAGACCTAGAGGTAGTACAATGTAATTTAAAGTATTAAAAACATTGACCATTAAAGCTCTTTATTTTCTTGTGAGAAATTTATCAAAAATAGTTTAAATAGTACTTGCCTTATTTTCTCTATATAACTAAAATAAAAATAAATAAAATTGTCTTTAATTGTGAGGTTTTTTTTTCATTTTGTTTTCCAATATGGGTCTTTCACATAAAGATTATATGATGTATCTTGTTGAGTATACTTAATATTTTAAAATATTAATATTGTGTTTTCAATAATTTTTAGAGATCATTTATTTTGGGGGCTAAGAGTTTATATGCTGTAGTACATTTGCTCTTTTGGTTGATATACTCATTTTATTAAATAAGTGTTTTAAGACCTAATATATATAAAATAAAATACATCTCTAAACTGCACAATTTGATGTGATTTGTAAATTTATAAATGTGTATAAATTTGTTTAAGGCTAGTCAAGTGAAGCAATGGGAGTTGAGAAGGAACAAAGAAATCTGTAACTGATTGTGACCAGCTAGTTATAAACACAACTGAAGTCAGACTAGGCAAGGAACCTCATCCTTTCAATCACAATTTCTTTTAATATTTATGGTGATAATTTCATCTTCACTGGATGCATACCTGGTATCCTTAAAATGGTGGCACTGTGAACATTCTAACAGTAAGGCATTTCTTCTATAATTTCATTTGTGTTTTCTTTAAATTTCATTTTCAGCACTACTACTTGTTTTGCTGTGCTTTCATCTTAAATGGTAAATACTATACTTTCATTACCCAATTTTGTGAAATATCAAGTGGATTTATTACCAGGTGACAGAAGCCAGATGACAACATAACTATATATTATGCTGTCTGCAAATGAACTAAGTAATAGATGCACAATGACCAATCAACAATAGACTTTGAAATAAGTAATGTTTCAGATTCTTGGTCATTGGTAATGATCTTTTATTTACATAGTGATTTGTAGGCTAACAGTATATATATACTTATAAATAATGTATATATAAATATATTTGACAGTATATATACACTTATAAATAATGTATAAATATATTTGACAGTATATATACATATATATTTGTAAGCTGACTATATATATATACACACACACACAGGCATACATATGGCTGTGTATGTGTAGATATACATGTAAACACACACTCACACACATATATATATAATGGTAGTAGATTGTTGAGGCTAGATTTATTTAACTAAACTGTGGTAATTGAAGAAGTTTGTGCAGTCAAGAATATACATGAAGGTTGTCTGCATTTTAATATCAATTTCCAATTTCTCATTGCTATTTTATAGAAATTGAATTGATTTTCTGTAAACTATCTTACTTCATTTAGGTTTTATCTCATGTCTTTGGTAAACACCCACAGTATCTACATGTATAATTGCATCACCTTCTACTATAGACATGCTACATTATGTTATTTAATCTGTAGGCATAGTGCACTTACAGAACTGCTAGTGCAATATTGAATAAAAGTGGTAACGTCAGACAAGTTTGCTTATTTTCTTACCTAAATAAAGAAAAGGTTTCAGTCATTCATAATTAAGCATAATGATTGATGGAGGTTTTCACAGCTGCACAATTACAGATTAAGGAAATTTCTATTTCTAGCTTACAGATAATTTTTTCATAGTGATTTACTAAATATTGTCAAATGTCAAAATGCTCATACTTTTTTCTCCTTTTTTTAGCATGACAAGCAATACCAGTTGATCTTCAAATGTTAAACCAATCTTGCATTCTTGGAAATGACCACCTCTTTGGTCATGGCGTACAACGTGTGTTCTATACCACTCATTATGGTGTTTTTGGGGTGATTTTTTGTATATTCAAGAGGAATATTAGTATATATATATTAGTGTCAGCTCTTGAACAATGGAGGGGCTAAGAACACCAACTACCAGCACAACTGAAAATTTGTATATAAGTTTTGACTTCCCCAAAACTTAACTACAAATAGTCTAGTGTTGACTGGAAGCATTACCAGTAACTTAAACTGTCAACAAATATTTTATATGTTTCATGTATTACGTAATATATTCTTACAATAAAGTAAGCTAGAGAAAATGACACTTTCTTTTAAAAACCACAAGGATGAGAAAATATGTTCACTATTCACTAAATGAAAGTAGGTCACCATAAAGATCTTTATCATTTTCACATTGAGTAGGCTGAGGAGGAAGAAGAGCAAGGGTTAGTCTTACTGTCTCAAGCATGCTAGAGATGAAAGAAAATCTGCATATAAGTGGATCCAAGCAGTTCACATCTGTATTTGCATATAAAATACAAAAGAGCATGTAAACATTTTAAGCAATAAACTAAAAACCTTTAAAATATCTTTGACTGAAATTTCAGAAAGAGACAAGAGAATGATTGAGGTAGAGAAATATTTAAAAATATATCGACTGAAAATTTTCTCATCTGATGGTAAAGCCAGCCACAGAAAGAGGAAGCTCCATGAGCCACAAATAGCCTGCATAAAATTACATTGAGGTACGTCATGGTAAAACTCTGAACATCAAAGGCAAAATAAACTCAAAGCGGCCAAGAGAAAAAAGATTAGATTACACTCAAAGGAACAACAACAACAAAAAAGAATGAGATTATTCCTCAGTGAGAACAATGCAAGCCAAAGACTTGAAATACAAATTTTGTGGATCTTAATTTCTTCACAAAATTAAACAAATAGTGATAGAGTTTTTATTAGGAGAACTGCACTAGAAATGCAAAATACCAAAATATTCTTCAGACCTTTGGAAAGAAAACTCAGAAGGAAGCTCATTCTTGGATGAAGGAATTAAAAGAAATGTGAAGGTTAAGTGAATGAGTAAATCTGAATAAGTGCTGACATATAAAACAACGATATTTTAGAGATGTAAAATATATACAGATCTTAAATAGCCAGTAGCAATAGCACACTAATCAGATAAGGTAAAGTTGGAACTAAAATGTTAGAATGGCCTCACATTTTTAATAGTAAATCAAGAATACCACTTTACTGCTCTGTGTGGTAACTCATGCCTGTAATCCCAACACTTTGAGAGTCTGACTGATGCAGGAAGATTACTTGAGGCCAAGAGTTCAAGACTGGCCTAGGCAATATAGTGAGTCTCCTTCTTTACAAAAAAAAAAAAAAAAAGAGGAAGAATGAATAAATAAATAGCTGATTATACCGCTACACTCCAGCCCAGGGGATAGAGGGAGACCTGGTCTCAAAAAAAAAAAAAAAAGTGACAGGCTGGGAATGACAGAGACTGGTCCAGCCTCACCTCTACAAAAATATATACATATAATATATATAAAGGAATATATGTTATACATAATATATATAATTATATATTATTATATTATATTATATATAATTATATAAAATATATATGATATATTATATATTCTAATGGACTTCTTTTCAGAAACTATATATAATATTTATATATATAATATTCATATATAATAGTATATATTAGTAATATGCAAAATATCAAAATATTTTATATAATAGTGATATATAATATCTAATATATATTTATATATACTATATATTATGTGGTATATAGTTAGTATATATATACTATATATATAGTTTCTGAAGAGAAACCATATATAATAGTTTATATTATATGTAATATAGTTTATATTATATGTATATTTTTATATTTTATATATATAATATAAATAGCTTATATATTATATATATATATATTCCTACATTATGTATAAAGGAAAAGAAAGGCTACCAGTTTACTAGTTCTAATTACTAAGGTAAACTTTAAGAACTTTAAAAATAATATAGGTTTATAACCAACTAGTGCATGAAAGTGGACCCATGCAGTTCAAACTCATGGTGTTCAGTGCTGACTGTAGTTTACTTTTTATATTATTGGTTTGTCCGCTTTAGGTATTAGGCTAAAGCTTGCCTTATGGAATGATGGTATTTTCTTCTCCTGTATTTTCTGTAAAAGTTTATGTGAGATAGACATTAGTCACTACTTAAAATTGAATGCAATTCACAAAGGAAGTAATCTGGACCTACCTTTTTGTTTTGTTTTTTTCTTAGCGTTTTTATGGGACAATTATTTTTTATGGAAATAAAAGTAATTCTTGATAAATCTGTTTTGATAATTTATTTCTTTCAAATAATTGGTCGTTTTATCAAAACGGTTGACTTTATTTGCAAAATGTTAATTTTATCATTATTATATGATGTCCATAGGATTTATAGTTTCCTTTACTTTTAATTTATGCTATTGGTTATTTGTGTTTCTTTCTTGTTTGTTTTTTGGTCAGCTTAGGAATAAAAATATTAGTTGCATGGATCTTTTCAAAAATCAGTTTGGGGTTTTAAAATTTTTCTTTTATTATTATTATTATTTGCTTTCCCACTATGATTTTAGATCATTACATACATTTTATTGTTATGTTTAATTTTTATATTTAATTCAAACATTTATAGCTATGAATTATATTCTGTGCTCTTTTGTAGCTGCAGCTAATTAAATTTGGAAAATATTCATTTAAATGTAATTTCATTAATTTATTAAAAGCTACATAAAATAATGTAACTACTTTAACTATAATGTATGCAATATCAAAAAATATCATTTTCTTTTTTTGACTCTCATATGTGTGTTTACAGCATTTATTTATAAATATATCATAAACTTACAATTCATTTTATATTATTTGAAATAGTCAATTATTTTTAATAAGAATACAAATGAAACATAAAGTTTTAAAACGGTTTGTTCATATATATACAAAATAGTATATTTTAATTTAATTTAATTTAATTTAGTATATTTTAATTTAATTTAATTTAGTATATTTTAATTTAATTTAATTTAATTTAATTTTACAGAGTCAAGATCTCTCTATGTTGCCAGAGCTAGCCTTGAACACCTGGGCTCAAGCAATCATCCACCTCTTCCTCCCAAAGTTCTGAAATTACAGATGTGAGTTAGCACGGGCAGCCCTATAATTCTTGGGTAAGGATATTTTTTGTTGTTGTTTTTAGCACTTGAAGAACTGAAGCATTCTTCAATAGTTTCATAGTTTCTGAAGAGAAGTCCATTAGAGAGTGTCTTTTTTGTTCTTCTATATACAGTGTGTATTTTCTTTTGTGTGTTGAGATTTTCTTTTTATTATAGGTTTCTGAAATTTGGTTATGATGTGACTTATTATTGTTTTCTATGTGTTTATATTACTTGGGTTTTTTTTATTTCCCTAGATATGTGAGTTTATAACCTCATTAAATCTAGAAAATCTCGTCCGTAATTTCTTTAAATATTTATGCTTTCCAGCCTCTCTCCTTCTGTATTCCCAATAAACTTTTGTTAGGCTACTTGCTATTATCCCGTAGGAACCAATAAAGTTAATACTTTCTTTTTTTCCTCATTGTGTTTCATTTCCCTAGTTTTTATTATGTCTTCAAATTCTGTAAGATTTTCTTGTACAATATTGATTTACCATAACTCCTATTCTAGTGATTTTTTTTTTTTACATTTTGATACTATAGTTTCCTTTTTACATTTTGATATTATACTTTCCATCCTTGAAGTTTCTTTTTTATATTTTCCATTTTTCTTCTCACAATATTTAGGCTTTTCCTTTCCTATTTGAACATAATGATAATATCGGTTTTAATATCTTTCCTAAAATATTATATTGCTTCTATCATCTCTGGATCTTTTTCTATTGACTGATACTCTTTTCTTTTTTGTATGATTGCGTGTTCCTGCTTTTTGGCGCATTCATTAGTATTTGTATAGCATACATATTTAATTTTATCTTATACAGTGTCTGGATATTTGTCTCTTTTTAAAGAATATTAGGCTTTCTTTCTTATTTTAAGCTTTGTTAAGAAATGCCCAGAATACATTATATATTACTGAACATTTAGTCCTAATATTAAGGCATGGCTGTCACAGAGTAGTACTGAACTTTCTTGTGGCTTATTGAAAATCAGTTACATTCAAGCTATGGAGAAACTCTCTCAGGTCATGTTTTGTCAAAATTTTTGTTGTTTTTCATATTTGTTTGTCACAGTGCTCAAAAAAATTTTTTTAACAGAACTTTATGTCAACTAGTGGAGCTCTTTCCCTGAATCTCCCTCTTCTCTGCATCTCTGCCCTGAAATGTGCAAACATGAAATGATCTCTCCTAAAATTGGATCACTATCTTGAAGACTCAGCAAGACTATTGCTTCGGATACTCCTCCTGGCTCCATGCTGTTAATGTTTTTCCAGCCATAAAGCCCAGAAAATTTAAGGTCTTTCTCTGTTAAATTCAGTCCTTTCAATGACCACTGACCATTATTTGATTTTCGATATCTGAGAATAGTTATTGCTTTTTAAAACTTTCAAACACTTTATTTTTGTTGATGGTAGGAGTGTCCATCTGGTTCCTCTGATTGTATTATGATCTGATACATTATTAAAGGTATACACACACACATACACCCAAACACACAGACACACTTCAGGCAGTTTTTCAAAAGGTCTGAATAGTGTCTCATTGTCTCAAACATGGTCCATTTCCATTTTGTACGAGGCAAATTTTTGATCTTTAGTGTAAGTTTGTTGTTAAAATTTGGGTTTATACGTTTGTGCTCAGTATTTACTGGGCAAAGTTTTGCTAGATTTACATGGAATTCTAGTTTACAGGGTTTTTTGCCTGTCCTAGTAAAGCAAATTATATTTGTAGTCTTGTAGTCTTGTATATTGTAGACTACAATATATATATTGTAGTCTTTCTGTTCTAAAGAAATAGTACTTGAAAGTTTGAGCCTTTCATGATGCATTGCTTGTGATACACTCTTCCTACTTTTGCTTCCAAGAAAATAATTTGTCCCAAAGAAATAAGTATATTACGGTGTGTTGTTTTTCTTCTAAACTCGAACTCATTTAATTTGGAGTCTATGAATCAAGGTAAATAGACCCTTATGATGACAAATGTAGAATTAAGTTGGCTGACTCAAAGTAAGCGTTATATGGGTGTGCGGTGGTTAAGCGTGAATGGGTGGAAGAGGTGATATTTTTATTTTTGGAAAGTAAACCTAATGTTTATATCAATAAATTTGTATTATTATTTCTCAGTCTTCATAATAGTACTATCATTTGGCCATGCAAATGGTATTACCGATTTATCCAGGAGTATGTGTATAAATCCAACTCCATTAGATATTACAATTAGTATTTATTTTTCACACATATAACTCATATTTGTCTTATTCCAAGGTTGACATCTACTATTATATTTTGTGTTGTCTTTATAGGTATTGTAATGGATTATTGAAACAATATATAATTTTACAAACAAAAACTCTATGTCTTCTGTGGTGAAATCCAAAAGCTTCTTTTTTTGATATGGGGTAAAACATAAATACATTTCTTGATTTAGAAATATTACTCCACAAAAGAATTATAAACTATTATGGTAAGTAATAATTCTAAAAGTCTGCAATGAAAGTAACATGTTTATAATACTGAACAAACTATTTCATTTTAGCAATTTCTATAAAATGTAATACTATAAGTTTAAAAGGAAAGATTTATCTCAACTTTGTGTTTAAAGAAGTAGAAAATGAAAATGTAAGAAATCAATAATGTCTGGATATAAGTAAAAATGAATAAAGAGAGTGCGGTTATTTAGTTTGTTGTCTTAACCATGCTAGAACTACATTTTTGCAGAATTTTTTCTCCATAGTTTATGGTAAAATTAGCCATTAACATCATTTTGCATGAGATTTGAAGGTAATATTGAAGCAACTTTATGCCCTATAGATTAATTGAGAGACAAGCAGCACTGTACCTCCAATGAATTGATACTTAGCTTATTGATTGATTTATTAATTGACTCACCTTATTAATGAAGGAGAGCAGCTAGGACTTCGTGTCTGCTGCCCTCTTTCTATGTTTGTGTTGTCCTTAGCTTTGAGCAGGTCACGTGCACGTCATTTGCATCATTGAGGTTGGAAGCTGTGAAAAACAGAGGACAAACTGAACAAAACATCCTAGTTTGTCCTCATGGGCTCCAACTTCCTCTCCCATGTTCTTGGTTTCCATGCTCAGATTTTCTTCATGACTGTCAGCTCTCCTGACTTTCATAGATTTCAGGAGTCCCACCAAATGCAGAGACAACAGCCTTCGATATGTGTTTTAACCATCTCCAAAATGATTAAAGTCTAACTCTTATAATTCTTATATCATAACATTCCTGGTACTTCTGCTTCCCTGGCTGAATCTTAAATAATATACATATTTAAATTGAGAGATATACATAGATATATATATTGAGAAATATATATATATAAATTGAGAAATATATATATATTCTTTTCTGTTCAAGTTTCAGTTTTCTCACCTGTAATATGTGAAAACTGTCATGTTCTCACAAACTTGTGATATTAAAAATCCTAAAATATGTGTAGTACTTAAGACTATATACTTTGTGATAGGAAGAATAACAATGAATATCATGCGCGACCTGCTGCTAAATATCATTGTATTATTTCCTTTTTTCTCAAATAAATATTGTATTTTTCGGACCCAGGCATGATGGCTCACACCTGCAACCCCAGGACTTTGGAAGGCAGAAGCAGGAGTATCACTTGTGCCCAGGAGTTCAAGACCAGTCTGGGCTATACAGAGAGAACCTGACTCTTCCAAAATTTTTGAAAAAAATTAGTTGAGCCTGGCACTGCACATCTGTAGTTCCAGCAAATTAGGAGGCTGAAATGAGAGAATCACTTGAGCTTGGGAAGTTGCGGCTGCAGTGAGTCATGATTGCATCACTGCACTCCAGCCTGCGTGACAGAGTGAGACCCTGTCTCAAAAAATCATATATATATATGTATTTTATGCATATAGAATTCATATAGTATTAATATGTATTTAATATAAAATATATAAATACATTTTATACATGTAGAAACTTTAGACAAACTAAACTTAGCATAGTTTAAATAAGCAACAATTCATGAATCAAGCAACACTCAGAACCAGAGCGGATAGGAGAGATTCATCCAGTAATATGTGTAGTAAAGTTTTATCACATGGTTGGCTATAGCTAGGTGTTTGCCTATTTGGGAATGGAGTAATGAGGCATTTGCCTTATTGGGTATAGTCTGATTACTTGGCTCCATGTGATTGACTGAAGCTCAGCTATTCGTAATTGGCTAAAACCCAGCTATTTGTTAATAAAATATAGACTCCTAAATTAGTTTTTTTTTTTTCTTTTTTTTTGGATACTGTCAGATTGCAGTTTGTTATGTAGAAACTCAGAGTACACAGATAATCTCAGGTTCATGGCTCCCTGCTTATTTATTTTTTAACATTTATAATAGTCAAAGGATGAGGAAACAATGTTTATACTTTTTTACAATTACTTATACAAGTAATTTTACATGAAATTACTGAGTCATTTGCTCTTAAAATGTTTATAAATATTTAGATATAATTCTTCATGTGATCAAGTATTATTTTGCATAAATGCCATACATTTAGAGTTAAAAATATTTTATTTGTATTTTATGTCCATTAGGATAAATAGAAATATCCATGTACATTTACAATTTCTGCTTTCTAAAAATTAAGAATTAACTTTTTCAAAATTTAAGGTTGCATGTCTGGAAATATAATACTTGTGCTGTTTTCTCTTATTATATTCAATCAGCAAAACAATCATTTAAAATGTTTTATTCACCGAAAATTTTCTCTCTTTTACATTTACAGAGAGAAACATTACATAAATGTTTCTCTCTGTAACATTTTAATAATTCAAATATTTTTAATAGTTTAGATTTCCCACTTTCTTTGTTTTTTTTTTATTTTTTTATTATACTTTAAGTTCTAGGGTACATGTGCATAACGTGCAGGTTTGTTACATATGTATACTTGTGCCATGTTGGTGTGCTGCACCCATCAACTCGTCATCACCCATCAATTCATCATTTATATCATGTATAACTCCCAATGCAATCCCTCCCCCCTCCCCCTTCCCCATGATAGGCCCCAGTGTGTGATGTTCCCCTTCCCGAGTCCAAGTGATCTCATTGTTCAGTTCCCACCTATGAGTGAGAACATGCGGTGTTTGGTTTTCTGTTCTTGTGATAGTTTGCTAAGAATGATGGTTTCCAGCTGCATCCATGTCCCTACAAAGGACGCAAACTCATCCTTTTTTATGGCTGCATGGTATTCCATGGTGTATATGTTTTTAAAAAAAAAGAAAAGAAAAGAAAAGAAAAGAAAATCCGGCCGGGAGCTGTGGCTCAGGCCTGTAATCCCAGCACTTTGGGAGGCCGAGGTGGGTGGATCACCTGAGGTCAGGAGTTCAAGACCAATCTGGCCAAAATGGGGAAACCCTGTCTCTACTAAAAATACAAAAGTTAGATGGGCATGGTGGCAAGTGTCTGTAATCCCAGCTACATGAGAGACTGAGGAAAGAGAATTGCTTGAACCTGGGAGGCAGAGTTTGCAGTAAGCTGAGTCATGCCACTGCACTCCAGCCTGGGTGACAGAGCGAGACCGGTTTTCAAAAAAAAAAAAACCTATAGAAAAAGCTTCAGTTTTAGCACTCCAGAATGAACTTGCAGAATTCCAGGATTCTTAGACAGAACATTCATATTTGAATTTTTAACTTTACACATCGGCATTATATTAAAGCCTTCTTAATTTTACATTTATTACATTGTTTTCTAAAGAAGTGAATCTCAATTTAGAAATTAAGTTTAAAAGTATTATGAAATAAAATAAAATTTTCATTGGAGAACATGGCTACCCCACAAGAGACCATTAGCAATTTCATCCTATGCTCTACAATAAAACATGCTGTGTAAAAGTGATTGCATTTGAAGTTATTTGTACATTTGAATGCAAACTACCCAATCATGAAAAATGAGGCTTCCATTTTCTATAAAAATAAATTAGGAGGCAATGCTTTGCTGGCAAAGCCGTTTGAGCTCCTCAGTTCATAACTATTTATGGTAACATAAACAGATGTCTTTGCTCGCACTGTGAGCTGCTTTGCAATATTAATTTAACATTACTTTATATCCTAAAGTGAATGTAGGTGGCTTGTTTTAGGATCTAATGAAACCAGCCCTGATGTAGAGATCCTATGGGAAATTATACAATAAGGCTACCTCGATAAATAATTTTCTTCTTATGAAATCATAATCCCCATTACAATTTTAGAATTGTTATTTAAGATCATGATTTCCACATTAATATCTTAGGTACAAATGTAATTTTTAAAATGAAAACATAATTTTCAAGGAGACATTCCTTGGGGAAAATAAGTTCACTTCTAAATTTAAAGTAGAATAAAATAAATATTGGCTGTGTCACCTATTGCTTATTGACAGTAAAATTACTTTTTAGTTAACAGAACAATTTTTCTCTGAGAAAATATTATGATGCTAGTGCCCAGTAAATTGTAACTAAGAAAGCTGATAATAATAACCCCTCAAATATGAGTAATATAAATGCTGTCTCTGAAAATTATGCATATCTTTAAAATTCCTGAGAAACATTTAAGAATAAGATATTATCTTAAATGTAGTAGTTCTGCCTGCCCAAATGCATTCATCAGCACACATATATTAATACGTCTATTGGAAGCAGTATTATATAATAGAAAGAGCAAAATTTGAAGTTTAAAAAAAACTTTCAGATCTGAGTTCAAACAGCTATAAAGCTTTTCATTTGCCCCTCAACACTAATTTCCTCATCTAGAAAATTGGAATAAAATGGCCACCGTCTACTTTTGTGATAATTGCACTTTTAAAGATTAAATTCATAAAAATTACAAAATGTTTAATTCAATGCTAGACACATAGCATTGCTTCTAATTTGTGTATTAAAATGTTTCTTGGTATACGTATTTAATAACATGAGAATAAATCCAGTGTCTTTATATTAGGTCCCAAGAAAAATAATACCTCTAATTAAATAATCCTAAAGACACTTCCAAAAATGCTGACTTAAGAAAATGAAAATTGCAAAATAACGAATATTCTTTCTTCTTTACATTTGCCTCCATGACATATTACTAGCAGGAGTCAATAATACCTGTGCTATAGTAACCACTTCTAAGCATTTTCTTCCAGAACACATAATTATAAGAGAAAAGTATTACATAAATTTTAGGCATGGGGAAAAAAATACTTTCTTCTTCCCATCATATTGTGCAAGATACTGAAGGACTTTATATGAATTCAGTCTACTTGTATTAAATGATGTTAATAATCTATCACTACTAGTTTGCCAAATAATCATCTATAGCTTAAATATTTGTCTCTTTTAGATATGCCATTTAGTGTTGTTGCTCATGTTGAGTTTCCTCTGTTGGAATTCAGAAAGTGATATTCCAAACACTGGGGCTGTGATATGCTAAGAGGCTTTAGATGCTGTCTCAGAATCAATGTCCCTCAAACCCTGCCTTATTTCCCTCTCCCACCCAAAGTGCAAGAAGTAGCTCTGGAATTTGCTTATTTGACCAAGAAAGCCTCTTTTCAAAATAAATACAATTATTTCAAATAACTAGGAAAGATCAATCACCAGATTAGAGAAAAAGACTGGGAGTTATCCCCAGTCATCGCTCAGATAGACTTTTCATCTATTCTTCTGAAGACAGCTCCAAGAGATTACTTGGAGGAATTTATCTACACAGTGATGCTGTACAGCTATACCCCTCACATTTCTATAATGTCTGCCTCCTGTCTCCTTACATCCTTCCCCTATGAGGAAGATTATATAAGCTTCTGCACTCTTTGGGCTATAGGGTAATTATTCTTTTTCAATTTCCCGTTATGCACACTTAAACATGTTGTATGCCTTTTCTCTTATTAATCTGCCATTTGTCTGTTGATTTTTCAGTCAGCCTTCAGAGGGCAAAAAGAAAATTTTCCCTTGGCCCCATACTTGGGCCCCTACACTGAAAGAACTAAGGGACTACTTCTAAGTATATTTATTTTTTTATGTGTTTATCACATTTCTTCCTATGTATGAAACCACCTTTTGCAAAATTGTAACTGAGACAGTGAAAGAGATCTGACCTAACCAACTCCATCTCACTTCTTATCTCCAAGCTGTCCTTGTTCTTTCCCTGGCGTAGCTAAACTAACTTTTGGAGGAACTCAGTTTATAGTTTCCAGTTTAAAACAAAGGCAGTAACAGCTCTTTCTGAAAACAAACCACCTTCTTGCCCAAGGACTAGATTGCCTTTGTAGGACTAACAAAATAGCCACAAGATTAGAAAATATGATTTAGGATTTATTTAGCTGGAGGCTACAAGTTTTTGACCTTCCCCAAATTGCTGCTGGGGACGACATTGCTATTATATATACACACACACTATATATATATATAGAGAGAGAGAGATACACACACACACATACACACACAATTCATACACAATATATTATATATTATATACATATATATATCAGATCAGTGCTTGAGATATTTTGCATACCCTGCACTTGATGGATCCGCTGGCCGTACCCAGATCGGTGAGCTGGCTCCTCTGATCTTGTGGCTCTCACCCAGTAACTGAGTCAGCACAAGAAGACAGCTCAAGTTCCTGTGATTTCATCCCTGACCCAACCAATCAGCACTCCCACCCCATCCACCAAGTTGTCCGTAAAAACTCTGATCCCCAAATGTTTGGGGAGACTAATTTGAGTAATAATAAAACTCTCATCTCCTCCACAGCACACAGCTGGCTCTGTCTTGATAAATTGGCTCTGTCTAGATGGCAGGCAAGGTGAACCCATTAGGCAGTTACATGTAAAGTCATAGAAAATTGTCAGTATCTTTAAGTATCATATAATCCAGCTATTGATAAGGAATATTCACATAATTACCTAATGATATGAGGATATACTATCTTAGTGATGGAAGCATGAATGGTAAAGACATGTACATGTACATTACATTCTGAAGGAATAAAAAAGTCATTTGAAAAAATTATCAGAAAAAATAATAATTCTAAAGGAAATATCTGTTCTGAAATACTGCAAAAATTGAAGAAAGCAAAACATAATATACCATCATGACAATTTTAGGAACAAGGGGTAAGTTCTCCTTGCCCTCTGAAGGTTGGTTAAAAAACAAAATGTCATTGACAAGATGAAGATTAATAGAATAAACAGCATAGAAATATATTTATTATGTATACTCTAGAAGAAACACAGAGTGATTGCCCACCTCACAAATGGGATTTCAGAAGCTTATATGCCATTCTGGAAAAATAGGTTATGGGAGGTGGGAGAAGAGGAATTTTGTTGAGTGTATTATTAAAGAGAATCAATGGATCTGGGAACAAATATTAACATGTATTATCTTGTGAAAAGGTCTGTTTAAGTGTGGTTACATTCTTGTTCTTACAGGGAGGAGAGGGAAAAACAATTGTTCTCCTTGGTAGGTCTAGATCTTAGATAAGGAAACTTCAACTTCTTTGGGAGAGATGGTTGGAGGAGAGTCAGTGAGATCTTGAGGTTTCTTTCATTCAGAAGTGGCACCAAAGAAGCTTTGGCACGGCTAAACCAAAGCAAAATATTTTAGGGCATTGGTTTCTAAGCTCCACAACAAAAAAAAATACAAGAATGTCTGTGTTGTGTCTATTTTTAGGGCAACTGCTTCAATTTATATTTTTGTATATATCATAATATCATTGAAAAGTGACCCTGTATGGTTTACAAATAGGATGTATTTATCTATTCATTAAAAATACTGATTGATATGCTAACACTCTTTGATTTAGAATACAGATCAAAGCTTATAAATGTCAGAGGTATTCAAATCAGAGTGACTCCATATTCAATAAGGGCTGTATAGAATAAAGCTGAGACCTACTGGGCTGAGTTCCCAGGAAGTTAAAGCATTCTTAGTTACAGGATGAGATAGGAGGTCAGAACAAGATACAGGTCACAGAGACCTTGCTGATAAAACAGGTTGTGGTAAAGAAGCCAGTCATAACCCACCAATACCAAGATGGTGATGGAAGTGACCTATGGTCTTCCTCACTGCTCATTTTATGCTAATTATAATGTACTAACATCCTAAAAGACCCTCCCACCAATGCCAGAACAGTTTACAAATGCCATGGCAACATCAGGAAGTTACACTATCTGTTCTAAAAAGGGGAAGAACCTTTGATGTGGATCTTTCCTTGTTCATTATAGTAATTTGAGAAAAATTGACTGTCCAATTAACAAATGACATTTAACAGCAGTAGTTTCTTTCTTAATGTTTGACGTGTGCCTAGAGATATGGCATCAAAAACAATTAAGCAAATAATTTTTTAAAAACTGAATGAGTATCTAGTAATCCAAGTGTCACATACAGATGCTAATTGTTTCATCAGGCTAAAAATATATTCACTTTATAAAGTATTTTTTCTTTTTAAAATAGATGCTGCTGACAATAAAATGAATAATGGTTATATGTAAATTAGCATTATTGAATTAACTGTATTTTCTAATGTTATATATATTCAAAACATTTAAAAAGGTAAATATAAAATCTAAGTTATTTGAGCCTTACCATAAACAAGTGTTATTCTCTTTCAACATTTTCAATAGAATATTCCAGATTACTTTTTTTAATCTAGAAAATGTAATGTCTCTCTATGCTATACGTGTATAAATGTAATAGAAGTAATTATTTCCCTCTAAAGAAAACTCTAAATTTTTAATCAAGTGCTTAGGACATATCACAAATGAATCAATAAATTATTTTTTTCTTTGAGCTCCTTCATAAAATTTGTATTTATACTGATTATTCTGTAATTGCATACAAATATGCATATGCATACACATACATATTTACTGGTTTATCCACACACTCAAATGAAATAATTTGCCCATTGGTTTCATCTTGAATATATGTAGAAAGCATTACTCAGAACTATGGATAACGTTACTAAAGTTTATTCAATTCAGATCTTTACTATTTTAAAATGATACCTACCTTTACATTTATGTTATATGGGTTGTATATTATTTTTTGACAGACTACTAAAATTTGCTCAACTATGAAAACACAGTACTTTCAATAATTAAAATTAGTATAACGATTCAAAAATAAAATTAATGAAAGAATTTCATTCATAATAGCCTCAAAATGAAATATTTAGCGATAGGTGTAATCGGGTTATTGTGATGTGGTAACTATTTTGTTAAAAATTTATTATATTTTACATCTTTATTTAAAAAATGGAATCACAATAACTATTTTTATTTTATAGAGTATTTTTACCAAATTGTGTGCTGTTTAAAGTCTAGTCAGGAGCTCTTACAAAACAAGACTCTGACATAGCATGTGAGCCTCTGAGTTCATATTAACATGAATGCTTTGGGTTGAAATAATTATAAGTGATATTAGTTGACTATTTTATAATTCTTGTAAAAATTTAGTAATGTAAGATTATTGCTTACATCAGGAAATAGTAGTTTTTTTAAAAATATCTAATGAAACAAAATGCAAGGAAGGGAAATTATTAGATATTTTTCAGCCTTGTTATCTGGTTTGGTCAACTTTTTTGTCAGTGGCTGAACTATGGATCCAGTTCATACTACAAAGAGCCTACTTTCTGCCTCTTGTGGACATTTTTGTTTATGCTTGGAGGCCTCAGCTTTTTGACTTTGGAGACAACAATCTCTTCCTCCCAGGGAACAACATCCTGATGTGGTTAATCTCCAATGGCTTTGCTATCTTCTCAGTGGCATTTCAGCCCTTTTCACCATGTCTGGGTAAGTGGATCTCATGTTGGTCTATCATGTGTGAGTCCTACTTAACTAACAACATTTTAAGTGATACAGTCATTTCTTAGCTAACAATTAAATTAGTAGATCTTAAATTTTATTAAAAGCAAAATGTTGAAACCAAACTAAAATGAAAACTAAAACCTTAATCTGTACATTTTATACACAATTAAAATTAATTCAAAATGGATTATAGAACTAAATGTAAGAGGTAAGTCTATAAAAATTCCGATAGAAAACAAGAGAAAATTTTCTAGACTTTGAGTCAGGCAACAAGTTCTGATAAAACCACAGAAACGAACTGTTAAAAATATTATAAATTAGATGTTCTCAAAGTAAAACTTTTTCATGTCTAAAGAAATAAGAATAGAATTAAAAAATACCAAAGATGAGAAAATATTTGCAAATAATATATCTCGTAATGAACTGTTACCCAGTATCAGAGGACACTTTTTTTCAAAAAGGGCAAAGGATATAAACTGGTATCTCACCAAAGAAGATGTATGAATGGGAAATAAGTGCGGTAAGAAAACATTTGGCATTATTATTAATTAGGAAATTGCAAATTAAGGCCAGAACATTAAATCACTACATGTATACTGGAATGATTAACATAAAAAAGACTAATGATGCCCAGTGTTGGCAAAGATTTAGAGGAACTAGTATTCTCATACACTGCTGTAAAACAGCACAAACACCTGGGAAAACACTTTAGTGAACTCCTGTAAAATTTAAAGTATACTTCTACTCTTAGATATTTACCGAAAAATAAATGAAACCATTTGTCCGTCCAAAACTTATACACAATTGTTAACATTAGCTTTACTTGTAAAAGCCAAAAACTTAAATCAATATAGATATAAATAATATATAACTTATATATTAAAATATAAATTTTATATTGTATTATGCATTATGTAATTATATGTTTATTATATTTTATAAAATGTGTATTTGTAAATACTTATATAATAATATACATTTATTATTTAAATATATATATTCTGAGTGAAAATATATATATAGTCTGAGTAAAAACAGCCGGGAAGAAATGAGTACAGACTACATGACTCTATTGTGTAAAATTTGAGCAAATTGAATTAATCTGTGATTAAAAGAAGCAAATAAATTATTCTCTGAGAATGAAGTTGGAAAAATAAATGGATTACAAAGTGATACAAGAAAACTTTCGGAAGTGATAGAAATTGTTGTCTTTCTTTTTTTTTTTTTTTTTTGAGACAGAGTCTCCCTCTGTCGCCCAGGCTGGAGTACAGTGGTGCAGTCTCGGCTCACTGCAAGCTCTACCTCCTGGGTTCACACCATTCTCCTGCCTCAGCCTCCAGAGCAGGTGGGACTACAGGCGCCTGCCACCAGGCCTGACTAATTTTTGTATTTTTTTTTAGTAGAGATGGGGTTTCACCGTGTTAGCCAGGATGGTCTCAATCTCCTGACCTTGTGATCTGCTCGCCTTGGCCTCCCAAAGTGCTAGGATTACAGGAGTGAGCCATTGTGCCCAGCTAAATTGTTGTCATCTTAATTGGGGATGATTTCACGGGTATATACATATGTCAATCTTACCAAATTACATACGTTAAATACTAGTATTTGTTTAGGATGCTTTTTCCTCATTTTTTATCTTTGTTTTGAACAACATAAACAGGGTGGTATGAAATTTATAATACATGTAAAAAAATATAAGGCAGGATCAAAAGGACAGGAGAAGAAAATGAAAGTATATATTTTTTCACTAATATAAAGTGGTATGATATTATTTTAATGTAAACTTCCCTCTGACCAACCCCCTGTCCCTATCGCCCCAGGCCGAGCTGGCTATACTGACCGGATCTACCAAATATTTCAAAAATAAATAACACTTATTCTACACTAATTCTTTACGAAAACAAGAGAAATATCACTTGCTAGTTCATTTTATAACAACACCATTACCCTGATACTAAAACCAGAAAAATCATTATAAGAAAATGAAACTGCAGATCAGTGTTTCTTCCTCAAAAACAGAGACAAGATTAAACTTCAACAAAATTTTAACAAGTGAAATCCAACAATATATAATGAAGATTATAAGCAATGAGATCAAATACGTTTTAACATGAGAATTAAATGTTAAACATTTACAAATTAATCAAAGTACTTCACAAAAACCTGTAGCATCAACTCAATACATGCAAAAAATGTTTGGCAAAATTCAGGACAATTTTGATAAAAATTCTCAGCTAACCAAAAATAGAAGAAAACTTGTTCAGCCTGGTAGAGGCGGCACATGAAAAATCTAGAAGTTAATGATCAAAGTCGGAATATCTTTCCATTAAGATCAAGCATAAGACAAGGATATTTGCTCTTCCAAATTATATTCATCATTTCACTACATATCTTGTCCGGTGCAATAGGACTAGAAAAAATAAAAATGGAAAAAAGAAATAGAGACAAATGTAACTGTCTTTATGAGCAGATGATATGATTCTCTATGCAAAAAAAATACTCTGAAGGAAACAAACTGGTAAGTCCCTTTCTAACCTCCAGTATGCAACATTAAATGCAGAATCTTTGCTTATTGAGACAACATCCATAAATTCAGCCTTATTCAACTTTTTGTTTCTTTCATCATTATCCCACACCCTCAGCATCAATTTCTAAAAAATGTTTTCTAATTTCCATTTGTATACATCAGAGAACTCAAGTCGTTCTTTTGGAGTGCAGCACACCTCCTCATGGGTTTCACATTGCATTTCCCTTTTAGGTGCCTGCATGACCCTGATTATAGTTACAGATCTAAAAGCAAAGAGAGGCGATGGAGGTGGGTCCAGGCAATCAACATTTTCTTCCATGAACACTGCCTCAGGGGAGACCCTTATAGTTTCTTCGGGTAATGCAGGGTTAATCTCATCAGGTGGAGGTGGACAGGCCAATGCTGCAGTGGAAGAAGAGATTTCAACCACTTGGAGGGAGGAGATGCCTCTGCCAGCCGGGATGGGGAGCTACTCCTGCAAGGATTAGGAAGCTCGCTTCTGCCAACAGTTTACAGGCTAAGTTCACTGAGGGAAGGGCATCTGCTTCCACTGGGTTTAGAAAACCTCTTCCACTGGAAAACAAAGCTCACCAGAATTTAGGGGTTCAGTGTCTCCAGTTGCATCAGAGCCTTTCCACACAACTCCATCCCAATTTATAGGATATCCTTGTTTCCTGGTCAACACCCTCATTTTCACAGTAAACACTGCAAGCCTGGGAGTTCAACTTGCATTGTTATTCAGCATGTTGGAAGATGAGATTTCGATTTACAGCAGCTTTAGCTCTGTAGCTAAGAGATGAGTATCTACTTTCAGGCCCACATACAAGAACTTAGCTTACTTGTGTGGTATTTGGGGTGGAAATTTGAATCTCCAAGCTCATCCTTTTCCTGCCTCACTTTGTCCATCAACCTTAGGAACAAGCAGTCAAAATCTTTAAATTCATTAGTTTTTCAAAAATGTTACAAAGTATTATTTAAAAATGTTACCAGCAAAATATTACTGGCTCCTTACTTTATACAAGGGGTTACCTATGGCAATGTAACACAGATATTTTGAGTATCTCTATAACCAGACCAAGTCAATGACTCTCAGTTCTCTCTGTACTACTGAAAATTTAATTACTAGCATCTTTATATTTAATCACATTATAAACCCAATACCAAAAACTTCAGAACCAAAGAAAACTCATTTTTAACATTCACAGTACCAAAATCTGTTTTAGTTAGCTTTCTCCAGGCACACACATACACTTACACACACATACACACACATAATATATAAAATTATAACATTTATTAGGAGGAATTGGCTCATATGATTATGACTGAGAAGTCCCACAGTGTGTATGCCCTTTGCAAGCTGGAAACTCAGGAAAGTCAATAGTATAATTCAGTTTGAGTCCAAAGGCCTGAGATCCAGAGGAACTGATGATGTAAATCTCAGTCCAAGTCAAAGAAAAGGTGATTAGTTGTCTAGCTCAATTTACACAATATGGGCAAAAACAAACAAAAAGGCAAATTACTCCTTTCTCTGACTTGAGTTCTATTCAGGCCCTAAAAAGATTGACTGATGCTAAATCATTTTAGTGAGAGCAATTTAAGTTACTGAGTCCACTGATTCAAATGCTAATCTCATCTGGAAACACCTCACAGACTCACAGAAAACAATGTGTAATATGAACACCACTAGTCCACTCAAGTTGACACATACAGTAAACAATTACAGAAAGATATAGAATATATCAATAATAATCATGTTGATATCCCTAACTTATTCTTTTTTCAAAATAATGATAGAGCAGATGTTGTTGGTGCCCAATCTTCTTCCTTCTCTGTCTCGTTAGTTTTTGACCACCAGCATTGACACCTGTTTATCTGAGGGCATTTACCAAAGCTTTGAAAGAAAGTTTTGGAAAGCCTGAACAACAGATCTGAAATACCAAGATACTAACCACCTCACATTCCAGCAGCCCTAAACACACCTGAAAAGAAGTTTTGTGTGCATTCTACGCTCCCTCACTTTACCATTCAGTGGTATAACTGAGTCATTATTTTACATCATTTCCTAAAATTTCCCCGTGGACATAGCACCCCATAAATAGAATTGAAGATGAAATTTAAAACGTACTATTTTTAATAGGGCTATTATACATTTATAAACTGTCAACTGTTAGCATTAATAAAACTGATATTGTTCTATTATCAGAAGACATAAGAGTGCTCAGAGACTCTGTAATGTAACATCTACCTGGTTTAGTTTAAAAATCATTTATTCTATAATTTGAGCCTCAGAAACTATTATCTTCAAATATGACACTTTGACATGACGAACTGAAGAAAAAGCCTCAAAATCTCTCTGACCTTCTCCCTGCACCCACCCCTTTCTTTCCCCACCCAGTCTCTCAGTCTTTCTCAAAGCACAAGATGAAGTTATTCTCTCAAGTCCTCTAATCTGCTTAAAGTCTGAATCCTCCAAAGAAGAAACTAATTATCTATGTTCCCTATTCTGCGTTTCCATTAACAAAACCCTTATCACAGGAAGAAAGACAGAAGTTTGTCAACACACCTTGATAGATTTCTGTCTCAAATCATTGTCTGCTCTGCTGGTCTGACAGACTTTGTCCCAGGCCAATGTATGCTCTTCAAGTCCATTGAAATCTTCCAAAACTCATGTACTACCCTCCTAAAATTATTCACACTTACCCATCTCTCTTACTATGAATAAGAAGGGTATATAAGCATCTGCACCTCACTATGTGGTAGGGTAATCACTCCCTGATTCTCACCCACTCACATACATGAATACACTTATCTGCCTATTGTCCTATTACTCTGCCATTTGTCAGTTGATTTTTAATAAACCTTCAGAGGGTGGAGGAGTAAGAGTTAAAAAAAGAAGAAAGAAACAGAAAAAGTGACTCAACAGTCAAATACAGGTTTATTTTAGAGAATAAACATGAAAGGGGTTTCTGGCCGATTTCAGTCAAAAGCCTTCTCTCTTACAGACTAAGGGTATTGAAGGGTTTAGGGAGGGAGAGCTTATCTCAGGCTCGGAATGTTACCCTGTGGAGGAGAGTTTTATTGTGGGGTTGAAATGTCTCTGGTTGGAGGGCAGGTTATCTCGGGCTGGCATGTTTCTGATTGGAGGGGAGGTTATCTCAAGATTGGCATATTTCTGGTTGGAGCAGGGTTTATCTCAGGGTTGGAATGTTTCTGGTCAGGGATGTCACTTGTGATTCATGGGCATGTTGACATTAGCCATTAGGCTGATGTTTTGGGGCTGGATTTAGGGAGACTCTAAAATGGTGGTGTTTGTCCAAGATGGCGATGCTTCTGCTGTTTTGACAAGGGGAAGTTTTCCTTTGGTCCCTACACACTGAAGACCTAAATCCTGCTTGTTTTTGGAAGACTTGATAAAGTTGTATTTAATGTGACTAGGGAACATTAATCAGATGCAAGCTTTATGACATTCATTTCAGTATTTAAAAAGGCTATAGAGTTGGAAGAAGTCAAGAAACATGAAGTTTTAGTTGAAAAAACTATTAACCTTAATGTAGATTTTAGAGTTTTGCCTTGTATGATTTTCCCCAACTGACAATCTACTTATTCCTAGGAGGCTTGATTATATCTTTAATTAACTCAATCTGGAAGTGCAGTGACCTCTAATTAAATTAAATTTTGTTTCTGCTGGCAGGAAAATAATGAACTTATTTAAATAAGTTTCACAGCTATGCAAAATCAAAACCAATTCAAAGCTAATAATGAAGTATGTTAACAGGTGTACAAACTAGAAAGAAAGGAAAGTACTTGTTTATCTATCAAAATTATGAGGTTTAAAAACTTAATTATTATAAATTAAACAATCTGTAAACATACATATGTACTGAATGTTAATAAATGAAACATATCTTTGGAAAAACACATCAGAAAATCATAAAAGTCCTAATTATTTTTCTGAGTGATTTTCTTCAAAATCAATTTAGTTTGCTCTTGTTTGAAACACTTTTAGAAGTTTTGTTTTTGAATATCTTGCAAAATTAGTATTAATCACATTGAAAAATCAACCATAAATAGTCATGTTGACTATGCATTCCCTTTCTGCTATATGATTTTAAAATGTATGTTTAAAATATGAATAAAATTCTATGTTCCATGATTAATATGTTATTCAAATATGTTAAATAATATGAAGACCTCCAACAAACAACTGTTAAAATAATATCAAATAGATATATTTAACTTGGCCAGAAACTGTATGTTCAATGAAATGCTTCGTTTTAATTCTTATGAACTTGAAAATATTAATGTCTTAATCTATTTTCTGCTGCTGTGACAGAATACCACAGATTGAATCATTTATAAAGAAAAGAGATTTATTTGGCTCCATGGTTCGGAAGGTTGGGCAGTTCAAGATTGAGGGAATACATGTGGTTGTGAGAGCCTTCTTGCTACATCATAACATGGTGGGAACTATCACATGCTGAGAAGAGATGAGAGAGAAAGAGAGAAAGACAGAGCGAGAACAAATCGGATCAAATTCATCCTTTTTAATCAGGAACCCACTTCCATTAAAAGTCACGCATCGATAATAGCATTAATACATTCATGAAGAGAGAGTCTTCATGACCTATTCACCTTTTAAAGGCCTTTCTGACACTCTTATATTAACAGTTAAGTTTCAAAATGAGATTTGGAGGGGATAATTGAACAATAGCAATTGGTGAATATTTTATTATAGTTTTTATAAATACTCATTATGAAATTAAGAACTTTCTCCAGGTGGTGCATATTGTTTGACTGTTTTGATCAGGTTTATTTTATTATTTGATTATAAAAATCACATGTGATCATTTAAATAAAATATAAAACAAATATATTAAAAATATTAATTTCTTAAATTTACACCCCAGATGTATTTCCCCTTTTCAGTTAATATTTTCACATATTTAGTTTTTGTGTATGGAACTTTTTCTTTTGGTAAAATTCAAATATAATTCAAATGTTTTACATTTAAATTTTGTGAGTTTTGACAAATGCATATAATCACAGCTCCATTAAGTTGTAGAATATTTTCATCATCCTAGGATTTCTTTTTATCCTCTTTCCCAGCCAACTCCAAGCCAACTCCTTTCCCATTCAGAGGCAGACCTTCTTTAAACAATTTTGCCTGGGCAATTTGTCCATACTTGGAATATTTTTTTTACTTGTTTTTAAAAACATTTCTGAGCCATGTCTATACATCCATAAATTTCAAGTCAACCTATATATCATATGTACATACAATTAGTTTATACACATTCAAGTTTTAGTTATTTTCTGTCTTTAGTTATTATTAAAACTATAATTAACTATATTTTTATTTTATTCTATAAATTTTTTAAAGAGACACAGAGTCTCACTATGTTGGCCATGCTAGTCTCGAACTCCTGGCTTCAAGCAATCCTCCTGCTTTGGCCTTCCAAAGTACTGGGATTACAGATATGACCCACCATGCCCAGCGTAAATAAATGTATTTTTATAATAACTACAAACAAAAAACAGTTCAGACTTGAGAACGTACTATATAATTTGCAGATACCATGATGAAATCACTTTACTCAGACAGGGCCAGGAAGGCACAAAAGTCTGAGATAAGAATGTATACATGTCTGGGAAAGGAAAGATTTCCAAGAACTTTCTCAGAAAAACCCAAAAAGCCCTTTCACATCCTGCGTGCATCTCCCACATCCAAAAGGTACATCACTGCACGTTCTTAG
Organism: Trachypithecus francoisi; assembly: GCF_009764315.1. Taxonomy (NCBI): domain Eukaryota; kingdom Metazoa; phylum Chordata; class Mammalia; order Primates; family Cercopithecidae; genus Trachypithecus; species Trachypithecus francoisi. Next base: position 113,604,063 of record NW_022681454.1, read on the forward strand.
GGCTGCAGTAATTCAGATCAGACACCCTCAAAAGAATACTTGCCCAGGAATGGCATCTCTACTAACAAAGTGATTACAACTCTGGCTTTGAGCCTCTGGAAACAATGAACTCTGCTTCTTAACAGATTTTGTAAGCCTCTCTCTTTTTGCTAATCTTCTCTTTACCCTTCTCTCACCCAGTGTACTAGTGGGTTGCCATTCTGTGCATTCTGGATTATAATCCTTATTTCTCATTCCTGAGTAAACGCAACGTATTTGTAGATAGTTTTCTCTGATGTATATTTTGAAGTTGGCAATACATATCATAGAGGAAGTTTTCCTTTATGAGATAAATATTGAGTTCCTACTTCCCGTAACACAATACTAAGTGTAGTTTATAGTGATATACCTTTACTCTATGCTTTACGTCTTTATTGATAGGGCATGTGGTATATTAAATAAAAAACTATTTAAGAAGCATATATTGGGTAGATGTTTGGCATGTTAACAAAGGCATTACTTGTCCTTAAGATTACATTGACAAAGTCAAATTATAGTAGAGAAATTTCTATGTAAGAAAACATACTGCATTAATAATTAATTATCGGATTTATTTAAAGGCAGAAAATAAACATTATGATGCATCTTCATAATAATTTGCCATATATATATAGTTATTCTAAGGAGACCAAGAAGTTTTACTTTCCTCTTAGCCATGTTTATACACGTCAAATGTGTTTCTAAAATAAATTTATTTGAATAGTAACTATTAGTCACGCCAGTACAGAGTGAACAACAATCTTACACTTATGTGAAATAAAAACGTCTTCAGTAGAAATTAACTCAATAAACACGTTATATTTTTGACTTCAATTCCAAAACAAAGTATATGTGTGTAGTTTGGGAGTCATCTAATACAACAGTTAAGATCATGGGCTCTGGAGTGAGATGCATTGAGATACTAATTCTAGGTCAGCTAATTAATAGTTTTGTAAACTTGAGCAAGTAACTTAATATTTAAGACTTTAGCCACATCATTTATAATACAGAGACAACAATAATACTTATACTATTGAATTTTGAAGTACTTTATGAAACACGCAAAAATACACAAGGAAAATACTTTATTAGATCTGGTATATTGTAGAGGCTTAATATTGTAGTTAACTATTATTGTTCATTATCATCATCATCATCATTGTTATCATCATCAAGATCATGTTAATATCAGAAGTATCATTAATTTTGACTGCTAATAATGGAAATAAATGCAGTTATTGTCTGCATTTTCAGTAATGCATTGTGATATCTAAATATACATCTTCATGATGGAAATAAATTCGCTATTCTTATCATTATTTTACCAAAAACTGCAATTTTATCATACCCAACTTAAGAACCGGAGTGTAGCTTCTCAAGTAGCCATCGGGTTGACATTCATAATTACCAATTTCTTGCTTTTTAAGTAGTTTTTATATTAATTATTTGTTTATAATGAAAGCTGTCTTCTGTAGCATTTTTAGTTGTGATTTCAAGTTTTATCCTTGTGTTTCAGTGTAGCTGTAGTTTATTTATTTCCACCCCTTTATAATATCTCATTCTAAGGATATAGCAGTTTAATAATTCATTCTCCTCGTGTGCATAATCAGTTTTTTTCATTGCTGTTACTAAAATGCTGCAATGAATACTGTTAAAATGTTTCTTCATTTAATTGTTACTCTAAGCTAAATACACAGAATTGGGGGTTCTAGTGATTTTTAAACTGTCTTTGAGACTGACAACTGTAATAAAATTTGAAGTATAAATTTTCCTTTACAGATGACAAATATACAGATTCTATCATGGAAATAAAATAGAGTCAATTACCTTTTAGAAATATAACATCAGTGCACTATTACATGAAAAATATTTGAAACCCAGTGGAGTTCTAAAGAAGAAACTGTCTCTATCTGAAACATTGCCTGCAGCAGAGAAGAGGAGGAACAATCCTGAGCTTCTCTGTAGCTTCTGTAAGTGCTCACAGTGGCAGTACTTCTCCAGAAGCTAGTAGGTGAGAGTGGTTGGGAATTAAACTTTTTAGAATTGTATCCTCTGCAATACAGATTATAGAAAGGGAAAGAGAAAGGAGTAGACTTGTGCACAAACAGGCACATCAGACTACTACAATAAGCATGTTCAACAAATTTTTCAAGCATTTTCCTATTGATTGACATTTTCTTTTCTTACATGTTGTCACTCTGAACAAAACTAGAGTAAATATGTTTTCCTCTATTCTGATATGGTTTTTGTTTTCAATTCTATGGTGATGATTCAGAAATGAGACCTTTTAAAATATAGGACATATTTCATTTTCAAAATTTAATAGGTATTTAAACAGTTGAATAAGCATGAGTAATTTGGGCTCTAAAACTCTGTAAGTGTTACAGAAAAGGGGTCCCGATCCAGGCCCCAAGAGAGTGTTCTTGGATCTCACTCAAGAAAGAATTTAAGGCGAGTTTGCAGTGCAAAGTGAAAGAAAGTTTGTTCAGAAAGTTAAGGAATAAAAGAATGGCTATCCCATAGAGCAGCCCAGAGGGTTGCTGGTTGCCCATTTTTATGGTTATTTCTTGATGATATGCTGAACAAGGGGTGGATTATTCACCGCTCCCCCTTTTAGACCATATAGGGTAGCTTCCTGATATTGCCATGGCATTCATAAACTTTCATGACCCTGGTGGGAGTGCAGTAGTGAGGACGGCCAGAGGTTACTCTGGTCGCCATTTTGGTTTTGGTGGGTTTTGGCCGGCTCCTTTATTTCAGTCTGTTTTATCAGCGAGGTCTTTATGACCTGTATTTTGAGCTGACCTCCTGTCTCATCCTGTGACTTAGGATGCCTTAACCAACTGGGAATGCAGCCCAGTAGGCTTCAACCTCATTTCACCCAGCTTCTATTTAAGATGGAGTTGCTCTGGTTCACACACCTCTGATATAAGGATCACTATATGGTTAGAAAATATGGGAAGCTGGTAATATTGCCTTCACGTCTTTCTCCTAAAGGGTTAATATCTGTCTGTCATATTATAAGTGGGTATATGGGAATCCAGTCTTGTAGGTGTCTGAGGATGACTCTTTGGATTTATGTAAATTAACGTGTTTGCTGGAGTTCTTAGTCCTCATCCCTGTTTAAACAAATGAATTACTGATATTTATGGGATGAAAATCACTCTACGGGAAAAATTTAAAATGAGTAGGTAGCCAGAAAAAAACGATTGAGAAAAATGCAAGAGACAATGCAAAAACTAAAGGCACTTTCTGTGACAAAAGTCTCCACCATTCTCTTCTGTTCCCATGCTTTCCCGTGTTAGTCTCTATCCCTCCTGAACTCCTTGCAGCCTACTATCTTTCTCCAGAATTCAGGCTAGTTTTTTGTCTTGTGACTTCGATGAGTCAGGAACTGCTGATTTGTAGTTGCTTCAGGCTTTTCTCTTGTTGTATGATAGGACACTCTGACTATCTCTCTACAACTCTATGTTTGCATAACTCTTTAAATCAAAACTAACAGTCTCTTTTCACGGACAAAATTGATGTTTGTTTTACAGTTTCTTTTTCTAGTCTTGAATGTCAACAAACAAAAATAAAATCTGATTGAAACATATTATATTATCATGTAGAAATGTGGAAGAGTAACAGCCATACAGCAAGAAAGCAGTACGGTCTAAATTCAAGTATAATCCAGTAGGAGAAATCACGGATTTCAAAAAGCCATTAAAGCCACCTTTCAGCTTCTTCATAATAATTGTTCAGTAGCATTATCTAAAATTTTGTAATGGGAGTTTTCTAAGCATATGTTAAGAAAATAATTAAAATAAGAATGATTTTATTATTGGTTTGACATTATTAAATGATCAAAGTAACATATACTCTTGATCAAAATTCTAAATTTCTAAAATATCTGTGGCTAATATTAGTAGTGTTTTTTTTTAAATTTAAAATGATTTTCTATGAAATAGACTATAATGCATGAATACTGAAATTTGTTTTGACACTTTATTTCTTAAAAATGCGTTTCTTTAACTGTATCAATTATTCCTGAAAAGAGAAACACTTTAACATATATAAAAGGAATACTTGAAAATTAAACATATTATGTACTTGAAATCACATATTTCTCAATTTAAAGAATTTTGCAATCGAAGAAACTAAGACTATCATGATATTACTAAGAGCTACAAGTACAATTATCTGCAGTTTGGTTCTGTAGACAAAGTGAAAACTTTTGAATGAAGTAATACATATTTCTTTAGTGCTTTAACAATACAAGTAAATTCAAATGACTCTTGGACAAGGATTTCTTTGTCTTCCTTTTAATCCATATTAATGCTAAATTAATCTTATTTATCATTTCTCAAATAAAGTAACAGCAGAAAACCCTGGAAATTACTTTTAACTCAAGGAGTTTAGATACAGAGCTAGATGTAAATTGAGGAGAACAGAAACTCATGGATTGTCTATTGCAAAAACAGGGAACATTTTATAATAAATTTGTATTTCTGCAATAAAAACAATTCTAATTTTTCAAATATTCTTCAGCTATTGTGAAAACCAATGCTAAGGTAGAACACTGTCAAATTTCCTGTAATTTTCTGTAATTTTCAAACTTCCCCTACTCTTTTACTATTTCTGTCATGTTATTTTTCCCAAAATTTTCAATTGCATATTTAAATTGTAAATCTGCTGGTGTTTCTCTAAGAAATGAATCACTTTATTTGTACATTGTCTCAAATAACTTTCTTTTTTCTGCTTGAGTTACGCATTTTAATTGGCAAAAACAGGGAAGAGAATTATTTTACCCAATGAGAAGATTGTGTCTAATTCTGCTCTTTTCGTCCTCCATGACTTTAATTTTTTTTTTTTTTTAAGATGGTAAGAATCATCCCCAGAAGGAAATCGAAATTTTATTATTATCACCTTCCTTATTTGACAATGAAGAAACTATAGAGTTTGATATTTTTCCAGAATTACATAGCTAACAGAAGTCTTGTGAATCCCTAGTATACACTGTTATCTGCACTTTAACTCTAAAAGTATAACCACAGTGTTATTGGTTGTCCTGGGAACTAGAGCTGTGTTCATGTTTTACGTAGAACTTGATACTGATAGCATTACAAGATGTTTTATGGCTTTCAATACATAATAATGTATTAGTCAGGATTGTCTAGAGGGAAAGAACTAATCGAATATATGCATATATGAGAGGAAGTTTATTAAGGAGAATTGACTCACACAGTCACACGGTAATGTCTTGCAGGGCGACCTCCAATACATCCACCTCCGGCAGCACATGGTTCACCTTCCTCAGAAACTGCATCATTCTCATATTCCTCAATCAGCCCTTTAGGTTCCTTGATCAGGTGTAAGATATTGGCCGCCCACTTCGCTTTGGGTATCACATAAACCGCGAAGTGGAGGTTGAACTCCACAGAGTGACAGGGACCTCGGTGTCCTGGAGGCATAGGCGGAAGCCACAGAGCCCCACTCTCCACACATGCGAGCTCAGTCCATGGTGGGTGAACAGTTTCATGTGGCCTCACCAACTCTAGCGAGGTCAGAACTGGAAAAGAAATGGAACCAGAAGTTGTCTATAACTTAATAAAACCATTTTGCATCCCAATCTGCAATATCTAGTTATAAATTTTTTTACCATTTCTCAATGAAGTATCTCTATGTTACTTTACCTTTAAAAATCTTTGGACTATTTGATAATTAAGAAATAGTTTGATTTATCAGCAAATTGTTGAGTAATATAAAATTGAGGCAAACATATAATTAGTACTTTGAAGACATCATTGATTGTGTTTGTCTTTTGATATAAAGCCAACTAATCTCTTAAAAATTTGACACAAAATGAAATGGTTTTTAAAATAAGATTATATAATTCCAAATGAAATCGTACAGTGATGTTCTTGTTTCAAATCCCTGATTTTGCAGATAAAGAAGGCTTACTACTTCTGCAGCCACCCATTAAGTTAGAGACTTGAAACTAACCTCTTATCTTTTGACTGGCAATTTTGTGTATATTATGAAAAACACGTATATTCATATTTAGTGTTTATATTAAATATTACCATATTCTTTATTAAAATTAATATATTTTAATTACTCTTTAATGTATTACTAGGTTTGGAGAACTTTTTCTGCTTCTGTGATATAATAGTGATTAAAATAGTCAAGATCCATGTGGTCATAGAGGTTAGTGTAAAAGACAAAATAAACAAAGAAATGTTACACTTTCTGGGAGTGATAATTTTGTGTAGAAAAGTAGAGTGAGAGAATAGAGAACAGTTGGAGAAGAAATCTGTTCTAGGTACATTAGTCTAAGTGGAATCCTGTGACATATGAAAAGACTTAAATAATTCAAGTTTATTGATTATGAAGAGAAGTTTATCAAAATTATTTTTCAAAAGAAAAAAATCTCAGATAACCTTAATAATCACCACATATCACATATCTTATAAGTGATCAAATCAGGTGTGAATTCAAGCCTGTTTAAGACCATAACAAATTTCCTTTCCATTACACCAGCCTTCATTTCTGTTTAGTGATGTCATGTTTTAGTGGTGTTGTTAGTAATTATATGTCACACCCATAATTGAAATAATGCTATGTGTGATATTAAAACATATTTCTTTAGTGTGGTGACCTTTTGTGATGAGGCATTGTTTTTAAAATGTAGGTATTAAGCAATATAAAAATGTTTATGCTAATTTAAAAATATTATTGAAAAAATATCCAGGGGAAGTGTGTACTCTATTTAAATGTCAATGAAGATTCAGAAAAATAATAGTCATAAAAAGCTTTGTAGAGGTTGTAGGATTTTATCTATCTTTTGAACCTTGGAAAATATTTCAATTACTTTACAGAAAAAGTAAGATAGGCCCATGGAGTGTTAACAAACGTGAAACAAAAGAATATTACAGAGCAGATATAGAGATAAGAAACCAAGAAAGAGCAAAAAAAAGAAGTTCAGACAAAACTAATAGAAACTAAATTTGGATAGTTAGAATAAGATCAGATTATAAAAATCTTAAAAAAAAACTAAATGTAAAGGTTTTATTTTATTTTTTAATACAATCATGTTTTAATTAAACTTGCTTAGCAACACAATGATGACATGATTAGTGCAGGGACACTTAGTAGGAAGATGAAACAGATGGGGAGCTTTCCAGTCTTCTACACATGATCATGGATACAGTAATGTTAGAAAAACTCAGACTGCCTCAAGTAGGACAGAGCTCATTTCCAATTTTGTTCCAATATTGTGTTACCATGGGAAACTTAATTTCACTAAGCCTCAGCTTTCTCACAAACAAAATGAGTATAACAAAAATACCTAAGTGATGAAGTGATGGAGTTTCTTAGCATTATATGTTGTTATTATTTTCACAACCACCTACATTTTGAAAAGAAATTACATGTCTTAGTATATTAGGATCTGATATGCATAACTGCTCAAGAAAAGCCACAAAGACATATATGATGAAGTGGACAAAGAACAATCATTCACACCCCATATGTCTGAAATTAGATTATTTGAAGTGTATAGCTTAAAGATGTTTATTCATGTACTACAATTATCAGTCACTTACTATGTGCTAAATATTCTGCAAGTACATTTTGACATAAAAAATTCATTGAAACAATCTGGCATCTATGAAAAATACATTAGTAATCGCTTGGAATATGTATTTAATGTGGGGATGCAGGGAAACAAAAGAAAAAAAAAACCCTGAATGGACAGAGTAAAAAAAAAAAATCCACACCTAGACATATAGTAGGAAAATCTCATAATAATTCATATATCATGTTTTCCATTCTTTGACTTTCTACTTTGTATACTTTCCTTGTAAACAGCATAAGATTATAGACACTATATTATAATGATAAAGGTATATATAGACTTTGAAATTAGAATGACAGGATTTGAATTCTCACTTCTCTGCCTTGTATAACTTAACTTTTTTTTCAATTTTCTCTTTATAAATTTAGACATATATTAATATAATCCAGTGCATTGAAACATTAACAGGTAAAAAATATTATTGTCTTGTATAACACCAAGGCAGAACTCTAGCGTAAGCTATGAACTTTGAATGATGTTGACATAGCAATGTAGGTTCATCAGTTATAATAAATGAAACATTCTAGTGGGGGATGTTCATAGTGTGGGAGGCTGCACATGTGTGAGAACAGTAAAAATATGAGAACTCTCATATTTCTGTTCAATTTTGTTATAAGCCTGAAACTGTTCTAAATATAAAGTCTACTTAATTATCTAGCACTACAAAAAATATCATTATCTCAATAGATGCAGAATGAATGCAACATGATTCAAAATCTATTCATTTGCAGTAGGCTAACATTTTAAAGACTTTACCTGCACACAACAATCAGACATGTTGGGAAAATTCAGATTTTGATGTAATAGGTCTAGGCAGGGATGATTTCTGCACCAAAAACATTAAGCTATATTCTACTGAAGAAGTTATTTTAAAAAGAAGGGTCCTATATACTATGACCATTAATAAAACTTCTTTTAGGCCAGAAACAAGGTGGTAAGGCTCTGTATTTATTACTGTATAAATTCAAGGTCAGTCATCTAATATCTTTATTTTGACTTAAAGGATTTGAATTTATGTGAGAAGCAAATATCACACTACAATTTATAAAAAAAAAATTTATTTTGAAAACAATGGTAATGTTGATATAAAGTTTATTCTTGTAATCTTTTAATATCATTACTTTTTCTGATATTTACTAATCCTGTACAATCTTCTGTGACCTTATAAATTCATTATCAAGTGCTGAGATCTTGGCATCTTAGTCAACAAAACATCTGGGATATGCTCGCTCCCTTCTCAACTTATCCTCTCCATCTTCTCCCATAGATTTGCAGTTCATTTGCATAGTGCAATTGAATTGCTTAGAATAAGATAAATTGTCCAAATTACTTTAAAATAGAAAGAGTAACACATTATTTTAACATGTATTTTACATGTATTTTTTAACACATTTTAAAATACAGTTGTTATAAATTTGGTGAAATATGCCTTATATTTCCCATCAAATTTAAATCAAAGAAATACCTGAATAAATTTGAATGTTATTTTTCCAAAACTATCAGTACTTACAACTATAACCTTTAAAATATTCAAAGCAGTATTTCTAAGAACATGAAAATTAAAAAGAAACAAAGGCTCTTGCTATTTGTTTGTAAAAAGATATACATAGCATCATGCAATATGAGAGTTTTTTGGTTACAAATCATTCTTCTAGTAAAATTAGAGGCAAGCCATAAATGTTTCCATGTATTAAGAGAACAATGGAAAATAACTTAAGAAATAAATTGTCATTTTTTAGAATTATGAACCTAAAGAAGGTCAAAAAAATTAACAGTTTCACTAATTAAGAGTAAATCTTTATTTCAAAACATTTCACAAGGGTGAATGGTATATAATTACTGAGGATGGACCAAATATTTGAATGTATACAATTGTTAAAGGGATGATATTTCCACCAAATAATAACTGCACTACATAAAATGAAGTCCAGAAGTACTCAATTTGGAGCAGTTGACCCCATTAAGACTGCAGATATTTGTATATAATCTGCTAGTCTTTTGTTATCAACACCAGCAAAATTAGGTCTCCTGGATTTAATGTTTTGAAATTTAATTTGATCTTTATAATTTTAACTAAATGATTATAAATTATCACCATTTTCTAAACTACGTTACCATAATGTATACAAGATGCAACAGTTAATTTTATGTGTCAAATTGAGTAGGTCAAAAGGTGCCCAGATATTTGATCAAATATTATTCTAAGTGTTTCTATGTTTTGGGATGAGATTGACAGTTGAATCAGTAGACTGAGTAAAACAGATTGCCCTCCTTAATGTAGGCAGGACTCATCTAATTAGCTGAAGGCTTGAATAGAACAAAAAGGCAGACCTTCTCCATGGTGAGAGAGAACTATTACTGACTGACAGATTTTGGGCTGGGGCAACAGCTTCTTCCTGCCTTCCAACTCCAACTGTGGCATCAGCTCTTCTTGAATCTCAAGACTGCCAGCCTTCAAACTGAAACTATACCATTGACTCTCTTGGTTCTCAGGCCTTTGGACTCAGACTGGAACTGTAACTTGGCTTTCCTGGGTCTCCAGTTGAGCTTGCCAACCTAACCTGAAGGTACTGGAATTGTCCAAGCTCCACAATTGTGTGAGCCAATTCCTTATAATAAATATCTTCCTTGCTCTCTCTCTGTATATATACACACACATTTTATCAGTTCTGTTTTTCTGGAAAGCCCTGGCTATTACAAGAGATCATAATTCCTGAAATAGCTATTCTGATTATATATATTATTTGCCTTCTGGAAATGATATTGATTCTTGTGTGATAAGAGTCAGTATTACAAAAGAACACTAAGTCTACATTTATTCATGCCATTCAGGTTTCTTTGTTGGTTTTATGTTTTTCTTTTTTAATTTAGATATAGATATTAATTTTTAAAGTTATAAAAACAAAACACTCAGGCAAATAGGTCAATTACTATGATGTGCTAAGTCAAAATATTATAAATATGCAAATATATATTAATTCATATGAGGTTTGAGACATGAAATCTAAGTACTTCAAATATTTGGTGGAAAAAATCAGAAAATACAGAATAATTTTTCAGTCATTCAAAAATAGAATGTGGTATTTACAAAAAGAAGGTGAAAACACATGCCTATGACAACTTGAGCCCAGATCTTAAAAACCTATGAATGTGATCCTGAGACCTCCCCATTCTGGTGTATTCATTATGAAAGCTCTCTCAAAGTGGTATCCTAGAGATTTCATAAATTTAGAGTTGCTTTACCAACACATTATTCTAGTGTTCATTTTCTGGAGATTTCTGTCCACAAACTGGGGAACTCCAGTGAGTTCTAATCAGGATATTCTCCCCACTCTAATTCAAGACCTTTGACTTGAAAACAATTTCCAAGTTTCAATTGGCAATTTCTCTGGGGATGCATTAGTCTTGTGCTCAAGAGTCTGTCCAAATATGAGAGCAAAGTAAATGTGTTTATCATGCTGCCAATCCTCATCATTGTTTGTTGTGACTTTATAAGAAAATCATAAGAAAGATAATGAGAATAGATCCTATTAATCTACTCCTTTAGCCAGCCCGAGAGCTTATAAATTCTGAAAGACTCATCACACTGGATCCTGGTAGTACTAAGTTGGCTTTGGCTCATCTATCAAAACCTAATGAAAAGTTTATTTGTTCTTATCTCATTTTGTCCATGGAAGTCAGACAGAGACCTCTCCTCCAAAACTTCTGTCAAGCAGATTTTTCACACATGGAATTGGAGATGACTGGGCATTTTGTTGGGGTCCAAGATATGAGGTATACATGCAAAGCCTTTGAACAACTTTATCCAACTCATGTTTTTTTCACTCAAAACTTAAGACTGCTTTTTCTAGGTTAGAGCCCTGCTTCATACATATGATCTTACTATAATGATATTTTATGTAATACTCTACATGGCAAAATTTCAACAAGTATAATTCATAATTAAGAAGACTATTTTGGTTTTCAGGACATTTTTTATATGAAAAAATGTTCATTTAGTAGACACTTAGAATAAAAAAGGAACAAAATTAATAACATCTTTACATATTTTGATTGGTATAAGGAAGCTTCCAAAAAATATCAGATTCTAAAACTGCTTGCTAGCCATGTTCCATGAATTTGTGAAATTCTTAGCTGGTCTCTAAAGATACAGAGCTGTCTCCAAAATAGGAGCATTGAGTTGTTGAATCCCCATCATCATCATCATCATCATCATCATCATCATCTGGAGTCAGACCTGAGTTTGATTCCCAGCCCTTCCAGTCATCAAGTCTGTAATGAGGAAGTAAGATCTGACACTATGTGCCAAGCTCTGTGTGATAAACACGCCACATACGTAATCTCAGGTAATCAGCTCACAAATTCTCTTTGTCAGACAGAAAAACAGAAACTTAAAAGGAAATACATTTTTCAAGTTCTAAATAGCCAAGTCTTCCATATGAAGGGTTTTGGAGTATTTCTGGTGGAACTAGAAATACGCCTGACGATTTTTACAATCCTATGTATGGAAAACAATGTTAAACTGTTAGACAAATTCCTTAGAAAACAAATTTTAGTGGTGGAAAGAAAATGTAAAATCAGCCACAGACAGTTAAAAAAAAAAAAAATGCAGTGTTTAGGGTTCCATCTAAACCACAGTGTGAGGACGTAGATTGGACAATTAAATAATCATTCTCACAACTGGCACTTTTTGATATACATTTACTTTGTGATAATGAAGTGTATGCATGTGTGTGTGTGTGTGTTTGTGTGTATGTGTGAAAGGAGATAAGGAGAGAAAGAGATAAGAGAGAAGGAGAGGAGAAAAAGAGAGAGATTCAAATAGGAGAGAAAAAAATATATTGCTGTAAAACCAAAAACTAATACACATACATAACTGTAAACAGCATTTGAAGACAGGTACATTGTGCTGAACATGATTCAGATATTGTGTTACTGGTTTGAAAAATGAACCTCAGCACTAGATTCACAGAGGCTGTTGTATTCTTCTGGGGTTCAGTTTTGCAGAAAATTGCTCCATAACTTAATTGCATGCTCAGAAAGCCAATTGATTTGTTTGCAAATTTATGCAACTTTTATACCAGGTAAATTGGGTGAGTGTAGAATGGCAGGGAGGAAGAAAGTTTAATTTACTCAGAGGTATAATTCATGGTTAATAAATTGTAACAAGCATTGGTGAATAAAGAAACAGGTTCAACAAGGACAGAGGCAAAGTGGCTTCATGTTTTTCTATCTTAAATGTACTTAATTAACACAGTTCATCCTCTGGGGGCAGAAAACCATGAGACCATGACAGCCTTTGCCTCTGAATGCCAGTGTAAGTAACAAATTACTACAGCTGCAACCAATCCCTCCTTTCTTATGTCAAAAACCTGGTGATCACACACACACTTTCATGTAGAGAGAATAAAGAAAATAAATAGAACATTTCTCTAATTCAGATTTTTTATATCTATAGATAACATGCAGACATCCTTATAAACTTGAATTACATATGCCCTTTTCAAAATAGAATGAATTCTCTAAGAACACGGTGAATTGACAGACTCTCTGTAGTCTACATACATAGTAAAATGGCAATTTGTCAATGTTAAAAACATTGCATGAAATGTAGAATATTTTGTAAAACACATAATAAAATAAACATTTGGGCATAACATTTTAGGATTGTCCACATTCTATGAGGTATGTTATTATCGTCTCTATTTTTTGTTGTTGTTGACAGGACTAAGGTTCAGAAAGTTCAAGAAACTAACCAAGGTTTCACTGCAATGCGTACCTAAAATATAAGCACAAATCTGCCTGTCCAAAGTTCCATTAACTCTTCATCCATTTGCCTGACATGCAATAAGAAAAAGACAGGATTCTATGTGCATAAAGCAAGGTATAGTCCTGTATCTTGACTCAGCAGTTTTCAAAAGAAAATCACCCTAGTGGAGGAAGGGATGGGAAATACAGTGCTTCAGTTTGTCTATTTAGATGTCTATCTTAAAGCACAATCATTGAATTCCTCAGTCATTAGGCCTTCATTTGGTACCATGGAAAATATATTTTGTTCACTATGCTTTCTCTAAACTATTAATTGAAAATTATATTAATATTAAGGACTTCACACACATATTGTGCTATGCTTGAAACAGTAATGAATTCTCTCTACTCCCCCCAAAAGCAATATGTTTTTAATAAAATGAAAGCATATATGTAAAATGCTAAATTAAGGGCAATGTGTAATCTGGAACTTCAAATGGCACTGTTTCAGCACTTAGTTCTGAATACATGGCTTTCACTAAAAATAGTAAGACAAGGAATTCATTCAGTCTCTGTCATTTCTGTTTCATTTGCTAATGTTCATTTCTGATTTATTTGCTAACATTTAGGCCCTGACCTGGAAATGATTCTGACCTTGTTTCTGTTTTGTTCTCAGCTTTAATCTCTTTCAGTAAATCTCAGGTTATCGTGTCCAGTTCCATGGATTTAAGTAACATTAATACGCTAACGAGTGTCTAACTTCCCCTTCAACTCCATACATGTAGATCCAATTGTCTTCCCATCTCTACCAGGATGTCTCAAAGGCATCACAAACTTAAAATGCTCAACTTGATTCTTCTCCCTTTTATCATACTTAATGTGCCCAAACTTATTTTTCTCCCTTAATCATAATTAATACCCATCCTGAGGCAAACACAAGTAGTAAGTACTTTTCTTGCATTAACTCCTTTTACTCTCAGAACAAAACTATGATATGGGTGCTATTATGGTTCTCATTTTACACATAAGCAAACTGAGAACCAGAGAGGCTAAATAGCTACCTCAAAGCAGTTAATAGTGAAGAAGGGAGGTCAACTTGGTCTGATCTAGAGTCCATGCTGACAGCCAAAATGAGTGACTGAGGCAGGTGTCCCAAACAATCAAAGTTTATTGAGTTAGCCTCCGGGCATGCCTGGAAAAAACAAAAAGAAAAAAACAAAACAAAACAAAAAAAGCATGTCACATCTGTGGCTGTTTTTCCAAAAGTTTCTTAGGAGGTGTTGGTATTTATACATTTTCCTTAAAAAAGGTGGGGTGGGTGAGGGAGGGTTTGGGCAGCAGCAAGAGAAATGGTAACATATTTGTGAGACTTTAGTTAGTGCTTGGTAAATCTACATTTTAAATAAGATTAAATGGGAAGAAGCAAAAAGGGAATAGAGGAAGCAGATGTTTCAAAGAGCGGTGAGGGAAGGATGTACCTTGCCATGCCTTTGTTCTGTACTTGGGAAGATGAGCCAGTAATAGACATGATCAGTGTGAAGCCCTGTGAAAGGGCTGCTTCTGTTTGGCTCATAATGAAGAAAGCCTCATAGTGGTTAGTGAAGGAGGGGATATAATGAGGTTTGTCTGACCTCCTCTCCCATCATGGTTAGGAACTCAGTTTCCCAGGTTTTGCTGGGGTCTCCTTGGCCAAGTAGAAGTCTGTTCAGTTAGTTGGAAGTTTATAGCTTAATTTTTATTTCTCAATGTCTTCAAAAATGACCTCACCCTCCAATGCCTCCTCTAGTCTTATCTTCCTAGGTGCAGCAACTCTGCCACCCACCCTTCACTCAGACCAAATCACTTTTTTTTCTCTCCCCACATAAAATTCTTCCACAAGTCCTCTCAGCTACACTCTCAAAATGTATCTCAAACCTGGCCTTTCTAATTGTACTTACTTGCCTGCATCATCATTTCACAGCTAGTATACTGCAGTAGCTGTCTAACAGAGTTTCCTTCTATTATTTCCTGTAGTCCAGTCTCCAGATGACAGCCAGTACAATCAGGCCTATTCTTTTCCTGGCAGGGACCCCTTAATGGCCCTCAAGTGAATTTAGAATAAGAGACAAACTTCTCTCCATGTTCCTGAGATGATTTGATTCCTACCTGCCTTTCTGGGCTGATCTTACCTGAAGATTCCTCACATTTACTCTTCTCTACCCACACTGACCTTTCTCTCTCTTGACTACAGCAAGCTTGTTCTATCTTAAACTCATTTACCTTTGTACATAACTCTCTTATCCTGGAATTTTACATAACAAATTATTTCCATCTTGCAAGTGTCAGCTCAATTTCTAGATCAAGGAGACTTTCCTTAACCAGCTTCTTCAAAGCAACATGCCCCCATGCCCTACTCCCAATGAACAGTACCCCTCTGTATCTCACTAACTTATTTTTGTGCCTATCCCATCTGAAGTTATCTTATTTATTTTCTTTTAAATTAATTGTCTTTCCCTATAGCAATATTAAGTTTATCAAGACAGGGACTTGTCTGTGTTGTCCATAACCCCATAATCAGCTACTGGAAGTGTGTTTGGCACACAATACACATTCAAATAGATTTTAATAAATGAATAACACAAAATAATAAACTCCTGCTTCTCTTTCTCTCCCTATAGACACATCACACAAACATACACAGATACCACACACACTTTTACTGATTTTTAAATTTTTTCAAAACTTCTTTTCATTTTTTTATCCCAGTTATGGTATAAAAATTTAAAATAGCTTAACTTTACTGAGGAAGTATTTTTAGCATCATGTATATAGATAACTGCCAACACATTGTAAGAAGCTTAATATATGATTCAAAAATCATCCCATGTATGATATCCACCTGTATTCATTCAGAACCAGCCACAAAACTATCCATAGCAATGTGATTTTCTTCACTTATGCATGTGCATATATAAGTAAAACATTTTTCCAAAATAAAATAATTTAAATATATTTTCCCCTAATACACATGAAATAACCAATATCTTTATATTTTTCAATGACATTGAATCTATTTCATTTAAGTCAATGTTGCCTTTAATGCAGCACTTCTAACTATCAGAACCATAAAGATGAGCTTAATTAAACATGACAAATTGTTTCTAAACCTACCAATCATTAAGTCTGGGTTTGGGAAATTTAAATTACCAAAAAGTAGAAGAGATAATTCTCTTATTTGTGGTTGGAAAAAATTTTAAAAACATTCTCATGTTGAAAGTGATTAAATATAAATTAAAACATTCCTTTTATATTTCTTCAGAAGCAACTATTGGCAAAATGCTAGATTGTATTCTTAATTAAAAAAATAAAATGTCACTCTGATATTTTGCAAATTTTTTAAACTCCAAAACACATTGTTTCATACTAGACATTCTTTTCTTTTTTTTAGACAGAGTCTCCCTGTGTTGCCTAGGCTGGAGTGCAGTGGCATGATCTCAGCTCACCGCAACTTCTGCCTCCCAGGTTCAAGCAATTCTCCTGTCTCAGCCTCCCGGGTAGCTGAGATTACAGGTGTGTGCCACCACACCCAGAAAATTTTCTGTAGTTTTAGTAGAGATGGGATTTCACTGTGTTGGCAAGGCTGATTCAAACTCCTGGCCTCAGATGATCTGCCTGCTTTGACCGCCCAAAATGCTGGGATCATGAGCCACCATGTTTGACCAGTAGTAGATACTTTTAATATCAGTGTTTTAGTCTTGTCAGCATTAAAAAGTCAAATATGAACCTCTTTATATTACCACAGTTGAGTAATCTGAGGAGTTACAGTTAGTAATGCTTTCACACTTGAGAGGTACTCCATAATTGAAAATAAATTTTGTATCTGTGAATGGCTTGAAAGCATTGATGTGGACTAAATAACCCTCCTTGGTTTCTCTTAATCATGAGGTTGTATTGGCATTGTGTCAAGTTGTTAGTACAGAGCATTGAGAACAGGGCCTCCTGGGTCTCTGCTAAGGGCTGGGACTGTCCTCAAGGTTGGTGAATGGCCTCATGTCACTGGTGTTCAATAGAGACTGGTTCCTTTTAGAGGAAAGGTAGATAGCATTAAATAATAGATGAATCTTGTAAGAAGATAAAGGGAAATTCTGAAAAAATAACCAAAACAAATGTTAGAGATAAAAAGGATAGTAACAGACATAAAGAATGCCTTTGATTAGCTCCTATGTTAACTGGGTTGGCTGAAAGATATTTAGGAAATACCAAACTATGTGGAGAGTAGACAACATATTTCTACATAACACACAGGTCAAAGAGGACATCTTGGGAGAAATTTTAAAATAGTTTTGAACTGATGAAAGTACAGGTTATCTATATTTGTGGGATGCAGGGCTTAGAGGGAAAGTTATAGTATTGAATGCATATGTTAGAATAGAAAAAAAGATCTAAAATCAATAATCTAAGTTTTTATCTTAAGAAAGTAGAAAATGAAGGGCCAATTCAATCCAAATAAGGCAAATAAAGGAAATATTAAACTTTAACTATTAATATTATATAATAAATCAGTGAAATTGAAAATAAAGAATCAATAAAGAAAAATAATGCAACAAAAAGTTGGTTCTTTGAAAAGAAAAATAAAGTCAATAAAATTAATGCTTCTTATCTCAACAATAAGAAAACAAAGAAACAATTAAATTTAAAAAAGGGCCTATCATCACGGCAATGTAAGTTGAAACAACAATGAGGTCTCACTACACACCTCTTAGAACACCTCAACTTCAGAACAGTCACATAACCAAATGTTGGCAAGTATGTGGAGCTACAGGAGAGGAACCACCCTGAAGGTTGGCAAATGGCCTCATGCCACTGGTGTCCCATAGATACTGGTCCCATTTAGAAGAAATGTAGACAACATGCAAGAACAGATGAGTAATATAAGCAATAAGTGGAAATCCTGAAAAATAACATTCATTGCTGATGGGAATGCAAAATAATACAGCCTGTTCGGAAGACAGATTGATAGTTTCTTATGAAATTAAATGTACTGTAACCATAAGATTCAGAATTCTCCTTAATATAAACTCAAAGGAGTTAAACACTTATGGCCAACCAACAACATGCACGTGGATGTTTATTACAATTTTATTCATCGTTAACAAAACCTTGAAGCAACCAATATTTTTTTTTAGTAGATGAATGGATAAAGAAAATGCTATACTTTCAGATAATGGAATATTATGCAGCATTTAAAATTAATACACTCTCAAACTATGAAAAGACATTAAAGAACCTTAAATACATATCAGTAAGTGAAATAAACCAATCTGAAAAAGCTAAGTAGTATACGATTCCAACTGCATTATATTTTGGAAATGGAAACACCAAGGGGACAGTAACAAAGATCAGTGATTTCCAGGCTATGGAGGCAGAGGTGCGGGGAGACGAGAAATAAATAGGCACAGCACAGAGGATTTTTAGGGAAGTAAAACTACTCTGTATGATACTGTAATGGTGGATACATATTATTTACACTTGCCTGAACCCATAAAATGTACAACAACAAGAAAGACTTCTAATGTAAACTCCGGACTTTGGATGATTATGATTTTTTAGTGAAGGTTCATGAAGTGTAACATGTACCACTCAAATGGGAGATGATGACAGTGTGGGAGTCTAGGCACAAATGGAGGCAGGAGCAATATGGCAATCTCTGGAGGTTCCTCTTAATATTGCTCTGAACTTAAAGCTGCTCTAAAAAATTATAAAGACGAAAAAATATACCAGATCTGATAAATGTGTTTTTCTCTCCCGGGTAACCCTTATTATGCACCCAAAGCAGATTATTAAATAGACCAAAAGTCTTTAGTTATATTGTAAAATATTTTCTCAAAACCAGTACAATATACTTGTTTATTATGATGACTTCTCTTCAAAATTTTGCCACATTATTTTAAATAAAAAAGTTATACAACATTTCTGCAAGATTTTTTCCAGGACATTTTAAATCCAATTCAGGAAGAATAGATGTGCCATCTTCCTCATGACAGCAACTAGTCCACTAATTCCACTTTTAAAAAGTTTATTGTCAATACCTTTCTCTTCATTTACTCTGAGTAGCAAGCAGTTTGTGTTGTCAGTTGAACTCCAGCACATTTTGTTCACATAATAAATTAATAGCTTTAATACAGATTGTTCTAGTGTCACAGAGATCATACAACTCCAGATGAAAAATAGAAAGGATTATGATTGATTAGATCAAAGTTCAATGTTTCAATCAACTGGTAACTTCTATACACAAGTTTATTTTTGAAAAGCTGATTCTACATATTTCAGATTAAAAAAAATATAGGCAGTGGGTTGATAAAGATTAAGAAGTTCAATGTAAAAGAAGTGGAAAGAATAGAGAGTCTAATTCTCTGACTTTCAGAAGAGTTTCCTATAAGTAAAAAGTAGAAAAACTATGTTTGTTTGTTTCTGGGGGCAGGGATAATGCCAACACCTTTCCACTTGTGCTAAAAACCTGGAAGTAGTTATTGATTACATTATTTTACTCAACGTTGTTGTGGCCAGGTTACTTCATAAAGACAGGAGAAACCCACCTCCAAAATATGATTTATATGTAGAGATGGATAATATCACATATACACACCAAGAAAGTATAAAAGCTTTATTACTGTTATAACAGGTCTCTTGGGGAGACAGGGGCAAGCCTTCCAATACAGTTTAAGAGGGTAAGGAAATCAGACTGGTTTGGGACTTTTACTGTGTTTAGGGATAGACTGGGGTGAGGATTTCCCTGCGCAGGCAGGAGCATGAATGTTTTGACTCTCTTTCAGGTACGAAAGAGGAATATTTGGGCTTCCTTATCAGTTTCCCAGTTATAAGACACAAGGAGAAGAGATGGGGTAAAGCTTAAAAGCTGTCTGTCAAACATCGAAAATAGAGTTAGAGACTTTATTGAAAATATTATACACACAATTGCTAACATGTTCTTCTAATGTTACCACCAATTTTTATTCCTCCTTCATACTTAATATTCCTATTTTAGTTTCAAAAGTTATTATCTTTGTTTGAATTTCTGTAACAGATTCTTAATGCTAAAAGATAAACTTTAGAAAAATTAAATTTATCAGTGTTTAATTGAGCAAAGGACAATTCGAGAACCAGGCAGTCCTATGAACCAGAATAGGTTCAGAGCAACTCCCTGAGGATGCCACACAGTCAGCTAACATTTATGGACAGAAAAAGAAAGGTGATGTAAACAAAACCAAAATGACTGGGTGCAGTACCTCATGGCTATAATCCCAGCAGTTTGGGAGGCCGAGACGAAAGGATCGCTTGACGCCTGGAGTTCAAGAGCAGCATGGGTAATATAGCAAAACCCTGTCTCTAAAAATATATATATATATATGTTTATAAAATTAGCTGGAAGAGGTGGCACATGCCTTTAGTCCTAGCTACTTGGGAGGCTGAGATGGGAGGATCACCTGAGCCCAAGAGGTGGAGGCTGCAATGGGCTGTGATCTCAACACTGCACTCCAACATAGGTGACAGAGCAAGAAAAGACCCTTTCTTTAAAAAAAGAAAAAAAGAAAGAAAGAAAGAAAAAAAGAAACAAGTGATGTACAGAAACAGCTGGGTTGGTTATAGCTCCCCAGCATTTGCCCTCTTTGAACATGGATTTGAACAGTTGGTCACCTGTGATTGCCTGAAACTCCTGTTCTGTGATTGGCTGATACTTGGCTGCTTGTTATAAGAGCAGGTTACATTCTGTTTACACATCCAGTAAGATTACAGTTCACTGTGTTATGGAGAAACCTGTAGGCAAAAATTAAAATATTAAGGAGGCATCTTTTGGCTAAACTTAACACTCATCTCTATCACTGATGCACAGTTTCCAGAACAGAGCAAGAACTGCACACAGCATTGCCTTCTTCAGACATAATTTGTGCTTAAATAAAACTAAAGAGACACATTTAGCATCCAACTTATTTATTTATTTATCCATTTCCATCTATTCATCTGTAAATATATCTCCCTTTAAAGACGTAAGCACTTTAAGACTGGAATCATCTCTTACTAATTATTGCAAACTGTTAATCGCCTCTGTGCCTCACACATGGAATGGCTGTAAGAAGTGCTGAACACATGAATATGTGGGGCTCAGGACTATGAGAATTTCAACCAGAAACTCTTTTTTCACAGAACTAGTTTTCTGAGATACAATCAAATGTGCAATTTCAAAATAGATTTAAACATCAAACTGTTCAGAACATAATTTTTCAGTCTTTATGCTATTTAGAAAATATATTTTTAGAGAATCATGAGCAGGTGTTAAAGTATTTTACACATATTAAATTCCTCCTAAATATGTTTTGTAGTTTTTTTACATTGCACACTCTTAGGAAATTGCTTCACTTCCAGAGCCCCATAAGCATTGTCTCCTTTGAATAAGATTGGACTCATAATTGAGTTTGCATAAAAACTCACTAATGCACAAGTTACCTTCTCTAAAACTGCAGTAATTGCTAGCATATATATAAAAATTTGAAAAGTTGCTAGTAAAATATTGAAATGAAAATATTGGACAGAAAATTATATCTATTCTATATTTTTCAAGTTTTTGAACCTTTAGTTCAACTGCATATATAACAATGGATTTCAAAGAAAACAAATATAACTTCTTTATTAATTATTTTCTATTATGTTAAAGGAGAGAAACTAAACTATTGAGAGTATATGGAGTGCTTTTTTCAGTATCTACACACAAATCTGGTAACCTGAAATGTATTCTTAGTATATTTAACAAAACTTATTTAACATTAATATCACACATATTTGAAAGATATCTAATAATTAAATAAAAATAAAGTGCATGATTAGCAAGATGTAATTTTGCTCTCTGATT